>NC_052529.2:18750000-20000000 GCF_016746365.2 Drosophila yakuba | reverse complement strand
GTTATATGGCTTATTAAGCTTGGCAAATAAAAGACGCGGCCACGTACAAAAATTAAATAAAATTATTAAAATTCATTTAAGGCACGTTTACTCCAGTTTTGAGCTCGGCTTGCCTCGCCTGAAGCTGTTAAGAGCTAAGTGCCATTAAGACCAAGTCCAAGCTCGGTTTTAGTTTCAGCTTATTTTCAGTTTTTGCTTCCCTCGCTTCTTTTTGGCTGGCTAGCAAAAAATATGATAATTGCCTGACCTTGGCTGTCATGTACTAATGCTAAACCTCAAATTTGCACATCCAGTGCGCAGATTGGATCCCCTCCCCCTCATCGCAGCCAACATCCCCCAACATGGTTCGCATGCAATTATAAAAAAGCGCAGGCCAGAGGCAAAAACATAATTTAATTAAAATGAAATCATGCACAAAGCAATTGCCACGCTTTGTTCGCTGTGAGCTGCGGCAAATTGTTCTAGTTTTGAATTTTTTGTTCGCCTTTTCGCTTTTCTGCTGCTGTAGATTTTACGTTATAAACATTCATGACTCGTCGACACTGAAGACGGTCGTTTGTGTTGGTTTTGCTTGCTGTCGGTGATGAGCAGATAAAAGTGTATAAACAAATGCGATTAGCTCTAGACTGCACCTATACTGGACTTGGGCAGTAGTGGGAAAATACCGAGTGCAGCTGGCTATTCAATTAATATTCTGATTTCAAAAGCACTAAACTGCAATTTTATAGATCTCAGTATTACCACTCATTAGGAGGTATTAAAAGAACACCTCATGTCAGCTCGATATTAAATGGGCGTTTGTAATTAGTGTTATGCCTTTAGGTTGAGAAGTTTGCTTTATGCAAGTATGACACAAAAGTACCTAAGGCAAGCGGAAGTAAACTTATGGCTAGTTCATGATGCAATTTACACAAGGCGTTCTTTCCAGATATTTTAAGAAGCGGATGCCATTTAACATTAAGTTTGTGTCTAACCTTGATTTAATTGCAGCCGTTTCATATTCAATTTAATTAAATACCTATAGAGTAAATGCATTCACTCCCCCAGAGCTTTACACAATGACTTTTATTCGCATTAATCTAAATCGCTTATACCTTCCCCTTTGCAACTGGTCCAAGTTCTAAGCTGAAGGCAGCTGCAAAGGTTGTAGAAGATTGCTCTAGTCGCAGCTTCTATTCCACCCCTGCCAATCGGATGAGTCATGTTGGCAATGCAAACTCGTTATTCCCCGGTCGATCTGTAGAAGAGGAGCGGAATTTGTCAAAATGGATGTATCGCATGTTTCTGGCTTTCATTTCTTTCCTCTCCTTTTTTCTGCCGCATTAAAAATACTTGAGGCGGTGGAGAATCAGCTGCACACGCGCATTTCTTTCGCTTTTCCCAACCCAGCACTCCTCTTTGCTTAGTCACGCGGCCTCTATGCTTAGGCAATTTGTCAAAAAAATAACGCACAACAAATTTTACACACATTTTCAGGGGGCCAGCCCTTCAAAGCCCCTCAGGGGAGTGATCAATCATAGGGAATCATTCAGCGAGTTTCCTCGTTTGTCTTTTGTGAGCGGAAATTATTCGCAGTTGTTATAGTTTGGCCAGTCAGTTTTTTTTGCATCGCATATGTTCGTTTGAGATTTGATTAGTTGCATTCTTAAAAGAACTACTTGGTAAGTTTTATAATCTGTCTTCCACAGTTACCGAATTTTATTAGAAATTTGTTTCACATCATTGGCATGTTTTTATATTGTATATGCCAATAAAAACCGACTCACGGAATACAACAAATTATTCTTCCTAAGTATTCTTTCAATTACCTCCGTAGCCGAATTGGATTTGATGATTGATTTATGCTTTGTTTGACAATTACTGAATGTCCAATGAAAACGCCCTTATTTCGTTTCACCATTTCTCACTGGCTTTTAACGCAGTAACTCCCCTTGATTTTCATTACTTTCTTCGTTTTTTTCGGATCTCTAAACCCCTCGAAAGTCAATCCATCATCATTTATCGTCCGCGTCGCTGGTCGAGTTCGTTGCCTAAGTCTTTCGTTTTGATTTTCGTACTTAGCTAATTGTTGTCGTTGTCGCCGTCGTGGTTGCTGTCTTAAGCTACATAAAAGCCAAAGCCAAACACTATAATTATGAGCCACGATGATCATGGCGCTGATGATGATTATGGCGATGATGAAAAGTGCTTAGCAGAGTTTGCAACTTGAAGCATCATCGCTGCTGTCTGTTTCTGTTTCTGTTGCAGCTCTGAATCTCTGAATCTGTGAAGCTCTGAAGCTCTTCAAGCTGTCAAGCAGGAAACGTTTGGATTTATAATGCTCAACCGCCTGCTCCCTGCCCCCTGCCCCTCCCTCCTGGTCTCGGTCTCGTCTCTGTTTGTCATTATAATTAATTTGTAACTATTTTTATGAGCTCATGTGAAATTTAAATTGTATTCTCCGGGCGTCCCTGTTTACTCTTTCTCTGTGACCGACGAGAGCGGCTTTCAGCGCCCGTGTGCCAAGTGTTTGTGCAATTTCCGTTTAAAATTTGAAATCTTCCGACAAATATAGTACAAATTATGCAGCGAAAATTGACAGGAAAACGTCAAGTGGGAGAAGTGGGCTTGGAAAGGGGCACACATTTTCCTGAGATTTGCCCGGCAATTTTCGTGTATTGGTAAAGAAATTCTCACAGTTCATGAATAGTGAAAGAGTGCTGCCTTTGCAGATGTATCTACCGCAATCCAAATAATTGTTTAAATATACAAATAAATGTTTAATTAACGCCTAATTATATTTCGAGTGTTATGAAATGTTATTTGAGTTTTACTACTACTGATTACATTTTTTGTTTTTTATTTATTTAAATATTTCCACTAGTTCAATAAGTAGCTTTAGAAGTAGTAACGGTACTTGTTAGAGTATTCACCATTCCCGTATCGTTCTGGCATCTCTTAGTCAGTTTTCTTGTTATGCAAATGCGTGCAAAATGTGCGAGGTTTTCTTCTGTTTCCGAGACTCAAATGCAATGTTGCTGCAGTTCCCCGATATTGTTGCCTTTGGTGTTGTTGTGCTAGCTGTTGTTGCTGTTGTGGCAGTTGCTGTTGCCTAGTTGTTGGCTGCCAGCCACACGTTCACTGATCGCTGTGGCATTTGATACAATTTTAAATGTTAGCTCAGGCAAAAGCGGGGCAACGTCGAACTAACAAACTTGTGCCAATTGTAGCTTACAAGTGTTTGACTTGACATTTCGGCGTGCGCGTCTTTACTGAATTGGCACCATACATATATTAGCCATATATGTGTGTTGAGCTTGCTCCTAGAAACGTGTATTAGCTTGGGCTTTTTCTCCGAGTGTATTCATATCGTTCGGGGCAGCTGACAGCCGCAGCCGCAGGTGAAATGCTTAACGAAATTAATCACAGCCAACCAAATCCCACAAAGGCCACAAAAGTTGGCTAACAAATTAGTGAGCGCTTGGAAAATTGCATTTTAAGTTGCTTTTTGCGATTTTTACAATCCATGATTTGGCATAAAAAGCTGCCAGTTCGATCCAATGAGCATTCGAACTGCACCAGATGCCAATGACTCGACGTGATGTATGCGAATCAAACATTGGCGCTCACGAAAAAACAGAACTCCAGATAAAACTTTGGAAATAAATCTTATGCTCAGCATGGCAGGCAGACAATTTCGACAAATAGAGGATGCGACAAAATGAATGGATTGCACCATGAATGGATGAACGGATGAATGGTTGGACGGATAGACGGATAGATTGCTGACTTGGTTGTCTTAAAATTGTCAGCTAGCTGTAGCCTTGAACTGTCAAGTTAGATTAGACACAAGCAATTTATTTTTTTGGGATAAAAGATAGTTTATAATTCGTAGAAAAATAAAATGTTTGAATTTTATAGGATTTTAAAGTTGTATATTAGTGCAATTCTTTTTTTTTTACGGTCAATGCAAATTGATTGGCTTTCTTCAAAATATTTTATTAGGCTACTTAATTCCGAATCACATCTAATTTTTGTTACGGTTTTATATGCATTCACTGGCAGACTCTCCCCTTGAAATGGAGTCATCATGTTTTTTGTCTAAAATTCTTCCCACGCTTTTTACCGCTGCAGGAGCCAACAAATCCTCAAAATCAAATTCCAATTTAATTAGTGGACATTTTTACATTACGTATACGCCAGATCTGACGTCGTCCGTATACCCACTGCCATCCTTTTAGCCATCTCTTCATCTTGGCCTGTGTGTGGTGGGGCCATAAAAGCTGAACAAAATTATAACAGCCAACTTGCAAAACATTTACACCAGCCCACCAAGCAGCAATTGCGGGTGGAGGTGATTTTTAGGCGGTGGCAGGCATCCGCTTTCTTTGCCTCCAAGAAAAATGATTCATGGAAGAGGCCCCAGACTCCTGCTGGTTTGGTGGCTCAGCTTCAGCTTTGGCTTCGGCTTCGGCTTCGGGCTGGTTTTGGTATGTAGCCATGGTGTGGTTGGCTTTTTGGCCAAAGCGTCTCGACGCCGGGCAGACTATTAACTTTGAAAGTTGTTTAAACAGGCGAAGAGCCAAGAGGCAAACCTCCACCTTCTATTTCTTATTTTTTCCTGCTCTCTGGCTTTTGCATTGGAAGCTCCTCTTTGTCGTCGTGGTTGGTTGTCTGCACCAGCTGCTTGCTGCTCCTTTACCTTGCAGCCAGTGTCATCGGCGTCGCGGCTCGTGGGAATTGGATCATTAGAAGCCGGCAAAAGGCGAAGGCGCAGGAAGGGGCAGAAGTGAGTAGAAGTTGGTCGAAGGCGACACTGGGAGAAATTTGTTTATCCCATTAAATGAGCATCTCTTTACTACGTGCAGAATCTAGTGCGCGATCTTATTTTACAACATAATTATCAAGAAATATGTGTTATTCTTATTCCTTTCTTTATTCAGAGCTCAAGTTAAAAAATCTTACACGACGATTTCGAGCATCAAAGTGCACATCTTTCAGTGCAGCATTCAGATGTTTTGTAAGTTTTCGGTTCGATTCGCCTGCCTTGGCAACCCACCGGGCAATTTTGCATGTGTTGTGTTGCTGTGTTGTGCCAGAGTTGCCACCGTTTCTTGTTGAAAAGAGGCGAGATAAGTAAATGTGTCCGCAAGTCTCGGCCATTTTCTTTTTTCTTTCGTTTTATTTGCACTTGCACAGCCAACAATTCTTTCTTTTATTTTTTCCCCGCCGTTGTTGTTTGTTTATTTGTTTTTCTCCGCTTTTTTGTTGGTTCAAGCTTCTATTTCTTTGTATGCGATTTATTTGTTTGTTGTCTCCTTGTTATCTGAGTTAGCTTTGACTCAGTGGGTTTTTTTACCCTTTTTGATTTTCCCCACTCCAAAGAGGTTGTATCCGTGGATTTTGGGGGAGTCAAAAGTCAATTAAATAAGAGCAGTGTACGGTGAAAAGCTTGTACTTGTTGTGGCCTCCGCTGCTTGTTGTTGCTATTTTTGTAACTGCTGCTGTTGTGTTTTTGCGAAACGAGCAATTTGTGCCTGTGCTATGCGGTTGACTGTTTTTTTCGGTTTTTTGTTTTGCTTGGGTTGGGACCAGAAGTGCACTATGGGAACCATTTCACCAAAAAGTTAGCCAAGTTGAAAAGTGTTTGGTAGAAAAATTAGTTGGGTGATTTATGAAAAAGGTTTGTGGTTTGAGTCTTTTGTTTTGTGTGTCATCGTCGGAATAAAAATTTAGGAAGTGTTGGAAGGAATATTTTGAAAAGAAGCTTGGTTTTAGGTTAGTTGCTTAAGTAATTTATTTGTCACTTACCCTTATAATTACATAGATTTTAATTAAACATTACGTTCTATGTCAAAGTTTTTCGATATTATTGGTCAAAAATATCGTTTTATCAGTTGAAGAGTTAAAATACATATAATTACTGACTACTTATAATAAAAATTATGTTCGTTGCTTAAGTCACTCGATTTTTGGTTATAAAAAATATATATGACTCACTAAGCGCATGTAATACAGCTCTAAATATCTTTGTTCATCTCTTTACGTATCTACGTAAAAGATTTAATCGACAACGAGAATAAATTTCGCTTTCAGTTAAAACAAGATATTCCCAGAGACAAGCCCATTAAAAAATTTGGGTTTCACTTTCCATAAAACTATCAAAATGATGATGAATTAAAAGTGAATTAACTTGCGGTTTACGTTGGCTGGTGGGAATCAAAAATAACAGAAGAGCCAGGGATTTGTGCAAAAAATGGTCAATGGAATGGCATTGTTGATATTTACTTTTCGACTTCTGCCCAATCTCGTCTCAATGCCAGCTTCCCCCGCTAATTCCGCCGATAAGAGGGGAATCTCCGTCACGTGTGTGTAAAAAGGTATAGAAATAACAATAACAAAGCCACTTGTTATTAGTAGCCGAGTGCGCTTTAAAAATAAACAGCTAATACAACAATGGGCATTCGAACAATTTGTTCGCTGCGCCACTGAAATCGAAACTAAAGCTGAGTCCGGAGATTCAAGCTCGGATCTAATATAAGCGGACATGCGGGCATGCAATGATCTCCGATATATGTGTATCTATCGCCAATAGTATATGCAATTTATATAAATTTAATTCAATTTGCCGAGCTAAATTGTTTAGTTTTTGTTTTGCTCACAATCGTGCAGAGGTCGTTGGCGGGGGCGAAGGCGGTGCGGTGCGGGGGTGTCTGTTAATTTCATGATTGGGTCTTGGCTTAATGTGTAATGCCTTGACTCGAAAACAATTCTAACAATTTGGCAGCTCATTATGCGGTGCGCTCGCTCGCTTAACCACGCCAACTTGACTCCAATAAACGATGCACAGCCTTGACCTTAAGTCAAATGAAAGATAAACCAAAGCGGCAGAAAAAACCTCTGCTTCTGCCATTATTTTTTATTACGGATTACAAACCGAAAATTATAACAATTTTGTTACGCTTCTTTGGGGAAAGGGCCCCGCACCGCATTGTAGCCAGCCTCCTCTGCCCCAGAAACCCCGCGATCCACTATCGTTATTAGGCGCCAACTTATCAGCGTAATAAAGTGGCGGGCAGCCAGTTGGAACAGTTTCTGTGCGGAGGCAACGTGTTGAACTTGAAAATGAAAGCAAAAGCAAAACGGGAAAGAAGTCCAATACGCAAGGGTCGATAGAGAAATACTCTTTGAAATTGGATGGATGTAAAGTTCCTATAGGTTTCCCATATAATGTAATAGTCATGTGAAATAACAGAATGAGCAGAAATAAGGAAAGTTAAGCGTAAGATATTCTATTGCCTATTGCATCCATGCGGCATTCAGTTTTCTACTCTTCTGTTCAGAAAAAGAGCATTTCAGTGGCGCACTTACTTTTTAATTTCCTTGGGAATCCACGAGGCATAAAGCACTTGCAATTGGTTGTGTCTTGTGGCGGCAGGCGGGCGGAAAATGGGAAGGCAACCCTGCCCCAACTTTATCTCTAAGCCACGCGCTAATTTGAAAATAATGCTCCCAATCATTTTCACATTTTTTCACATTTCCAGGCACTCTTTAGCCTTCTGAGCGATCGGCGTGGAGTGAGCAATTAAAGTAGACAACCCCTTTGGTTTACCTTGTGGAACATAGTTGCTGGCTAGTCGGCCCTTCCACTTGTTGATTGTCTGTATAATTACATAATATTGCATAATTTTGCAAACAGTACTCGGTCGCTTTGGGATTTCTGCTCTGTTAGCTACGTAGAGTCTCGGAAACTCGGAGTCTTTGGGGTCTCATTATCGTCGGCTGACCGACGATCTTCTTCGTTTTCGCTTTCAGTATCAGTGCACAATGTAGTACTTAAATAATAGAAGTTTAATAGCGTTTTGTTTGGTACCGGCCGTATTTGCAGGTCTTTAGTTTCTGCCGTTGCTGCTTCTACTTGCTGTTTTTTTGCTGCTTTTGGACTACTAATGCATTCAGCTGTATGATTTTTGTCAAGGTTATCCAGTTGGCTGTGTTAGCGGATATAATGACATGATGCATATGGTGGAAGCCAAAGTCAGCATCAATTTCGGTTCTCTCGCGTTTTTTACCCTCTTTGATTTTTTCTTTTCGCTTTTCGGGAGGAAGTTCATTTTAAGAGCGTTGTAATTGTGTGTAGTTCGTTCAAGTTCGCTGCCTTAGTCATTTGGCAAGAGCCTAACGAACTTTGCAGAACTTTTCAGCCATCCAGCAAATCGCAATGTGCTGCAATGTTCCCTCACATGGCTTTGGGGCTTCGGACTGGCTAATTTCGCTCATTAATCATCGAGCGGCGGCTGCGGGAGAAAATCGCTCCGAAAGCTGATTACACATGCACGGCCCACCAAATCAAAGTTGTGCCAAAAGGTTCCACCACATGAAGACATCTGTTCCAAAGCCAGTGAAATGTATCTGCAAACAAATGAAGTTGTCTGCCAGGCAACTCATTCCGATTCTAAGGCTCCTCACTGCATGTCTAGTAGAGTCATCAAGCCCAGGATTGATCATTGATCTTTTGGCACTCAATCCTCCGCCTCCTCCTCGTCGTCTGCTCACGAATTATAAATAGTGCAAATGCGTGCAGTGGATCATCATCATTAGTTTTCGGCCAAAAACCGTGGCAACAGACTTGTCTAAAGTCTGAGTCTAGTCGCTTCCCGCCCCCCTTATGTTGCCCTAAAACTGGCTTTGGCAATTATACGAGTCTATGTGTCTGGCTTTAGTTTTGCCTGCAAATTGTTTCTATTCCTTTTGGGGCTCGTATATGTATATACTGAGACTAGAGAATTAATTATATATATATAATACTTGACTAATTCAACATATTAACAATAAAAAAAAGGAAAAAAATCTAATAAATTCTCTAATTGTATTTCTATAATTAAACAATGTTTTAAAAATGGCGTTTAGTAATTTCATATATACTATATAGATGTCGAATAATGTTACTATTTTCCCATAACATAGGGCCAGTGATAATCGCTCACTTGTCTTAACAACCCGTTGGCTCGTAAGAGTATTGCCAATTCCCCTGGTAACTCATCGACTCCTGCCTGCCAAGTTCGTGTCCTAAGTCTTTCGTTTCGTTACGTTTTGTGCTGCAAGTCAGGCATTTTCTAATTGCAAGTTAATTTCTTGTTGCGAACATAAATTTAACATTCTAATTGAGTTATCAACCGCAACATGTACATACACACTACAAAAAGAAAAAAAAAACGAAAACAACCGCGACAGGAGTGGATGCGGCGGTAAAACAAGTAGGAGAAGGAGATACCGACGCCGGACAACTTTTACAGCTTCTCATCTCATCGTCCTCAAACCGTGCTCACTTTGGTTTTTCGCTTCCAAACTGGCTACGCATGTGAAAAATGGCCTACACATGAAGCCACTGAGCTTGTATTCTGCTCCTCTGCTTCTTGTTGCTGCTTAGCTGGTTGCTTTTCCAACCACAAAACTTGCAACAAAGCCACTAGCGTCCGGGTAAGTGCAGTAATTACATTTCGGTGTGTGTAAGTTTTTGGGACTCTGCTAATTTGCCTGCTGCTTCTGTTTTTCTTATTTAGTTTTAGGCATTTATAACTAATTTTGCTGCCGGCTTCTGCGCTTCAGCGTGGAAAGAATTTTCCAACGTGAAAATATGCACTTTGGCATGGCTCGTAATTAATTTACTTTGTGTGTTTGCCCAATGGCAGCCGCAAAGGAGAACGACACACACGAAAATATGAAAAAAATCCATTACGCAAATGTTTATGACCAAAATGGTCAGCGGGCGAAGAAGCAGCGGTGGCAAGAGCCTCTTCATCTGCTGCCAATGCAAATAGAAAAGATTTGCCAAAGCCCCCAGATGCGTGTGCCCCAAAACTCAAGCTGCAGATGGAAAATCGAGGATGGAGGATGGAGGATGGGAACCGAGAGTCATGTGAGCTTCTCTCACATACATCATAACATTGTATTGCATTTTCGCCCGGACCGCCTTCCACTGTTTCCCAGTTCGAAATTAGTTTTCTTTTTCCGCAGCATCTTGTCATCAACGGGATTTTGGAGGCGGGAATGTATCGAAGGTCGTGGAGAAATGGAGATGTTGCAAGAACGTTAAAGTTCGTAGCAGAACATTTTAGCGGACCTTTTACGGGTGTTGCAAGCTTGGAGACTAATGAAACTAATATGTTAAATCGTAAGTGGAAGTTATGGCTTGGTAGGTAAACTACAAATATCCAACAATCTAAATTGTTCTAATAAAATTCGAAATTAATTACTCAAAGCTGCTTAAGATGTTATCCATATCGTCTATAGTAACTTGATCCGTCGTTATTTGAGGTGTATTAAATATTTTAGTTTATTTTCATTGGTTTCTCATATGCATAAATAATTATGGCTATTCAAAAAGCGGATTTTATAGCATTCGCTTATTTTTTAGTTTTTGCTTATTATAAATACATGGGCTTAAATTTATTTGTATGGTTTTCTAATATTCACTCCATTTTTCTTAAAGGCAGACATTTAAAGCCACTAAGACACACATTTTGACCAAGAGAATATTTTTAGATCTACTGAAGTTTAATCCAGTGGAATTCCTTACCAGTTCCCAGCTCGTTTCATATTCATAAATTTATTAGCTAACGCTACCAACTTGCCGCTCGAAGACATCATTTTCAAAAGTGGCCCAATTCGAGCCGCTGTTGTTGCCTTCATTTTAATCAAACATTTAGTTTATCGTCTCACATTTCAACTAATTAACACTACGACGGGACCGCCTCTTTGAGCTGTGAGATCTCCAACTCGGCTCTTGAATGTTTTTCGACTGGCTTTGGCTTAGCCAGCCTTCTGCGGTGCCGGCATTCGACTGATCGACTAAACGAAAATCAGCTTAAAATCATAAAAAACGCACTTAAATAAAATTTAATATTCAAATATTGACATTTAGTGCCATGTTAGCAGCAACTTAGGTGTTTTCTTCGCCTTCTCTCTTTATCCCATATTTTTCGAGCTGCCCTCCTAGACAATAAGCCTTAAATTATGCATGTGGATTGAACGAGAGACGACGCAATTCGCTTAGCATTAACTAATTGATCTGCATTAATTTCAAACCGAGACTAAAGACAAAGCCCGAGCAGGTGAATCGCGTATGCTGGATATACTTAACGTAGTTTGTATTTGTATTATGATTTTTATCATTTTTTTCTCCTATTAAAATTATGACATCATTTAAATATTTTCGCCGTCGTTGGCGAGATTTTTGTGTAAACTGGTTTAGGCTACTCACAATTTTCGTCGCTCTTTCTGTCGCCTTTATTGTTGTTGGCCAATTATGCATGCCCTCAAACCCCAAACCCCAAACCCCATAATTCATAAATTCATTTTGCGCCCAAATTCGAAAATGCGGAAGCGCTTTGATTTGCTGATGCTCTTGGGCCCATATCAAACATACCATACATGCCTTATCAATAAAGCCAGATTTTCAACGCGCAAATGGTCTTGCTCTCTTGTCGCATATAAAATTATTAAAGTCGTAAACTTTTTATGACTGCTCAATATTTAGGTCGTAAAATATTATGTCTGTATATTATTATTATATTTTCTGTATATTTGTTCTTCGAGAATGTCAGTCGATTTGTACAATGGTGGGAATGTTTAAATAATTATATCAGATTGCTTACCGCATATGGATTATCCTGATTCATCATTATGATAATCGTGAACCACTCAGCTCGTGGTGCTCAGCCGAAAGAACTGTAAGAAAAGCCACAATATAGTTTCTAAAATTATTTTATTCGCCAAATATAAAGATTGTAATGAATTCCTCGTAAATTGCAGTCACACTAGACTTTATGACAACAAACACTTAATGATAACCTATAACTGTTGAAGTAATTCGCTCTTTTTATATGACTTATAAATTGATTGGTACTACTTATTATTTGATCAGGTTATTCCAATGCTTTCAGGGAGAGCCACTATCCCTGATACTTGATCTGCACTTGTTTAATCGAGCTTTTTCCCTAAGCATATTGAAGAATCGCTCCAAATCTGCTTGCAACTCTGACATTTAACCAGGCTGCCAGCTAATAATAATAATAACCATAGTAATGTTATTATAAATCGCGATGCAAATGCTGGCGGATCTGGGCTGCTTAGCTGCACCTAAAAACGAACGACGAAGACAATCAGCTGCCTCACGTCAGCGGTCTCCCAAGAACCCCCAGAACGACTCTGTGAGTCACCCTGCACGGAGACCCACTTCTGGGCAGAAGACTTGGCCAGGTCGGATCCCCACCACCCGCCCCTCGCAGCGAGGAGGCATGTTAACTGACAACAGGTGTTTGCTGTTCGCCGTTTGTCTTGAAATCTTGCGGCCTGCTTGCCACATTTGCATTTGATATTTTGTATGCTTGTTTTGCTGCCGCTGTTAACGCGTCCGCACTAAATACTTTCACACATTGCGCCCCCTTTTTGCTCTCCTTCGGCTTTTCCGGCCTGGGACTCGGACCCCTTAAGGATGTGGACTGCTCAAGTCAGCACACGACCTTGATGTGTTAATTTCCCAGCCAACTTCTGTCAGTCACCGTCCAAGATACACTTTTCAAATTTTGTTACAATAAAAGTTAGTAAAGAGTGATCAAGTTTCTATTTCTTTATATGTCATCACCACAGATTATTAACACCTTTTTAAATTTATTATGGTAGCTATAGAATATTTTAAGCTTCAATAAATGGTAATAAGTAGCTTGGGCTTTAGTGGGGTGTTTCAATATCAAATTGCATACACTTTTTTTGAGTGTTGGTCTCAGGAACAGTGTCAGGAAAGAGGCTTTGGCTACGATCTTGAAAGGTGCCAGCCAAATCAACCTGTGAAGAAGATTGCCCCAGCTAACTGGAATAAGTGCGCACTCTGCGACTTGCAGAACATAGCAAACTTACAAGGCACTCGCCATAAGTGCGAGTATATGGGGTCTGCCAATATTTGCGACACATGCAAAAGCAATCCAAGTTAGATTCTTCATTTGCCTGCAAGCGAGCCAGGCCAAAATGCACTTAGAAAAAGGAACAATTAGTGGGAGTGGCCGATGAATGGTTCAATAAATAGAAATGTTTTGAATTCCCGAAAATGCGTTAACTTTTTTTCTCATCAAAAAGTGGCTACTTTGTTTATATACTCGTACTACAATCTTGTTTTTCTCATTTTATCAAGTTAATATTATATAAATTATTATTCAAGCATTTGCATCAAGCCAAATGTGCTTAAATTGCCAGCTTTAATATTCCAAGAATTCTTTTATTAATTGTACCAAAATAATTCTTTACGGATAATTATAAATGTCTAAAGCCCTAATAGATCAGACAACCCCAGTTCCATACTATGGACGGATAAGAATTGTTTTCAGTGCTGCAGCTAATGCCATTCCCATGGATCTTGCCTGCGTTTTCGAATTTTTGTAACAAATATTCTGGCAAATAAAGCTTTACACGCTATTTGCATTATAAAGCAAACATGTGCGGCGACTACATCTGTGCAGGCCATCTCGCTCGCACTTGACTTACATTGATTCTGTTATATAGTCGTAAAGTTTATTTGCCCTGCCCTTGCTTTTGTTGTTGTTGATCTAGCCATGTTTTATGGCCACACTAAAAAGTGCACTGGTCAACAAAGATCGGCAAGAGAAAACTTTCTCACAAAACTGTAGAGCTGCGGCTTCAGCTCCTACTGGGCTGTCGTATAAGTGTCATATAGGGGAGTGTGTATATGGTTTGTATAATTAAATCATACAAACCCCGTCAGTCGTAGACAGTTCGTCAGTTAGTCGGATTGTCAAGCGTTATCTGGCGTCGCCATCTTCATCTCGATTTTTTTGTTTTATGAATTCTATTCGTTAATGAAATTCACATGTTCCCCATCTACAACTCCGAAGCCCCATCTCTACCCCCATTTTTATGTCCGCAAGATGGATGTGTCTCAAAAAAGGCAGTTAAATGTTCGTTCCGTTTCTTCGATGTTTTTTTTTTGGGCCCCATTGAACCTTTGAACTTACCTGCTTTTACTGGCCGATCAGCCGATCAAGATAATCCGATTTATTTGCTTAGTGTTTCTATTTTGTTGCGCACTTAAGGTTTGCTTCTCCTAACATTGTGAACTTTCCGTTTAAGGTTTTGTGTATTTTCGTGTATTTGCTTGCTATTATTTTTTGTTCACCTTGCGCCAATAAAACGTCACTTGAGCGTATAGAGTTGTTGCTGTTTTTGCTCAAATTGCACTTGACTTTTAGAACTTTAGGCGAGCGTGAAGCATGTTTAATATATATCTTTTGGGCTGTTTGAGTATGTGTGTTTTTGTTTCTAGCAGGGTGTATATCACAATAAGGCCATATTTTGTAAAACTTTTATTTTAATAAAAAGTCTGTAGTTTTGCTGTATGGTGGATTTTGTATTTAGCTAGAGACTTTATTTGGTGCTGTTTTTACGCTTTCTGTACTTTTGATGCGATTTTTTACAGATTGACCACACCTTTGTGTGAGGGCACTCCTGGCTGCGCACGCGCACTTGCCGTAAATTTCGTTATTTCCGCTTTCGTTGCCGCTTTTCAGCTCTTTTTGCAGTGACGTATTACAGACTGAGCTCTACTTTTCGGTTGATACTACATATATTGGTGGTACTGTTATAATTTATTTTATTTAACTGAGTAATTTGTTGATCTTAATTTGCATATGCTGATTTTTAGCGGCGGCCAAAACAACGTAACCCCTGGGACGTAAGACGAAGACGACGCAACGACGACGGCGACGTGCGATCGAGCGTGCGAGCAAGAAGCGCGAGCTATCACTAAAGACTGATGTTAAGCAGTTCTGCAAAGTGCTCACACCGCTGCGACTCGGCGACTCAGATGCTTTGCAATATCATCCGACGAACGCTCGGTAGCACACTGAGCTGAGACTTCGGCTACCAGAGAAGTAGCAACAACAATATCTCTGGCCGGGGAGATGATACTACTATAAACAAAAACTACAAACTGGTCGAAGAAGCAGTAACAGAAACCGAAACAAAAACAAAAGACTGCAAAAGCGACAAACTCGAGCCCAGCTGGAGTGCGATTGTGTGTGTGAGGAAGAAGACAATTCCGATTCTCTCTAACGGTGATACACCCGAACACTCAACCCCCAACCGAGAGATAAACTGAGAGAGAGAGAGTGCGACTTGAGACTTGAGCGGCTTTGAGCGAAATTGCCTGTCTGTGTGAGCCGCTGTTTGAGTGATGTTAACTCGAATCAGAGTCGTTTAGGCTATTGAGTCGTATTCACAGATCAAGCTAAAGTTGAGTAAATTCATATGAAGGTATATTAGACACGTATAATTACTAAATCAAATATAAACTACAACCACAGGAAAGGCAATAATAAATCTAGAAAAAACATGCATGCTTTTTTTATATGGTAAGAAATTAATGAATCAATTAAAAATTCATTGCACATTTTACATCTCGGTTAAAACTTTTATTTAAAAAATGTGAGTAACTGTGAAAAGATATAATTCGTTTAAGAGTACAAGTTTTTAGCTTTGATTTTGACATAGCCTTCGTTTTTAGCGTTTATTTTACTTGTATTAATTATTAATATATACATATATTAAAAATCCCTTCGACTTTTTACCAAAATATAGTTGAATAATTATAATTAATTATGTAACAGAACATATTTTTGTTAGTGATTTAGTGTCCAATGTCAAATATCTTAAGATTGTACTTGGCAAACTGCACAAATATAGTATTTTAATATAGTTATTAGCTTATAAAAATGAAATAAAACTCAATATAATATATTTTTGGTGTTTCCAAATAAAACACTACTTTTCAAGTAGCTCACTTTAAATATTGCACTCGATCGTTTTTCCCGATCTCTCACCATTTTGTGCGACTTTTGAGTGCTTCACTCACTGGGCACACACACTCGTGAATATATCTACTCGAGGAATTCGTTACCACATTTGATTGGCTCGATTAACACAATCGGAGCACCGTTATAACCAGTATACCCATACAGACAACCGGTAAAGAGAGCGGCGTGCTCATGAGAGAGCGATCCACCAACACCATCGCAAATCGTGATCGTGCTGCCGTCGTCGTCGGGTGTTATAGATAAACGAGCCGATCCCGTTTGCCGTGGGCGAAAACGAGACCGGACTATATGGCCATCTCCCGTGCATCGGGCGAGTTTATATACCCGGCATATATGTTCTCGTTTCGCTGACCAATGCAGAGCAGCTGGCTCTGGCTGAGAGCTACCCATGCAAACGAGAGCGATCAATGAGAGCGATCACTCACACAGACGCATCCATCGAAATCGTATTAGCGGCTTGCCGGTGGGCGTGGTCTATCGATCGGGGAGTTTTACCCACCGCCCACCTCCCCCGAGCTCCACAGAAGCCCCTCGTACATTGCCCACTTCCCGCTAACTCGACTGAAAGTGCGAAAGAGAGGGACTAAGTGTCTCAGAAAGAGAGGGGAGTACGTAAGACTCGAGTGATGGAGTTTTCCTAACGGTCTGCTTCTTTTCCTTTTTTTTTTGCATCTTCCACTAGTTTTTTCGCCCGTTTGGCAGTTGTCAAGCTGTCATAGTTTCGATCATTAAATGCGATATCTGTTGATAGCCATAAGACATTTTACGATATTACTAACATTGTTAGCTGGCGCCCCCTAGTGCGAAAGAGAGACAAACTCGCCGGTCCGCAAGATTCCAGATGCCGTCCACGGGATTAATGTATCATAAATAGCTTAGTTTCTGGAAATTATACCTCGACCGTATGGTAATCGCTAAGTATAAATTATAATTAGCCATCTTTATGCCCAAGATCTACAAAATTGAATAGTTGCACTCTCCGGTGAAATATCAATTGATTGGTAAATAGTTGCCGTTTGTAGTATCGGTCATTAAGGTCTATGAATATTCATGCCCACAGCTCTTAGTGCACAGAGTATTTTTGCGACGAACAACGATATTTGCCCGTTGTTGTATGGGTATACCTATATTTTATGGGATTACTTACATATGTTCATGAAAATAGGTATTAAATCAAATAGATCGACCAGTCTGGTAAATATAATTACTTTTAGAACTGTTAAAATCGTCTTGGATAATACTCATTTAACAATGGGAAATATCGGACAAATGAAAACGATTTAACAATCCTTTTTATATCAAACTATTAGCAGAAAGAAATGGTACTGATTATTCCTTTTTGATTGTTTCTTACTAATGATACTTCATATTCTCAGTATTGTTCCATCGATATTACTCGGTTCCCATAACAACAACCCATTTGGCCACGGAAAAGACTTTCTTAATGAAATATTTTACAGATGTAAGTATTTTCCTTTGCATTTTGCAATGGGCGTGAAGCCAGCTTATTTCGGGGCTCAATACGATTTCTATACTAATTTTCCCACTTTTCCCTGCTTTCTCCACGCACAACGTATTATCCCATTTTGACTTTCGGTAGGAAAATGTCACAGAAGTTAATCCAATTTGCTGTTTTACGACAGAGCACAAAACAGTGGAAACCCGCAGCTCGTTATCATCCTGTTCGATGCTCTTTGGAAAGGGTAACCCTTCTGCCTTCGGCCGGGAAACGCCTCTGGATCTTGGGTTTCCTTCAGAACAGAAATGGGGTGTTTTAAACCCATTACAAGGGCCCTCACCAGAAGGAGTTCGCTTTCCTCGTTTTCATCGTTTTCCTTTTGCGGTTTTCCGATTGCGGTTTCCTTTGCACCCGCACTCTCAGCCGGACACTTTAGACAAATGTTCACGCTTTAATTTTTGGTCCTTGGCATTTGCATATGGCCAGAAAGAGATGGAGTGTGCGGGAAAGGAAGGAGATAGGTAGTGCCTGCTAATCCCTGGTGAGCAACAGATTATCCCCGACAATTGTTTGTTCTTGATTTGTTTGTTATGGGTGCACAGCCGGGACTAAATACTGATTCTCCATTCCCGCTGCTTTCTTTCTATTAATCTACACTCGAAAAAAGGTTATGATATATGTTCAAAGAAGGTTTTAAAAATAAAAATAAATGTAATAAGTTGATAAAAGGAAAATCTAGTACACAACATTTGCTCTATGGAAATAGTTGTGAGAAAATTGTACGTTCAATAGTCGAGGTACGACTGCATTGAACTATGAATTTTATTGTTTGATAATACAAATAATAATAATAATTATAACTCACGCACGCTCTTTTCATTTCGCTCAGTGCATATTTTCACAAAAACGCTGCCTTACAATTGCAACAATTGCTGCAGGGAAATGCTCGAGGGGTTTCCTCTCTCGCCGCCTTTCTTTTCCTCCGCTTTTCCGCTGCGGCCTCGCCCCTTTCTGGTTACACTTTAATGCGTTCTAATGTATGTGAATTTTGCCGGGATTTCTCGTTTGCCATTTGCCGCCGCTGAAACTCGAACTCAAACTTCGAGTGACTTGCAGAATGCAGAATGTAGAATGCCAAACCGGTGAATTCGGAGCGGAATGTGTATGAAAATGGACTAAAGTCGTCCTGACAATCATACATCATCAATCACCGGCTCGATTTGTATTCGAACCCAGCATGATCGGGCCCCTTTCGATCAATATAAATATTTCTGCTGAAATTAGGTTACAGGCAAATTGTGTCCATCCGCATGAGGCACCCAGTTTCGGCTGCAGTTGCAGCTCCAGCTCCAGTTTCAAAAAGAAAGAAAAGGAAAAACTTATGTCATGCCAGGCTACCTTTGGTTCGGTGAAGACGACTGCTCCCCGTACAATAAATTAATTATAAATGCATTAATCACTGCCAAAATCAACAACAATCGTAGCTGTATATTTTTTATATTTTTTGACAAATACTGACATGAGTGCTCCCCGCTAGCTGTTCGTCTCATTTCATTTGGATGGCCGTTCGGTTTTTGGTTCGCTCCTCAGTTTTTGGCTTGGTTTCGGTTTTCGGTTTTCAGTTTTCGGATTTCGATTTGGTTTTGGTTCGATTCATTCTTTCAGGCAGCGCGTGAAATGAAAACAAAAATTTAAAACACGTTTTCGCGCTTATTTCTGACTAATTTATGCGTTCGATTTGAATTCGCCTTGTTGTTGGCTCTGAATCGACAGAATTCTGTCTTCAAATTACTCTCTCGCATTGCGGGCATTGCAAAAATAAAACTAACCATCATGTCTTTGACAAATATAAGGATCCGATTCAGGATCTGCCTTTACGGTTCACATTTCGTGTATAAAATAAGATTAATTTAATGCTACAGATTCGTTCACTAAAATAAATTATAGCATTACAAATGATGATATATTTTGTTGGTATTTTGATGGTATATTTCGTTGAAGATAATCATTTTTTATTTTTTTAATACCTAATAAGCACATAAGATTAGAAATGGATTAATTTTTCTTGCTTTGATAAGTAATTCGTTTGTACAATTTTTAAGTAAGAGAAACAAATGTATTGCCAAATAATGCAAGAGCATTTCCACTTCGTCAACGATTTTGAGAACCACTAATTCATTTCTCAACCGAGTTTGATTTTGATTGAAAGCCAACAAAGAAACGAAAGAAAACAAAATTGATTTCCACCTTGCGGCACTTGGATGCCTGATGCTCTTTGCATGTTTTACATTTGGCAGCCTCAGTGGATTTAGTTTATTTGAAATTCGCTTTTGGTTTGCAGCTTTCCGTTCGGATGGCTTTTATGCGGTCGGAGAAGTATGCAAATGAGATCATTGATCTGCTTTTGGTATCGATTTGTTTTTGAAGAGTTTGGAAAACTTGAAACCAAATCATATTTGACCCTTAGGGGTCGCCACATGCCAAAATTAACGAAAACAGAAATGTTAATTTCGGCATATGAAAAATGTGAACTGTTGACCATATCTCTCCATGTATGTATACTCGTATTAACATTTGTGTTTTGGTCGCCTCGGTTGCCTCGCTCGCTTTGGATGCTTTGGCTGCTTTTGCTCCCTGTCCCCGTTCTACAAGCGCGAATTTGAATTTAATCAAATGAATTATGATTGTCAATGGAGCGAACTGCGCGATGATCAATTTGGAGCCGACATGGAGCCCATGTGACATCGTGGACAGTGATAAATTGGCAGATCAGTCGGGGCCCTAGGGCGATATCAATCAGCTTTGGAAGTGGTCCAAACAAATTGCTCCACAATTCAGGCTGCCCAAAAAGCTGTTTAATCCTACACTTTATGGCCGGACCAGTTTACGTATATATCCCAATATAATGGGCCATCCGAGAACAGCTTCCGTTTTGTAAAAACCAGCCATTAGCTTTTCCCTTTCTGGAGTTTGTTGCGTGCACAAAAGTCGGGCATTGTTGTAGTTGGTTGTAGTCTTTTTTCCGCTGCTGGGAGAGATTTTTCCCAAATGTGGCCGTAAAATGTGAACGAGTCGAACTTAAAGTGCCATATTTAACAATTGTTCCACACATTTGGGCATTTGGGCTTGGATTCGGTGGGAACCTGCCCGAAGTTGACATCACACATCAGGGGTGAAGAAAAGCCCAACTCTGTCCATTCGGACCGATTTCAATGTGTAATTGTAACGCCTTTGTTGTTGTGTTATTAACACCTTGCAGCCAAATGGACTATGAAATTGTTGGTGCCTCTCCAGGTGCGAAAGGTTTTTAACCCTACCTCTAGCGGTCCAAAAGGTGTTCCAGAAAAACAAAGCTTTCGGTTCACTCTTCCCACTCTCCCCACTTGGGCCGCTTGGAATTTCGTGAATTTATGCATAATGGACATACATTAAATTCATAACATCACGTTGGTCGATTTGTTGGTCCCACAAATAAACTTCTTCGGGCTCCTCTGAAGCGGCTGATGCTGTGAAAGAAGCTCATTTTAGTGGGTCATAAACGGAGTATGATTTTTCACAGCTGATTGCGAGAAACGCTTGCCCTGAATAGCCCCGCTCTGTGTTTCTGTACTCGGGATTTGGCCGAGTGGGTGATTCAGTTCACCAGTCCGAGATTTCTTAATTGGAATCGCCGCGTTAAGCTGGTGGAGATAGAGGGGTACGAATTGGTAGGAAAGGCTTTAAATATTTATTTCAGAAGTACTGCATTACTGGGACACTTTAAACCCAAACACATACAGGAAAGTATCAAACAGAATAAATGATTTAATATGAAACGTGTTACACTGAAGCGACCGTATCTTCTAATTTTTGAGTTCTGCCCTAAAATCTTTGTGGTATATTTGAGTGAATTCATATCAGAACCAAACACCCAGTACTCCCAGAGCATCTTCAATTCGACGATGCCAGCTTTTCCGCATTTCCCATGGCCGGGTTATGTGAGAAAGTAGCCGGCCAACGCCAACAGATGGGCAATAAAACAGCCAGGCCCACAAGGCGCATCTGGGAGGACGGGATGGCAGGAGGACATGACTTCAGCTCACCTGAACTTCAAAGTGGGGCGATGCAGGCACCAGGCACTAGGCACCTGCACTTGGTTAGCTCCCTTGCTGCCAAGCTGGCCGTGGCATAGCAAATCATTTTGAAATGAATCATATATCTCGGACCATGACACGAAGACCTAGAGATGAACTTGTGCCGGGGTGCTGGAATGGGGCGTTGACTGCGTGCCGACAATAAAACTGTGAAGATGTATAAATCAAAGCGCTGGCGATTAGCTGGGGGAAAATCGTATAAAATATGTTTTCAATTTTCCCGCTGCCACACTGGAATTGGAATCCAATTTAATAGATGGATTGTCTCGCCTTTCCACCAAGCCCGCGCTGAACTTGACCCAATGATATTTAGTTAGCCAGGCGACGACTCTGGCCAAGACAAAGGCAATGTCGGCCAGGAAAGTGGCAAGTCAAAGGCAGTGGCAGTGGCGGTGGCATCTGCATTATGGCAATGCGGAGTATTGTGTTGCCTCTTTCCCATGTTGCCAGTTAGCCAGGTTGCCTGTTGCCGGTTGCCAGTTGCAAGTTGCCAGTTGCCAGTTTGCCAGTTTGCCCATTCGAGCTGACAAATGACTAAGGTCGCCGCGCGTTTGCAGCACAATTGGCCCGATGGGGCGGTTTCTGTTTGGACGGGGCGGTAAGAAGGTCGTCGGATCGCTGCAGTCGTCTTAGCCAGTTCCAACTCTGATGCATCACACTCCGCTCGGCAGCTGCGGTTGCTCCGGACGTCATAGAACACTTGAAAATAAATGAGAATAATATTTTCGAAATGCACTACTTTCACATACTAAATTGTAAGCACTAAAGAATAAGAGAAAATCAATCTTTTTGCAAAAAGGAACCATATTTGTGTATTAAAATTGATTGCGTACAGATGACAAACTAATCATAATTATTGGAATAATAATAATAATCATTAGGTCATAAATTGGGACTTGGACTTATATTTTAAGCCACGATAAAATACTGATATGAACACAAGACGATTAAATAAACACAACAGTGTTTTGTTGTTTGTAGGTAGAAGATATTTCATTACTTCATTTCACAAGTTTATAACTCTATTCCTCAATTCAATTAATTCAATGAATTAACTCAATTCCTCTCAATTCTCTCTCTCTCCTTCTCTCTTTTTTCGTTTTGTTAGGGCCTTGGGAATGTCCTTTTAGGCTTAGGCACTTAAGTTTATTTTTGTTTCCAGTCAAAATGTTCTTCAAGTGTACCCAAAGCTAAAGCTAAAGAAACCTCAACTTCGCATCCGAGCAGGTGTTCCGCTACATACAAAAGACACAGAAACCTCAACTGAAGCTGTTTGATGCGCACGAATTCCGTTTTTAGCTGAAGCTTAGGCGATGCCAGTTTTCAGTTTTCCATTTTGTTGCAATAAAATTTTAATAAGATTTTTCCTCTAGAATATATGTGTACACATAGCTAAATCGTGATGCAGCTCATCGCTCCAAACTCCCATCTTTTCAGCGTTTTGTGTGGCAATCGATCGCAGCTCCATTTTTGTATGGCTTCGGCTGGCGAAATCCAAACAAAACTCCGCACTTTTGAAGGCTCTCCATCTGATGCCTTTATATTATATTGATTATTGAGTAGATCTGCACGTGTGTGTCAGTGTATTGTTAATGCAAATTGTGCTAAAATCGCTAAACGTTGTTAATGACAGTCGACGTCGACTTCGAGCCGAGCGCTGAGCTGAAAAGATGGCGATAGATGCACTTTGGGTGTGTCGGCTGTTTGTCTAATAGAAAAAAACGCAATCAATATATTTGTATATTATATAGACAATAATTGCAAAATAAACGATCGGGCTATTGTGTGGTTAATTGTTCGATGTCGTCAAATATGAACACGTACAGAAATACGATTTCTATTGCGCTTGATATAAAAACATACTAATTGGTAGGCAAACGTTGGAGCTGCAGGTCAAAAACTACTAATAAAAAGGGGTTAATATCTACTATCAATATGAATTTAATGGATCAATATGAATTAGTTTTAATTTCAGTACCACACCGCCCTTACACATCTACTGCAAAGTCTATTCCCAGGCTTGAAAGATGTACATAAATGTTTGAGGGCCTCCTTCCCACATGGTATCTCTCATTTGTACTCAACTAAATCTTGATGCTGTCAAAATTTGTTAGTTTTCCGAAGCGAAACTGGCAATTAAGCGGCAATTTAGCTGCCCGAGTACGGCTGTTGCCGAATACCCTTCTGCATCTTGATCGGCACTAACTGTTGACCCTCACGCTTGATCACTCAATTAGCCTGACCGCACACGGAGCTCCTGCTCCTAACTAATAACTCCGAGGCCCAGCCTCCAGATGTTCCTGATCGCCCACAGCCGTCAACACTGGAGTATAAAAATGTATTATGTCCACCCGAAAAGGCAGGGGTGTGGCTCAAAAAAGAGATGTTTGAAGGATAAAGAAGGGAATCATAAAAATGTAAAAGGAAGAAAAAAGAACAAACCTGACTAAGCCGCAGATGATGAAAAGAGCGTGTGTCTCGGATTAAAATTTCCATGTTTAGTTGAGAAAATAATGCAGAAATCATGAATGTAAACAGCAATTGTCATTGTTTCGGGGCGACCCAACCTAAACAAGCAATAATATTTGCCTTTCGGCATTTTGCGCATTTAGGGCGCTCACGCATGTAATTAGGAATAAACTGAACTGAGGCAAATATGCAAACTGAATACTCAATACTCAAAACTCCAAACTCAAAACCAAGGTATCCGAGGTATCCGAGGTAACCGAAATCCGAAACGACATGCCATAGATATTATTTGGTACTTTATGCCTAAGTCCTCGTGCGTGTGTACTTAGCCAAGTCGCTGGATTTTCGAAACACTCGTCGTTTGGGAAAATGTGTGCCAACAAAAGGCTTATTTAAATGTGCATTAGAGCCCCTCGCCTTAACCCTAAGTCGTGTCACATGTCAACAATTTTCCAAAACTACGATCTGGAAACTTCCTGTCCGGCGATTAAAGAAAGTTCCTGGTTCCTAAACACGAATAAGAGGAACTACGAGTATTTCCTAAACAGAAGGACATCAGGACAGCCAACATATGGTCGATTTCATGGTCAAGAGGAGCAGAGCGATCGTAAATTGCCACTGGTAGTTAGTTCGGGTTTTTCGGTCCTTAGCCAATGGATACAGTCATTAGGCTACCGATCATCCCCTGGTTAATTGCCCTGAAATTAGGCTGTCATCGTCGTTTAGTTTCAGGAAGTGCAGGAAACATCGCTGTGGGTCTCGATCATCGATTTGCGGCCGAAAGGCTTCTGCCGTCAGCTGTTGGTAATCCCTAATAGTGCGATCATTATAATAGCATCATCGTCTATTTGCAATCAAACAAACTCACACAGTTTTTCGTTGATTAATAAACTGTGGATTATTCATAATACCACAAAGCTGCCAGAGCTTCTTGTTAATGAGCTCCATCGTGATGAGTTTCTCGAATGTCGAATGTCGAAGTTGGATGTCTGATGTGTGTTGTCTGATGTGTGATGTCTGAGGTCATGCCATGGATTTATTTCCATCGCTCATGGATCATATTTCTCGCAAGGGGGCGGTAGCCCAGCACCTGCGTAGTGGTCGATCAAGCGTAGAAATTTCCGCATTCCGCTGACCCACAAAAGTGGCCAAAAGATCTCGCTTCACGACCGCCCAAAAATCAACTGGCTATCCAACATCGCGGTCGATATATTTTCCCTTTTGTGCATAATAAATCACACACTTTTTCTTTCGCTGCTTTGGCGTGGGAATTCGAAAAGCAGTGAAATAGATTCAATAATCAACGGAGAAACAAAGGCCTAATCAATTAAAGTCTCTTATCATTGCGGTGCATCAGCCAGCGCTAACGAATAATATTTTTTCGGTTGTTTCTCGGTCTCTTATTATTATTGAAAGTGTTTTGTTGGGCTCACGATATGCTTGTAAAACAAATCGAAATAGTGGAAGGGGACGAGAGAGAGCGAGAGATTCGATTTATAGGTACCCTATAGTAGATAAATACAATTTTCGGCGGTAATTTCCTATTTTTATTAACTATCAGTGGATGGGGGTGCGAGGGAGATTTGACTTATTGATCTGGAAAATTTAAATAATCCTAATATTGTACAATCATACATCCTATAAATTCCATAAAATATTGGGCAACAATACGCACACGGGGTATCAACTTTTTCGGGGATATTCGAAACGAGTTTTTGTTTGGCTGAAAATCCAATTACCGATCACTGACAGTTACGTCGAGTTTGTTGTGCTAATTTCAAGATGTGGAGGGTATCGGCGGGTCATCCGGGGTGGAAGGACATTCATCAATCAAGCCATGGCCGACAGTCCATGCAAAATTATATCATGTGTTAAAAGTTATGACGGATCATCGGAGGTGTAAAGTGTCGTTGGCACTGCCCTCCATCGATTTGGCTCTTCCTTTTATCGCTTTGTCTTTCTTTTTTCGCACAGCTTGAGTTTTTGGTAATACATCCACTTTTCCATCCATTACTCATCGCATTCAACGATCGGCGGAACAAAAAATAAATACGCCCAATCAAAGCGATCTTTCGACGCAAACAAAAGGATCGTTCGAGATTTTTATACAACGCTTTTTGATTCCCAATTGACAGGCGGCATACAAATCCCCCGATTGTTGTTATAAATTGGCTCAAAACCCATGCACAATGCACTCGGCCATCAATCATACAAGGCAACTTATACTGCCGCATATATATCTGATATGTTATAAATGTTTTCATTTCGGGCAGTTCGTTAAACCGAAGACTTCTCACCTCCGAGGGAAGGGCACTTCCACCTGCGGATCTCCTCGGATGTCCAATCTTTGAGATTCTTCGGGACTTAACCTTAATTGACTTGACGCAAGTTAAACTTTATCGGGCTGTGTCTATCTATCGTATTTTCTGCTGTCAAAGCTTAATATCTGTGCCTATCAATTGTTTTCGCATCTGAGTTATCTTTTTTAATTTCAAGCCCGGCTTTGCCCTCTGACCCGGGTCAAAGTTGAGAGTGTGCGAGTGTGAGTATGTGTGTGTATGGGTCTCCTTTTTTCCCCATGTCGCGTGTTTCATTAGAGGCGACAAACAAACACAGCCAGTCCGCAGATTTCCAGCAATGATCAGCCCGCAGACCTCTACTCGCAGTCGTAGTCTCCCATGCACAGAGACAAATTACAATGACTATAGCTTAATAAATAAAAAGTATTTTTTATTACCAAAAAGTCAGAAAAAGTACATAATAATGAACGGACCAAATTATATTTTTATTATATTCCAAGTGCCTACTACTATCACCTTCAGAATGGACTTTCTTTGAGTGCAGCACATAGCACACTGCATATTGTGACCTCAAAAACAACGAACGTGCGGTAAAAGCGTCGCCAACCTCAGAGAGCTCTAACCTGGCCAAAAGCAACACACACTCACACTCGCACACTCCCTGGGCCAAGAGTCTTGGTCCAGTCAGCTAGAGTAGCAGCATCACAGGCAGCAGACTTCTCCGCCTCCCAGTTTCATTTTTTTGTTTTTTTTTGCGACGTGCCACACCTGTTTCATGTAGTCAAGCTCTTCTCTGCCTAGGAACCGAACCAGCCATCCAGAACAACACCTGGAGAAAATTGTAGAACTTTGTGCAAGAGTGGTGCTATTAAATGGTATTTAAAAGGGTCAGAGGTGGAGCTTATGTTTTAAAATGAAAATGTTTTATGATATTTCAAGAAACAGTGATATATAGGTATATTCTTTTAATGCAGTTAACTGCTCCAGGACTTTTGTAGTGGGAGCACCATCCTTTTATTTTTCAGTGCAGCCAGCGCCTTGTGAGAATTTTTGTTTTTTTTGATGTGGTGGGGGTTGGGGGGCTGGACTTTGTAGGCAACAATTTTTTGGTCTCTAAACTGACCTTAGCCAGAGATCTGGCTTTGGGAGCTGCAAACGCATTTCTGATAATGATGGACTGTATTAACCGTTAGCCAAAGTTGAAGCCAGGCTGTTTCGGGCCAGGCCTTTACCACCATGCATGTGGCCATAACAACAACAACAAGCTGCGGCAATCAGTGGACATTTTAAGTTTTTCCAACCTCTCTGGTGGGAAATTGCTGGTCAGGGTTTCGCCGAAAAATGAGCACTAGAGAAATGAAAATAGGGGGAGCTAAATAAAAATGAACGGAAAAAACCTTTGACAGCTGAGGCTTTTACTCTCAGTCTTTAATGTCGCCTGTCCCTAAACAATTTGAACTTGTCAAGCGTAATCAGTTTTCCTTTCATTTAGTCTGACATTTACCGCCGCCAACGAAGCCGACTTTGACGCATGGCCATGTCATCAGCTCCCCAGCACTCCAGCACTCCAGCTCTCCAGCTCCTTGGCCATTCACGAGACACCAACGTGTCCGGCTTCTTGGCCAGAAACGCAGACGTGGACGTGGACGCAGCTCGGTGCAATTATCAAAAAGCGCGCAACTTTTCACACGCAGCCAGCCGATCGATCGCACTCGCATTGCTGGGATGCTGCAGTTTCTGTTGCAGTTTCAGTTGCAGTTGCAGTTGCAGTTGCTGTGACAGTTGGTGTCGGTACTAGCCAGATACACAAGTGCCACTAATTACGGCTCATTATAGTGACCAAAGTGTAACATGTTGTCAGCTCCGAGGACAAGCAGCAAATGTAATGGGAGAGTAGTAAATGGAGGTGCCAGTGCAGTGAGAATACTCTGCCAATCTGAAATGTTTGTATATCTCGTGATACTATAAGTATAAGTATAGACTTAATCTTATTTTGAAATACATCAAATTTGTGTTTTCCATTTGGATTGCTATTTAGTTTTCATACTTCATTCTGTTCACTGAGAGTTGTGAGGAAAACACTACGCCAACTGAAGAAATCTCTAAAAACGATAATATCATGAGAGGAAGAGGGTAACTTATAACACTTCTAATTGAGTTCCCACATTAGAAAACTCTTTTCTATTTATGGCCTTAGCATCTACTTCTTTAGTTTATCGTGTAACATTCATTCTAGAGGCTGGGGCAAGAGTAATCGCAAAGTTATCATACCCACACTCCCTGATTTCTTTTTCCTCTTCTACCTACGACTCGTGGCTCACACATGCGAATGGATGGATCGAAATCGAAGGTGCAGACGAGGTTGAAGTCAAAGTTGGAGGAGATATCCAAACACCTGACAGTTGGCTGTTGGCGCTAACGCCGCGTCTTCGTGTTATTTCTGCCAAGTGACCATTTTTGGGCAGCCAAGTTTCGTGTGAGTTGCGATCGAAAGTGCAGCGAACGCAATTCCCAACTATTTGTTTTGTATCTCAAAAATTCTACGGCGTATTGTTTCGAGAGCCTAACAATTAAGTTCTCGAAAAGACAGCCAACCTGTTTGGAATTTCGAAATTCATGGCGCAGCCAGGCCAAATGTCATTTTTGGACCCGGTCTCCCAAATTAGCTCCATTACAGAGTCCGTCCGATCCATCGATCTTGGCTGTGAAAACCATTTCAAGTGGTTTCAGCAGCCCAAAAACGCAAAATACAAACCCCTTGTACTGAGCGATACTCTCACTTGAGAATAACCCTAGAGTCGTTTGCTACACGAGTTGCCCAAATCACTTATGAAAATCGCTTGAGAAACCCTTGAAAGCCGACGACGATCAGAGTCGTTCAAAGTTCGTGTCAACATCATCAATTTTGATCAATATGTATGGTCTAATGCTCTCCCGCTCCATCAATAAAAATGCACAGTCGAGGACAGAAAAATAGTCATGTTGTCACGTTGTCAGAAAGGGAAGTATTTTCTGAGATGTAAAGGAGTATAACAATTATTGGATGTCTAGTTCTTAAATAATGTGTTTTGTATGTTACAATTGGTGTAAATTAAATCCGGATTCAAACAGATATGCACATAGATTATACAGACAGGTATGAGAAAATACTGATAAAAAGCTTTGTAGTTCTCTTTTAAATATTTAGAATCTAATTTTAAGTACACGGCCAAGAAAGTACTATTAAATTTATACACACTATTACTTCAACGCCAGTTGTCCATGTGTATCTTCCTCTCTCTATCTGCCATTTAAACGGCTCCTTTGCCTTCGGGGCCCGATCGTGTTTGAGTTCATCGCATTCGTCTCCGATCGTAGACTCGACAAAAATATGGAAAATTACAATTATTAGGCATTTGGCTTGTTTGTTTATTGGTAGGTGTATTGGGGTTATACGCTAAATGATACATCGATCGTTTGAATAGAGCGATCGAGCAAAACGATCCGCCGCGATCAGCGCGATCGTTCAATTGATTGCCCGCCCCGATCCGATCCAATGCGATGGCCAGCGGACAAGTGAAAATCTGTGGGCCAACTGGAAGATGAATGGAAATTGCTGCCTAAATGGCAGCGGACATGATCGAGCCGATCATCACTCCACCTCACCTCCTGGCATGATCACTTTCTTTTCGGACTGGCCGGGGAAAACGCCAAGTGGTGGTGACATGTGTTCGTATGGGAGACGGGTCGCCTCAACTCTTGACCCAGCTGCATAAGCAATTATGATCTTGATGATCCCCGGCGCTCTTGACTGGTGATGATCTTCATCATGATCAATGTCCGAGATCATCTGGAGCGCGGGGAGCTGGGGCTGGGATCTTGGGGGACTTCGTCTAGTTAAGTGACGCCCTAGGGCCGCACTCACTGGCGACCCTGTTTAAGTTTATAAAAACTCATTATAATGTCTTATAAATGCACTTGTATCAAGTGGGATTTCTTGATTGCCGTCTCCGTCTGTGGCACTGGCCTCTCCCTTCCCTTCCCCTTCCTTCTCATCCCATCCCATCCCATCATTCTTGCGCCTCAACACCCCCAACTTTGCTTTTGGCCAGAACTGAAGCTGCTCCTTTTCTTGGTCGCGCTCCCAACGGCACTTGGAAAAACTGAACTTGCCAAACTAAAAAGAAAATAAAACTGCGTTAGCTTTCTTCTCTACAAAGAACTCTTATTTATAAAAATGGTCATATGCCGAATTTTTAAATGCTGAAAAATATAGTGTATATATAGTATAATATATACTATACGCACTTTTTCCAGTGTACTCGCTGGGTGTCTGTCTTTTGAGTCTCTGCCTTGCTCTCCACTCGACTCGAGTTGAGTCGCCTTTACTCAACACTCGGTTCGGTTTGGGGTTTGGGGTTTGGGCTCCCATGCTCTCATGCTAGACACATAGTTCGCTCAAGATCATAACATGACCTTTTGACTGGCAGTGATTTCAACGCCCACGCGTATAAAACAGACCCAACAGCACCACCGCACCACTGTACCACTGCACCACCGAGGCAGAAAGCCAACAGGAAGGCAAAAGGCAACCACACCACACCGCAGCGATCTGGCTCTGTGGTCTGTATGTTTATGGAAAATGGGTTATGAGATATTTCTCTGGCCTTTATCTTTTGGCCATTTCTATTTTGACCATGGGAAATAAATTCTGTGAGCTCGGGTAGGTTGGTCGCCCCGCTAATCGAATGGACAGACCGGCATCTGAAAATCTGGGGAAGCCGAGGAAAGGCAACCACGAAGGACGTTCGTTCAGCATTTTACACCCACGCCAGCCCGAAGGTTAACTTGCAACTTGTTGCATTTCCTTATATGTGCGGTAATTGAACTCACGCGTGTGGGGATAGTCCACCCTTGATGCCTTGATGAAAAATCGATAGACCCCAAACCAACAGCACAACCCAGTCCAACCCAGCCCAGCCCCGACCTTCTGTCGACAGAGTCTTCCTTGTTTTCTTGGTTGTCCTTTTAATTCATACCAACGAACAGCAAATAGAGTGTGTATTTTTGGAACAAACATCGGGCACGCGATGATGGCTCCAGTGTCTGGCGCCCCACCACCCACATAACAAGTTTACCCAACTGCATTAACCCACTGAGAGAAGCGAGTGCAAGGACTTCACAACCCCCACACGATATCGGAAAAGGAAGGTTAAGTTGGGCTCGTAGCATTCGGGATACCTTAACATAACAATAAACCAATTGAATACAACAGGAGTAACTAGAATAAATTTTAGGCGACATTTGCAAACAATAATAAAAATAATTATATATTAAAATGTATAGGAAGTGAGCTAAGATTATTTAACAGCCGGAGAACAATGGTCAAATATTTGTATGACGCCTAAGTTTATAGCTTTTGCCTGCAGCGTACAATAATTACATAATAAAATATAATATTTAATATTTTGCACTCCAATATCTACTGGTTTTTGACTTACTGGTAGAGTTATATCTTTTTTGCGATACCCCATTAGTAAGGTAGGAAAATCGGCTTTGTTTATTGCTTGAATGGGGTTTGCTGTTGCCAGGACAACCCGTTGGCATTCCAATGCAAAACAAATCGAATTTCGGTTGTCGGAGCCCAGGGTTCGAAGGAATTTCAGTGAAGCTCCTGCACAGCCTTGGTGTGGTGCTTCACCGAGTGCTAGGACTCCAGCCGACCTTTGATATTTCGGCTTCTATATCTAGTCTGCGAATTGGAAGTGCAATGAACTGACATGATTACGGGACCGGAGTCCAGGCAAACGCACCGGTTGTTGGACTTGAAGAAGCAGCAATGGGCTAAGGAGAGAGGTGGGTCTACTAGTTTCCTTAAAATGTACTTAAAATGTAATTAAAAACATACTTTTCACAGAGGAAATAGCGCGCATGGATGAGATGTACCATCATCACCACACCTCGCACCACAAAATCGAACGCACCTCCATTCGCACCTACTACTCCAACCTGGATCTCAGCCAGACTTCGACCTCCAATCAAACTTCGAGTCACTCGCGACGAGCCCAGGGTCCGGATATGCAGATGATCCTGCGCCAGCCGGAGTATCGCCATGGCAATCAGGCCTATATGAATCAGTTGGAGCGCTACATCGACGATCTGGATGGAGAGGCCGATGCGGACTTTGAGGACGAGGATGAGTCCATGTATCGAAGGACCAGGAGGGGAAGCTATGCACCCGGAATGCCAGCTCGCCAGATGCAGAACCCTGCCCGCTATGCGGAACTAGTGCCCACATCTCTTCAAACTGCCAAGGGAAGAATGCAGAACTCCCGACAGGAGGCGCAGCAACATTTGAAGCAGCAGCACCAGCAACTCTTGCTGCAGCAACAGCAGCAGCAGCAACAGCAACGCCTGCGGAGTCCCAGTTTGCCAGCCATTAGACAGAGGGTGAGGCAGCAGGACTTCAAGACGGGGAAACCAACTGACATTGATCCCGGCAACGGGCCACATCGATTAAACAATCCCCCGGGCGGCGCTGGCAACCAAGATGGCGGAGGTGGCGGAGTCCAGGGGCCTCCTGGTTGCCAGGAGGAGGACACTTCCGGCTATCTGAGCGATACGCCCAAGAATCCCCACACCCCGGACATTTGGTTCAACGACGGGGCCAGTCAAATCGAGAGCATTAGTGGCATGGGCAGTGCCAGTGTCCTGGATGGCGGGAGTGTGGGCGCCGTGGGAGGGGGCGTGGCTGGGTGCAGACGCCTCCGCCGATCGATACAGGCGGGCACTTCAGGTGCACCAATTCCTGCGCCGATTCCCATGCCCTTGCCCCATCATCAACCGCCCCCGGGAAATCCGCTGGGTAAGATATACACCGTCAAGGGACGACGTGTGCCAGGGCAGGGATACGAGCCACTCGCCGCCGATGGATACATGGCCGATGGGTGAGTAACCAAGTGACCCAATCACACAAAATACACGCCGTAACAAACTGTAATTAACCATGAAAGAGTTTTGCTGGGTAACCAGCTTTGTTAATTTGTTTAACTATAAATGGGGAGTACTGTCTGTTGATTTAAAGTATTGCAGTTTTCTTATATCTTTGTTGATTTTTGTTTGACATACAAAACATAATTCATAATATATAAAAACCGTTTTCTTAAATGAAATACATTTATATCATGCCCATAGATACTGCTATATGCCTGCACCGCCGAGCTCATCGAACATGAGTATGAGCCGCGATGTCTCCACCTCGAACACCTACCAGGTGCACATAGGCAATCCGGAGCAGAATGATTTCTTTGTCCATGAGCAGCACGAAAGAGAGAGGGCTCGCTGGGCCAACTTTAATGGTGGAGCTGGTCATCAGGCACCGCAGCAGCCGCCAGGATGGCTGAGTCGCGGAATGCACGATCTTAAGGACAGTGAGGACGATGTGCAATCAATGCAGTCATCCTCCACCTACTTGAGGGGGCAGAATGCCCCTCTAGATGCTCATACACTGGCCGAAAGAATGGACAAAAGACGCAAGGCTGCGGAGTACCATAATGCCATCAAAAAGCAACTTCACGAACGGGAATTGATAAGGAAATGGGAACAGGAACGCCATCGGCAGGAGGAGCAGATCGAGGAGGAGCGCATCCGTAGGCAGAAGCAATTGGAGCAGGAACGTCTGGAATTTGAGAGAAGAACCCTCCTGGAACGCGAAGAGGCCCAGCAGAAGAAACAGCAAGTAATGCTGGATGCCATACAGAAAGCTGAAGTGGCTGCCAAGTTGGAGAAACAAAAGAAGCGAATGGTGCGCCAGCCATCTAAAGTTTCTCAAGAAACCGACGAGGAAGAGTCCGAGCTAATGAGAGTTCAATCCGTGGAGGAGGAGGAAGATGAGGAGGAAAAAGCTGGGCCAGATGAGCCACCGTTTCAAGAGGAAGAATCATCCAATACACCACGTGGTGCACCTCCAGTTATGACAGAGGAAAAAGTTTTGATAGGCACCCCCATCAACCTTCGACGCACCATCACGAAACCCATCAAACAGCCCAAGGATCCCAGAAAAGAGGAGACCAAAGAGGCTACTCAAACCAAGAGACAAGCCTCTTTCCTGGGCGAAGATAAGGAAAATGTGGCTCTGCTCATGCAACCAGCTACCCTTATTCCATTGCCCGTTACCAGCGATATTTTCGGGCTCCAAAATGCCATTGGCAACCTTCAGATAGCCACTTATTTTATGCAACAACCCATGCAGAAAGCACCACAGACACCGGGCTGCTATTCGAAAGCCACGATGACTCATCGCACAGATACCTCCATTTACACCGAGGATGGTTACCAGGCGGAAAAGGAGGAGGATCCACTAACGACTGCAAGATCTGGAAGAACGGATTTGGTGACCGCCAGTGGGTGCTTCTCCCCAGATTCACTGGAGGTAGATGTGTCTCCAGCTTTAGTACCCGAAACAGATAAACTGGCATTGATACCTCTGAAGACACCTCTTCAACTAGGGAATTCGAATAGTTCAGACGACAGAGACGAACATAGTCATGAGGTGGGTCACCAAGCGGATGTGGAGACCCAAACGGAGTTGCCCCTCAATTGCGATCTCTGCTTGTTCCACGATAACTTCTACAAGGTGTTGCTCAAACGGGAGGTTTCCACCACCACCACCACCCAGACATCGAAATCTCAGACCCAACCCGCAAAGGAATCAACTGCTGAAAAAGATCATGAGACCACAACCACTACAACCACCACCACAACAACCACATTTAAGGCTAAGAGTAAGGACAAGGACAAAGACAAGAATTTGAAAAAGAACTTAATCAAAGATAAGGACGCCAATAAGATGGATGATCGGCCCAAGTGGGGCGTCAATCGTCCGGTGGTCCAGTATGTGAAAGCCAGTGATCGGGATCCATTTTGCCTGAGAAAGAAGAAAAACCACCCGAGCACCGCCAAGCCACCCAGATCCTTGTCAATGGACTCCCGCTTGGATAGTGTGGCTCTCCCCGAAGATCGGCTAATAAATATCACCGGAGGACCTCCATCTGCAGCGGGTGAACAAGAAGAGGAGGGCTTCCTTCTCAAAGCCCGCAATGTCTGCACCGAAATTTTACCCATTAAGACCGATGACAAGGGCCGGATTTTCCTCAATTTTCGCGAGGCCAGCGCCATAATGAACGAGGATGAGATAAAGGACAAGCTGCGACAGAAGTACTTTAATTTTGGCAGGATCCTTCCCAGAAGAAGCTGGGCCTCGGCCACCCAGCACGCACTGCCCTTTAGTGCGGTCACCACTGCTCCTCCACAAGGTACAGTGGGAGTAGGTGACTTGGCGGATGATTGAGATCTCTTTGTAATTTTTATGTGACGAGGAATCTTTTACAACGCATTCATTTACTACTAGAACGACTGTAAACCATTTATGTAAAACCTTTCAAATATAAACATTTGTATTGCAAGCACCGAAACCTAATTTTTTTTGGCTAAGGAGGTGTAGTAAGATTTTTCAAATTTCAACTCTAATAACTATAATAATATTAATAAATAAACGCATTTTTGAAAATATTATGAGGGGTTATAGTGGGCGTGACAAGGTTCTGAAACAAACTTGCACATCATAGACCTCACTAGAATCAACTATCTAGATTTTATCGTTGCCGAGATCTCGATGTTCAACGGACTGAAAGAAAGCCAGATCGACTCGACTAGTAATTCTGATCAGGACGAATATCGTATACCCTATACTTAGCTGGTAACGGGTACAAGCATACTTCTCCTTTATTGAAAAGTATAACTGTGCCTTTTGATAATTAATTAAAACTTGTAAAAAGACAAATACGTTTTCAAAGCTGCTAAGATAAGGTGATTTTAAAGGTGTAATGACTTCTTTACCATACTACAAGCTAAGCTACTTGTTCTACTGAAATTCCCAGTCCGTGAGAAAGGACTCCTTGTTTGTCTCGGATTTTTCGGCTGCCTAGATGCGGATTCCTCGTCAGGCTTTCAACCAGGTCTATTAGCAACATTGTTGCCGGGTCTTAACGCTCTGAAAGCCACAAATCACGCAAATGCTGCCACATTGTTCACGGCGAGCTGCTGAGCTTTGCGTTGCTGATTTTTGGCCAGATCTGTGGCTATAAGTATCTTAAGCTGGGGGTCGGAGTCTGTTACACTTTCACAGAACTCAAAATGTCGTATTTCACGCATTTTTACGAGCGTTCGCGTAAATTTATGCGAAAAATCATAAATAACCTGGGCATAGCTGCCTTTCGGGTTCATCGAGTCCTCGGCAAACAAATTTTTATTTGCCTCAAGGGGCGTTCGCTTCGGTTTCTGCCAGTGTTTTGTTTTCCCTTTTCAGCAAGTGGGCGCTGCATATTTCTGTTAATTAACGCATTTGTGCGTTGTGTAACTATGAGATATCTTTTGGCATTTGTTTTTGTGCTCCGAACTCCACACGTAACAACAATACAGCCATTGAGGAATTAATTGCATGCCTTTCTGCGCGTTCTCTGGCTCCCAAATCCACCGAAACTGAGCCAAGGCGAGGTCGCCCCCGTGCCTCCCCTTTTCCACCTTCTTTTATTTGACCACCCCTCGAAGCGCAACTACAACAACAAGTTCAATGCCTCGGAATTAAAATTGACCTTAGGTCGTGGGCTTTTTTACACACTTGATGGAAAAAGCTATTTTTAACTTCATTGGACGGTTCTAGGCTGCCACTTCTGTGTTAAATATATATTTTAAAAAATAACAATTTTGCTTCTAAAAAGAAATAATATGTGAAATATAATATTCTTCTAAAAATTCATTAAAATAAGAAGTATTAAAAATACTATAAAAAGTATTATTCTGTTGTATTCATAGAAAATGTAAATCTCTATTCCTTAAAAATATGTAATTAGTGGTGGGATTAGATTTATCTATATTCATCAGTATTAATTAATATTAATAAATACTTTCAATAATATATTTTTGGTCACTAATTAAGGGTATATAGTTTTCGTTCAACTCAACTTAAGTACTTTTTGAATACTTTTTGTCGCTGACTAAGGGCAAACAAAGCCAGCCAGTATAATGGCAATACAAAGTTCTCATTCGTGTTCTAGTTTCGCAGCAACAAGACGGCAAATTGCATGTGGATGCCTTTGAATTCGAGTTTTTGGCATAGCAAATAGCACGGTTCGGCGGCCATTTGGCGGGGGGAAAATCTACGGGGTGGTATGGCCGGAAAAATTGTATTTCCAATGTCACGTGAGGAAAAAGAGCCAGAGGCGGCAATTGTGTTGTGCCGTCACCTTGAACGTATGCCAAAATCAAAGCGACCCCGTGATTAATGACACTTGATTAGGAATTCAAAGCGACAGATCTGCATTTCTTGTCGGCCAGCGTTATTTATTTAGCTAACCCGTTAATGGCGGGACCCTCTTGAACTACAAAACTCTGACATAATTAATGACACTCGACGGGAAGCTGAGATTTCGGGCAATTCAAATCGATCAAGGGGTCTCGGGAATGTCTGCTCTTTTGCATGATTAATGATTGCAAAAAACAGATCAGCTTTTGCAACTGTTTTCTAATTGTTATTTTGCCAACAGTTCTCTTTGCTATGACAGTTGCTCAAGATTTTCAAGGAGTTTCCATTTGTCATTTGGGCCCTTCTGCGGTCACTTGAGGATCATTTGCAAGGCAGCTGCATTTTCATTCTTTTGTTTTAATATGCAGACTGCAACTGCAACTGAATCCGAAAACCCAATCCGTAACCCAAACCGAACAGTTTGACGGACTGAGCCCACCTGAGGTTGTTCCCGAGCGGAAATCACATCGACAAACACCACATAAACTATAAAAATTGTTTATTTTCGATGCAAGGCATTGCACTGTATCAATGTCCATAAATTTGATTATTCCTATGTCCAATTGCTGTACTGGTTTATGGATAATTTATGAATGTCTCTTGCCCGGAATGTGAGCTGAATAATTGAGGAATTTTGGACTTTCATTGCATTTTTACGGCTTTCTTGTACTTTAATTTTTTGTAACCTGGATGTTTGATTTCCATTCCATCCTCCCATTTGTAGTAAATTTTAATAAATTTAAAGTTCTTCATATCCTTTTAGTCAATTTTATACGTAACTTACTTTTCTGTACTTAAATGTAACAATTTGTAGCATTATGAAAGGAGACATTTCTTATGCATCTGCGTGTTCCCCAAGGACAGCTGGAATATCTATAATACTTTGTCATGGCCACACTTGATTAATTCCATAAAAGGATTACGAGAGTCGGCCGGTTATTAGATAACTTCCGCATGAGGATATCGCGGTGATGAAGTCATCAGCGTGTCCGAAATGCTGAGCAGGAAATTGACATTTATCACACTTTTTACCTTCAGCTCCGCGCCCGAAACGCACTATTTTTTATTTGCGCACACGTCCTGGCTTCCTGACGTCCTGACTTCCTTTCTTCCATTATTTTATATGGGTGCCAGACAATATCCTGTTCCCATTTCAATTGCCATTGTCTGAGATTGTCGCCTTTGTGCCGGGATTCGTTTCGGGGCCATCATTATCATAATTAATGTGACTTAATCAAGAATAATGTTCGCCGAAGGAGCAAACGGAACGTTGCGTCTAATCAAGTTATCCCAGGGAACCCTTTTTAGGCAATAATGCGGTCAACCGCAGCAGTTGAGAGCCAACTGAAGGGGTTGAAGGTCAGTCGGGATTCGAAATGCAGGGCCTACTTTGCATACGGGCAATAAAACTGAAGTTTTCTCCGTCAAAGATTTATGTAGCATGCAAAACGGAAAACGTAAAACGGAAAACAGCATTAACGGAAAAGATACCACTTATACGTACTTTTCGAAGTTGAGGATTTTAATGTTACGGGTGCCCGGTGGCCATATGTCAGTTGATATCTCAACCAGATTTGCTCATTATGCGTGCATTGTTGTGGTCGTTTTCCTCATCGGGCACAGGGCTCCCTGGGCGACATTCGCACGAATCGTGTCCTGATCCTTATCGGTAGCCATGGTCCTGCTACCAGGAACTAGTCGAGTCCGGAGTCCGGACTACTGTGAATGTACCTTTTGTGTGGCTGGCTGGGCTTGCTATCGTCGCACATGTTGACACATTAATGTCCTCGATCGGTGCGTGAGGCCACTGGCAGATCCTAATCGGCGTTACTAACTGGAATCGTGTTGAATCTCACAATCACAATACGTTGCATTAATTTTGGGGTTTTGTTTCGTGCAATTAGTACGGACTCGGTTCGGGGTGAGCCTGATTTCCAATGCCATATGCGGGACTTCCTGATCGATGGCGATCCAGATAAGTTACAGTTAGGTGTGAAAAAGCAGGAAAAACATGAAGTACTTATAACTCTACACTTGAAACAAGGATAGAAAATAAAATTCTAAAATAAATAATACGTGACAAAATAAAGTGTTTTAATTTTAGAGCTCACCTAAATATATGGATTCTTCTGCTGCCCTGCTTAAATCCAATACACCTAAACTTTGTTGGTATTTTTAAAAACTCCATACTTCACAAATAATAAAACTAACAGCTAATACTAATATTTTCTAAAAACTATAAAATTGATTTAAGATGTTTCCAGTGTAAGCTTCAGCCGGTCAAAACCAATGAATTCGTGATTGAATTGCATTCATTTTGGACCGTACCCGCGGTGTGTTTCGAACAGGCGTGGTACAGCTGCTCCCAAAAAGGCATAAACAAATCATAACAATTGCTGGAGGTAGGACGTGAAGGATCCATGATCCGTACAGAGGGATCCTCACACACGGCAGCAATTTATCATCCACTAAACAAGCGAGGAGATGATGCCGTAGAAACGAGGAGAAACAGAAAAGGACTTGCCATTGTTAGGGCAGCACTCTTTGTGTTTCCTGCGAGCGAAGTCCTCCACTGCCGAGTCGATCATAAATTGGAGGTGTGTGCGCCATATAAACATTAAATTTTATTTAGATGAGAGTCGGTTGAGGGGTTTTTTATGGGTGTCCTGATTTCCAACTGTGCCTGATTATTGATTATTCTCCTCTGCCAGTGCACCTCAATAAAAAATGAATTAGGGCACTGGGAATTTGGTGTCTTTTGCTCATCGATTGCGTTTTGATTTATTATCGTATCGTAAATCGCATAGTGGACTATACAGTCTGCTGAGAAATCCTAATTCCTTTCAGTTCCTTGAACAGCTTTGAACACTAAAGCTATATATTTTCACATAGATGGCGGCGCCTTCGTGTTCTCCATTCACTTTTGAGGGTTTCTCGTTTTGTTGATTTCCCTTGACAACGTTTACTTCCTAAGTTAGCACCTGGAATCGGGACACACATCTCTCGCCACTAGTTCAGCCCAAATAAAATATTATTTGTTCAGTATTTTTGATTTTTTCGTTGTTTTTCGTTTTGTTTCGCTTTGTTTTCCGTGTCGAAAACCAAATTTTAATAATGTTAATTTGCTGCGTTTCATGGGATCCGAGATTTATGACCTCCTCTCCAGTATGCCCATCGTCATATTTGGTTTTGTTATTTCCCCAGGTTCGCTGTAATTATGCTAGTATAGTAAGTCGAAGTCGCAAGGTGCGGTTCAGTTTTTGTGACTGCGTTCTCATTTCACCGGACTAGAATTGCGTCGAAGCAAATAGGTGCTGATTATTTGATTTGGGATGGCAAAATGTGAGATGTAATAAGTGGTTGCAAGAGACTTGAAAGTTAGTTATCAAGCGGTAAATGGTGTAACTGGTGAATTCCGTCCATATTGAGTGCCCTCCGCCCAAGTAAGAACTATGTTTCCTTCGATTCACCACCAAATGAGATTAAACCACTACATTTAGTTCCAGTTAGTCCAGATGTTTCTCGATTATAGTTATGGCCTCCTCGGGGCATTAGCCATTGGCAATTATTAGTTCACACAAGCATAAAATCCAAAGTTGGAGAAACACCAACAAAGTTTTATCACATTTCCGCATAAATCGGTAACACCCGTAAAAAATCATGAGATTGACAAACAAATATGAGAAGAGATGCGTAAATGAGGGGCAATCGCAGGGGATATATACGAGGGTCGTTTGATAAGTCCGTGACTTTTTGTATTTGCCGCGCACCTGTTCTAAATACAACACTGCTCCTGTCAGCAGTTATCGATTAACAGCTGACTGTAAAATTTTGAGAAAGCTGCGTTTTTTGGTTTGCGTTTTATAGGCATTGAAAGCAGACGATCTCGTGAATTTTAACGAAAATGGAAAAAAGTGAATTTCGTGTGCTAATTAAGCATTATTTTTTGCGTAAAAAATCCATCACCGAAACCAAGGAAAGACTTGATAAATATTATGGGGACTCTGCACCATCAATTTCAATGGTTAAGAAATGGTTTACTGAGTTCCGTTGTGGTCGTACCAGTACAAGTGATGCCGAACGTTCAGGTCGCCCAAAAGAGGTCGTCATGCCAGAAATCGTCGACAAAATCCATGGAATGATATTGGATGATCGGAGAATGAAAGTGCGTGAGGTAGCTGAGGCTGTAGGCATCTCAACTGAACGGGTACATCACATTTTACATGAATATTTGGACATGAAAAAGCTTTCCGCGCGATGGGTGCCGCGATTGCTCACACACGACCATAAGCGCAACCGTGTGACCATTTCAAAGGAGTGTTTGGCGATGTTCAACCGCAATCCAAACGAATTTTTGCGCCGTTTCGTTACCGTAGACGAAACATGGATCCACCACACCACACCAGAGACCAAAGAACAATCAAGACAGTGGGTTTCTCCGGGTGAACGTGCACCAAAGAAGGCCAAGGTGGGTCTGTCGGCCAACAAGGTCATGGCCACAGTTTTTTGGGATGCACAAGGTATCATTCACATCGATTACCTTGAAAAGGGTAAAACGATCACCGGCGAATATTATTCAGAGCTTTTGGACAGATTCGATATTGATTTGAAGCAGAAACGACCGCATTTGGCGAAAAAAAAGTGCTGTTCCATCAGGACAATGCACGGGTGCACACGTGTGTAGTCAGCATGGCAAAATTTCATAAATTGGGCTACGAACTGCTACCCCATCCAGCATATTCTCCAGATTTAGCCCCCTGTGACTATTTTTTGTTTCCAAACATGAAGAAATGGCTCGGCGGTAAGAGATTCGGGTCAAATGAAGAGGTCATCACAGAAACAAACGACTATTTTGAGGGCCTTGAGAAAACCTATTATTTGGAAGGAATAAAAAAATTGGAAAAACGCTGGACTAAATGTATAGAGCTAAAAGGAGATTATGTTGAGAAATAAAACGCTTCTTTGACGAAAAAAATATATTTTATTCAAAAAGTCACGGACTTATCAAACGACCCTCGTACCTACATGTATGAAAAACTGAAATCAATTTGCATATTTTGGATGACAAACGCTGTGGTGGGTCCCAAAGTCCCAAAGGCCCAAACTTTCTGACAGACTTCCGATGCGGCGTGAACCGAAAAGCGTGTTAATTTTCACTGTGCATTTTATACGACTGCCATATAGGAAAGGAGCGAGTGGAGATCGAACGTCTTATGTTAATAGGCGGATCGCAGCATTCAACGCCCCGAAAGTTTCACCGCTTGAAATGTGCTGTAAAGTTGTTAATTAAAACCAAGAAAACCAAGAAAATCCACCCAGACCCCAGCTGAGGACCACACAGCAGCAACCCAGCGAACCAGCGCACCAGCTCCCCAGACTCATCTCATCCCAACTCAGTTTTGGGATTTCGTTTACGGATTCCCACCAAGACCTGTTTTATGTCTCGTCCGCGCATTTTACTTTGATTTTTCTGTTTTCTGTTTATTGTTTGACGTGTGTGTCGTTTTGTTATCGCTTTCAAATGCACTTGCTGCTCGCTTCAGACATTTCAAAATTTGAATAATTTTGCAAGCGGATTCGTACTCGTTTTTTGATTGATATTGCCAGCCAACCTGCACGCCACTCCTGCGGGCCAACGTCAAAATCAGCCAGCAGAGCCAACACTCGAACTCAAAACCGAAAAGTCAGGAAAAAATTGAGAGAGTCTGAGTTTGGATACAGTAATGAGAATACTCTAGCTTAGATTGTAAATAAATAAACAATGTAGATATAGATTTTTTTATATACTTAAAGTTTGCCTCAGATTGATGGTAATGTTTAGCGAAATATTTAAATAATGTTATTAATTAAAAATTGTATAAATAAAATTACTTTTGACAATAAGGCTGGTGCCAGTAAGTCCCCGGAGTAGAGTAGATTCTAGCATAACGAATAGAACCCTTACATAAGGGTATAATTAAAGCTGGTTTTGCATCATTTCGGTTTCGGGGTTATCAATCACACATAGAAAATTTCGTTGTTCGTGGCCGTTTCTGTGCTGTTAGATGAAGCGCGAGTTTGACTGACTACGCCTGGCCAAATGTTAGTCATTAATTATGGCCAGAGATCCAGCAAATGATCCGAGCGATGATGAACCGGCGACTCATCATCGTCATTATTGACAGACCCTCCCCAAATCCGCAGTCCCCCCCGCGAAACATGTTCTTTAAACTTTGGCCTTGAATCTTGGCTTGTCGACTTGTCTTGTCTTTTGGCATAGGTTGGCTTTTTTCCCCGACTTTTTGGTTTGCACATTTCTGATGCAGCACCCCAAAAACCCCCTTGGTCGCCGGATTATTCTCATAATTCTCATAATGTTCTATTCTCGTTTTCCTTAGTTTGTTTCAGCGTTGCTTATATTTAATTGCTAAAAACTATAATTCTGTCAAGTTTATTATGAAAATAATTATAATGCACGTTCGTGGCCATTGTGATGGCAGAGTTTATCTGAGTGCGCATATCTTTGAGATCCATCCAAAACAATGGTCGTGGCCTGGCAGATTTTGCGTTATAATTGCCCTGGCAAGAACAAAACAGAGTCGCTAGGAACGTAAACAAAAACACACCATTCTCGGTACAAGAATTTGTTCATTGGGTCATTGGGTTAGTGTTAAGTCATTTTCATTGAAATTAGCGGCAGGCGAAAAAAGCTAGGGGATAGTGAGTTTTTCCTCAAAGTTGACACAGTTTGACACCCATGAAACGGAATGAGTTATGAAAATCGACTGAATCATCTGAGTTCTTAGCACTGTATAGCTGAATAATGGTATGGTAAATGTAATTAAAATAACAAACGGATTTAATATGCAACGCAATACTTTTTACAATACAATTGAGTCAACCATCATTACTAGCTTTTCAAAACATTAGATCATATATTCATACTTTAAATACGACTCTGCTTGCATTTTACAAGCGTATAAATTTCTGTAAACACAAGAGCTGCAATTCTTGAATGAATTGCTATAAATATTTGTGTAAACTACGATGCTCTATAAATCTGCCTTAGTTGCCGCCCAAAATTTGTTTAGACGAATACAATTAGACAGGAATTGGCGTTTGCCCCTCCTACTGGGAACATTTTGCGGTCGTAATGGCATTTCAAACATTTGTGCGAATTGCCCAAGAAGTTGTGGCGATTTCGGGTTTGAATAGTTTGCGGATCCTTGTGTCCTTTTCGATGTATTTATGGATGGACAGGACCACACCCCTATCGTTGTCCTTGTTCCCGTCCTTGGCTCATTGTTTCGCGCATTGTTGGCGAAAAAGGTATTTGTCAAAAGTCAAAATATTTATTGAGATCAACTGGTTTTTGGTCGTGGTCAAAAGCGCAATATCTGTCTGTAACCTTAACCGTATCAAGACCCTACCCTTAACCCAAGGCACGACGACGTGTGCCAAAAAAAAGGTGGAGGGCAAAAATGCAGAATGCAAAAATAAAGGAAATAAAGCGTTTCTGATAAATGGCATGAGCGTTAAATTTTGTCGCTTTGGCTGATCTAGATAAATGAATTTGAATTTGCATGTTTTATTAAGAAATTTATTAACACACAAACTCACACACACCGATAAGTATTCGCATGCAGATGCACCGAAAAAAAAATTTAATACATAATTATGCATTTGACGAGTCATGAGATTTTACCTTATCAGTAAAGAAATAATATCTTAAATAGTTTTAAAACCATTAAACTGTATTATCAGTTACTAAAAATGATTGAACAAAACTATTTTTGCTCAACACTTTATAAACAAAAGCTCTCTCTAGAATAGTGAAAAGCTGGCGCTTATTTCTCCGAGTGTATCACTTGGAGCTCCAACAATCTTGCCAGATTTTGCAGCTTTGTCTGCGCTTGCGCGCCGGACTTCGTTATAAATTATGCACTTAAGTTGAGGGTGTATTCATTATATGGATAAAGTTCGACTTGGACTCGAAGTTCGTTTTGGGGAATTTGTGCTCCTCCGCTTTATTTCTCGCTTCGGCTGTCTGTTCTTCATTTTTCAACGCCTGGGATGGTCCGTGGGTCTGGGCCAGAGTTTTTAAAGGTTTTCCAGTCCCGATCTCGGCGGGGCCAGTCGTCGCCATCGAAGCCACCTCCTGCTGGGCCAAGTGACACTGACACTTGAGTAGATGTTTTGCGGTTGATAAAATCAAGAGCAAACAAGGTCTCTCCCTCGGATTGTGAATATTTTTCGATTGCAGGCTGCAGGCTGGATATCTCTGAGCCTGCTCCACGAGCACGTCCACCAACTCAGCGAGATCCTTTCGCCGCCGTTTTTTGTATTTTTTCATTTTTTACTAATGGTGTGACAAATTTTAAACAAGTAATTTCTGCATGTTGTTTATGGGCCTCGCAACGCTCTCAACGGGGGGATGAGTTTGACTCGGACTCGAGTTTATAATAAAATTTATGAGCAATGCCCTGTTTTGGAAATAAGCAAATCAAAAAAGAAGGGGCCCGCAAAGGACGTGGAATTCACATGTGGAATTTCATCAGAAAAGATCGCAGCTGCATGGAGGAAGATCCCGAAAGTTGCTCTCCTTTTCGAACGGAATTCGATCGCTATCTTTTATAATAACGTTCATGTATTTTATTGAGGAAAGGGAGAAAACCCTAATCTTCAAAGCACTCATTTCATAATTTGTGAAAACTAGTAACAGTTACTTACCTGTTGCAAATTTAGGGACCAAGCATTGGCATAGGAAATTGCAAAAGTAAATTTTGTTTTTAATTTAAAGTAAACCTGCTTTACAAAACATTTTTCCAAATAATCATTAGAAAAGCTTTCCATTCCACATAAATTACCTCTAAAACCACAATCATCAGATATAAATGATTATGGCGGTGTGTTTAAAAATCGATAACAAGTCATCAACTTTATGACAACCTGCGCTCCAATCGACACCAACCCGATGCCTATCTGCCCGACTATATAGCGCTTCATTATACTAAATCATAATTCTACCATCTAGGGATCCCGCGCCGCATGTGGGGGCCGCGATGATGGGAGTATCATATCTGGTGCCCAGACACACTCTAAACTATCGGAAGATACTGTCCGGATGGCGCTGGCCTGACAATGAGTGTGGGCCAGTTAGGGAGCACCCATACCAAGGCGGCCAAGCGGCCAAGCGGCCTCAACTGCTAAGCGCCATCGACAGTATTCTTCGGACATAAACGCTGCAGTTTACTATATGTATTATAGGCATTATGGATGACGGGAGAAATTTGAGTCCTAGCCTCGCCAGAGACACAAATTTTCCAACTATGATCGTTGATGTTTGGGTGTCAGTTTGGGAATAGCTAGAGAAGGGAAACTAGCCACACTTATATAGATTATATTATCTAAAATGGAATTCATATTAATTGTCTATCCCAATATATATATATTAATATATAATTAATATAATTTAATTTGCTTCACATTATTTAATGGTAGTACTTTTGAACACGGGATATTCGTGAGTCCCATTGACCCACTCACGTGATGTGACCATCTCCAGAAGGAAACCGAGAAGCGATGCCAATCAGTTTAGCCGCCTGAGTCAGCTAGATCTTCCAAGTTGCAACCTCCAGCCTCGTTACCTTACCTCCAAAGTTGTCTCATTTTCATTTTCATTCTTCGTGTCGAGCTCCGTTCCTCTGGCCATCCGTTTGTGGGTCCCAGTTTTGTGTCGCGACATTGACGACTTTGTTGATAATTTTGATTTTATTATGTTAATAAAATGTTATGGTTTAAAATGTTCAACATTTCAGTCAGCCAACCAGCCATCCAGCTGGTGCAGCTGGTTCAATGGTATGGTATGGCATGGTATGGCATGGTATGGCATGGTATGGCATGGTATGGGATGGTATGGTAAGGAATGGTATATGGTATGGTGCTCTGTCCGCTTCTGTCGTCTGCGCATCATAACTCATTAGTGACAATATCGTCGGATGCTCGCCGTGTGGGTTTACCTGATTTCGATAATTGTCTCTGTTAATTGGATTAAATAACCCCAACAAACGAAATATTTCGCAGGCAGAAATCTGTTTCGAAATATGCACATCGATTTGAATCGGTTGCCGTTGCCGTTGCCGTTGCCATTGCCGTTCTCATTCTCGTTCCCGGCTCATTATCTTAAGGTTTGTTGCTGCTCAAAGGCTCTTTTATGGCCCCTACATCTCCTCATCTCGTGGCGCTGTGTTCGCTGTCATGTTAATAACATTCGTAATATGCTTTTTAATTAGTCTACTCTTCCAAGTCTCCAGCTACTTGTGGGGGGTCCCCCGAAAGGGGTTTTCGTTTCGGGTTCATCTGGGAGCCGAGCTGATTAATGCTGCATTTTTGATTATGGATCGCTTAAGGGGCCACAAATCGCTGTTACCTTATGCTAAGTAGCTCGGATGGCCAAAGTGTTGGAAAGTGGAGTGGAAATGGGGTGGGGAACACCTGGTAGAAAGCATTCACAAGTGGGTCTGGATGCACACTCGACGAGCTGAACATTTTCTGACACAAATGGATCACCGATGAGATCATCTCAAAATCAATTTGGACACTCTGAAAAATAAGGTGTATACAAAACAACCAAATATTATTAAGCTGATGCCTACTCTAAAAAACAGATGTATGGCATAAAGTTTGGAATTCTTCATTGTTATTTGTATTCTTTTTATTCAGAAAAAATAAAGAGCGTTATTTTAATGGTAAAACAACATACCAACATAAGCCGAAGAATTTTAAAAATCCCATCCCTGTTTGATGTTATTTACTTAGTCAGCATTTATCTGCAATGCGGCAAAAAATGTTTACAAAGCGAAAAAGCGAAAATTCAACCGCCCACTTCCAGTAAACTTCGACTCCGAACTCTGCTCCAAAAACAAGCAAAAAGGCCAACTTAAACATAATGCAATTACTTAAAACTGTACCATGGCCTGGCGCACACAGTTTAAACAGAACACGCCCCCATCGACGGCGGCGATTTGTGCAGAAAGGCAAAAGCCGGCCAAAAGGCCCGACCTCAAGTGGATTTGGATTTGGTATTGGCTTTGGATGTGGCTATGTCTCTGGCTCTGGCTCTGGCTTTTCCTTGGTCCGCCGAGCCGAGCCGCAAAAATCTCTCTCTTAATGTAGATCATCTGGCGGCGCTGAGCACCCGATCGATCAGAGGAGTTTCTGGGCGGAATCGGAATCGAAATCGGGAAGGACAGGGCCAGGAACGAGTGCGGCATTCGAGGCATGTGAAGTCCATGATCTGCGGCCAAAAGACCTAAATTAGGTGTACTCCAATGAAAACAGCATTCAGAAAGTACACTACCATAACCCAAAATGTAATGTAAATGTAATGTAATGTAAATGTAATTTATCACAAAAATCCGGTTTAATTTAAAAGACAGATTATGCAAAGAAATTATACACCTATTTTAGAAATAATTAGCAAATATTTGCAGAGGAAGTGGGGAAATATTAAATTGGATTTTAAAGCGACTTACTCGTGTTTTATTCAACAACATATATTATTTATGTCTACTTCACTGAACTCAGTCTCAAAACCGATATACCCCATCTGGCAATAAAAACAACCAAATTGAATGCTCCGCTTTGCACTCCGAGCCGAAAAACCACAAAAACAACAAGCAAGAAAAGCCAAAAGTGGGTGGAATAATGGGCGGCTATGCGAATTTACTCAGTGCATGATTATAGCGTAGATTACAAAAAGTGCGCTCCAGAGCTCTACCCCAAAAACAGCCAGCCAAACAACAGCAACAACAACGCACAGGCTGGCGATTTTTTTGGCCAGGAATCGGATTCAGAGTTGAATCTCAGATCCGACCCTCTTGGTCTTGGTCTTCCCTGCCTTCATTTTGCTTAAGGTTTCTTCCCAGGTCGACGACGGCGAGCAATATTCATAGAGGTCGTCGTGTCGCGGCCACATGAGAGATCATCTCGTCCTGAGCTCTTCCTAGTGTGCTTCTCATATGCTAAGAGAATCATATCATGGACTCTACTATGCTACTACACTACTATATGAACGAGTATATGTACACAGGTCGCACATCTAGGTGTGCGGAGCGGTTCGGGACCTTATAATTGCTTTGTAACCCTCGTTGGCAACGCAAACTTAGACGGATCGGATTCAAAGAGTTGGCCACGCACCCAGAAGAAATCGCCGAGGAACAAACAGCCAGCAAACAGTTTTCTGTAGTACAAATTAATTGCTGCTTTACACGCGTTCCTCATCCAAAAGCCAGGCAAAATCATTCATCTGATGCTGGTGGGGCAACACATGAACGAACGGCGCAGTGCACTGCGGAAAATAGAGCGGTCTTTAGTTTACTGCATGTTAATGTAAGTACTTGACAAAAACTTAATGTAATAATAATGTAGTAATAATGTAATAAAACGCTGTATAAACATATTCTTTAAACCGCATTACCTATTCCCATTCTTTTGTATCCACACCCGATATCCTCAGCATACCATAGACTCTTCCAATATTTTTCGCAGTGTGCTTTACTATTACAATTTGGCCACAGCCAAACAAAGTTGCAGCTTAGCTTACAGCGGGGTACTGCTGCATGGGTCTCCGTATACGGCGGAGCAGAGCGGAGTGGACTGGCTGTCTGATCAAGACATTATCGATATGTTTTACGTAGTCGGGGCTTCGGGCTCCGTCTGCGCGGCTCTCCCAGGAGAGAAATCCAATTAGCTGCGCTTGTGGCGGCCTTAGAGAAATGCCCCCAAGCCCGCGGGCAGCGCACTGCGGACATGCAAAAGGACCAGGACCCCAGATCCCGAGATCCCCAGATCCACATCCACATCCACATCCAGTCTGCGGCCTTAAAATTCAATTGTTGAACTACGAGCTGGTCCAAAGACTGCAGCTGGAGTTGCGGCTAGCCAAAAGAGATTAAATCGCCGCGGCGACTGGGAAAAACAGGAACAGAAAAAAAATCGAGACTGGCCAAAGGAAATCGCCGCCACAGAAAAGAGCAACTGGGCGCAAAATTATAATTGCAAATTTGTGCCAGGCACTCGAATGCGCAGTGTACTGTGCACTGTTGTGCACCAAAGTAAGTGAGAGTGTGGCGGCGTGATAAGCTCCAAAGTCCCTGATAACCATGTGCAGATGGAGCGGGACAGATGCACTCGGTGCGAGTGGGACGGCAGAAGGGCACTTAATTGTACCCGAGGATGTGAAGTTAATGCCGCCGATTTGCATTCATTTCGGTGGCATAATGAGTCCCGGTCGCCAACTGCAAAGAGGTCGAGGTCAATCTGCGAAGAGGTTTTTAAAAGGATGTGCGTTGTACTTGCGGGAATTAAGGAAAGTGTTCGATTGGAAGTGGAATACTACCGCACTCATCCGCTTAACTTAAGTCACTCCACTTTGTAATGCTGTATAACATTTAACGTTTCACATTAAAAATATGTTACCACTTTAAGCTCTGCTTCTATTCGTGCGACATAAGCAGTCGGGAAGATAAGATATAGATATTCACCACCTTTAACATAACAAGACTGGATGTTGTTTTACATCTGATTGCCATTTAATATCATTCATTATGGTTCACTAGAGTAAATGGACTGCCGTATAGCCGTATAACCCTACCGCATGTGTACCTCGTAATCGCTTGACTTGCATCTGTTCCGCTCACCGAAAAGGGCACTGAACAAAAAGCAGGCTGTTGACATCCATCAAAGTCAAAGTCAAAATAGAGCGCACAATTCCCTGGGCGCAATGTGCCCCCACATGCAAATTGGCTGCTCGACAATCCGCATCCTTGCAGCCATGTGTTGACTTAAGTGCCACACAATTTACTACACTTTTGGCATGACAAACGCATGGCGAACGCATCGAAGCTGCTTCGGAGGGAGAAAAGCCCAGATACATGGGAACAACGAGGCCCCCAATCTTGGATGCAAGTCTCAAAAACTTGTAAAGAATTGCAGCAATTTTCTTCTTGTTAAGCAAACGTCACAAACAAACCGCCCGCAATTGTTTGTGGCGGCTGCCAAGTCAGCTATTTCGCATGGCGAAGACAACATCTCGGACTCTGTTTCTGGTTGAGAATCCAGGTTTCAGGCTCCAGGCTCCAGGTTGCGAAGCTCCTTCTCCGTTTTACCTAGACAAGACACATTTCGATCACTGTCACGGCTTTTGGCCCTCAAGTCGCGGCGGTGTCAATATTTTGTGAATTTACGCAGGCTGCTCGAAAGTCGAGGGAATAAGAAAACAAGAACGCCAAGCCAAGGAGAGCCTCAGTTGACATTTTCTTCTTTATGGTCAGCACTCGCTTTGGGGCTGTGCGGTTTGTTTTGGGCCAAATTTGCATATAATAAGCCGCATCAATAGCCAAACACGATTTCTGAGCCGAGATTTCCATGCACTCAGAAAAATCTTGAAATTCAGGGGAGCAATTCATTATTTGGCACTGAGCTTTCCCATATCTTGAATGATTTAGACCCTTCAACACATATAATATTGATGATGCAATAAGACAGTAAACTGCTCTATTTTTATGAAATATTACTAAGAAGTATCTAAGGCTTAACCTCCAAGCAGCAGCACTCTAAACCTTAACTAACATAATATTACATTTCACTATTATTGTTTCCCTTTTCAATTAGCTTCGTAAATTATTTGTTTGCTCCACGAGTTCTTTCAGTGTCTGCCCATCTCCTTATAGAGATAGAGGGAGTACAAGGGGTCGCTGTGTCGGTTCGTCCTGTCAGTTGTCAATCGCTTTCGACCCGTAAGGAGACTTAAGTTTTGCGATATGTCTCATTTTCATTGCATTTGGCTGGCAGGTCTCTCTCAACTCTCAGCTCGGCATCATCGTCGTCGTTTTGGGGCTAAACGCATTTGCGAAATGCTTGGCTTGGCATAATTGAACATCACTTGGCCAATCGGGCAGATCGAAGACGAGGAGACGACGACCACATGTTGACCCAATTCATAATCATGCTTAAACGCCGCCTGAACTTTCAACTTGGTTTCTCGGGGCTCGCGGCTCGGGCATAATGCAGATAATCATGTTAATAACAATGGCCAATGATGATTAGGTCGGGAGTGAGCCCAAGAGCTGATGATGGTAGCCTTTCACCGACGCCACATGAACCTGCCGATCGCAAGTCAAGTCGAGTCCCAGTCTTATTTCCAAAACAAAAAACGTGGACCGCCATGGATCCATCCCATCCTCCGCCGCAAAGACATGAGGATGAACGTGTATGTGCGCCGCTCAGAGCAAACATTATTTTCTCAATCACCTGGAATCTGGCTCGATGCCCCTTTTCTACTCCGCGCCTCCGTTCGCAGATTCTTCTGGGCGCTTTCACATGACTCATAAACAGCCGAAAGCACTTCGCCAGTAATTCGCAAGACCTCATAATACAAACGAAAAAACCAAATAAAATTGTTTAAGTTCAAAGCGTAAAATATGTGTACTTCAAGGACCCTCGCGCAATTCACTTTTAAAATGGTGACTTCGAATTTACTAATATTAGATGCAAACAGTTCAATTAATACTATTATTTGACACCTGCATTAATTTATTCTCAAATCATCATTCTTGTGGCATTACATATATAATATATTCTCGCATCAGTAACCACATACTTCAATCCTTTCACTAGCTTAAACCGGAGAATCGGCAGCAGCTAGTGAACAGCAGTCTTCCCCTTATAAGATCATGCTGGATGGAGGGGCGATGTCAGGTAGCCTCTGTTCGAGTTTTGGGCTCTAGAGAGGCCAGAATGGCAACTAAGTTGCCATACCCTAACCCAAACCCATTCGCAAGGTTATGGAGGCCTGAAAAAAGAAATTCTGAATAATTCGTGATCTGCAGGCGCAAAAAGAGGGTCACGTTGTTGTGGCCGAGGAAGACGATGCCTGTTGCAAAAGTTGAGTCCCCGAAAACTGAAGCTGAAGCCAAAGCTGAAGCTGAAGCTGTCTGCATCTCGGCCGGTTAACGAAGGGGGTTAAGGGGGCCACCAGTGGGTTAAGGGGAACACGGGTCCTTTCTGGCCCCTGTCCGAATGAAAAGAAAAAAACAGGCGACGACGAAGCGCACGCTGCACTGCAAACACGATTTCAAAATATTTCGCATAAATAAGTTAGTGTAACACACGAGGCACTGCCCCCTCCTGCAAACATGCCCCCCTTTCCCCACAGTGTAAGCGTTGATCACACGTTCACATTATTTGATGATCGCACGATATGAACACTGCCGAAAACAGAAAGACCAACTTGCTCTCGAACTCCCCACCCAAACTGAAGCACTCAAAGAAAAGGGGGCCTCAAAGTAAATAACACTTTGTAACTTGGGTAGTTCAGCAGCTGAGGCTAAAGTAGTTAAGTACTAGTAACTAGTTACTGAAGTAGTTTGGCCAAATATTTTCAAAATGTTAAGTTTATAGATAACGAACTATCAGCAACAACCCGCTGTTAGTATTTGTATGGAAGAAATAGATAGTATTAACATAATTGCTATGTTTTATTTTCTGAGAAGTTATTCCAGAATCTTGTTAGAACGCTTCTGTATCTTTTCTTTATTTTCCAACACAAAATTGACACGACAATGGTTTAGTTTATAGAAAAAAAGAAAATGATAATTAGGCTAATCATTGAATAACAACTAGGTCTTGGTCTTCGCGTTTTTCGAGTGCACACACACTCACACTTCCCAGAGAGCGATATTTCCATACACCCCAGTGTCTGATCGTGATAATCCATTATTAATGCCAATCAGCATATAAAAAAAGAAAACGAAACCGGCAGCCAGGCGAACATTGCCGAAAGCTTCCTGGCCATGGTTCCCAGCTTCCCAAAGATTATGATCGCTCCCTGGCGCTTCTGTCCCCCAGTTAGGCCCACCACCACCCACAACATCCCACCAAAACGAGCGATCTCCAAACCCAAACCATCGCCTTGGACCTGGACTGACATGAGCAATTCGTAAGTTTGTCGCCTGCATTTTCGGGGGAGCTCTCCAGTAGGATCGGGCAGAAAAGCGTTTAGAAGGGGCAATTGGGGGAAAATTTGCATGCAACTCACCTGGTGGTCTCCATTGCGGTTGTCATTATGGCCAAACAGGACCTCCCACATGCAGCTCGATTGTTTTGTTGCGGTTTCTGCTACCGTTTGCAACTTCGTTTTATGAGCTGTGTTGTCGGTTTCGTCTATACCAAATGGTGAGCAAGTTAGCAGACGTCTTGTAGCGGGGATGCTTAATCTACGGTGGATAGGACATATTCGATGAATAATACACACTAAGGACACTTTAGGATTTGATTAGAACTATGTGAGACTATGACTGAAATAACATAAATAATATTCACATGACATTTATGAACTAGAAGATGAAATCATAATAGCTCGGCTAAAGTTACCCCAACACCATAAGTTACTGTACATATCATACACTCGTACATACCATATTATAATATTTAATATTTTACATGTGGTTACTTCTATTTCCTTAGGTACTATCATTGTCGAACCCTCTTCAGTTGGCTTCATTCTTGTTGTGGTCTCATAATTGTATGAAATTTAGTTCGCATGCCCTTGCGGTCGCCTGGGATCTGAGAGACTTTGGGCCAGAGCCTCGCTTTTTGCCTTAACGGGAGAACAATAAATGTTTCCTTCGCTTGTTTTTGGGGCTACTGTTGTAGCTGGTTCCTTCTGCCTTTTGGCCGCTGCTGGTGAAAAACTTTCGCGAAATGAAAACTTCAATTTTTATCGAGTGCATTGCTCATAATTACAAGGGGACAGAAGAGGTCCCCTAATCCCCTTCCTCCGATCCCCTCGACTCCAGCACTTTTTTGGCCTGCTCCTTGGCTGCACTCAATATTCAATTTTGCATTTTACAACAAATGCGTGCCTTACCATATTTAGGTGGCGTGCAAAAATAAGCCAAGCCCAAAAGGCTCCAGAGACGGGGACAAAATGTTCACTTGGCCAAGAAGCGAGATGCCTCCGCGGAGTTGTGGGCCGCATGGCATTGTGCTTATCATTTACATAGCTTAGCATTTTGATGACCCGACTAGCTGGCATTCAGCCTCCTTTCTGGTAGCAGCAAAAAAATTAATTTCAAATTAAATTTATGGCGCCGTCGGGAAAAGGAAAGCATTCGCGTCCTCGTCCTCGTCCTCGTCCTCGTCCCCGTCCTCCTACTTCTACTTCTCCTCCTCCGGAACCCCAATCTCTTTGACCGCAACAAAGTGATTTACAACTTCGACTTTGCCTTGGATTTACCTTGGTTTCCACCAACTTACTGCCCGCGTAAAGGCTGCTGCATTGTGACCACTCATCTTGTCGGCTATAAATGTCCAAATGAGTTTCTGCCCATCATCGAGCCGCGGCTTTCAGACTTGCGGTCACTTTGTGGCTCTTAATCGCTTCGGAATTGCTTTATTAATAGAACAAATTATCGGAATTGTAGGTGAAACCCCATCACCAAAAGCAGATTACGAACCAAAGATGCAAATATTTGAAGTATTTTCTAAATCCGAAATATGTGAGGCGCTGAATAAGAGATAAGAAAAAGTAAAGTATTATTAATCATTTGAAGAAACTCAACTAGACTCCTTCTAAGTCATTTTTAAAATCTTTGAATCGAACTAACAATCTCATTAATTTTCTTGTGCATCATCTACCACTAGTTTTCAGCATACTCTTACAGGGTATTATCGTTTAACCCCTAGATATTTTGTGCTCCCGTTGCTGCCCCTGGATCGAGTGTGCGATTGCAACTCAGCATGACACTCGGATGCCTCCTGATGATTTAAGTGAATAATTGCCACACTCTTGCACTCGCAAAAAAGCTTAACAAAATAATTATAATAAAGAAAAAAGCGCTGAGCTACATGGACTGCGATGGCAGGGCCATTAGCGGGCCTAGTGCAATCAGGCCAAGACATTCGACCGCATTTAGCGGCGGCAATTAGAACGGATGGCACTGAGGGGCGGGCAGGACGCGGAGTGGGCGTGGCCACGGGGAGAATGCAACATATTTAACACTCCCTTTGGTTGCACTCGATATGGCGAACTAGAAAAAGCAGACGACGCATTGTCGCCGCCGCGATTTTACTGTTGGTGGTCATTTGCCTGCGGTGCCGCTTAAGTGATTTGCTCAACTTAAGATTCCAGCTGAAGATGGTAGTTCGTGGTATTTGCACCTAAAGGATGTATATAAATAAGGTTTTGATCTTGGTTATAGGAGCTTGAATAATTAATATTTAGTGTTGAAAATTCCCAAAGGATATTCCCAAGGCATTTGTATATAGTTCAGATTCGAATTGATGAACACATAATAAATATATTGCTAGTGGTAATTACTAGTAAAAGCTATTAGCTATTCTCACTCCGCTTCAAACTGTTTTCTGCGTCTTTCGATTAGTTGCACTTAACTTATATTTGTCTTTCCACATCTTTTTCAACTGGATGTGAACTGGTTGCATCGGAATCCCAGTCACGCTCCCATCTCTGAAATCGACTGGGGACTTCATTAATATGTATGACTGTCCATGAGCTTAGCTGCGAACTGGACCTGCCCGCTCTCTCTTGGCGAAGTGCAAACTGTTTAATTGCGGAATAATTGTTTTGCACACATAACCTCGCACCGTTCCAAAACAAAATGAAACGGTCGGGCCATAAAAAGCATATTAAGTGCGAATTAATGACCACAAAAGGTATTCTTTGAGCGAAAAGAGCGCTGCAAAAACGGAGCACACACCACACACTCACACATTCTGCGAGGAGATTACGCGAGCGAAGTCACATGCATGAGATTTGCTTTTGCTCGTGGCCAGATTTCAGTCTGCAGATTCAGTTTACAGATTCAGATTCAGTTTCGGATTCGGATTCCAGGTGCGGAATCGCAGCCTCCAGCGGCGATTAACATTAGCTCGGATTGCCGTTGCCTCGAGTCGCTTCAGTACAGTCATTTAATTAGTCTTTAGTTTTAATGTATTTGTATTACAATTTATTAGCACTTATGGCCACTCAGCATCGCGCAGCAGTCAGTCTGCGGAGCCGAAGAAACGAGAACGAGGACTTCTGATTTAACCCAATAAAACGCGTGTTTAACACACACACAATTATAATACAAATAATAAATACAAATTTATTTATTGTTTTATGGATAGTCCGTTCAATTGCTAAAAAAATATATAACAGTAAATTTGGCCAACAGATCTTAAAGGGTTAAGAACAGTTGCTGCTGAAGAAGCGTCATTACCATCAAAATGCAATAATCGCAGTTAAAGCCCATTTTGTATAACCTGGAGTAATTTGAGAAATAAAACTTATATTTACTAAATACGTTTTTTACTTAAAATATCTTATATCTCTTATAGGTGATTGAAATTTTAAAGTTCCTTACTTAAGCTCACAACAGGTTCATAGATTATTAAACTCTATAAACCTACAAAATGTGATCTACTTAAGCCTTTTTCCCTATTTGAAAGCCGTGTCATCAGCTTCATTAACATTGGTTGGGCCACATGGCTTTTATCTTAAGTGAACCACAAATTTCCTAAAACATTTGTATGATTTCCCTGACAATTGAGACAAGATCTGTTTTTCAGACAGGTTTTCGTGTCATTTGCCGTTGTTAAAACGCGTCTTTGCGACGATTTTTCTTCGATTCGATTCAATTTGGATTGGTTTGTTTTGGAACCAAGTCGTGCATATTTAAGAAATCCAATCTATGGTTCATTTCTTTAAACGAAATCAATTCAAATCGCAGGCCTTAACGGCTTTAATTCTCCAGCACACGATCGATTTGAACGCGAGCTTGTTTATTTTTTCTATAACAAATTCTTGCATTAATTTCAAATCAATTTTCTTCACAGCTTCGGCCCTTATCTCCTTTGAGCCAAGCAAACAAAGAGGCGGCTGAAAACATCGACGAGTTGGGGAAAAACAAAGAAACTTCATTGTTTCATCGCGACTGTAAAAGAGATTTATGCGTCCAAGTGAAATCATTTATCATGCTTAATTAAAATTGAAATGTTTAGCTGGCTGACTTCTTCTTCTCGCGCAGCTTCAGCTACCAAAATGGGACTTTAGCCAGGTCAAGTTCTTGTTGTCGGGCGTTATTAGTTGGTCTGACACATTGTTACACAAAATGCATTTAACCGGTTTTCTTGTATCCCCTTCTACATCCACGTCTCCCAAGATTTTTGGGTTTTCCATTCCATTGTGGGGAACATACATTTAGCGGTCCGTTTCCAATGCAAAGCGACCGTTTATCTTTTAATTGTAACAGTCCGCGGCATAAATTAACACACACACCCATAAGTCTGTCATAAATCGTAGAGCTGGCGACATTTGTTATTGATGATATCACCGAATATTTGCATGATAAAAGGATTTCGGTGGAAAAGGTCACCTGTCCTGAACTAATCCCATATTCGTTCTCATTAGAAACAGTTTCTTCTTCTCACAGTAGCTCTTCAAATTGTTTGGGATCTATTCAGAGGTATGAATAAGTCTGGGCTACGCTGTCATATGGACGCAGATATTTGGTTACTTGGGGAGTGGAGTGGAATTCTCCCAAGACCTTAATTATTATATTTGTTTATTTTCATCAAGGCTTCAGTCCTTCTGCTGATTAAATTTCAAGTATATTCAAAGCAATCGAAAGCTTCACCTGCAAGCAAAGAGAATATATTGTTGAATAACTTATATCATTAAGGAGATACTCATCCGTTTCCCAAGCACTTCCCAGAAAGATATCAAATAGTTTCTGTAAACGGTTGCTCCCACATCTTTCGACTTTATTCCACATAATTGTTTTGTATAATCAATGGCTCATTAAATCAATCAGAGCAGAATCTGGAAATTTGCAATGTAGATTCATCGCCGTAATTCATAGAAATTTATCTGCCAAATCACACACATATGACTAAAACAATTATTCGTTGCCCCCATTCAGTGTGCCTTTTGCATCCGACGGCTCCCCTAATAGAATTCTGTGATATTTGCACATTGACTGCTATATCTATATCTGTTTCTATATCTACTTGCTATGGGTATATGGGCATATGGGCATATGGGTATAGTTATTGCCTTTGCCTTAGCTGGCTGGCTGGCTGGGAAGGTGTGGTAAAGTGAGGTAAAGTCTGGCTACAAGCTACAGTTATTATTGAGTCTCGCCCGTTGCCAAGTTAAAGTTCAATGATGTCATTACCCACTAATTCACACCTAAGTTTTGAATACGCGGCATGCCGTCAGAGCTCAAGCCTTATGCCGATCGATCGAAATCGAGAATAATCATTTGAAATAAATAACATTATTTGGCAAATGAAATTGTTGTTTCGTCTGAAAAGAGAAGCTAACGAGACAGCCAGAATTAAATGTACAACGAAATTTGTCTACCCCCTGCGGTGATATATTTTTTTGTTCGTCTGCCAAATTTAGTTCATTGATTGCTGTTTAGCGTACGTTTTGTTCTTATAGTATATATATATACAAGCTTGGTTTTTAATGAGTTTAGGTAGCTGCCGCCGCTGATTATGATAAATAAAATATGAGTTCTGGCTAAGTTTGTTGCCTAAATCTTTTGTTTTGGTTTCTTCCCTGGATGAAATGTCAACGAATTCGTTTGGTGGCTGCGCCAAGATAGATATTTTCATGTGAAAATGAGTTCAGGCCCTGGGTTCCACTGGCTGAGTGCCTTTCAATTGTCTAGGCCGTTCGTTGTTGTTACTGCCAATTAACACCCGTTCCCCAAAAAGTTAAAAGTTAATTTAAATCAATGCGCAATCGCAAGAGCGGCAAACTCCACTCGTGCGTTGCTGAAACAAATGCCAAATATCCAGTATGAAAAGCCCATGGATCTCGTTGGTTGGGCTCCAAAAAGTGTTAAGTATGCCTCGTCTTTGGTTGCTTATTTTCGGTGCCCACTGTTTGCTTTGGCAATCAGTTTGTTGATAATTTTCGTGTGTGTGCTGTCTGTTGTTTGCCATGTTTTTGTACCCTTTGTGTGTGATAATTTAGACAATTCGTCGATAAAGGCGCACAACAAGCTTCTATTTTCCTCGGCTTTTCTTTGTCTCTGCCTGTTTGAGTTGCATTTTAATTACGTCTAATAGGCCAACGTACGTATTGATTTGTCTTCTGTTTAGAGTTCCATTTAGCGTCCAAGTTAGTTAGCTTTTAGGGCCCCATCTTTGGGTGGTCCCGTTCACACGACTCTTTCTGCACATTGTCCGTTTGAGGTATTACGAGTATTCCCATGATCCATCATCCGATCGACCTCAAGCGAGCGTTCAATCATTGTTAGTACATCACCACCCACCGCATAACTTTCGGCCATCTGCAATCACAACAACACAAATGGCCATGTAAGGCCAATCAGCGGAAACTTGGTCAATAGCTATAATTGCCCGGCCCAAGTGTTAATGCTTCGATTTGAATAACAGGGGAGTTTTCGGTTTCATTTGTGCAGCTTCAAAAGTAACAATAAAAACGTGATTAAAGATGCTATGCAAAGCAATTGTTAATCGATAAATGGGTAACAAAGACTGAGATGATCGGGTGTGCTCAATGGAACAATACTTGCAATACTTGTTAAATATCCAATAAATTATTAATCCCATTTAATAATCAAAATGTGAGTAAATCATTGAAAAATAGGTGATTACAAAATAAGTCAATTATATTAATAATATTTAACAATTTGTAATTTGTAGTTTATTAATATTATAATTTTCGAGCGTGTTTGATCACAGAGAAGATATGTATACTGATGACACAAATGGGTTCAAAATTATATTCATATTAAAAGCATAGCCATAAAATCGAAAAACAAACCTAAAAGCTAGCAAACCTACCATTCGGTTTCACTTCCAGGGCACTCGATAGCTCCATCATGAGCTCGGTCGCTTAATTCCATGTTATTGAAACGAATCACAAATCTGTTGCCTTTTGCAAATCGCTTTGGCTGCGCTTAATGTGGGAAAATGTCGATGGCAGTGGGCTTCACTTGGCTTTACTTCAAGTTCCCGGGTTCTCGGGCTCGGCTCTGTAGCGATGGGGCATGCCCCAAAAGAATAGTGGGCTTCTGGCCCACTCCCAGTCTTTCCCCGATCCGTTCACCTGACTATTAAAATCAAACTATCGAGCAGAGCGAGCATACGTCATGCATATTATTACAATTACAAATGTACGACTGCCATGACAAAAATATTTCTCCATGCATTTTTTATGCTTCATTTCCTGTGGCTGGACATCCAACCGATGGGAGTCCCAAAGTTTTTAGGAAAGCTCTTGGCTGCATATTAATTGCATGAGTTTTTATTTAGTGACTGTTTTTTGGAGGGCGGGCGTAAGGTGCATGGCGGCCATACGAAATGTGCATTTAATTGACAAATCCCCAAATTAGCATAAACGGCATTTCTTAATTCTGACATTTTCATTAACAAAAAGGCCCCGTTTACAGTTACGCCCGACGAGGCTTCTTTGGACATCGATTCGACCTGACATGGTCGGTGAAGTTCAATAACTTGCATGTTCTGGCTGATTTTGATAAATGCCCTTAACAAGTTTTGCATAATAACGCACAATGGCCACGAAATGATATGTTTGCAGCCTTTTTCTATAGCAGTTCGAAATTTGTTCTTTCGCGGTCTTCAATTGTTGCGCCTGTCACTCCATGTGGCAGATGATTCCCCGACTTTTGCATGTCCAACTTTCTGGACTTTCTGTTCTGGACTTTTTGTGGGCCCGTCAATCGATCCGATACATTTCTGACTTTTGTTTGGCCGCCCTGACAGGCGAACGTAATAATAACGTGACTTTATGAAGTGGTAATGAAGCCATTAGGCCTTGGTAACGTGTTGCCTTCCAACTTAGCCAGCGGCCAGGGCTTGGCCCACAATTTCCAGTATTTACGACAGGAAATTGCGCTTTGAATTTTGAAAATCCGAATTTTTATCTAATTTATTTTCTATTTCATGGTTTTCTTTTGTCCAAGCCACCTCAAAGTTTTTATAGCTTTTGAATTGTGTTTTTGTTGAACGATGGGAAGTGATAGATTTATGCGAGATCGTGATTGGGTTTGCATTCAGGGTGTAAAGCTATAGAAAGTTTGGACCTAGTATCATCTTTTTTAACGCATTTCCTTAGTACTCGCCTTTATGTAATTGTGTATTGCCTACGGATATGTAGACTATAGGTAGTGTCAGGAAAGTGCTTTTTATGTTTTTTATGAATATTCAAATAATCGATAGGTATTACTTGTTAAGTGTTACTTGTTAACATTAAATTTTTGTCCGGAAACTATTGAATTTTACCTTACCAGAATGATTTATTTCATCGAACCCTCCGTTTTCAATATTATTTCCGCACCACATTTGAAACCTATTTTCGCAAAAAGTGGAAATCCAATTAAACCATTTCCGGGAAAACGCACGAAAACCACACTCATTCATCGATCAGATAAAGTACAGACAAATTCCAATCGATAAAGTGTACTTAGCCATAACCAGGAATGATCCGGCATCAACCTTATTGTCTTATTAGGTGGCAATTGAATTGTACTTTTCGCTGAGTGGTTTTTGAATAAATTGTGGTTTTTCGCGTCGAGTGCATCATGTCCCACTAAATCAAGATAACGCTGTCGATTAGCGCATTTCTAACGAAAAAACATTCTAGAAAACGGAAGTCGGCGCAATATGAGCGTAATAACTCAATCATTACCATATAATAACCAGCTGTGACTTTAGGGGCGTAACCGACAAAGTTCGATCTGAATGAGTGTACTTCCCTGCAAATTGCCGGTGATTGCTTAGCGGACCTCCCGAAGTAATTGAAAGTACGGCTTAGTCGACCTGTTATCTCACCTAGCAAAATGGTAAATGGAATCTTTAGATTTTAAATTACACGGGTGCCCTTACAATTTTTTAATGCGCATGGGAGTGCAACTGTATCTTCAATTGAAGGAAGTGCACTCGTATTTGTCAGGCCAAAACCGAATGACTAACACTTTTGATGACCGCTGGGTGTGCGGGATTAAGGGCGACGCTGTCCGTATTTGTTCACCATTAGTATTTGTTATTATTGTTATTACTATGTATTTGAATTGCTCAAGAAGCTTGCCTGCCAGAGGCGGCAGCTGCTTAAAAATTAGCCAAACTCTAACTGCCAGACAAATGCACTTTGTTCTAGGCCTCCTCGGACTCCAGACCCTCCTCACACAGCCCAGATCCGGGGAAGTTGAAGTCGAAGTTGAAAGGAAAGCCGACGACTTGTGGCCAGGTCTCTTCAGTTGGGTGTTTGTGCCGAAGCGGGAAAACTGAAAAACTAAAAAGTGGAGTCGGGAACGCGTCATTGTTGTTTACACAATTATTAGGACAACAAGCCGCCGATCGAGCACTGGACGCTGGTGTTTGCCTTAGACAGCCACTGGCTGGTTAAATAGCTCAGAGCCGACTTTGATTTTCCATCCTCTGGCGTGGTTGATCGCTGCCTGAAAGGGTGTTCTTTGGGTATACTGGGATTAAGTGGATTAGGCCCATCCTCAGTGTCTATTGGTGTTCAGAGAGATGATATACTTATTAACCGTCGGATACAAGTATATTGAAATGCTACAAAAGACATTCAGAATGCGATTTAACAGCTTGACAAATTTTAGAATTTAATGCTCAGGTGAAGGTCATTCAATAAGTTTGGCATGCACTACATATTTATTATTATATATCTATATAAATGCAATATGTTATGTTTTTTAAAAATTGTAGTACTGATACCTACCATTGCTACCATTAGCAATATTTACCTTATCAACCGTTCTTAACTTTTCTTAGCACCAATGGGCATCTTTAGTGTCCATCAGCCTGCTAATCCCCATCTGTTAAAGTTCCCTTTTGTTCCTCCTGTTTTCTTTGGAGTGCTCAATGAAGTTTGTTCTTTGGTGGCTGTCAATTACGGCGAGTGTTGTTATTGTTCTGTCACGTAATGAGCAGGCAATTTAGCACCTGCCCGATAAGCAAGGCACGTCTATTGATCGATAATCGAAACAAGAAAGCCGTAGTCCTGCCGAAAGGAGCGATTCCGGCTCTGTTTATCCACGGCGTGATGGAAGAACAACAACGGTAGCCGGACGAAGGATGCTCGTAAAATTGATTTATTTGCGCAAATGCAGGTTCGACTCATAAATGTTGACATGGCCCAATGCCAGCGTCACGATCAGTCAGCAGCCAGTTGGCTAATTGTGTATGCTAATGGAATGCAATTGTGTCAAAGTCCTGCAGTACCTGAAACAACCGCACAACATCATACTCTGCCCGTGGTCGAGGGATCGTACACTTAGAAAAACATTATGCACGACCTTCAAGCTAACAAAAACTGATTCTATTTGTCCGTTTGTAACATATTCTTGGTGCTTCTTGCTATCTTTAAAACCACATTAAATTATTTTAAGCGCTTCATAATAGTATCCAATAAAAAAAGATGTTGGTAGTTAAAATATTATACTTTAGATAAACGAAATATAATACCTAAATTCCCAAGGTCTTTAATATTGTTTGAAATATTAAATGTGAGCAAATGCCATTACCACATAATATTAGCAAACCTTTGAGGAAATATCTGCAGGGAATGGAATTATTTTTGTACGTGTGTAGGCAGAGGGGCACACACACATTACGTGGAGTTCAGAGTACTTCGAGGCACACAAATAAATTTATAAATTATTAAACATTGGCGAGGAGCATCGCTGGGGATCAGAAGAGCTGGAGCTGTGGCTGCAGCTCCACTGCCTGCCAAGTCAGAGGTGCGGAGACCCGGAGACCGCAACGGGCAACTGGAACATGACCGATATTGTGCGGCTAACAGTTATACGATCGGTCCGATCGGAGTGGTGGTCCTTAGGGGGAATCGGGGATTGGGGTACGCTAAACGGTTCAGCATCGACGATTAATGCCAATGCACATTTAATGCACATATTTGGCTTTTTGTGTGCCACTCGATTGCTCTTTTCATATCGTCGTGACGTACGTGCCGAGCAGAGTTCCAGACTCTGTCTCCGGCTTTGAATTCGAATTCGAATCTGAATCTGAATCTGATTCTGTTTATGTTTCTGTTTCTGTTTCGGCTCCCTATAACCCAAACCCCACCGATCGGTGATGTCATGTCGAGAGGTGATATAACATGACTGCAGTTATAAAAGTACAAGCTGCAACATAAATACTTCATCATCGGTAGCTGGATTAATCCTATCGAAGTATTTCACAACGGAAAATTAAAGAAGGGAACATTTCTAGAACTATCTGGACTGTAGAAATGTACCCTTACATTCTATTGGAGGTGTTTCCATACAAGGCATGACTCACATGCCTCTTCAATATACGGACTTTAGCCCCATCCCCCTTCACTGTTTCCCACTTTGTTCAGTTAGTGTTTAAATCTTGACCAGAGCTCCTCGAGTCCAAGGGCCTTTCATTCAGAGCATTTCGCTTCAGTTTCGATTCCCGAGAATCGCAGGAGATCGACATAACAGCAGCGACTGGAAAAATAAAACCGCGAAGAGAAAAAAGACCAATCCAAGTTAAAGTTTTGTACGTTCATTCATTTATGGCTAAGTCACGTTGGAATAATTTGTTTTATGTTAATCTTGAGCATGGGCGCATTGTGAGCTCCTGCGACTTGGAACTTTGGATCTCCAAGCGCCGCCTTCCGCCTCCAGAGTAACTTTTTCTTTTTCATTTTCTCCGTGTGTGCCCCTCAATGAATTGGAATTTAATTTGAGTATTTGCGCAAATACGCCGTTTCCAAATGCGACGACAACAATATCGTGGTGACCAAAAAGCCAGCCCAACTGAACAGAGACAATTGATGCTCAGGATCCCCCGCTCGAGGAAAATGGCAGGTGGCAGTGGATGTATCTGCTGCACCTATAGATAGAAGATATTGTATCTGCGCCGGAGTTGCGATTGCAAATGTGGCCCGCACGCAGCAAGCTGCTACTGGATTCCATCCACTCCGTCCCCAGCATTCAATTCCAAGTCGATCTTGGAGTCAGCCGTGTAAATTGAGCCGACAACTGCTTAATCGTGAGTGTATATTGGATATCAAAAGATTTAACCTATTTTGGGCTGAGATCGTACGCGGATTAGATGGCAGCGGCATTCTTTTCCTACAAATATACAGTACAAGTATATAGTATATAGTATAAAACTGTTAAGCAGATATTTTACTAAGTACTTTTAAAATTTATTTGGGTGATCCTTTTCTAGTTTAAATTAATCAAAAGAACTCCCTAAAAATCCACACGAAATGTTTATCTTTCTAATGACTTCATTAGTTTCAAGTAATACGTACATTAGAGCCTCTTAGCTGGGTGGCCTTCTTCAATCGTATTTGGCGGAAGTCGAAGTCGACGCCCACGTTCCGATCTCTTAAGAGGATTATGCCAGTTTAAATGTGACGTGACCGGCAGCCGAAGGCAAGTGCAAAATAATGGTGGCACCGGCTTTTGGTTTTGTCCGAAAAATGAGAACTTAATTCCGGCGGAAATACAAAAAAGGAAACAGAACAACTGCCAAAAGGAGCCACACACACACACACTCATCGGTTTTGCCAATTCGATGTGTGTTGGCCAGAGCTCATCCCATAATTAGGGTTCGGAATTCGCACGCTCAATTTGAAATTTGAAATTGAAAATTGTAGCAGAGTGTTGGGCGAGTAAGACATCAATTATGTCGGAGGAACCCCGATCTTTGCAAGGTGTTTGGCAGGTATCCTTACTGTGTGTGGCCCTTTGAGGTCTTTAAGGTAACTCTGTTTCACTTTTGACCTTTGACAAATGAGCCGTGATGGATGGAAGTCGTTTTTGGCGGATCAGAGCAAAGCGCCAGGTTGTGATTAATTGGCGGGCAAAATTTAGGTTGAAATTGTGTGTGGCATGCTTAGGAATAGGGCTATACTTCGAACATAGTGTTCTTAATGTTCTAAATACTTTTTAGCTAAAGCAAAAAACATATGTGACAATAATTATTCATACATATTTGCTCTACAGTAATTCAGTTTCATAAGTAAGTATATGCTTAAAGCGGATGTTTAACTCTCCACGTCGACCTCATAGTCGAATTGAAGTAAAATTCATTACCCAATTAAACTGAAAAAGACAGTGGTGCATCGGAATCGATTTCATTACCATAAACGACCAGATACCCAAAACCCGCATTCATGCCCGATTCACCCATTGGGGAAACGGTTATGTGAGCTACTTTAGTTGTCATAAGTGTCACCATGTGCTTTGATTTACAATAATAACGGCGTCTATTAAACTTCATAATTGTACCAATAACCGAAATGCCGAACGACAATTTGACGAAAAGGTTTTGCAATCCCCCATTCGGTATCGGTATCGGCAGCGAAGTGGGGCCAACAAAATGTTGAACGGAGCCAGGAGTCGAATTTGGAGTCCGGACACGTATCGCAAATAAAACGATGGCACAAATGAGAGGCACTGCTGCAGATAGATATAGATATAGTAAGAAATCATATGTCTTATTTTGATATTTATGCGTATGCCAGACCCATTTTGGGCGACCTAAGCAAATAGTGGGACTGGTGACTGTGCCGAACCAACCAACCGACGGGGCTGCGAGTTAAAGGCCCCAAAGCGACTTCCAGTTGGGTCATTGGCTCTTGGCGACGCGGGCCACTTTGCTCGACCCAAATCTGGCTCTAAAGTGTTGACCATAAGTGTCTGATTGTTTGTGTATCATAATACAAATCCCCGGGCCCCCTGGCTCCCTGGCCCCCCGTCTGCCAGGCTACCCCGATTTCGGTGCGTAAGTACAGTAGAACCAATTATGGATTTTATAAAACAAATGCGGCTTGCATATTGATTAGCCAGCTTTGCCTCGATTCGTTTCGTTTCGTTTCAATTCGATTTGGCTCGGTTTCGTTCGCTCATCATGGCGCGCTGGCCCATTAATTTCCAAATGATTTACTTTAGTTTCGTGTGGAATTATCTGATGTCCAGCGGAAATGTGATTAAAAGCATATTTTATATTTAGTTGTGCTGATAAAGGCCCTCAGCCCGAACATCTCCCCTTTCTCGAATCGAGTGCGTGCACTGCATGCAAATGGGTTGGTAGGACTGCGGAGAAGACTCCGATTCAGATTCAGATTCAGAATCAGGTACAGCTGCAGACAAAGGGAACCAGCCCAGAGGAGATCTCCCCAGAAACGGACGATGATCGGCCCCCTGTAGCTATGAGTGTTTATGTCAACTGCAAGTCTGATGACAGCCATAATTCTGCTTACGGCCGTGTTGGCCGGGCCAACTGCCTTCCCAGCCGACAGATTCCAATCAGAGCCCGGCCCACAAGACGATGAAAAACCACACCAGATGAGTACTCACCAGCAACTGCCCCAAGGTCCTGGATCGTTTTGTGTTTCGAGGAACACATTATCGACAACTGCATACCCTGCAAAAGTTATTCGATGTAGTAATGCAAAGTAAATAGTAAAATGAACAATACTTGTATGAGTAAAGTAGAAAGTATTTAACCCAAATACAAAACTTATAGGTATGTAAAATAAATTCTCATTCTTTTATAATTTTCTTGAATCATAAAGCTGACTGACTGGAAAACTTATCCTTGAGTTTCGAGTGTTTGCAATCTGAGTTTTCCCTATCTGTAGCCAAAGCAAGTGGCTCAAGCGAGTATACCTTTAATGCAAAGGGAAATCACAAATAATAAGTGCAAAACGTCAACGCCATGGGCGCAAAATTGTTATCGCCATCATTTTGGGATATTTAGTGGCAGAGAGTGTTGTCGGCGACACTGCCCCTCCTCCGGACTTCTCCGCTCCTCGCCGCGATGTCTTTTAACTGGCTTGGATTTGTGGTCACGCTACGGAAAACCGAAACGAAATTGAAGCAACGGAAGCAGAAAAAAAGTGAAGAAAAATGAGCTGCAAGAAAAGAGCTCAAGAGCAGCTCCCACGGTAGCGGAATTGGTAACTCCTGCGCCATTGAGAACCTTTTGCCAAAGGCCAGCCAAATTACGCGGCCAGTTTCTCATGGAAAAACAGTCAGAGCTGCTGTATTTTTTCTTCTCCTCTAATTTCATCGGCTATTTTCGGGGCTCTTCCTGCTCCAGTTTGAGAAGTTTAGAGCCACACGCAAGCCCCTAAAATTAAGTCAATTAAATCGGGGCTTCGGCTATAGAAGAAACCCGCCGCTGACAAGTTGAAAAACCCACGAAAAATTAGATTATGCAAGTCAAACAAATAAACGAAATAAATCAATGCGCGGGTCCGCCGACGACGACCAACGCATTCGATATTGGAAAATATCGTTATGGAAAACGCTGCCACTGCCCAGATGCAGATTGTCGATGCAAACGAGATACAAGATACAAAATACACATGTAGCAGTCAATGACTCACTCAGTTATTGTTGCCACGATGATTTATCTGAGCGCAAAGTAGTTGAGGCGTTGAAATTGGGCGCAAATCGAAATGTATCTGCTCGACAGTGATGATTGATCTGTGACTCCCAGTCGCAGTCACAATAATTACTTCAAGAAGTCTCATGAAAATATGTAATTCTTTAAGTAATAAGAGCTAAGAGAATTTAACAAAATACGTTAATACATTGTACATAATATAATACTAAATACGTTTATGAAATGGTAGACCCTATATTTTATTATAATTTTAGCGCAAATAGCCAAATAGTTCTGTTTATGCGACCTTCTGTGACTGCGACCGAAGAACTCCATGATACGTAATGGCTTTTCAATCATCACCTCTCCAGCTTGTCAGCACTAATCTGGCAGTTATTGGCAGTTCTGCAACGACTGCTAAAATGAAGTCGAAGCCCCGGTTGGAGACCCCAAGCCTATAAGTCACCATCGACCCAGCCAGACTGGCAGCAGGCAGCAGGCAGCGGGTCTCGGGTCTTGGTTTTCTGATTCCGAGGCTCAATATACGACTCCATCTCCGACTCAGTTGAGACCTGCGAGTGTGTTCGCTCGCCCGCTTTAATTAACATATGCTAACAAGTTGGCCATGCCGCACTTTGTCACTTCCAAGAGCCAGAAACTTCAGCCTGGGCCCCGGCTTCGAGTTTAGGTTCACTCAGAGCTTGAGCTTCGGCGTCAAGAGCTCGTGGGCACTTTGTGCTGGGGGTGGGCCTAAGTGGTTTTTAAATGAAATTAATTTAAATTTTTGCTTTGCAAAAAAGGAAACGTGTGGAGCCATTGCAGGCAGACAGGCATTAAATTGTAATGAGATCATTGCCATTTAATAAATTTACTCACATGTCTATTTATAAAATGTTATGCCATGAACCCATAACCTTACCCAATAAATAAAGGGTGTAAGTTTTATCGGCTTGTGAGTGCAGCGTTGACTTGTGAGAAGTGGTTAGCATATTGACTGGCCATTTGCAAATTCAATTAGTATTGTTTAGGATGTTATTGAATATTAATAATCAAGCTAAATAAGTTATTGTTTAAACTAGAAGCAATTTGGAATCGCCGCTAATGCTACTCTCAATATGACAAAATCAAAAAACTTAGGACACGAACTATACTCTTTTGCCCTATACACCTCTTGAAATTGATCAAAGCGCAGCTCAATATTCATATATACATGTAAATAAATATTTTTGATTACTAGGCAAATGTGCTTGTCGCAAGTTTTGTTTTTGTTGTTAGCTGAAATGCAGCCAATTCAAAAGACTCAAGACACGAACCCGATTCCTAGCCTTGATCAATATTAAAGGTTTCCCTAATTAGAGTCAACTCATATCGCGTGAACTACACGAAGTCGAGCCCACAACTGGTCAGAGATTACGTGGATCCGCGCCCGTCCACTCGATCGGTCCATCTGTCCGACTATATACTATATATAATAGGTACATACATATGTACATACATCTTCCTAGGTGCTACCGGCTAGTTCCGCTTTCAGCTGCCGTGGGGGCATTAGGAGCGTCAGCTACGGCAAATGCTTGCGATAGATAATAATAGATTTTCTCACGCTTGATATTTCAGCCACTGAATGACGTTAAACAATGTGTGCAGTCTGTGATATGGGGGGAGTTGATGGGGTGCGGCCGAGAGAGGGGCCGGAAATCGAGCTACGACGACGATTGTAAGTTTAGAAATTACGTGCGGCTGCGGGAAAAATATTAATAAGTTACAAATACGGTTAGGGCGAACTGCAGCTCAACGCTCGGCTAATATGTTTATTGAAACTATAAAAAGTAAAATGATTTGCATGATTTGGCAAAACAGCTTGCAGCCACATTTCACACCTGAACATGCCAGCCTTCGGACGTTAGACGAATGGCGTAATTATATGGTGGGGCTGCTGGAAGACATCTTCGCTAAATTACGAATTACGATTACGAGTGCATATGTGTCCCATATGGAGCTGGCTTTAGCTGCGACTACCCAGCTACTGTTGGAATTTTGTATGCATTTATGGCACTTAGTCATGCCCAAGTGATTTGCTAAACTAGTTTAGCCGCGCACACAGAGCGATTTCCCATTGGGTAATTCCAAAACATTGCGCCACACAAAAACAATGGCAGGCAGCAGTGCACTCGAGTACCTAATATGATATTAAAATTGCACTTTGCCGCCGAGCTGCGCTTGCATTTGAGCCGGATCTCTTCCCTGGCAACTGTCCGCAGCTAATTAAATGCACTTGCAAATTGCCGGCGACGAATCATTTATTGAGTTATTCAAATGAAATGCCAGCTATGTGCGGAGAGGGACTTGATACTTTAATTGTAATCTGAATCGTGCAAAGATGATCCCCCCAATGAATCCCCCTGAACGGGGGTCTTTGCGATGGGAACCTATGTACCTAACCTGGGCGGGGTGTCTTAATGGGCTAGGCTATGTTTGTTTCAGTTGAGCTAGGTTGGGTATGCCCAATGTTATGGAAGTTCAAAGTCCATAAGCTATTTAAGCTATTTAAAATACCGATGCACACAACACTAGGCATGTCATTGGATATATCGTTTTTAGTTGAGTAAATAAACACAAGAGCTTCGAAAACTCCATTCATCTATCCCCACCTCAACCTTTAAGTCCAGCCAACAATTCTCTAAAGGACATCGACGTCTCTCAGGAAATTTCTCCCATCTTGAACTCTGACCGGGTGCACTAAGTGTGTAGGCAAATTTGTCAAAACGGATTATCACCCATTTTCACTGGACCAACAAGTTAGCTTGTCCAACTATTTAGGCGAACCCATTACCAAGCGATCGCGATGCCGATGGTGGATCCAGAGGCGTCCGGTGGGGCAGACACACCTGATACGAGCGAATGCTCATCTCATGAAAAATGGTCTTCGACACCCAGGGACCTGGGGCAGCTCCACACCACACAATGGGAGACCGGATCCCAACTCTCGCCATGCCGGCATGCTGATAATTTGAGTATGCGAATAGACGAGCCAACACATGGCTTTATGGCAAGTATAACTGAGGATGCGGCACTGCCCAAGGCGCTGGCTTTAATGCACTTCAAGAAAATGCTGAAGAATAACCCAATAGTTTTTAGTATTTTATATTTTCAAAAAGGTGCTAAGTTACAGTTTTTTCAAAAACCCTAACGAAAGTGTTCCTAGTTTTCCTTACTAGACTCCTTTTGCATCATGAAAGATACGACCAAATGGAATTCAAACATCAAGTTGGTTAATTGCCGATTTCTGTGTTGCTGATTTTGAATTAAAATGCACCTAAATTACCTTTCCTGAGTGTGGGCTGAAGATGACATACAATCATATTAAAAATGGTTGCCGTATTATTTTTGCAACGTTTTGAGGTGACCTCTTGCAGCTCCTCGGGCTCCTCCGCCCGATTCGCCTGTGTGGCTCTACCCACCGCATTATTAATAATGCTTGAGCTGAGCTGGGCCAGGCAGAGCGTTTTGACCACCGCCAAAGCGGTTTCAAATGCTGGCCCAATGCAATTTTATTAACGCAACGACAAATGATCGCTCCATGTTGAAGTCAGGCTCTGCTGGCAACTGAAAAACTGAGAAAAATTGAGGCTAAGACCGGGACCCGCAGCAAAGGCTTTGTAAGGAGACCTGAGCTGAGACCCTATTAAAATTGAAAATGTCGCGAGATCACTTATCGGACGGTAATAAAAATGGTGCTTTTAAAAAACAATTTGGCTTTTGGGTGCCACAACAACACAACAACAGCAGAGAGACCTGAAGCCCCGCACTATGTAGATGTAGGTTGTATTGTAATTTATATCACCTTTTGGTGCGTGGATGGATGCTCGGGGGCGACAAGATCATCAGGGGGCTCTGTAATACAAGCTAGTAAATATTTATGATCCGGCTAACGGGCTGCAGACAGTTTCGAATTACTGCTCAGGGAACTAGCAATCGATGTCATTATGCCTAAAGTCCTGCCTTCCTATATTAAGTTTACTTCGAGTTACTACTTAATTCCATTTGTGTTTTGCTATTTGTTATTTAAGTTTTAAGCTATCCTATTTTTAAGTTGTCTAACAGCCTCTGAGCATTTCAGTACTTCAAAGCCATAAGTTCTATAACAATTCTTTCCACTTCAAAAGAAAGGTGTTAACCATAGGCTGAGCAACCGACAATTCAAAATGTAAACAAACATGTCAAAGTTCTCCCCATTTGAAGTCCCACAATGCCTGCCAAATAAAGCTCACACAGTACCAATAGTTCAGTTGCCATTGTTTAGAGTTTAATAAACGTCTAAATCATACTTTTGTGATGCATATGCTAAAGACAAACGAATATGTAATGAGGGGGCGTTGGGTTCAGGTTTGAGTATGAAGTTCGTTATGTGGGATCTAATGGTAATGTGTGTGGTCTTTCAGGTCTGGACCTGTACAATCAAAGTGTGTCAAATTAAACAAAGATGAACAGTGCGTTCTAAGCTTGTAATTTTGTTGGTGTTTGTGGGAGATGACATAGAAGTAGCACGCAGACGACTTAATATCTTAATAACTTTAGAGATCTCTCAGAGAAATACTTTGAATCAACATCAACTACCCTGCAATTATACGGTGCTAAAAGCCCCTTTTTAGTGGTACCCCCGGGCAAATGTCGGATAATTGGCATGCAACTCGAATAACTGACAGAAATCAAAGCCACACAAAACAAATCAAAATGCAGGCATATAATATGTTGTTATATGATTAATGCCCTGCACAGGGCATAAAATCAAGATATCAAAACGGAGGGCTACTGAAATTCTTAATAAAGATAAAGATAAAGGCAAGGCAGGGCAGGGCATGGCAGGAAAAGGATCTGTATGTAGCTCTTCCTCATTTTGGAATTGAATGTGAGCTGCGACAGCAACTCAATCGTGGACTCTTTTAGGCAATTCGCAGGCCAATCACGTACTGAGCGTGAGCAAACTTTAAGTTAGATTAATCGAGGCATTGATTATGTTAAGGAGAAATGTCAAAACGAAAGGATATGAGCATTTCCTTTTTTGAGTTACGATCGGTTTCCGGTTGGCTAAATATGATTTGCAGGCAGCAAGGTACGAAAATGCAAAGAAATCGCCAGACTCGCATCGCGACCTCTGATTTATAAGGCTCTGGAATCCAGCTTATGTTTGATTTATATCCCAGTTACTTGCACAGGACTCTTTTCCTTCCCCCTCTCCTTTTCTCCAGTCCTTGCCACCACCTACTGTTTCCCAATAACAATAAGATCGATCCCTGCAGCTGCCCCTAGTCGAGTTGGTTGCTTGTCCCAACATAAAGACATAATAACCTAAATAGATCACTTGTCCGGCTCGCACCTACGAGCAAGTGTGTGGTCCTTGTCCCGAGACTGGCGCCAGTTTGTCACTCTTATTGTGGTTTACCAGTTGTGCAGGTTGGGTCTTTCTTTAGGGTCGTTCTAAGACCATTTTCCGGGAAATTATTTCAAGTTCGACCAGATGAGATCGCTTGCGTAAGACCTTTGGTTTGGTGTTCTGTGTGAAAAATCCACATTCAATTAGCAAACGTAAAGATGTGAATTCGAATAATATTAAAAAAAAGGCAGATTAAATCTTTAAAAAAATTTCATAAAAACTTTATAATAAATACCTAACATTTTTTAAAGAAGTTAAATTAAAGATGTATTTATGTTCATTTAATGTTGTTATATAGTGTCCCACCAGCTAAAGTTCGTTTCCTAAGTCTTTTGAATTTAATTTTAAAGTATCTCACAATGTGACCCAAAAATTCGTAATAAATCAAATGAACTAACTCCTTTTTGTTTTACAAGAAAGATGGATATTCACATACGAAGCCGATATAAGCTATTTGACTGGAAATGTAAACCAATTCAGATCACATGCTGGCTGAGCCCAGCCTCATTCTGTTACCGATTCCGTATAACCATGATTCATCTTGTTGATCTCCATCATTGGCATTGTCATTGTGATTGCGGTTCATTGTCCACAAGCCCACACTCGATGGGCGCACTCGAGCCGCTGCCCCTGTCCCTGTCTCAGTTTCAGTTTCAGGCGCCCGTCTCAAGACTCTAATTGAAGCCTCTCTGGGGCAAACAAAGCTGGGCAAAAATTAGCTCAAAGTTATGCAGAAGCCAAGCGAGATGAAAGAACAATATTATTCTTTTGGGCGACGCAAATATTTAGCCCAAGTGTTGCTTAAGCCTGCCCCAAAGACACCGCGTTTACGCACAATTCCCCAAAAGGCCTCCTCTTCATTGAAACTCGCCAAATACTTGGATAAACAAATCGGTGACCGCAAAAAAGCGGAAAAGAAAACAAACCGAATCAGACTAGGGTCTCTTGCTCTTAGAATGAGACTTTTGAAAGCACATGGGTTTTTTTCGATGAATAATTGTGGAACTTAAATGTGGGGCTTAAAATGTGCGCTATAAATATGTAGATGAAATAATGCGGGGCCTTTACCTTAACACAATTGCCTGGCTGGCAGATCGCCGATGATTAAAATAAAACGCTCGGCCAGTTTTCGAAAAATAACTTTGACAATATGCCAAAGGGGGACACCGGCTTAAGGCAATTAATTTCGATAATAATTGTTCAATGTGGAGCTTTGGCAAAAGTTACTGAAGCGTCGACAATAATAATAACTTCCCCAACTTAACCCTGAAATCTATATATATACCTATATACGTGCACGGGTATATATGGGGAGCAAGTCATTAACGAGCTCTCGAACAGCTCTCGAACAATGAACAATTTCAGTTTTCTGTGTCACTGAAAATCACACAACTCAGTCCAACTCAACCAACTCAGCCAACTCAGCCAACTATAGCCAGCTTGTAATTGGCGGCCCCCAGACAGGGGAGGCTCAAGATCGGAGATATATACGGAGCTGGTGTCTCTGGCAATTGTCAAAGATTGTCAAGTTTTTGGCCTCTTGGTCGTGTGCCTGAGTTTAGTGGGTGAAATTGGTTGCCTGACTTAATGCCGGCGACCTTCCTCGCGTTTAATAAATGCATAGGAAAAACCTTGCAGATACAGGTTGCATCATAAAATACTTATACCCCTACTTCTACATAAGTATACCTACCTATCTCCCCCCGCTGGCACACTTCTGGCTGTGCCTCTTATTATTTCTTATACCGTTCGACTCATTGAACTTAAGCACATGAGCATGACTCTGGTGGACGACGACTGTAACAGTGACAACAACACAGCTCCACACAACACACTATAGCTGAGATATAGCTTCGGCAGATTGCTAGAAGAACACTGCCCAGCGAGCCGGCGACGTATTCTTTTGTCTTATTGTTGAGTAGCGGCGAAACTTTTCTGGGTTAATTTTCATGTTTTTCAATACAATTTTCTGCAGATTTGCTGTCAAGGCTGGAATAATTTTCCATGTCTTGACGGGCGGCAAATTAATCAAGCACACGCATAAAAAAACAAAGAACAAATTAGACGGATGGCCTTGAAGAGAATTGTCCACAATGTAGACAAAGAATACAAGATATGTTGCATTCTATCTCAGAGTCCTAAGCTATTCCCTAACGGTGATTAAGGACTATTTCTTTAAAAAACCTAAACTCTTATGCTTACAAGAACATTTTTGTTCAGAAACGCTACCTTAATCAATGGCAGAAATGTTCGGAATCGTTATTCAAAGATATCTGACACTGATCGATTTAATACAACCCCAGTGCTTATGCTCCAAGATTTCTGGGAAATATCTAGCTGGTTCTCATTAGTCTTCACCTGAGGCCAGACCTCGATAACATGTGCTACAATTTGTCTCCGGAGCGGAAGCACACAGGTCGACTTCCTTCCAGATCGGGAAACCGAATAAAAACACCGAGATGCATCCTCACCGGGAAAGCAAAAGGGTTCGATATTAATGCTTTGTTCGGCCGTCATTCACCAGCTGTAGTGACTGGAGACTCTCCCCACTATTAGAAATTATTACCCTAGATATCCGATTGTCTTAACTGATTGTCAATGGCCATAAATTTATTGAGGTATACAAATGGATGGCCCTTGCAGAGGCAGAAGAAATATTAATGATAACGCACACATGCATACGAAATCAAGGCAAATGCAGGAGGACAGAGACTTTTTCCCCGGGGCAAGTGCAGCATTTGTCGACCAACTGCTGGCACTTTTTTGTTCGCTCGATTCGTTTTTACCCGTCATAGACAACCATGGTCAAGTCATCAGCAACTCGGCAGCCTGCTGTTGACTTAGAATACTAATTCAGTTCGCTGCTCGGGCCGGATGTGGTGACATTTGGTCGGGCTAGCCTGGCCATCAGCTCTAGCTCTAGCTGCTCCCGCCCTTTTTGCTCTCTTGGCCCTAACAAATATTGGTTGCAATAAAAAGCTAATAAAGAATATGGAAAGACAAATGCCTGGCTGACAAGTGCATGGAGCCCAGGGATGGAAAATGGTTTTTCTAGAAACCGGTAGTTGGACTAACGCCTGCCTTGTTATCAAACGTATAAGAACTTGACTTCTTTAAAAACTTAATAAAATATTATTTTCAGAATGTTATTATATTTGATATAGGAATATAATAAACTCCACAAAAAATCTCTAAAAATGGAAGATCATAATTTTTCAAGAGATGCAATAATGTTGAATGTACATATATTTTGGGGAAGGCTTCATAGACTACTTCTATATCATAAACTTCGAAGAAAGCCATATTTTTCTGAAATACTTCGGTTCCCATAGCCAATAATGGATTTCCACATCCCTGGCGCTATTGTGCATGTGACTTGCTTTCCTTTTGTTTGCTTCTCGGGTAATGCAGCGGCGTTTAACAATTCATAAACATGGCCTGCACTGACGCCACTCGTCTCGGATTTGTCGTCGTCTCCCGTCTGGTTTTTGGTTCACTTTTCAGAGCTCAGTTGGTCTGGAGTGGAGTGGGAGGGAGGCCAAGTACAAGTCCAAGTCCAGCTATCCCCAGACAAGAGGCAATCCCGAAGGGAAGTAGTGCAGACAGACCATGTTTATGTATGCAAAACTAGTTTCTTTTTTAGGGCTATGTCTGGGAATCGAATCGGAATCGAAACTGAGCCAGACCCAATACAAAACCAACACCAAAACGAAATCCAAATCCCCAATCCCAAACCGAAACTGAAACCAAAATTAAATGCAATACTATTTGGTCTACGGGAGGATGGCACGCATTTACACGGCCTGGAAGACCATTTTGCGTGTTCGACAAATTTGTAGCTGCCTGTCCAGAGCCTGATCACGTTTTAATTGTACAAAAGCGACGACAACAAAATGTTTCGCTACTGTCGACTATAGACTGGCGCCTACCGTAGGCTAATTAACATTGTCGGGGGCTACGGGGGCTAGGAGGGCTAAGGGGGATATGGGGTATGAGGGGATCGATTTGGCTTTTAGGTCCGACGAAAAATGCTGGCTGTGTTCCCATTCACACTCGCTAAACATTTTACTTTCTTAAATCGTTTTTAATTGTGTTTGTCAAATGGCAATGTGAAACCGATAGACCGCATTTGATAAGGCCCCAAGGTGAAGGAGCCGCCGAGGGGTTGACTCTCGAGGTGAGAGTCACTGGAAAAACTGGCTGTTCGAGATGGGTCTACAGGCACGACTCACGAGTAGTCAATTAAAAAGAAAACTAACGTTAAACTAAGCAATTAACTTGTTAATATATACATACATATGTTTACCTACAGCTTACCTAGAACTTATTTTGAGTTTGAAAGTAGAAGCTGCTCTGTAGCGACCATCATGCATTTGGATAAGAAACAATTCTAGTTTATTTAAGGTGGCAGAATATTTTTGATTTTGATTTTGGGCTACGCTTTGATCGTGTCACGGGGCCACCGCTAACCCTGGATCATTGGAAAGCGCTCGATTCTCAAGGGTTACCCCAAAAGATTGTTATGCCTGGCATTTAATTGCCTTGTAAGTGAGGAGCACCGGTAGCAGCTTCTCATTGTTTCGATGTCTTCTCGATTCGCGTTGCACGCATTTCACAGGCCAGTCCAAAACAACAGCCCCAACATCGGTGGCAACATCAGCCGCAGCAACAATATCTTCACAACAGCAGCAACATCAACTGCAACAACTTGCTACGTTTTTGGCATCTCGGACCTCGACATGGGAGATATCGGGTATCGACGGCGGCTACTGATTTTGCACCTGTTTAAATGCTTTCGATATTTGTGATCCCATTGATAATGGCTGGACATAAAACTAGGATGCCAATGACCAGCGACCAGCAAGCCCGACTTGATTGCGGAAATGAGTCGGCTGAACAACGGCGGTTGTTCAGCGAAAGAGACGCGTTTATTGGCACGCTACCAAGGCACGGATAAAGGCACGACCCATCGCATCGGATTGAATCGGATCGGATGGGACCTGCAACAGTGGCAGCAACTCTAAATTATATATAAAGCACATGTCACCGGGCACATCCCCGCATACAAATGATGGCCAAATGATGGAGTGGCCAACTTCTAGACATGCCCAGGGCACAAACGGCGAAAAGTACATAAACAGCGAATGGCTAAGGGCGCGGCTCGATAGTGCGTCCGATCTGGCAAAAAGGGTACTATAAATATTCCACGAAGCCAAGATCTGAGTTCGAACTGAGGAGTGACTCAGGAGACAGTTCTTAAATTTCACTAGCTTAGGCTTTAGCATAGTATTAGAATAAGAACACCCAAAAAGAAATGGATTAACTTCGATTCTTATTATCATTTTGACTGAAAATCTATTGACAAAACCTTTGGCTATCTATAATAACTAAAGTAAGATAATAACAATATTAACAACAAAAAGTTGTTTTATCCACAAAATACTACAATTAATACCTCCTCTAAGCGAATCCCATTCAAGAGTACCCTAGAGTGCGGCTTTTGTTTCTGCGCGACTTTTGCGTGAATTATGCAAATGAGTTTAGCCCTGGCCAGTTGCATTACGCTCAATGGCAATTGCAATTGCAAAAGGCTTAGCATCAGAGACAGAGACGACCAAAGCCAAACATCATCATCGCCGTGGTCGCCGCAATGATGATGAGTCCACAGCCACTTGCCCAATCCCAATGTGTCTTGAGCAGCACTAACTGCAGCTACAAATGCACGGACACATCGGGCACTTGGACCACGGTCAATAAAGACGAAGACCAAAGGCCGAGGACCGAGAACCGAGAACCAGAACAAGAGCTCTTTGATCTCCGGCCGCCCCAAAGCGGGCCATTCATTGAAGTCGATTCCCTGACACCTCATCCTCTGCCCCTGCCTCTGTCCAAGTCCACTCTGAAATGGTCTAAAAGGCCGCGGCCATTAGCCAATATAACAGCCACGCAACGTTTTGTATTTTATCATGTCTACAAAAGTCAAAAAGCCATATTACATCATAACGCAGCCGAGGGAGATGTGAGAGATGAGATGCTGATGCAGATGATGTTGCTGTTGCTCTTCCTCTTGCTGATGCAGTGGGAAATGGAAATGGACACGGAGTTGGAGTTGGAGTTAGAGTTGGAGTAGAAGGTGGGGAACTGATTCGTTTCGTGCCTAAGTGGCCTTTTGGGAAAAGTGTTCTAATAACAAGCCAAAAAATAGGGGGAAAACAAAAACTGTTTTAACTGGAAAGCGGTCAGAGCGATATTGTTTGCATTTGTCAAATAGATCGCGGCCCAAAAGGGTTTTCCTTTGGCTTTTTCAACTGACCGCCTTAAGGGGTTGGAGGCGTTTGGCCAGCGTGAAGTTACACATAGAAAAAAACTTGGCCATAAAATATATATTGCTCTTATTATGAAATCCTATATTGCATGAAATAATATAAATACATTAAGAGATCATTATTATGAAAGGGAAGTAGATAAGAATCATCCTTTGATCTCGTTTATTTTATCTAGAAATGGTATCTTAATACATTTTTCTCAGTGCGAAATCCCTTTAGCATAAGCCAACCTTCGCCGTGAGTGGTGTGAACTCGTCACTAGCATAGGGTCCTATTCAAATGGTCGGCAAACAATGCAACACCCAGCTGAAACCACCTCCTTCCCCAAAGGGCCGTTCTAATAAGCCGAACTCGCGGACCGATCACGGGCAAACAGGCGGTGGTCAGTACTCTTGACAGGGGAAAGGGGAAAGGGGAAAGAGGGCCCAAAGGGATGAACGAATCCCGCCTAACAAGGCCATGAAAGGAGTGCATTGTGCGTCGCCCGTCGCTCGTCGGTCACTTTGAGTGTCATAAAAACGGTCGGTCTAAAAACTTAAAAGCCAGCAAACAAAACGCTGCTCTGCATTCTGTGCTGCCCAGCTAGAGCAGTTAATTAGAATGTGGAGGAGCGCGAGATGGATGCTGTGGCCCGGGAACAGGTACCATAAAGGTCTCACAGCAAACCGTGCCATCTTAACCCACTCCATAGCATCATCCTTCGATGATGGTGGTGGTGTGGTGGTGTGAGCGGAGAAGTGCGCTAGACAAACAAGCTGGAACCAAAAGGCGGCTTGATTGAGTGGCTCTGCCCCTGGAGGAGAAGGTTGCGAAAGCCACGAAAAAGCAAAAATAGTCCGTATGAAAATCAAATCAAGTCATAGTCACCACCAGGCTCAACACCCGAGCAGTTAAAGCCACCAGTTATGGAGTCACGTCTTCAACGGCAACTGCTGCTCAATGGTGTGCGGACCTTGGCAATATTTACCAAATGTCAATGCAAAAAGTAGAAGGTGCAATGCAGAAGAGTTGTGAAGAAATCGGAAAAATAAACCAAGGAAAAGGGCGCAGGAAAGCGGTGACACGAACTATGAATGCTCTGCAGGAAAGGGTTGTATCGGAAGTTGCATCACCCTGCCAATAATTTCATTTATTTTTTATTTTTGGCTTTTGTATGAGGATCTAAGAATATATTCCTGTAAATTAAAGAAGCATTCCCAAGATCAAATGTGTGATTTTAAAATGAAGTAAGACTGTGCCACTTTATGTGTATGTGTATGCAAATGGCGATCCCGTTGATGCACTTCCAAATAGTTTCCCACCGTTTTGCGATAATCGACCTGCCTCATTTCGCAGAGTATGTGGCCCACCGAAAAAAATAAATAAATATCACTAAACACAGGCGCAAACGATCGCGCACGTTTGGTAATGGATCACACGATCTTTTAGCAGGCAAAAGACTTGAGCTTGAGCTTGAGTTTGAGCCAAGTGCACGGCCTGCCTGTGAGTCTGGCTCTTCGACTTGGATCTGGGACTGCGACTGGGTCTCCACGAGGGTATGGCTATGGCTATGGGTCTGGCTCTGGGTCTGGCCATGGGTATGCTCTGCCGGGGTAAAATGACATTGACAGTGACACTGCTCCAGCAACTGCAGAAGCCGGAGCGATCGAGTGCGGAGTGCGGGGTGCAGAGTGGTTCTGGGTTAATACGTGCACTAAGCGTATCAGTTAACCACACAATAACCCGGCGACCGTTCGCATAAGTGTTGCTAGCTGCTGAAGAAGCCTTAAGTGTCAGCTCAGGTGATTGCTGGCTTGAAGTGCAGCGATTCTGCAGTTCGCAGTTCCAAAAAGGAGGCATCGGTGGAAATGCGCTGAGGAATGGCACCCAAGAAGGTCGCACACGTTGCAATCGAAGCACTGGTGTTGTGGTTGTTTTGGTGGCCCAAAGCTAGATCGAGATCCGTCCTAATGATGTCAACCCTTTCCACAGCTAGGCCTGGCCTAGAACAGAGCCACCAAGCACTGGACAGCTGGCTTTGCCCCATTAGACTAATTTAACGAGCTGTAACATAAATTCCCTGTCTCCACTCCATCGGTTGCAGCTAGAGCTCCTGCTGCGGTGGTCGATACTCAACGATACAACGTGCATCGCATCGTGGGTTTTCCCACTAAAAATTTTGACTTTTTGACTTCTTTACGAGCTATCAAAATCACTTGTGGCCCAGCCTCACGCAGGCCTTTAAATCTAATTTCGTTTTTCAAAAATAAATAAGGGTAACAAGATAAGACGAGGCACTAAAAAACAACAACCAATAATCAGGCAACCGGCTAGGTCATATACACTCAAAAAAGTACTCATGCCTTTCTGTCGAAAAATCGTGAATATTCTTCATTCGTAATGTACCTTTATCACAATAGTTAAGGGTTAAGGGTAGGCAAACCACTACATATTAAATTTAATTATTATACGTTTATGAATTAGCGTCACAGGTTTTAGGGTGACTGCCATACGTTATTGCAAACAATTTGTCGTAAGCCTTCTGATAGAACATTTGTGGGCCCACTCCTAACTGTACTAATAATATTTTTAGGTAAAACCTCAGCTATTGATGCAATTTTTTTAAGTGTTCTTCTCGCGATAAGGATCAGGCCTCTGAGTTGATTTGAGCTCGAGTTCGTTAGGCGTTTTGTCCTCGTAAATGTTCGAGGTGCTGGCTGCACAAATTAATATTGTGGATTGTGGTGTGCGGTCCTCCGAGTTCGGTCCTCGGTGCTCGGTGGACATGGGACCTTGCTGGTGGAGAGAGGCACGCTGTCGGGGGCCAAACAAACCGAAGGCGAAGACAAAAGGACATCATCAGGCGGCCAAAGCAGAACAATGGGCAAATTTGTCGTAAAGAAGCAGGCCCCAGAGAGAAAGTCCACGAAAGGATTTATGCAGCTGTAACAGTGTCTGGGTTAGGTCAAACTGGTGATGATGTTGGTGATGATGATGCTGCTTCTCTTGCCCGCTCTCATCATGATCATTTCACTGGCAATGCAACCTCAACTTTATCGTTGGCATGCGTATGCTTGACCTGTAAGTTCACTGGACACGCATGCGCCTCGAAAAGCAAAGGAATCATTTGAAAGACCTGCAAAGGAATGCTCAGAAAGCAACTGATGGTCGACGTAGTTACCCTACACTTATTCATATATTCTCAGAACTCTTTTTAATCAATTTCATTGGCTTATTTTAAAATTACGATTCAGCTAAGTTTAAGCTAATTCAAGTACATAACTGACATATTTATACCGATTTTGGCTCATCTTTGTTTTAATGATATATTGAAGGCCGCAATAAAATCTTTTCACTCACTATGAAACTAATAAAGTCAAGTTGTATGACCTAACTTGATCGTTGAACGGCAAGGCAATATACCCCAAGACAAGTGGTCACCAAAAACAAAAAAAAAGGATTGAAACAGATACCAGAAGACCGGATCAGCCCGTACCTTAATCGCAGCACTTTAATCGACACGCAAAGTTCGTTTAAGTTAAATAAACGTTTAAACGAGAACACGGCGCGCGAAGGGAATGGCAATGGAAAAGCACAGCCAAAACCAAAGGCACCAGAATGAGAATGAGAATGAGAATAAGACTGGGAATGGGAATGGGTCAGAAACAAGCGAACGGCATGCGCTACACGCAAAACTTGTCCGTGGACCAAGACGAGACCCCAAGGAATCAGAGGAAGGGCCTCCAGTCGGATGCAAGAAATATATACAAAGTAAAGGAGGAGGAAAAATCAGAATGCGTGCCCCGGCTGGGTGTGTACGAAATGTTTAAATTAAGGTGCATATCAAGTGCACCAGATCACTAATTACCAGCGCCAGTTTTAAGCCAACTCCGGGCCAAGAATCCCTTTCGGCCAACTCCGATCTCGTGTGAGCCAAGCGCCCCCAAAGCTCGCAGTTTGTTTTTCCATTCGATGCGTCCGTAAGTCCAGCTGAAAAGGGGGTTAAAGGTGGTGGCGGCGGAATCCAAATCAATAAAGATGAGCCTCCGATTGGCAGTGTGCCATGTGATTGCCCAACTCGGGCTCTGCGTTCTCCCCAGCTACATTAAGTGGGTTAATGTCTTGCTGGGTGGAAGAACAATGGAACTGTCCGTCATCCGATCGGATCTTGGGATAGCACTGAAATGCAGTCGGAATACGTTTAAGGAAAGGAAGATGGAGAAAGAGTTCACAGCTGAGGTCAAGTGGAAAGTGCAACGCATCGCAGTTCATTAATTGCAACTGTCTTAATATACAGAATTAGAGAAGTAAATGTTGCAATATACGGTTTAGCAGTACTAGAAAAATCTTTTTGTACCAGAACCACTATTAATATAAGTTTTAGGTTTGCTTCCTCAATCCACGACTCCTTGAAAGTTAATGATCTCGGCTCTTCAGTCCAACTGGCAGCTGAAGATATAAATATGATGCGGTATGTCATAGTTTGTTTTGACTATTTGTCAGCGAGTTGCGAGTTGCGAGTTGCGAGTCTACGAACACGCCCCTTACCCTCTAGAGAATCTCGGCGGTAATTAAGGCCGCTACCGGACTCAAAAGCGGTTGAGGCATTGACTCTGTTCAGATTGCTGACTTGCCTTTAACAAAATTTTATGCAAATCTTTGCATAATTTCTCATTAAAGACATGTTTCCACTATATAATGTGTCAATAATATTTGCGATTTTTTTCTATATTGTTTCTTCAATTCCATTGTCAGCGATCAAATGCAAATTGGGAATTTATTTTTTCAGCGCGATGCCACTTCACTCGGGCTGCAATTATTTAATTTAATAAACATGTTCTTACTGCGCGCGTATTATATATGTCTTGCATGCATTAATTTGAAAGCCTTAACCGACGGAGCATTAGCATTGCGAACGGTGATAAATAATTAAATGCGAATACCCGTAGAAAAAGGCATTTGCAGGTGCTTGTCTTGAACTATTTTTAAAGATGTGCTCAGCCCGAGTCTCACTTCAAGTCCGAGTCTTTGCCCATATCGCCACGAACTCCATTAGTATTGCATCTATCATAGATCACCAGACAAGCACACTCACACACATGGACACACAACATGGGGTCAATAAAGCATCTTGAAAGTCCCCTTTGGCGCCAGGTAACTTGATCTAGCCCGCTTGTCTGCGGACATTTTCGATTGGCGCCTGCATTTTGACAGTCAATAAAATTTTGAAATGTTATACTTTCAGGCCATTTTAATGCTGAATCGATTTTATTTCCCTCCGCTTGTCTCATTCTTCTCGTCTTTCTTGTCTAAATGGGGTTTTGATTGGAGAGATTTGGGCGACGAGGCAAATGAACCACTTTTTCAGTTTGACAGCCAGGTGAACCCAAAAAACGAAAGTCTTGGGCAACGAACTTGACGAATGATATCGATATACCCTGGCATCGGGCTCAAAAATACTCAAATTAGCCGTAAGCTTTGTTATTATTGAGGGCGTGTGCTTATCAATAGTCACAAAGAGAGCTGATCTTGTTCCATGAATTTTATCAAATGCTAAACAAAAGACTTAGGAAGCGAACTTGATGTGACGTCATATCTAAACGTTAAATCTAGCCTAGAAGTTCGTTAAATGAGATATATATGATATAAATGTCATCTTAAAGGATCTTAATTTAGAACTGTTTATTAGTTAGCTCTGTTCAACAAAAGGAATCAAATAAAGTGCGGTACCTTAAACAGAATTTGTTTAATATTAGTGCGCGAAAATGAGCGGGCATATTATTTTCATACTCAACTAATAAATTTGGACTTGCTGTTTTAATTTTATGTGAAACCCGATTAAGAGTATATTGACTCCCATGGCTTGGGCTTATTGTATTTATTTTATTTCGTGTGGCTCATTTTACTATGACTCTTTAATAAACTATAAAAATAAATTTAGAAACAATGACGACAAAACACACGTCGGAATGCGATCGTCCGCGATACAATGGCGTGCGCTGCTCATCTAACCGCCCCTCCTCCCCTTTTAGCCCATATATAGGCCCCATCATGCATATTGATGATATGCTGTTCGCCCATCTCTCCGATTCGGCCCAATGCGTTCCAATCCCACACGGATGGTTTATTGTCACTGACGCCTCATGGGCATTACTTTTGACGCAGCCAATGTCGAGCACTACGATATTTTGCATCCAAGAAAGTCGGGGATCCTGCATAGTTCTCGTGCCGCGGTCGACTGTCCCATTCATCATCGGGTGGATAAGGCAGTCAGTCAGTCAGTCAGTCAGGCTGTCCGTCGGGCCATAAACAAAGTGCGGCCCGATCGGCCAGTCAGCCGCCTAATTAAGTGATTAAAATTCTGGCCATCAACGGGGCGTATGACTTTTGTATGTGTTAATATAAAGTTTATTATTTGAAGCAGCACGTGGTCGCATTGCCAGGCAGAAGGCAGAATCGCCACTGCCGGAGATATCGAGTCGGCCCATATCGGAGGAGGTACACCATAGGCCTAATGCTCATGACCGCAGCATATAAAACATGGGGCGTAGGGGGCCTAGCATCGAATTTCTGTGCGTAACATTTGTGGCATTTTTAATTTACTACTCAACTACTCAACCGCCTTACAGCAATCGCGATTGCAATGGCCAGGCTGAGCAAAGCACTTAACGGCTGCTATATCGGTTTTATTATCGGCCATCGCCGATCGACTTGCAACCGAATGTTGATTGAATTTATGCCAAAGCATTTGTTTTCCGTCTTTGTTTGGTGTTGCCATTGACAGGCCACGCCCATTTGGCCCGTGGTTAATCGAATATCGAGCCAAAGACACCGCCGATCAGATAGAAATACTCGTATGCTCGCATGTCCGCACAGAACTGATTTTGAAACAAGAGCGGTAGCTGAATACGTAAATAATTTATTGGCTTTGATCCTATAGGAATGTGCGGTAGCCGACAAACTTTGCTGACAGCTAGCAGATACATCCGAAAGATAGTTTTCACCGGGCATATGGTCCATAATAATGTGGCTAAGTGGGGTATAAAACCCAGAGAAGTTCGTTAACTTTAAGGTACGAAGAGTATTAGAGTATTTTTTAAATGGGTTATTAAAACTGCATGTTTTGTAATTTAAATACATTTAGCGATGAAGTCACAACTAAAATTAAGGCAATGAAAATAACACCGTAAGTAAAACGTGTCTTTGAATTAATGAGTGTCAAGTCCAAATTGTAAAGAATTTAGTTCAATTATCAGTAAGTAAATACTTCGAAAATGTATTTGCTGAGAATAATTCTGTGAATTGAATTAGGAAGTCCTGAAATACCAAAATGTACCAAAAGAATTAGGAACCACAAAAGTTTAATTTTTAATAGTTTTTATTTTTAATTGTATAAAACTAAATGCCAATATTTAGACATACCATAACTAGGACAAAATAGAATAAAATACTTAGAGACAATAAAGATCATTCTTAGACTTAACAATTTGTATGTACAATAGCATTTGGAGGGTGGGAATGATTACTACTTCTACGGCTCTACCGCCGGCTAACTTTAAAATACAATTGCAAACAAGCTCAAAGATATATTTACAATTTTAACGTTTTCATAAAAATAATTTTTGGATCTGAGCTCAATAGGTGAGTGTGTGTGCGTGTGTGATGGTGATGGTGTATAGGCGTATGTGTGCGTGTGCAATGCAACTACCTGGTCAAGCTGTCTCTTTCCAGCAAAACCTGTCTGTCCCTATCTCTTTCCACTTCCCTAAGTGTGAGCGAGCACACGAATAAATTTACATATTCCTCAAGTAACAAAAAATAAACAACGAGGCTTTTTGGGGCGACTCCTCCCACTGGTTTTTTTCGCCGTGTACTTAGACACACACGAATATTCCCCTCATGGCACTAGCCGCATTGTGGGCCACCGCGAAGCCACCGAAGTGAGTGGCCTCTGCACCACCCAACTTCTGCCGCTTGACTTCCGCATGGGTGGTGGTGGTGTTCGGTGAGTGGGCGCCGGAGTGGGAGGAACTGTTGCTGCTGGTGGTCAGGCACTCGGCCTCCAGTTGGTAGAACTTCCGGCGCGGAGCCGCCTCCACTTCGTGATCCTCGGAGCCGCTGTCGTTGAAGCTGTGCACGGAACTCCTTGAGGTCTTCATGCTCAGATCCATTGGTCCTTCTTGGGCGGAAGCAGTGGGGGGATGCGCTGGCGCAACGCTGGTGGTTTCGCCTCCAATGGAGCACACCGAAACGGGCGACAAGCTCTGCATCTTGGCCGCGAAACTCAGGGGGCTGCTGCTAGTCGGAGTGGTAGGCGTGGCGCGGATGGCAATGGGATGCAGGAGGCTTCCGGATGACTGATGGCTATGCACGGACTGAACGTCCTCCTCCAAGCAGACATCAATGGGCGACTGGCGGGCCGAGGAGGTGGGCTGCACCACTGGTGGCTGGCTGGCGGGACTGAAGCGGTTCTGCGACTCAACTGAATCCACGCTCTGGCGGTGCTTGTACATCTCCTGGCGGTAAGCGGCATCCGCAGCTGAAGCCGCTGCAGCGGCAGCACTGGCGTGGTAGCCGGGGAAGAGGAGGTGCGGGGGCAGCTGGAAGGGCGACTGGTGCGGCACACCACCCATCATGCTGAAGAAGGGCAGGGCGGCGGATGGATCGGGCAGATAGCTGGGATAGCCCAGCAGAGGCATATGTGGATGACGCGGCACCTGCTGTTGCTGCTGCTGATGATGGTGGTGCAGATGGGCGGCCATGTCTCCGAATCCGGGTGTGTGTGGCGAGCCCACCGGGGAGGAGGCCGACGGGGCACCACCCACCGATACGCCACCCGCTGTTGGAGGCGCCTTGCCCGCCGCTGCGGCGGCCTGTTCGTGCTCCTGCAGCAGGCAGTGGATCTTGAACCAGTTGGAGCGACGTCCGTAGCGGGATCCTCCCTTCGACATGCCCACGTTGTAGCACTTCCTCAAGCGGCACGCCTTGCAGGTGGTGCGGTTCTTCTTGTCGATGATGCACTTGCCCTCGTTCTTGCACTCGCTGATGGTGCTGATGTTGTTATACGATCGGCCGAAGAAGGACTGCAATGGAGAAGGCAAGAATGTGGGTTAGTTAACTGGTAGGCAACTGATTAAAGGAAGTGCACAAATTCATTCAAGAAACTTAGGGCAAAAATTATACACAGCGATTTCGATCGCCGATTGCCTGTTCGTTGAATATGTATTTACAAGAAGTAATTCCATAACCCCTTGGGGCCTTCGAAATACCTTCTGCTGATTCATTTGTCAATGGATTTTTAGGAGACACAACTTACCTTGCAGCCCTCGCAGGTGAAGGCGCCAAAATGGAAGCCCGCCGCCGGCTCACCGCACACTTTGCATGTCTGGTTCATCTGGAAGAGAGTAAGGAAATCCCGCGTTAGTAAGGGTTTAATCCACTGGTCGAGAGTTAAATGTGTAATCCACAATGAGGCGAATGGTTTTGGACACTAACCAAGTTGAACACCATTTTGGAATGATATTTGTAGGAATTTTGTCTGATTTTCTCACGATCGCTGTGAGGATCTGCTGTATGATCTGTTCGCTTGGAATGCTGCTGAGCAACTGATGCTGAGCTGTAGGCGGCCCAGGATATATATAGGAAACTGAGGAAAACTAGACAGGATGGGCGTTTTTTATGATCACAACAGGCCAAAAAACTTAAGCTGCCGGATTATGCAACCCTATGCGTTCATTTTCATTTTTTTTCGCGCTGTCCAGTCATAAAACTTAGGTAGATTTTCTTTTTTATTCGAAGTCATTACGAGTGCTGCGAAAGCAGTGTTCCCTAAAAAAATGCAGCAGCAGTCCAGCAGTCCAGACCTTGACGTTCGGCCATAAAAACTCACGCCGATTTTTCCCGAGTCAAACAAAAAATAGAAAATAGAAAATTCGGCTTATGAAAATTGTGATTTTTTTCCCGCGGCCTCGGGCCGCAAAAAAATAGGGAGAAGGTGGAAATGTGGCCGTTAGTTTTTCGCGAGAAACAGTAAAAAATAAAAGTAGTGCACAAGGGATCGTAAAATTTGCCGACGGCCGCGACCCAAAAACAAAAACCGTGAATTGACTTTGATCTCATGTTGTCTCCCTCACTCAGAACTTACCTTTTTGTTTTTTTTTTATTTGTTGTTGGATGGGCACTAGGTTTATGACGACTTTTTAATTGCAGCGATTCGCGATCGTTGCTGCACGTTTTCTCACTTTGGCAGTTTGTGTGTGTTGTTTTTTCGGGGGTTTGCAAGCACTTTTCAATCAGTCTGTATGATTCAGGTTTTCAGCACTTTGATTATAATTTTCAATACGATATGATGTGTGGTTTGATCGTCGAAGCAACGCGGTTGGGAACCCTCGATGTGTGTAACTGACACTTCGGCTACTAGCTGACGACTGATTTCTGGCTGAGAGGTTCGACTGGCAAGAAGCGTTTCTGTGTTTCGCCTACTGGCCGAACTCTTTGGCTTATGTACTCGCACTCACACAAAAGCAGACTTACCAGTTTTCAGCCCCAGCTCTCTGATAAATCACGGCTAAAACCACCACCTTTAAGACTCGGATCGAGTGAGAGAGCGATCGAGCACGCACACATGCGCATTGAGCTCAAACCCCAATTGAGCGAAATGTTAGCAGTATGTTAGCGCTCTGTTAGTGAATGAAATGAAAACCACTCACTCATTTCAGATCTCGCGCTCTTTCTCTCGATTTTGAGTCCCCTGTAATCGGGCTATTTGCATGGCCCTGATATTATTCGTTATTCGTTTATTTATTAAAGATACTCGCGTGCTAAGGGCGGCTGGATTTCTCACTCACTCGAACACCACACACACCACCTCAACTTAGCCGTTGACTTCATTTTTAACAGCTGCTCATTTTTTTGGCATGGGCGGAGCCGTATTGGCCGCTCGAAATCGAAATGGTTGGAGGCCAATTCGCTTGGCGTTTTCTTGTCAAAGTCCGCCGGTTTTTGAATACCATTATGGTCTTTGCAAATGCATATTTATATTTATTTAGACTAAGCGGGTCTGATTTTAATAAACTGTTTCCGCGGGAATAATATTCTTATACTGATGTGATGGTGATTCACAAAATGATTCCCGATTTTTCAGTTATAATATTTAAATTTGCATCCTACAGCTGATTATTTATTAATTAACAACGTTAAAATTACAAGTTAATCAATAAAAGATCATCATTGATTCATACCTAATAAATGATAGTTGGGCAATTGCAATTGCGTCCGAAAAGTAATAAAAAAAGAGAACTGTTTAGACGGGGTTTTTCTGGATTCAGAATGAGTCATATAGCATCGTAGTGGACTTGCAAGCGTATTCTAAAATAGTTTTTTTATGTTATTAAGGTTGTATGGATTAAGGTTGAAATTAAATAAATAAATTAATATAATATAATTATATTATTTTTAGTAACAAAATATTTCGCAAAAAAAATTATTTTAAAAATAATTCAATTAATATTACACAACCCATACTTTCTCAGTCTCTCCCTTTCCTTCATTCATCTCAATAAAATACAAATACCAATCGAATTTAATTCTAACCCTTTTAAAAGTCAACTTCCAACATAATTTCTCCTTTGTCCTAACAAAGAGCCTTATGACGGCACTTAACTCTTTTTATGAATATTTATTGTTGTTTGCTCGGAGCCAAAATAAAAAAGGAGCTACCTGTTTAACCCTTTTATGCCGCTAACCGAGTGCTTAACCCTTTTATGGATGTGCATTGTACGAAAAGGGTTGTTCAGAGCAAAAGGCATGAGCCTTGACTTTTCCACTCCGAAGTGTGGCTAGTATTATAAAATATAATACTTCAACCGATGTACTAAGCTAAGTTTAAGGTACTCTTAACAAAAACTCGTTAGCAGACTTCCCAGAAGATTTCGCATTTGACTTTCGTTTGTTGCATCAGGGAGAGGAGTTCCGCGTAAAAACGGAAAAAACGCACAAAAGGCTTGTAAAAAAGTCAAAAAGTAACTAGAACCATCCTTCGAATCCGGCATCTCGTTTTTTCTCTCAGCCACCCACCTTTTTTCTAATCGATTCATTTTTATTGCCCACCGTTTTTTCTATTTTCTCACACCATAAAAAAGGCTCGTTGTCGAAAATTCCTTTCAAAAAATGCAGTTGAGACGTTTTCGCGAATTTCCGCGCAAGCCAAATGGGTAATTTTCCCGGGGTAATTAGTTAGTCCGAAAGGAGAGGAAAAAATGAGGACAATGTGACTTTAATCCGGTTTAATCCCCGGCTTAAGTTTTTTGCCGGCCAGCAATGCGTTCGCATCTTTCAAAAATAATAAAAAAAACCGAGCCGAGTGTCGCGTCCGCCGTCATAATTATGATCCTAGGATAATCTGCAGCTTAGGTAAGCTGATCCCGCGATTAGGTAACGAAATCGCTGGCTTAGGTACCACAAGAATTGGCCTAAAAAACTCAGCCTGCGTTCGGGCCACGTTTGCACGTTTCGGGCCGTGCGAGTCATAAAGTCAGGCCGGTCGGTCGTAACCATAAAAATTGTCGAGCAGCCGATGGTTATAACCCGAGCCAAACAAGAGCACCCAAATTCCACCCATCCATCCACCCATCCGCAATTTTTTAAGCGGAAAAGGGATAAAACGGCTGCCTTTCGGCATATGTCTTCACCTTGAAAGACAGCGGGTCTGAACCAGAACCAGGACCTCATATAAAAAAGTCAATTGTCGCGGCTGAGTTGCGTAAAAAATGACAAAATTTCTCGCGAAATAGCCTCAAGATTACCTATTACCAGGAGGCTAAAAAATGGTCGATTGGTAAAAAACACAATAAAAAGTAACGCACAAATCTGCGATGACTTTTTGACTTTTCAACTTTGGTTCAATTGCCCAATGTCGTAAAAACGCAAAAACTGTCGGAATGGCTGCTACTAAATAGTGTCTAGGTATGGAAATAACCCCTTCGGATCGGCACTGTTCCGGATTTCGGGCTATATTGCTATATTAGCATTAAATACTCAAAATGTCAGAGAAGCCAAGAGGCCCCCGTTCGCATTTACATAGTTTTGATTGCATCATTTTGGCCAAATGACTGTATAACCAGCACATATCAATCAAATCGACCCCAGAGTTCGTCCGAACTTGTTCGGACTCAATATTCGGACTCGTGTTCGCTCACAAAAGTAATTTGCATATTTTTGATTTAACAGCTCGGACTTAGCATTTTGTTTTGCCATCTTTGTTATTGTAATTATGTGCAAGGAATTTGCATTTTCGATATCCTACACAACGGGCTGGTCGTCCGACTGGCCCGGTCCACAAAGATAAGACTAAGCTGGATTCTGCTAAATATTTGATGGGCTACATTTCAATTAGTAAATTAATGGCTTACAGGCCACAGATTTAGGCATAATGCCTCAGATAATCCAATGAATCACATCACGTTGGATAACAACGGAATCGAGCCCTGGACTGAGATGGGTTCATTATTTCCGATGACTGTTCGGGTTTCATTTTATAGTAAAAATAGTTTTGATGACCGGCGACGGGCGACGGCAGGAGAACCTCGACTTTTTGTTATACAAAATTGGAGGCGAAAAATATTTATCACTCACAACGGATTTTCTATCTTACATCGGTGTAAATTAAGAATTGTTCAGTTTAATCACTATTATTATCCGGTCTGGTTTGGAATGTGCTGCGTTTGATTGTAGTGTGATGCTGATGTGGGGAGTTTTTCAGTTGGCATATACATATAACTTATTTCATATTTGATAACTTCAAAAATGTTATTTGGAGATTATATATTATTTAAAAAACAGTTGGAAGTTGAAATTTTTAGAGTATAAATATTTCACTTCAGTTGTAGCAATTTCAAAAGTATATTGCAATATCAGGAACACCCCTTTCAAAGTAAACACACACTTCGATATTTTTAATGCATTTTATCATGTTTATTTGTTTTAACAAAATACATTTTTTGTAGGTTTTTGCATGGTATCAAATGTTTTTTAGTCGAAGCAACCCCACTTCTTGATTGGAATAATACAATATATATTAGATTTACATTTTGCACACATTCTCGAATAATTATAAATTCAGCTGGGGGCTAGGAAAAGTCAATAAAACTTGTTTGGCTAATTTCTCATGGCATCTGGAAGTTCTCGATGTCTTTGATATGTGGTTGGTTCGGTTTCGCCTGACAAATGTCTTGTGTTTAATTGTGTTTCAGTAATGTCTTCATTACGCTTTCGATGCTCCTCTCACCTAAAACTCGTTTCGATGGTTTAGCGGGCTTTGTATATGATATATGGCCAGCGTTTATTGATTCTCTCGGCGGGAATTCTTCAGCTTATCACGGAATCGGACAATTGATATTGTATTGGAATTATGAAATTATGCAAATTCCCAAAATATAGTTATTGATGGCAGCACAAAACGCGAACAACGCTGGCGCAAAGGGGTTGAAATCGCTCCTAAGACTTTTGGCAAATATGAGATTTATAATCGAGTGTGACAGCATAAATAATAATTACGCTACAATTATGACAGTAGGGTTTATCCGACGGTGAGCGGATGGAATGGGAATAGTTCAGATCTAAGCCTTTCGCCAAATCTGCGAGTTTTCCGTTGGAGTTTCCCTCAGTTTTAGTTTCAGTGCGAGTCTGGCTTGGACCAACGCCAAACTTCCCACGGATCACAGTCCGGAGATCTAAGATCACTAACGATATGTTAATGTAAACCGAAGTACCCACATGTTTGAGATTAAACTCTGCTCCGGGACTGGGCAAAACCAACGAGCGGAAGTCGAAGCTGCGGTTTGGCAATCAAATTTCCAGCCAGGCGGGAAATGCGGCAAATTTTCCAAAGCGCTTCGCGGTTTTTCACACAGTTTCCGTCGCTGGCTGGCTGGCTGGCTGATCTCAATTAAATCCGCCTGACCGGCGACTCGGGACTTGTTTGATCGGATCCTGGCTTTGGAATTTTCACAGATTGCACAAGTCGATGAGATAGCGACCTCGCAGGACTTCTGCGGCTGACTGCCTGGCACAACACCGACCCGTAATCCTGGTCTAATGCTCGATAATCTATCTAAGCCGCAAGCAAGTTAAGCTAACTGGGAAAAAACGCAGTCAATGGACAGCCTGCCGGGAATTCCTCGTTTCACTGAGCATCGTGATCTCGAGCGATCCGTCCTACGAAATCGCCCTTACTACGAAGCCAGATTAGTCAATATGACTTTGGTTATACCCATGTTGGTCTATAAGATCATAATTATCGCGGCGAAAGAACGCAAGCTGCGAGCAAATATAATCATGATCTTTCTGCGAACAGAATTGTAGTACCAAACGCGATTACATAACTTTCAAAAACAGTAATTACATTAGTTTAACTATCCGATAAATACTCATACTTATTATGTCTTAATATATAGATATAGATAATATAATTAAAATCTATGGAACAAAGGTGATAGAAATGGAAAACAAAGTGTGGTAGCAATAAAGCTTTCCAATAGAAATATAGAAGTTTCTTTAGATTACAAGCAGTTTTACGGCATTTCTATTTCTATTTCTGGCACGATCAGTGCGATCATCAAGCCCAACTTTGATTCCCAGACAATTGCAACCAGTCCGTGGCCCACACACATTAGTTTCCTGGAAACATATTTCATTGAGTATAAATATGATTTCTCCTATCGATTTTAATGATCGCACATAAAAAATCTGACCGGATACCCCGGTTCCACCCCCTCTAACTTTTTAATGCTTAACTTCAACCACTGAGGGAAAATAAAGGGTTTTCCTAGTGAGCCATGATTTACTGAAAATATCTTGAGCTTAATAAAAGTGTGGCATTTTGTCCAATCAATATATTTGAAAAATAAATAAAATAATAAAATAATAAAAAAATAATAAAAAATAAATAAAATAAATAAAATAATACGTCAAAATAATGACGTTCCCATTTTTAAATTGTTTTATTATTAATAAACAGATTTTGCCTACTTCCTTAAATGTCTAGAATACCCAACTTAACATTTTCGAGAGTCCGTGTTATTTGTATACACATACTTTTCCAGTGTAGGGAGTCATCTGCCGTTCCATACCAACAAGTGCAGCAAACGCCCCAAAAGCGGCGGCAGCGCCAGTCGTCAACGTCATCGTTTGCTTTAAGGTTGAGTACAAAAAAAGTACTCAGTTATGCAAAGCGCATTTATGCAACGATATTCACCCAATGGCGGGAAGGGGGAGGGGTTGGGGTTGATTGGGGAAAGGGTTGCCAACCAACGTCGACCATTGACCATCGAACGATCACTTGGAATACGCCTTGGCATTCAGAACGCGCTGCATTTCCTGCCCGCCAGCGGGTCAAAAAACTCGCCCACACTTCATAGACCTGGCTAAAAACTGTTGAATGAAATTGCGTTGTGCACTGAGAAAAATGTACATTTCAAGAAGGAATGAAGAGAATGCATAGCTATAGTGGTGTGTACAGTTAATGGGTCATAAAATAAATGCTAAATTCCTTTATAAAAGTTCTGGGCTAATGTAAAAAATATCATTGCAAATGTAGTTTAGTAAATGCGATTTCAAGATTACTTATTCTATTGCTCCTTAAGTTTGGATACCAACCATTAATACTGGCCCTTTTTTCTCTATGTGTCTGCACTCAGTCAAGTTTCGCCTAACTGTTATACTATTAATTAGTTGTGTGCCCTTTGGCCGATTTAAAATGCACCACATCGACCCGTGATCGGCCATAAAGACGTCTGGCTGGCGCCGGTGGCCAGAATTTAGGGGTCTACATGCGATTACCCTTCGATTTCCCAAGTTTGTCGAGTGAGTGAGTACTAGACTCCCATGCCCAGTGCCACTTCATTCATGCTGATCTGTTCCATTTCCAATTAGCTGCACGTTCGCTATGCTAATGACTGCATTTTCCACCTTATCATGTCCTTCCGCCAGCTTTTGTGGCCAAGAAGACTCGGCTTTGCAGCGGCACTTTGAGCCGGCTTTTTTGACAAACTCACATGTCATTTGATTTTATGTTCACACGGGACAATTTATATGCTAATTTGCAGTGCGCATCCGCATCAAAGGAGAGCCGTTGACGGTTGCCTCTGATGAAGGTGTTAGAGAAGTAATTACGCTGCATTTAAATGCTCAATTAGTGCGAAGACAGTACCACATCGGCCGTCTTTCGGGCCACAGTGAAGCCCCATTAGGTGGTTCTTTTTCTGATTCCGCCCCACCCCAGCAGAGATTTTCCCCTCCTTGATTGCTGGAACCGCGCACATGTCACAAACGAGCGCATCGAGCTTCAAACGCTTGAAATGTGGTTTCTTTGCGGTTCAGCATCGTTATCCACCCACCAATGTGGTTTCGCAGGCCGCATAGATCTTGGCTAAGTAGGGATAGAATGAAAACGGTTGTGGTAGTTCCAAGAAGCCCTTAAAATATGAGAAAAGAACGAACCAGGATCCATTCATTAGTAATGATACCTTAGTTTTACTTTTATGTACAAACACAAAAACTTACTTTAAATATCAGGAATGTTAATATCAATAGTTAAGTCTCTCGACCATCAGAGATAAAATTTCTACCATATATTTTCCACCGGTAATGAGGCTTAAATTACAACCATTATAAATGATCATTTTCATATTAGGCTTAAAAATATGAAGCTGAAAAATACCACGCCTGTCAAGGGAAAGTTGGCCTTACTCTGACCACATCTCACTTTCGCTAGACCCACTCTAAGTCCCTTATCTCTGCAGCTCCGTTTGCGTATCTCGACCATTTGGCGATCTCTTTCCTCTCAGTACCTTTCCAGGTCACTTAGTCGTAAAAAGGAATTACAAAAACTAAACACTCATATCTAAGTTATTCAGCACTAAGTGGTCTCACCTCGGCCTCATCCCAATCCCCATCCTCATCCTCGTCCACTGCAAAATGCTTTTGTCACCGACTTTCCCAAGGCCCCAACTGGTCGCATTCGCTGCGATCGAAGAGTAAACTCCTAAATTATAATAAACGTGTAATCGTAATGTGTGCTTATGAACATAATCTTCTGGTGATTTCGCATGAATTAGCGATGCTAAATGTCAAAACGAAACGATATCAGTGCAGTTCAAAAGCATCGCAGTTCGGCGGTCCGCCAACCGGTATCCCAATCTCTCTGGTCGTCGTAAAACCTGAGAAAAAGGAGGAAACCAATCTGACTCAGCGATTGATTCAAATGTGCATGCGAACGCATTTCGCAAATGCCAAACACACATAAAATCCAGAGTTGACTTTCTGTAAATGGTGCACCATGGACATATACTGGCCATCGTAGATGGAGGCTGAAAATTGAGCTGGTGCTTAGAGTGCACGGAAATGCAAATTAGTTCAGTTCCACTTTTAAAGGAAATCAAAAGCAGACTTCTGGTGTCAATGTTATGCATTTTCGGCTGGAAATTGATCTTTGTTATTAGGATGTATTTAAAATTTAATAATAGATTTAAATGTTAATTTAATTTAATTTTAAGATATTCATTAGTATTGACTGCAATATGTATTAGCTTTATTTGTACATAATGTACTTACAGACATCACTAACTTCACATTACTTCTGTTTACTACAATATCGCTTAATATTTCTCAGTGTTCGGCCACCTGGGAATGGGAACGCGGCGGGCTTTTGCACTTGTTCTGGCAGCAGCGGGCAAATAAAAACCAAATTTGCATAGCATTTTGTACACGGGACTGTGCCTGATAAACTGGGCTGCTCCAGGCAGGTGGCCCAGGTCCCAAGTGGCCGATGCCCCCGATCCACCCGATCCTCCCGAGGAGCTGCCACTAAAGAGGAACATTTTGATGACCGCGTTGAACTTTTACGACACACTTTGTGGCTATTTATGCGGTGCATCTATAACCGACTTGGGTGGTATATCGAGCATTTCGGACCGCCACTCATTAGCCGCGCTGGCTATAAATATTTTGATTTGTGGCAAATGCAGATTTCCGCTCGAGCAAATGCAGGTTCGAAGTGGGCATGCGATGGCCCCACTGGTGGAGTGACGTTTTAATGAGCCAAAATGGGGAAAGAGCCAGCGAAAAGCTAAGAAGTAGAATCCAGTTGAACTTTGACTTTGAGTTTGTTCAAGTGTTTAATGGCCTTCGAACGAAGCGAGGGAGTTGCCCAGTTCCAGATGCAAAGTGGAATGCAAATCTTGTGAAAGCGATCGCGGCAAATTGAAAATCATATTTGTTTGACTGGCACTGCCTCTCTTTCTCCGTCAGCATTACAATCGAAATGTGGAACAAGTTCAATGGAAGGGCCTTAGGTAAAATTGGGCAGCCACACTAAAAGAAATGTATTCCCATTAAACGGAAGTCCTATTTTTCAGAGTCTTAGATAAAGGATTAGATTAAAGTTTTCGAATTAACAATAATTTATAAATAATTTGGTTTTTCACATTTAACACCACATTTAATCAACCAAATCGAACAATGTATTGGTAGTACTCTTTAGAGCCTAATCATATTTTCTAAGCGGTCCACATTTTTGTTTAAATTGTAAGAGTCTTAAACTATTTCTTGCCTTTGATTTTAGTACACTTCTTTGTAGTGTAATAATTCAAAGCCAGGCCAAGGCGAGTCGCAGTCACAGGCTATCATCAAGCAGCCGGCCAGCATCGATCTGGCCCAAAAGCAAAGCCAAACTCAAACCCAAAAGCGAAAACTCAAAGGCAAAGCAAACCGCACCCGCACCACCAGGGCAACAATAAAAAACAAAAACAAAAACATTAAGAAAAGGAAAATCAAAAGCAAAAGCAGCAGAGCACCACTCGTGATCATTGTTTGATGTCTGCTGGATTTTGCCATTTGTGCCACGCCGTGTGGGTGTGGGTGTCTGTGGGAGTTGAATGATCTTCGCCCAGGCGCTTTCCCATGCCCCAAACCCCAAGTCCCCATCGCGAGCCCAGTTCGAATCCTACTTTCGGGCAGTTTTTGGAGCGAAAAGATCGGCAATTAATGATCCCGAATGTGGTTTATCTGGAGGCTGTCAAGTACTATATACTAAAATATCCGCCTGCCGCGAGATCATCTTCGTGTGTGAAGGCATTCCGAACCGAAAGGTTTGTCAGCTCGTTGGCCTCGTGGTCACCTGGCTTTAATTTGAACCCCAAACCCAAACCCAAACCCAAACCTAAACCGAATGCCAACCAGAAAGCCCGAATCCGAATCCCGAAACGATAGCCACGATTCGATAAGTTTTTCTCACACACGAACAAAGCAGCGAACAAAGGGAAAAGTGGAAAGTCAGAGGCGATTGCAAAGATCGCTGCGATCAAATATGTTATGGAAAATTGAGCACATACCGCAAGTCGAACGGGAGGAAGAAGAAGGCACTTCCATTGGCGAGCATTGGCTCACTTTGATTTGTTTATTTCGAAGCCACTCGAAGTACAGTGGAGACTACTTACAACGCTCCTAATATCTAAGTTAGTTACCTAGATGGCAAAAATATTAATTAGAAAAGCATAAACCCCCACACAAGCACATACCCATTAATATAGAGGATTTGCAGCCAACGTTCAAATTAAAAGTGACTAAAAACATTCCATTATTGAAGTATATTTGAATTTCAGCAATACAAGCAATAACTAAAATCCAATTTAGATAGATAATTGATGTAGAATATTTACTTTGTTTGGTTTTTTCCCTAAGGTCTCTATTGGGAAATGCAGCAACATATTTTATTCCAAAAATTCCTACCAGAAAAATGCATCTTGAAGTGTAAGGACTGTACCTTCGTCCGCAATCCCACTCCAATAGCACACTGCTCCCTGGGCAGCAGTTTTCCGCTTGCTCCGGCTGCTTTTCTTGGCCACAACTTGACCTTTCACTGGCTCCGATTTGCCGGAAGCGCTCACCCAAAATATATCACCAAGCGAATATCTACAAAATGATGATTGGAGCAGCTCCAGCTCCAGCTCTAGCTTCAGCTACAGCTTCAGCATTTTTGCCACAGCTCCAACAATGAGAGGGCACAGCTATTGTGGACTGGACTTGTGAAATTGTAAACAATATCTGTAAAAATAAAAACGCCCAACGCCGCCGAATGCACCGCCGAAAAAACGTATAAAAATGCCCATTGTTGTCTTACAAATGTAATGTAGTCGAAGTCAGTCAGTCAAATAGCCCGGGGCCATCAGCTCGACTCCTCCGATTTCGGGGAGCATTTTTGGAGGCTCTGCAACCTTAGGAAGCTAGAGTTCGGATTTTCGGGGTTGGGCCCCATCGAACTTGAGAGCTGCCCACTGAGGGTCAAATGCGGTGAACTAGTTAAATCATTTGAATAATCACCGAGCATCGGTTTTGAATTGAATTTGGGTTGCAACGGCATTGTTTAACATCTTCATGGCTGTGGTAGCCCAACGGAAGGTGAGCCCAATAATGGACCAAAGTTCAAGTATGTTGTGGAATTAAAGTCATAGGAACTCCTCTATCTCAAGCTGATTCCAATTTAAATATGACTTAAAGGAAATATAATATATTTTCCTATTAAAGGTATTTTTTGAAGGTAGCCAAATAAAATCCTTTACTACTTCTTATATATTTTGTTGAAACTATAACACAACTAGGGGATTTGGTAACTGAAGCAATAAATTCATAAAATAAATATATGTTAAGATTATATGACAAATAATAGTAATTCGAAATAGAGCAATCAACCCTCCCATTTGTCACCCATCTGGACCCACAGAACCCACTGCTCACACGTTCCGATAAGATCAAAGGGAAATTCCAACGGATGATAGACAAGTTGTGGCCTAACCATAAAATGCCATGAATTACTCTATTCCGATCGCTAAGAGGGGCTATCGTTGCGAGCGATCTCGTTGGCCAGTGGGTCCGGGCAGAATGCATCAACGTGCACTCCTTACAAATTATGTTTAATTAAAATTTCTGTATTAAATATGACACAATGCTCCGAATTCCAACGCGAAGCGTCTGGCCAATGCCCAATGCACAATGTCCAATGAAAGGGGATTCGAATGCGAATGCGGACTGTAATTACTATATAGCACCCGGGATCAGATCCATCCATTCCACGACCGCTGAGTGCAGCATTTATGATTTTGTTTTATTTATAAAATGCCCAGCGATCGCTGGCTGCAACCGATGATGATATTTACAATTTTCCCTGCTGCCTCTTAATATCATTTTTTCCAATTTCATTTCGTATTTTTTCCCCTCTTACATTTGTCGCATAGTTCGGATCTTGGCCAGGTTCAAAAGCATCCTTTGTCTGCTGGCCTTTGCCTTTTGGCGGGGCTCGAAGGTTTCGCGCCCGGCGCAACAGCATCGGATGTCCATATCTGGTGTTATGACAAATGCTGTATGTAATTATTGGTCGCTCTGATCGCCAAGTGTGTGTATATATATCCCATAGCACCGATCTTCCTCTTCCCGGGCAGCCGCAAAAAGATATCAAAAATGTCGCATATTAATAACGCTCTTCATTGGCGGACGCAGGACACGAAATGCGTTTTGTGCCTTAATTAACCCTTTTTAAATTGGGCATAATTAGGGTGGAGCAGGTGCACTGAAAGAAATAGTTCAAGCTATTTTTAAAATATCATCACAATATTTTATGGTTATAATTTAATGTTATTAATTGCAGAATAATGTACAGAGATGTATAGAATTTAATTATAAAAATAAAAGTTTGAATAATATTCTGCAATTAAAAGTTCTTTGAGATACAGGTGCAGGTTTCCTAAACTTATTTAGGTAATTTATATATTTTGAACTAATATAAATCATTTTTTGTAGTGCCTCTGACATCCATCGTGTCATCATTATATCATTCACATTCGTTAATATTTTTGAAATATTTTCGCGTAATTTGTTGATATCAATTTACACACAGCCGCTCTTCAGTCTTGCCCATAATTATATCATTTCGATTGATCGATGCGCATCGCTCCTCTGCCAGCCCTATATGTACACTACATATCGGGGGCCATAATGGGATGCCACAGATTCCGGACAGATTTCTCATTGTTCTCAATATGAGAGTTATTTAGTTGCTGGCAGTGTAGGATCGCTGGAGCTCATTATTACTGGGCTCCAGTTAGATGACTTTGAGAAGAGGAACCCCATTCAGCACAGCGGGTGTGCCTCGTACAATATGTAATTAAAGATCTCTCCCCCCAAAGATTCCCCACCCAATGGAACCGCATCTCGTTCTCTTAGCAGCAGACAGGTGCAGGTGGGTTTCGTTACTTGACGATGATAAATGTGTCGCATGAGCCAGACATAAATGGTTTGATTTGGTGGCTGCAGCCCCATCTCGAGGTCCTCCCATTCCATCACAAGTCGTCGGCACCATCGCCTTCGGGCATCGGAACGCCTCGATACCGTTACCGAGAGTATTTAAAGCAACTTTCACACTACACTCAATTGTCTGTTTTAGGGCCAAAGCTCCCTAAAAGGCCAGAACAAGCGCAAACTCAACAGGCAGCAGCAAAAACTAAGAAATCTTATAAAATCAACTCGCATCTCAGGAAGGTACTACTTGAACAGTCGGATACCCTGGACAGTTAATTTATTATTGGTACATTAATTGTTTTATTTTATTTTATTTAATTTAGTATATGTTGTTTAATCGTCCAAAGGATTAATTATTTAGTTTATCTTCGTTTTAGAAAATATTAATTTGCGTAACAGGTATACATAGTCAGGGTATCATCACTAGCTAAACATAGATATTTCTCCACCGTTTTTATTTGTACGCTGCACAAATTTGGACACATGTTGCATGCTAAATACAAACAACGTAAAAGGATACTTTTTGCCCCGGTTCTGATGCCAACTCGAATCCCGCAAACGCCAATAATTTATAATGCGCACAATAAAATGTTATCAAACAAAAAGTATACATATATACACAACAGGCCAAAGAGGAATCTGCGCCATCGGGGCCAAAGGAGGGACAATCGAGAGTCGACAGGCTGAACTAAATGCCGCACGCCTGCGCATTCTGAACACAGTAAACTCTGCAAAAAAGTACAAAATGAGTAAAAGGGTGAGGGGGAGGAAGAGGAGGAGGGTCCTCCGTGGCTGCGATGATATATGAAATCATATAACAGCAATCGGCAGGCCACTACAAGAGGAACCACAGATCGCATAAAGTGTGTGTAGTTTATTAAGCGCGCCAGGAAAATGACACAAAAACCACATTGGCCAACTTAGTTGTTGTGGCTCTGCGCCTTTATAATTTATGGGCCTTCAGCGAGTTGGCTTAGAGAATTTGCCACAGTTTATTTATGAGACTCACAACTCGCGCACTTCAATCAAAATACATTCTCTTCACGTACATATGTGAAAGGCAAAAATATGAAATGATTAGCCAAAAATATTTCTCGGTAAGGAAGACGATCGCATTAAATCAAATAAATTTAATCAAAACATCAAAACCCTCCCTCGTAAATCACTGTTCTATTAAAACATCGTAAATCAAATCCATAAAATTTACAATAATTCAGACCTTTGCCGATCATCAAAAAGCTGCTCCCTCCTTCACTTTTGCATTCCAATAAAGCACCTTCGTCACATGATATTCGAAACAAAGGAAAAACAAAAGAACAGAATAAATAAATAAGCCAGAGCCGTATTTAAATAATTTGGCGAGGCATTCAATCTATATTTAAAGCGAAAATTGACCATAAAGTTTGCAAGGCACGTTTCGAAATTAAATCATTTTAGTTGAGCATAAGCAATGGCTTCGTGCAGTAAAAACAAAACAGAAACCACAAAAAAATCATCAAATCAGCGGCCATCTCGGCTTTTAAATGATTTTTATAACACTTCTACATGGCAGATTTTCAATAAAACAAAAAAAATCAATGAATTTTATGGCGTGGCAAAAATTTAATGACATCAATCGAACTCCCTCCCCATTGTTTCGCTTTTCTAATATACAAAAAGGCTTTAATGGATTTTTTGTTCGCCTCGATTCGGTTTTGTATTTCCATTTATTTAAGCATATAAACGTTACCATAAAAACAACAAACATAGGCTCCCTGAAATCGTGTTAAAAGTAGACTAATGGGTTTTAATTTAAGCCAACGAACCTTGTAAAATGCCAAGCTTTTCTTCCCCCTGCAAAAAACAAGGGAAAAATCAACCAAATAATTGAATAATTGTATGCCGGCCAACGAGTGAGTGTGTGTCTTTGATGAACTTTCTCCGCCGTTCATTCAAAATTAAATCACTTTACGCACTTTAGACTCCGCCTTTCCAGAGTCTCGATAGCGCAGTTCCGAGATTTGTATCTCCATTCAAAGCGGCGCCTTAAACAAACAACAATTTGCCCGTTTTTTGATTTTTTCTATTTTGTCTACATTCAAACGCATGTATCTTGAAGATACATTTGCGTGCCAATGGCGTAATTTACCACTTAACATATCAATTGTGCGGCTATTAATCAAACAACAGACGAGCCGAGGCTTGGGGCCTCTGACTCTGACTCTGGATTCCTGCTTTGATTTGTACGCATCGGTTGTCAAACAAGTGAGACAAAAGCTGAAAAGATTTATAAAACTCCACGCACATATGTACTCGAAAAATCTGTGGCTAAGTCTGGGATTTTATACATTTTAATTTTTATTTATTTTATTATTCAAATTCCTTTACAAAATTGAAGGTACAGAACTTACTTTCTTGATTTATTCTTGTTTATTTCATTTTATGTTAGTTTCAGAAATTACTAAATATTATTATTTAATTAAAGTTTTCAACCTAAGACTAGCCAAATGAATACATTTTTCTAAGTGCACCAACAGATATTTCTCATATCGTAAATGTCCATCAAAGTCCACAAGCAGCGAGTCAAATCATAATAGGAGCATAAAGGGTAGAATTTTTAACACCTCACTCCTCCGCACTGGAGCTCTTTTGTTCTGCGCCCTGGATACAGTGGCCCCCCCTCGTCCCATTTATTTTACTTATTTTTTATTCAACCCGGTCTCATTGGCAGTTGGACATCCCATCAGAGGGCGATCGATCGATAAATGCTGCGGCATTCCTCCGGTATTCGCCCCGAAAACTATTCCATTGAGGCTGTCAGATGACGCCGTCTAATTGCTTTTGTTTGCTCCACTAAGGTGCCTAACGAACTCGAGTGCACGGAGCCACAGAAAATATAACAACTCAATTCGAAAAGCGAAACAAATATCTCGAACTCCTTCACTTGATAGGTGGCGATGAGGCTACGGAGTGGCGGGAAAACACTTAAGCGCCAAAGTGTATCTTTGATCTTTTCAAGATGAACAACTGACCCCACTCGACTGCTGTTGATGGCCGATTTTTGGGGCAGAAGGGCTTGAAGTTGGAATTGGGCCTTTAGAGCGCTGCTTTACTCGCCAGGTTGTTCTTAAGGCTTGGAAACAGGACCAGTGAGTTAGTGGATCCCATGTACTAAGTAATTTTTATGTATCATGGAGAAATACATAATTATAGTTAAAAGTTCTTTGTTCATTCCTAGAATACGACACTTATAAGTTACAAGTTACTATACCAAAAAAATCTCATATCAATATGTATATTTTATGGTAGCATATCATAAATGTTACAAACATTTTTTTTTTTTTAATTCAATAAATTTATATAATTTATTTTTATTTGTATAGTTTTGGAAAGGCAGAATCAGCATTTTGCACCTGTGTAGCTTTCATAAACAAATAAAAAAGTAATCTAATAAGCAAATTAGACAATGTCACTTAAAAATTTTTATTTCGTAAACAAAATTTAAAAAAAATAAACAAAATTATTAAACACTATTTTAACTCCTTTTTGAAATTCCAATTGTCCAAATTTCATCCGATTTTAACGCACGAATTTGTGCGACACCTAGTGCCTGGCAGCCGAACCCTTAAATTCTACATGTGCTACTGGCACGCTTTTTACATCCTCTTAACATGTTGCATACTTTACAGGTAAGACAATTCTTACGGTATTACATATTATGTAATTATACCTCCCATGTAAGATATATGTAAAATATAAAGGTTAATACTGTAAGATATATGTAAAAGGTAAAGTTTTGGCTTATTTGATATGCCAATAACTGAATTGGTTCGGATTCGTTTGAATTTCTTCGCCACTTTATTTTCATAAATTAATAATTTTATGGATATCACTAGTCAATCTGGCCAAGTCCATCCGTCCGTCCTCCTCTCTATACCTATGAACGCCGTGATCTTTAAGAGATGGAAAGACAGGAATAGGAATTAAGTCTTGTTATAAAAGTTTTGCAACTCCAGTCTTACGCGGTTAGCTCAATACTGTCACGCCCACACTTACGGAATGTTTTTTTTCTATTTTATTATCTTCTACTAATATTTCATGAAATTTCTTCCATGCATTCCCACCTTCTGAGTTACAGGTATCGGATATTAAGATCTGTTCCAAGGAGATATCCTATTATTATATACCAGTAAATCCCATAATGAAGAAAAACCACTTTTGATTTATTTTCTGACCACTTATATATTTTCGATGCTGTTTCTGTTAGCAAAATTTGTCATTCGGCTTTATTGTTTATTGAATGGCTTGACTTAGGCCTATGGGAAATTCCAACACTTTGCACATTTTGTAATTGTTATTTTTTTAAAGCAATAACATTTTGTAAATGTTTTACATTTATTGTTTTGTATATTTTCTTTTCGGGGGCAGTAGGAATAAAAATTGCAAATTTATACATACGTACGCGCTTTCTAAAAACAATAAAGTAACAAATGTCTTAGGATGCATACATTTTGTCTATTTCTCATATGTACTTTTTCCTCTTGTATATGTATATGTTGTTGTATATGTACGTTATTTATAATAGCCATATAATTAGTTAGAAGTAAGCATACTATCTGTACAGAGATTTCTCATTTTGTTTTATTGAGTTAAGAGCTGAGAGCGTGGAAAATCGCGACGGCGTCTTCATGCCTCAATCCTTCAAGATGATGCTGAAAACAAGGGAATTACCGCCATTAAATACAATTTTGAGAAATCACTATGGCTTTGAAAACGTTATAAAGCCATCAAAAAGTGTGCAATAAACAATCGAGTTCCTAGGTGAACGACTAAAAAGATGCACACTTTTGGACACCTTTGTATATGATTTCAAGCCCATGGATATAGTTACATGCGTTTCCTTAAAGATTTTCGCTTTCTGCGCAGTTTTTTGTATGTGAATTTGCTCGGTGAGATTTTGTAGTCTTCATCGAATTCCTGTTCGAGTTTTATTAGGTTTTGTAAGTTCAACTGGCAGTCCTGGCGGGTAAGGAAAGAGTATTAGAAGGAAAATTTGTGTAGGAAGGACGATTTGTGTACCAACCTCTAGGTTCTTAAAGTGCCAGCGAGAATCGTCGGGAGATCCTCCATCGCTGGTCAGTTCGCTGAGACAGGTGCGCATAGTTGGCCAGCACTGGCAGCGTTTATTGGTGATCTCGCAGCCCGGCTCCAAAACAATCGAATCGCTGTCGGAACAATTATCATGCTGACTGTAGGTCAGTGCGGTCAGGTGCTGCAAATCTATTTGGAAAAACAAGTAAAACAAACACGGTTATTAACACCAAATGGATGAAAAGAGGAGCATTTCTGGGGCGTATTAATCACACATTAAATGGTAATTAAGCCCCACAATGAACTTTGATTCTTAGCGCATTAAAAGAGATTATGGTGACGTTTTTTTATTTTAAATTATGCGGGACCTATATAAGCCGACCCAAATCTCATTTTTCGCTTTAGTTTGGCATAATGCTTGCCCGGTTTTCATTTTTCGTGATATTTCTTCGTCTGCAATTGGGATTGGCAAAGGTTTGTTGTATTTGCCCAGCATAATAATTAAAAAAAAGACAATTTTTCCCGCCAGAACAACTATGACATTGCAATCAAATCACTGAACTGTCAAGTTATAGCCAAGTCATATGTCAACAGCTTAGAATGTCTACTTGTGCGACAAAGGACTGCCGTGGTATCGGCCAAATTTAGTTTAAACCAAACCATCGAGCACTTTGACGTACTTGCAACATTTGATTTGATGAAAAAGGATAAAAGCCGCATGAATATAGCCGATATTAAGATGGACGGATGCAAATACTTGGGCTCGATGTACCAAAACAACATCGTTGGCAAATTGTTTAAAAGGCTCAAATCTGTCAGCAATTTACCAGCCAACTGTCCTGTTTTAAAGGTTAGTGAAATATACATCACTTAACGCTCTTTGTTCAATTCCTATAGTTTACCCGTTCAAATTTTGAAATGGTTTAGGATAATGTTTCGATGAAACATTAGCTTTCCATTTACAATTGGACAACTTCAGTTCTTGTCAAAACATGTTTCGATGACAACAAGCCAGGAAAGCAATTTAATGAAATAGCACTTCCGCTTGTATTTTAGAGCTAGCCAAACTTTGCCCCTGTCCAGCAGGATGAAGACAAATATTTTCCCTTGAGATACAACTTTCAATAAATAAAAGCAAATATTTGTCAACATATCGTGTTGTGGCACTCTTGTCGAACGAAACTATTTAGAATTGAACAACATTTTGCAGTTATTTCATTTAGCATTTTCCATTTTCATTGCAAATTGCCGCACAACCGGGCCGCATTAATTCCCCAAACACGATTATACACAAAACCCCGATTCGATGCCATCAAATTATGCAGGGAAAACTGTACGAGATCCGCAACTATACATTCATTTCGGACGAATTCCCGCCAGGAGCTCCGCAGGCCAAGTGGCAAGTGCGACTGAAAATGCTGAAGAGCTCCGAACTGGTTGCGGACATATCAATTGAGGGCGCTGTGGTCTATAATACGTGATGTTAATGCATAATGGATGCGACTAAATACGAATGCTCCATAACCATATCCCGCTTGCTGGTGCTGCTCCCTGTCCCTATTTATTATTTTTGTAAGTGCTAAATGCACACTGGAAAAAACTACACACTTTTGCCTTTTTGGTTTTGACTTTAAACGTGGCTTTCTTCTGCCAAGCAATAAATGAAACTCTACTGTGTTAATAGCTCATATAGTCACTGAAGTTTTACTGTTCCAAGTTAAAAACAATTAGATGAATACCACCTGTATTATTATTAAATGAAGTTGAATTGTTGCAAAGATAAAAAGCCTTTTAATATTACCCTTGCTATCTGTGAGTAGTTAGTTAGGAGACTTTTTTCTGAGTGCACATTTGTAGTGTATACATAAAACTAAAGACTCACCCATGCACACGCCCAATCCGCTGCTAATGGGCAGCTTGGTCACACACTGCAAGGGCGGCTCACATTGACCGGAAAATCCGCCCGGGCCGCCGCAGGATTCGCCCAAAGTTTTGGCGCATATGCGGCAACATCTGCGAATAGTTGGAGGTATATGACATATAGTATAAATGGATGTGGGCATAATCCTCGCAATGGACTATGGATGGAAGGAATCCCGGTGGTAATTGATTAGATTCCGTCTTCGATTCGATAAGCGTTAACAATTAGTTAACACTCTGTACTGGAAGTGAGACGAGGAGAAGAAGCCATCTGTGTGCCTGATGTGAATTCCAATCAGTACATTACGTGACTCACGATGCGAAATGGGTTGGAATTTAGACGAGACACTCTGATGTCTGACGCTCTTAATTATATCAATGCCAATTATTAAGATCGTGGTGAGCTTATCAATTTGTGACCATTTCATGCTCAGTTAGGTAATAGTTAGTATGAAAACGTCACACCTCTCTCCGAAACCATTTAACTAAACTATTTAAATGAAAAAAAAAAAAGAGGTAATATTTATGTCGAATAATGATCTTATAAGTAATGTAAACAAGTGAGAACGCAGACGAGTTCTCTGACTATCTGATACCCATTACTCAGTTAGTGGAATTTGCACTGCAAACTTTATGCTTAATCGCAACATTCTAGTTTTTATAGTTCCTCAGATATCGACGTTCATACGGACAGACAGACGGATGGACAGACGGATGGACAGACGGACGGACAGACGGACATGGCCAGATCGGCTCGGCAATTGATCCTGATCAAGAATATATATACTTTATATGGTCGGAAACGCTTCCTTCTGCCTGTTACATACTTTTCAATGAGTCTAGTATACCCTTTTATTCTACGAGTATGGGTATAATACTAAGTTTATTCAATCATAAAATCATGTGAGTTTAACACTTGTATAAGTTGTGAATATATGTACCTAAAATGAAAACGTTGATAATCCCGTTGGGCAATCATCAAAGCTTTAGGATTACGCGCTATTAAATTGTTTTCTGTTGTTTTGGCCACCATGGTGCATCCAACGATAATGATACGAAAATACAGCTCCTTTGTGTGCTATGCAATCAAAACAATGCTTTGTGCATTAAACCTAATTCAGAGTTTGTCTATTTATCTTGGAAACCAACATACTGGTAAAGGTACAACCCGAAATTAAAACATGTGTTAATGGGTTTGATTACAATGCGATTTCGAAACAATGTTATGTAACCAAAACAAAGTGTGGGCCCTATAAACCAAAAAAATTAAAATAGAATATTTTTAATTTTAGATTACTAGCGTACAGAAAATTGTATTTCATTATACCAAAAGTCACAAGTTTACCAGATGACCAAAACAAAATGAAAGTCTAACAAAGCCAGACCGCTGGAATAAAGCCTGATATCAATGTTTCTGTTTGGCTTACATACAAAATAAATGGCATGTGCAGGCCGGAAAATATCGTTTTAATTGGAGCTTTGGGAGCAGGACTTACTTGCAGGGATCCCAAAGCATTAGTCCTTTTCCGGGGCAGTCGGGTGAGCGGATCACGTCGCACTCCTTCGGATTGCAGTAGCATTTGAGGCCATTTACCACGTGGTTGCTGCCGCCAGATGCTGCCATAACCAGGAGCAGATAGCACCACAAGTAGATGAGCAGCGCGCTCACGTTCAGGCGGCCAAAATAACTTCCGTTCGAGCGCATCCTAAGCGGAAGCTTGGCATTGTTGTGCTGCTGTTTGGCATCGACCCCCCTCTGCCGCTCCCCCTCTGATGTCCTTGTGCGTACATCCTGCTCCAGGACCACGGCCCTCCTCCCCACGCCTCTGGCACTTCCGCCCATTTATAGGCAATTTTTATTGCGCCCTGTTGGCTCTACGGTGCGTTCGCGTTCCACTGCCTCCAATGATGACGATGTTGTTGATGATGAGGATGAGGATGCCTGGCAAGGATTCTGCTGCTGGATTCGACTGCGGGTCCGGCGCAGGCAATTTGCATGTTGACTGCAAAGAGCAAGAGCGTTCTTAGATGATTAAAATGCCATAAACTGCGGACAGGACCTCTGTGCCCAATCCCCAAATAGCTCCAGAATTGGCGTTTTACAATTGAAAATTTGCGGAAATCGCTCGCCGGTCTAATTTCATTAAATTTTCATTGACGTCTGCCTACTGTTCGATGGTCATAAATTTGTAAAATGGTTCCGCAATTTCGGTAAATTGAAATATCCTAAAATGGCGACACTTTATGCGCTAATCAAATTATTCATGAATAAGAACACTTTCGAACTCTGATATGCAACATTTCATTTTAAACACCACTCATTAATTCCATTTTCTTTTTCTTTAATGTAAGATAAGGGTTTCGAGCGTTAGAATAAATTAAATACGAAATAAAGTGCATAGTTTTCTGCCAATTTCGTGTTGGGCCATAAATTAGTAATTAGTGGCTTACAAAACTTTTAGATGCAATAAAACGAAATCACTTTGAAATTAGTATATTTGAGTTTTGGCAAGTACAATGTATATGTATGAATAAACGTATATAATACTAAGCTTTTAGGGCAATGAAACATTAGTTCTTTATTAAATAAAAGAACATCCAATTCTTGCCTACGGATATAATTGAATTGCACCTTATGGCGGCGAGATAGTCATAATTGAATGTTTTTTGCGTTGTAACTCAATTAAATTAAAACGGATTCGCATAAACAAATTTAAATTAAGCAAAACCAATTTACTTTTATGTAAAATGCATTTTAGCAATCTTATAAATTAATGATTTAAACCGATTGTAATGCCAGAAAAACTTTGTTAATCAAAAAATATGTAAAGGTCAATGTGATGCTATATCCACAGAAAATGTTTTTTAATTGACTATGAAAACTTTCACAGAAACTTAATCAGATTCAAATTAAAAAGTAATTTTTGAAAGCAAGCTCGACGTATTTGTCCATCAGTTGGAAAAAGTTTCCCCAGCCGTTGCTCCCAATTAAAGTTTTCCTATTCAACTTGATGACACCATCGGCATTTTTTTTAATCAATGTCTGCTCAAGCTGGCTTCAAATCGCACTTCGGCGACTTCGCAGGCTTAATTAACCAAAACGTGGTCAGGGCCAAAATCAGAGCCTGGAAAATGAACCGCTGCCCATGCAGCACAAAAAAAGGAAAATACATCGAAACAGAAAACAGAACTTTGGAAATTAAATTCAACGAATCCCCAAAAAGTGTGCCACATGCCAAAAAGTTGTTGAAAATTCAACACAGAAAGAGACGGAACGAAGCCTTTGCGAAAGAGACAGCATGAGGGGGAAATCGAATTTGTTGGAGCACATGCCTAACTAATTTGTATTTAAACGTTTGATGTTCTGTGACTACTACCACTCCACACTCAAGCAGAAGCGTCCAGGGCTAGAATATATTTTCGGAATTGTTGCTCACTTTATTTGCTGGGAAATCAATGGAAAAATAATAAGCTTTCGGTAATTGAAGCTCGGTTTTTGATCGCTGTTTTGTGTATTTTCTCTATTTTTCGGATAAGTATTGCTTTCACTTTGCCTTGGCCGAAAGAACACTCGAAGTTATTGCCTTGGCCGTTGTTTTTCCAGTTGCCTGTCAACCACTTTCAGTTTGGCATTCAATTGTTGTTGTGTTTTTTTAGCAACGCCACTGACACAGTCACAAATCCTCCTCACAAACACACACTGCACACAAACAGAAGCACACCTCGTTACACCTAACGATAGACGTTTAGGACTAGCACTCGATGTACTATATTCGCTATAGTAGTGCGTGCTCCTTGTTGTTGTCGCTATCCTGACGATAAACTTTCGGTTCCGACGCTTTCCAATGAATTTTTCATGCGCTTTTGTCTGCCGCACGCGGCCATTTAAGGCGAGAGACTGAACTAACCTGCTGCCGCCGTCGCTGCACAGACCATTTGCCAGTTAGAACGGACACATATCGCTCCGATTTCGGGATTTTCCAGTGTTTTTCTTCTTGTTTCTGCTGCCCCACAGAAGAATATCCCACTATTACCTCTCACCACGCAGGCGCTTTCGCCGTTGAGCCTGGAAGGCACAGTCATCAGACACAACACGCGAAGGACCCTCGTAGTACTTCAGAAATTCGGGTTCACACGTTGCCTGTTTTCGGAATAATCCCGGTGAGAGTTGAGAAAAATTTCCCACTTTTATTTGAAACTGAATTCTTCGGCCTATTCAACTCAGAAGTTTTACATTTATTTACTTTATATATGTGTATAGATGTTTGCGACTATTAAGATCTCGTTACAATATAATGCTCAGGCAATTTAATCATTATTTTGTTTTATTTTTAAATGCTTTATTTCGACGTAGAAATCATTTGCTACATTTAACGAGGATAACAAGGATTAAATTAGGTGAATTTCCATCAAAATAGTTGAATACGGGAACCAGTATTTTTAAATCACAACTTCCGATGCCGCATAAACACCGCGTTAGCGAAGAGTTCTTGATGATAATGGCGCGACGAGAGCAAACAGCGGATGCAGAAACATCCTTCATATAAAGTCATTTTTGTTTATTATAATTACAAATAAAGAGCAGGATGCAGGGTCTTAAGACTAAGCTGATTTGGGGAAGGGCGTAGCCGAGATTCTCTGACAGGGCCTATCGCGAAAGCGGGCTAATGGCCAATTTAAAAGTATGAAAGTCAGGTCGTTTGTCTTGTGATTATTTTGTATACGTATTTTTTAAGCTGCTCGCAGTTTAGGCCGCAACTTTGATGATGAGACAGCCGTAGCCGTGTCAGCTGCTAATAAGCATCGCTCTAAGCAATTTGCCTCCAATAAAAGCCACACACCGCACAGGCCTATCGAGTGAAGACCGCATCCCTGCCATTTTAGCCCCCCTTTCTGGTAAAAAGCAGGGCAAAAAACTTGCAACTTTTCCAATTAGCGTAAAACAGACGTTTGAGTCCAAAAGTACACGAGAGAGTTCAAGTCCGAGCTGCAGAGATGTGGGTGGGTGCCCACGTACGCCCACCTCCACCCCCACCAAATTTCCACCGAAGATGAGTCCAATGCCACAGTAAACGTTGCGTAAAACAACTGCGGACCCGGGCTGCCGAATATACCCATCCCCGGAAACGCCACTGAGCATCCACCCAACGCCCCCAGATTTACAATTGAGCAAAAGAGCAATCGGGAATTATGAGCGGGCAAACTTTTTCAGCAACAATAATGGAACGTAAAGAAAACGCTCAACCCACCAAACGTAAAAAATTTAAGATAAAAAAACCTGAACCAAAAAATATGAAAATTTCGGTGCAGTGTGGAAAAAAATTGGTAATCAATGCAATGTTCCAGTGGGAGTCACAACATCCGTTCAAGACGAAAAAGTTATATTTTTTAAAACAACATGTTGAATGCCTGCAAAAAGTGCCTCTTTATAATTTATAAATGCAATGCAGTTTATACAAAGAAAATGCAAATACAGCAAACAAGAACATAATATAAAAAACAATTGGTAAAAAGCATCATTTCTATAAATAGTTTCAGCTACAATTATATATTATCAATTATTAGGTTCGCCCAGTAGGGAGCTTCATTATTTTATTCCTGAGTTAATCTTGATAATATATTCGAATAAAAGTTTAAAGTTTAAAATTCACTTACTATCTTTTGATTTACATGTAGGTGTTTAGTAGTGTATCTAAAGCTTACCAATTGAAATGCAATAGTACGTCCTTAAATTTATAACCATTTTTTCCTGTGCGGTTCGATGGCCACGCAAAAAATATGGAAAACTTATGCGCTCAACTTGATATGCTGCAAAAAGTAAATGTGCAACAATGGTGCGTGGGAGGTGGGTGGAGAATTGGGTGGTAGCAGCAGCTTAAATTGTAAGTACCCCACCCCAAAGAATGCAGAATTTCGGCTATTAATTCTTGAACAATTGCCAGAGGCAAAAGTTTGCTTCAATGGTCGGGGAAAAAAGCTCGAAGACTGCAAGTGGAAAAGAGACTTCCCGCAGTCGGTGCACACATTTATTTTCAATGTTTCATTACTTAACAACTTTTTGATGACAGTTTTATTGGCATTTAAACAAAAATTGAAGTGTTCTCCTCAGCCATACATATTTTCCACAATTTTTGTTCTTTTTGTTGGGTTTTTGTTTTCTGAGTACGTCATAAAACATTAAACACGAGAAAAACGCACACAAAAAGTTTTCTACGATTGGAGAGGCTGCGGCTGGAAAATGAAACCATCAAAGCCGGGCGGAAAATGGCGATGGAAAAGGAGATTTTCATGTTTCCATCCACGCTGGGCGGCTTGTAATCTGCATTATATTGAGGTATTCAACTTCTGATAGAAGCAACACGCCCTGCAAAAGTTGGATAAACTTTGATGCACAAACACAAAAATGTGATTCAAATAAAGTTGCACAGCCTGAGTATGCTTCAGAAACATCTAAATGTTAACTTCAAGAGGGAGAGATAAAATCAAGACAAAGTAAAAGATTTCAATAGGAGATATACATTGAGATATTCTGTTGAAGTACAATAAAAATCCGTCGGCATTTTTAGGCTCTGTTTTTCTATTGATTTAATGATACCTACTTCAAACACATGCAATATTTTTCATCTTCACATGCTTCAACGCACTTGAAATAAAGAAAATAATAAAATAATTGGATGTGGTAAGACAGTTGACTTTTGTATTTTAAATAAATTGTTTTGCAAATGCAAATCTTTGGAATGGAAATACACATTTTTTTTGATAAAAGAAACAACATATTTTAAAGGGAAGGTATTAATAATTGTATCCCCAATATATAAATTTTGTGTAAATTTAAAAACTTTTGATTGTCCACTAATCAACGTTGATCCTCGCGGCCAGCCAATTAACCATTATTTCGTAATAAATTTGAATTACAAATTAACGCAAGCCAATCCTGGCTGGGGAAAAATATAAAAACCAAATTTACGCAACGCCCCACAATTTATTTTGAGCAATTTTTCAAGGGATTTCTTCGAGGGTAATTTGCGTGTTTTTTCGCCGCTTGTATATTACTGTCCCCGGATTTTGAGGGTTAGGAGTCTGTGGATTGGGGTGCGGAATGTCCGCAACGGCCGAGTAATTTGCCACTCGTCCGTTTTAAATTACATTAGTTGAGTCGCGCACAAGAAGTAGGGAGTTCTGGAGGGATAGAGTTCTGGTCAAATGCATATTTTGCGTTTCAATTACTTTCGCGGAGGGAGAAACGCTGAGGGCGGCGGATTGCCGCACTAGCGGATATTTTTACTCCCAGACAACCGCATTTTCCTTAATGAAATTTGCATATAAATTGCAGGACCCAAAGTTGGAAGTTGAAGGTTGATTTCGATTATTTGATGGGCGACTTTCATGGAGTTCATCGCAACGCAAGCTCGCCATCATCATCCATTGTTCCATCTTGTTTTTTACCCGACCTCGTCTGTTGTTGGCTTCTTTCATTCCGCAAGGGATTTATTCTTTACTTTTTAGGTTGTCAAAATGTCGACTTGTTTATCTTTTACATGACGCAACACTGTGGCATCGCTATCATCATCATCATCATCATCGTCGCCGCTCCGTTGCAATGTCATACGGATCCGGAGCGTTGTGGCATGCCGCACGCCAAGTGGAGCGCACTGCTGCAAAAGTATGCAACTGCATTTGCCCACCGCCCCCCACAAAAACCACGCCTCTTTTACCGCCCCAACAGCCACGCCCCCTTGTCGCATAACCAGGCCCTGGAAAATGAGTGAACTAAAGCTGGCTGGCTGAGTGGCATTTAATGCACAGCTAGGACACAAAGTCGGGGCAGGCGGAGTTACCTTCAACCGCAGAAATGACAGCACACGCGGAATTCGGCTTTTGCACGTGGCCTCGAATGACAGTTTTAGACGGAGACGGAGAAATGTCCTGGCAGGATATCCGCCTCACCTTTCCCACAAAATATGATCTCCGGATTAAGAAGAGCTATTCTTTTTAATAAACTGAACTGATTTTCAACGTTTGGTGGAAAGTGGAAGGATGTGTAAAATGCCAAACTATTAATAAAACTCTTCATTTCTTGGTGGTTATAGTCGGACCAAACATATTAGACTCATTTCATTTAAAATATTAAAAAAAAAACCTAGCTAACTCACATGACTTGCTAATGCGCACCAAGACTTGCCGAAATGTGAGCAAATTACAAAAAGGCAACTTGCCAATAACTTCGCCTAAATGCAAAAACTAAGCCAAAAATCCGCTTATGCTCGCTGTAAGGAATCGCTGAGAATGTTATTTTCTATCGCATAAAACACAACCATGGAGGCCATTTTAAATCAAGATTTTACGAGGCTTTAAGGCCAAATAACACGCTCGCCTGCCCGAAAATCCTATTGTGTCGACCATCAAACGCAGGTGTTCTGGCCAGGTGAACCAGTCTACCCGAGGAGGAAACGCTCACGTCCAGGTGGCATCAATATTTGCCAAAGGGTTTGGCTCCTGATTCCGCTTTTCCGCCTGCTGCTGATGTTTCCGTTGCCTGCGGCGCTCTACGTAATATGTAATGTGTAATATAGATGCCATCTCCCATCCCATCCGCTCCTTTGTCAACTATGTCATATTTCATTTCGCACAAGTCTTAATACCTTAGATACGCAAACACACACGGAGGAGCCACATTGGAGAGTCGGCCAGGCCTGAGCACTTAATGTCGAGCCCGTTCCGTTGATTTTGCGAGCACATGCAGCCAAAAGCCCACATCCACATCCAACATCCAACATCCATATTCCCGCACCCCGCATCCGTCCGCATCTCCGGCATTTGTACGCTTGCTCCAGTTTTGAGCATGCAAATTCCGGGCCAGCTCCTTCATGCCTGGCCACACATGTCGGCCAGGCTCCGGCCCCTTCCCCGGCCTCCAACTACACTGAAAAAAAAATCTTTATATCTTGAGACTCCTTGAACCGGGAGTCAGCTAAATGGGTCACATCTACCAGCCCACTGCGCAGATATACATTCTAATTTAATGCCCATTTGCTTTTTGCAACTCCTTAAGTACTCTTAGTATACAAGAAATTGTGATAATTACTTATTTTACATTAGGCTTGAACACAATATATTTCACAGGTGTTTTGCTTATTAAAATATAGTGAATAAATATATTAAGCTATTAAGCTAAAAAGAAGCTTGATCCAAATACCTGGAATACCTTTGGTAACCTTTGTTTTTCTCAGTGCGTACTCTCTTATTCTTGTAGGATCCTTATGGTTAGTCAACATCGTCATCGACTCAATGAGCAAATGAAATTTATTTCATTATAAAACAGGCCACTTTTCAGGAGCCGTGGACCCAAGACCGAAGAAGTAGCCCAGACGAGACCAGTCCAAACCAAACCAAACCAGACCAGACCAAACCGCACAAACATTTGTTTTAGCCTAAATGCCCCGCCCATTCCAGTCGCCGCCCTTCGCCGCATGGCCAGCCGCAAGAAAATTTCATTTTGAAATATGCTTTCTGAAATTATTTCGCTCTTATATGACAGGCGGGTTGAAAGCAAAAATTGCAATATTAATTTTGTGTACAACCTTACAAGGGGCAAAAGGCCAATGCGGAAGGCCGACCCTTGCCCCGAGTATTCCGTGTTTTCCCGGGTTTTCCGGGTTCCTCGGGTTTTCCGCCCCTCTGGACTGGGAAAACAATGAGCCAGGAGTCCCATAATGGAATTTGGTGGTAACGGCCCTTCGGGGTCGACTTCTCCATCCGGACTACCTCGCAGTTGTCTTTGTCAAAAAAGACGGAACGGAGTCAAGGCGGAACGGAAACAGGTTCCGGAAACGGTTAGACAAGCGACGGAAAGACGTAGATCCTTCTGTTAACTTTATTATTGCACTGCAGTCTGTGTGCGGAGATGGACTCAGAGATGCTGGAGATGGGGGAGAAGGGGGTTTTTCGAACACTAAATTTGTTCGGACAAAAGTGTCGCCTGGGAATTAAGCTCATCAAGGCCTGATGTGCCACCAGGATTCAAAGTCCGCAGCTAAAACTCATCCAATTGCGAAAGAGCGAGCGATAAGACCACAGCGGACAGTAGGAAATCCGACACTCCATTTTCAGAAGTACTCCTTTGGGCTTTGGGATTTATATATGCGTATTTAGGATAATTTCAGTTACTCTATTAGCACATTTTATATACTTTGTAAATGTATGACAATAACTTACAATGAAAATGTAGACAAAAAAAGAGGATTAAAACTGTGATTCATTTTAAATAAAAACAAACATTTTTTTATTAATAAGCAAATATAAATTTTAAGGCCACTGTAAGTACTAGAATAACAGAAGTGTTCTATTCCCAGTGCCGTAGTTTTCACTTTCCCGACTTCTCCCCAACGTTTCTAGATAAGGGGAGAAAACATTTATTCTGAAAGATGGCGGCAAGAAGTGCTGGAAAATAAGTGAAAACAAAGCAGACAGGGAAAAGAACGCAAAAGATGGGGCTAAATCTGGTGTTGGCATTGGTTTGGCTTTCTGCGAAAAGGTAATCAAAATAAATGAGCGACGCTTTTTTGGAGCGCTGATGAAGAGCCAAGCAAAACCAAGGGGAAAATCCGTGCTGGACCGCAGAATATAACTCGTTAGCCGTAAATGATGGCCAAAAGCAGAGCAGGTAGGGGGGCAGTGGTGGGCGAAAAAGGGACCACGAAGGCGGGCTCCTCGAAATTATGAATTGTTTGTCTGGTAGGTGTCAGGTGCTTACCTTGTGCATCTAGCCGTAATCACTTGGGTAATCGCTCAAATGCACACACAAAATGATGTTGAAATGTTCCCCAACGTTTTTTGCCCCGCACCTCTTCTCCATCATCGTCTTCTTACACACTGTCACTGTCAAGTGTCTCTCTTATCCACTGAGACTTTCCCGCCAAGTTGAAAATGGGCGGCAAAAAGGTGGGTGGCCGTGCGCTTCGACTTGTGACCTTGGTGTCGGCCCACATGGGAAAAGAGTGTGCCACCAAATAATTGATAATAATGGTTTTCTTAATAATTCATTGCATTAGGGTGGCAAGGAATTTGATGAGATGGTATTTAATTAATATGAAATTATTATGCATATACCTTAAGGAAATATGTTTAATAAATTACATTTTTTTAAGATTAAAACACAATATGTATATTAAAGACATGTTGAGTTTTCTTTCAATCCACTTACTATAAAACGATTTAAATAAAGATTAAATATATAGATTAAATAGAGATTATCTACTTATATATTGAATTCACAACATATTTAATTAATAAGAAATATTGAAATAACGAATGCTTTCAATTACTCCAATAACGAAATCAACATTTCCATTTAGAAATTGTACGAGTCTTAAGTTACAGAACTTCGTTTCATTTTTCTTGACTGAACATTTTCGTCCTTTTGCCGTTTTTCACATTAACAATTCCTCCTTCCCATTTTTCTTAGGGTTTTTAACCTTTTTAGACGCATCACCCCGCAAAGCGTTTCAACTTTCCCCTTTTGGCTTTATAACTCACTCAAGTAAAGTTCCTTTCCAGCGATTTCGTTGTGCCGCACATCTTTTCCCTTTTACATTTCCCCTTCATGTCTTCTCCTACTTTCACTCAACCCAGTTAAGTGGAACACGTTGATTTGCTGCTTTTAATTTGTGCCCACCTTTATGTAGTCAAATTCATCTTGGCCCACTTAAGTCCATGACTCGAACATTTATTGTAGGCAACATTTTCCCTTCCTTTTCGTTTATTCAGCTCCTTCTGATGAAAAAACTGAGACTTTACTAACAGATTTCTTGACACCTCGAAGTTTCATAGAGTTCCGCCCATAAATTATCATTTGGCAGCTACACCAGCTCCACACAACACCGAAACTGCCACGCCTCCTTCTTAAACATCCGGTAGGATCCCAAAAAGATAACTTTGGGTTGGGAAAGGCCAAGTCAATGGGGTTGGATTGTAGGGGATGCACATCATTATATGCCTCTCACTACCACAAGTCGTTGGCTCTTATCAGCGCTTCCTGCGGGCCGATTTAGCAAAAACAGTCGGCTAAATGGATCCCAGTTAACTTGGACTGGGCACTAAGAAAAAATCTATCTTCAACAAATTCTTTCCTTGCCGCAAAAAGAGCTCGTTTATCTCCTCCACAATTCTGCTCAACGAAAATATGAATTGTTTATCTCTTGCACAATACTGCTCAACGAAAATATGAATTTTATATTATTTATAAAAATGTACATTATGTAAAGCAGTCTATATTAATCTGCAAAATATTTTTAGTCTTACTCATTTTAGGCATCTCATTTCGACATTGGACTCTGTAAGTTTTTTAGAAAAGAGAGTAAATTGGGGGTTTTTGCATGAGCGCTTTATGGACGGTGTCTCATTAGTTATTTAAAATATCATTTGTCAATTATTATATGGCAAAGTGTTGCTCCAAAGTGTTGAAACAGAAATAACTTAAGATTTGGGACTCGATTGAGCCCGGTAACTTACACTACTTAGCCTGATTTGAATGTTTAATTCAAATCAAGTTTGCCTTAGTATTTTCTTGCAGTGTCATTCCGAATCCCCGAAGTTTGAAACAGGACCAAGTCCTAACTGCGGCTAGAAACTGTGCTTTAGAATGATTCTGAGGCGTTGGCGACAGAAGCCGACACGTTCTTTAGCCCCTTATCATCGTTTATTGTTGCCTCGTATTTTATTTTTGGGAGTTTTCGGGCTGCAAGGCGCAACAACTTTCGCCCAGCCTTGGCTCGTTATTATCCTATTAGGATGTGACGGCAAAAGTTTTCATCCAGCGGAATACACAACACCAACAGCAGCAGTACCACGCCAACTGCGTGCTTTCTGCGTGGCCCACATGTCGTATACATAACGCTTTTTATATACTTTTGCCGTTGAGCCGGCTCAAAGACATTACAAGCTCGTTAAAGTGAAATCAATGTGGTTGTCTCCGTGTTCTTGCTGCTATTGCCGTGGCTGTTCATTTTGATTCCGTCCGCTGTCCTCTTTATTTAGCTATGTATTTTTATTTCATTATACGGATTTTGCCTGCCTTTCTGCTGTTATCTGCTGGCAGTTTATGCGACAACAACACTCTGGCTAACTGACCATGAAAACGGCCACAAGGAGTGGAAATGCGGCAAAGCAGCAGGGAAGCGACAAACTTAAGTAAAATATACCCGCACTCGCTGCAATGTCAGAGAAAATCTAATGGCGTCGAAATAAAGAAAAGTGTCCGATTTCTTCTCTGGCTTCGTTAACTTTCTTTAAGCGAAAGAAAATAGAAGGGTCAATGTGAGTTAGTACTTGGAACTTCTACTATCTGTGGAAATTATAGCACATTAAATTAATTAAAAAAATAATAAATATTTGTCATATTTAAAACAAATAAGTTTATTAATGAACTTTTTTGGTAAATAAATAATGCCACACACAAACGAAAACTCATATGAACTCATCATCGATCAAAGTTTACATCGCTTTCTTCTACTAGTTACATACTTTTCAACGTATCTAATATACCCTTTACTTACTTTAAGAGTAACGGGTAAAAAAGGCAGGTATGAAGATATTTGATCGTTCATTTCAGATCAATTTAAGTTGTGATATAGTGTCATCAAATTAATGGCAGGGTAATTAGGTATATATTAAATGTTTTGGGGTCAGCATGAAATGTTTTAACCTGTTAATGATAATGACGGCATTTAAGGCACCTCAATATTATACTGATACATTCTCCTATAAAATTTTCTCAAATCCCAATTTTAAACAAATTATCTTGAATGAAAAACAAAAGGCAACCAATATCAGACGTAAACATTTCGACTTGAATAAGCCACTTAATAACATCCAAATTCCGCATTCCCCCAACTCAAATAAGTTCCAGCCAGATCGAATCAATACATTTATGCCAGATCTGTTAATATGCAAATCCAATAATTTCAGAAGCAGTATTCCCTTGACATTGTTGTAGCTTACCAGAAACCAACCTACGAATGCGAATCGTAAAATTACTCATTCGCCAACGCGCCGCTCACTTAGCAATTAGTCACCTGAACAATCTGCAAGTACAAGCGGATTATACCGACTGCCGAATAAATGCAAGCGAAGATCTCTGCAGTCGAAAGCCTTACACTGAAAAAATGCCAAACAATCGAATATATTTAAATGATAGATATCAGAATGTAAATATATCTCAGCACATCAGGTTTTATTAAAGAATTTAAAAAGGATATTTTTTATTATTATCTGTTATACATATATTATTATTATACCGAGTGAAACCATTTCCTCAAGTGCTGGTAAATGTAAATAAATTGCGGCATTTTTTGCATGTTACATTAATCCGCAGCTCTGCTGATTCGATGGGCGTGAGCGGGTGTTGTCATGATATTCCATTTCGCATTTTGCATTTCGCATTTAGCACTTCACATTTAACATTTTGCATGGCGCACACGCCTTGGCCTGAAAAAGCGGAATGAAGGCAACGATCTTTACGCTCTTCGCCAGATTCTTCGGTTTCCCAGATACGAACCCATATCCCCACCCCATTTAATATGCGTGTGATCGATCGCCGCTGCAGTTTTTGCGAATTTGCGTATACGGGAATTTTCGCACGTGATGCACTCGCCGAAATTCCATCTGCTCACTTGCTCTGAAAATTTACGACCTGTTGTTTTTTGACGTTGATCTATGCTTTTTGCTTGCAATCAAACAGCTTTGAGAGAGGGAAAGCTTCCAGAACGGAGACAATTGTAGATTGCAGAGAAGACGTAGAGAAGAGCGCAAGAAGACTTGAAGAGCGAAAAGTAGAAGAGAAGAGTGGTAGAATGTAGAATGTAGAAGCCGGCTGCCGGCCAAAGATCAACAAAAAATAAGATTTAATGCATGGCTGCGAAGAATGCGGGCCAAAAGAGAGTGAGCTTTTTCTCCCGATCGTGAAATAACGCTCCATTCTCTCCCCCAAAACCCCAAACGCTCCCCACAAGCTATAAAGTTTTTGTGGATCGAGCTTGGAAACTCAGTTGAATTTCAGCAGTGATCGCGAAAGCCTCATAAGCGACAAAAACACAAAATTCATGCACCCACAATTAATTTTCGTTTTGTGAAGTGAGCAGAAACCGTGCTAAAAAAAAAAAGAAAAAAACTAAAGCTAACCGAGCCCAATAAACGCCAGAAAAATAGAAAATAAATACAAAACAAGTGTAGTGCGAATAACTAAGAGCAAACCATGTGAGCAAGCAGAATTTATGCTCGAGTGACAAGAAAAAAACACGAATTTTACGTGGCAGGTGTGTAGAAGCGCATTCCGCAGATTGTACATAATCTATATAATATAGGCACTGGGGGAATCTGCGACTAGGTTGAATTTTTCGCTCCCCTCATTCTGTTTGCATTACCTTCTTTATAATTTTTTCCTACCGCCGCCGACTATACCGATTATATAAGCCAGCATAGAAGTAGAAGGGTAATGACGGTAGCGTTGTTGGCCCATACAAACACCCAATATGGCTATACAAACAAACACCGACACGCACATTGGGACACGTTGAGCGTACATAGATAAGATAGCATAGCTAATAATATAACCAGGGGAAAACTGTACAATAACGTCATTTATAAAATATTTATGGATTTGGCGTACGCTTTTTTTTCAATTTCTTTTTCGGATTTTGGCTCCTAAGCAATTTCCAGATGCTCCTGCGCAAGGGTATATTTAAACATTATTCGCACGCATTTGCTAAATAATAAACAAATTATAAATAGGTAACTTAATAAAAAGCCCGATAGCGAAAACAGATGAAAACGGCAAACACCAGATGAGTAGAATACACAGGGACAAATAGTCGGCGCGACTGACAGATCGTCAAATGCTGAAAGCTTTTCGTATTACTCTATGCTCGATGGATGTATCTTTGTATCTCGGCATCGTTTATCATGTGTCTCACTCCCACTCGCGGGCTGTCACTCGGTTGCGCTGGGTCGCGTTTTTATTTGTATTTAATTTTGTTGTATTTTTTCCGATTTGTTCACTTTTTGTTTACACTGAGAAATCAAGGTTAAAAGCGCAAAGCCGCGTGCGTAAATGGACAGAAATTAGGCAGAGTTGGTAGGGAATTTATCGCAATGATCAAACAATTTGATTTCATTAGCCATATCATGTCATGCCAGTACCTATACTATTCAATTCCCCCGCCCTGCGACACGCACAGTCCATTAAAGACTTATTTAAGCTTGGCAGCCAACTACTCGCAGCAAAAAATACAAATAAAACAAAAAAAAAAAGAAAGAAAGAAGCCGGCCAAGCTTTAAAGAGCCGAAAGCGAAAAAGCAACGCCGAATCCGAGTGTATGAAAACCAGAGCAAATAAATAAAAGCCGGAGGGAAGTGCTTACGTGACGGAGTCGAAGTTCCAATGCCCTGGGGAAAATGCTTTAAGATCTGCTCGACAAGAGCTATTATCCCATATTTCAGATTTTCAAGGCATGCCCTTGCGTTATCTTCCCAAAAAATGTCCCAAACCAAATTTATATCTTCAGAATAAATTAATCAAATATACAATTTAAAGGGTGCATAAAAAATGAGCTCAAATTTTGATAGGTTTTAATGCTCTGCTAATTACACAATCATGCAAAGTTATTTATGTTTACAACTACGTTAAAAATAACTGTTTAACTATTCTGCGGTTCCCCGAAATAAAAAACCTAAACCTAAAACAAATAAGCAACGTCGCAAAATAAGAAACTAGAGTAAATAAAGAGAATCCGGAATAGGGGAACCAGCCTTTGAGATGTAGCCGAATTTTACATACTCTAGAAGAAGTTGAAGAAGAACAAATGACATGGATTTTATTAAGCAGAAAAGAATTTAAAAATGTATGAAAAAGTATCAGAATTATCCATTGATTAAATATTAAAAAGGTTGGATCGCTGTAAATCTACTTCAGTTTCAATGTAGAACAGCAGTTTTACGGTGAAGGTACTTTCAAGGCAATGCCAAATAGTGCTCCCTCTATTAACTACTCCACTCCACTCCATCTTTTCAATCCTTAAGCTCGTGAAAGGCTTAATGAAAGCCCAATGGCACACCAGTTGCGGTTCAAAGCGATTCCCTTTAGCAGCCCAGCGAAATGCAAATGGAAGTTCAGCAATGGATGGGCAATGCCAATTGCAGTGGAAAACTTTACAGACTCCACCTCGAAAGAGTATTCTGGGCAAAAAGCGAACGGCATCGGCATCGGCATCGAGCAAACTCAGAGGTCAGAGCGAGGCAAAAGCGACCAAAAGCATAACAAAACCGTCGTGAATCGAGACGAGACGACGACTTCAACCAGGCGGACTACACTGCGATGAAATCCGATACCGTGTGGCGTCAATTGAGCGCCATACATCAGCCGATACATCAAAAGAAAATTTTGTGCTTCTGTCCCCGCTGCAAAGTCGAATGCAAATTTGAAGAATACTTTGCATACAATTTGTTTACATTCTGTAGAAGGGAATCCGTGAACTTCCAAAAATCATATAATTTGGATACACCAAAGTAAACATATTACTATGTATAAGCTACTCGAGATTTGACAGAAAATGTGAACTAATTTATTACTATTTAACAAGATGATGTTAAATATTTTTGTCTTGTCTTTTGCCTTATTTATAATACAGCGACGGAATTTAACATAAACAAACGAACCTCAAATGAAGCATTAAATACGTATAAGCATAATAATCCCATAATACGTATTTTTAATTTTATTGCACCGGGAAAAATGGAAAAAAACCAACCTAACTTTTATGATTCGAGCGAAATTCCTACATGTAATTAAATTCATTTAATATTTTTCATATGGTCCGTAACGACGTATTTGACTCAAGATGGGACTGTGACGTAAAAACTATAAATTTCCCACTAAATTCCACAGCAGAAAGCTGATTTATTTAGCATTACGCATAATCACTTGACGTCATCGCTATCAACATTTTAATTGACCATTTACGATCTCACAAGTGCAAACTAATATTTGTAATCATAAATTGGCAGTAGATACAAATTGTACTGTTGTACTGTACATTGATTAAATCAAATACACAATTGGGTTTTAATTTCACCACCATGTATTTTACGTGATGTAATGATATTAGATAGGGGCTGTTTAAATACAACGAACAAAAAATTGCTTAGATTATATTACGTTAAATGTACAATCAACCTTCTTTTAAAATTTTTACTTAACGAACCAAACAAAATGCTGTATATAAACCATTGGCTGCCTGCATATTAATTAATACATATTTCAGTCGTTTACTTGAAATGGTTAGTTTCTTGGACTTCTTTGGGGTGAAATACTTTTATTTTTTATCTAACAGATAAGATATAGATAAACTGGCCTGAGTTTTGATAACTTTTCGAGCTGTGTACTTTTCGCTTAAAGTTTCACCAGGCAGCTCCGAGTTGCAATGCGCCGGAAGAGGTGAGGAGCTTTATGGCAGTAGCGGTGGCTATGGCAACAGAAAGAGCCAAACTGCCCGCACATGAGGTTCGCTCTTAGCCCCACTTAGCCCCCAAAACCCCTCTCTGGGCCCCATAGTACCCATTGTAATCGCTCCCCTTCGCACAGCCCCGCCCCGTCCTGCAGTCTCCCCTCCACAAAACGTACCTTTCAAGTGCGGGCTGCCGATGCTGCTGTTGCCGCTGCTGCTTTTGTTGCTGTTGTTGCCGATGTTGTTGTTGCTGCTGCTGCTGTTGCTGCTGGCTCATCAAAAAGCCAAAAGTTGTTGAACGTGAAATTATTGTACGCGAACACGAGCAAATACCAAGGCAGATGTGTGTGTTCGCAAGTATTTATGCACACAGAGCCCGTCGGGTTTTGCATGTGTTGCCTTGCCGCTGCAAGATAAACAGCTGAAAAGAAAAAGCTAAAGCTAGAGCCAAAGCCAAAGCTAAAGCCGAACTGGAAGCATCGGATAGATGCATCAGATTTCGCATTCAAGTGAAATTTATGGCAATAATAAAGCTTAACTAGCGTTCGAGGTAAAAAGATGATGAACTATGCAGAACCGAGTACAAAAGGAACTGGAAGTTGCCATTCGTCAGCGTTTCATACTTCATTTGCCGTTGCCAACTCACAATCAACCATTCAGCCAACAACCTCCCACTTTTCAGACCCCTTGACTTTATGCGGGAAAAAGTTACTTAGCTGCTATCACAGTTTAGTCATCTACACAAATATGCGATTACCGCACAAAGCGCAAGATACAGATACATAGAGTCAAATACTGCTATATAAGCTGTACAAGATATAAGCTCAGAAGAATGCTCGAAGGTGATCGTACAGTTAAACGAGTCTACATGTAAGCACTTCTCTCTAAAGTAAATATCAAATTTAAAAAGTCTTTGGTTTCCAAACATTCTAGATTTGGTCGTTCAAAATGGAACAGTGTACTAGGCTATTCCTGTTTATATATTCGATTTAGGGGGAAAGATATAATGTTTCTCAGGAAAATATGTACATTAATCCAACCAATTCAGTGAATATTTCAACTCATGTAGCTTTGGTACACTAGTTACCTAGGGGCCCAATGTATTGATGCACTTCCAACTTCAACAAATTTCGAGGTGAAAATGTAATATTTTGTAATATTAATGCAGGGAAAGTTCTACCCAAAAATGAAAGTCTGGAGGCGAGAGCGTAAAAAAGAAAAGAAGTGACAACAGGAAGCTGAGATTAAAAGATCCGACAAAATACGACCCATATAAGATAAGATCTGTTTGGTAAAGCCAACGAGACGATAATTAAAATTCCTCTAGACTCAAACAATATCTGAGCTGATTGTTGTCGGGCCAACTTCTCGGAATATCCCATTCAGTTCGGTTGCCATTTATATATCCAATTTTCGGGCTACTTGTTCGCTCGATTTTCCTTATATATTTCATTTTTTGTGGGTTCATTAATCTGGAATTGTTTATGGCTCCGCTTAGCCAAATAGATGATGTTTATGGGGAACTCTCTTTGGAGCGTCAGCACACTTCGCAGGTTACTGAACCTGCAATACTCGTACTCTCGTTCGTATGAAGCTCGTCCAAAGCAAACAAATTCCCAGAAATTTCTATGGTCGCTAGCACTCTGTTTTCACATGTACATACATACATATATATATATCGCAGTTCGATATGTAATCAGCAGTGGACTTGTAGACGAACTTACTCGGGAGATATTCACTTACATATGTACATACATACTTGCAACAGGAATCTGGCATCTCGGTTTTATCGGCCAAGTGGAAAACAACACCGCAATTAAGGCGTTTTCCTCGAATTTTGTCTACCTGCCCCTGCTGTGAGTAATGCAAATTGTGCAACTGATAAGATAAAGCCGAAAGGCTCTCATTTGCACATTTGTTCTGACGACAAGCTGCTGTTTTCACCCATCGGAAGTTCGATGAAAGGAAGTTCAGTTTCCCCAGAAATTAAACGGAGCTTCTGCGAATTGGGCACACAGCTCGTATCTTATAAATCTTCAGCCTCGTTTAAAGGAGACCGGATGGATACGTTTAGAATTTGATTGAATGGATATGAAAAGCAAATCATCGTCGGGCATTCAATACCAATATAGCACTGTAAGAAAATGCGGCGGTTCTTTTTAAATATCTATCAAATATTTTATGAATACCATAATAAATACCAGTAAAACAAAGTTTTTGTAACACCCAATTGTTAAAGAAAACGAAGTGGATTTTGGTTTAACTGAAATGTCAGAACAACCACTACCATAATTCGGCTCCCTAACTATGTCGTACCTTTTCAAATTCCAAATTCCTTTACTTAACTGCAAGTGTGATGTGTAGAGGCAATAAACGTATAATTATTTTTGCTCAGTGAGCACATGCAAAATGTGTTCGATTTGGACACGTAGGCGGACCTGGACAGGTCTTTTATGGACCTGGGACAAGCCAGCAGTGACCGACCCCCATTTCCCATTTCCCCCTCCTCGACAATGTGGGGCTGTGTGCCTTTATCAGTGCCTTTTCAGTGGCGGGCCCATTCAGCAAAGCCAGAAAACACGCACAAACATTTTCAGTTGCCGGGGAAATGGTGATCCCGACCCTCGCTGATACCCCGCACACACCCATACGTCCCAAAACTGAGAGACTGGCACTTGGTCATTAAAACTACTCGCTGAGCCAAAAAAAAGGTTGCTATTTTTAGCAGTGACGAACCGGCAAACCAAAGCAAACCAAACCAAAACCAATCCGAAACCCCGAAAGAATGAGAGAGCATTTTGCTGTAGACTCTAAAGGCACCTTCTTATTAACGCTTCGAGTGTTTACTGCCTTTCTGCCCTGCTTTTATTCCCCTCCGAATGCAATTAAGTTAGAACTCGCATTTCATCGAATGTAAAAAATTACAAATCAAATCTGTAGAGCAGTTGTAGCGAAGGAAACAAATTTCTAAAATGGGAACACGATTTATAATGGCATTCCGATTGCTTAGTCTTTGTACTATTAAGAACGTATTAAGTACAATTTTTGTATTTGAGGTGACTATTATTCGAAGATTTTCAAAATCGAGCAATTTAATTGATCTTCAGTAATTATATTTGCATGCATATATGTATGTATATATTTACTCAAGTCAGCTAAGACTTAATATTGGTAAAAAAAATAATAATAATATGCAAGGCACAACAAATATTTCTGCATACGACAGTGTACTCTAATTTTCCGTTGTATTCTCTTTTCAGTCAAATTGCCGAGAAGATGCCAATTGATTTTGATTTTCGCAAATTATAACGAGACATTTATATGATTTGATAGCTGGCCAGAAATTCGCAAACAATTCGCGGCGACCAGGCAAGGTCATATCGATTGTCATCAGCTGCTGTCGGCACTCCCCACCCATCGCACACCACCCACCACCCACCACCAACCGCCCACCGAGTGACACCACCCAACAGCCCACTGAAAAGCAAATAGCGCGAATATGCCATACTTGAATGCGCCAAGGAGGTGCTTGCACCAGATGCTAATAATATATGTGCTAATATTTGTTTCCAGTGCAACGACACGTAAGTAAAGTCGCCCCTTCCATGGGATTCCGTTTGCTATTACTACATATACATATATTTACCCATCCTTAACAAGGGAACAATTTAATTTATGTTTATTTATGGCCATTGTCTGGTGAGTTTGTCAGCTATTGGTTTAGGACTTTATCAAACTGTATCAGTATCATGAGGTAATTTAGTATCGCACCCACGATGCAAAAGAGTAGCGCATTGTTCAGCTTAAACAGTCCACAGGCGCTGACGGCAAATATATGCTCCACATTCTTCAGATACAGGCCGTAGTAGTGCATCTGTGGAATAAGACACTTTAATTAAAGTCTGGCCAAAGATAAAAATATGACTGGCACACAAGCTGCTTATCATATGCTACTCTTTGACCTACTATGACTATAATTTCTATTTACTTTCTACCGACAATGAATGGTGAAATTATTAGAAATATCAACCTTATTATATATTCATTAAAAATATTGTGTATACAAAACGCTTATGGACCCAACGTCGGTATTTCTCTTTGAAGATTTTTTTTAGCATTATGCTTGTTTTGATCACCGTCGGAATCATTTTAGTATTCCAATCACTTTCGATAACTATTTTATGATGTGCGATATACAATCAACACCTGCTGAATATAAATGGCGCTTATTAAATAGAATGAAAAAAGATACTCGTATTCATTCAACTATTAGCATATCATAACGACAATTTGTTGCAACATTGGCCGATATAGTTCGTATAGTTCAACTTACAGTGTGCCTGAGTTGCTTCACAGTGCTTCTGGATGGAAAGGCCAATCCTCCGCGTTTGAGGATTTCCCTGGTACAGTTAAATCTTCTCTCTGAGTAGTATGTGGGTAAAATTACCAGCAAAAGATTGGTGAAGAGCCCCAACAAAAAGACGATGGCATAGTAGTTTAACGGAAAAGACCTTCCATATTTTCTCAGTATAAACTTGCTGTACTTCATGAAGTATGTGAAGAACAGGTGAATCATACACTCCAAGGGCACATATCCCAAAAAGCAGACGGCCTGAACTGCGCACAATGAGCATATGGACCGATGAAGCTTCAGCAATTGCTGATGCACATGAAGTAATCTCCACAACTCGAGGGCCAACCACTTTTGTTGGCCTTTGTACAGCTCCTGCCGGTTGAGCCAAAATCCGGCACTCTGGGAACTTTCAAAAATATGCTCGGCATCCACCAGAATTCTGGCCAGCAGCAGATTGGAGTGTCGAACGAGGTGACCCAGAAAAAGTAGCGCTAATGTGTACATCCCCAGGGATAGCTGCAGGATGACCTGGCATACGGTTATGAAAACCAAACTGCAGGCGTACAAGAAGTTCCTTCGCACTTCCGGATCATCCTTGAGTATCTGAATGGGCTGAGCCAAGGCGAACAAATAGGAACAGAGTAGCACCACCACTTCCAGCAGGTGTCCCCTGGTGGCCAGACAATCGATGGAATCCTTCAGTTTCCGAGTGTGCATCAGTCTCCTTAACTGCCTTCGACACTTCAGCAATCGATTGAGACACCCAATAATCTCCGACTGCTTGGAGCAGTGTATCCACAGAGTCATGAAAGCGCAGACCAGAAGCAGGACATATCGATTAAAGCCAATCAATAGTAGAATTCGGTTTTGGCGCAGAAAGGCCATCCTTTCGAAAACGCACCAAAAGGCAATGGGTGAAAAACAGCCCACAAAGATCAGCATCACCCAGCCGTGGATGCGCAGATAGAGGCTCTGTCTGACCCTCTTAATGCCTCGCGGACTCCAATTGGCGGTGGCCATTAGGCCAAACACCCTGGTCAGACTGTACAGTATACCCAGGGCCGACATGCCCAGGAGTAGAAGCCAACGCGGCATCGCTGTGACTCGAATGAAACTGCTAGTGCTAGTGGATTACCCAAAGGCAGTGGCATAATCGAATCACAGCCACGGGCAGCACTCAAGGCGATGCACTCGGAGAAATTGTGTGTCATTTTAGGATTAATTTCAATATTTAAGAACACTTTAGTTTATTTTTGTAAATTTCATTTTGTATTGAAGCTTTCTTTGCTAAATATTGTAATATATACAAATATTAAAGACAAAAAAATTGTATCTTGGTTTTAGCTAAGCTCTCACATTCCACCACAGAAGCTTCTTGCAAATTTTCGCAAAATCATGAAGTCTAATGTTAAGGTAATGATGCGATTTATGAACAATTTATTTCCGAGTGTGGTTACGCCAGCTATTAGCCTGATTGAATTTCGTTTAGCCAAGGCGTTCACTCAGCCAGATAATCTGTCCAGATAACACACTCAGTGAGCAGCCCAATAGTGCCACAACAAAAGGGTTTCGCCGATACATGGATGCATGGATGCATGGATGGATGGGTGGATGGCTGATTGGCCAACAAGACAGGGGAAATTCACATTGGAATACTAGGATGGAAATTAGGCTAAATCTGAGAGTTTATGGTCTGTGGCTCACTTTCCACCGATGGATGGATGCAGAATGTATCTCACAGATGCCTGCCTTCGGAATCACTCCATTTTCAAGTGGCTTCATGTGTTTGCACCTTCCATCTGCCGGTTCTCACCTGTAAATGGGGTTAAACTGGATTTGCAATCAGTGCCGAACGCAGATAAAGCTAACAATTTAAATTCCTGAAACAGTTGGCCCAGTCTCTCTTTATCCCCCTCTCTCTCCCTGTCGACTGAAGATCTCGTATCTTTGTATTTGTATCTGTATCTGCAGGCCACAAAGTCAGGACGCTGTCGCTGGATTATTAAAAAAGTTTTTCGCTTTTAAAGAGTTTTCCCCCTCTTGGCTGTTTTTTCCCCTTCTTTTTGCACTCATGCTACATAAAATGCAAAACACTCGAGTGTCTATATGTGAGAGTGTGTGAGTGTGTGAGTGTGCGAGTGTGCGAGTGTGTTTTTGTACTTCCATCTTTTATGAAAACTTTCCACGGCTGTTTATAAGTTTCTCACCGAAGACCCAAAGTGGCTGCAATAGTGGAAGGGAAAATATATAGAAAAATAGCCATCCATGTATGTACACGCCTGTGTGCGCTTTTGTCCTCCTGCTCGGATCTTGTACATGGCTGTAACCCTGGTTCCAGATTCTATAGCTTCTGGTTCTGGCTCTGTCGCCTGCTCCGACTTTATCTGAATAGGCAGCCAAGTGTGCGGTTTGGTTTTTATCTAGGTTAGGTGGCCGGCTAGTCTGACAGTTTGCTCCGCAGCTCGCTGCAAATTGCTGTGCAATGTCCTCGTCTGACGGCTAATTCATTCACATTTTTTCGGTTCTCTACAACAGGCAAATAGGTATACCTGCATATCAAGCCCTTACTACATATATTTTATAGCACATGCACAAGTAGTTTCACTTATTACATATGACACAAGCTTTTTGTTTTCATTCATTATGGCTGCCGAAAAGAAAAGAGTATTTAAGATTCATGAGAAAACAACAGAATTTAAGTTAGTCAAAGTAAAATCCGTTCTGGTTCTGGAAAAGGGGATACAATTTGGAGTTCTTTGTTTAAAATGTAATTCACTTTATTTAAATAAATGATAAATTATATCAAGGAAGTAGGTTACGAAAATTAAACATTTTAACTTAAACATTCTGACCATACTAAATACGGAAACAATTAAGAGCGAAACCAAAACAGAGCACAAAACCTCGCCTAATCCCGAGTATTTGCACATATTCTAACGAAATCAAGTTGAGCAGCTTTAAATTATTTCCATTTTTTGGACATGCCTCGTTGAAATCTAACCTCCCGCCGCCAAACTTCAAAGTCGAACGGCGGATACGAGGGCGGCTGACAACTGTCCCAGCTGTCCCACTGATAACACGACAGCGTCAGCGAACAAATGCGAAAAACAACGAACAAGTAAAACTTTAATTAAATAAAGTGTAAGAAGTTTGTTGAGCTCCTTGAAAGCAGTCGCCGTAGACCCACCAAAAGTCCACCGACCCACCAAACAATCCCCAGCCCAAAAGCATTCTGCTCCCCCGAAAAAGTTTAGTTTTTAATATTCGACAGGCTGCGGAGGTTCTTGTGCTTAAAATCAAGTAGATTTTTCCAGCCAGATATTTACTTTTGTCCCGACCAGAACTTGATTGTTTACCCGGAAAAGGGAAAATCCGAGGACCAAAAAGTCAAAGGGCACGGAACAGAAAGAGAATGATGGAAAATTCCCATTATATGGACGAGTGAAAATGACAAATTAACTTGAACAATGAGCGAACACATTTCGCAGAAAGGAGAAAACTCCAAAGGAAGGAACAAAATGAATAAAAAGGCGGTTTAGTCTCAGGTATAGAATAGAAAATTAATGGAAGGCAAACAGGTATACTTAACAATCGATGGCAAGTGGAAAAGCTTTAATTGGCATAAGTTTACTAGATTACTTCTATACTCGGCAGTTCCGGACAATGAATCACCTGGCTGGCAGGCTATGGACATTCGATCCGATAAGTTGACCTTAATGCATTCCGTTTTTTATTTTATTGTTCTGTTGGCTCTGTAAAAAAAGGTGTATAGTCAGAAAACGATGTGGGTGAACTTCTGAAAAATATTCTCCGAGGTGACAGGGTGAGGATTTGATTTCTTTTTCGCCTTTGCTACAATCAATATTAAACGAAAACTAAACTTAAAATATATGATATATTTTGAACAAGGCTTGAATCAGTTTTCTATTACATTTATGTTTACCCAGACACAAAAGCTACACCTTTGCTCAAAGCTTACCTTTTTGTACTTTTAAAATCAGCTTACCAACCGAGCATCCTTTTTATTTTCTAGTGGGCAAATTTAAGCACCGCACTTTGCCATAAATAAGACAGCACTGCTTGAGGTGACCTCCATTACCCACCCACGCATTTCGCCCACTCCTACTTAAGTACACCTAAGCTGCAACTGAGACTTCATGTTTTATTGACCACCACTAACGGCTGCAATTTCTCCACCCATAATTTCGTTACAGTTGACCAGGAGCTCTTGCCGGATTTGTGTGAGTCGGTTAAATGCCCGCCGGATGCCGAAATGCAGTGCCCGGCGGACAGTTCCATACGGCAGAACCTACTTGCGGTGGACCTGATTAAATCGAATGCGGTGGAGTTGCCAATCGGAGGTGAAGTCGCGCCAGCCCCCGAAGGTGTTTCCTACAATAGAGGCCTGATCTCCGATGAGGCTTACGTCCAGTGCTGTTTGAACCGGAAGTGCATATGCAAGACCTGTTACATTCCGGACTGTCCTTTGGATGCAGACGAGGACGTGGTGGTGGTCGAACTGGTGCCGGAAAATAATCAAACGCCCGGAGAATGTTGCGGCACCTACGAGTGCCATGCGGAGCCGAATTGCACGGTGGTGCGGGACACGGACTTCCACTGGCTGAAGCAATGCCAGCGATGCAAGTGCGAGTCCGGACTAAAGATATGCCACAAGTCCTGCGATGAGAGGGCCGAAGGTGTGTGCCAGTCGAAGATTTCGGGCATGTTCTACAAGGACGGAGAAACGTGGACGGAGAACTGCAAGACGTGCGAGTGCGAGAAGGGGGAGCCCAAGTGCACGATGTCCTTTTGCGGCAACCTCAACTGTCCCAGTGAAAGGCAGGTGATGCTGAAGGACACCTGTTGTCCGGTTTGCTGGCCCAGGTGTGCACCGATGCCGCACGAGAAGCCAGACGATGAATCCTACGCGGATTATGTCGATGAGTCAGAGACGCCAGAGGTGGATTCATTGCCGCCGCTGCTGCCTGATCCATTTACCACCGAGCAAAGTGCTGAGCTAATAGCCACTAGCACCACCACAAGTAGCAGCAGCACAACCTCAACCACAACCACAGCTGCTCCACTGGCCACCACAATAAGTTGCAACAACGCCTTTGACCAACCGAAAGTCGTAGAGGTAGTAAACCAAAACAACTATTATTTCTACTGGCTACTGCCCTATTCGGTTATAGTCTCCATTGCGATTGTGGTAATGAGCTTCTATATTTACCAGCAGCGTGCCAAGAAACGTTCCTACGATCCGGTCTCCATTCTGGACCACAGCATCTAAGCTTGAGACCTTTCGAAATACTAACAATACTACTAAACTTAAAACTAATTTAGCTCTAAGTTTCCTTTTCCAATTGCACGTTGCTAGCATTCTGAGTCTGACCAGATGAGTTGGAAACGAAAGCATGCTTTACTTCCTAGCCTGGGCACTCTTAAATAATCAGTTTAACCGCTTATATGGAATACCAAATACCCAGCCTTTCTAATGCATCTGCCTTTATTTGTTTGGTATTGATCTCATTTTAACTTTTTACTTTTCACTTGCAACGAAAACAAAAAATTAATCGAATGAAAACTACACGAAAATATAAGCAACGAACTTTAGCAGCAGCAAAATCAAAGTATTCTTATGAAATTACGCAAAAATATTAAATTACAAACGAAACAAGAGTTACTATTTCTAAACAAACGCAAATGATGTATGTATATACTGTATGCCTTCCTCTTTCCATGGGAAGTCAACCTTTTAAACTTAAAGTTTGATTTAAGAGAAATATAATACCAAATCATGTTTAAAGCGAGTAAGCAAACACTCGAAATTATTCGAGACACGTCTTAGATATTAGTTTTAGCTTCTAATTTAGGAAGTATGTGATATATATGCTAATTAGCCTATGTAATTTTTCAACAAAGGCATGCTGCTGTTTAAAAATATGTAAAACAGTATTGCAACACAAGACCCGAAAGCCCCCAAACGAAATGTAAGGCATCGCAATCGCTGAAGGAGGTTCTACTTTAGCTAATGTCATAACGTTGCCACTTAAATGTATACTATAAAATCATTATTTAAATTTATGTTAAAAAATAAACCGAAATTGGTATGCAAAGCGATGAAACCAATTAAAATGATTGTTGTTCATTATAATCATAATTTATGGGACATTGCATGATTGGTGTACTGAGAGGGCTGTAATGGAGAGTACACTTTCTATTTTAACAACTTTACTCTAGAACACAGTTTAATTTACATTTTATCCAACTTAACCAGTCATTTAAGATCGGCCCTTTTTATACTGAATATAGGCAAAAGGTCGCGAAACCTTTTTAGCTGTCATAAAGTAGAGGGCAATCATTTCAACAAATAGCCCGCAAATGTACTTTATTTGTATACGGTATACAAAAACTTGCCGCAAAAGTTTTGTACTCATTTTAAATTCGACCTTCAGAGCCGAACGAAGACAGAGTGGCAAAAGGTCGCTCCTTGGCAAATTGTATGCTAAGCATAATGTCAGGCCATGATATGATTTATAATATGTAATAAGTTCCAGGGCAACTTGAAGTGGGTAACATAAAATACGCAAAGGTGGGGTTGCGAGATTGGGTAGAAGTCTGGATAGACCTTTGGAAAAAATTCGAATATGCATGGGAATTGGGTCTTTGGCGGCGCCTTGTTGAGCCTTCCTGTTTTGCTTTTGTTACGTGGGCGAACCACTTCACGCATATGGAAGCCCCACCATGTCATACATTTTGTTTAGATTTTTATCAAATACTAAAATTCCATGAACAACGTACATACCTAACCGTACACTCAAAGAAACAGTTCTTTGAAAAAATTGATTCTTTTTGTAGCATAAAATATTTAATATCAATTTGTATAAGCATTGACAAAAGATTTTGACAACGGATATTGGAATGTGAATTCAAAAGAAGATTATATTTTATTATATTTTAGCTTTGATTATATTTTAGAAAATCGGTTAAACATGTAGTTTTCGTGGCTCACAAAAAATTATTCCAACAGATATGAACATAATAGGAATTAAGATAACACTGATGAATATATTTGTCTGGGCATTTATTTGTGTAAGTATTTGCGTTGGAGGCATAGTGATTTACGAAGGTATACACCTAATAAAAATGGCACTCGAAGGAGGATAGTGGCGCATTGCATATTGGTTCGATTCATCTAAAGCAAAGCTAAATAATAACGCCCCACTTGAGCCCCCCTGCTACAATCGCCGCCCTGAAAACACGTGTAAGACCCAAACAACTGCAGCCGTCAAACGTTTTGTAAGGATAACGCAGCGGGCAAAGGACAAGCAGACGAGAATCGGGTGGAGGGAATATATAACAAAGGGCCAACACAATAGACTTCAAGAGTTTGGATGACACTTTGAGTTATTTTGTTGTTGATGCTGTAAAAGCACGAAAGCAAGACCCAAAGATATGGGAGGGTAGATTTATTGAAGCTCGGCCGGAACAGCGGCAAAAAGCATCTGGGATTTGAGGGGCCTTCGATAAGCGAAAGGACAAGCGCCCACGACACAGATTTGCTTTTGAGCCGCAAAGCAAAAAAATTCAGAAAGTATAAAGTGGGTGAAAAAGTATACTGTTGAAATTTATATCTCGGCACCAGCATTCAACAGAGCAATAATCTAGGACCAGAGCAGTACTGGTTTAACCCATCGATACTGCGCCTTAAGTTCTAAGAAATCTTTCTAAAAAAAATACAAAATGTAACTTCCTTGGTATATGTACCAGTCTAAAATATAACCTATACGTTGGTTTATGTTAATTAAATCAGTGATGTAAATGTATTTATTCCCATAATAATTTCTACTTATGTCATTTACAGCATTTTCTTCATAAAAGGTACAACTTACTTATTCTACAGATTTAGTTTTAATGAAACTTAAACTAAAATCACTTTCCCAAATTTAACCAAACTTAATTCATATTATTGTGGCTTATTCAATTATATTCAATTGAACTCTGACAGGTCGGTTCTCACCCACTGGTCAAAGATCGGTTAAAAGAGGAGCGACACTAAAAAGCATCGGAGGCATCAAACTCATGTCTCGAGAACAGCCATTGGCAAACATTGCACAAAAAATACACAAAAGCGAGGCGGAAAGCAGAGGAAAACCGAAAGGAGATTGGAAAGTGCAGACAACAAAGCCGTCCAACAGGAGAAAGAGCTGAAAGGAAATGGGAAAACATTTTCAGCAGTCAAAGGGCAATGGAAAAACTATTAACCGAAATAACCGGTACCGAGCAAACAGTAAAGTGCTATTGTTTCCTGGAAAGCTTAATTTGGTGCTTAGCCATCAAAACTTATGTTGCCGACTAACCGAAAATGATTACTTGTCAATTAATTGATGGTTCACAATATTGAAATTTAACTTTTATTTTGATAAAACTGCCACTGCTTTTTTGTACTCTCGTAGTCAAATAAAATTAAAAACAAAATGGTATTGGCGTCTATTTCTCTGGAGTCTGCATGCTTAATATAAACTTTCTAGTTTTTATAATTTCTGAGATCTCGACGTTCATACGGACAGACAAACGGACATGGCCAAGTCGAGTCGGCTATTAATCCTGATCAAGAAAATATATACTTTCGGAAACACTTCCTTCTGCCTGTTACATACTTATCAAGGAATCTAGTACACCCTATTACTCTACGAGTAACGGGTATAAATACAGAACCATCCAAAATCAAACCCAATAGCAAGTACACATTAAAGTGAACCATTGTGCATTCGAATAGGAAACGGAAAGCAGTCGATTTGAATTCATGTTTAATGGAAGTGCCATCAATTCAGATCAAAACTGGCCGTCATTAGAAAGAGACGCATAGTCGAATAGAGGAAGAGATGGGTAGAGAGAGAGTGAGAAAGATAGAGAGAGAGAGAGCAGCAGGACTTGTCAGATGCCATAAATGCAAATGATTTATTTATTCAAAAAGGCAACCGAAAGCTAATAAAATCATCAAAGACACCTTGCCATTGATAGTCACAAATGAGTCTGGCCAGGGATCTATTTTAATGCATATATATAAGGATTATGTGTGAGAATGTATACTTGCTTGCTGACGGATGTTCGAAAACCTCAATCCATATATCAAAAGCACATTAGCACGAATTTGAATTGGCAATTGGTATTTACATGGCGAGCTGTACATACAGATGACAAAACCCCAAGCACATGTCAAAATTAAATAATGTACCGCACGTTTGCTGACTCGTCCTGCCTTTTCCATGGCCTTCCGCCCGCCTTTCCGCCCACTTTTCCATACCACCTCCCCCCACTTGTAGACACGGCATTGGCATTGGCTTTTATTTGAATTCAGTGCGTGCGACTGTCACTTGTCTGTTGTCTGTTACATTCGCCGTGTAAACACAACCGCAGGCAATTTTGGCAATTTGCGTCAACAGGCGAAACACGGAACCAAAACCTCACCCAACCACACTAAATACGAGCTCAACCTATGCAGTGGAAAAAAGTTCAATGATTTTTCACATTTTATTGCATGAACTTATTTTGTTTTCGATCATAAAGTTGTATTTGCCTATCCCGAATAACGAAGAAATAGAAAATAAAATGTTAATTATAACCTAAAAGGATTAGAAATTAAAAAAAGGTAAAATACAAAAACTGGGGATTTGTTTTTAAATTTTAATAAATTTCAAGTTTATCTTCGGAGCTTTCTCTTGTCTTACAGAGTACTTATGCTTTTACCCTTCAATGATTCCTTATAAATGGAGATTTTGTTGTAGATATTTCTTTCCGTGCTCCAGTAAACCCCGAAACCCGAAAACAGATCTGGCGGCCAGGAGACAAACGTCTCGCCTTGGCTTAAGTCGAGAGGTAAATATAAGCCATGGGGGCTTTTGCCTAGACGGGCCAGATAAAGGGGCTACGATGGGAAAAGGGAATGGGCAAAAAGCGGGCTATGTAAAGTCGCCTGCACCCAAGAAAATGTTTGCTTTTGTGCCGAAGAGGCAGCACACAAGGGCGGTACATATAAAACAAAAGCCCGAGAAGAACAAAAGGGAGACAAAAATTACAAAATACTGAAACAAACACTGGCGTAATAACAGGTGAGTAGCTAGAATACCCTATGGATATTAATTAATGAGTTACAAAAGTCTTCGCTTTACCTTACACACTCCCCGGGAGCGCTTCGTCACTACAAGTACTATAATAAAGATTATGAACTGTAAATACTATCATATTATTACTTCTAAGCCATATCGATAGAGTCTATAAAATATTTACTATAAAATAACCAATTTGGTATTCCCCGACGTATTAATTTAATTACAAATTGCACTTAAAAATTATTAATTAAAAATGTTCCTGTTGCAACGTTATGCAACTCTACTATTCCCTCGAGCCCAATGATTCCTGATCTCATTTTACAGGGTGCATGAGCGAAAACACAATAAATGGCACAGATACAAAAAATTTGCCATCTCAAACATAAACACTCACACACGCGCTAACAATTTCACGTAGACCAACACACTGACATGTGCACATATATATCTATATATATAAAAAGAGAGCCATGCAGTAATGTTATATTATGTACCAACCATATATAAATATTTGTGCAAGGTAAGCGGAATATTTTATATTTGCCAACGCTTCGCGACGTACCAAGGCGGGAACGAAATGAAAATCCGCCACATTACGTATACGTACGTATACGTAACCTATCGAGGATGCTTTGCTGGTTGGGGAATTCGGATTCGGATTCGGAGAGGTGGAATGGCGTGGGTGAGGAAACCTTAAAATCGGTTAGCGTAAGCATCTGCATGCACCGCGGAAATAAATCAAGAAATAACATTTACACGTTCGTTTTATGTTGTATTTGCCACGTAACAATAAAAGACTCAACCCCCAATCTCCGCTAGACCAATTTCCACACAGTCCAATCCCCATCCGCGTCCCCATCCTTCAAAGCACGTAAACACCCACTAGACAACCGTGGGATGGCAGTCCGGGGAGTTCTGGGATTTCACGAAGAGATTGGGGGACAAAAGGACGACGGCCAAATGCTGCAAAGCCAACCAAGACAATGCCACAAAGGAATTATTTACTACGTGATACAACACTGAAGTCATTCCCGGATAAATGTGCTCTGGTGCTCAGTTTCCCGCCACTGGTTTCTCGCTTCTCGATGGTTCCCTTCGAGCCCAGTGATGGTAGCGTGATGGTCGCCTACATATGTTTATTTATTTACACACTTCATTTACGGCCACTTTGAAATTATAAAATCATGTAATTTTAAATTTATTAGTTGGGTTACTTATTAGCTAATGGGAAATACAATACAATCACAATAGTTTACTTAAAATATTGGGTACCCGTCACTTTTTATTTTCAATCTATCAATCGAAATATTGTTTTATTTAATTGTAAAAAATACTTGAAAGGAAGCTAGCTTCACCAAGGCGAAGCTTATATACCCTTGCAATAGTCATAAACTGAAAAATATAAGAACACTTTATGATTAAAAACAAAGAATTTATTATTATTTCTTTTCTAATATTTTCAATCCTTAATCTTTACCAATTTGTGTTTTATGTTTATTTCAATAAAACAAAAATATTTATAACTCTTTCACTAGCCTAACATGGTTAGCATAGTTTTCTACTTCGATCAAAAAAAATATTTTTGCCTAACCAAAATAAAAGCACATAAAACACGTCATGCTGCCATAAATTGTTTATGAGCTAAAAACGAGATTCTTTTCCTCTTGGCTATGCAAATATTTTTAACGACACTTTGATTAGGTAAATCATTCACATTTTATTGACATTTTTTGTCGGTGTGATTTTTCTGAAAATCACTTTAAATCGTATTTCTCCTTTTAGAGGCTCTCTAAATTAGATTAAAATCGATTTTAAATGAACTGTCAACTAAATGAAAAGCTTCTTGGCTTTGAATGAATCATGTTATTCGCAAATAGCAGTATTTGTAAATAAGTTTCCAGCACTTGTATGAAACTTCCATTTAATTCAACATTTATTTTACACATTCCTATGTTTATATAATTATAACAATGCCACTAAAGCAATAAGGTATTCCTTTGAAGACCGATTTAATGAAAAATTCTTACTAAGCTTACACATATTTCCATAAAATAAAAATTTTTACGATGACACAAAATTCCTTTCCTTCTTAAACAGATTTAACTTTTTTACGAAAAAATGTAAGCCATCAAAACAAAACTTAAACTTTTTCCTACCCAATAAAGAGACAATTTGCAAAATTACAAACTAAATTAATACTTTATGAAGTCGTTGCCATCGGGCATTAACTCAAACTTCAAGGGGCGTTGGGCATTAAGCTCCAATCACGCTGTCATCCTTAGCCCGACTTTCGAGTGCTAAAGGGAGTGAAAGTACTATTAATACATAAAGAAAGCATTTCTCAGCCATAAGCGCCGAAAGGCCATCGTCACGGCCATCCTCATCTCCATCGCCCTGGCTGTAGCTTTGGCTATAGCTATAGCCATGCTATAGCCGTGGCTATCTGGCGGATCGGACAGGGGCGAAAGGCACGCGGCGCATTAAGCAAACGACCGCGGCGAACGTTTTTGTTGTCGGGCAGCTGCAGAAGCGCAATAATAAAATTTTGCCGCAGCTGGAGTGCGAGGGCGGGAAATTGGCTTTAGGATGAGCGGTGAAGAGCGGACGCCTGTACCACCAACCGAAAGGGGAGGGTGGGTGGAGGTGGGAAAATCTCCAACGCAGTTGCCATAAGAGAGTGGAAAGCCGGTCGGGCTAATCAGCTGTGCGCACGCTAAGTAAGTTTATTAGCCTATTATTTTGAATTGGGTTTCTTCTCGCATTTTTTGGGCCATTGTCTGTTTGCTGTTTTGCTCCACTGCATCTGGCTGTAAGCTGAGCTTCATTCTAAGGCCACCATTGTTCGGTTGCTGCATTGAACGGGAAAATTGCACTTTGGAGAAACTTAAGCTCGGCGAAATTAGAGAAAAAGATATTAATCTTCAATATGAGCCATCCTGGGCAGAGTATTTTCTCGAAAGCCATTAGTGATAAATAAATGAATATAGAAATTCAATTTGGTATCTATTTCTAGATACGTTTTTTATACATTTTTAATTTTAAATCAAATAATTAATATGTGCTAAATTATGCCTTTAAAACATACAAGCACTAGGATCAAAGCTTTTCTGGTTCTAATGGAGATTAAATTTACAACATTCGTATAATTACACTGAAGATAAAAACATAAAGGACGAACATTACCAGTGTTAACAAACAATGTGAAAAACGCTGAAGAAATCGACCCATAAAATATCTGCGAGTGGCGGATATGCCGGGTCCGCTGAAAAATTTATTACATTTGTGACCTCTTTGTGGGACAATCCAGAAGAATCCAGGAAAACTGAAAAACAGAAAATCTAGGTGCCAATTACCAAGAAGACCATTGAACTTGAGCAATAAAGAATGCCCCAAAAATATTTGCGATCTCGCAATATTGCTAACACATGCTTGGCAGAAAATGGTTTTGGTGATTTTTTTTTTCAGAGAGAATATATTGCAATGTTTTGTTTCCCCTTTTCATCCGTCGAACATAGGTAAAGAATTGTAAAACAAGAAGCTATCAATTAAAAGGAAAATATATACAAGTGTTCAATAGAAAGCGTTCAACGAATTCGAATTTCTGGGCCAATAAAAATCAAGTGGTTTTCTACCAGAGATGAGGCTTTAGTTATGTATATACTCTACTAAAGTAACTATTAAATGATATATAATTAATGTGTTTACACATTTGAATATAAATGTTTGAGCTAGTCCACATAGACTTGTAATTGGCGTAGACATAATTGATATATATATTCTGTATTGTATAGGTATAAAAACCAAGTGCCCATCTCTATAAAAAGGCGACAGGGAATCCGGTTTGAATTGAATGCGTTTGTCAACCAAGGCCGTTAAAGGAAATAAACACGAACACTTTCGCCCATATAGAGAGCCACTTGTCAGTTCTAATTGACAATAGAAACTGAAACAGGTCGTCAGGGAAATTGAGGGAAAGTGGGTGAAAGCGGGAAGTGACCAAGTGGGTGGAGCTTTTCAGAAATCTCCGCCCGGGGCAGGAGGACAAGTCGACCCTTGTTGAAACTCAATCAAACACCCACGTATCCGTTGGAAAGTTCAAACAATGAAGTTCCTGCCACTTTCGAGAAACGAAAGTGCTGCTGATTCTGATACTAAGGCCGATGTTGATGACGATGCGAATGCTAAAGCTGTTGCCCGGCCCCAGTTAAATAGACAATTTTGCACACAAATCCATTTAATCTGGAGATAAATAACATTTAGGTCCGGGCTCAACAGCCAGTCCGTGCTGAATGTGAGACTCTATATCAGCACTTGGAAAAGTTTATATTTAGTTCATAATATTTAGAGAAAAGACGAACTAAGACAAGTTGGTCGGAATGCAAGGTACAAAATATTTTACTTTGTTTTGGAACATTTTACCCTAAAAAATGTTAATGCTATATTTTTATACCCGGAATTTATTTTTATAAAACTGAAATATATATATGTATATTAAAATAGTTAGGTTAAAACGTTAGTTAAACTGATTAAATCGTAAAAGCATTGTTAATAAATTAGTCTCAACAATGTTGTGAACAAAATTACTCCAGAAAAAGTTGGCTTTGCTTAGGCGTACTCTAAGTTGAAGACCTTATTGGCGAAATATGTTTTTTTAGTGCACCCAAAAAGCCCAAAAGGTCCTTTCGGGGGGCACTTAACGCACCCAGAATTCTTACGCAGCAACCTAATGAATCCTCCGCAGATCCTGCGGTCCGCCCACAAAATGGTTGCCCAGGACCTTCAGCTCCGTTGCGTTTCCGTTTTCCCTTCCTTCCGCATCCGCATCGACATCCTTATCCGCATCCGCATCCGAATCCGCACGCATCGATTTGTGAGGCGGCAATAAAATCCACTGTGATTAGGTTAAAACTGTTGACTTTCAAACAGGGCTCTCCGTGTGCTCGGTCTGCTGATGTTTTGCCTTTCCATTGAGGGCGAATCAAAGTGGTTAACCCCCCTTGGAAGCCCTTCGAATGACTGGGTAAATCGAAAGAGATAAAAATACCCAAATAGCATTCGGCACCAGCATCAACCGAAATGTGATTGTGTCGTACTCCCCCCTTCGTTCTTCGAATCTCGGCACCCGCCCCTCTGTGTGACACTCATTTATTTAATGGTTTTAACTTCCAATTTTCCAATTGTCAGGCATGCAGTGTGGTGGCCATTAACCAGGACCCAAAGAAAAAAAGTGCCACCATGGAAAGTGCTTTTGAATAGAGAGTGAATAGTTAGACCAAGTTAAGAGCAAAGAGTGACTACCCTTTTAAAGTGAGAAAGTGAAGTATACTGAAGTAAGTTTAATTTAAATAAAGGAGTGTGAATAATTTTTCATTTTGCCGAGTCGATCTGGCCATGTCTTTCTATCTGTCCGTCCGTATGAACACCTCGATCTCAGAAACGTTAAAAACTAGAAAGTTGAGTTTCAGCATGCAGATTTTAGGGACGAAGACGCAAGTTTTTTTTCAGTTTTTTAGTAGTATAGGTAGTCTCTATCGATATAACAAGAAACTGTTTAAAAGTCTCGTTCGCACTCACACTAGTTTATTATTTATGCTATGATTTGATTTTTTACTTCAAAAAATTCGCATGTACCTATGTCATAGAGGCAAGTGTGGTTTATTATAAAACTAATAAGTAACCCCCTCCACTAAGGAATAAACCTAAAAGTAGTTATTTAAAGATGGTTTTTCAGTAAAAAAAATTGTTACCTCTGTGAAATAATATGTACAGAAATTACAATTTGTATAACCTATTATATTTTATAATAAGATTTTATAACTATTGGATTATTATAACCTTTTGAAGTATGTATTATGGCTGATGAACTTGAACTTTATCTTTTAACAAATAATTCAATTATATTAATGTAGTATAGACAACACAAAAGCCCTCTATTCTTTTCTAAATAATTATATTTTTGGCATACGTTATACATTCTTTTCTAAGTAATATATCATGAGCGTTGAATTCTATCTAGTCACTATTAAGATTCGATGACTCTTTAAACTTTTTAAAACAAAAGGTTGATTTAGAATCAAAATCCTCTTTATAACCGCCCTTTAAAAAAACTTTTATCTAATACTTATATTATTTAATTGTCTTTTAATTGGGCAAGAAATATACTTCAAAAACACATATACTATAGGTCAAAAGCTCCGATCACCGTTGATGAGATTAATAAACAGATTATTATATTAAAAAATCAGCACAACAAAAATAGATTCAAGGAATATAAATGATAATTTTTGGTTTGTTACCAGAGGAATCCTAATAGACACAACGTGCTGCTAGAATAAAGAAATATTCTTTTAGTTTACACCCATTGTTTAAAATTCATTATGAAACCGAAAGCACTCAAATTTAATTCGATTTGGATTAGCCCAAAACTTATGCAACCTAATTTCCATCAATTGTTCTGCATCAGTTAACTATTCAAATGCCATTTAACCGTAATCAAACGAGAGCTGCTTTAATTATACAAATACTAAACCGTTTACTCTGACTTCATTCCAACACATTCATCAGTAGCAAAAATCTCTCTAAAGCTATTTCTAAAATGTAATTCGAAATTCGATTGAATGAGAGTGTTACACAAGTGTTGAGATCTGCAAAATTAACAAATCAAACGCTGCAAAATATTCGTTATACCTTAAAAATGCTTCACATGTCAGTGAATAATGTGCTGATTCTGCACTTGATTTGTGCCACTGGAAATGGAGGGAAAATCAGAAATGGAAAAAAGCCCTTAAAGCTAATGAGTTTCAAATAAATATAATAAATGTGTGCACGTGTGCGAGGATATAAAATGCAAAATCAGTAGGACAGGATAGACCAAAAAAAAACAAAAACAAATGAACAAAATGGCACACTAAAGTTTACAAATGCAAATAAGATACTAAGCAAAGTCAGCAGCATCAAATATGTCATATGGCCAGAAACAGAGACAGCACCATGCGACAGACAGAGATGGAAACGGAACCAGATAGACAGATGCAAATGACAGAAAAGGGACGGGTAGACGGCAAGTGAAAGGGAGAGCACGAGCTGACAAACGAAAACATTTATGATCGCTTCGTTCGTTTGTTGTTGACTTTTACAAAAGAATGGTAGAATATTTTTTAGCTATATGTGAGTATGCAAAATATTCCACGGCATTCAAATGCACCGAAAAAAATACACGATGTCTAAGCGAAACCAAAAAAGAAACTACTATAATGAGGTTTTCATAATGTTTTGGTAAGGGAATAACTCCTAATATTGAAAAAAACGTATTAAGCAATTCAAAAATCTTGTAATTTATATTTACGTTCAAAACAGCAAAATATTTGACGTTTAATCTTTGAAGACATATTTTCTCTAAAAAAATCCTGATTTTTCCCGTGCACGTGTTTGGCACACGCATACACATGTAGCTACAAGCTGTAGCTCAAACACAGGAAATGTAATTTGCATAAGAATAACACACAGACATGGGGAAGGGGAAATTGGGGAAAGCAGGAGGCGAATCGGGGGAAAACCAAGTGAATGTGGCTGCCAAGATATAGGGGGGCATATGGCACACATATTGAAGTGTAGTCTATATGGGATGCGAGGGGCGGGGCCTGAAGTGTCCTTTAACGAGATTTGCATCTCATCATAATAATGTAAATGACGAAGAGGGCCAACAGAGGAAAATGTATAGGGTAAGCAACATTTTGGGCTGGCCGCAGCACAAGTTTGGCCAAAAGGGTTTTCTATTTAAGGCGGGATTACATGCAGTACATATCGCAATGAGGCCCATTCACTTTGGCTCAACGGAGACGAAGCGATTCAATTAGCTTAACCACTTTGGACTTAAATTGGAATTTGGCCAGCAGCAACAGTTGAAGTTGCACAATTAGCTTTAATCCTGGATAAAACTCAATGTGTTTGACTCATGTGCCACAGGCCGAATTTAAAGGAATTTTGTTAGCTCTATTATAAACTACATATTTTCCTGTGTACTACTGAGTAACTGATGTTTTCAAATAGTATTTTTTTCAATCCGGTTTGCTACATTTTTCATTGTGTAGAAAAGTCAAACTCTCAAAAACAGACGTCTTGCGGTCATTAAGAGAATGGCAAAAATAAATCGATGACTGCAGCTGAGTTTCAAGTGGAACATTTTAAAAGTGTGTTTAAAATACTCTGTATTGGAGTCGTTTGATTGGTCTTAAGTAAACTAAACAATTTTATGTTGTCTACATGAAAATTACCGTTTTATTAGCCCAACTTACTCTATTATGTCTTGTATGCACTTTGAGCTTATTGATAATACGGCTTAATTCTTTATTTATTATTTTAAATGTAAATATATAAGGTAGTTATTGTTTAAAACTCCTTCTCGGTATTTTTTTACTGTCATGGAAAAGGATTCACTCTGTTTTTAAATAATCAAAAGGAAAAATATGGTTGTTCCTTAATAAATAAATTATCAAATGTCATCAATTATAAATTATTATCAGAATAATGTTATTCAGATACTACATTTTGTGATGAAATTACCTATTATCATGAAAATGAGATATATATGAGAAAACTAATTGCTTTTCAAAACTTAAAGTCTAATCTGTCATAAAATTGGTAAGTTTATCTGGTGTCAGTGAAATATAAATTGTATATGATTTCAAAACTATAAATGAAAGGTTTATAATACGGAAATAAAAGCTATATTGGACCTAAAATGAGTTCTGTGACATTTCTTTAAAGTCCGTTACTATTTAATCGAAATCTCTGGCCTGACTCCCAAACACAATAAAATACAGAAATCATATCTCTTTGCTCTTCATCTTTTTTTTATATTACCTTGTGTTCGTTGCTACAATTTCAAGTTCATCTTCCCGATGATTTTTTCGTTGAGTCTTCAAGTAGTTCCTTATTGATGACCATCAGTCGGGAATGGTTTGCCATCAAGGAAATCCCTCCCATAGAAATTCCTCGAACAAGCTTTCAGCATTCCCATTTCGCCATGGTTGCCAATCATTTATTCACTTTCGATATCATTCGAGCTTCAGATTAATCCGGCATTTCTTTCGGGATATTCTCCTAAAAGTATCACCTTATTGATGACCCAATGGGGTGGGGATAGTTTTCGGCGTCTAGAGAACCCTTTAGTTTGGCCCGTCACCTACGGCATGGCAATTTATTCCTCAACACTCCCGCTTCGACGGCAGGGAAAAGTTTTGTTTCTCGGTTTATGGGCAATGGCTTCCAGCACTCCGGCAATACGGCATCACGGCACCACGGCACTACGGCACTCCGGCCACGTCCAATATCCAACCATGCACGCAAAAGTTTGCCAAAAACTTCTCTCGAGTCTAACAAATTCAATTTGTCAGGCCTGGCGCGCCTCGGAGTGCGGCTAATCCATTTACAATTTCAAAGTAAACAAACAAAATGTATCCTCAGCTCGAGCTGCTCGGCAACTGAAGCTCAGCATCAGCATCAGCTCGACGAGACATTTAGCCCCGGTTTGAGTTTGAATTTTCGTTGGGATTTCCAATGAAAATGCAACGAAAAGTTTTCTACCAACAGCCAGCAGCTTCATTCGGTAGTTTATGCTGTTTTTCCTGCCTACTTTTCACACACTCGAACCAAAATACTTAAAACGTTCTCTAAAACAAAAACTAACTAGGAACATCAACAGTGAGTATTGGCAAATTATTTTAGCAAACAAGGTACATTTTGCGCAAATCCAAGTGTCCCTTTTAAAGTTCTTTAAGCAAAGAAAACTTATTTTCGTTGAAATAATTGGATTTGCCACTTGTCTCTTGGACTTGAAGGAAATTCATCGTAGTCCTAAGCTGAATTAAGCTTATCTAATTGAGGTAACTATTTCCTAAGTATGTACCGAATTAAGGCTTTGTTTTAGATTCCAAATTAAACAATCTATTCAATTATTAAATATTGAATTGTTGAATAGTAGTAGATTAGTAATACAATTTGCATAGTTGAAGTCTGGGAACGTTTTAAGCAAACATGAATGCCTACATATCTAGCTAATGCATTTTTCCCAGTGCAGGTGAAACCAACGACACGGCACTTGAGTAAAATAAAAAGACCCATTCTTCTTACACTTTTCGCCTTTGCCAAAATAAACAGATGGTGGGAGGCTCTGGAGAAAGTTTATTTGCCTTTAAAGCTGCAGTTGGAATCCTTTAATATTCTATTACATTTTTTGTTTGCCCCTGAATTGGCCCAAACAAAAGGAAAACTGTGTTGCAAACTAAAGCGTTTCTGGTGCGAAGTACTTATTCAGTGGGCGTGCCAGAGCCGACATCCTATATTTCAGTTGGAATTGGTTTTTAAGGCTTAAGTTCTTAAGTCTTCAAAATCACATTTAAGCCTTGATTTATGAGTTGTGAAGAGGGAATTTATGAACACTGAACGTTGAGTAAATATTGCTGGATTTAGCTAATAGCTAAAATTTGAATTGCTCGCATTTGGGGCATTCGAAATACGCTTACACACCAGGGGGCACGCCTCGATTTGTGTGCCAAATTTATTTGAATTTAATAAACTGCTTACAATTTAATTGCTTTTCCTGTGTTCATAAATGAATAGCTGTTCTTATACATTTGGAGAGAGTTTACCTATTAAAATGTTAACAGTTAAATATATGCTATTTTTAATTTCTCCTCCGTCGTCAATGCTCCTAATTAAGACTAAAATTGCTCGAAACCTAAGAGCAACAAATCGGTCAATTAAATATCGCGCATACGAACCGTGAACACGATTTCTTCTTAACCTAAATTTAATTAAAATTGACCCAGCATTTAATGAGTGCCGTATGCCACTTGCAGTATTTATTAAAATAACAGTCTTTAATAGCTCATAGTCAAAGTGGGTGGGAGCGTCCTTTGTAAATTGTTCAACTACATAACGCGCATACGCCCCGTGGACAAGACTCCTTTTCGATTGCTGGGAATTAACCTGAAAATTCAATTCGACGGTTTGGCATCCAGGCAAGAAATCTATATATAGCTATGTACATATGTATATATATTCCGAAGACCCTCAACGTACATACATATGTATATGCGCCTCTGTGTTTTCCCTGTATTTTCGTGTAATGCCAGCGGCGGCAATTTCTTGTACAACAATTTGTGAGTCTGCTGCGCTCAGCACTCACGTAATGAGCATAAACTAAAGGCACAAAAAGGCCAACACCCACACCCTTACAGGGCCCACTAACACCGAGATGGCTAAGAGAATATCGCGCTGCCGTGCACATAATTGGTGCAAAAAGTTGGAAAATTATCACGGAAGCAAAGCCGAAACACGTACATACATCACCGTCGGCGGACGCGAGATGGCATAATGTGAGAGGGCACTTCCTCTGATCCTGCACTTCCCAAAAGCCAAGACTTTACTTTTAGCTAGACCAATATCTGGTTATTGTAAGCATTTTGTATGAAACTAAAAAGATAGAAAGGAAATAGGTCAAAAAAGGGCTATTTTTAAATATTTACAACATATGGGATACCAATGACCTATTACCTTTTTATGTATAAATATTTTAATGAATTTATCAACCAATTAAGAAATTTAAGCTTTTGTTCCACCGACCTTGCCGGTTTTATTAATGTAAAATTCATATAAAGTGAGTTTTAGCTAATACAAGACATCTTTAGACATTTCGTTCAGTGCTTTCCCATCACATTTTCACGTTTTTAGGCCATTTTAAGGCGGAACACCTTGTGACCCCGGCTGAGCCTTAAATAACCATCGCCGGGAGCCGGGTTCGCTTGCCCTTTGGGCGGCCAACGTCCAAAATTTATTGAAGAAAAGGCGACTGAACTAATCCCCGACCCTAATTACTCATAGAAGCCGTGGGTTACAAACCTTGTCCAACAATTACATCCGTGCAAAGTCCTATCCGCTGAACAAAAAAAGCCGGAACGGAAAGGCGGAAAATGTTTCACTTTATGTTAAACTGAAGAGTTTCCGCTTTTGGGTTTTAGGGCAAGCAATTAGCTCGGGCATAGTGATTAAAAATTGGAAATGCTTAAGTCAAGTTGATTACATGACGATTGCAATCTACAAATGTTGCTTGTATTTACAGAGTCTGAAAAAAATTGTAGAAGTGCTTTATTTGAGTGAAGATAATACATCAGTCTGCACAGCTTTATGTGCACTAAAATTCATCCGGTCACTGGTGCTTTAGTTTATTATAAAAAGTAAGATTTCGATCATTATATAAAAATCCGTTGATTAATCGTGGAAAATTGTATATTGAATTCCCCTTATTAGGCATTCATCATAATTATTTTTAACTAAATTACCCTTATTCACTTGGCGACACGTTAGTTTACCTAGAATAGTGGAAAAAGTAATAAATTTCACCCCTTTTCTCGCAGCAGGCAAAAAGTTCATTTGGTTTGCCCCAAAGACATGTTGATTCACATTTAATTTAGTGTAAAAAGCAACTTCTTTTTCATTATTATTCATGTTTACCAACTAATAAAAAGCAAAACGTTTCACTTTACGCCGAAACTGGGGAAGACTTTGAGCCCCATGGGCGACTCTGAATTACACTGGCCAGCAAGAGTGCTATTAAGTGAGCATGGTGTGTGTTCGCTGGCCATTAAAAAGTTTCCTTTACCTCGACCGCCATTCCCCGCTTTTCCACTCTCCAGCTGCTTCTGTTATAGTACTTACTGGGTGGATACTGGTCCCGATTCCGATTCAAATCCTGGTGGTGCTGCCATTGGCACCTGTGTGTTGCCAGTTGCCAGTTGGCAGTTGCCGGTGCAACTGAAAATACGTTTGCATATGAATTTTTCAAAATGTTTTTTTCCGCTGACCTCGTTTACGGGTCAGAGCAGCTATGAAAAGTTTGCCCTGCAAACTAAATTGCCGTTTGCAACCGGAGGAGGGAAGACACGGTAGCCGGCTTTGAGTTTTCCTTTCTTTCTGCTCGTTTTTTATATTTTTAACATTTTTTCTTTTTGGCCAGCACTGCGCTGAACCCACTTCTTGTTTTTTTTGTTGCCCCTTTTACACAGGCGGTGCAGCATATTGAAATGCGATTACAGGGGTGCCCTGGTGGCTCGTGGATTCATGTTCATTAAACATGCATAAACTCACACTAGCGAACACCCACTTACACAAACACAGTGACACGGACACGGAGAAAGTGAGACGGAAATGGTTAGGAGATAGAGATAGCAAAAAAGTGTACGCTTGGAAAAATAACTGAGAAGTAAATTTAATCCCTATTTGATAATGGATGACCAGAGGAAAAAGTATTAGTTTTTGCTAAAACCACACTGAATTTGAATGAATTTAAATGAATCACTTTAATATAAATTTAATAATATTACTTTAGGATAGGAATTATATAATGATTTTTTATTTGATCTAAATGGTCTTATGTTATCAATGAAAGCTTTTAAAAACTGCTTCTTAGTAACTAATTCTTAGAACAACAAACTATTTACAGTGTAGGAAAGACAGAACTCGTAAGCAGGACTCTAAGAAACTGAAGCATTTCCAGAGCAGATGTCCCTAGGCACATGTAAACAGTTTAAATTTTCAATGCTATGTGCTAATTTAAAATCAATTACATGACGTGACGACGGCACTTTCCCCAAAAATTCAACAACAAGACCTCCAAATCCCCCTGGTAAAATGTTCAAGTGCTGGCAGTGAAATTACAAACAATAGGCAAGCAAATAGCAATTGGAAATGCGTACAAGTCAGCCATGTTTGGCAACAGTTGGTGTGAAAAGTTTGTGCCTGTCGAAAGTGAATTTACCTACGACAGAAAGTTTCTGCCAATACCAATACCAATACGGATGGGAAAACATCAAAGCCCCCAGGCAACGGCATCTATTGGCAACAATTTTCACCACACTGAGGAAAATCATTCTACAGAATGGAAATGGTAATAAATAATGGATGTATTTTAAGTGAATGCACTTGAACAATAGAAGATAATAAGAAGCGGTTCACATTTTATTATATTAATCTAAACATTTTTCCCTTTTGCAATCCATGTAATTCAGCAAAGAAGACGCTTAAACATGAATGAAAGTTTTATTTTAAGATAGTCGACATAACAATAACCGGTACTATACGAACCTTCCAGTACCTGTTACATTCTTTTCACCAAGAACATTATACCCTTTTATTCTATGAGTAACGGGTGTAAATATATAGGCTTGGGGAAAAACTTTTCTTGGTGCTACATTTGGCGACTCAGCAAACTGCCGAATTGAAGCCATCTGTCTGTGGTTGGGTGGGCTTAGTGGTTTCAGATGGTTTCGGGTGGTTCTTGGGTGGTTTCCCTCCAAGATGAGGTAGACTTAGTGTCATGTCTTCTTGCCTCTCCGAATTCAGGCACACATATGTATGTACGTACGTTTCCCTGAAAGCTGGGGAAAATTGAGACCGGAGGAAAGCAACAGTTTTTCGTGCACTCAAAAAAACTTAAAATGTATGGGGAATGCTGATGAACAAGACCGATCCCTCTTTGTTGATGTAACGATGAAATTTAATATACAAATTAAAAAACTTAATCAAATTGTTATTAAGTTGAAATTCAACTCATACATTTTTAAACCGAAATAGACAGAGTCATAAATAACAAACAAAACAGGCCAAAATCAGTTCACAAAATCAAATGGGCACTTTCTTATGGTCCGTAAGAAACGAAATAAGCTGGAATAGCATTATTATAATGGTAAACATAAGATTATACACCCTTTCGTTAACTATTTTTACTCCATTGACTTTCATCAGAGTGTTTTTACATCCGCTTTAACAGCATATCTATAAGTATATGCGATTCAACAGGCCCACATTTTCCCGGACACTTTCCATTCCTTTTCTTTTTATTTGACTTAAATAAATACATTCAAGTGGATATAGCGGTGGGTGTCGGTGCCACGTTCTTTATGGTAAAAAGTTCAGGCCGTCAAAGAAAAGTCGAGTGGAGTCGGCTGGGTTGGGTAAATATATGTGTTTGTTCAGACACACTCGCACAGAAGTACGTATGTACATAATTTAGTGAACTTGAAACTTGCCTCCTTGTCGTCCTGCGGCATATATACATACATACATATATACATACACACACATATTTGTATATCGGATGTCAAGGAGCTGGCCCCTTCAATAAAAGCAGATCGGGGAGGGATATAAAGAAGAAGCCGAGGAAAATTTCATGCTAAGTAATTTATATCGACGCGTACAGTGGTTGCCGAAAATCTGAAGGCCAGGATTCTTGCGCCATTTAAGTTTATTTAATTAAAATTTATTGCTACCGCCTTGCGCAAAATGAAATTCCCTCCAATCAATTAGGTCCGCAACTATTAGTCATAAATTAAGCAAGTGCCAGGACACCCAGAACGTTTTAATTGAATATTTTCCAGAAGGGAAAGACTAAATCATGGCCAAATATTTAAAACATGATGGTAAATCTTTTAATAATAATATACTATTATTAATTAATAATAATACTACTATTATTTTACTACATTATATTATTATACTATCTAGCTAGAATACGATAATGTTTTGCAGCTTATTGTAAGGGGATATGCTAATCAAATTCTTTGTAGAATATTTTTTCTCTTAAATTAAAAAAGGTTCTTATAAAATGCCACAGGACTCCGTGTGTACATGCTCGAAGAACACACAAAACATAAAATAAAATGCATTATGTGTGTATGACGACAGCATCAGCAAGAAAGGCAGTATCAGCTTATTAAAGATTTAAAAATTTTCTGTGCAACTCATCGAAGAGCAGGAAATTGATATGCACTTACCGGCAACACGGAAGTCAGAGAAAAGAGTAAAAATATAGTGAGATATGGGAATGAACCTGGAGAAATTGCGATTCTGTGGAGAAAGTAGATGAGCAGCTGTAAAGTATGCTAAGAATAATACTCGGAGGAAAGAAAAACCTAATTCGAAAGTACTACTATGAAAACATGTAATTTGAAAAATAATACTACCGTATTATAAGTATCTGAAAATAATTTTATTCTTTAAAATCTTAATTTAATTCTTATATATATAAGCAAGATTCAAGTTTTGGAATACTTCATCGAAATAAACGTTTAAATTAAGAAAAAGCCAACATAATTTAAGATCTGTGGCCCCACAAGGTGTGTCCTCAAAGTAAAAAAAAAAGGATCGAGTAGAATGCGAAGACAAAATGGACAGACCGGAAAGATAGTAGGGTTCCCCATTTTATCTTTTCCATTGCTTTTTTGTTTAGCCAGCTGCGTGTAAATTGAAAGATAATAACGAAGGCGGAACAGGATACCGGAAACCAGGTGAGTGGAGTGGCAAAAATGAAGCGCAGCAGAAAGATGTACCAGAATGCCAAAGGAAATACATTCCCCCACCTCGCATCAATCACACATGGACTCTGATTGAAAGCAAATCGCAGGTAAACAATGGATATAATGATGATGGGAAAACGTAATCGATACCCTTGGTCGTTACTCCTTCGAGCATTTGATTAAAATTTGTCGAGTTACCCAGTTTCAAATCAATCAATTTCAAAGACAACAAAATTAATGTTTGACATTTAATATATTTCAATTGAGCTCTTTGTCGTTTTTAGTAAGATCACATATGAAACAAGAAAGGAAATGTTAAAGCAATGCTCTAAAATTATGTTTAATAAAAATACTGGCAACTGGTTTATACCGTATACCACTACTATTTTAGATCATTAAACAACGAAAAAATGGTTTCTTGTCTAATATGTTAAAATATTAAAATTTTTCAACCTTCCCAATGGTAGCCACGTATTTGGTATACTTATCAATTTTGGTCAATTTAAAACCGAATTATATATTTTCGAAGAACTGGTGTACAGCAAATTTAAATACTTGATGATGAAAAACAACAAAGGTTATTCCTATGGCAGCTATATGTTATTGAGGACCAATCCTACTTAAATACTACCTGCAACAGAAATATTGACTTTTGGGAAATGCAGACAGCTTTAAAACTAAAACTACACACATACATTATAAAAAAAGAAAGTGACATAAATAAATATTTTTGCCTACGTCAAGAATATGGAATATTTCCAAATGCAGGTATAACATTTGATGTTGCAGTTTCTTCTTTTTAAAGTTTAAGCATCATCGTTGTTTTGTAAATAATTATATTTTTATAAAAATACATTCTCTAAACTTAATTTTTAAACATGATAAATTTAGGTAAGCAACCAACAATTTTTTTCATTGAAACAACAAGTTTATGTGGCTTACCGAAAATTTAAATGATTAGATACTTTCGTTTAAGAACCACAACACCGCAGAATTTTTGAACGATTACCTGAAAAGCAATTTCATTTTATGACACTTATCAAACGCTTCACGCAACATAAAGCAGGCGGACACTATACAATTCTCGTTAAACGTGCAAACAAAAATCGCATGCGAATTAAACTAGTCCAAACTGCTATTCACCTGGAATAGCAAAAGCATCCTGACAGCTGGCAAACTATCAGCTGATTGTGTAGGCGGGATATTTGAGTGTCCTTATTATTATCTAAGAATCCTTATGGATATTCATTTTTAATTTTATTGTACATACACTAGATTTTTACGGAACATATCAAATACATCACTTATTTCATAAGATTCGTATCGTTAATCAATTTATTTTTGATTCATTATTGAGATATATGTATGTATATTTAGCTTAAAAAAATGTATTACTTTTATGTTCATAAAATAGCTGCCACAATGCGAAGCTTTTTCGTTCAGCGTCCTGCGGTAATTACTTTGCTGGGCAGAGGACCTGCCGAACGTTTTAGGACTATTTTGAAGTTCTCGCTAACCGTGTAGTCCTCCTTAAATACAACAATCAGATTAAGTTCAAACTCTGAAAAGAAAAAGGAAAATAATGCTACGCGTAATAATAAATAACCAATACGATCCTCACCGATTTTGAAATTCTTGGTGAGTAACGTAGGGCAGGTGAACAGCCTTGGCAGGACCAAATGAATTGGTAGTTCCAGCTTGGGCAGGACATTGCCATCGGCTATTTGAATGGTCTGTATTTCGGTGGCATCCTTGGAGTAGCCCTCGTCGCAGCCACAGGTTTCCACACGCACCAACTGCATCTCAATGGACTTAATGGCCGCCTCCGTGTGCTGGACCGTAATGCTGCCAGTAATTGCAGTTGTTACGCAGAATTCACTCCGGTCCAGACGCCCTGTGATGAGGAATCTCGGCATGGACAACCTCTCCTTGGCGCTGGCATTCTTCTGCAGTGAGTCCGGACTCAAACTAAAAGGAACCACTTTCTTTGAATCCTCGCCCAAAGCCAGTGGCTTGTATTGCACGCAGAACTGCTGGGTTCTGGTCATGGATTTGCCCAGAAAATTCCTTTTTACAGTGCAAGTGAGTTGATAATTCACGTTGATGAAAACACCGTGGTATGTTTCATATAGAATTCGCGGTTCCTTTTTGCACACCAAAGGTAGTTCAAAGTGGAACTCCGAACGGCCTGCGCTCAGTTTCCCGGGCGCAGATAGCTCCAGACTATTCTGGAGCAGATTAATGGGTTTCACCGAGTTATAGAAAGCATCGAAAAGCCCAACGGTTTTAGCGCTTAATTGGAGATTAACGATTCCCTCCAGATACAATATAATTCCTTCGTGTTTTGTCTCCTGGGAGCACTGAAACTGCACGCAGCCCAATAGCATGTCCTAGGGAATATATATTTTCGTGAAATAACACCTTTAGGAGTCGGTAAGAACTTACATTTTCATGGTAAACCTTATTCTCTCTCTTTAATTTAATATCGAAGAGTAGTGAACCCATTTTAATCAGTAAATGAAAACAAATATAACAGCTGATGTATCCTAAGGAGATCTGGCATCCCTGGCATCAGCTGTCCAGCAAGTGGGCAGTCCCGAAATCGGCCAAACGAAAACAATATCGTTTTTATATAAGTTTAATTTAAACATTAACATTTAATAACAAATGCCTCGCAATATAAATGCGGAGAGGGATAATCCCTGCTTAAAGGTTTGTATGCTGTACGAAAATCAATAATTCCTTAAATATATATTTACAAAATAGGAGCAGGAGCTTTCATTCAAGTGCCTCAACAAAAACAACTTTGATCGCGACAAGTGCGAAATATATTTTGCCAATTATAACAATTGCAAGGAGTTCTGGGTGGGTTCTTCAATAAAAGTGATTGTCTTATGAACTAAATTTTTTTCTTTAATAGAACAAAGTAAAAAGCGAAAGGAGAGCGAAGGGAATAGCTCCATATTTGCCGCCATTGGAAGAACGCGATGCGATTAAAGCTGAATATATGAAAGGGAAACCTCCGCAAAGCTGATATAACTTCCTATTTAATACTTTTTGCACATAAACTAGCTACACATCAGGCAGGAAAGCTTTAACATGCATTAGACCTCCTGTTGGCATCTTTAAATCCGATATTTAAAAAGTCCCTTTTAAATGAAGATCTGGATTCATATTTTGTTATTAAAAACATTTATATTCAACTAAACTTAAAAATCGGATAAATCCCTTATATAGGCTTAAACAAATTTCGCCCTAGCTGTGAATAGCATCGGCGCCAACAATTTTTAAAGCGGGCATGGACTCCTCCAACATGACTGTGGCCAATTCTAATTCCAGAGTCTCTTTCGGATCTTCCAAGATCAGTAACTTAAGCTGGGGAAGACGATATAGGCAGGCCAAACCGTTGGTGGTGATTTCGGTGCCCGAAAGGTCGAGCACTTCCAGGTGAGGGTAGCCACCTCCCGAAATTCTATCCAGACACCAGTCATCAAAAGTTTTTACGTTGTGAAAGGACAGGAACTTAAGGGAGTCCAGGCAACGTATGTTCTCCAATCCCTCGTAGTAGAGTTCCATGTTATCACACCTTAAGGCCTCTACTTTATAGCGAGGATCGAACTTATTAGGCAGATTGAATTCTCCATCCTCGGAGGCTCGGCGCCAGTGGGTATCGTTGATGAACTTGACGGCCCCGCCGCGGTACAGTATGAAATGTGCCGCAGCCAATTCAGCGCCCAGAATCTTGTGTCTTTCCGGAACAAACTGCTGCATGTGTCGCTCAATGCGCTCCTCCCGGTTCTCCCACCACTGTCGTATGTTCCTCGGACTCAGATCGATCGGTTTCTGCATCATCACGATGAAATCTGAGGTTTGCTCCGCATTGGAGAAGAGCTTTAGCTTGCTGCTCCAATCCTCTGGCCGGTCGCCAATCGGAGTGCGCCACTTAAGTTTCTGCTTATCCGCCGCCAATTCTGCGCGGATCCTCTTCACCGTCGCACTGACCTCCACCTCCTCACCCGGGTACGCCTGATTTGTGGGCACGGTGGATGCCGTTCGAATGCCACATCGCCCTAAGATGGGAAATCCACGCGACAAGCGCTGCAACATCCTTCGAGTGTGATTTCAATAAATAAATTTTAGTGGGTAAATGTACTAAAGATGCGCATGTTATATGAACAGCGATGTGTCACGAAGTTTCACGACGTGATCCTAACTATACGATAGTGGCTTCATTGCCTATGTTTTCCTTCATAATGTTATGTTATGTACCACAGTGCACTAAAATATATGTTGCTTATACTCGCCGCGTTACGTTCAAAGATGAAAGAAAAATAGTATAAATAAAAAAATACAATATTTTAAACAATATTAAATCACACAAATATGGATTTAACAGTCAGATTTAAAGATCTGTTAATAAATTCACTGCTTAATTCAAGTTTGTGCGTGACTCACGAGATGCGCGCCCGGAATCACAGCAGCTGACGCATCAGCTGCTAGCACCGAATTTATCGCCGAGTTGGCAGTCCAAGCTGATGCGACGCCATTTTGCTTAAGCGTGCTGTCAAACGCTGAATTTCACATTTCCACCACAAGAAAAAAGAAGAGAAGAAAGAAGCGCAGACGACCTTTGCTGTAGTGCGTGAGATACCACCGAAAAAACGAGCTAAATCACTTAAATGCTGATTAACCGCCAGCCAATCTGTTAAAACCAACGGCAGCTAGGCGAACGCCGCAGAAACCTGCCGACAATTACGTGAACCAACGCAAGGGCACCCGTGCAATTGGCATTTTAATTGGCGACTTTAGCTGCGAACGGCGCGCCGAAAAATGGTCAATTCGTCTGGCAGCGAGGATGGCCAGCTGCGGAGCCCCAACGATGGGCATTATCACAGGTGTGTATTATCCCTGGGGTCCTGGGCAAACTCAGAGATTCGGTGTTCTCAATATGCGATTCATGGAAAATTGTTGCTGCATACATACAAAGAGGCGTACATATACACACGGGTGCTGGTTGCGCGGCGGGAATTCCGCTAGAACTCTAGCCAGATATCTTGTGGTATCCCGCCGTTCACATCTCTCGCCTATTCATACAGCTGCGGTCATGATAATAGATAATAAAGTATTTTTAAAGAATACATCAAATAAATTTTTAACAAATGATTGGACCTACGAAGCTCGATTACGTAAAAAGTATATATTTAAAACTATTAATAGTGAATTATTTCTTGGTTTTCCTTATAAAATGGGTCACTGAACAATTTAAGTACTTCCCAATAAATTCAATCGTGAGGAAATTTAATTTAAATAATCCGTAAACATGGCTATGCATTGACTTCAATGACAAATCCAACTATTATTTTGACCACACGTGTACCAATAACTGTTGCATGTGTGTATGCAGAGGGAGGACAATTTTCCCCCACCATCTTTATTAGTTGACTATAACGAAGAGTACATGCCAATTCTCTAATATTGATACGAAATTTGCGTTTGTAAAAAGAACATTCGCCCTTTATATATCTGTACATGTATATCACCCCAACATCCCTTTCGCGCTTGTTTGCTCTCCTTGATAATGATAACAAAAATACCAAACCAAAAGAAAACAAAACCAATTTATGACGATTTAAAATTTATTGATTTTATTGAACCGTTTAATTGACTTGAATTTTTTCGTTGCAAATAGGCCAAAAAGTGTGTACTTGTCCCATGACCGAGGCGCGCGATGGCCAACAACAAACCTAATAATAATCGTAATAAAAATAAAAAAAGAACCAACAAAGCTATTAAAAAAAAATGCAAAATTAAAACGAACGAAAAAAGTACAAAAAGTATGTGAAAATTCGAGTTTAAAACTGTGCACCTGCAGTGTCAACGGCAGATGGGACCAAATCTTCTCAAGCCAACCTACACTAATCTCGCTTGACAAGCCGCTGGCAAGTTAAATGTGTTCCGAGAACCGAATACCGAAAACCCGAGAATCGGGATAGAGATCCGATAAGCTCCGAACCGATGGATCGATCGATTCGATCCCTCTCATGTGCTGCTGGCGGTAAATTGTAATACTCTGTAATAATCTCAATTGAATGAAACACACACAATATTGTATTTATACTACTTTGCTAATGCCTCTTTCCAAGTCCTGTCTCAATGTCTTTCGTGTCTCTCTGTCTCTCAAAAGATAACTACTCCCATTCCCAGCAGGTTGCGCAGTCAGTCGTGTAAGTGTTTGCATTTTACAGCCCTTGTGAGCTTTGAGGCTCCGAGCTTCATGGAATAGTTACTGGATCCGGCATCAGGTAAGTACTCCATTTGATTGCACTCAATGGTGGGTCGATTTTCATTTATGTGATTATATACATATATCCATATTTACACGATTTATAAAAGACTAAGCATAGAATTACTATTATCAGATCTACAGATTTCTTATTTGGACATTAATTTTTCAATGACCCTATGATTACTTGTCTCCAGACTTCCAACCATGTTTATTTGCCCTCAAATCGACTCACCAAATTCACTCGTTGCTGCTCAAATATGGAACAAAAACGCCAATTATTTGAGCAACACTGAAACGATTGCCTCGAATAAATCACTTATGATTCGCTATACTGCACCACAGTTTTTGTATCTAATCTCGAAAGAATTCCAGAGCTAACGTGGACTCGAGCTTTTAAGGTCTCCAAGGGCTAGTGTAAAATGTAATCCTAACTCCGACTGCAGCACAACACGCAACCTGCAACGAGCAACATGCAACACGGTCATAGCAGCGCCTGGTCTACTGGGACTTCGGCAGGCAACGGTCCAGAATCATCAGCAGATGGGACACCACTTAAAGCATGACACCATAATTTTGGACTTTCTCTCTTACTTTTAGCCGAGGCGAGGAGGATGAGCACGAGGTGGACGCCGATGCTTTGTACATACAACCACCGCAGGCCAGCCGAGAATCAGGATCCGGTTCCAGGCGAGAGAAGAAGAAACATTCCCGCGAGCGTCGACGCCACAAGGAACGGGAAAATGTGGGCGGTGCTGCACCAGGACCAGAACGGGATCATCGATATGAATATCGGAGCCGGGAGGAGCACTACCATCACCACCATCGCGAAAGGAGCAGCAATGTGGCTGCAGCTTATGCGAAACACCACCTAGGTCATGCCTATCATTACCCCCAGCCGCCACAACAGCAACAACAGTCCCTACCTCCGGCGCCCAGCTATGCTGCCCACCATCATCATCATCACCAGCATTTAAGTGGAGCTCGAGCCGCTCCCCGCGATTACCATTCCTATCCATCGGGCTATCACTCGAGCAGTCGGCACGGCGACTACACAATGGAGGAGCCAGCGCGACGCAGTAGTAAATATGCAGAGAGCAAGGATGCTGAGAGCCTGGAACAGGATCTGCGATCCAGGCTACTAAAAAAGCGGCATAACTACGTTAAGGACTATGAAACGGAGGAAAACTATGAGCATCGGGTCGAAAGAAGTGATCGGCGGGAAGGGGGACGCAAGGAGAGAGAGCGGACTGGGCGAAGTACCCACAAGCAAAACCGTCACGACCGAGTCATTGAGCTGCTGGACAGCCCAGATCAGGAGCACCACCATCAGCACCAGCACAAATCGCATCGCAGCAAGTGGCGCGAGGAAGTTGAGGTGAGCAGACAAAAGATGCCCGAGGACTTAGAGCTGTTGGCTCGCAGGGAAAAACTACTTGCCGCTGAACGGGACAACCGGCAGCGAAAGCAGACGGCTCGTGAGGAACTGGAAGCTCGGAGGGAGTTGCTCCGCGAGCGAAACGAGCACAGCGATGCACTGAGTCCAACAACAGTAGCTGCAAGCGTAACTGCTGGTTTGAACATTCATGTAAAGAGGAAGTCCAAGCCTGATAGCTATGAGAAGGAAGTCAAACTTAAGAAGCGGCGGGAGGAGGATATCGAGGTTATCCGAGATGATGACGAGGAAGAAAGCGAAGAGAGCGACTCAAACGAGGAGGATCCCGAGGAGGACAGCGCAACAGAATCTGGAAGTGAAGACAGCTATGCTAGCAGAAAGAAGAGCAAGATTAAACCCAAGTCACAATTGGAAGACGACGACGAAGATTTACCCTTGCCCGATAGTCCACTTAGCGTGGGTGACCTATACAAGTCACCCAAACAGCGTCAGCGATCTCGCTCTGTAAGCTCTAAGAGCAGCTCCCAGTCCAGTCAAAATAGTCGATCCAGATCTCGTTCTAGAAGTCAAAGCAGCCTGGAGGATGAAGTAGATCGGCGAGTCGCGGATGCACCTGCCTCACCCAGCAGCAGCACGCGCAGCGAGGAACGTGGAATGACCCAAGAGCAGCCTGAAGAGAAGCTCGAGGAGAAACTCAAAGAGAAACAAAAGTCTCTGGAGGAGCAAATTCCGTGCGATGACAAGGGCGTTCCCCTGCCCAACTATTATCCCGGTGTACAGGGTTGCCGCTCTGTGGAGGAGTTCCAGTGTCTAAATCGCATCGAAGAGGGAACCTATGGCGTGGTATATCGAGCCAAGGACAAAAGAACCAATGAGATTGTGGCTCTTAAGCGGCTGAAAATGGAGAAGGAAAAGGAGGGATTTCCGATAACATCACTCAGGGAGATCAACACTCTTCTCAAGGGTCAACATCCGAATATTGTGACTGTTCGCGAGATCGTGGTCGGATCCAACATGGATAAGATATTTATTGTGATGGACTATGTAGAACACGACCTGAAATCCTTGATGGAAACGATGAAGAATCGTAAGCAGAGCTTTTTCCCCGGGGAAGTTAAGTGTCTGACTCAGCAGCTCCTGCTAGCGGTGGCCCATCTCCATGACAATTGGATATTGCATCGTGACCTGAAGACCTCGAATCTTCTCTTGTCCCACAAGGGCATTCTTAAAGTGGGCGATTTTGGATTGGCCAGGGAGTATGGTTCGCCGATCAAGAAGTATACCTCACTTGTTGTGACTCTCTGGTACCGTGCACCGGAGTTGCTTCTTTGCTCGCCGGTTTACTCCACTCCCATAGACGTCTGGTCGGTGGGCTGCATTTTCGCCGAATTCCTGCAGATGTTGCCGCTCTTTCCGGGAAAATCTGAAATCGATGAGCTTAACAGGATCTTTAAGGTAAGATATGACTGACCATTAATGTCAAGGGATAAAAAGCCGCTTGTGATAAATAGTTTTGACATTACATAAATTTAGAAAATCACTTGCTGACTGATAATTGACTGTCGATTTATTGTTCTTTTAGGAATTGGGCACTCCGAACGAAAAGATCTGGCCCGGATACACCGAGCTACCCGCCGTGAAGAACATGTTGTCACAGAACTCTCAGTTTACCGAGTATCCCGTCTCTCAACTACGCAAGCACTTCCAGGAGAAGACCTCCGAAATGGGGCTGTCGCTGCTGCAGGGTCTGCTTACGTACGATCCGAAACAAAGACTGAGCGCCGACGCGGCACTAAAGCATGGCTTCTTCAAGGAGCTGCCATTGCCCATCGATCCCTCCATGTTTCCCACCTGGCCGGCCAAGAGTGAATTGGGAGCCCGCAAGGCACAAGCCTCATCCCCCAAACCACCGTCCGGTGGCTCGCAGTTCAAGCAGCTAGGCCGCGATGAGCCCATTGCTGTGGGTCCGGGAAACAAGCTCTCATCTGGGATTATCACTGGCAACAAAAAGAGCCACGGAGCTGGTGGATCGTCGGCTAGCACGGGATTTGTCCTGAACGCTGGATTAACGCAACGCCAGTTGGCCATGGGACCGGGATTCAGTCTGAAGTTCTGATTCTGTGTGTTTTTAGCCCATTACGATTACAATTAATTGTTATGTATAGTTAGCGATGTAAGTGAAAAATTTCGTTTAATTGTATGTGTAAAAATATTGTTCCATATATAATTTAAAATGCCATACAAAACAATTGATGTATTTTTCATTTCAAGAGTGGCAAACCCGTGTAGGAAAGCTAACTATAAACGTATCGGAAGTTAGTCACTAGTTTACGACTTGAGTTTTAGTTTTATTTTCCGGGTTTAAAATTCCAGAGACCAAAAGTCAACCCACCCTCTGTACACTCCAAATGCATCCACACCTGTAACTTTAAAACTTAGCCTAGGGGAATACTTTCGCTCTATCTGAAATGCCTAAGTAGACCACAGATAGAAGTAAGTGGTTTGCCACGTGGGAATGTAATCTTTAAGGGGTTTAGCCACCACCTTAGCAATGGGCACGCTTGTGGCCACAAAGTCGAGAATCCGGTCCAGTCTGGATTTGGTGAAGCTGTCATAGAACGGCGATCGGACCAGGAAGTACATGATGTTTATGCATCGCCTGCTTAGCTCAAGTTTTTGTTGCTTGGACATTAGGTCGCGATGCTGACGGTACAGGTGAATGCTATACAAATCCATGGATAATGCTACCATATACTGTTTCCAACTTCTCTGTCCGAACAACCCCATGGCGACCAGGTGGATCAGCGGCTTCGATATATACAGGTATTCGGCTTGCAGGAGTTTCCGCGGAATTTGCGTCTTCACGGCTTCATTGTTGTCTATATGAAGCTTGAAGTCGCGATATTGCAGGGGAGGAGCACCCTCCACCTTGCGAATAACACGGCCAGATCGCTTTAATTGGAAGGTGATTGAGTGCTGGGATTGCAGCAAATCGTTCGTCAAGGATACTGCCCCATCCCCAGAATTTTTCCTCTGCTTGCCGACGGCCCTTCGATTCAGGGCGGCAATGGGCGGTGAGGTTATTATATCCGAGGTGGAGTGCTTCAAGATAAAGAAACGGCCCGCTGCCTTGAAGGCCTGTATTAGCGCTATCACTAGCCATTTGCCGGATTGACCGAAAAGCCGGCGGGCTGATATCTCGATGAAAACCTCGCTATATTCAAGTGTCGTCAACGTGACCTTTAGACGGTAGCAAAGTTTCGATTGCAGCTGGATTACAGAATTCGCCTCGGCATTGCGTGCTTTTTCGATGATCCGATCGTTATAGAACACCAGCATATTGGACAATGTGTACACCAGCTCACTGACCACATTTGATGAGGAAATACGACCTGGAAGCCGGACCAAAGAGATGAATCTAAACGGTCTATGTAAACAAGAATTTCACCTTACCTGCTATAAAGTAGGATACCCACTTGACTGTTGTCTCGAAATCTCCCACCACATCCGGGTTTTTCGCCACCCACGCCTCGTACGCCTTTAGCATGCCCTTCAGAGTGTCCATTATATCCCGAAAATATTGCCCGATCCTTTCAATAGTAAATAAAAATGAAGAATTTCGGTCTGCAGGTAATCAAATCGGTGCAGCTGTGGGTTCTGGGCTTTTGGGCAAGGCGTTAGTGCGTTCATGCTAGAAAAAATTGAAGGTGACGCAATGTACATATGTATGCATTCAAACAGAGAGACCGTTGATTAAACGAAACCCTTTTTGGAATGTTAAAACACATAAAACACAGAAACATAACATTAAATTGCTATAAAAATAAATTTACCAGCCTGTATAACTAATTGCAAATTTTTGAGAACGCCATAAGTACATAAAATGCATGACTTTTATAGCGATCACTAGGTCGTCGTACGAGCTTTAGGTTTCTTTTAACTTATCATCCACCTACAAATCGTAAGAACAATGTTTGGGCTATCTGTCATTCTTGATATCTATATTTAATCTAAGATTTGTTTGTTTAGTCTTGGCATCTTGGTTCAAGCTTTCTGAGGCTTTATACTCCAGTTTGTTTTTCAAAATACGTATTTTTATTACGTCACAAAATACATTAATTTGCCACCACCACTTAATTAACGTGGAAATCCTAACGCGTTAGTAACTTCAAGAGCACTCAAGTGCTCGGTCACACTTTTGTTTTTGTGCACTTTGCAATCGAATTGTTCGTGAATTCGGGTTCACTTCGTTTTCGTGTGGATTAGCTAGGCAAGATTGAATTAAGAGTCGATATACAGATGTCCAGCAACAATACGGATACTGGGGACACCACCATCATGGCGACGGCTACCTCGGTGCAGCACGATGTCGAGGCCGGCGCAGATGAGCAATTGCCCCGAGAATCGCTGGTACCATTTGTATAACCCCTCAAGTTTGCCTAATCTATAATCCGACTATTCGCCGCAGATAACCACTGCAGTCAGTTTTCTACAAAACACTAAGGTGCGCCACACGACACTTATCCAGAAGCAGCAGTTCCTACGGTCCAAAGGTCTCACTTCTCACGAAATCCAGTTAGCCTGCGAACGGGCCGGCGTTTTCACCCAAGACCCCAATAATCCCAATCCCAGCCCGAACACCGTGATCAGCATTGGATCCCAGTTACAGGCGCTGCAGCCGCAACCGACTGTCTTTGCCCGGATCAGGGAAATCATCCATTCGGCAGCCCTGTTTAGCGGCGTTGTTTATGCAGTCTACCTCTTCTGGAAGGTGAGATACCGTGATGATCCCTATTTTGGGGATTTTATTAATTGCTAAAGCTTAGCTGCATATATACATATTTGATGAAAATGTCTAAAAAGTTTGTTGATCAGTTCAAAGATCATTTTTGATATTAACTTTTAAAACCTGTATATTTACAGAAATACATTGCGCCTTACCTGTTTGGCAAGCCAAAGAAGAAGGCAGTCGATGAAGTCCTGGACGACATAGATAAAAAGGTGGACCAACGCACCAACGACCTCAACATGGAGATTTCGGCGGTCAGGGATCTGATCACCACCCAGCAGAGGGAACACGCCCAGCAGCTGAACCGCGAATTTAGTAACTTCCGCAGCGATCTGGATGCCATTAAGGGCCTGCTTTTGAACCGAAAACAGTTTGCCGGTCCTGTGGCCCCGATTGCAGTGCCATCCATTCCCGCCTGGCAGTTGGCCGGCTCCCCGCATCACCATCACCGGCACAGCGGGTCGGACGACAACGAGAAGGGCGATGATGCTGGATCCGGGTCGGGCTCGTCGGAGACCGAGGTGGTAACCAAGAATAGTGACTCCAGCTTGGAGATCATGTAATGCAATCAGAATACGAGGTTGACTATATAGACGTAGTATATAGTTAAGCTGTAAATTGAGTTTTCCCTTAAATGCCTTTAAGACTTTTTGGTTTTTTGCTTTGCGTTTATAGCATTTAAGTTCTCTTTATAGTCAACAGCTAATCCATATCCAAAAGTACATACACACACTCACATATACACACTTATGCGATACGATGTCTATACAATGTAATAATAAAAAAGTTTACATAATAACAGGTTTGAATTGAAAGAAACTGTTTAATTAAGCGCAAAAATGCTTTTGTGTAGTTTTTCGTTTATCGGTACATACGGGGTGGGGATAGCATATCGGTTTAGACAATAAATTTCGACTTAGACGATAATTGGTTTCTAAAAAAGTTTGCCGAGTGCTACTTTCTATAAATTGGCTAAATTCCCTTACGTTTGATTTAAGATTATGCTGAGCGGAGATCCTCAAATTGCAATGTAGCTCTTTAAATACTCCACCCAGATCCTAAATGGATCTATATTATTAATTTATTGTGCGGTGCGTAGTTATGGTTTTGTTTTAATTACAAATTTGGTTCTCTGCGCATTCCGTATTTCTCTTCTCCTTCCTTCATTAAATTTCCTTCACTACTTACGTTAGTTATCGATTTGTACATACGATAATTTAGTATTCAAATAATGGTTTGCCATTTTCTTTAATGTTAATGTATTCTAGTAAGTTAATAGTCTCACAAAAGATTGTTAAGGGCGTAATAGTTCATTTAAATGTGTTCTTTATTTCTTTTTTTGTTTTGTGAATGGAAAACCATTGCGAAATACCCTGAAACAAGGATAGAGAACAGTACCCCTACCCATACTAAGTATGCATTATTAGAGTCTTTTGTTGGGTAGCGTGGCCCTTGTTTGTTGGGTACAATCGTATAAGATAAACAACGGCCAGGCCGGAATTTATCATCTATTTCAAATTAAATATAACATATTTACAATTAATTATACCTTGCGATTGAGGCAATACCAGTTGCCGAAGGCCGAGCACTCTGTACATTTGAAAATTAAAGCTTTGACAAAAAGTTGAATGTGTAACAAAATATTTAGTGTTTTAAAGCCTGTTGTTTAACCCAAACGTAATTTACAATTCGGACAGGCACAATTTGATTAACACCAAGCAATGCGTAAAGTTACAAATAATTTTTTTTAAATAAACTACAAAATATTGCGTGATATATGCGTTTTTCTGATTCCAATGATACATTTTGAAAACAGAATAAGACAGTTGTACTTTTTCGGAAAAATAGAAATTGCTATTCCTTCAGCTTCCGTTTTTGATTAAATTAGAGTGATCATCATGCGACTACACAAAACTAAACCTCAGAACAGGCAGCATGGCCGCTAGTGTGGCATTAAGCCCAATTGGTTTCTTCTTCCTCAAATGTATCCCTAATTTATGCTAACAGAATGTGCACAGATAATGTGGACAAAACAGAACCATGTGTGGATAGCAAGATCCCAAAAAGAATCAAATCTAGACAGCTGAGTTTATGACAGCTTGCGTGGATGCAGAACTACTAATGCTATTGGCCTGGCCAAATGCAGATCCCGCTCCAGCACCCGATGTACTAGTCGTTGCCGTAATGCTCACCGCTGCCGTTGTAGCGGATGTCACTCCATCCGGATATCCGCCCGAAGCAGGAGCCGGTGAAAGGGACATCGTCGACGAAGAGGGCGAAGAGCAATCGCTTTGCACACTCATTGTGGGCGAGGCGGCTACCAAATTGCTGCTACTACTGGTGTTGCTGATGGTCATCGGGAACTGTGGCGGCGGATTCCCGGTGGGCGTGTGCGGGGACAATGGCGACATTGAGGACGATGTTGTGGTCAGCGACGGACTGCTGCTTGCGCTCGTTGTAGGGGCTGCGGAGGAGCTGTTGCTATTGACTCCACTGATCGTACTAGAGTTGGATGTTGGAGCCGTGGATGCGGCGGATGGTGGCGTTGATGGCGATTGCTGGCTAGAGCTTACCCCAGATGCTGCCGCCGCAGCTGCTGCCCGTTCACGCTCTCGATCTCGTTGTGGCCTGAAGGCCTCGCGCAGGGCCTCCACGCGAATTTCGTTAGGTCCCCATCGTGCGTATCCGGCGCTATTTTGCAACCACACCACCTGGGTGCCCTGCATGCACTTAATCAGCACATCAGACCTACGGGACATGAACAGTGATAGATAAGTATGAATGGGAACGGCATAACTTTAACCCACTTTTGCAACATGTGCTGATAGCCGTGCCTGTACTCGTGTGCCATGCCCAATACAACCATTGAACGGCGCTTATACATGCTATCGTCCAGCTTGGATATGCTCTTCCACTCTGGCAGGAACACAATAAAGCTGTATTAAGAAAATCCAATATAACTTGTATTAAACTCCGGGGGTACATAACATTAAATTTAAGTTCACCTCAGTGGTTCCATAGTGTCCGTGAGCAGTTTGTCGATGTGCAGCAAAGAAGCCTCAATCAGCTCCTCGCAGTGGGGAGGATTCACTTGGAAGGACCCGGAAACGGGCTTGAAATCCAGAAAGGGGCTATAAGATCACACACAAATTTTACTTAGAGATAGCTCATTAAAATTAATTATTTGACTGCATACCCCCTTGAACCGAAGTAGGCATCCGTGTCGGCAAACGCGGAGCAGTATTGTCGAAAGTAGGAATTGAATGGCGAGGCGAAGCACTCGAAGCTTACACCAAAATGCCGATGTAGGCACTCGAACACTGGCACTGGCAAGGCTGCTTGCGTAAGCTCCGCCTCCTGGGAGGAATTCAGGGCATTGCCCAGGAAAGTCTGGTACCTCTTGAGCAAACACCACACCCGGCCGATGAACAGATCAAACTTCTTGTCGTCGAAACAGTTGTGGCGGTACAGCTGTTCCAGCTTCTGCAGATAGGTGAGGTTGATGTACTGAGCATCAGGCTGATTGATCGTGGCAGGCGTGTACTTGATGATCATGTGGTCGCGATCCTGTAAGTACTCGATCGTCGGCATCCGTGGCGATGGGACGGCAAACTGTATGGGATAGCACCACACTTTCTTTAGATGTGGCGGCGGCGGTGGAGGCGTAGGTTCCGGTATTCCGTGCTCTTTGAGCAGCTGCAAATGGCGCTCACGGATCTTGCGGGCATGATCAGCCGACAAATGATAGATTTTCACGCACAAGGTTTCCACGGAACTCTTGACGGTCTCAACCAAGTGGGGTTCACATTGCCGTTTTAGGTGGGCCAGACGGTCCTGAAAATCTTCGTAGCTCGCACCCACGGTACGTCTTAGCCATTGGAATGTGTCCTCCACATTCCACTTGACGACCTTCTTGGATTCCGCAGGCGCCGATCGGGATTCTATTATCTGCTTTGCTGCCTCCGCATAGCGGGAAAGCTGTTTCCTGGCATCCCCTGTGAACTTGGGCTTTACTATCTTGATAGGTATATCCGACATGATCTCGCGGTACATGGAGCTGGAGATCTCCGGCAGGCAGCTACTGGGCAACAGCGGATCGCAGCCGGTATCTATCACCTTACGTTCCATCAGCCAGCGGTTGAAGGAATCTCTGGGTGCTTTTATATTTTCTCTGCGCATGCACAGATCTTCGTAGGTTTTTAGCAGCTTCATAGTGAAGGCTGCCCGTAAAGCCTCTACCTCAGGATGCGGTTGCGGCAGAAGAGTTGGTGGTCGCTCTACGATCACGGCATTGGTGCACACCTCCAGGTCCCAGGGACCGGCCAGAACAAACTTTTTCATTGGAGGTCCCCCGCCCATATGATGCTGATTGGGATGGATGTGCATGTCATCCGACGGCCGCCGCTTCAGGTGATGATGCTGCTGTTGCTGCTGCTGGTGCATATTGGGGGTCATCGGCGTTGGACCTCCTGCATGGCAGATGCCCAAAGGATCGGTGAGCGGATCAAAGGGTCTGGTGCCGGGCATCTCCCACAGCGATTCGCCGGTGACCTTGTTCCAATAGTATGGTCGGTTTTCCCTTTTGGACCAGAATTTCCGCCATCCCTGGTTCACTAGCTCGGCGGTAAGCTCCTCGCCATAGCCCCCGGGTCCCAAGGTAGGCGGACCTTGCGGCGTATGAGCCATGCTCTCCAGCGGTGAGGGAGCATGTGATTTCGTAGGCGTCGAGGGTGAGGAGCAACTGGCCAACGGTGAACTAACGGCGCCACCACCCAGATTGTCCGGTAGAATGGGTCCCGTTACCGTGGGAGCTCCTGCCGTGGGCGAAGGTGACATGTTGTTGGAGGCACTCGCCGTCAGCTGATCCCAAGCACTCTGTGCGGCGGAGGAGGCGGACGATGAGGATGATCTTGAGGGCACGGGCGAGGATCCCATTGCAGGAGTTCCCGTCGACGCTATCACGGAGGACAGCAAGCCCTCCGTCCCCGCGCCCAGGTTGTGTATGTTGTTATTGTTGTTGTTAGCTGCCATGCTGCGAAATATTTCTGCAAGAACGAGGTAAACAAAAACAAATGTTTACAATCGGAGATGAGAGTGAGAGCACAGCCGCAAAAAGAAAAGATAATCAATGGCCGGTGATGACGAATTGGGTTTTCGGAAAATAGCTAGTAATTCTCTTGATTAATATATTTGATGACTAATCGCCCAAAATAGGGATTTTTACTGATGCCAATTAAAGATTTAATAACATTGGTTTTACACGCCCGGATTATCTTCATTTATGTTTTATACAGCGTTATGTTCTTTTAAATGTACTATATATTAATTTTCAGTCTAATAACATTATTCTTAATTTTTGAAATCGTCTTAATTATGGCTTTAACCCTTAAGCTTAGTGTTTACAAAATGATGACTTTGGAGCCTTAATAAGTTTGACGAAATATGTGGAAATTGTTTTAATATCCAGTTTATGACCAACTTTACTACAAATGAAGGTCAAAGCCCGCTAAATCCCAGTTTGGCTAGAAAATAGCCAGTGCGACACTGTCACGATGGCAGATAATGAAATGAGCGCGCGCCGGAATCGAATCGAAGAAACCAGAACCACCACCAGAGAGCTATAACTGCCGTTAGTCAGCCAGTCGACAACAGCCACTCAGCGGAGCGAGATCGGGGGCACGCTAAAGTCGGACGGAATGATGCGTGGGGATCGTGGGGAGTAGTAGAAATTAACACTAAAAGTTGAGGTGATGAATCCCAAAAAATAACAGAGCGCCCTTAGCCAGAAAACGTATCCGTACCCACACAAACGAGGAGAAGAAGGAAAGAGAGGCGGCGCGCATGAGCGAGAGAGCCAGAGAGAGCGAACCAAAGCACGAATGAGAAATCAAAACAAATTGCAAAAGAATAGAGATTTTCTGCCTGGGTTATGTGTATATGTTTTGACGAGCGTGTACCAAGCGTATGCGCACCGCCACAAGCGGAATAAAAAATATACAAAATAATTTGCTGCACTCGCACACACTAACACCAACACACCTCCGCTAACACACACACCCGCACTAACTGCAGGCATTATGCACGCCATATAAACAATTGCGAAAAAAGTTACACTTGGTTTCGTGGCCCTCGACGGCTACGTCATAGCACTAAAATAATGGCGCGCTTTTTCAGTGCACCCACAGAAAGTCGCTAAAAATTAAAGGAAAATATAATATCAATCAGGGAAACTTTGCAACGCTTAATTCCAGGCGGATTCGGGCAACTCGCTGCTCGACGGGGTAAATAAACAACATTCTGGGTGCAACGAAAATTTCTCTACACTTTCTTTTTGCACCCACCGAGGCACAGGCACATCAATATTTTCCATTTTATATACTGCCTGGGCATCGTGTGGCCGCACTGCTTTGAAACGCCACTAAACTCACCTAGTTTCAACTATCCTAGTCTGATAAGCACGCGCTACGTGTGTGCAAACATTTAGGCGTGCTCTTTGCGTAAATATTCCCGCGATTTTCTTTGGAAATTAAAAAATAAGTTCTTCTCAAATTCTTTTTCAGCGACGAAACTCGGAGCAGTTGAATCGAGATGGCATGGTGGCGATAGGCACAATATCGATTGACTGCTTTTTTTTTCTGCTTATCGCTTTACATCCGCGATTAATCGTTTACGATAGTTTCATGATTTTTGTTCCCATGTGAAATTTTAAATCTCGTAACCACAGATTCCACTAAAAAAACATCAGGAACTGTTTGTACATTATTTGATACCTTCAATACTTTTCAAGCGGATTCAAAGGGGTGCTCCCTTAAGTTGGCCCAAAATTCCGCTCGATTGGAATGTTTAACCATATCTTTACTTTAATTTATCGTCTGCAATTTTAGACAAATTTCTATGCTTATGTTGAGATCCGGCTTGTATCTGTTAATTAGCCGCAGCAAGTTATACTTTTTCGCCTTGGAGTTGTTTGATTCTAGTTCATATAGAGTCGAGAGATTGACCAGCAAACTTTCGTTCAGTGACTTCTGGGGATTCAGGTTAATAGCGCGCTCATACAGATTTATAGCATCCTTTAGCTTTCCGGCATACAGGAGGCACACTCCCATATTGTTTAGGATCATTGTGTTGCCGGTGTCCAAGTGTAAAGCTTTCTGGAATATCACATAAGCCTCGGGAAAGTCGTTTTTGGCCACAGCTATTAAGCCTTTATCGACCAAGTCTCTAAGATCAGGCGAAGAGTTTCTGAAACAAAATATATTATCTAAGTGAAAATCGCGTTGTTTAGAGTCGGTACATACATTTCCCTTAATCTCCTAGAGACGGCTATCTTCTGCTCTGCACCAAATATGTCACCAATTTGGAGATAAATGCGACCCCAAGCGGAGTACAAGGAACGCCGATCCTCCTTGCTCAGGCTAGACCGCTTTAAAAGAGTTCCCTCCATTATGTCGTCTATCATACTGAATTTCTTCATCTGCAGGAATTAAATGGGTAATGTTAGACTCATTTGAGGAATGTCTTCCTTAAACGCACCATTAATCCACAGTTGATGATTGAATGCAGAACCCTTTCACATCGCCTTTGCCAAAACTCATCTGCCGTATTGTTGCGCAGATTTGTGTAGTGCTCCTTGATTTCCCGGGTGGTCACATGAAGTTCTGAAAGTCTGTCCAAGGCGACGTGGGGTTTGCCCAGATAAATGGGCAGCTCTGCGAGTAAAAGCCGGAAAGAAAAGCAGGCTATGGATCCACTCTTGCCATTGTACATTTCCGGATAGAAGTCGTAGAAGACATCGGGGCTAGTAAGTTGGCCGAAAGGTTCTGCCTCGGCATTCAACAGCTCAAACTCGCCCAACTTGGCAAGAAGTGCGAGTCGCGTAAACCACAATTGCAGGGAGTGGGGCGAGTGTTTGGCTGGCTGACCAGATCTCCCGTAACCCTGGCCATAAATGGTCAGAAGACGGCCAGTAAGATTCACGGCAGTGCGATAGCAACCGGCGTGGATTAATGTTCTCAATCCGCGCTCGTCCTGAGTGACATCATCGACGCGAAGGATCTTTCGGTAGGACAACTCTGCCTCTCCAAGGTGTTGGGTCACCGCCACGCTGATGGGATCTACCTGAAACAGTCAATATTTGTTTAAAGCGTTATTATAATTAAGAAGAAGTATCGAATGTTACGTACCAAGTCATTTTGCAGATGGATGCCCGGCATAATAAGTTTACCAGGCTCGTTTTCGCGCGGCAACTCCCATAGATTTCTTACGTCGTCACTGACTTTTACGGAATCCTCTCCTGCCTCAGGTGTCTCAACATATTCAGGTGGCTGAAAGAACCCGGTGAAGGTGTTGGACATCATGCTTGCGGCGGTACTGGTGTTACTGGCGCTGCTGGAACCCCCTTCTGGTGGCACGTCCTTGCCCTTTGGTTTACTTGCCAGCTCATCGAAGAAACTGGGCGGATCGTTTGCGAAATATTCGCTTATTTTATGTGACATGTCTTTCCTTGATTGTTTTTCGATAAGTTGTTAGGGATGTCACTATCGCTGCTGCCAGAGCAAGTGCTATCGGCTCTGAATGGCGCCAATAGTTCAATAGTTTGAAAACATCTTATAATTAGCTAATCCTTTTTTGCGGACGCTACGTGTGGACGCGAGTTTTGCATGATTAAATTAACACAACTTTAATAAAAATTAGTATATTTTTATTAAATTGTTTGAAAACTGCTCTTCATTGGCGGTACTTTTGAACAAAGTTTTACCTAATACGTCCATCGGTTTTTTAAAAAACAGGAATTGTGCTGCTCTGCAACATAAGGATTTAAAGTCCTCAGATTTTTATTAATAAAAAGGGTGGGTTACAAAGGTTTATTTTCTTTTTGACCAAGAATTGTCCAAGAAAAAAAACCAAATATCCAAGGACCAATATAAACTATATGAGAATCTATTCTATTGTTTCTGGTTTAACCAAATAGTACCCTATTTTGTCCATAGAAATGATATCTTATCCATTTTGGGGTCAGTGGATATATTAGCTTTTAAAAACGTTTGATAAAAAACGTTTATTTTTCTTTTATCTTTTATTTTCTAATACTTCTTTTTTACCGAAACTAAATTATTTCCAAATAGAGCACGCACAAATGTAATTCAAGTTTATTGATCTACTGTCATTTGTTTATTATTCAAGTTGTACAATACATAAAGCAAAATTAGTTAATTCTACAGCTAACAAAGATGGCCATTTGATGACCACTTTCCATTTGCCTTTGTCCTAACATAAAACGCATTACACTCTATTTACACGAAAACAGCCTCGCTCGGATCGCAGTTTATTGCCCATTGAAAATCGTTTCGGGATAATAGCTGGGCGCATTGAACATGCGCGGGAATCCATTGCCATCCAGTTGGCCCACGGGCAGCACCGACATTATGTCACTAAAATGGAACAGAGAGCGATCGATTAGTTTTTTAATTTGTTTTATTAATTTGTTCTAATTTAATTTGATTCTAAATGTAATTCTAAAAATATACATTGAATCACCCCTACTTTGAATAGCTCAAAAATCCCTTAATAATTAACCAAAGAAGTGAAGTAATATTTTTCCATCCCCATGACTCCATTTTTTAAGATTCCTGTGCGCACTCCGAATGGTTCTAGTTTTGGAAGTGCGACTGTGTATTCCCGAACAGCTAAAAAGAACACATTTACTCCACTTGCGAGCTCGGGTGTGGGATATGGGATATGGTATGGGTGCTGCAATTTGACGCCCTGGAGAGGCCAAGCGATCAACCAGCGGGATGCGGACGCCGCCGAGTATGAGGTTGAGCATGAGAATGAGAAGGAGGATGAGGATGAGGATGAGGGGCACATGCTACACGCATGCGCTGCGTTAGGAGTCGGGCACGTCCCGAGTCCCTTGGCTCTATAAATATGCAGAGGACCGTGCAAGGAGCCGGCCGAAATTGGACATAAAACACGCTCAAGTGGGCGGACTAGAGGCACAAGTGCTATACGGTATGGTACGGTCACTTACAAACGATTTTAATGCCAATTCCAAAAGAATTGATTATATTCGTTCGGATTTCGAAGTTCTGTTCTGGGGCGAAACACGCTCAAGTGTTGAATGAATTGTTTTACGAGTTATGAGGAAATGGAAATTACCATGCCGGGGTTAGATTCGTCTTTGAACGCATTGCGTTGGCTCAAGTTCAGGGAAATGTAAAGAAATCTAACTACTCTTCAAGTGGTAATAGCTGTGTGGTAAGTATGAATGGCGAATAATGTACATACATATGTATGTAGTTCTATTAGCTCTTTTCAAAATGTTTGTTTTGGGAAATTTTAAGAAACTCCAATTACACTTTAATCGAAAGTATATGTAAATAGTCTTAACAGTTGGTAATTGAGGAATTGTTGGGTTCCTAAAATAAGGAAAATCCTACTTCGTGTGTTCAAGAAATATGAACCTATTGGTAGTGTTGTTCAAAAGCATTTTAAATTATAGTTAGATATTAAGCTAAGTTATACAGTGGTTTAATGGATGGTATAAAATGATATTTTATAATATCAACTTACGGTCTCTGCTGGGGCGTGCGGTCCCGCTGGCGGCGGTTCTTGAACCAGTTGGAGACCTGGGTGAGCGTGAGGCCGGTCTTCTTGGCCAGCGTCTTCTTCTCGTCGGGGGTGGGATAGCGGTTGGTCAGATAGCAGTCCTTGAGGGCGTTCCGCGACTTCTCCTTGAAGCAGTAGACCGTCTCCTCGCCATCCCAGATCGTCTTGGGCAGGGGATACTTCTTGCGCAGGCGGTATTTGTCCACTGCGCCAAGTGGACGGCCGCGCACCTTCTCGGCCTCCTTGTAGTGGGCCTTGAACCAAAGGTTCTGCAGATCCACGTGGTACTTGATCGAGAAGCAGTGCGTCTCCAGCAGGTTGTAGAGCTCGTGGAACTGGCCCAGATTGTAGGCCACCATGGCGCGGGCTCGCAGCACACTCTCGTTGGTCTTAAAGAATTCGCTGGGCGGCAGGCTGCAGAGGAATGTGGTCAGCTTCTCGATGTCGCCCTTCTGCTGCAGTGCCTCGCACATGCACTGGATCTGGGGAAATGAACAGCACTATGTACAACTGAAGAATCAAGGAGACATATGTATCCTATGCGGATCCTACCTGATCCGTGGAGAACTGAAGCATTTTGGCGTCGATGGGAAAGCTGCTCACTGCGGACATGTTGTGGGCGGCTGTGAGATTGGATATGAGGTGACCACCACTCCCGGGATTGCCCCCCAATCCGCCGCCAGTTCTCTGTAAGCCGCCGCATAGATCCGTCTTCGTGTTCCCGTTGAGGTCTCCCAGGTTTCCACTGCTCCCGTTCTCGAATATAATGCTATTCAGGCTGGGATAGTGCGTGGGCGTGGTCGAGGCGGTGGGCGGCGGGGACTTGTCATAGTCATTAGTGATGTCCTGGAAGCGCCGCTCCAGCAGGTGATCCTTTTCCACGCCCTCATAGGGCGCAAACTTATCTAGCTGCAGAACCGTTTTGCATGACAGGTTGCCCCGATAACCTGAGTATTGAATGTTGGAAACTTGTGTCAATCAAATGTCTTAAACTTAGTTCTAAATCGTGCCAAATGTGGTTATCTAAATAGTAATTAATATTCTGCTTAAGGTTGGGCAACTCTGGATCGCATAATCTAGCAAACGGCCAAGTAATTCGATTTCTGAGGCCTTCAGATGAGTTCGTCTTGCAGATCTGCAAAGCAATCCGATTGTAGTGATTACATCTATGTGACACCTCGGATTAGCCACTTCTTCGTTCTTTCCCACGTGCCACTTCCATGGTGGTCAATGAAAGCCCCGCTTTCCCCGGGGACCCGAAACTCAGATGTGACTAATCAAAAGCCCGACATGACCAGAACGATCGCAGTCTTTCGACACCTCAGACGAAGGGGACTGCCACTGTGGATCATATTGAGCCCGAAAGAGACATCGGCAAATAAATAAATGCGATATGCTTTACACAGCTAAATGTGTGTGGATATGCAGTTGTGAATATGTAAATCTTATAACATTAAATACATTTTAATTGATGGGCGAACTGCGGGTGCCCTTCCCTAATGTCGGATACCCTTTCGTTGAGAAAAAGAAACTGAAGAGGTGCGTACTAAGCGAGATAATTTTTTATTTTTAACCAAACATTTTAGGGCAATTGATGGTATTGAACAATATTGGAAATGGCATATTAGAACAAGAATTCGCAGAGATTAAATAAAGCGTTGGAAACCATCTTAAAATGGTTAAAAAAGAGCGCTAATCATAGGCGGCTTTTATAATTATTGAAAATGAGGTGGAACATGATTACATGATTCGATAGCTTTTTTATCTTTAACGTTGTCAGTTAAATTCAATAAAGCGGACCACAATAAGCATAAAAACATTTTATTTGTGACGCAATAAACTGCCCGACATAACTGCATTACCCACAACATGCACCCTATCCATGCAGTCCTCAAAAATCAAAAATGTGTGCTGCTCAGCAGAATAAAAGTCCCAGGCTTTAATTGTTTATGCAGCGCCTCATTGACGCCTCTGTCCCGAAACACGATACCCTGGGTCTCTTGTCTCTGGACTATTTGCACCGATAAGACTAGACCTAGTTGGATCCGATGGGTGCAGTACACCAAGGCGGACTCACCAGCGTTTGGAAGGAAGAGTGATCCGTAGGCCATCGGGGAGCTGAGGTTATCCTGCTGGACAGCCGAGTGATCCGAGGATGTGCCGCCGGAACTCGTCGAGTCCAGGTCCCCGCCGATGGAGACCGACAGATTGTTACCGTCCATGTTCTTCTCAAACATTGTGCACCTCACCGAGTTACTGAACAACGTTCGGATTGGTTGTTAAATTGTATGAGGTTGTTTTTACTTTTCTTTCTTGGTTTTTATATTTATTTTAGATTATCATTTTAGTTTTCGACCACATTATACATTTTATAGAATTACAGTGTTTGCTCTACTCATTTACTTTGCACTTTGGTAACTGCTTCAATGGCTTTGGTTTATTTTGAAACTTAAGGCCAATTAAACTGTCCTTTTAAGCTTTAAGTTGACTGGACGGGACTTCGATATTCAAATCACTCGGTTAATCCCGATTTTTGTTGCTTTGACTTGACCAGTTGAATCACTAATTGCGTTCATTTCTTGCACGAATTTTTATCTATACTTTGAACATCTCCTATTTTGTACTTGTTGCTGACTGGATATTCTGCTCGCTTACTATTTTGTAGTATCCCAGGAACTTTGAATTTACTTAGATATTTCCCGGACCGATTCTTCCCAGCGACTTGACGCGACCGCTCTTCAAACTCGACTGCAAGCCAGCGAAAACTGCATTCCAAGGGTGTGTTCCGTGCCATTCCGTTCTGTTCCGTCGGCCTGCGGAACGAGTGGTCATGAGGGGAGGCCGCCGCTTACTGGCTGCAATCCCGCCAGTTTAGGGGTGGTTCCGTTTCCGCTTCCCGTCCGCGGGCGGTGGGCGTGGCAGTCGGCAGTCGGTAGCCATTTTGTCCCAAAACTTCTTTGCCTTTGTCTCGTTTTTGCTATCTAGGGGCAGAATGGGTCTTGGATTGGCAAACATCATGACCTCATTAGCGTTTTCGAGGGTGTCTGATGATTGCCGTGTGCTGTTTCTTGGAATTTACATCGGGTTTCTGTGATATTGCTTAATTTCCGAGCAGTTAAGAGTTCTTCTCACACAGATGACCTTCCTGAGCTGGAACTTTAGATGCCTTAAATTACTAAGATTCTGCTATGCAACTAAAGGTTTAGTTGAAATAAAAATATGTTAAGAGCCTTAAAGACTCGCTCAAGTCTTTTATCTAAAATAAAATAATATTTCGTATACTAAAACAAAATTTATAACGACTTGTTGGACATTTAAATACTCAGGTTTCCATTTTAATTAACTTACATTGAAACATGTTAAATAGTAAATTTACACAAGGCATACATATATGTACATATGTGTGTTCCTTTAACTTAACATTCTAATAGTTGATAATGTTGTGTTCATATTTTCTTGAATAATTTCCACATTTTTATTAGCCATTAAAGAAATAATTCATTCCAAACTTGAATTTGTCCATGTATGCAATAGGTATGAAGTCAGACGCGATGCAATCTGATGCTCGACTGAGGCTGAGTTTGGGAAAATTCCTTCTGCTGCGCATCCAATGCGATCAAATTTCAATTACAAAGCGCTGCTCTCGACTGCATTCAGCATTCAGCGCAAAATGGTGTGATGGAATAAAATGAAATAAAGTGACATGACAAAGGTGACAATCCACAAAAAGGGCAAACAATTCCGTTGCCCCCGGGAACAGGAACAGGAGCAGCATTAGGCATAGGAGTAGGTACAGGAACAGCCACAGAAACAGGAGCACTCCTCGGATGGATTGTGATTGTAAGGGAATTGTCGACAGGGAATTCATTAAGCACCAAGACGAGCCGGGAGGGTTGACGATTTCGTCACACTCGCAATGCCCCTCGACACAGTCCCAAAAACCCAGATTTGTCACACCGAAATCATCAACACTCCCCGCACAATATTACAGCTCACATCCCCTCTCTCCACTCAACTCACGATCGCACAGGTGTCGAGCGCTATGGCGGATTAGGTCCACTTACTCGGGGATTAAGCAGTTTTGTAATATGTTTTTCAGTCCTAGAAGTGCTTTATTGACATATGAAAACATTCTGTTGATTGTGATGGCGAGCAGCGGGCTGCCTTGGAATGGGAATTTTACTTTATTTTCTCACATATCCAGGCACTAAATACTTTTGCCTTCTGGATTATTTCCAATATTTGTAATACAAGTATAAGTTTATTTGTATATATTTATATATATTATATATATATTTATAAATAATTTCCAATATATGGACTAGTTATATGTAGTTAATGTTTAGGAAAGGTTTATTTGAATACACGTATATTTTATTACATTTTCAGGACATGTTGTTAAACCAATTTGACCCGTTTCCAAGCAACGCCCCTTTGCAGAGGTGTGCCCTTTAATTGACCGCAGTGGAAGGATTGTAATCCCATCCGCGCTAATTCCATTATTAAAATTAAAATCACGTGTCAGGACTTAGGCATCGCATGCAAACAAACGAAGCCTTATTTTATATATTTAACGATTCTTAAAGCTTTGCGAAAACGCGTCTCCTGGTTCCCACACTATCGTGTTTAGCTGAGCCAAGCTGAATTTCTCACTCGGTCGCCTGGTGTCTGTTTCAAAAAAATTCAAGCGCATAAAAGGCATTCGAAAGTACTAAAAGTTTGAGGCGAGAAATAATAGAAAACTTGAGGATGGAAATATATGTATTGGAGCGAAATAGAGCTTGGATCTAAGGAAGGGTAAACCAATTCGGAAGATGATTTTCATTTACGTATAATATGTATAATAAGTAAAATATTAATGTTAAAAAACTCACCATTGCCAGTGCTTAATTGTTTTTTATCCATCTGAAATCTAGCTAATCCGCATTTCCTTTATACAGAAGTACTTCCTGGCTAATACTTTTTAAGTAGCTCCTCACGTTTCAACTCAGTTCCCACTTTTTGCATCATCCAGCATTATAATACCCCTAAATACCCGGAATTTCCAAGCACTTTGCGATAATCTGCAACTATTACTCAATTTTCCATACGACAATCCGAATAGCTACTCTCGAATTTATGTGTTCCCTAGTAACTTCTTGCATAACCATTTGTGGCTGGCCAGCCCATCGTTTTCAATAGTTTTTCAATGGCTTTCCATTGTAGCCTATTGTTGCGCCTGTCGACGCTCAACAAATTGCTTAACTTCTCGCAAAAAGAGACAGGACTCTCCAGGATTTTTAGCAAACGTCATCATCCTGCGGCAAGAGAAGGGACAACCTGCCCGGTTAATCCCGAAATTCCAGACTCGGGCCAGAAAATAGAGCAGAAAACAGCTTACCATCTGTAATCCCGAAACTCGCAACAAAGCGTTTTGTAAGGTGTCACCTTGTCGCTATCCCGTCTGCTCCCATTCACTCGCAGGATTCCTTTATCCTGTCGATCACACAATAATGGGAATTGTGTGGGAGTTTGTCTGGCGATGCCAAATGATTTTCGCACCTTTAGCTGGAAAATGTTTTGGGCATTGCGCGTTGCACACAAAGGTGTTTATAGAGACATCGCAGGACAATCCAATTAATGCGATTTGGAAGCTAGAGATTCAATGAAGTACAACCAATGTAATGAATAAAATACAAAATAATAATAAATAATTCCAATTAGTTTCACATCTACTGGCTTAGTCTACACAGAATGTTCCGTTTAGGCTATTCTATGCTATAAATATTTCCTGACGCTCATTTAGAATAACTTGTTTAATAAAATATTTCAGAAGCTATGTCGTGGGCCTTCATGGGTCAAAAATACGTGGCTGGCGTATTTATTTTCGGAGACAACACGAGACACTCAAATTAATGCTTTTCGAAGGCAGAAAAACCAGGAGAGCAGTTCCAATTCTTCCCCGCCACTTAGTAACGCAAATCAATCAATCGCAAGTCGCGACTTTCCTTCATTAATTTCAAACATATGCTGGGATTCTCGAACACCAAACAATTTCCACGGCTAATTGGGCGGGGGAGTGGCATGGGTCCAGTCCACTTCCCCATTGAGAACTCGGAAAGGGGTGTAAGACGATCCTTAGTTGGCAACCAGCTCATTGTTCTCATTAATGAAAGCTTCGCTGGCGTTTCCTTTCTCAACTCGACCGATAAACAACAAACTACAACTTTTCCACTTAATACTCTTCAGCTATTTGTGTACACAGCGTACCTGGCCAGATTTGAATATGATAATTGATTGCAGTTCACTTTCTGAATAGGAATTCTATTGAAAGTCGGAAACCTGACCAGAATGGCAACTGATTTCCATCATCTAGATCACATTCTTCGATTGGCTCTTTCTGAATTTTGTACGGAGAGTTCTTGGGAAATTTTGGCCAAAAATGAATGAAGTTGGAAGGATGAAGAACGGAGGTTGCTGAGATAAAATCAGAACACCATTCACCACTTGGTTTTCCAAGTCTGACGGGTGTTTGTCATCAATGCAAAGAGAAAAAATGACTAAAAATCTTATTCTATTCATCATACTATTTATATTCAAGTTCTATATATTATGCCTAGCTTCTTATTGACCATATAATTTATTCTGGTAACGCCTTCATTAAGCCAAAATTGTAAACTAATTATCCACAGCGAAGCGAAATTCCCGCGGGACACAATTAGTGTACTTTGTATTTTTTATTTTGGACATATGCTTTCCCTTGCCGCAAAATGAGCAAATAAATCATAAATGTTTCATTCAGCGTAATTGAGCCCGAACTTACCCCTAAGTTTTCCAAGGGGCAGGGGTGTGTCACCATGCCTACACTTCTGTGAAACGAGAAAAACAATGTAATCCGAGAAGGTTTTGGAATGTGCGTAATATTGTGCGCTGCTTGCGAGGGGAAGGGGAAGTTGGTGGAAAAACTTCTTCAAGTTTTAGGGGTTGTTGTGGCTCCGCCCCTTGGAACGAGTGGAACCGAACTGCCAGCGACGAAACAGAATGGGAATGAAAATATGTCTGTTTAGGATATTTAGTAGGGGAACCCATTAAATTTGTTTCCTTTTTTACGTAGCTGAAATAATACTATTTAAATGCCATTGTTGATTCAAATGAAAGAACTATATTGCACTTTTTATATAATAAAACGAAACAACTCAATAACAATTTAACAGCAAACAAAACGAAAGTCAAACATCTTTGGCCAGTTTATGGATCTGGCGGTAGTTGACGTCCACCATTCGAATACTGCCCCCAACTGTGGCCAGCGGCTTCATAAAGTTGTTCAGGGTGGTGGCCACCGGTTCGAGGATGTCCCTCGCGGAACACAGGACATTGTATAGGAAAATCAGAGGCGGCTGAAGGTAACCGTTGAAGAGCATGGTCAGAAGGGGCTTCAGCATGTAGTCCGCGGTCATGTGTAGTAGTCCAACGATCAAGGTGTTCACCAGGGAGTAGAGAACGAATCGGTAGCTCTGCAGGATGAAGGCCACCACGAAGGCCACGGCGATGTGCAGCAAGCCGAAGAGCTCCGCCCAGAAGTGGGTGGCATAGGTGGTGGCTCGGTCGGCCAGGACAATGGCATTGATCTTCGGATGCGTGTCCGTGGTGCTCAGATAATCGGCGCATCCGTGCTCGAAGGGATAGATGCCGATGCAGGTGTGCCGGTTGGCTTCCTTGCGATTCCACTGCGGCTCCGGCAAATCATCGATAATGGACTTCTGGCTCTGCGGCTGGCACTTGCACATCTTGTCCAGCGACTCCACCAAACGGGCCAAGAAGCCACCTTTCTGCTTCTTCGCCTGCGATGCTTTGTGGGACTTGGTGCGAGCCTTTGCCTTGGGAGCACATTTCGTTGGAACGAGCATGTGGGGTCGCCGCTTGGAGTAGCGCTGGAACTCGATCCTTTGGGGCTTGTTCTTCGTCAGGCTGAGCAGACTCTTCTCCGGTTCGGCGTGCATCTCGTACAGAGTGTGTGGCGAGCTGCCAGAATCCGTGGACTCGGTCATCTCGCCACACGCCACATCCTTGAACATGTTGTACTGGGTCTGACTGTTTTGGTATGCGTAGGAATCGCTGGAGGAGTTCAACCGGGGAAAGATCTTCTTTAGGGGAGAATGCAGCTTGGCCGTTACGCCCACATGATTCACTTTGATCAGGTTGGACTTGGAGGTGGAGCATTGGGGATCGGTTGATTCGGACATGGTGACTTTATGTTTTAAAATAATGTCGTGCGCCTTCAAATCTAACTGACATCTTTTTCGATCGAGAGATGTGAATTTCTTAGATTTAACTTAAGCTTAGCGTGCCGAAAAGTACGACATCATAAACTTATTAGTTTTCCAACATAAAAAAGGACAGATACTTTTTGGCTTATTGTCAAGAATATATATTTTAATTTCAAAATTAATTCTGAGGTGCGAGGCGATACTTTTCATTTCCGGTTTGCGTCAACACTAATTCTGCTGGTACGACTTGGTATATTCTCGGTAGATATTGTACTTTGTCACTGATTTCTCTACCGGCCAGCAAACGGTCACACTCGCTTGAACGGAGCAAATTGGAAAAAAAAAAATACAACTGTAATTAGGAGCCATAATTAATTCATATCAAATCGCACACGCTTTTCTGTTTAGCTAGCCAAATAGAGAAAGCATACACAGCCGGAATGATCGCCTCCGCCTGGCGCAGCGTGGCCACCACAGTGGAGACCCAGTTGACGGCCACCTACTTCCGAGGTTCGTCCAGCAATCTGAAACTGCTCCTGCGTTCCTGGCGGACAATTGCTCGAGCGGATTCCCCTGGTTTCGGAGCGATTCAGCGGCGGTTTCTGGCTGTGCCCGTCATCTGTCCAAGTCTCGTCAAGCGTAATCTATCCGTACATATGTGTTTAATCTAATCTCTGCCTGCGCTGCATTTACATTTCCAAATATCTACGCTTTTATGTTCGTCTGTAGTTAGTCAGTGTGCTTATCTGTTGGGCCATCTAAATGTGAAACCATCGCCTCGTTACAGTGCAAAAACTGCGCAAAGTCGGCTTTAGAGGCATGCACAGCACCTTGGAGGACGTGAAGCTGGAGGGCATGGAGATCAAGATCCTGCCGGCCCTGCAGGACAACTATATGTATCTGATTGTGGACACGAAAACGCGCGAGGCGGCCGTAGTGGATCCCGTGGAACCGGAGCTGGTCATCAAGACGGTGCAGGAGCAGCAGCTGACCCTCAGCAAGGTGCTCACCACGCATCATCACTGGGACCACGCTGGTGGCAATGAGAAGCTGGTCAAGCTGTGGGAGAAGGAGCTGGATGTGTATGGCGGCGATGACCGCATTGGTGCCTTGAACAAAAGAGTGCAGCAGGACGACACCTTCACCATAGGCGCTCTGAATGTGAAGTGCCTGTCCACTCCGTGCCACACCACCGGCCACATTTGCTACCATGTCACCACGCCGGAGGGGAGTGGCGAGGGAGCCGTCTTCACCGGCGACACCCTTTTCCAGGGCGGATGCGGACGCTTCTTCGAGGGCACTCCCGAGGAAATGTACGAGGCACTGTGCACAAAGCTCTCCGCTTTGCCGGACACCACCAAGGTTTTCTGTGGCCACGAGTACACGCTGCAGAACATGAGCTTCGCCCGTCACGTGGAGCCCGACAATGAGCTCATCCAGCAGAGGATCGAGTGGGCCAAGCACCGGCGCGCCTCCCAGGATCCCACTGTTCCGTCGACCATTGGCGAGGAGAAGTCCTGGAACCCCTTTATGCGAGTGCACGAGGCCACGGTGCAGAAGCACGCCGGCGGAGCCACCGATCCCATCGTCACCATGGGCAAGCTGCGCAAGGAAAAGGACACCTTCAAGGCCTAATCGGTTTTCTCGATCATTTCGAAACTTGTGATTTAATATTGGATTTTGATGGTTAATAAAATTAACGCTATATGTGAAGTGCAGATAATGAAAAATGTTTTGGAAATCCAGAATAAAGAACATTTTATCGTGTTCTTGTATGAATGTATATAGTCTGAAGTAATTGATTTCGCTGCCTGATCCAACTATATTTACAGAGAAATGAATTTTTAACATTTTTAAAATGTAAATTTTTAACAAATTCGTCCTTGTTTGAATTGTAACGGTTTGGGTTAGACGTTAGTCCATTTTAAATTAATCGAAATCACCTTTGGTATTTTTAGCGACTTTCCGCCAACGATCTGGCAACCCCGTTTTGCCATTAACACAAAAATCGCGGCGTCTGTCCAATGTGATTTTGAAATAAAAACAAGTTAACAGCATAGCGCGATGAACGCAAACAAACGGAGAAGTTCGGTGGGTTTTTCGAAAATTTAGTTAGTAAGACGCACTCATGGTAAATCTACACTTCTTGCAGTTGCGCAAGGCGCCGACCAAAGAAGATGAGACGACCACAACATCCGCGATCAAACAACAAATCAAGCGACGCATCAGTTTCAGTGGCAAGAAATCCGTCAGGTACGTACAGTACGAGTAGATATATGCGATATATAACGCTCACCATCCTTTTTTACATAGGGAATTTGTCAACACCAAGGAGACCAACAACTGGGACGACTCATACGAGGTGTCGGAAAACCATGCTGAGGACAGCTCGGGATCGAAATGCTTAATAGGATCAACTTCAGTTGCAAAGGTTCCCGAATCTGCCGACAAGGAGAACATTCCCCTGCGCAGCGTTTGTGAGCGGGAGCGTGTCGACCTGTCCGTGAATCTTCAGAACAGCGTTGATTTCACGCTGTTGTCTTGCGAAATGATGGACAAATCCAGGAAGACCACCTCCTCCGCTGTGTCCTTTTGCTTGTCCTCCGAGGAGCGAAAACTGTTGCAAATCAGTCTCAGCGACCGGCAGTTGGGGGACAAGACCATGGATCTGATGTCCGGATCTCTCGTAAACCGCATTCAAATCCCGCCAAGCGTTTGTGAGGAATCCTCCTTCAAATTGCAACCCAAAGAGAGAGAAAAGGGGGTACACACCCCAGCGGTCAAGGCTGTGAGTGACTCCTTCATGGACATCACGCCATTGGGATTTACTGATCCTACTCCTGCTGCTCCTGCTCATGCTGCTCCCGCTCCGGTTTCCGCTCCAGCTCCTGTTACAACTCTGTATCCTCCAGCTCAACAAAGTTCAATGGAGCTGGAAGACGACAGCATTGTGAGGGAGATGCGCGAGTTTACCAAAAACCAGACAAAAACACCGGCGCAGAAATCACTTTTCATAGATATAGAGGAAACCAAAAATGAAAAAAATGGAGCAACTGGAGGTGTATTACTCCCATTGAATGGTTAGTGTTATCATAATTAACTTCCTTTAAAAGAGTTTTGAGTATGCTTTGGGTTATTTCACTTTATTTAGCAGTTTCCAATGACCGAGATCGTTCGCCATCAAACTCATACGAGAGCCTTAACAGCACCATGAACTTTACGAGAGATGAGTCCATGCTGATACCATTCGACATGATTTCGGGGAAAAACATAAGCAAAAAACTCAATTTCCGTCAACTCAACGAAGACCTAGAGGCGGGTAAGATCCGGATATTTCCAAATGGGCCAAAAACGCCGACAACGGATCGCAAGGACAAGAAAAATAGATTTTGGCGTGGCCTGGAAGAGGAAGCACCAGACGATAGAAGTCCAAAGAAGGATATAAGGAGCATAATGCCACGAGGAGCGTTAAATTTCAGTGAGAACATGACCTTCTCGCCGACGAAAACAAGTCCAGTTCGAAAGGACAACGAGCAACTGAAGGTGGTGGATGAGAAGCAAAAGTATCGACTGTCCCAGGCGGATGAGATGATGCTTGACAATACCAACTTCTTGGCTCATGCCAGATTGGGCGACGAAACCCAGTCGAGAAATACGTCGAAAAACTCGACGAGGAGGGAGACCACTTACGAAAACCCGGAATTGAATTTGGAATATCCTACGCTAAGTCAGGACTTTCCACCGATTCCGAGTTCCAAGCCTCGTAAAACTGATTTTGTGGCTGAAGAGATGCAGATGAGTCAGATAGATTACGCTGCTATTCCTGAATTGAAAACTGTTCCCACACGACGCACCATGCATCTCAATGAATCCATGGATCATGAAGCTACGAAGTCTACGTACGTGAGGAAGGAAATTTCGATTACCACGCAGGAGACTATCTACGAAAAATCCACAACCAACGAGCAGACCACCAACCAAAAACACACGGGTTGGGCCTACACTAAAACCAAACGCAGGGAGACGCTTTTGATGCAGGAAAGCATGGAGGAGGACATCATTAGTCCTCTCAAGGATTTACATATAAAGCCCAAAGCGGCTCCCCGGGAAACATGTCAATCCGAAGTGGACCATACACTTTATTTATCAGAAGCACTGGAAGAAACGTTAAACCAAAGTAAAATGTTACCTATTCAAAATGTTTCCCCTAAAAATAACATCAAAGCGAGGAAAACCCTGCTATTAGAGGAACCCATGGAAGAGGAAATGAGTAGTCACATTGTTCACAATTCCAATAGAAAGACTATGCACTTAGCGGAACCTCTGGATGAGGAGGAAGTCATTTCGGACAAGCACTTATCATTCAAAGATTTCGCGCATCAAAAAAACAAATCCAAGGGTCGGCAAACTGTTTTGTTAGAAGAGCCCATGGAAGAGGAAATATTTCTTAATCAGAAAAATCCACCAGAATTTGATTTGAAAAGAAACAAGACAGGACCTCTGGAATACAGTCAACTAAACCAAGGCAAAAGTTTCACTTCGAAAAACAAATCCAAAGCTAGACAAACTCTCCTGGTCGAAGAACCAATGGAGGAGGACTCCGAATGTAACAGTAAAGATCCACAAACTTATAATAATACCAAACCTGGAGAGGACGACATAAATAAGATCACCAAGTCCAGACAAACTATTCTTATGTCAGAACCTTTGGAGGAGGATATGTGCCTTCCATTGCTAAAGAATAAGTCAATAGTGTCCCAAAAAGCAATAGATGAATCATCTAAGAGGCAGCGACCAAAATCGAGGCACACTCAATTATTCTCTGAGTCCATTGAAGAAGAACGTATTCAGGAGGACCTGCCAGCTGGAAGGGAGACTGGATCAGCTAGACAACAAAGTTTTAAGCCAAGGCAAACGCTTATCATGGCAGAACCCATTGAAGAAGATGTTGGAGAGCCTGGATTTAAGTCACATGTGAATATGGTGCATAGTAACACCACAGATTCGTCGACTTCCAAAGCAAGACACACTCTTTTGATGTCCGAACCAATTAAACATGAACTAACTAACGAGACATTAAACGATGAGAAAATCAAGAAGAACCTGTCAGCTGGAAGGGAGAATGGTTCAGCTAGACAACAAAGATTCAAGCCAAGGCAAACGCTCATCATGGCAGAACCCATTGAAGAAGATGATGGAGAGCCAGGAGTTAAGTCACTTGTGAATATGGTGCATAGTAACACCACAGATTCGTCAACTTCCAAAGCAAGACACACTCTTTTGATGTCCGAACCAATTGAAGAAGTACTAACTAAGGACCCGCTCAACGAAGAGAAAAGAAAGAATACCAGCACCAATAGGACCCTAATACCGAGGCGGACCATTCTGATGGCGGAACCGATAGAAGAAGAGAGTAATACGTCTATCGCTGACAAAATCAGTCAATCTCATTATAAATCTAACCGCACGGGATTTATGAAAGAATCTTCTGACGAAATGGTATTCGAAAACGCTCGCCAGCCAACCAAACCGCGTCAAACTCTGCTGATGGCAGAGCCTATAGAGGAAGATGTGTTCAATCAGTCAAAGGATCAGCCGAAGCCACACCCTGTTTCTAAAGGTAAGATCACTCGGGAGCACTCAAGACGCCACACGCTGATAAATGCTGAACCCATTGAAGAGGATTTGGACGTACGTAAACCGCTGGAAAATTCTAAGGAGTTATCTGTGACTGCCAGAATTATTCAATCATTCGCGGAACCCATTGAAAATGCTATTTTTTCTATTACTGATCAAATATCTAAGCATCAATTTTCCGAGTCGGCTAAAACTCTTTCTAAGGCAGAGCGTTTAAAAAAAGATTCGCAACCCGCAAACCACCTCCACCAAAAGCCGAGAAACACCCTTATCTCGCATGATTCTATTCAGCAGGATTTGAGAGCCGAAGAGGAAAGCTCTTCAGTTGGACCCCTGAGATCTAGATGCAGACAAACTCTTACCATGGCAGAGCCCATCGAAGAAGATATGAGTATCCATAGTATGACCAAGCAAAATAATACCAATCAATCACATTTGGAAGCTATAAATGTACCAAAGTTTGGTGGATTGAGGAATATAAGTGCTAAAACAAGACAAACCTTGCGTATACCGGTGCCCATTGAGGAGGATTATATTCCACACCCACAGCATAAAACGGTGGTCAAGGGCAGAACTACGCTGCTTTTGTCCGAGTCCATAGAAGATGTATCCGCTCAACTTACTGGAAATTCGGAAATGAAATTAATGGGTTCAAAGGTTTCAGCGGAGCCCATCGCGGAGGATTTGGTCGCCAAAAGGCCACAGCTGTCACAAGCCGTGGAGGTGACTTTACCCAGAGGGAGCCAAGTTCCCGTGGCTCCGTCATCCAAAAGACGTACAGTACTGTTATCAGAACCCATGGAAGAGGATGAGGGGAGTTTTGGTGATAGCTACCCCCCAATTGAGCGACAAGTTTCTAAAATATCAGAAAACCCAGAAGTAAATATCAATTCACCCAACGAGTCCGTTCAAAAGGAAGAGATGGGCACTTCTCCCAGTGCGAGGACCCATCAATCCATGGCTATGTCTGAATCAATGGACTTCCAAAGTCCGGCATTCAGGTCGAGGGGTCCGGACTTCAACGCAATGACTCCGGGAATGTCGCTGACTGAATTTATGGATCAGGAGGAGATATGCAAAACCCCGATTCACAAAAGAGTGCTCATGACTTCTCATCGCAAAAAGTTGTCCATGTACCAACCAGTTCCGATAGATCTTGAGGGAGATGGCACTCCGAAAAATCCCTGTCAACTAAAGCGCCTACCCACGCATCTCACGCCAAATCTTCCAGAGTCCAAGAAGCGACACACGCATTTATGTACTAATAGCAACATTGATACCGAAATGGAGGACGATCAGGATGGTGCTTGGGGAACGACAAACATTCAGATGAATTCACGGGCAAATAAATCACGCAGGACCTATACAGTGGAGCAGTTGGATGCGTCGGTGCAGCCAGTAAGGGACTATAATCCTGTAGTGACTGAATTGGACAAACAGGGCGGTCTTGATTTGCTGGTGCTGCCGCGAAAATCAGCATATGACTTGGATCTAGAGGAGAAACCCATAACTATCTCCGATGTGCACAATTACTTCCAGGAGCAAAAGGAGGAGCAGCGCAAGTCTAGCGAAAGGGAGAGCGGCAGCTCCAACGATAGAACCTTCAAGAGCTACGCCGCAACGAATTCAAAATTCATCAATCTGACCGGGAACACCACAATATTTGCAGCCGCAGAAATTTTGGGTGGCGACGATAAGGAACAGCCCCAACAGATAGACAACGAGCAGCTAAGTCTGGTTTCCACGCTGGCGGAGGAAACAGACGATGATGACGAGGAGGACGATGAGCAAGAACAAGACAAGCATCACTTAAAATCTGAAATCTGCGAAGGTCAGCTTAATGCAATGGTAAAAGCTGGCAGCGAAGGCTCCTGCAGAAAGTGCGCGAATTGCAATCAAACTTTAAGCGAAACGAGGTTTAGTAGCGATTCATTTATCCTGCCACCCCAGAAATTGTGGGACTTTTCAAAGCAACAGCAACGGCTGCGCAATATAAGACAGAAGCCGTCTTGGAAGGATGTGAACAGTTACTGGGAGATCGAGGAGGAGGCTCGGCTGTCCAGGAACCAGGACTCTGACGATTCAATGGAGCAGACCAGGGTGGAGGATGAGCCAACCAAGTGGAACAAAGCGGCGCTTCTCGAAATGTGCAAGATGTAAGTACCGTGTATGCCCTTGAAGTTTTAAAATATTTCTTCAACATTTACTTTTTTCTTCAACAGACAAACTGGACAACATAAGGTCAAAGCCAAACCCCCGGAATCTTTCTTTACACGTCTCAAACGCTTGCTGGTCGAACAGCAGCCCAACTGGATATTCGACTACCAACGTAAAGTGTCGCAGCAATTGATATTTTACCACCGCCAGCTGACCACGTTCCGAATCGTGGTAAACTACCGAATGGAAGACTTGGTGGATGAGTCGACCATTAGCGTGTGTTCCATTGAATTAGACAATGAGGTGCCCACTCCAAAGGAACAATGGTCAACGCGTGAACACTTTTTAAACTTCCACTTAAGTCTCAGGCTGCCCCTGAATCCTGGAGACGAGATCGATGGCAGTGATGAGGGAGCTTTTTTAAAATTTCTCAACGGCATTGATCGGAGAATTGCAGATGTCAAGCAAAAATTTCACAAAGTTTTAGCCCTTCTAGCACAGAAAAGGGCGATGCTTGTAAGGTAAGTCGTTCTTACTGTGGTATTTACATACATTATTAACTTAATTGTTCCCTTTTTAGAGAAGCAAATCGAACTATTGTCAGAAAGATAGTACGAAAATGCATCGAGCAGGAACCCGTTGTGCGTCTCGAGAAGATCAGTTTCCTTATCGAAATTGGCAATATTGAAGACACTTCCTTCACGGACATCCTACGCCCTGAACTGCATCTCTTCAATGAAAACATTCAGTATCTGCCCAAGGGAATTCCCTTTCTGGAGGCCTTTCTTACCGATCCCGAGCAGTACCTTAGGAAATAAATCTGTATATTAGAGTATAAAATAAATATTGTATAAAAATGTATTAAAATAAAATAAATGATTTCGTTTTCGATTTTTAACAAATTAAATTTGAAAGTGTAAGTGGCAAGGACGATTCCCACTCAAATCGAATTAAATTCCAAAAGCAATCAGCTAGTACATCGCAGTAGGTCCTTTGAGATTAGAGCAGTAGATAAAACAAATAAAGAGTTGGAAAGGATTTTGTTTGAATTTATGTTTACTCGCTTCTCGTACTCGTTTACAATAATTAAAATAATAATAAAACTTAAAAATAATTTAGTTTCCTCTTGCGTGGCTGCTGAAAATTCGTTTCGTTCATCCGGATCACTTGGAAGCTGGAACTAGTTGAGTGCGTGTTTGCTTGCATTTGCTTTGTTTATGTTTATTTCACGAAGACAACACAGACATATTAAGATCCAAAATATATATATGTTTTATATATATATATATATATATATATTTATATATATATGTATGTTATGTATTTAGGGTTTGTGTTTTGAGTGGTTTCGAGGCTTGCTGCCCGCTGGTTTCTTAGCCAGATGAAGATGGATGCGTGTGAGTATGTGTGGGGTTCCTTGTTTTGTGTGAGTGTGTGTGTGACGTCATTCGAGGGTGGAAAGTGGAGGAGTGGGTGACCTCCGGCTTAGACGCGTGACAACTGCTGCAGCAGATTGCACGGCCAGAACGCCTCGATGCGCTCCTTGAGCAGCTGAAACGGATACGAAATCCAGGTAAGTACGGTCTGTGCCAAATGACCCATGGGCTCCGGATACTGGTGGGTGGCCAAGGCCAGCAGGGCGGTAATGGAGCATAGTCCCGCCGTGAAGAGGATGAAGAAGGGCAGCTCCTTCTTGGGATAAACGGACACCTCGTGGAACGCCGGCAGCAATTCGCGATCCGCGCACTCTGTGCACGTGGGATATGGATAGAAGAGGTGGCCGCGCTCCAGCGGATACGGCAGCATGCGAAACGTGCCCTCCCAGGTGCAATGCAGCAGATTTAGGGCCCCCTCCACCTGCTTCCAGTGCTTCAGATGGAAGAACGCATAGGCCAGTGCCTCTGAATCGCCTCGCTTCAAAATGTGCTCTGGCGGTAGAATAAGTCGCTTTGTCTCCAGCAGATACTTGGGCACATGCGGATTAAACTCCACCGCCCGATGAATGGCCTCAACGGCGCTCATTTCTGCAGGACTTAGACCTCGCTTGGATGCAATGTCTGGCGAAAACTTATCGGCCACGGCACGCGCCTTCAGCAGAGCAGCTGTATAGCAGATGGTCGCCGATTTTGGCAGCGATATGTCATCGTACTTGGCCAGAATGGCATGGCAATCGGCGTAGGCCTGCATCTCCAGCAGCGTTTCGATTAGATTCTCGTGGATGTTCAGCACACTCATAATCGAGGGTATCTCCTTGGTAAGATCGCGAAACATCTTTGCCGCCTCCTTCAGCTTGCCTAGCTTGCGGGCGCACATGGCTAGTCGTCGCTTGATGTAGATCAACACATTGGTGTCCCGCCGATGCATTCCATCCGCTATGGCGCCCTGATGTTGGGTGGCCTGCGACTTGCGGTAGTTGATCTCGGCCACCTTTAGGGCTGTCTTCAGGATCTTCTCTGCCTCCATAATGGTCATGGCTTCCTCTTCGGCTAGCAGTATATAGGCAGGCGCACATTCTGCATTGATTTCCAGTGCACTGTGAGCGGACTTGATGCGCTGCATGGGATTCCGTTCGCGCCAGGCCGTCTGCATGATTTCATACTCTTCTTTGCGGGCATCGCCCTCGCAGGTGAAAAAGGTCTGATGGTCCTGGGCACTTAAGTTCATATCGTAGTAGGTCAGTGGCTCCTTGCTGGTTGCCCAAAAGAATCTCTGGTACTCAGCGCCGCGGAAAAGATTGAGGGGATTCCGCCAGACCTTACACTCGGGCATTTGGGTGCCCGTACTTGTTGTGGCGCTACCACTACCTGATGCTCCTGCTCCTCCCGATCCTCCACCGCCTGCTCCTCCATTGCTGCTGCTACTGGAGCCACTGCTGCTGCTGCTGCCACTGCCATTGCTCGACTCTGACTGCCCATCGCTGCCATTTATCCAGGGGCTAATGTGGTTGATGGAGACTTGCTCTGCGGAACAGGCATAGTAAAACAAAAACCAAAATATGCGGAGGAAGGGGAACCCCACTACTCACCTATAAACGAAGTGCCATATTTCCGGAAATACCACCACTCAAAGATCAGGATCAGGCCCGAGATCAGGCTGGAGGTTCCTGTGAGCGCCACGTAGAACTTGGGCGTCAGAGTGCTGAGAAACATGGACGAATCCCACATCCTGCTGCCTGCTGCCCCCTGCCTGCGAAGTTCTGTATTCGACGCTCGTTTAGCTTTGGCCCCAGATCCGTCCGGATTTTTGCCGCTCACTGGGATAAACTTGTGACTGGGGGTTCGCGGATACTCTGTGCTCTGGCACTGACCACCGCCGAGGGGTTAGATCAATTAACGGTTGCCTTTCCTGGCGCTATCCTTGCGCGAATCCTTGCTGCAGATGAGACTTTTTTCCATCAAGTATTCGAAAGGGGGTGAGCGGGGGGTAAATACCAACGCAGCGTGACCGTTTGTCGTCGCCTTCGAAATGCCGCTATGATTAATGCCACTCTGAAAAGTTCTGGCGGGAAAATCTTCATCCATGTTATTTCAACATTTTTAAAGAAATATTCCAAGCATGTAGGTAAAATCTATTACAAGCCCAGACAATATCAACATTTCTTACTGATATCTATGAACGATCTAATTATTATATTTTTTTTAATAGTTTAGTTAAGTTTTTATCTTAGCTGAACAGACTTACATAGTTATTTTTTGGGCTAGATTCTTGCTTACGCCGCAGTCCAGTAACAAATTAATAAAAAAAAAAACGGGGATTTTATTTGCAATGTTTAAGAGAATTACCTTATGTATATTTAATACTAATTATTGTTAAGCATTCATTAAAATTGAGTTCTCGAACCATCTACTTTTTCCGATAGTTTTCCTCCTATCGATAGACTCACCTGCCCACCACTAAAAAAATGGCCGCTGTGCTGCAAGTGCACTTTTTTTTATATTAGACTAATCCGATCGAAACGAGCACGCGAACCCCTAATTTGGAGCTCCTGTTGAACGGAAAGCCATCAGAGGGGCAGTGGAATCATGGAGCAGGTGACGGATACTGCAGCGACAACACCGGAGCCCAGCCAAGCGGAGAAACCACTACAAGGAGTCGAAACATCGGAGACTCTAGAACCAAACACAGCGGCGTTGAAAACGCTTTCAGAAAGTGCGGGTCCCACTGATTTGGAGGATGAGCTGGCCAATCTTAACGGATCGGAAGAGGGCCCCGGCTTGGACGAGCTGAGTACGCTGGAGCAGGAGATAGCTAAGCTGCATAACATTCGACCGCCGGATGCGGCATCTGAAGCTAAAGAATCCGTCACTCCAAGTGGCGGAGAAAACAATAGTGGTTTGGAGTCCCGCATGGCCCCAAAAGAAATTAAAAGTGGGTCCCCAATAATCGAAGACGGCCATGATGCCTCAGGCAACGGTCAGTCCAGCGATTCCCCCTTGGAAGAGGTAGATCTTATTGCCCTGCTCAAGGGTACGGACACAAGTCATGGCCAGCCCACCGGCGAAGAAAAGTGCGCGTTGGAGAAGGCTCTTTCCGATCTCGACGGCGTTGGAGAAGACGTGGATGTAGGTGTTACCATCGAGGGCGAAGGGCAGTTCGAAATCATGGAAATTGACGACGATGAGGGGGAGTCATCCTGTCGAAAAGCCAGTCCCAAGGTACCTGTGTCCAAGCCCATCAAATCTAACTCGTTGACTTCTATTTCCAAGCATAAGCTTTCCCCGGAACAAGCCAGAGCTGTAGCTCTGGAGCAAATGGCCGGTCTTAAACCAAAGTCGCGCCGTAAGGAGCCGCCTCCACCGCCTCCTGTGGTCAAGCCAATAGATATTGTCAGCTCATTGAACGATGATTGGGACGACTACGATTCTGAGGAAGACAAGCCGGCTTCCTCGTTGGTGACAGAAGTAATAACTCTATCTCCGGCACAAGTAATCACTAAAAAGCCACCAATGCCTGTGAAAAGGGTGACATCGCCAGTTAAGCGCAACCCGAACTCGCCCATTTTGCTAAATAACAAGATCAGCGGCGTAAAAGTAATGTTAAAGACCGTGAGCCAAAAGCAACTGGCAGCCTCATTAAGTCCAGCCGTGGAGCAATCCAAACCAACAGTCGTTGTGTCACCTTCCAAGGACACTGAAGAGCCTACCACGGGTACATTAACGTCGAAATTTAGAAAATCATTGTTAACAAATTCCACTTTTAGGATTCAAGCGCATGCGTGTCATTAAAAGGAAGATTATCTGGGATCCCGATGTACCGGAGACGAAAAAATCATTTGCGCAGTATGCCAGCACGAAGGCAACGGGAAAGGCGTCATCTCCAGCTCCCCCTACACCAAAAACAACTGTCAAAAGCATTTCACCCACCACGACGACTAAGAAGGAGGTGGCGCCAAAAAAACGTTCGGCCACGCCTACTGCTCGGTCCTCTAAAGCTGGGACGCCGATCGGAGGAACAGAGCGGGGTCCCTCGCCCGTCAAACGACGCGCGCAAACTCCGAACACAGGTCTAGCCAATGGAGGAACCCAAAAAAAGAAGAAGGTCTCTGAAATCGATCGCCTGATGGGCGATGAGGGCGCTGCCAATATGATTCATGCGGTGGAGCATGAACAGCGGGAGTTGAGTGGTGGTGAGGTGTCCAACAAACCGCTGATGCGCAAACGAGCCATGACCATAACCGGAAGGGTATGTACCTCTGCTATAGACTCGAAGTATCTATTGATTGTTAATCCAAATATACGATTCCCTAAACAAGAACCAGGCAGCCCGTGTTGCAGTGGAACCAACACCCCCCAAAAAAGAGTCAGCTCATTCTGCCAACAAACGAACGCCTGCTGCGGCTGATTCCGTATTTACTAAGACCACCGCCAACACATCTACCAGTAAGCCTCGCGCCTCCGACTCGTGGGACTATGTTTACAAGCAGCGCGCCAGTGAGGAATCGATGATCATGCGTAGGCGCTCCAATAGCTCCTACTCCAGCAACGCTTCCGTCAGCCGAAATTCGCTGGACAATAAACCTGGAGCAGCCAATCTGTCTGATGATGCAGGCGAGGGCTCTGATCCATCCTTTAAGTTTGTGAAGCCCGTAAGCAAGTCGAACCAAAGGGGAGGTGAAGATACCTCCTCGCATACACTGGCTAACGATATGAAGGCGAACAATGGTAGCGAACTGGTGTGTCTGCGCAAGGTTAACAAAGTTGCTCACTTGGTCATCCACACGCAACGAGGAAAATTTGGCCATACATACAGTAGGCAGTTGCTGGAGCAATTAAACGACACACTGTCCAGTGTTGCCCGCAAAGGCGAATTCAACACTGTGCTGCTTACCGTTGAGGGTCCACAGTTTTGCCAGGGCATCGATTGTCAGGAACTGATTCAGGGATCTTTGGAGAAGCGAAAAGATACTGCCAGTCAACTGGCCGTAGCCCTGAAGTAAGTATTTGGAATGAACCCATTGATAAACGCTAAATAACGAAACCATTTCATTTTAGATGCTATTTACGCACTTTGGCAACATTTCCCAAACCCTTGGTGGCGGGCATTGTTGGCAGCCTGGTTAATTTGGGCGTTATGCAGCTTCCATTTGCTGACTATGTGGTGGCGTCTGATGATTGTTGCTTTGAGACTAACTATGCCAAATTAGGTCAACTGCCCGAGGGCTATGCTCTGTGGCATGGTCACCAAAAAGTGTCCAGTGAAGTGGTAAGTAGTGATAATACTTTATTAGGCGTATTTAAAGCTTATCTCATTTATTCCCCAGCACTCGCGCTTGTTCCTTTTGGGTGAAAGACTGTTCGCAACGGAACTTTTGGGGCCACATAGTTTCGTTGACAAGATCTGCAAGACCCGCAACGTCAATGAAGAGGCTCTGGCCATTGCCAAACAGATATCCACTAGCTCTGCGGAGGTATAACCCTACTTCGAGTGTTTTCTAAGCCAGTAACTAATATCCAAAATTCCGCAGATGTATCGCACGCTGAAGAAAGTCAACCACTCCGCCATCAATGCTACGAAATTCCCACGTCTGGATGAGGAACTGAAAGTTATAGGCGAGCAATGGGTTACTGCCAATTGCTTGGCTAACTTTAAAAGTTATCTTAACGACGTTGATTTTTAGAGCATAGATTCATAAATACCCTTTACCATATGGGAATGGTAGTGAAATTCATACAAACCATTTAAAATGTAATTCATACTTTTAGTTGAGTCCTTTTAGGAGTTTTATTCTGGACCATGAGACTATCGCCCTAAGAATTTTTGTACTCCTACCCATTAACACACGTGTAAAATGTTGTATCCTATTGTAAAGTACGAACGCTGTGTAAATTGTAAGAAATTCGGAGGCAGGAGTTATATCCTGTTCTATTATAGTTTGGAAGGAAACACCTTTAATTGGGAACCTGTGTTCTTAATCAAAGATAGGTTTATGAATGTTGGAAATTTTATAAATCTAAACGGATCCCCAAATAAAATTATCTCTTACACGTTTTAAATTTTAAAGGTTTCGATTTTTTTTTGTAATCCGAAATTCTCAGATAGTTCACTTTTCAATCAAGCAATGAAGTTTAAGATCCCATGCAATATATCTTGTGTAATATGAAAAAAAACTGTTAAACATTAAAAATAAAATAAGAGAAGCTGCTCCCATTAAAGGAAGTTATCAATTAAAATCTATTTGTCGACTGATTTATTATGGGGGGCTAGAAAAGGTTTCATTTTAATGTACAATGTAATGCATGCAACTAGTTTAAACTGTTATTTATGTTCGACAGCACGTTTGCGGCTGGCTAAATGCACTATAATTCAACTCAGTTTCTGATAGCCCTCTGAATGTCCACCTAGTTGTGCTTGTGGACCTCGAAGTAGGCGGGAAGCTCTGCTTGGAGGCGCAACAAACGCACATAGGTCAGCAGTTTCCATTCGCTCAGCGGCTGATCCTCGGGATGCACGAAGGTAGACATGTATGTAACTAGTTCCTGTGACCCGTCCTGGTCGAGATCTGCAACAAGCATCGAGTGGTCCTGATTGTTCAGATCCGGTTGGCACACCGCTTCCTTGCGGTCGTGGCGGCAAAACTGGACAATGTTGCTTTGCGAGGTGTTCTCGATGTGAGTATCGGCCCCCACAAAAACCACTAGTAGCACGGTCTCTGTAATCATGTTCATTTTGTAGCTTCCGCCGGGAGAGATTCCACTCAATTTGGTAAGGTTTTTAGTTGGAGATGGCACTCCGAATGTTTCCCTCTTCTGCTTTATGTGCTCAAAGACATCGAACTCTTGATGAGGTGGTTGAAACTCGTGATCTTTTGCATCCGTGCTCCTTCTTAGACGTTGGTGCTGCTGTTGTTTTTTTGCTTGAGCCTGAGACTTTTCTTTATCCTTGATGGCATTCATGTTCTTGGTGTGATTATTGCTACCACTCTTCTGCACATTGTTGCTGTTATTGGAGGCGGAGGACGGTTTGGAAGGCTTAGCCAGGCCATGCCACTTCCAGAACTTCATCACGAAGCCGGACATTTGCGATTTGGTATTCTTGAAGTGCCATTGGGCAGGTTTCATGCCATACATTCCGCTCTTGATGAAGTTTTCCACCACATGGGGTTTGCCATCGCGGACTTCACTTAGGACAAAGGTGACATTGCAATCTTCCGGACATCGTCCTCGGTTCTCCACCACGAGTTCCCGTCCACTTAGAGAATATATGTTTCTCTGGGCATCCAGCTCACGCCGCTGACCGTGGTTCCTGTGCTGCGAAATCTTTGAAGTGCCTAGTCGTTGGCCTACAATAGATTTGTTGGTGATCAGGGCATACAGCTCGGCCAGACTCTTAGAACGCTGCTGCTCCGTACCATTGCCCCGCTGACAGGTGAAGCTCACGTTGCCCGCCTCGAGCTTCACGTTGCTCAGTGTGTCGCATTCGTGGAGGGTGAAGCCCTCGCCAAAAGGTGTTCCTTTTCTGCCCGACAGCATGCGCAACACATTGCGTGCCTCTAGTTTTTCCGGAGATTCATGTTTAGGCTGGGCAAGCGATTTTGTACGCTGTACAAGTGACAAACTGGTCACGAGAAGGAGGTCCAGCACTCCATCTGCATCCAGATCAGGCAGGATGACGGGGAAATCATAGGCATCAACCTTTCGGGCTGATCGGTCCTTAAACCACCAAAGCCATTCACCAGAGACGGGATGAATGGCTCCAAGTTCGCCGTACTCATCGAGTACTAAACAAGCTGGTTTCCCATTGCCATCTATATCAATGAGGGTACAATCTAGTGCCACAGGTTCATCTACCATCTCTACAAACCATGCCACTGCTCCTGAGGAGCCAATCAAACAGATTATGCCATTACGCCGCTCGTTACCTGGCCGGAACTCCGGGAAAAAGGCATCACCGCGGTACATGAATATCAGGTTGTTTTCCCAGGCTCTTAGACCTCCGACCACATTAACTCCTCCCTTAAGTTCCGCCTTTGTGTAGTTATTAAACCAGTTGTGGGTCCTTATCCGGTCTCCGACGGCTGGACAGGATCCAGTGCCATCCGGATTACCGCAGGGTATCAGCCATACAAAGGATACGATAGCAATGAAGCACAGCAGTAGGCTACCTATGAAACAGCATTTTCTTGCCGGTGACATGGGGGTCCTCTTTGACAAGTTGTCACCGGTCTGATCATGGTCTCCCAAGATGGCTACATTATCTGCATTTGCATCGAAATCGCTGTTGAAGTGGGACAACTCCGAGCCCACTCCACCATTATCGCTCAACATGACGGAACGGAAGGTATTCTGCATGTTGGTAGCGTAGCTACTACCTTCCAGTTGGAATTTCTGGGTACTTCCGGTTGGATTTCGAGTCACAATCCTGGTGGCCGTGGGTGATGTTCGAGTATGTGGTAATTTCAGGGCTAGTGTGTTCGGCGGGATGCGTATCCTTTGGGCTTGGAGCTGCTCCGGCAGACTATGCTGATGAGCTTGCTGAAGTTTCTGTGGCAATTTTTGTCGATGATTGGCGGCGTTGTGAATCTCAATTTCCTCGTCCGATTCGGAATCGCTCATTGCCTGACTTAGCGGAGCATAGATGCCCTGGTGGCCAGCGGGTGGCAGTAATTCGGAGTGCAGCATTTTGGCTGTAAAAAACGAGGAAGAATCCGGAAAAATCAATAACAACTGTCCAATATAGCAAATAGGCCGAAAAGGAAGAAAATCCAAGGTAAACACACCTCCGTTGATTGGCTCAAACACGCTTTGACATCTAACATCCACATAGCTACTGCTTTTGATCTTTATTGGATTAGACGAAACATTAATTCCAGCGAACGAAAACACCCTCCGAAAAAGCTTTTCTTTCCGCAATTTAAACTTGGCCGATTCTTATGCACAAAAGCTGTTATCGATAAACAGTGTTGCGCAAAGTAAAACTTATCGATATGAGCGTGACTAAATGAGACGCTCACCACTACATGCAGCCAAAAAAAAAAAAAAAAAAACAACAACGTTTTACGTGCGTGAAAATTGGTTAAGTTTTTATGAAAAAAACTTAGTTAACTTATTTTTTGACAGTCATTAAGCAATCCATATGCTGCGGAGGAGTGCGGGGCTAAGGGCTTTAATCAACAGAACAGTCCAAAAACGTCCGGAAACGTGAAGTTTGAGAAAGTGAAAACGGGGCTGTGCTGTGTGTGTGGAAAACGGAACAAAACGGTGCCAAAAACGCAAGGAAAAGCTGCGAAGGCGGTGCACAGCATACGGGTTGATAAAGCAGCAGGTTTGGACATACGCGGCAGAAAAGAATATAGCCAAATAGTCTGTGCTTTTAACCGATTTGCTAGGGAAACAATAACCAACATCCAGTAACCCACCCACACAAACATATTGTGTACATAATATATACATACATATATACGTATATTTTGCGTAGTGCGGCGCTTGAAAAGCTATTTCCCATCACCATATCACCGCCATTCATTGCAAACTCACTTCGAAATCCATCCCACCTCCACACCGTACCACATGTCCTACATGATGGCCAAAACGCTGGAGGAGCAGAGCCTGCGGGAGTGCGAACACTACATCCAGACCCATGGAATCCAGCGAGTCCTCAAGGACTGCATCGTCCAGCTGTGCGTCTGTCGACCCGAGAATCCCGTGCAGTTCCTGCGACAGTACTTCCAGAAACTCGAGAGGGTGAGTCAAAAATGCATCTTGATTTTGAATACCCAAAGCACCAGTGACATTGCGACTGGTTATTGGTAGATAAAGTAAAAACAGCATTTTGTTTAGACATTAACCTTTATATTTCCAAATAGTACAATCGCTTGTCGTTGCCTTGCGGATCAAAGCTTGGGCCTTCCTGGCCTACGGCCTTGCTTTATTGGTTCTGCTTAAGATTCTTTGCCGCCGGGTTGCTGGAGGTCCTTCAAGTCCATTGATTCTAGCAACGCATATAAGTATTCTTGGGAAATTGTGTCTGGTTTCTTATCTCAATAAAGATGCCGAAAATGGGAGGGTATAGGTGTGGGAGATTGGACCTCCGGTTACATCATGCACTTGGGCTTTGAGCTCTTGGGCTTGGGCTTCGGCTTGGCGCACATCTTCCTGGGGCGGGGACATGCTTTCCGGGGTCTGGCGCATTTTTGCTTCGGCTTGGCGCAACTGCGACGGGGCTTCGAGCACTTAGCCCGCGGTTTGGGGCAACTCTTCCTCATCCTAGGCTTGGAACACTGGTTCTCCCTTTTTCTGGGAGTGCAGCTATTGCCTTTGGTGGCGCTGGCACCGAAGAAAGTATCTGTGGGGCCTCTTCTTTCAGTATGCATTCTGTGCTCGCTGTCCCTAGAGCTAGAAAGGCTACTTCCACTATTGGACTCTACCAAATCGGGCTTTAAATGAAAAGTGTCCATTGGTTCCTGTGGAAGTGCATTGCGAATCGATGGTATAAAGAAATTTAATTTAAGTTGACGGTTGCATTTACCATCTATAACTTACCGCAGAGTACTGGCATCGATGACGGAATGACATTTCGTTCCATCGGGTTTCGGCTGCCCGTTTTATCTGGTGATCCGTGTAATAATCTCCATATCGCTTCTTGAAGTCCCTCAGGAAATTAACATAGCCCGACGATAACGAGTTTTCGTTCTCCACCTCGTTGAAATCTTCGAATTCTTCGGAGGCTACAGACTTCTCCCAATTAACATCATCAACTGATTCTTTTGAGGATTTCACTGTTTTCGAAGATCCCGCCTCCTGCTTACTATCCTTGAATTCCAGACTGCTCATTTTGTTACCGATTATTGGCAAAATTTTTTTTTATCGAAACTTAAACTTTTCACAACTAAATTTGGTAATCAGAATTTTTAGAAAAATACTTATAAAAAACTGTACTTAATTTTATCAGATTATTTTAAAAAGAAATACTTGTTACTCGTACGAAAGTATTATACAAACTGATTGTATATTGGTTTCAGCTCGGTATCATGAAAAATGGATTTGAATGGTGGATCTCCAGCTGCTATGATCATGAATATTAAACTTCCTAAAATCTTCGAAGCAAATTCCCCAGATCTACGCCGTATTTTCTTCCTTTCTATACCCGATACTCGTAAAGTAAGAGGGTGTACTAGATTCGTTGAAAAGTATGTAACAGGAAGAGGGAAGCGTTGTCGATATACAGTCAATATATTCTTGATCAGGATCAATAGCGGAGTTGATCTAGCTATGTCCTTCTGTCCGTCCGTCTTTTCGTCTGTATGAACCTTGAGATCTTAGGAACTGTAAATGCTAAAAAATTAAGATTAAGCATGCAGCGTAGGTTTTTTAATCCACAAACCCACAAGCCGCCCAAGTCTGCACCCCCACACTTTAAAAAAATTTCTATATTTTTCGAGTTTTTAATAGGTCTTGTAAATTTCTATCGATATGCTAAACATTTTTTTTCACGCTCACTCTAACGCCCACAAGCCGCACAAAACTACCACGCCCATAGTTTTGAAAAATGTGTTGTTATTATATTATTTGTGTTTCCAATTTCTATCGTTATGCCAACAATATTTTGGCCTCACCCACTCCAACGCCCACAAACAGCCCCAAACTGAAACGCCACTTTTAGACATTTTTTAACTTTTTTTCCCCCTATTTCTATGAATATGCCATTAAATTGTAAAAATATCTGGTTCGCACTTCCACAAGCTGAGCAACGGGTATCTGATAATCGGCGAACTCGACTACTTGTTTTGAAAAAGGTTCTGGATTTGTTTCCGTACTCTTATGCGTATGTCTTGCCAATTTTTATCGATTTGCGATAAGGAATAACGGGTATCTAATAGCCTAGGAACTGGCCTATAGTGTTCTTCCTTATTTTTAAACTAGTCCTTAAAAAAACAAATAAATTAAAGTGAACCTTAATAACTTTGAATGAAAAAATATTTTTTCAAATATAATAGTATATGGTTAACTGAAGTACAGGAAGATCCTCATGATGAAGGAAGGTGTTTAAATTGTCCTGTGCTTTCCTGTGCTAGGTTCCTTTCCGGGGTTTCAACCCCTTGATAAGCAACAAGCGGCATTTTGCTGGTCTTTTGGTTGTCGCTCAAATGAAAATCAATACACTTGGGGTCTATTTTCGAGCGGAGTGTAAAAAAACCTGTCTATTGGCGGATTTCACAGCGCGGATGCTTTATTTTCGGCCTCCTCTTTCGCAGAAATGCATTCTCTCCGTTCATTGGAAAGCTTTAAAGTTTATTATGTGAGGCAGGCTGCACCAAAAGTTTGCAATGCTGCAATGTAAATAGAGCAGCGCACCTGTGGAGGTCCTTTCCACATCGTCCTGTGTCTCCTCTCACTTGCCAAGCGACCCCTTTTTCTCCCAGCTTTGATTTTGAGTACGCTTGTATGTGTAGCGGACTCTCTGGGGCAAGTTGCCTGTTGAATGCCGGAACCGCTGTCAGTTGGATTAGCATCCTGACGCTGTGCAGAAGCATCCTGCTTCCTCCTAGTTCACTCCGCTTGTTTGTTTTTTGTTTCGCCTAGGTGCGCTATGGGCAACCAGTTGAGTGTAAACAGCATCCAGGATGCGGTCATCGATCGCTTCCGCTCGGTGGCTCTGACCACCGATGCCAACGGCGCTATGCGCATCCGTTCGTTCTCGGAGGGCGTGGTGGCCACCACCCACCATCATCATCATCAGCATCAACAGAATCAGCAGCAGAGTCCGCATTGCAGTGGACGTGGTGGGCGCATCCTGCGCGAAAGTAGCATCGATGGCGGAGTGGCCATGTTTGATGCTCTGCTCCGTGATGATCATGAACACCGGCTGAGTTTGGATGCAGTGCACCGCATGCGGCATGTTCGCACCTCCTGCACCACGATTCCCGAAGAGGATGCCGTCAGCGATCGTAGCCTGCAGATTCACCTCTCCACTCTTGCCCGCGAGCGTGAACTGGAACTTGAGCTTGAGCGGCAACGAGAACTCGAAGTAAGTTGGAAAGTCGGAAAAGTTTTCAATAGCGGAAAACGGATGGCAATCACTGCGAATCTGTGCGGGAAAGCTTTTGGCGCAAAAAGGTTTAAAGTGTAGGAGTGTGCGCATAGTAGAAAGCTTTGATTTCAATTTGAATTGGAGTCTTGCTGATTTGATTTGTTACTGCAAATAACGATGTCGTTAGTTCTGGTAAGCTATTAAAAACAAGCAGAAATTTATAGGATTTATTCCGGGAGCACTAAATACCCTAGCTAAAACTTAAAAGTCGGCTAAAATTTCAGAATCTATATTTATACCCGTTACTCGTAGAGTAAGAGGGTATACTAGATTTGTTGAAAAGTATGTAACAGGCAGATTCCCGTTGCTACGTCCACTATAACGCCCACAAGCCGCCCAAAACTGCCACGCCCGCAAACCGCCCTAAACTGCACGCCCACACTTTTAAACATTTTTTTGATATTTTTTCATTTTTGTATTAGTTTTGAAAATTTCTCTCGATTGCCAAAAATCTTTTTGCCACGCCCACTCTAACGCCACAAACCACCAAAAACTGTCAGCGTGGAAGTTTCTCCTTTGTACTTCCACTAGCTGAGTAACGGGTATCAGATAGTCGGGGAATTCGACTATACTTTCTCCCTTGTTTAAGGTTAATGATTTTGTATTACGCATAACAAATTCATTTATTATATACATTTCGTTTAGAACACCATTTTGAGGGCGTCAGAGTGGGCGTGGCAAACAGATTTTTGTCAATTCGAGAGAAACAAGGTGAATCAAAAAATGATAGAAAAATATTTGAAAAGGGTATTCCTGCTTACCTGCCACTGGTGCAGCTTTTTGCCAGTAGATGTCGAGTTTGCACTTGAAACTCGAAGGGAATGCTAACGAAATCAAAGTGCTTCCTTCGCTTTTTCCTTGGTACTTTTGCCCTTTTCTCCCGTGAAAGCTTTTCCCTTCGCCAGGACTTGCGTCACAACTGCGAGTGTATGTGGGTGTGTGAGTGGGTGGACGGGTGTGCGAAAACTTTACTTTTTGGCCAGTCGTATATGTATATATTTGTGTATATATAGAAAGGTTCCCTTTGCTGTGCGTGTTGGTGAAGGTCATCCTGTCGTCGTCGAGATTGTGTTTGTGTCTGTGGCTGCTAGAGTTTCGTCCTTTCGTTTGTCTCAGTCACTTTTTGGCCACCGTCAGTTGCCCATCGTCGTCCCCAATTTTTGTTTTTTCGCCAATTTATCTGCTCAATTTACTAGTTACCATTCACCTTTTGCGGTCGTTACTTTTTCGACTTACTTGCCTGATTGATAGCCACGCGAATTCCGGGGCCCCGATCATCGAATTGTCCGGTTTAACGGCCGTGTTAATGTCGCTTTTACGGCTGTCATCGCTCCGTCCGGCGCTGTTTACGCCGGCTTCTGATTAACAGCGGAATCGTGCCAAAAACTACGCCGGATACTTTGTCCCCAGTGTCCGCCGAATTGGGCCATAAAGTAAAGACAAACAACGACCAATTGTGTTGGCCAAACGCAGTCGGAAAAAGTGCAAAACCGGAAGTGAAAGGAACTCCACCAGCGAAATGGTGGGTAAAATTCGAAGTGTTAAATACGGTTGACTTGGGAAATCTTTCGGTTGGGATTGGTTTTTATAGTTGGGAGGTGGCAGTGTATTTTCCTGTTACAGTGTTTTGGAAATTTATGATTTAGGAAAGTAGTATCATTATTCTTTAGCATTTTTATTTTTTCGTTTTCCGCTTGAAAGATATTTTCTAAGATATTTATTAAAATTATTGTAAGTATTATTAACAAATTTCCATTAAAAAAAGACAAACTGTAAAATTTGGAAAAAATTTTTTTTGCCTTGGTTATGTTTCTCTCCTAATGGGAAAACAAATGTACAATATTATAATTTTTTAAAATTATCAAGAAAATTAAAAAAATCAAGAAAAGCACTCCCAAAAGTCAAACAAATTTTGCTCTACTCTTTTGTTTTAATTTTTACTTTATTATAGATTATTTGCTTCTTATGCACTTTATGTGCGTTGCGCAAAACAATTTCTATACTATTTTTAAGTGGTTCCGGGGAAAGTGATTAATGGTTACGATCCCCTGGGGATTATGGCGGATGTTCTTGATATCGAAATTCGGAACAAAGGCGTAGCTTACTTTGGCACTGCCATCGAAACTTTGTGAATAATCGAGTAACATGAAGGTAATATAACCTTTAACCCCCTTCCGTAGCTCTGGTTTCGCATAAATAAATTATCGTTTATTTTACGTTCGAGTTGGGGGCGGCATTTATCGGGTATCCAAAAGTTGTATGTAAATAAAATGAACAAAGTTACTACACACATAAAGAATACTTTTGGATTGAGGAAAAGCGGTTGGCCAAAAGCACATCCGTATCTGCCGGATGTGTCGACCTTTTTTGCGTCTGTGTGTGTGCGCCGATCCATTAAGGGGCTTATAAGCGCAGCTCCATCCGAGTGTCCATGAATAATTTGGCCAATCAAGAAGGAAAACGGTTCTCAAGCGCAACAGTTTGCAAATTATAAATTTCTCGGGTACCTTTTCATATTTTCCTGGGCCACTGACGTCACTGGGTAATGCTGAGGGGATTCAGCTGTCAATTTGCTGGATGGCTGCTTGTTTCAGTTTCTCTTGACAGCTGTGACGACGACGCAAGCGGCGTGTCCTTTTCGACAGGACACAGGCTGGCCATCAGTGGGCAGCTGGATAGCCCAGAATCGATGTGGGTATAAATACGCCTTCTGTGTGTCCCCAAAAATAATGTTTATGCAGGCCAACGCCAACAAAGGTTTGCCCAGCATAACTAACGGGTGGATTCAGAAAGAGTAAAGGACCAGAGGGAACATTTTCCAGGGGGCGTGCCAAAACAAAAAGTTCACTGAGTTGGAAATTTCGCTGAAGCAACTTTCGTGGCGCCGGGTGTTGCGAGGAAAAGCAGGGCGCAGCTATGTGGGAAAATTTAAAACGCGAAAGGCACACGCGAGTGCGAAAGAGTGGTATTACTCCTGCGTCAATTAGGGCGCAAAATTTTAATTAATGCGATTATAAAACGCAGTCACATATACAAGCACGAAAACCTGCGGACATCGGGGACAGAAAGCGAGCAGACAAAAAGCTTTTCCTCATTTTAGTGCACCTACTGCCTCCCGCATCCTGCTGCTCACATGCAGGATGGAGGAGTCCTCCCCTCAGGTCCCTGGAAACTTTGCACGTTGACAAAGTGAATCCAAGTGTGAAGCGATAGAAAGTTATGGCCAATGTTTTGTTTGGCCCGCATTTAATGAGTTCTTAGCTGCTCGGGGCTCCAAAAGGAATTTAAAGTGCCAACGAGCCACAAGGGCAAAGGAAAAGGAAAAATGAGGGAATTTTAAATGTCCCTATTATACATAATTAATTTCTTCAAAGCGAATAATTACGTAAAGTACATTGTCTCTTATTTGTTGAAAAAATAGATAAAATTAATAAAAAGGACAACAAATGTTGTAGTCCTCTAAAAAAAATCTTTAAAAGCACCTTTTTACTCTACAAGTGGCGGTATATCTTAAACGGGAAAACAAAATGTGCAAATTAACAGAATGGCAGACACAAATTGCACATTCGATGTAAAATCTGTAAGCTGGCATATGACAAATGTAAAAATCCCCACAAAATCCCCAAAAAGCAAAACTCAGTGGAAAATCAAGTGCAACGTAGTGGTCTTCCTGATTGACATTTTAATTTATGAGACAGCTAACTAGGAAGAATATAATTTCTGACTCACCCAAAAGAGATGCAATGCAAAATGCCACGAAATGCTTTCGCTGTAGACTTATAAAAATGCAGCCAATTGTCGTCGGCACTAGACTCTCTTGAGAGGCTTTTCTTCTCCAGGCGGTGCACAAATTGGCATACTTAGCCCGTCCCGTGCCACCAGCATTGCCTCAAGGTTCCGCACACCCACCCAGAGCCACCCACTCGAAATGCAACTGCCACAGTGGAAATCCCAACTAGGCGACTTCGAGGGCTCTCGCATCTTGGACACCTTGAGTTCTCACTAACGAGAGCATTGCTTCCATGTCTTCAAGTGCCTAAATCTGTGCCCTCGCCTTTGGGCGCTGCGTATACGCCATGTGTGACTGCAGAAATCTACGGGCTCTCATCTATGCACATCATAATTGTTAATGTAATTATTATTGATTTTATTATTAATTTATCAAAGTGAGTGCGAACGAATTTGCATGTTTATGGGCTCGAGGAACACTAAATCGCTGGCGTAACAAATCAAATTTGTTTGCGCAGCTACCTTGAGCACATAACATTAATATATGAAACCGCCTACAATCTTTGGATTTCTCTTTGTTTTTCACTTATCTGTTTTTTGCTTGTCTTCTTGGCACTGGCGTTCGAATTGATTTGTTTTGTACACTGAGAGAACGGTGAGAAATCCCCCCGATTCTCCCACTTTTAATTCAATAATTTGGCAAATATCTCTCCTGGCCACTTTGCTTGTAGCCATCATTAGCTGTTCTGTTGTAGTTTGTTTTTGCCAAGTATGATTTCTATTTGGCGGGTTGCTCTTTTCAATAATTCTGTGAGCTTGTGGCGACTTTTACTTTCCTCTACGTCGCTTGTGGTTGGTAGCTTTGTGGCTGCACTGGGAGAAATGTTTCAGGTTTTATAACAAAATTTAAGAAAAAGTGTAAGCAAGTAATACAATTATTGTTCCCAAAAGTTTTCTGCCCACAGGGACTTTCATTTGGAAAAGTGGTGTGTTCATCAATAAGCAAGCATTAAATCTCAGTGCATATATTATTTTAAAGTTTGTAAGTTAATTTTTTTCTGGTTCAAAGTTTTATTGGCATTGAAATTTTGCAATGTCATTTTCGGTCTTAATTAATCCTCTTATTGTTGCTCTGTACACCTACCTTTTTCCTTCTTACTTGGTTTAGCATTGTTTCTTGCGCTTACCCCTTTTTATACATGGAGAAAAATGCTGTGGTTTTATGAAATTTGAATAAAATTGGAAATTAAGAAAACGCTCATTTTGGAAAGTGGTTTATTTTTGTTACATGCAGGAGAAGTGAAAATATTTTAAAATATTTTCAGCCATAGAAAGAACAGATTTTAGAATATTAAGTGTTGTTTATATAAAAAAAATCATTTTTATCACCTTTTGTTTTCTGTGTATTTGGTCACCGAAGCTACTGGCCATTACATCGCGGATCTTTCGACTGCTTTGAAACCTACCACAAACCGCAAAATGGTCGGCAATTCAATCGCCCTACGCCGCATAACGGTATCGCCCACCCCCCAGCACACATAGATACAAATACACACATTCACACACGCATGTGAAGGCAACTAGTGTGGAAAGATGAAGCCGCTGCCTCTGCCGACGTCGACGCGACGTCGACTGCGCCGCCAACGTCGATTGTCGCAAGTTGAACGCGAATTTCGAATTGAGTTTTCAGTTTGTGTCGCGCCTCCGTTTTGTAAATACGCGAAAAAGGCATTCGCCAAGTCGAACAGCAGTAATAACAAGAAGAGCTCACAGCAACTAAATAATTAAAACGGAAACAGCGGGTAGACAAACAAAAACGAGAACCATATGAACTAGAATCGAATTAATTAAGCAATTACAAATGGCAGGAAAAACAGAAAAAGCAGCAAAAAACGCAGTCAGCTCAGCAAGGAGGAACAAAGTGGAAAAATTAAATTGGATACTAGCGGGAAAATTAATTCAAATATTTATGTGTGGAACGCGGGGGTCTTGTGACGCACGATCTCATAGATATATTTTTAGGATTTTTTTTTAATATAATTTTATATTTTATTGCCGTGCCCGCACATTTATGCCAATTAAATTCGCCGCGATTTCTTTTAATAGCCCCAATCGCGCTAATATTAATCATACGCAGTGGTGACCAATCTTAACACAAGCTGACTATTTGATTTTCAAGGGCTGGGTTTGTTTTTTATTTTTCGAAATAAATTTTATTTTCAACGTATATTAAACAAGATTAAAATTTTCTAAACAAATTCCAATATTCATCATACGCTGTGGGGATCACGATTCTTTACTTGGTCTATTTGTATCATTTACCATTTTTAAGGCGTTGATTCATATATAGCCAATTAAATGAGTATTTTACAATATTTTGATTTTGATGTCCAACAGCTTTAGTATAAGCACATTCACTGAGAACCGATTAGTATTTCTTGTCCCTTACATTCCTTTAATTTGTTTGCTTATTCGAAAGTCCGCTTTTTGGCCAACCAAAAGTATTTTTAATTTAAAGAAAATTGTTTCAGAGCTGTTCGGAGCATTTTTGAATATTTATTTTTATAAAACTTTGACATTGGATTTGTCATTGCTGCTGGCGGCTGTTTTTGCTCTCCTGTCCACGCCGCGTATACGTAATATCTGTATAATTCTGTCCGCTCTTCGCGCTTTTGTCTATCTTGTCAGCAGCGGTATTACAAATCCGAGAGTGCAAATCTCCGAGATTTTCCACAGAAATCCCACGTCGCGACATGCGTTTTCCAAATACTACATATACTACTACTGTTTGTTGTTTGTTTTTATGTGTCCATATTAGAAGCGAAGCGTTTTCACAATTTGTTGTACATAAGTAGAACAAGCACCAACACAGGGATAACTGAAGAACCAAAACTCACACACGCACACGCACACTCAAACACCGACACCAACACCAACACCAACACAAACACCAACACAAAGGAGCATACAAGCACAGAAAAATGCCTAAGGTTTGCCATAAATAAATGAGTCTGTTAGTGGCTGTCATAGTTTGTAGACCATAAGTCTAGTTTGTACTTGTATTCAATAAGCGCTCATTCATCTACGGAATCAGAAAATAACAAAACAAAAATATTTATAAAATACACCCTCATAGAGGCAAACATTTAGTATTTGGTTGCACAACTGTGTGCATTTTACACTTTAGCTTTTCCCATTTTTCTCTGTGGGCTGTCCCCCCTCTAAAGTCGACGCCGACGTTCGTTTTTATTTATGCTCACATGGATGCAACAATACCACCATGTCCACAATTGCAAGCGGCGACCATTGTACCATAGACATATGTAGTTGCACGACGGCAATGTGTTCTGGGTCCTACCTCACAGCATGTGGATCCATTTGCTGCCTCATCAGTGTTTCATTGTCACCGTTGTAATCGGACTTCTTTTTTCCCACTCATGAAGGTATTTTCTTCAGCAAAGAATAATGTGTGTAATTCATAGAGAAAGGGATCAAAGTAGAACCAAGTACCGTACCCCTAATCAACCTCTTAAACGACACATAGAACTATTTAGCTTCGAGATATACATACATACGCTTTTTATTTACAAAATCTGGAATTTCCTTTTGAACTATTTTCAATCATTATTCTTCGTGTAACTAATTACTCCCGAGGTAATCTCGAAAACTATAAAAACTATAAGGAAGATTAGGCATGCCAATTTTAAGACGCTCACGCTGTGAGTTTTTTTTATCAAAATCCTGCCATGCCAACACGAACCGCCTAAAACTATCACGCCCGTACTTCTCTACCAACTTGTATCGATATTTAAAAAATTTTTTAATTTTCTCCCTCGTACTTCCACTAACCAAGTAAGGGGTATGTGCTAGTAGAGGAAATGGACTATAGGGTTCCCTGTGGTTTGTTGTAGCTCTGTTGGCAACCCTACAAGATTATTAAACATAATTGATTTGGAAATAGGTGAAAATGTGTGGTAATTAGTCATTGTTACCCAACCTTCACCGCATCTTGGCCCACCCTTCTCACATGGCCCCACCCTTTCCCCAACAACTGTCGTCATATAATCAAAAGCAGCATTTGTCATGATTCCCATAAATGTTGTTTGCTGTTTTATTAGCGAACTGGTTGATAAGGCTGACTGGTGACAAGACTCCACTTTAAAGTCAGAGCCTATGAACGTGAAAATCAACGAGCACCATCCAATCAGGCAGGGCCAGACCGCAAAGTCAGCCCATCCGGGCGGGGATTGGATTCAATTTGCAATTTGCGAAATCGATTTCCGTTTAATATGTCACAGGGAACGACGCCAAAAGCTAAAAGCAGCGCTGTTCCGACCCGGGAAAATCGCGAGCAATATCGGAGGGTCAACGGGGGGAAGAGTGGGTTGACTTGTGGGCTGTTGGTTTGGTGTTCTTCATGGCCACGTCCCCATGGCCAGGGCCAGGGCTACAAGTCGACTGGGCGCCGACTCCGCGTCTGCACAAAGGTCACGGTCATATCGCTGGCACACGCGTCTTCCAGTGGCCGGGTTCTCTGCTCTGGGCCATCGGTTCTGGGCGCTCGGTTCTCTGTTCTGGGCGATGTCCCTGGCAAAACTGCCATAAACAAAGTTGCAGTATTGCGAATGCAAAAAAGATGGGGAACGTTTTGAAAGTGCCACCCAGTAAGCTGACTGCAGGATACCCTAGAGAAATCCATTTGCATTCAGGGCAGCGCTGAACTTTGGGGCATTGTGATCAATAATATTCAGTTAGTCTACTTTGTTGCTGCATAATTGTCACCAAGGACTACGCATAATGAGTTTAGGAAATATTAGACAGCGATAATAATTATTAAATATTTATTATTTATCTTTAAATCTCTTTTAAACTATTTTGGTATACGATCAAATACGAGCAATAACAACTTGTTTTTAAGTATTACTTTTAGTTTTTGCAGGGAATCAGCTACATTTGCTGCGCCTAATTAAAAGGCATTTGTATTCCTATCGTTGACGTTTCTGGGCGGCAGCGCTTTATTATCTTCTGTTTTGACACCTGACTTCAGGTTCCTTCAGGTGACTGGCAGCCACCCAAGACATTCGTCAATTTATGGAGACGACATTCGATTTGGCCGGGGAATTCGTTGAGTAGTTCGTTATCGTCACCAACAATCCATGATCGAGCGCAAATTGCTTAGCTCACCTATTAACTGCGATTTTCCGCTTTTATTTTCCATATTTTTGTTTATACTATTCATGCGTACTTCATGCGATTTTGGCTTGGTTTGTTTAGACAATAAAAATTAATGAGCAGCGTCGTTCATTTGAAGTTTTTCGCGGGTCCCGACAATGTTTATGGGCGGCGTAAAACAACCATTTCGTTCAAGAGGTTGCGGTCGGATGGGGAAATCAAATCAAGTGCAATTACTTGGATGTTAAAAGCAAATACTTTGATATGGCTAAGAATCATGTTGATTTTTTGTGGAAATATTTTTAGAGTTATTTGATTTGTGTGCTTGGAATGTTATTTAATGAATGAAAATGAAAGAGATTAATTTATTGATTTAGAATAAAATATATAATGTGGTTTTGCTTGTAAAACTATGTTTGTTAGCGGACCATTTTATAAAATAGCCCTATTTACCAATGTCACATTAAATCCATATAATGCCTGTTTTGGCTAACAAAAATACCATCTGTTCGTGCAATATATTGTAATGGACCTATTTATAGGACTCTTAAAGGCCTAGGTTCCTAACCCATTTCAAATGAGGCCATAACTGCCAGGGGCGCCCACTTGCTGCAGTCACAAGTGAGTGACAATTTAATGCAACTTAATCAGCATCTTTGGCCAGCTGGCCATTCCTGCTTGACTGGTTTGACGTCACTGTGGGAAACGGAATGCAATTGGACAGCCGGACCTTGCAGCTTTGGTTGCACTTTGGAAATTTGTTTAGGGACGGGGACTCGAGACACGGGAATGCGCATCAAGAGTCAGGATGTAAAGCTCTTCAGCTCCCCCGGTTGGCTCTTTTGACTGCCCACGCAGTGATGGAGCTTATGAGTAACGGATGTGGGCGGGTGGAGCTTTTCCGGGCGCGTCTCCGGACAATATGCACAATGCTGCAGAGAACAACCACTGGTTGCAGTTACCATACATCCATCGCGAGTGACGCACATTAATCTGACATCTAGTCGCAAACGCATTTGGGCAGTTGACTGCTGCAGCAGATAATAAAGTTGGCACCACCGAGGTTTCATAAAGTAAGAGAGTTTCAGGAAAACTCTCGAACTTTTTTCGGCAAGGGCTAGACCTGCGCTTTGATATATTTAGTCAGAAACTATGCAACATCGAACAGCATCGCCAGCATGGCCTTTATCTTTATTAAGACTATTATAACAACTCTGATGCTTAACCATGATAATGAATCGAGATTTGTGTACAATAAACCAAACCCAAAATACTCATGATATTGTTATTTTTATCTTTGGCAGGAACAAGTCAAACTGGATGCCAGTAGACAGGTAATCAGCCCCGACGACTGCGAAGATCTCAGCCCGATGCCACAGACAGCAGCTCCACCGGTTCGCAGGCGAGGTGGAATCTCCGCCGAACCCGTAACCGAAGAAGATGCCACCAACTATGTTAAGAAGGTGGTACCCAAGGACTACAAAACGATGAATGCCCTGTCCAAGGCGATTGCCAAGAACGTCCTGTTTGCCCACTTGGACGAGAGCGAGCGATCCGATATATTCGATGCCATGTTCCCTGTGAATCACATTGCCGGCGAGAATATCATCCAGCAGGGCGATGAAGGCGACAACTTTTACGTGATTGATGTGGGAGAGGTCGATGTAAGTCTATGAAATGGCTTTGATTTCGGCTTAAATCCTTATCAACATGTTCCTATCTCACTCAGGTTTTTGTCAACTCCGAACTGGTGACCACCATCAGCGAGGGCGGAAGCTTTGGTGAACTGGCCCTCATCTATGGCACTCCTCGCGCCGCCACCGTGCGTGCCAAAACCGATGTGAAGCTGTGGGGCATCGACCGCGACTCCTACCGCCGCATCCTTATGGGCTCGACCATCCGCAAGCGCAAGATGTATGAGGAGTTTTTGTCGCGTGTGTCAATTCTGGAGAGCCTGGACAAATGGGAGCGCCTCACAGTGGCCGATTCTCTGGAGACGTGCTCCTTCGATGACGGTGAGACGATTGTCAAGCAGGGAGCCGCTGGCGATGATTTCTACATCATCCTCGAGGGCTGTGCGGTGGTGCTGCAGCAGCGTTCTGAGGTGAGTGACCGTGATCAGATCTGGGACACATGAAGAGAGGCACTCTAATCAAATGGTTTATCTAATCAGCAGGGCGAGGATCCCGCCGAGGTGGGCCGTCTCGGTAGCAGCGATTACTTTGGCGAGATTGCTCTGCTGTTGGACCGACCACGTGCGGCGACTGTAGTGGCTCGCGGCCCGCTCAAGTGCGTCAAACTGGACCGGGCGAGGTAAGTGCGGCGGCTTGAGTGCTAAGACAAAAAATAAGTTGTATGTTAATGACCTTAAATTTTTGGTTCTGTCGCAGATTTGAACGTGTTTTGGGACCCTGCGCCGACATACTCAAACGCAACATCACGCAGTACAACAGTTTCGTATCGTTGTCCGTTTAAGGCCGCCACAACGACAACTAGCACTACAACAAATCAACAACAAAGAGCAGCAGCAGCAAAGAAAGCAACAACCGACAAAACAAACAGAAACAACAACGCAGCGAACGTGGAAAACCAACATGAAGACGATGGGAAATAGTTGGATAGATAAATAGAAAACAAAACAAGCGCTCAGCAGCATAAACATGAAGTCGTAAACTATATAAGTGTGTAAAATTAATTGTCACAGAGCCATTGGATTCTCGATTCTGTCGCAGATTCAGAGTGCACGGGGGCTGAGGGCCAACAAATATTAATTATCCGTTCTGTATGTTGTGCTGAAGTTATATAATAGTGTATGTGTGTGTCTCTGCGTAAAGGTTACGGCGGGATGTTCCACACCCCGCAACCCCCGATATCGGAGATAGCTTTCCCTGGATTAATCTATTTAATTCTCTCAACTTCTTTCAAGTTCTTCGGCTATTTAGACAAGAAAGCCCATTTGTATAATCTATGGGACCTGCTGCCTCCTCAAAAAACGTTTCATTAAATATCCAACAGACATCTGAATGTTTTAAACAAGATGAATATGTGTGTATTAACTAAAATCATACAAAAAGGCAACACACACACAGGCACAAAACACAGTCACACGAACTCATACACTCTCATACGAGGCATGAAGTCAAGGAAAGAGTAGGATATCAATGAAATAATTGTATTTCGCTTGTATGATTCGTTGTTTTTTGTCTAAAACAAACACACAACGGCAGAAATTATTGAACCATTTTAATTTTAATTTTAGTAAATTATTTTTAAAAGTAAACGCGTAGCACATGAAGTCAGCGAGCCGTTAACCTTTTAATTAAATATTAAAATCAGTGAAAAATTCATGATTTTCCATATGTTTCTTGTTTCTTTATCGAAAGGTGTTTCGTAATCTTAACATAGTTTTATAATTTTTTAATAACTAATTTAAGCTTGAGCACAGCGAATGCCTAGTTTAAACTGTTGTCAAAGAGGTATTTCCGTTCTTCAAAAATTGTACATATGTCATGTCTAGAAAATACTTTTATTTTCTTGTATTGTAAGACTGTAATTTTTGGAGTTTTGGTCTTTTAAAAGACAGGTACAATACTATTTGATCAAGCAAATAATGATAGTTAAAAATTTGAAATTATAATTGTTTGATTATAAATAATTCATGAAATATCTCTAAAATTTCAAAACTAATGTACTAGGCATTTTCAAGAACTGCCAGCTAACGAGAAGATAACTTTACAACAATTTAAGTCGCGGAGTATGGGTTTGCGTGTGTGTTGGGTGAGTGTGCGTGTGTATCTGTGTGAACTAATAAATATTACCCAAACGAGAAGTTGCATTTACAACACTCACAAAAAACGCAGCCAACAAAACGATTTGTGTGTATATATTTATAAAGCTTATATCTGCTCGATTGATCTTAAAACATAATCTACAGCTGTTGCTTCATCACACGCACACACTCATCCACTCACTCTTAACCAGAAAATCATAACTCAACAATGCGATTTTGAAATGCACACATGCAGAGATAAAGCTACAATTTTGACAGTTTTACAGAAAAGCCAAATGCTTAAAACGAAAATATCTGTGCTGATATTTCAGCTATAAGACACTGTTAGAAAACGAGCAAAATGCAAAAGGTTGAGCCTAGAACATTTGTAAGGGGTCTGCGCCGTGTGCAGACCACGCCCATTTGGGCGTAGATGGAACCCGCCGGCGGGTTAGAAACGAAAGTAAATGGCAAATTCTTAGGAGTGCACGCAAAAATCAACTTTAAGCCGAAGTGCAGGAAGTGGAGGCATGGAGATCGAGTGGAATAAAATTAAATTACAACCATAATATTATCAATGTAAAATCGTATGTAAAAAAAAGGCAGAAATCCATAAAAAAAATTGACAACAAAAAATAAACAAAAAAAATACAGAAAGTACGAAATAAATACATTTACATAGATGTTGCAAAAATCAAGCGAATCGAAGCTCCTCCCATGGATTCCCGTAGCCCTCTCTGTAGATTTGCGTATCCTGTCAGTGATCTAGCACTTTCGGATCAGCGACCCCATGTTTCTGGACGCCATCTTCTTTATACCCACACTATTTACTTACCTGCTTATCGGACTGCTCATCGTCATCCTGTGCTTCGTGGTGGTCTATATAAGCCACAAGATTTATGTCTCCGTCTACGACAACCTGCCTCTGGCCGCTTTGCCCGGCAGCTCACGTCAACAGCTCCTGGGTCTGCGTCACTCCAATCATGCGATGACCATACGGGAATACCTGGACACCTCGCTCCGCAGTCCGCGCTCCAATCAGCCGAGCTTACGGTCCGTTTGGATTCAGAACAGGTCCCAGATCTTGGAGACCTCTTCGGGTAAGCTCAGTGCCAGTGAGACAGTTGCTCGGCCTACTCTTCCCCCTGGACTCTCTTCCTCTAGTCCTGCGTATAGTGCTCTCCCTGGAGCCCTGTTATCTGGTCAGCGCCGAGTTTGATGTGAGCTCCAGCCGGAAGGCCATCAGTTTCCTGTGCAACTGCCGGGACCAGCCCGTGTGTGCTGCCGCAGAACAAAGGCCTTCTGGGTCCTTACACATAGTGCGGTTCTATGACCACCTCTCCAAGATCCCGCGCCTCAAAGTCATGCTCAAGTGCAACCAAAGGAGGCCGGAGCCGAGGCCGGATAGTCGGACACAGTTAACCCTGGACGACGTGATCCAGGAGGCCAGAGATAACCAGGATGCCCGGTGCACGGATAACGCCGCCGCCTGTCGACCTGGTTCCTCACGCCGGAACTCCCGGATACCGGATTAACGGGATGGGAGGGTGTGGCCCTTGGATAGGGGCCATACGTCGTCTGTTCTAGGCTGCTTTTGCGGAATAACTTGTTTTATTAAATTGTATACAAAGATCAATGAGCTGGAGGCTACAGGGTCGACGGGTGGTTCAGTGGGTCGGGCACTGAGCTCACGCTAGTTTATGATAATCGCGTGACAACGAAGGTGAAAGCCAGTGGAACAGGGGCGCACACATGTGTGGTCAAGTGGGGCTGTAGGTGTTACTTTTCCGGGCAGTGTTAATTTTAATTTTTTATTTTAGGGTTAAAATATTTACTAGCCACTCACTCCAGGTAATTTAAATTTTCAGCCTATTTTTCCTATTAATGAATTCAATAACAAATTTAATTTTCCATTCGTTCTGCATTCACCGAATTACGCGTTTAATGACTTATTTAAGAAAACACATTTTTCGAATTTTTTTAATGCTGAACAAATCGAAAGTTTACAGCTCGTTAGTTAGTTAGTTAATTTGCCATACATTGTTACGTTACATTATAATGAGTGATGTTTAATAAAATAAGTGGATTGGGGATACTGGATGAGGGGATACCTTAATGCTAGCCAAAGTTTGATTTCGAATTTTAGTTAAAAAACGTAATTAATTTTCCCTACTCCCATGGCACGCAAACTAAACTTGTGGGGTCCGCGTTTTTTGGGGCTTATCATTGTGACAGTGGAATTTCTTATCAGTATTTAAAAAGCTCTCCAGACCGAGCCGAGCCTGGCTATCAAGAGTTAATTGCCAAAATCACTAGTCCCCAACCCGATCTCGCCGCCTCCACGAATCCAGAGACCCCATGCATTTGTTTGACGCCATTTCATTCTTTATTGACGCGGCCAATTAAGAATACAGCGTTGTTGATTTGATTGCGAGACGAATATGAATGCGACTGGAATTCCTCCCTGAGTTATAAATAAAAGTTGCCAGATGTAAAGAGCGGCTCTCAGTCGAAAGAAACTCCAAAAATTGTTGGCTTTTTTTATCTTGGCACAAGTTACAAATTCTATTGCTCAAGAGGCTTATCAAAGCAACAACAAAAAGGCAAACTGGACGCACAACATATACCAATATCTACAGCGACAACAGACTGGCAACGAAGCGTATACGTAATGCCAAGCAAAGTTCCATTCATTTAACGCTCTCGGCTCGTTTCAGTTCTCGGGCAGGTGTCAAGCGACGTACACACGAAACGCCGACGCGGTCACAATTCCAGAATATCATATACATGCTATATATGCTCAAGTGGCTAATTAACATACGCGTTGCGACCCGTCTCTTTACCTGAACCTGAGCTGTCTGGACTACACTCTTTCACATTTCTTTACGGGGAAGCGAGTACAAAGTCACAACAAATTTTCAAATTCATTACTCTCGGTATATATATTTCTGTATCCAAAAACCGATCGCCATGCTGGATCCCATTTCGGACGCACCGCTGGTCTTGGCCTACGTCTTTATGTCGCTGCTGGTGCTCATTGTGTGCTTCATACTGGTCAATGTGGTCCACAAGCTACATCGCAGTCTCAGCGGCGAGGTATCATCGGGTCTGGTTTCCCCTGCACAGCAGCTGAAGACCTCCATCATGGAGCTAGACGCCATGAAAACCGGTTAGGATGGGTGCAGCGCAGCTGGCTATGAGTGGCGCGAGAATCTTAAATCTCATTCGGATGTCGGAGCTCCGGTTTTAATTCGGGCGATTGGAGCGATGTACGAGGAACGACAGCTGCTAACCACCCACACGCACGAACCACAAAACCTAGACGCCTGTTGATATAATAACCTAAAGCAATTAGTCGTAAATACACGAAACTAGGCTTACGAGTAGAAATTAACTACATTTAACGCGCTGGTCCTCTAGTCAATTAATTGTTCGTTTTTGACCTAAGGTTAGGTTACATGTACATTGATATTGTAAATAAAATAATTTGAACGATAACTGGACTGCAATCAAGGTAGATTGGGGGCAAGTACAAAGCACTTAACCGGTCCGTCCGGACAGTAAAACGTCGCCTGATCGATGCGTAGAAACACAACAACAAGGCACAACAGCCTTATCGTTGCAGTATCGAGACGTATTATTTGTGAGTCAATCAAAAGCGTGATAAGGAATCCCTGACTTAGTCATAGATTTATACATAGTTTATTTAAAATAGCATGTTCATCTTTAAATTTGCAATAAGAGCGCAGTTTCTTGTTGTGGTAGCTGAATGAGTACGGACTGCATGGGTTGTCAGCTTTCCGGCCCAGGGCCTCGCGGCTTCGACAAGATCTGGTAAACGGTGTTGGTGATTTGATGAGCGTAGAAATGATAGCAGCAGGCTGCTGGTGGTTCTGCGGCAGTGGCATCATCAATCTGTGGGATCACTGTAAAAAAGGAAATATTATTAACAATGCTAGCTGCATTTATATTCAGAATCTCACCCCGAGAAAGTCTTTGGGTGCTGCGACGTTAGGTCATCATCCTGGCTGCCAAGAGCCTTTTTCACATACTGCAAATTGGAATTTTAAGAAATAACATATAGCCTATAACTAATGACCTAACAATAGTTTTAAAACCTACCATTGGATTTAATATGATCTCCTCCTCCATTTTGTTGATCTGCCTAACTTGATCCAAAACATGTGTTATATTATTTTGCACGTTAAGGAACATCTCCGGTGAGTTGTATTTCTCTGGGTTGTCTTTGAACAACACCATACCGTCCTTTTGATTGATGCTGGCATAAATTTCACCCGATTTGATCTGCAATTGGTTATTGGATTGGACAAAATAGAATAATCAAATAGAAGACAATTGCTTACCATGTTGAGAATGTAACGCTCGGCTTCGACTGCGCTCGACAGTTGGACACGACTGGCCACATCACTCAGGGAAAGGGTCAAAAAGGTTTTAGTAAGCCGCTGGATGTTTCGCTTGTACAAGGAGGTGGCTACCTAAACGATACCCAATATAGCAATTTAATAGTAAGATGGTTGTGCCTTTTATATTTTAAAAAACTGTCTTTTACATTTAATTTCAGTTTCATCGAAAATATATCTGTAATGCAAACTTCTTCATAAATTTAAATTTATATATGTATATCTTTTTTTTTAATTTGGAAGGGTAAGTAATTAAAAGTTCGATTTGTAATATTGTTGCACTCTAAGGTCTATTCGTCACATAGGTACTTTTCTCTTTTTTCGAAGACACCTTTTTTTATTGATCTTCAGGGAAGAGTCTAAAATACTACAGGGAAGAGGGTGAAGTACTTGCCTGCTTGGCCAGTCCCATATTGTTATCACGCGTAAATGCTTCACTGTACTTGAGTATGATGATGCGCAGCTCTTCGCTAGACGAATTCGCGTACACATTGACCAGGTCGTGGTAGTGATTGGCCATCGGCTTCATAAAACGGCCAATAAACTGTGTGTTTTTTGGTATATACGCTATCTGCAATAAGATTTCAATATTAAGAGACTGATATATGAAAGTAACTTTGTTGTTGGAAAGCTCACCTTGCCCTCGACGATGAGTGAAACCATGAGAAACTTTTTGTAGGCCTCCAGCATGATGTGCGACATGGCCATTGCCGGAGTGGTGATGCAGACCTCGAAGAAGTACAAAGCTCGCTCGTAGTTCTTCACAGCCGTGTATATCATGCCGCCGTAGTAGAAGTACAACAAGAAGTACTTGGCATCGTTGTTGGCATCCTAAAAACGAAAACTTTGAGTTCAAACAGTCTAGAAGTGAATTCTTAACAGTAAATACCGCGTGCTGGGACTGCTGCTGCTGCTGCGTCTTGCACTCGGCTGCCACGGTGGAGATGTCCGTGATGTCCGCGTCCAGATACGGCAGCACCACACTGAAGTTTTTCGCCTTCAGGCTGAGTAGGCAGAGATCGGCGTGTATTGGAGTGAGCTGGGTGTCCAGCTGTCGAATCTGGTCGATGGCGCGCGAAAGTATGCGTATGCCCAGGATGCTAAGGTTCTTTTGTACCACAAACTCGGTGAACAGGTGGCACGTTTCGTAGACTTAATGGGATAAGTGATTAGTTTTTGGGTACTTGTGTAATAGAAGAATCAAGTCTCACAGGCGCACACCGCAAAGCGCAGCTGATCGTTATTGTTGCGCTGCACAAAGTCCCGCATCAGCTGGATGAGTTGCACCGGCTCCGGATTCGCGGTGGATGCACTGTGCAGCTTGGCCAGGAGCACATAGAGCACGCCCAACGAGTGCTGCTGCACGTCTAGCGTCTCCAGCACGTTGTCCAGGATGCTCCAGTTGCGGGCTAGCAGTGACAGCGACTCCGGCAGCTCCTCGGCCAGCTCCCGATAGCTTCCTGGAAGGAAAAGCCGGTCAGCAAAGTCAGTTGTGAATTGCTTTAATATCAAAACAAAGGCGGCAACGAGTCCGGTTTCTTGGCGATCGTGATCCGCCTGTCGGTCAACTTACCAGACGCACTTAGTGTGCGCACTTGATTCACATAATTTTCCAGAGCGCTGCCCATATTAGGTTACTCCGAGACAACTTTTTGGCCTATTAACTTGCAAAATTGCGAAAAATAATTTCGCGAAATAACAAATGACTGCCGACTAAATAGAGCTGGGACAAAAAACGATAGGTATTTGGTGCTGTCGATTTCTTTCAACTTCGAAATATCGATAAAAATTGCGTTGTTCAACACTGGCTTTTGAAATGTCACGCCACCTATAACTTTTAGAACTACTACTCAGCTGGAAAATTTAGAACAGGCGCACAAATTAAATGACTACGCCACTTGTTGACTTTTTGCGCACTTTATGTTCATATTAATATGCATTCGCACATTTGGTATTTGAAACAAACATAAAGCAAGAATCAAGGGTAATGTATGGTGAAATTAAACGAAATTGTTCTAAAACTAATTATTCAAATTTCGATAATACACCCGCGATAGTCCTCTTTATTGCCGATAACACATTGTGGCTATGTTATGGAATTGCTGTTGATCAATATACTAAAACGAAATGTAACTAACAAAAAATGGATAATTCTGCTCGTATCGTATATGTATGCTGTCTGTGCCTTCGTCAATATGATCTCCAGGAGGATCTTCGAGGCCATCTCGTCTACTTTCATGGATATGAGCCCGTTTCGGCGCCCAGTGTCAAAAACAAAACTGCGAAAACTTCAACTACGGAACAACCTGCAGCCGGCAGAATCCACCAGGATAAACAAACCATTGTGGAGCAATCGGAGGACTCAGAACCCCCGCCAAGCGAGCTGCAGCCCATGCCTTTTAAGGACTTTCGACTGGTGTTAAGGGCCAACATGTTAGAACCGTAAATATATGTCTATATTATCACTAAAAGCTTTTGACAAACTCGGTCGTTAAAGGTGCTCCTTTGGGAAGGAATGTCCCTTCAAGTTTCAAGATGCTGCCAAAATGAAGCTCCACTCCAGTTGCCACAAGGGCGGCAGCTTTTCCTGTTGCGAATGTGGAATGGAACTGCCGAATTGGCGTCGGTGCTCGGCTCATCTGTGGAAAACCCACCAGGTGGATGTGGATCTACTGGAGTGTCCCGTTAACGAATGCAACTACAAGTCACCCATTTCCGCTCTCGTGTGGCGACACATGCAGGTTCACAAAAAGTGGCGACCCAGAGTGCTCCGCTCACTGGTAGCCGTTCAGCGGAGAAGGAAGCTTAAGGAACAGTCCACGGAGATGACCGCGCAACCTGCTGCTCCGCCACCAGCTTCAACGAAGAACAAATACTACGCCGAGAAGACCTGCGAGATTTGCAATCGCAAGTTCGTCAATGGCAAAACGCTCTCCAAACACGTGAAGACTGTTCACAATAAAATCAAGCCATTTATCTGCAATGTTTGTGGCAAAAAGACGGCCCGCAAGGCTAGTTTAATAGTAAGTTCAGTTTATATAGAAGTTAGCCGTTTTTATGCTACCTAATTGTCTTCCCAGATTCACATGCGTCAGCACACGGGCGAGAAGCCTCTGCAGTGTGGGGAATGCAAGTTCTCCACTCGCGATCCCAGTGTCCTGCACAAGCATCGGCAGCGTCATGATAGCCAGAACACACGAAGCAACCTGAAGTGTAGTCAATGCGAGTACTTCTGCATTCAAGCCAATGCTCTCAAGCGCCACATGCGACTCAATCATGCAGAAGCCTATCGGGACTTATGCTGTGATATTTGCAGCTTCAGTTCCATAAATGCAGAACGACTACAAGCCCACAAACAGGATCATCGACAGGGCTTGATCACAAATTGTGAGGATTCTATGGATGCACGAGCCGCTGGTTTTAAGTATCCTCGTAAAGTGGGCGACAAGAACGGGGAGGTAAGCCCTTTCATCTACTCTTCAAACTTTTAAGTTATTTAAAATGTATTTTGCAGATATCAGCTGACTGTTTTATGCCGTTAGAGAGCGTGGATTCATTGCCCCATGAACCAGCTTTGGATACGGGTGGTGTTACCATACCAGCTCCTCCATCTGAAGATACTCAATTCCCCACGTATTTAAAAGATTAAAATAATAACATTTTAAGTTGGTTGATTAAGGGTAAGCGTTGGTTTGAATTACTTCCCATTGTTTTATTGATTACTTTGTGTTTTTATTAGTATGTCCTATGTATTTATTTACAATTCCATTTCTTGTATAAGGGCGTGTCCAATGCGCTGTAAAGAGTTTTGTATAAAATAATGTTCTCATGCAGTTTGTTTTGGGGATTTAAATGCTTGTTTATTAAGTTGTTCAGTTTTCCATTTAAATTTAATATCATTTTAGAATCTGATATGATTTTTTTGTTCAACATTCGAATTATTTAGTCATGCTGGTTTACCGTGTTCCGATTAATTAGGCTTTACTTTAAACTAATTTAAAAGTTAAAAATCTACTCTGCCAGCGATAATCATCCGGATTCAGTTCGGTTTGAAGATCAGCGCTTTTAAATCTATGTTACGACAGAAATGTTTTCATTTGGGCAGTTTCGCTAATAACTTGTTTAAGTTTTTAATATTTATTTAATTAGTTCAGTAGTTGAGCTTCACTTTGGTTTAACTTATTTCTTTACGCTTGCATTTAATCAGCTGCAGGATTTCGCAGACCAAGTGATCTGGAGAATCCAAAAGTTATGCACCTCCTGTCCTCTTGTTCGCTATAGTAATGAGAATAAGTTACCACCGAGTTATAAAAAAGATTTTAACGTTTATTGTCTGAGTTTGATTCGAATATCAAAACATATTCACTATTTGAGAGTGCAACTGAGTAGTACAGCAAAATGGAAAATAAAACACTCAGTATAAAATTGTTAATATCATACAGCTTCTATTTGTTTTATTTACAGTTCTTAAAGAGGAAGAAGAGTTTCAACAAAAATATCATTTCAACTGATTCACACTCTGCTGTGTTGTATTTTCCGAGTCCCTGATCCCTGCTCCCTCCTTTTTGCCAGGCCGGGCATTTTGCTTTGCTTTGATTGCCGAGCCTTAGATCTTGGTTTCAACGACGGGTTTTTTCTTCGACACAAAAGGGATGTTCAAAGAGAGAATACAAAATAGAAAAGGATTCGATTAAGTCAGCTGCCAACGAGCCCAGAGCCAACATACGAGGATAACCATGCAAAGATTGGTTTGATTTTGATCTGATTTGGTTTGGTTTGGTTTGGTGGTGAGGGAGCAGGCGCTAGATGATGTGGCATGAAGCGAACTGTGCACTTTGGAGACAACAACATTAACAACAATGGGCGTGAGTTCTGAATGACTTCGATTCGACTGGGTTTTTTGAGTACTTTGAATACGACGAGATACCTATAAATTGTTGGCTTGATTTAGCTTTGATTATGCTGATATTATCCATGATCACTACAACGTCTATTAAACAACTAACGAATTCTTCTAGCTTCTATGTATATTGACATATTCGACTAACCAATGTGTCCCTCTGGCGACTAAATTACGTTTACGATGCATCCATCAATCTTAAAATGTAAAACATGTTCCACTTACGATCTACTCTGGGAGTGGTCGATTAATCATCTTCCTTTCGTCAGCTTACTCCATTGGATTTTTACTATTTTTTTTGTATTTGATTTCATGACTTTTGTTTTGTGCGCCGCATAATAAATGCTGTGTGAGTTTCTCAAACATTCCCCAAAAAAACTAACTCCTCCCCATCTAAACTCGTTTCCATTATCATCATTTGTCGGTTTCGACTAGCATAGTACGATACACTTAAAGGCTATTAGGAAACAGTTGTATCTACATAGGTTTATGAGTACTATGTAAGAACCAAAGACACGAACATAGTGGAAGTTATAACTGGTCAGATCTGTCCGATTTCTGGTCCTCGTCGTCCTGTGCTACGCAATCGTTAGTATGTACAGTGTGTTGGTTTTTGTGGGTCAAGTTTGGGAAATCATATCGAAAATACATACGAAAAATCCTAGGCCTAGAAAATTGCTTATAAAATTGCGCGACACTAAAAACCAGAAGAACACGAGTCATCTGAGTCTTTCGATCTATAAAATAGATATTAATACAAATAGAATCAACAAAATCCTGCGATCTGTAGCGCATACGCTCTCATATAAATGCAGTTTAAAAAACAGGTGAACGATTTTGATTCTGGTTGTTTGGTTTTGATTTCGATAAAGAGTTGCCTTTTTTCTTTCTATCGTTTCATTGTTGCGTTTTGCATTCGCGTCAGTTGAGATTGTGGTTTCTGTTTCTTGGTTGACTTGTGGTGGCGATACTTGTTTCTGTTCCGGGGCACAATTCTGCACGTTAGTGGCCGTCGAGCATCAGACCGTGGTAACACGATCGATCTCCACGTAACGCACAGAATTGTCGCTTTGTCAGCAAATCACCTCCTTTTCATCCAAAACGGCCGTGTCCATCGAGCTCAGCGATTTGAGTCGCGTCTGCAGTACCGAGGAGCCACGCAGCTTCCGTTTGATTTTCCTATTTCGAGTGTGGTAATGTAATAAATTAGCGATATAATTGACATATGCTGTAGTAGATCACATACTTGTAGGCAAAGGCAGCGAAAGCACAACACGAGAGCACAAAGATCAGGCAGAGCGTGGCCAGGATCTCGGCGGGCAGTTTCATTAGGGCCGAACACTGCAGGAAGGTCTCATCGTCCCCAGAAGGACAATGGACTACGCCATCACACCAAACACTAGCATTTACACAGGCACCCAGTTCGGCACACTTAAACTGACAGTCCTCTGCGAGGTTGGATCAATTAGAAGGCAATTTGAATAAAGGTCGTCTATTAAGCTTACCCGCCATGCTAAGTGTGGGCCTGGGAATCAATTCCATCCAGTTGAAGGAGTACTCCCCGTTGCCGGGACGCAGGAACTCGACGCTGATGGCTCTGGATCGATTGACAAGCGCGAAATTGGGCCTTTCATTCCAACCGGAACTGAAGATCTCCACAAATTCGTACGCATTCGAGTCGGGACTCAGTGGACAAGCCACAATGGTTAGACCTAATGAATTTAAGAATTGTAAGGCTGGAACAATAATGGAACATCTTCTACCCTACCCTCTGACGTGGTTAGCACAGCTCTAGACTTGGTCTCACATTTCCAAGTATCAGTCTGGACATAGGTCGCGTTCAGTGTCTGCATGGGATTGTGTTTACTCAAGAATATGGCCTTCAGTCGGACGTATAAAAACTTATTGCCATTAGAAGGCTCAATTAGCCAGGGTCTTGAGCGGCACTCCACCTGATAGAAATAAAAATGTGATTTCTGTCTTCTAAAGTTTATGCATCTACATACGTCTCCGAAGGTCATATCTATAGTGCCACTTGGTCCGAATTTTCTGCGTCCATCCTTGCAACTTGTTGGAGCCTTGACAAACTCAAACATTCCCTCGAAGTTTACCGTATCTGGATCGTCCAAAGTGGTCATGTTTTGTGCGATGAAGTGCACCTCCACATCGCGACTTGTAGAAGTGTACTCCACCGGCAGGTGGGATTGGTTAGAGGAGTTGCACATGCAGCCTCGATGAAGTAAAATGGAATCGTGGTAGGGTCGTTCAAAGATCTAAGGTAAAGTAATTAATATGTAAGATTGTTATGTTTAAAGTGAGTTAAAGCTACCTCAACTCTAACACTGGTATCGCCATAGCAAAAGGATCGATTGATGTCCTCATCCACACGTGAAAAGCAAGGTCTGTTGGTGGTTGTAACTTTTCTCATCTTGATTCTGACCCTTTCGCCGCGTTGTGCCTCGAATTTGTAGATGCATTTCAGGTTTCTGGTACCTCCTCTTCCAAAAAGGAATATATTGCGCACACTCCGGAAGATGGCGGGATCCTTGCGATCCATCATGCTGCTGAGGAACTTCCGGTTGCAATCGTGCTCCCCACCACCCCAAGGCAACCCATCCTGGTGCAGGTCAATGAACTCGTACTTCAGTTTGAAGTCCAGTGGTCTAGAAGATAAGGTTACTAGGGATTTTGACAAGTACCTCCAAAGAAATACCACCTTAATACTGTGGATTCAGTGTTGCGTAGCTCGAGCGTAATGCCATCGCTGCTGGACACATAGCTCTCGGATATTGTGCAGGGTCTAGCATAGGTCTCGTTTATGTTGGACCGGTCACAAGTGCGTGGAATTGTGCCCCGACAGAATCTGGCAATCACACTGGTGGAATTGTGGATATAGTGACCCAATGTGTTGTAACCACTTGTCTCGGTGGCACTGAAAAAGTTGAAATTATTGTGACTTCCCCTGTGTCCAAGATGCATCACCTACCAGTTCAAGTCTTTGCAAACGGGTGCATCCCTTAGAGTTCCATCCCAGATGCGCAGCATTCCACTGCAATCCTCTTGCGTCTGCAGCACGCCAATGGCGCCCACGGATGTCTCATCTATCTGGCCAAACTCCGGATCCAAGTTGAACTTCAGCACGGAAATCCACACCTTGAACCGGGAAAGCGGTTGATGCATCCCCGACTGACTGCTCGTCCTGCGCGACAAGCTCAGGTGGTCAAAGGTCTTGAAGACGCCCAGTCCTTGAAGGTGATACAGGCACGTGGAATTCGGAGCCAGCGAGTGCTTGGGACTCTCGAGGATGCCGCGACCTGCACCGCGAATCCAAAACTCGCAGGGTTTCTTGTTCTTCGAGTACGTGGGACTCTGGATGTCCACGAATTGAACCTCGACCTGCGAAGGGAAAAACATAGTCAAGCATTTTCCTCAGATGACTGCCATGCCACTTGGTGGCCTACTCACCTCCAGCTGGAATCCGTAGAGCGGCAGTACCTGCGACGAGGTGCCGGTGAAGGTGCCAAACGGCGACGTGCTGAACTCAACCAAAAGCTCCGGGCCGCTGGAAACGGCCGCCGGCACCGCCTGACCACCTCCGCAGAACTTCAGTATGATGGGGTCACGTGTGGTGTAGCCGTCGTACACGGTCACGTAGTCCTGCGGGTAGCGAAAGGACATCGAGAGACAAGAGGAGAACGAGAAAGAGAGCCGGGCGAAAGAGAAGGAGAACAGAGTGGGTGAGGAGAGAGCGAAATGAGTGGATCTGCGACAAATGTAGGTGGTGCTTGTTGATTTCACCATGTGGGTGGCACTGACTAGCTACACAGTGAAGAACTCTTTCTAAATTGTATAAAATTGAACATTTTTGTTCAACATCAGCACATCCCGTTAAGTGTACGTTGTTTAATGACAAATCTCATCTAAGAGAAGATGTTTTCAGTGTGACGCATAAGAGTGGTTTTTGTTGTTTTCAGTGTAGTGATTGAAGTAAAAGGCCGAGTGTGGCAAAAATGGACAATATGGTGGGGGCTGGGGTCGAACTGAGTGCAAAGGGACGGTAATTGCTGTAAAGAAGTGGACCCAAAGTGCAGCATCTCTCGTATTACTTAATGGCTACTGTACGTATACGTGATTTTTGGTTACATTCCGCTCGCCAGGAAGGACAGCAAGTAATGGTGCGGTATGTTAGTCTGGGGAAATTCAGGGAAGTGTAAGAAGAACTTGGAACTGGCCTAAAGAGTTGAGCACATTGGCTTTGATGTGTCCGACACTTGATGCACACTTAGTGTCGAGCCTTTTAAGAGCATTTAAAGCTTGTTTGAAATGGATGAAACACGCTTATGCGGTTTACTTGAGTGTTTAACTTTGTACTAAAATTACTAAAAAAAGGGGTTTTTGTGATATTAAATGATAATTGGAAGATTGTTGGGTGCTATTTTCGTTGCTCAAAAAGTTATTTTATATTAAAATTTAATGAAATTTATAACTGAGACTGGGTTCAGACTTACTAAAGATTGTCTTCGAAAGGATTGATTATATTATGTAGTAAGTACTAGGAACTGCACTTCCTTCAGTTCACTTTGTAATAGTTCATTCATTCAGTTTTGAAATCAGTAGGTAGCAGCGTAATACCCAATTCCACATCTCCCATAAACGAAACACGTTCATTTTTGTGCGGTTTTCTGGCGTTCGAATTTGGCGCATAATTGTGCAAATTTTAATTGAGTTGGCCTTGCCAATGGGCATTCTGAGTGGGTGTACACAGGAGCATAATGCCTGCCATTCGGACCAAGTGCTCGTCCATGGGGCGTTTCCTACCTTTGGCCAACGCATGACAAATTAGTTTTGTGGCCGGCGACTTTTTGCATTCATTTAGCTGAGGTTTCTGTTTCCGGCTCGGCCTTGTTTGTGCAGCTGGCCGCAAATTTAAACTATGCCCGAGACCGCAGACCAGATTCCGGGTCGGAGCCACAGTCCGAACAGCCGTGAATGTGGTCCAGGTAATTTGTGACCGCAAATTTATTGAAAGCGCAGCATTTGTACAAATTAGTGGAGACACAAATGGGGGATACGTATTCGTAGGTATTTCCGCTTTTTGTGCTCCTTACTTTTTTGGTCTGCATGTATAGGCAAGAGAAAAATTACCGGTTACCGGTTTAAAAAAAAAGTATACATTTTTGGGTGATTTCATTTCATTGGGGATGTCATGTGAAACCAATTAAATGCATATTAAAAGGCCTCTGCAAAACGAAAATCTGTATATTTCTTTCTTTTGTCGAATGCATTTCTTGGTAGCCAATTGCATATTGCAGTACATTTTTTACAAAAAAGTGATAAAAATTCCAAATCGATCGTTTAGTTTAATAATTTTCAATGGAATTTTTTTCATGTGTGTACCTTTGCTCTATTGCCCAGTCTGCCGCTCCCTTCGTGGATCACAGGCTGCGAGGCTTCCGCCATCCGGCGATTATTCACACATGCCGCACCGAAATGGCCGGCACTTTTGGACATTTTGGCTTAAGAGCGCGAGACAAAAAGTTGGAAAAAAGAGGAAAATGGCAGAAGCAGGACAATGTGTAGGCAGAGTGCAGGCCCAGTCCAGGATCCTGCAATCCTTGCAAATGGCGCTAACGTCCGAGCGGATTGCTTTCCAACTGAATAAGCAAAAAGTGAAGGGGTTAGCCCTCTTGGTCTTCGGGTTAGGAGGCAGGGATTGGCACGCCTTGCTGCCATAACGAGCATTTAATGGGGGAATTACTGTGGGGATCTGGAGCACAGAGGTCATCCTCCCCTTTCTTAGCAAGCAGGGATTTTGTTGCGAAGCTAAATTGAATAGTTGCTGATGACTAAATGGGCAACTAAAAGCAAAATTCCTCGACACGGAAATCGTCAAAACGTTTTAGTGGGGATTCTTCCATCCCCATCTCCATCCCCCACTTTTGGATTGCAGATGGTGTATAGGGGGTGGAATGTCTTTGACCGCTGTGGCGGATCAACTTAAAGCGCTCTGAATGGAGCCCGGAAGTGGGAAATCCATCAAGAGTAGCATCCTCGGCTCTTCTGCTTTTCTGTATGATGAATGCCCGGGGCAATTATTTACATGGGACCCAGGCACGTTCGTCCACTAATGTCCTTGATGTCCTCGGCTCTCGGTGTCCTCAGACCTCAGAACTCAGACCTCAGAACGCAAACCTCCTTTGTGTGCGATTTATGATGTGCGTGCCAAGTGTTCATTAATATAAATCCAATGACAGATTCTCCCCTCGCGCGTGTGCTAATGAATATATTATCTAGTCTATAGATATTCCATATATGTCGATTTACCCAGATCATTTTGATTTGTTGTTGGTTTGGTTTGCTTTCGACGGGCAGTGCATACATTTATCTTGATTAATTGTTCTTGAACAGCGAAAGATGGCAAATAATTGTTGCTAATAGTGGGGTGGATCAATAGAAAGAGTGAAATAGGGGGTGTGTGTGCGTGGTTGGGTGCCAGAGGATAAGTGCTCACTAACTATGCATACGACTAAAATTGATTGGTGGCAACATGAGTTTTGAATTGAGTCGCATTGAACTGAACTGAGCGAGAAATGTTCTGGAGTTTGGCATTACCGTGGATTTCCATTTGGGCTTTACATTTTCCTATTGGAGAAAATACATATACATATATTTATAGGTACTTCAGATTTACGAATTTTATAGCAAATTCTAGTTTGGTGCAATTTGAGAAACTAAGTGATTTCAGAAGAAAAAGTTTTAAGGTTTTTTTTTGAGTAGAGACACCTCCTACAGAAATATTTGAAGGATAAGTAACCTTCTCTGATAATAATTTAAAAATTTCCGAGACGTCTTTCCAAGTCTTGTAACTTAAAATGGGTCTCTTTAACACGCTACTCCTTTTCGAGGTTTAAGGAATTAATTAAGCTAAATTAAAACGGTCGAGGGAATCGCCATCATAGAAGTTGTCTGGCACAGTTAAGCGTATTTCATTTTCGGAGGCTCTTTATCTTTAACATAATTGAGGTAGCATTATAAAAATCCTTTAAAGAATATCACTTTCGCCAGCTTATTTTCACACTTCGTATCCTTCATATTTCACATTTTGCCGACTTATCCCCCATTAATGCTTCATTTTGCATACACATCGCTCATTAAGAGCTCATCCAAAAGTTGTCCCTTTTAAGTTGTAGGCTCCATGGACAGGAGTCCAGGACGAGTTCCATTCCTGCTCTGCCTGCCCGAAGATAAACAAAAAGAAACGCTACAAAATTAACACTTCCCGAGACTGGCCAGAGGAACCTATCGAGTGCTCAAGGCAATGTCGGACGGAGGAGTTGGTCCTGGTACTCGGAGGAGGACATGGCCATCGGACAATGCCGGGACTACGACAGTGGAAATTCAGAGGAAAAGTCCGCAGGGGTGCGGTTGCAATGGGAAGGGGAGTGCAAACAACTGATTTCAGATTTTTGCTCATTTCCTTTTCAATTTGACGTTTTTTGCGCAGTTTTTCCACCACTTTTCCACCCACCCACTCCGTCCGAATATTTCCATTGGCCTTGTTTGCCGGCCACCGGCCAACAGAGGAAGTAATTTTTATGCCGGACCCCCTCGTTAAAGTTGGCAAATGCAAACACAGAGGGGTCCATCGCAGGGACATTTACAGATAAAGATAGGGGATAAAGGCGAGATGTACTCAGCTCAGATATAGATACAGATACAGACGCAGATACAGATACAGATAGATAGAGAAAAGGAGAAGCAAAGCGCATTTAAAGGCAGATTTAATTACCTGAATGTAGTCGCAGTCATTCCATGTTTTCAGCCTCGGCTCGAATTTCTTATCCTTGTCGCTGGCACTCGGCGGTGGTGCCATTTTGTTCGCCGCGGCCGTTTCCTGGGTGGAAATCCAGACCAGATTGCCCTTGGGCTGTTTGACTAGAATCAGGGCGTGTTTGCCATGGGGCACGTCGTGCTGTGTGGACAGGAGAATTAAATGCAAATTAATGAGCCGCAGCGCACAGAATGTTTTGTTTGACAGCGCCATTCCTTTTGTGGGATCGGAATAGGAACCGGGATGAGAGGATTAATTGGAGCATTTAAATTACGCAATTTTCTGGTCGGTGTTGTAAATGGTGATTGATATTCGTGCCTTACATTTGATTTCTTTCGTTCTCAAATGCGTAATTTATGAGGCACACGGAACAAGCAAAATGTGTTTAATAGTATATCACTTGCAACGAAGTATTTTTCATTTTAAAGCAGTGAAATTAATGCTTTATCTTTAAGCTGTACTATAATTCTTTTTAATACGATTTTTATATATATTCTTATTATAACTTATACAAGTTGCTTAAATCCTGACTATACTGACTATATTCATGAGAATAATGTTTTTATTTATTTGAAACTTGTTTTTCATATTACGCCCATGCTTTAATAATACCTTCTCTACATGCCAATTTTTCCCAAGACTCCCAAATATAGCCGCATTAAGTTCAATGACACAAAGGCAGTGGAGCCAGTAAACAATTTGTAATTTTAAAAGATCATCCACAGTATGTGAGACCTTTAACAGTTGATTGCCAATGGCAACGAGTCGTCCTGCCACATATTAAAAATTCCAAGCAGGCTAGGAGCGCTTCAGACGGCAGTCTCTGCTCCTCCAGTTAATTATAATAAAAGCCCATTCTATTTTGGAATGTAAATTGCCATTTTATTTTTTTCGCATTGCCCCCCTTGTTTTGAACTTTGCTGTGGCATAAATAAAAATAAGGCAGCGTGTATTTTTATGACCCAGAAGGTAGAATCCTGTCCGCTAAATCCTGTGTTGGTTAGAGCTGCCTAACCTTTTTGACCTGGCACGGCTCGTAGCCCCAGAACACTAGACCAGACCTGACAGGAGTTTAATTTCGTTTTAATTATTATCTGCTCACCTGTCGCACTGCGTAGTAGCAGGTGAGGTTGCGCGGATAGATGCCTGGGAAGTTGGGCGACTGCAGGCGACACGGCTTCTTGTCGCAGTCGCTGAAGATCCTGGAGCAATACGTTCCGGGTATGAGGTCACCTGCAAAGCGGAAAGCAGATGTCACAGCCAGAAATAATATTCAATTAGTCATTAAGGACGGTTAAGGTTATGTAAAAGAAATGAATTCTTAAATTTAACCAGTTCATTCCTTAATCGTGTGACAAAATAGCATCACATACTCGTACTTTTAATATTAATAAAATATTATAAAAAAACGTACTTATACAGCAATGAATTATTATTTTAAAATAAAAATTTATTTTAATAATTGTTAGTGGTACTTGGAAATGCTGGTTTCTTTGACAATTAACCTTTTCAAAGCGACTTTCTGAAAATCTAGTTAATCAGTCCTAAACTATATAATTCAAAGATCATTTCAAGCCCTGCCTTCCCAACTCACCGAGATAGTACTTGGGCTCCGTGTAGTTTTGTTCGTCCTTGGCCAAAGATTTTTCCAGTGAGGCCATGAAAGTCTTGTTGTTGGCGTAAGCGCTGAAAAGACTAAAGTCCTGGCCATACCGGTCCGAACGGGCTACGCTGGAGTTGGTAAAGTCCTCCAGGATACCAGGAGCGCCTTGTTGTTGCTGCTGCTGTTGCTGCTGCTGTTGATTGAGAAAGCTGCTGCGGTTGTGCCACTGGGCCAGCTCTAGAAGGAAAAACGGGGGATTAGGGATTTGGAATCGACTCCAGTCCCTGCGGTCGCACGCACCTGCCAGCTTAATGCCCCCGTAGCGGGTCACCGAACTGTCCCTGGACAAAACCTTGTATCTGATGCGAAAGTCGAAGTTGTAGCCACTCTGATCCCTCGCCAGTCTGTGGGTTGTATTTATAGACATTAATCGGGTCATTACATTATGAACCGCACTCGGGACGCACCTGTTCAGCCGAATGGTGAATATCAGGGAGCGGGTTTCGCTGTAGAAGAGCACTGGTCCCCAGGAGCTGCCACACCACATTCCGCCGATGGGCGTCCGTGCCGACTCCGCTATCTGCATATATCCGTCCGGACAACCCTCGTGTACGTACGAGGTGAACCTGCCAATCGTGAAGCTGTCCAGGGTGACCTAGGGCGATTCGCACAATAAACGTGTGAGCTGTGTTGTGGGGTCTCTACTTTGGGGTGCCCAAATGTCCATAAAGGTTATGGTACTAATTATGATAATATTATATATCGTATATATCACAGTGCCAACACCAAATTAGGAACATTAACGATAAGTGCCGCCAGATTTATCATGTAAATTATTATGTATTATACTTTATATTATGCTTTTATTTTAAATTAATAAAAATTAGAAATTATAAAAGTGATTTGGTTATTTTTTAGTGTTCTGATCGAGAAATAAAGTGTGTATGTAGTTTCTGTCCTTCTTCAATTAGTATATAAGCACTAACTGTTAACTGAACGATTTGGGGAGGAGAAACGTTCCTCGGACTTCCGGTTGCCCGAATCAAGTCTATGTAGTCTCCCTGCTGGACATAAAATATTCCCCGGATGTGCCGAAGGGAGTGCCAGTAATAAGTTTCGGTCAGTGCTCGTAGCTCAGTCGATATCAGTGCCGAATGCTCTTGGGACGCACTCGAGCATGCCAAAGGCTCGACTCGGCCTGGATGCCGGGTGCTTCTCCTTGTTGCCTCTGCTGCCACTCCCACTCCATCGGCTCCTGCTCCTGCAGCATCCTTCATTCCAATTGGAGGTGTGAAGTGGCGTAATAACTAACAGGCGCCGGCACTTGCTCACTGCCGCCCCGAAATAAGGGGAGTTGTGAAGGGGAGTTGTGCAGGATTTGCTACGCTTCGGCGAGTGGCTTTGAAATCAATATTGCTTCTGCCACCCACTGCCCACCACCCAACACCCACCCACCCAATCATGGCCCCTATTCCCACCACCCATCCTCCGGCAGCGCCTTTCTTGTTGCTTATCTTTTAATGGCGTAGTTTATCCCGTTACAAAATGAAATGTGAAAGGCAATCGCAAATGGCGAATGCAGAGAGGTCTCCCCCTTCACCTCTGCAACCTTTGGTGCACTGAGATAAATTTAAACAATGCTTTAAACACAAATTGCATCATCATTCTGTATATGTGTTATAACAAAGTGTAGTTTCCTTCTCGATTGAATAATTACAATTATTCATAACATATTAATTATGAGCAACTATAATTAATTAAAATGGGTTTTTTTATTGTTTGAAAGTTTAAAGTACTAAAAGTATGCAGTAATATGAAGAAATGGTTTAAGATCGGTTCCATTTGCCATTGACCAAGAATACAATAATACTGCACACTCGTAGACCCTTTAAAAGTCACTGTAAGATCATGGTGTGGCATCTTTGGTGCCCCGAATCGCTACACTCGACTCACCTGCACCACATCGCCGTGTTGTCCACCTGCCGCCGTGAAGGTGAGCACACACACAAAGGGCACGCGATCCTGTTTGGGGCGGTGCAACTCCAGGGCGTAGGTCTGTCCAATGTCGCCGTAGTAGGTGCGATTGCAGCCTGCAAATATATATATTAAATGCAATTAGCGATGGTTCGGCAATTAGTTTGTTTGGCCCACGCGCTGCCAGGCAACCGCAACTGGCATTCCTTCCCAAAACCCCAAACCCCGAACCCCAAAAAGGGGAGTAGCGAAGTCCCCGATTATCATCCAGGACTTGCCCGTGGGGAATGGCATTTGTCACGCCATAAATTATCGGCAGAGCAAGGCAGATGCCAACACAAAGTATCAAATTAACATAACATTAACTTCACATGCAAACTGATTGAAACGCAAAGTAAACTAATCCATTTGCGTGAATAATTTAAGGTACTCAGCTTTTAATGTATTCACATTGCGGAGGAGGGTGGAAAATGTTTGCCACACAGTTTGTGGTAAATTTATTAAACTTTATCTTAAAGACTACATGCGATTTACTACGATGATTTGGTTTTAGATTGCTCTTGTCTAAGTATTTTGTTTACTGACTATTAAATTCGGTTGCATTAGAGATTCATTTATGCTACATACAATCTAGTATACGTATGTGCTATAGGTCAAATTTAGAGAAGTATATTAAATAAATTTAATTTGCTGTAATTATATCAGAGTTCTTAATTAACTGACAAAACAAGCTTTCTTAAATTCCCTTAAAAATGTGTTATCAAGTGCGTGCTTCAATATTAGTTATGTTTGTATAGCTTTCTCTAGTTTTTTGTTTTGAAACCTTTTCATTGAATTGTTGTTTACGCCTTGCTAATGAAAATAGAGAAACTGTTTTCCCAGCTTTCACTCGATTACATATTCCGATTCGGAAATCCTTTTCATAATTGAATAACCACAAACTGGAATGATTTATGCTTGTGCGATTTGCATATATGGAATTAAGTCCTGCCTTTTGTAGTTGTCTCCAAAAATGAAGGGAGAGTCATAGCAATGGTAGTTTGCATAGAAATTGGCAATTTCTTTTGGATCCCTTCAGAATGCATATCTTTTCCTCTGGCGTTTCAATTAGTTTTATTAAAAATGCATATGAACCAGGCAGAGAGACAGCCGCCGGATAAAATAATTCAATTCGGAATAAATTGCTCAAGTGTTGCTAGTTGTTGTGCTCTAATTGCTTTCTGTGCATTCAATGATGTTTATAATGCGCTCAGCCATCAATAGTCAATTAGATAATTATAGGATTGCAGGGGAAATCAATTTCGATCGCTGTAGGCGAGCTCTGATTGCCGGTTTGTCAGTCTATCACTCTGTCATTCTGTCATTCTGTCTGACATGCATGATAGTCATGTTCCATTTGGCGGGCGTGTGCTTATAATTGCCAGTGCAATAATAACTAATCACTGGCTATAGCCATTCATTTATAGTTTTTAGCTGGCAGATGAGAATCAGTAACATTTAAATCAACTTTTTGGTAATCAAGCGTTGAGTTTTTGATTGGATTTAGCCAAAAGAATTATTGCAAAACTATTTTCGTTTAATTAAATGTAAACAGGCAAGGAATTTTCCAATCGTTTTTAGATAATTCAAGCGAATTCCACGACCATCAGATGACAGTTTTGGGCGGTTTGTTGTAGCATTTATAGTTCATATGGATGGACATACGATCATGGTCAAATTGACTATATATATACTTTATAGGGTCGAAAAAGCTTAATTCTACCTATTACACACTTTTCAACGAGTCTAGTACACTCTTTTACTCTACGAGTATTGGGTATCCTTTTTGCCATTTGGCTTGAACAAACAAGTCAAATATATGTGACCCAGTCGATAAGCTCGTTGTTCAATTAAAAACCCCACGAGTTCTCTCTGCCCCTGTTCATCGCAGCGATTGCCGCCCACTTTGGTCACCCGTCTCATTGAATGTCATTGAAAAGTACTTAATTAAATTCATCAACGCTTGACATGGCGCGCCCGGCTGCAGCAGGAACAGGAGCAGGACATCCCGGCATCCTGGCAGAAGCAGGAGGATGAAATTGATGGGCTTGCTGGCAGCCAATTGGCAAAAGTGAGAAGTTCACTTCTCCGCCATTATGAGGGCCAATGGGGAGTAAAGTGGGTGGCTCATTGGGATGGTTGCCAATCAGAGTGGTGCTCCATGTGCGAGTGGGGAGTGCTTAATTACATTTACACATGAAGGCCGTGTTTACAAGAGCGGCCAGTGAATGGATGCAGCGGAGGTAGATGATTGCCGGATGGTTATGGGGTTTGACAAGCTTGAATGCTTCCAGGTTCGCACCGGCCTGTCCGCCACGAGGATTGCGGGCGGAAGCCATTGAGGGCCACACCAATCGATTTGGCGAGGGATCTCCGACCTTATTTGCTTAATACTGCACGGTGTGAGGGTATTCTTATGAAATTTACGGGTTTGAGCTCCAAAGAGGTATAGAAACAATTGTACGCAATGAAGTGCCAACTAAAAGGGGAGTACAAGAAATAAAATGGTCGACGTGGCGTATACGTATTAAAAATCGAGACAATACAAGTGAATTTCTTTGCTATGAGGAATAATCAAGAAAACACTGTAGGTACGCTTAAGTTATTGAATTTATAAAGGGGAAATACGTAAATGGGAGTGCTTTTACGTAATATTTAACCTAATATTAAACTTAACAAGAGAATGCTCTATGTCTCATTTCATAATCGATGTACCCGACTGTTTCAATTACGCACTCTTCACCCACCGATTGCCTGGTGTATTGAACAAACAATACTTTCGCAGGTCGTTTCGGATTGCCTCTCATTATGCTTCGCTTTACATAATTACCTTCGACACATTGTTATGGTGCCTTCGCTTCATTACTCAACTTTTCACCTTTCTACACTGTCAAAAATACTTTTAAATATCTTTATAATGTTTACTTGGGATTTCTTTTGTAATGTTTTTTTAAATCTATATATTAAAAATTTATTTCAGCTCAAAGGAAAAATAGCTTTTAGTTATGCCATGTAAACTTTTACGGTAGAAGTAGAAGTTAACTTCCCCGAAATTGCCTATAATATTAACTATACACCTATTTTAGTTGGTTATTTGTTGGCGCTACTTACGTGTACAAAATCGCGGCTCGTCACTCCCATCGCCGCAGTCGTTCAGATTGTTGCAGTACTTGCTGAGTGGCACGCATCTTCCGTTGGAGCAGCTGAATTCGGCGAGCGAGCAGCCCGTCGAGGAGGAGCCGGGTGCCAGTTGCAGATTGGCAGGTTTGCCGGGTCCCAAGGAGCTGGAGCTGGAGCTGAAGCTGGCGCTGGAGCTGGATGGGAAGCCAGCTGCTCCGGATCCGGAAGCGGGTGCAGCTCCTCCTCCCCCGCCGGCGGCTGCTGCTGTGGCAGCCATGCCCAAACTGATTCCGAGGCAGAGGAGCAGCGTCAGCGTCGCCGGAAGTGGATGTCGCCGCTGCTGATGTTGCAACTGGTGATGGGGCTGCTGTTGCTGTTGCTGCTGCTGCTGCTGTTGCGACTGACAATGGCCGCTGCAGCTGGAAGTCATTTTGGATGTAGCTGGTGTTTCTGTTGCTTTAATTGCGCGACATTGTGTTGCATTTGTCGACACTTTCTGCAGCATTTTAGCTGCTACATTTCTGTGTCGTTCAGTTGGCAGACATTTCTTGTGTCTCCTCAGCTTGCATCTTGTTTCTCTCAGTCTGCTGGTTGCTTTTGTTGTTGCTTTATGGTTTGGTGTTGTTGTTGTTGCTTTTGCTGGGGCAGTGTTTGTTGCAATTATTCGTTGTCTAAGTTTCTTTGGCCTTTTTCTGCTTTTGTATTTCTGGCGCCATTTCAATGTCATTACTGTTGTGTCTGAAAGAAATGCAAAATGTTCTTAGTATTTTGTTTACTGCCTTCTATTTTACTAATCAAAGTACGTTAAAAATATTTTTGAATTTTGAAACATAGATTATTTCTTGTCTGTAATAGAGAATTTGAATTTAATTAGGCAGAATCCAGTTCACAACAGAAGCTGTTTTTAACTATCACACCATATTTACACACAAATTAACAATTACATGTTAGGTCTACTCGCTTTAGGATAGTATAATATTTAATTAAATTCTGCGCATAGAGATTAACAATCAAGGTTCCTCAGTGAAATATTTTAAAATATTCAAATGCCTGCAGCAAATGAATTTCCACACGCCTCGCTGCCCGATTACACGCCAAATTTATGGGCAAATATTTATCGCTGCGCATACGAGTATATACACTGCATATACTATATAGTAGTCGTATTCGAACACTGGAATAAATTCGCGCGATGCGGCCAAGCCTTCGACCAGTGAAAACCATAAATATTTGCAGCGTAAACAATTTATCCTTATGTTTTTGGTCTTTTTTGGTTTTGCACAGGCAACCTTTATTTTTGCGTTTTATTTTTCGGTTTCACTGCGACTTACTCGCGTTTTTTTACGCAGCGCTAAGGACGAATTTTCACGCGCGTTGCACATTATGGAAAGTTACGAGTAGCTTTTATGATTTTTCTTTTTTCGCGTTGTTGCGCCCGCTGAGCGTGTAACGGTTTTATTTTGTCCTTGTTTTCCCGACTTTTCCACGATCCACTCTACACAATGAATATATGTATATGCATGGCGGTCTGGCTGGTCCGCAAGTCGGTCGGAATTGATTAATGTGTTTTCAGTGCAACGTTTCTCTGGGTTTTTCAGCAAAAAAGGGGTGTTACTGGGTGCTGTCGATTGCAGCTTGCCAGTGATAATGATGAGTAGAAAAACAACAGCCGCTCTCCTCTGTTTCTCCACCTCTGCAAATGATTTATGAATGTTGTTCGGGGGCCTTGCAACGCATGACCCCAAAACACTGCCCAAAAGCTAGTAAATGAGTGCCACTACTGGGAAATTATAGCATTCGGCCAGCGAGAGCGAAAATTGCAGAAACCAGAAAAAATGGAAACGGGAAAAAATTGAAAAAAATGGAAAAAATAAAAGTAGTTGCATAATTTTAAATTAGATGCTCAGACATGGTGCAGACGAGGTAATGGTTGGGGTTCAATGGAGGTTTCTCTGGGGGAAATGAATTCTAGGGGACAGATTCAGTTCAGAAATTCAGTGGCGTCAGCAGACAGCAGATGACGCCGGCAACCAGACGGAAACTGATGCCCATGTTTTTGCCAGCCAGCTTGTTGCACCAGAGAGCACGAAAACAGCAGAGGTTTGTTTGGAATCCAGGGTTCTGGTTACTTCCTGGGAGTTCTGGGCACCATTTTTGGTAATCTCCCCAACGAACAAGTGCAGTTAAGTCAGTTTCAATAAACTATTTTTGCAAATTGGCTTTGGATGTGTTTTCATATCAAGATAAATCAGCTGGCTTATGTGGTTCTAAATGATTCACTGATTTATTATTCTTTCAATCATGTGTAAATGTTTTCGGAATATTTTTAATTGTGTGAAAAATAGTGGAATTTGATGCTAGTTATATAAAGTTGTCTTCATTGCACACTAATATTGCTTTTGGTAAATAGATAATAATAAATCCTATATATAGGAAGCCACTACTTAAGCTTAAGTAACTATTTGTTCAAGCACTTTCTACTTAAACCAATATGCCTGTGGCGACTGTAGCGAGGTCAGCAGGATGTTTTTAACAATTTTATGGCCGAGGACCACTGCGCCACTCCTGCCAATCTCGTCCTGCATTTTGGCCATTACAATGTCTGGCGTCAGTGAATTTCGCTGCGAAATGCAGTGCTAAAAGAATCCCCCTGCACAGTTTGGAAATCTGGACGTTGTCTAGTCGTGCATTAAATTGCTAATAAGTTTTAATGTGGGCAGCTCTAACCGGCCAAATGCGCTGTCTTAAAGCAAAACATTTTCGTTTAAATGGCTGCCCCTTAACTCAATGTCAAAGCTATTGGCTGCGATTCTTCACGAGCAGAGAGCGTAAACAGAAGCTGTTTTTTCCTCATTTTTATCCATCACTTCCCTGCAGTGGCTTATCAACCCAGATATAGCTATCCCATATGTGTTTACGAGCCAGAAGATGGATATGGAGCCTGCTGCCGCTTTAATGGATCTCAAAGGGATGGCGTCGATATCAACTTTCGTCGTCACACTGGGGTGTGGGAATGTGCCTCCCCTTTTGGCCTGCCCACCCACTGTGACTTTCGTAACCCCACGTTTTGCGTCCGCCACCTCCACATATGCAAAGTAGTTGCACATAAAAAGTGTAGGAGGACTTGAGAATTCTTGCAACCAACGGCTGGTGTCAGTTGTCGTTACTGTTGCTGCTATGTGTTGGCACTGTCGGTAGTCATCATCGTCTTTATCATCATTGCTCCGCCACTGGCTCCTTCGCTCATCCGCAGAAACTTTCTGTGGCGAGACGGAATGGAACTTGACTTGTGGTACACAGTAAAAAACAGAGAGACTATGCTACTATTTGCAATGCACGTTTTAAAGCGGAAAATAAATTAAAAATACTTTTTGACTCTCCTTGAAGATATATGATTGCATTTTTAATCGCTGTGCATGTCACTCACTTTTTTGTGTTCTATGATTCTTCAGATTTTCCCCCTCACGAAGTTTTCCAAATGGCACTGCAATGCATTGCAATGGCGCAGCGGAAAGGGAAGTGCAGATGCGCACGCACATGCACACAAATTGCATTTGTGTTCGTGTGGCTTTAAATTCCGTTGCATATGCGAGGGCGTTCTGGCCGCTGTGGTTCAATGCATTCAATGGCGACTCAGACGCCTCATTAGCGCTGGTATTCGCAAGCCAAATGCCAAATGATAATTGCAGCAATTTGGCCCCGAAAAATAAGGCGAGACAAATTGTAGCGCACAACTTGCAAAGTTGGTCGACGTAAATTGGAGAGTCGCTTTTTGGGTTACGCGAAAGTTGGCAATGGGGCTAAATTGTAACGAGCTAAGCCCCAAAACTCAGACATACCCGAGAATTCCCAAGTTGCCCTTTTTCCATGAAGTCAAATTTCTTTTCGGCACGTTAAACTCAAGCTCACGTCATCAAAGTTTTCTCTGGCAATGTGTTCGCCATTACGACCGGAAATGCCACTCAGGACGGTGTGTGTTGCTGTATGTGTGTGCATACAGAAAGCGCGTCAAAGTTATTTAAACACCAAAGTGACTTTCATCATCTCAAGTTCCATCGCAAGAAAAGGCTCTCTCACATGCAGAAACTCCTTGCCGTTGCTTTTCTTCTTAGGCAAAGGACTTTCACTAAGCCGCTTAGTGGCACGAATGGGGGAGATCTCGAATCCAGGATTCTGAATCCTATCTGAGAGCCTCTGTTTGCGGGCGTGCTTGTTTACTTAACATGGCTAATGAAACTGGAGAGAGCTGGAAGCTTTGATTTCTTTTGGCAGAGTGGAAAAAATTTAATTGGAAAAGGGAACTAAGATATGGTTGCTTAAGTGCACTGCGTAAAAAAGAAGATGTACCCATTTAAACAAACACCGATATTACAATAGCTGTAAAAATATTGAACTGATGAAGAAAGACAGAATGTGTCTAATAGTCTAAATACAGGTTTCACTATCTTTTCAAAGTAATAAATAAAAATTTAAAAACTTCTTACGCTTGTCCCAAAAGTATGAATACACTAAGCTTAATAAGGTTTACTCCTTTCATTTGCGCTTTACATTTAACTGCTCCATGAAGTCATACAGCTGGCACATGAGGAAATTAAGCTCACTTATTGAACATTCGAGATGTCAGAATTTAATTACTCGAACAGCACGCAACACTTGAAGCCATCATGGTGGGATTTTCGGTGGAAATTGATGGCATTTTCCTTACGGCTGTCACTCGACAATAAAAACTGCGAGCATTCAAAATCGTTTCAGCCATCCGGGCCGAATGTTTTCGAATCGATTCGGTGGCATTCCATTGTTTAGCCTTTGATTGTCATTCACTCGGCGCGGCGTTAAAGTGTATTTTAATTTGATTTCATTGTTCGCTGTCATTTGCCGTCATTTGATGGCCGGAATGAATATGAATTGAATTGGCTGCGATAGAACGGGGGTTTTGGGTGGCCTTTTTAGACTCTTTCGGTCCTCAATGACATTCGTTTCATTGCGTTTCAACAATTCGATTAGCACCGAATTTTGCGAAAGCTTGATGCCCCCGACGTCGGTCCATTCCAATGACACGGCTTTTTAATTAGTTTTTAGTTTAGGGGCGGACTGCCCCTCGATTCGATGTGGGATGGCTAATTAATATGACAGAAGCAGGACAGGAAGCGGGAAATTTGATTTTCAATGGAGGGTTTCTAAGCGAATTTGGGACTAAACCATTGGGTATTTAATGAGGGACAAGAGACTATGTTTCTAACTAATGGGTCACACAAGGAATGAATAATTAAAGGCACCCGAGGTTTGGTCGGTATTCACGAACGTAAAAAGAAAGCCAACAGAACTCTATTACATATTTTATTTGAACCCACAAAGCACCGCATTTAATTCAATAATGCATGACCAATATGTTCAACAGCTCGTAGATCTGTGTACAAAAAGTTCAGCCATACGTGTTCAAATAAAATCTTAATAAACGAAAAATACGACCACTAGCCTGCTGGCTTTTAAATTAAAAATGTAGAGAGCGTGACGTGGGCTAGTTTATATGTGAAATATCAAGCATACGCCGTGCTGTTCTACTCGAATGCATTGATTACTTTCCAATGATTTTCGATATCAAATATGTATTTATATGTATATTCAAAGCTTGACGAGTAAATATTGGTACAGCCCTCGGCAAATTTGGCAAACGTTTGATTGATATGCGTTTAAATCGATTGGAGTGCCCCGACGTTCGGCAGAGAATCTTGTGCATATGTCATTAATTTTAATGCCCAGCTATGCATGCACACGGGTAAAGGACAGCCCTCGACATAACTGTCAGGCCTGTCATCGCTGCGTCCTTCGTCCTCCCTCCTCCCCCATCGTCCTCCTTCGCCATCGTCGTCACATCTCCGGTTGATTCCGCTTCATGCCGCCAAAGTTTTTGTTATTATTATTTCGCTTAGCAAATATTCAGAATGTGTGCGTTGATTCTTCTTCGAGCGCATTGCATGAATTACTTTTGCCTTTGTTGGAGCAAACACAATGCCTAAGCTGATGACTGGAGCCTGACGCTGATGCTGATGTGCGTGCCAAGGATTTGTAAGCTGTGAAACATTCAAGGATGCGCGACCCACATGTATGAAATGCGCACGGAGAATAAAAAATAAATCTAAATTATATTTGGTATGATTATATATACATTTAACTAATTATAACTTTTTTTAATAATGAATGCTAGATGCTAAATCAGTGACTAAGTTTTTTTTTAACTTTATGCTTAAAATACTTAAAAATAAACAATTTGTGATAATATATAAAATATTTGAGTCTTAAGTACTTAATTAAATGCCGTAATATACAGTTATAGCAATGCAACATTTATCGCTTTTAATTTTTCCAGTGCATTTGCAACAACTTAAAGACAAGGCCTAGCAAATGGCGATGGTGGCTGAAAGAATTCTCCCAATGCTAAATATTCAAATCAGGATGGAGACCGGGGCGTCGTATTTTGTATTTTGTATATTGTAGCTGCTGAACATTCTTCACGACGTCTGCTCACATCTGCCGTTGTTGGGAAATGGGAAGGAAAAGATTTTCCCAACCGCTTGGCAATGGGGCATAGTTCCTCACGAGTTTGAGTGCGTGGTGCGAAATAATGTTTCGCCTCCTCTTATTTAAAGGGTAAATTGTTGTTCAACCCAGTAATTTGTTTTCCATTTAAATTTACATCAGAGATATGCCTCAACTTTTCGAGAGGGAGAAGGTGCGGATTTAAATAGCTCAGGTTTTTTAGGTAACTTGGTTTAAGTGCCGAAAATCAATGCCGAAAAGAAGCCGCTGAGCGTTAGCCACTTTTCACCGAAAGGCAGATGAATGGAGCACCCACAGAGCCGCTTTTTTTGCTGGCACGATGTGGCTTGCTTTCAGAATTTTGCAACAAATGGCAAAGAGAAATCGAAGTAGAAATTGACGGAAGAATAAAAAATCAAATTTCAAGTGCTAGTCGAAAGCTATTTGCATAATGCGACTGCTGCATGAATAAACCATGTCGATCCAGGCTCTCCCAATTCGCGGAGTTTCCCCTCCGGCCCCCGTCTTCCCACTTTTTCCCCATTTTCCGGGTTTCCCCTTTTCATTTCCACTGTCTGTGGAAGTAAAACGTTTAAATCAAATCAGGCAAGGAATGTTTTTTATCCCAGCGAAAGCTGCAGACAGCAGAGGTTATGATGATGCCCACATATAAATCCTTAAGCGCATACGGAGAGAAAAGGACCTTGGCGGTTCATGTTAAAAGTTTTTAAAATAAGAATACATTTTGCGGAACATCTTTAGCAAAACAAGGCAAAGTAATGTATTTTAATGGACTATAAATATTTCGAGTTATGCATTCTATACAATAACTGTTAAATTAGGGTCATTTTCTCTGTGTGTGCGATAAGGTCCCTAACGCCTGATTGAACATTTTCACCCAGAGCAGCTGCAAAGTACCTTTCCGCATACCCGAAAAGTTGTTCCCCCGCCCTCCTAAAGGACAATTTATGTGGCTTTAAGGACAAAAGCGTCTGCCGATGGGCCTTTGCCCTCATAAGTATGCCATGAAAAATGTATGGCGGCGTGCATAAAAAGCGTGTATAAAGGAAAACCCTTTGCAAAAATACACACACTACTGACAATGAATATCAAATGTCAATGACAGCCGCAGCGTGGAAACTATTCCGCAGGACGACCAGCACCCAGGCCAAATATGAAATAAATCACTGGACGGGTTATTGACACGTAAGCAAATATTTGCAGCCACCAAGGAAATGTCAACTTGTTCCTATCGACCGCGTTTGCTCCACCCCCTCTCCACGGGCTTTCCACCTTTCCAGCTAGCAAACACGTCGGCATGCAAAGCAGTGGGAAAACTCCGAAGAACTTTCCCCCGGAAAACTGGCAGCCGCCTGCCGCTCGTCAAAACTGCGCTAGCATGTCGACAGCAAAGTCCACTTAATCCAAAGTCTGTAAAAATTGTCAGCGTTGGGAAATGGGGAGCTGCTTTTCCTTCAACGACGTTGACTTTCCCGGCGATAAGGACGGCAATGTCAACCAGCTGACTTGTGTGTGTGCGTGTGTGTGTATGTGTGTTTGTGTGTGAGAGGACATTTCAGTGGGTGAGTATGTGTGTGTGCTGTTTGCTTGGCATGCCATGTCATCAATTTCGTCTTGAATTTGTTTACCCGTTTGGCCTGGTGACTGTCGTAACTGCGGAATGCTGGGAAATCGAGGAAAACCGGGAATGAGCTGAGATGAGGTGGATATTTGCCGTAATATGAGAAAGGACCGTTTACGGCACAGGAAGTGTAATATGCATTTCTAACTCTAATAAGGATGCTATGAGATGGAAAAGAAAACGGTATTTTCCAACGAAATTAAACTGGAACATACATATGTATGTTTAGTCTTAATTAATATTTAATTAAAATCCATATCCTTAACTATAGCTTATTACATATTTTAAGAGAAATGAAGCTTCGAATGCTACATATCTAGGTCTACAACATTTCTGAACAAAATCGAATTCTGAATACTGCGAAAATCATTAAAACTCATTTTCGTTCTTTTTGTAAATATTTCCTATAGCATCCTCATCTTTTTCGGGCTTAAAGAAATCTTCCTCTATGTAATTCTTGTCCTTAGCAAGATTTCATTCACATTTTCTCAAAGTAAGCTATATGAAAGCAGTTTCTAACTAACTCCCTTCAATAGATACTGAATTTCCCGATGAACAACTAATGGCCAAAGGGAGGGGGAACATTACTCAGGCTAACGAGTGAGCGACGTCGCAGTTCAACAACATAATCAGGGTCACGATGCCTTTCGTCTATTTTGGCGATGTCTGCATCCTCCGTTGAGTGCACGCATTTCTCCCTGGTGAAATGTTCACTGCATGTCCTTAGGGACCCACACACAGGTTGCCACTTCGTCATCCGGGATCCTTCAACTCATCGCATCTTTCTTCGCCCCCGCAGTCCGCAGTTAAGTGATTGGTGAAATGTATTTGCATAATTTTTACAGATTTCTCAATGGCTGTCATGCATAATGCTCGGTAAAGGACCTGCCGAGCAGCAGTTGCACTGATAGCACAGGTCCTGGAGCCAGAGATCCTTGGTTAGCCACCTAAGCCACCATCCCCTCCCCATCCCTTTCACGAGTTGGCAAACACGCCAGCTAAGCTTCTCCTTTGCCGATGGTGATGGAAGTTTTTTGCATATGCGAATATTTTATGCAGATTTATGTCAACTTTTTCGGGCCACGTGTCCTGCATCCCGGCCACGTGCATTTATTGAATTAGTCTGTGTGTCGGTGAGCCGCCTGCCAGCCAGCGTTGTAAACTGCCCTAAAATGTTGTAAATTTTTCGGGCATCAGCTTGTCCTGACACCGGGAAATTCGGGGCGTGGCAGAGCAGGAGGTAGAGGTAGAAATAAGTAGAGAACACGGGCCCAACTGTCAGGCAAACAACGAAAAGTTGTTTGTGCCCTACTCAGAAAGGCGCCTCCTGGCCCCCGATCTACCATCTACCATTTACCATCTACCCTTTGCCCACCCAACCAACACCCGCCCACACACGCATGCAAGACAACAAACATTCTCATTTGTTGTTGTCGATGTCGCCTGTCGCCGAAGCCTGTTTCCTGTCGCGTTGCGACCCACTCCCCACCTCCTGTGCTGCTCTCCTGTGACCAACCACTGCCCATTTTCCCCGTATTTTCCTTGCATATCCTGTAATCGTGCTGTAGCGAAGGTATATTGGGGTTTTTATAGGGAATGCTGCAGGAGAAGCTTACTTTATATGCTAGGTAAGTTTTCCCGTTCTTCATACAAAAAGGTTTGCATGTCTCTCATTATTTGTTAAGGTGAACAATTAGTTAGAATTCGCTTCTTTTTACATTAAAATCAAATATTCCCCGAAAAATTTCAAAAAATTATATTATAAGTTTAATATAAGGTAAGTTTTTAGTTTGTTTTTTGAAGTAGAGGGTACTCTTCAGGGGAAGAGACCGCATTATTTCCTATGTTTTCCATTTTTTTAATAGAAAGAGAAAACTTATCTCCAACTTTATGATGATTTGCACAAAGAGACAACAGAGAAGAAGGGCAGGAAAAAAGACTTCAAGTTGGAGCTTGAGATTGAGAATGAGAATGAGAACGAGTGGGACGAGATTCGGGAGACGGGAGCAAGTTTTCCTTCTTCAAGTTGTCGCTGCGACTTCTTGTTTGTGTTGTGCGCAGCTTTTCCATTTTCATTTCCTTTATGCCGTGTGTGCGAGTTTCCCCCGTCAAGTTGGCCGAAGACTGAAGTGGGACAACACTTAATTTTGTGTAAGTACTCACTCAGCTCATTAACTGAGCCAGAAAAGGAAACTGGGCCTCGTCTCGCACCGGAAAATGCAAATACCGAAATTCAAAAGCCCTGGCCCCAGAAACGCAGGGGAAATTAAATTTAAGCACCGAAATGGACGAGTAAAAAGAGGCTCCCGAAGAAGCATGAGCAGAATGGCTAAAGCAATTTACCCATGGCTGTGCCGCATCTTCTTTGGGCCAAGTGGTAAAATGGGTAATGGGAATTACAGGACGGCGAGGAGGGGGGTGTCATTCCGTTTAGTTAGCGCCAAGTAGAGCCATCAATCAGGAAAACACACTCACGCACGCTTGCACGCATGCAATCATTGTGAATTGAGGCGGGGGTGTGGGGATTTTCAGGCGCTTTCCTGGGGCTTTTCAGATGCGATCGTTGACCATAACTCAGCTTGACGCTCCCTGGCAGTTTGTGGTCAACAGCAAAGCCAAAACTGCAGTTTCTGCCGCTTGAGTTATGGCCATAAAATGGCATTCAAAATTGCGGAAATGCCAAACCATGAATTTCTTTGAAGCAACTGAATGGAAATTTTTTTGGCAGAAAATTGCAGTTTCTCAACAATGAAATGGTTGTGCCATTGATATCGAAACTATCACTAAATTTCACTCTTTTTAGATTAATGGTGTGTGCAACTTGAATGGAAGTGAAGTGACGCATTGAAAGTTTTAAATTAGTTTTAAGATCAAGATGCCATTAAAAAGTCCCATTCGCAATGCTGACATGACAAGCAATAAATTTGTTGGTGACAGCTAAAACAGCTGAGAAAAAAGTACTCTGTGTGCATACATAAAATATTTCCTATTAAATGACCTTTAAATCTAAATTGTTGCTTAAAAATCGCTCTCAGAAGGAAACAATTCCGTTTAAATTTGGTTTAAATTTAGAAGATAAATATGAAAATGTGGTGCGACGAAATAAAAATTTATAAAAGTCTCATTAAAAAACTAACAAAAATGTAAGTGAAAAACACGTTATAAGATATTAAATACCATGTCACAGTTTAAGACAGAAATATGTCAAATTAGATGTCAAGTAAATTCACTTTGCCCCGGAAAAGCAAACAATTTCCGCAACTCGTTCTGCCAAATAAACGAACCTGTCAGCTAAATAAATCCCAAAGAGTTTTTCTTCTACAGCACCTGTGAGACTTCCCACGCAGGATGTCTCTTACGACTTCAGGTGAAATACATCTTTCGAATTTTCCATTAGGAATTTCAATAAAATTATTCTAAGCCTAATAAACCCTGAAATACCGTCTAGCATAAATATTTTTTTCACAATATCGCATGAAAAAATATGTTATTGCTTCGCAAATATGGAAATGCTATTTGAAAACAAGAAATGAAGTTAGCTTCGACAAGTCGAATCTTATTTACCCTTGCAGTAAGTATACACTTAAAAAACGTTCCTATAAGAACAGTTTATGGACGAAAACAACAAAAGAGTATGACAGTTATATGAATACCGAGTTTAAACACTTTTTGATACAAACATTGATACAACATTGAAGGTACATTTTTTCGGAAGGAAAGGCGACTATATAACATATATATATTTATATACTTTATTTGGTCGCGAATGTCCTCCTTATTGCGTTGCAAACTTCTGACGAATTTTAAAATACACTCTGTACAGTAATAATTACCCAACAAAAGATCGATAATATTTCAGTTATACTACTTATCTCATTTAATTTGTATGCCCATCGGTTATTTTATATTTTAATTACAAATTGGGCAACATACTTCAGAATTGTTCGTCCGATTTTAAAAAGCTTTTGGCGTTTCAACATGAGAGTAAGATAAAACCACTTCAAGTAATTACAATGCACAGGAGGGCAGCACAAATTACAATATGGGAAGCCATCCGAAACACAAAAAACAAAAAGAGAGCATTACAATATGAAAATATATGTAGATGCGCCGACCGCAAAGCACACATAAATATGTATAAACAAACAAAACCACAATGGCAAAACAACATTTCACTTAAATTAGAAGCGAAAATGGCGGAAAAATAATTCAGAGGAAGTCCCCGTCTGGAAGGCACAACCACACGATTTTATTTCAGACAATAATATCTGTGTCAGCCACAACAAAGCAACAACAGCAGAAACGGCAACAACAACGGTTTGAAGAGGGGCATGCCCTGTGTCACGCCCCCTCAACTCGCAACCCACTTCAACCTGGTGGCCAGGTAAATGGCGGCTAAGCACCAGGAACTCAAAAACTTAAATCTCCGTGTAATATTTTTCCATAAAACCAACCGAGGAGTTGGGAGTTCTGGCCACATATTTAATGCTGCAAGTTGAACTGCCAAGTGGGCCAGGCCAGCAGGTGCTGATAGGACTCATTCGAGTTGCAGCAAAAGTTCCATGGAGTTGCAGGAGGAGCACGAGCAGGAGTGGGAGCAGGAACAAGAGCTGGGGGAGCTGGAGGAGCCACTGGAGTAACTGGAGCATGCAAAGCACATCCGAGTGGATGCAATGGGTCTCCGGGGAGCGAACGGAATGGCTATTGCTCTGCTGCGACAGGTTTAAAGAGGTCAGCCTGCTGAACGGGCTGAACAATGCTTAAAACGGACCCAACTGGGCATTCGGTTTCTGGCCAGGAAGCGATGGTACGAGAGTCACCAGCAAAAGTTTCCCATTCAACCAATTAGCCAGAGATTATTTCATCGATTTTTGCTAACTCCCTTTGGCAAACGGAATTGTCAGGGAGCGCAAAGGATGCAAACTAAAAGGCACAGGGAAAAATAAAAGAAGAACGTTCTTCTAATAAACCATATAGCTCAATTGGTACAACTGTTGTTCATATATTTAAATAAGTGATTAATAATAAGTATTTATATAATTTATTTGGCTACCTTTAATTATGTATCGGAACCATAATTAATATATATAATTCTATTCTAATTCCTAAACTTCTTTTTCATTTCATTTTTCCAAAATGCGTATTTTTAAAGTATTATTATTTATTTCGTATTATTTTTACAGTTTACCAGTTGAGGTAATATTCTAATTTTTACTGTGCAAGGACTGGACAAAACCACTTTTGCGTGCGCCCAAGACAAAGACAAAGCCAACTCAGCGGGTGATTCCGAGTTCCCCATGCAGCTGGGATGCCGCCCGCTGCTCCGACTGGCTTTTGTGTGGTCCAGGATCCCAGCACTGCATGTGTGATAAAAAAGGATAAGAGGGAACTTTAGCACGCCCACCCCAGCGCCCCCGAAAACTCCACAAACACCCCAACACCAGGACGCCATCCGCTGCCAAAGCCAAGACAATATGCTCAGGGCTCCATGGATAACTTCGTGGTTTGACAAAGCGACGACGACGGCGTTGGCGTTGGCGTCAGCATTGCATGAAAAATGGCACTTGATAAGGTGCCCGGGGGTGTGGCAGCAGGACTCAGGAGGCAGGACGGATGCAGGACGGAGGAGTCATCCTGTCGAGCAGGAAGTGTGAAGCGGCGTGCATAACAAAATGGAGCAGCCTGCAAGTCTGGTGTGCTGGGTGTGTGAAGGCTGGTGTTGGCTGCTGTTTTGGGAGCAGCAGCGAAGTTGCATTTTGCGAGTTCCTTTAACCCCCTTTTTTCCCACTGAGTAAATAGCAAAAGGCGCGTAAGGATCCGAGGATCCGAGGACGTCCCACTTCCACCCACTCCTGTGGCTTATGGCCGTAAGTAAGTGGCTCTTGGTTAGTTCGTTTGCGTTGCCACTTCCGCATCACGAGCGCCGTTGTTGTGGCTCCTATTCCAGTGAGTCCTGACCAGGACCGTCTTGTCCCAATTTGGCCACCAGCTCTGTTTCCCAATTGGCTCAGCCAGCGGAGCATGATGACCTCCGGAAATCGCTGTAATCAACCTAATGGATAATAACCAGCGGAAGTCATAATTGTGCAGCTGCAAATGCAACTGCCACTCATTACTGTCAACGATCATTACCGAAAGTCAGCGGAACGAATCTGGAGCAGGGAAAAGAGGTCCTTGCAGGGCAGCTCTTATTTGTTGCCATCAATCTGCAAATGGTATGTGCCTCTTTGTCTTTCAGTAAAGGATTTTGGTTTGTGTTGTGAATTATAAACGGCTTACCTAAGGTAACAGAATTGCAACCGAAACGAGAAAACTGCATTTATCATTATGCCACGGAAGTATAGTACCCTTTGTTTTTGTTTTTGTTTGTTTGAGAAGTTGTGACAGCAGGAACAGTGAGCTTAAGCAATCTCATCCCTTTAAGTTTTCTTATCTTTCTATTATTATGTAGCTTAAAGGATTTTCGAGAAACTGAAGCTTAGAATCGGTGCACGACCTTCGGGTGACAAAGTGGCAATGCAATTTGCAACACAATGTCACCATGAGGGCGCCTCGCAGGATGTTCAATGTGTGTGATGGCCTAATCAAGGACAGCCTGCTAACGGAGCCATCTGCCGTTGGGTGCACCGTGACTGCACTGCCAATTGCAGCAAATCAGCGCGGAATTACCTCATCGATAGGCGAAAGAAGGGCGAATCGGACGACAAGATGACTATAGCGTGCTTTTCTGGGCCCTCAGCTGCGCACGTTGCAAATTAACTTAATGCTGTATTTCCTTGGGCGGCTGAGGGGTTTAAGGGAGCGGGCCGCATCCTGGTAAGTTTGCTTGTCTGCTTCCGCTTGGCAAAAGTGTCCTTGAGTGCTGCTAATGCCTCACTGCCAAGGCGGGGGAAACGGAAACTGCCGACGAGACAAGTCGCACATACACTTAACGAACGGGCTAATGGCTGACTCCTTGCCTCTTGGTTCTTGCATCTTGGCACTTGGCAACTTTTTGCTTGTTAAGTTTTTAATAAAATAAAAGATTCCTCATTTCCCCAAGTTGTACCATCCCCTTTTTCCCGGCGAAGCTTCGAGTGGCTGCACTTCATCTAGCCATAGATAACTTGCCGCATGAAAACATCAACAGCAATTGAAGCTTTCCCCCTTCCGCTCGCCAGTGAGCGGATATTATAAATTTTCAATTTCATATCCTTGCTCTTGACTTGCTGCCTTTCAGCCTTTTAGTCGGCGTCTCGGGTTCTTGGTTCTTGGTTCTTCGGTATTTTTGCAGCGCTCTAATGAGTTTTCCCTTATGCCGAAGCGCTTAAAATGAAAATATGTTTGCTTTGTGGTTCTGCATCCTTCGCATCCTATCTCCACTTCCTCTTACACCTCTGGTTAAGGTAGTAGACACAAAGTGTCTTTGATTTTAATGAGACTCCGCTTTAATGCATTTTTTAATATAAATACCGTGAAGTGCTGATTCATACCATTCGTTTTAATGTAAATAGATATAGCTTTCTTGCAGTTCGCTTGTCTTATATTCACCTAAACAGATATTAAAATATATTTAGACATGCGGCGCTACTTTTGCGACCACTGCTGTAAAAGCTCATACACTGCACTGCATTTCGATGTGAGGCTTCTGCTCAAGTACTTCGCCACTTTACTTTTTCCTTTTTTTGCGATCTGATGAGAGCGTATCCTTGAGTTCTTTTTCAGGTCCTTTTGTTTTCTCCTCGCAAGATTGGGAAGGTGCTGAGGCATGCCAGCAGCAGGATAAATTCAAAAGGTAGCGACCGACCGTCTGGCCAGGGATTTGGGGCGGTGGATTTATGTTCCATCCATTCTGCATATGCTGATTGCTATTTTCTCCATTCACGTTTTGTGCGGCTCTTTGTTGCCGCTCTGTGTGAATTATGCCATCGATTTGGGCTGCCTCTGCTAATATTTCCCACAAATGGAAACTTTTCGAAGTGCTCTTCAAAGGCCAAATAAAGTTAGTTCGTTCGCATGCCGAGCCACTAACTCAGAACTCCACTTCAATCCTACTTTAAGGTGAATTAATTATTATATCAGATATCAGAGGTGTGCATTAAATTGAAATTGTTTGTTCTAAAATAATAATATATAATGTATAAGATAATATTTCAAACTTGCAAAAGGAGAAACTATTCAATTAGGCTTAACCAAGAATGGCAAGTGACAAATTTTTAAGGAATTCTTGGATTTGCTTCAAGTGACAAGCACTTTAAAAGTCATCAAATTATGATTGACCTTTTAAGCTTCTCTGAATGGTTGTTTAAATTTCATAAGCATGTAAAATACTTCCAAAATCATGCGCTTTTCCGCAAATGGTATTAGTCAATATTATTGGCAGTCGCGTTTCATTTTCACCCATCCTTAGTGGCAGCTACGCAAGTTGTATTTAATTTAATTGCGCATAATTTGCCCTTTTTATTGTTGTCGCGATGGGAGACTGTATATTATTCAGTCGGATGACGGCGAGGTGGGTGTGGAATATGAGTTACAGGAAAAAAGAGGAAAATGTCAGGCGCGCAAAAATGTCAACACGACATGCAACAACATGGACCACAACAACTGAGCGTACAGCAACAATGGGGCAAATATGCAACTGGTAGAAGGAAAGGCAGGTGGGCCGCAGTTGTGGGCGTGGCCCTCTGGTACTTGCTATACGAGTAGTACATGGTAGCAGTACAGTAGTTTGCAGCTGCCGTTGACACAGATTTAAGCTCGCAAAGGCACACACACATGGTCCCATTCGCACGCATATGCAAAAATGTGGCCATAAATAAGCGTTGCACACTTTTAAGCATGCATTAAATGAAATTGTGGGCGTGGCAGGTTGGGCGCTGGTGAGGGGGTGCGACTATAGTTTCATTTCAAGAGGCACCTTTTAGACGATCCGAGAGCTGCCCCAAATCGATTTTGGATAGGCTATTACGGCGCATATTGCATAGGCCACACTCGAGGGCGCTCATTTGGGGAGGCGTCCATGGGAGGGATCATCCAAGTGGGCCACCCACCGACCGATGCGACTTATAGGTGGTTAAGTGCTTCAGCCGGCTTGGGTGATAATGGTGCAGCATTATTACAGCGTTTAGGCACGATATAGTCGAAAGTGCAGAAGGAAAATTATAGCAAGTCCTTTTGGGGCTTTGTTAAATAAATTGGTCGATTAAATATGCTAAGGGCATTCAATAATGTGATAGACAAAGACACCATTTATAGGATTTTTATTACAGATTTCATATTTATCCAGACTCTCCTGCCCAGTTGAGTTCCCGACAGTGCAGCTGCTTCATTAGGACCTGCCACCCACCGAGTCCTGCATTTTCATCTGCTGCCACTTGAGGCGTGAAAGTTGAGTTTCATTTGGATGTAACCAACTTTATCACTCCGAAACGGGTTCAGCAGGAGGAAAGAGGATCAAGTTGAGGCAGTGATGTTTGCACAAAAAACCTCTGACCGAGGGAAAATATCAACACACACAAATGCATCGAACTTACACACTTGTACACTTGTACAGTCGCCGAACATTACTTTGCATAACACATATTTCCGCTTGCTGATTTCGATTTAAATGCAGTTGTGCTTCTTTATTGAATTTTATTTGGAAAAAATGTCCGTTATTCAATTGTAAATCCAGTAGAGCTTATTTTATAACAGAATAAATGCATATTTCTGTTTCTGTTGGGCATTTCGTGTAATCATAAATAAAAAGCAAATTGTTTTGTGGCCGTAAAAACACTGGCAGATCTCTGCCGGCGTAAAACTTGTTTATTTGCAGGACCCTTTGTGTGTGTGAGTTTGTTTTGTGTTTAAAAGAAAATTTCTCTCATTGCCAGTTTGTTGTTTTTCGCCTCGTTGTGGTGCGTAATGGGGCAGCTGGTGCTGGGGATTTGTGGATGGAGCAGGTTCTGGAGCTTTATTAGAGCCAACTTTCTGCGAAACGTGCTGGGGGAATCCGACAGGATATATGTAATAAGGACATGCTCGCCATTAACACGACGTCTTTTGAGGCAAATCCTCCGGCATATAAAAATAAACACAACACATAAACAGAGGACATAGGACAAAGGAAGCCGATGAAGCTGGTAACGACGGCATTTGCTTATGCCTGCCATAATTCATACTGAACAGTCCAAACAAATAGAAAAACACACACGGATACACTGGAAAATATATTAAAACCTTTCCTCTAATAGGATAAAAAATCCTACAGCAAATAACAATATTTATAAAAAGGTAATAAAACTACAACTTAAGAATGTTGAAATGATTATTCAATTATTGGTAAGTATCAACTATTCTAGACAACTTCTTCACATCCCTACATCTTCTGTGGTGCCCTTCAATTCCCTTTTCCCTGTGAAAGAAATATAATGAATTTTGTAGTAAACGCTTCAGTTACAACTAAATAATTTCGAACTTTTTCCCAGTGCACCACAACACGAGAATCATGCAGACTTTGATAGAACAATTAAATGGAAATTGGTAGGCAGACATGGCACACGCTTAGAAAACGACAATGAGACGAACGACATGGCATCGTTTCCAGAACTCGTTTATGCCACAATAATAATTCGAAGACATTTGTATAAATTTGCTATTGCATTTTATTGGCCCGTCCTGTGAGTCATAATATTTGCATACGTGTGCGTTTGGCATACATAATGTGCGCCTTTATGGCTCGTTGCGTATACGCAACGTGGCTAATGGCAAATCAATGCAATCAGTTCGAGAAATTGACCAAATATTGTTGCTAAGACAAAGCCAATGTTCGCCTGATCAGGCTGTTCAATTATATGTAGGATATATACATCTGTGGGTTTCATTTTGATTTTGGACCGAAATGTTTTTCCCTTCCCCTTTTGGAAGCCATAAATTATCATTCGGTTGCGGAACTTTAAAGAAAACTGTTGACAACGCAAAGGCAGCAGCGGTGCAACAGCAATTTCATTGACACACTTTTCCGCATTTCTTCTCTGGCGGAAAAACAAGGGAAAACGTGGACTAGCAAAATCGATGGCCTGAAAAAGTCGGGGCGAGAATAAAACAAAATAAAACCGAAAGCAAAGTCGCAGTAAATCGCACACAATTCGCCACCCTCCGCACTTTCCCTCATTTTCCCTCGAATCTGTGGCAGTTGTACGTGTCATTTGGCTGCAGTTTTATTTGCTTGGCCATAATGCAAGTTTATGTTTATGGTCCTGCTCCGAAGGGCTCCTCGCTCTCTGGTGTGCCAGCTGGAGCAGCCCCTGACTCTGGCCATTGAAGTTAGCTGATCTTGCACTCGGCTAAGCGGAAAACACACAAAGCATAAAGCTGGGCGAAAAACAAAAAGTGGGTTAAAGGCTATGCCTTTTCTTGAGCGATAACTGTTTTACCCTTAAGTTGTGACATTTTTTCTCAATAAAGAAAATAAAAAAAATATATATCAAGAAATATTTATTTATTTGCTGCTGTGACGAGCTCTTATAGGCTCTCATTAGACCTAATTTAATTTCGAAAAAATATATTCGAAAACCAAGATAGTGGTTATGTTAGTTTTACTTATAAGATCAAAGATTTTTTAGTAATTACGCAGCTAGGATTACAAAGCTTTGAACTGAAAGATAAAAAGCTCATACCCTTTCACATTCGGGAACTTAGGCCGCTGACCCTAATCGTTGGCACATGACGTCGCAGCGATTTTCACGAGATGCTGCAAACTGTTAAATATAGATTTTGCTTGGCATTCTGCAGGATGAAGGCAGGATGAAGGACCTGGACTTGGGCACGTTTCCCTTGCGCTGCCGAGCAATGAAATGGTCCTAATGCCATTTGCAAGTGGAGCGGATGGGAAAATTGTGAAAGTGGAGGCATTTTCACAGGCTGGATGCTGGCTTTTCAGCTGGCAGACAGACGGGCGACAGTTTTTTCGTGGCGAAATAAAAATGGAAAGTTGGCATAAAAAGTAAACAGCAGACTGTTTGAGGGGAAGTGGCGCTGAAGGTAACTAAACGGAAAGCAAAAGCCAATGCTGCAAAAACGAAATCAGGTCAGGGATTTGGTTTTGGTTTCAGAATGCTTCTCTCTGCAGTTTTCCTTCCATTTTTAGTGTTGCTTTGTTTCGCTTTCTTTTGGCTTTCGCCGCATACTTTTTATTTAGCTTTTTTAAGCGGTCCTGGGAAAAAGTAATATTGAAACTACATATACGCCGCGGTGGTCCCGATGCAAGCATTAATTTAATTACAGCCAGCAGACGACAAACAACAAATTGAACTGAAAAGCCGGCCAAATGAGTGCACCACATATTCAAGTCTCTTTATGCTTTGTGTGTCACTGGAGCAGTCAGTTGGCAGTTGGCAGCTGGCTAAATGGGGGTTTCGGGTTGGCCAGAAGGGGGTGGGGTATTTGCCCGACAACCGCAAGCTGCATTTTTAATTGCGCACACGTGCGAAGCAGCAGCCCCAGGAAAGGGGAGGAAGGGGGAGAGTTGGGAGGCTGGGAGGCTGGGAGGTTGGGATACTGGGGGTCTAAGAGGAGCAGCTGGAAAAGCCGCCCGGAGGATGTGGCAGCTCTACTTGAACTCATTCGGCGTGGAAATTATGGCACGCTCAAGTTGATTTTGACAGGCAGCAGGCGCAAGAATTCCCAGCACAAAACTCAAACGCAAACTCACACCCATACGCACACGCTCACTGTGGTATGCATCCTTGAATCCTGGAAAATGTTCGTCACAGGGACAATTTTAAAACACCCTATTAAAGTTCTTTAAAACTTTGTTAAATATTTTATTGTTAAATATTAATTTATGAGTTTGGCTTTAAGCTTGCTACTCAATAACATTCAATTAAAACTATAAACGAATGAGGATTTGTATTAAAATTAGAAAATTGGAAAAAATTTTCTTGCGCTCGATTTTGCCGTTTATTTAAGTCAGTGGAGTAAGTCTCTTAGGTATATTAGGAAATTGGTTTTTACTCAGCTGGCTCTTTTGATGTCTCAATGCATTTAATTCCTTTAAGTGATGCAGTGTAGACAATTCGTATGCATGCGTAGCTGTCAATCAATTATTTAATAAAATCAAAAAACATGAAGAAGGCATTCACATTACGCGAAGTTTGACTATAAGCTTCATCTATTTGCAAATCCACACATTTCTCCCAGTGCAGCAATAAGTGTCTAACGCGCAAAAGGCAAAGCAGACTGCTGCTCCTGGGCAGGCTCTTAATTGATATGCAATAAACATTGGCCACCGAACGGCAGGCGAAAAGGCAGGCAGTCGAATCGATGGAGGAGCTGGATGCTTGACTGACAGACAAAAGCTGGCACAACTCCGACAAGTAAATCCGGGCAGGACTCTGTTTTTACCCGCACTTGCCACTTTCTCAGCTTCTGTTTTGTTTCCTTTCAGACGCTCCCATTTCCGTATCCGCTCTGTCTCCTTTCCCTTCCTCCTTCTCCCCCTGCCTGTCAGACTTTCAAGCTTAATGCGCTTAGTTGTTCTGACTCCATCTGCGTTTCTGTTTCTGTTTCTGGCCTGGATCCGCTCTGTCTTACTTTGTTTCACCGAATGCGAGGAGCAATGTTGGGCATTGTGTAACATTTAGGAAAATTGAATTACAATGTATTTTGGTAAATTTAGCAAAAATGTTGCCTCCTAATTGAGTCTGTGTGGTCGAAGCTCCTAACGCTTGAAATGTACGCAATGTGAATTGTGCTACAAGCCCATTGAGCCATAATTAAATGGTTATCTTTAGTCGCTGAGAATGCTGATATAGCTGAATATTGCCTGCAGTTAAATACTAAGTACACTTTTCTAATAATTAGATTTTTCAATCTTCACATTGTGATCATTGGCAAATGGTAAACAAAGGAGTTCAGTTAAGATTATTAACATTGAAATCCTGTTTAGCTCATAGATTCTTCAATATATTCATATAAAATGCAATGGTATTAACTACTTACTCATAGCGTCAGAAGCAGCAATGCTGGCTGTTGAACTGGCTGCCGTTTCGTAATGGCTTTGGTTAAATTTTATCACGTATACGCCTAGATGCGCATTGTAGGTTAGCACCAATATAGAGCGGATGAGCTTTATAGTAATAATTCACAGTTAAATTTGAAGTTTGCGCTTCGATTCGCGATTCCTATGCTGAATTACACACAAAACAGACAAAATGGACAAAATAAAATACGAATTTGTTATAACAGACGGGCACGCACACATTGAGTTAAATGCCAGCTGCTGTTTTAGATGTCGATGTGTTTTTGTATTCCCACGCTAGTCCTACAAATTTGTCGCTGCTTTTGATTGCCATTTAAATGTGCATATTTAATTTGTTTATTTATCGGATGGAGCGAGCCTTAAGAGAAGAAAAGCACGCAGCTGAAATGCAATTTAGGTTTTCATTTTAATTTATTTATGGCCATTTATTTAAATTCTTCCAAAAATATTTGCCAGAACGCCATTTTATTTGAACGCCATTTTGGCTTTTGTTGTGATAATTTATGCAAATTATTTTCGAATTCTCCGAGCCAGCTCAGTGGAGCATTTCTCAGTCGGCCATTTCCTATGGGTGCCGTTTAAATAATTCATTATTGATTGGCAAAAGATGTGTCGAATGGATAAACTTTGACTGAACTCAGATGTATCGACAGAAATTGATTTCCATTTCAATGATAATTCGTGTTGCCTAACTGTTACATCGATTGAAGTATTTAAGTGGAACTATGGAAAGGAAATAATTATAATTTTTATTAATATTTCACTAAGCCCTGTTTAACTTTAGCATCAGCAACCAATAGATTTTAATTAATCTCACATACTATTCAAGCCGAATGCACCACTAAACCTATATCTCCCTGAACATTTAAATTATCGCCTGACTGAACAGATATCCGCCAGTTTTCTGCATCATAATTCTTGCACTCCCTTAATCTGCCTTTGAGCCAAAGGATTTTCCCCGCCCCTTTAACTTTGTAAATGGAATTTGCGTGCAATTAATAAATTGTTGGCTCGCTTCTTGCGGAATTTATGCAACGCACAAAATTAATATTAACGCTTGAGCGTGTAATTGCCGTTTTGCTGCGAACAGAGAGATTAAACCCAAACGGTTGATTAAATTTTTATGAGTACAGTTTATTTATTTACTGTTGTAACAATATAATTTACCACTAGTTAGTTGACAGAACTCCTGAAGGGAAATTGCCAATTAATGTGCAAGTTAGCATGACACGTGCTCTCAACTTTTAATTACCCTCTTTTCTTTGTCAAACTTTGGAAATAGCTTTCCAAAGTTTTCTTTCGCCTGGTTCTGTTTCAATTATTTTCTTAGGCTTTTGAAAGTCTTAAATATTTATGTAGGTCTTTTTAAGAACAATTTCTAGCGAACACAAAATATTATATTTATTAGTTATGATAATAAATTAACATTTCATTGGAAAAATAAATTTCATGTTAAGCTATCGAGTTGTTCAACTCTATAAGAAAATAAATTATAGTACTAATAACTTTACCTAACCGTCGTAAGGTAAGAAATTGCTTACACCTTAAAGTTTTATATCACATTAATTTTTTAAAACTTCATAAAACTCATATACCCTATATTTAATGTTACACTTATATATAATGTCATTTAATTAAACGTCCGCTTTGATAACCGCTTATTATACTCGTTACTCTTGGTGTAAAAGGGTTACTAGATTTGTTAAAAAGCATGTAACAGGAAGAAGGAAGCTTTTCCGACCATATAAAGTATATAGATTCTTGATCAGGATCAATAGCCGTCGAGCTGACCCTGTCAGTCCGTATGAACGTCGAGATCTCAGGAACTATAACCCATGTTGCCACGCCCACTCTAACACCTATAAACCGCCCAAAACCCTCACTTTCAAACAATTTAAAATGTATTTTATTTAATTGTTTTTTTCCTATTGCTATCCATAGGCACTATCAATCGTACTTTCACAAGCTGAGTAACGGGTATCCGATGGTCGGGGAACTCGACTATAGCAATTTCTCTTGTTTTTAATAAAATTGGCAGCTGGCGAAATTAAATTAGGGTGGAGTTGAGGCGCTTTCAGTAGTTTCACTTTTTCCTGAACCAATGTCCAATTACAGCTTTGATTAATTTAAAATAATTAAAATGCCGCATATAAGCTTGCGTAAATCCTTTTTGGAGCTGCCGAACCTTTTCCGAACCGCAAATATTATAATGTGCCCTTATCCCTAACTGATTTTCAGTGGTCCCACTCATTCCCAAAATTTTGGAGCACTTGAGCGTTGCTAAGCAAGATTTATGAGCCGCTTGAGGGGATGTGCCATTGGCATAGCTGTAGCCCTTGCACTGGTTATTTACTGTTTTTCTTTTTGGTATTTTGTATTTGCCAAGGTCTCTCCGTTTGTTTGCCATCTTTTGCGGCCTCCGAAAAGTTTTCAAATGGCCTTGCTCTTTTCGGGCAACCCCAACCCTGCATTTGTTCTCATCTACGGGCTGTGGCAGTTAAATAATTTAAAACATTTGAGCATTTTGGGGCAATTTGGTTAATGGCCTGTGCCGGCCAAAGGGTTCGAAGTCTCAAGTCTCCAAACGGGCTCGTAAATAACGCCAAGCAAACGATAACGATTGGGCTGTCTCAGCTGCCTAATGTGCCCTATCTAAGGAATCCGGCAATAGGGGATAAAAAAGCGAGAAAATAACCAAAATGTACCTTAGAGGTTCAGAGCTTTAAGAATATGTGACGCAAGTCCTTGTAGCGCTCGTTTATGTGGCGCACTAGTTCAAGGACTTGTCCAACTCGCTCCAACCCAATTACGCAAAACTGCACAAGCTCACTGCCGAACGGATCACCGGCACACAGAGAAAATGCAGAGCTTCATATATTTATATTTATATTTATCTATATTAATAAGAGCATTATGTGTATGTGCATTTATTCATTATATTCATAATGTCCGAACCGTTTTCTTTTGCTTTGTTTTGTTGGTAAAAAACATATATTAGTTAACAAAAGTTAATAATTGAACATATATTTATGAAAACTTTTTTCCGACGGGTACTTTGATACTTTACCGCAACTGAAATATTTTAATACTCGGCAGTATAATTGTGGTGTATTGATACTTTAAAATTATATATTTTTTAATTGCTAGCAAATATTAGGAATACTGTACGAGGTCACCCTTATACCAATGTGCTTTCTCCTGTGTTCGTTCGTACGGCAAATAAATGGCATCCAACCTGCCCTGGCAACCTTTAACCCTAAAAATGCGACCCGACCTAGAAATGTGTGTTTGCCCGCTCTCACATCACCATAGGGGTATCCTTTTCTGCACAAAGCTAGCGTGCCATGAATTTTTGTTTATGCTTGCGGGCAGAAGATAAACACACTCTCACACACCCCTACACTCTCGCTATCAAGCACACACATGGGCCGCGTAATATGTGCCAATGCCAAAGGATAACGCGGGGTGCATATATCCTGGCTGCCGACTGACGACTGACAACGACATAACCACAAGCAGATAGCGCAGATTATGCAAACGTTCAAGGACACCGCTGCAACGACGTGTGTGTTGGTGCGAGCCTTTCAAAGTGGCGCCTGCAGGTTATGCAACACTTTTGTGTTTGCTATTTCGCCTCTCCCTCTGAGGCCTCTGTGCTAGTGTGTGTGTGTGTGTGTGTGTAGTGCCTTTGAGTTGTTCCAAACTCTGGCTTTAATTGCTGGCAATTTGTCAGGCTAATTTGCTAAATTTGACACCTCGGCGAGCACACACACTTGCAAATTAATGACGTCAAAAATACAACTCTCGCTCTCTTTCGCTCTCGCTCCTCGGTCAGCGTTTGTGTGTGCGTGCTAACAGCAGCTGGGTGTGTGTGTGTATGTGTGTGCGTGCTGTGTTCACTTTCACTTTCATTGATTTTCAAGCATCGCAATGAATGCTGGTCACCACACCAAAACACCACTCACTAGATATTCCACTGGCTGAAAGCAGAAGTGGCACCTTTGCTCACAGGATTTATTGGCCAACTTTTCGCGGGAAATATTTATTTTTAGCTTATATATAAATTTATTTTTTACTGAACACTTTCTCTGGATTTCTCTCGGTCACGCGGCATTATCGGCTCGCTGAAAGGGCAGCCCACAATTTTCCACGTCGAACTGCGCTCGCTGCCAAAACTGAACTGAAACCGTGCTTCTGCCAAAAGCGTTGCCATGACCGAAGTGGAAGCAGCAGCATTTCAGCGAGTTTGCTGCTGCTGCTGCTGAAAACTGGCTGTGAAATACTGGTAACAGTATGGCAGTTGGCGGCGCAGGCGCGTTACCTTCTTTAAATTTTCCTTGCCGATTTCCCCCCCTCTTTACGTCACTGTTCGCATCACACTGTTGCGTCCTGTTTTTCACTCTCTTGGCAGCTTTGTTTACATTGTTTGAGTGTTGGGGTATTTTCCCATTTTCGTGCTGGCATCTATAAATAAAGTTACGCATACGCCACGTGGGCCTAAACGAGGTGAGAAGCCATTAATAGCCTGATTGATGGTGGATATCTATTTTAGGCGTTAGCTTGAACTTGATCCAAACCATCCATTATTTGCAGAACTCTATTTTTGTTTATATTATTGCTAAAACAATTGACATCTAGAGAGATATAGAAAATGTATTATACAAAAAATTCAGGAGTTTTCTTTCTTGCTCGTATTTTGTTTTTTTTTTGTATTACCCAGAAGCAGAACCACAAATTGTTAGTTGCCCACGTGTCGAGCAAATGACTTTCTACAACTCAATTTGAAGGCCACAAACGCCCCAAAGAATAACTCGAACACGTTTTCTATTGTTAATAAGAGTGTGTGTGTGTTTTTTTTGGGTAAGCAATTTTCACGCTGATTGGTTTCCAGTCATTTTTCGTTGTTGCCTTCGCCTTTCATGTATTTAGTTCTTGGGCCAAACAGAAAAAGTCAAAGAGCCCAGCCAAATGTCAACCACCCTTCGCCGCACTTTCGCCCCTTATCCCTTGTTGGTCCTTTGGAATTTATTAATGAAATAGCCCCGTCGTCCTTGGCCTGCGAACCATTTTCAATTTCCAATTTTCCACTTTCGGCTTTTCGCTTTTGGCCTTCGGGCGAAAATGCGTTTGTCAAATTTCCCATCGAAATCGAAAGAGGTCAAACTTTATTTGTACCACGTATCGAACGCAGTTGCAATTACTGCATCAAATAATCGTTAGCAATAACTAATTAAAAGTTTACCCAGTGCGGATAATTTCATTTCATTGCTAACTTCTTTCCTGTCGCAATCGATTACATATTCTCCTTCCCCTTCACGGCCATGAAGTGGAATGTGGGTCGTAGATAACAAGAAGTTAGGCACTTTCCCTACTAGGGGCGTGGCAATTTGTGTGGGCGTTGCGGTCTACGAGTATGTACGGAATTCTCTAGGGCTAAAAGTAAAGAAATGTTTGAGACAAAGTCTGGGAAAAGGCGAAGAATATGGGGTTGGATGCGGTTTTTATCAATGAACGATGGAACACAGTTATTATACGAAATCAGTGGGCGGCCTTTCCCTTTTTGTCCTTTTCGTGGGAGGATTGTTATTTCTTGCGATGTGATGCGTGTCATTTGGCCAAGGATATTGGTTGCGTTTCCAAACGTTGGGAGTCGAGGAAGATTGAACACTCTTAGGAAAAACAATTGTGGCTATTTTATTCCCGGGTTTTCTTGTATCAACGTGTTTTTTGTGACGAATTTAACCAAAACTGTTTATGATTTGGAAATGTAATCCTTTGAATCCTACTATTCTTAATAGCAATTGAGTAGTAGTTTCCTTTGATTAGGTTAAAATAGGTTAAAATATTAGCATAATATTAACTTTTGTACATTTGGACATAGCTTCTATTTTTAACGGAATTAAAAAATAATGCATTAGTGTTGAAAGTGAAAGTAACAAAAAAGCCCATTTTCCGGATAATTTCGTAGTAACTGGTACTCAGTTAAGGGTATCGCAGACTTTGACTAGAAATCGAGGATAGAATTTCATTCAGTGAGCCATCTGTGGCTTAAAAATTCGTCCCCTTTTCAGAGTTCTCCATCGCTGGCATCTTCCCCATCGTTCTCATTTTGGAGGCAATTCAGTGGCCAGAAGATACTGACAACGTTCGAACTTTTACGACATCGGCATCGAGTACCCGGGTAATCATAACCGATAATGGCCGAGAGGCGGATTTTCGTGCATTCAACTATCCATCCGGTAGTTAGCAAGTTTCTTTTTTCGATTTTTTGGCGGGTGACGAGCGTTTGCTGCTCATTAGGGCGATACAGCTGCAAGACTTTTGGTCCTGGCGAACTTGCTCTTTATGGCGCGGCTGTGTGTGTATTTGTGTGAGTGTGCCGGCGCACTTACACTTAATTGAATCCTGCGGGCATGGTGTAAGGATCCCACTCGATGGGCGGTAAGGTGGTTGGGTGGCTGGGTGGTTGTGTGGTGGTGAGCCCCTGAGGCATGCGGCATGCCAAAGCGTTTAGCAACCAAATACGCTTTGCTCCCGATTTTCCTCTGCCCTTGGACTCGCCCAAGTCTTTGTTGTTGTTAGAGCTCACATCCTGCCGCCGGCGCATCCTCATCTCCATCTCCATCATTCCGTTCCCATCGACACTCACATGCACATCCTCATCTTCATCCTCGTCCTCGTCCTCGTCCTCATCGCCATAGTCATCCTGTGAACCATGGAAGAACGAGCCACTGAGCGAGGAAGCGAGCGGCTCTAATTCAATTAGCAAGTTCAGCGCCGAAGCGGCAAATGGCTCGTTAAACACGCTGTGTTTTTGTTGCTCCTTACCCTCACTCTTTAAATGCACTCGGAAAACATTTTTAATCTATTTAGGAAATTTTTATGTCATTTTGTATTAATGTCCTTTCTACACAAAGAAAGCTATATTCTCATTTATAAATTGTCGCAGAAAGGTTTTCCAAATGTGTGTGCCCCAATATTCTCCCTTTCTTATATTTCAGTTTACCTAGTTTATTCAGATAAAAAGTAGGTTTCGTATATTTGTCGATTACCTTAAAAAAAAGGTATAAGTAAACACTTTTTGTAAATGAACTTTGTTTAAAAATAATGGTAGTCTTTACGGACCATTCCCTAATTTGTATGAATGAGAAAACCCTGATTTGTTATTAATATTATAATAAGATGTGATAACTTTTTCTGGTTTTGCCTAGTGTGTTAGTTCAAATGCAGCATTTGGATGGTTTCCCCATCTCCTAGCATTCGGTTTTGTCCTCCTGCTTAATACCACTTCACTTGTGTTTGCTCGTTTTTTAAACATGTTTTATTACATTTTTTTCGCTAGCAGGCGCCATTTTCATGGCACCGGAAGTTGCCACACGCACAAAGAGACCCACACACACAGCTATAGAGTGTGTGGCAAAATGAGCAATGAGCAAATGAGCAAAATGTTATAAATTGCCAAAAGTCCGCTTTAGCGTTAGCTCCCTCCGTTTCCGGGGTTTTTCTTTGTTCTCAGCGGTTTTTTGTTACCCTGTTTGCTTTTGCAGATAATGCACGGTAAAATCCTGCGCACTCTGGTCACTGACCACCCAAATGTGTGGACTCAACTCCCGTTTCCCACAGGATAATTATGAGCTATGCTTGGAATGGCCTGCTCACAGTCCTACCTAAGATTAATTTATGCACAAATAACACGAGCAAATTATTCGCTTTGTTCCGCAAATGTTTTTCAAGTGAATTGTGTTTGGTCAGGAAACGGAGGAGTTGTAGACTTCGCCCAGCGTTTCATCTTCCACTCCAATATCTATGGAGATTAACAGGCATGTGGTAGTGGCTTCCTTTCCACACTCTCTTCCCATCCATTCCTTCCCCCAATTCTGACCATAATCGCCTTTTCTTGCCAGTGGCCGGCATATGCCCATCGTTAGCTGGATATCCTGGCTGTCTGGTTTGGTCGCAGGACCAGCAAACGGGATACCGATTTACCAATCCGTTTGCCCTTTGCAGGCGCTTTCTGCCGAATTTCCCTTTTTGCTTTTCACACATTTAGTTGGGTTTCAGTTTTTCGCTTCGACCTTTTTTGCACCCTTTCTGTTTTTCCGCCAGCTGCAGCGGCAACAAAAGTCCATTATCCTCTTCGGCGTTATCGGTAATCAATTTCTGTGGACCATCGACGGAAAAAATAGTTTCTAGCCTTCCAGCAGCGGACCAACAAAGGCGGTAGTTTGCAAAAGTAACAACAACAGTAGCAATTGTTAGTTTTGAAATATGCACGACCCTAACCCGCTCAGCCACCCAATCGCCACCCACTCAAGGCCCACTCACACGCATGGAGTCTAACAAAAGCTTTTGAAGTGCTGTTTGCTGTTGCAGCTGTATTTCCATCACCCATGACCTACACTGCCAAAAATACTTCAAGCTTACACATTTTGAGAAACTTCTTGCCAATCATTTTGGGATAAGGAGGATCCTTTTTTTCTCTCAACGTCTTTACACAAATATAAAAAACCTGTAATAAGTTTTAAAATTAAACCATTTTTAGAGTCCGAATAAAGGCCCTTTGATTAAATACATTACTTACCATTTTTCTATTTGTATTTAATGATGAATTTTGCATTCAAGATGTCTTAACTTAGGAGTATTGTTTTTACTAAGCGTGTTGTAAATGTCAAATAAAGAATACAGACATTTTTTAAATTTAATTTCTTAAAGACTTGAATTAATTTAAAAGAAAAATCCGGTTTTTAATCAATTTGAAACCAACTAAAATACATTGTTAATTGGCCGCTATTATGATTTCCGTCTTTATAAATTTTTAAATTGTTTAAACAGATTATTTTTCAAATACCGCTTACATTTTTCCTGGTACACGTAATTCCGTGCATGCAATTCAGTCGCCCCCGACGAATAATTCAATGGCAATGTGCAGCAATTTTCGGTGTTGGTGCCGGTTGCTGTTGGCCAGTCACTTACACAGTTGTCGAGTTGTTGAAAGTTTGATTTTTTTTGAACTAGCTTTGCGCCATTGCCGTTGATGTTGCACTCGCAATTGGCTACAAATTGGCTTGTTGAATTAGGAGCGAAGTCTGAAATGGGGGAGGTTCTAAATCAGGACTCAGACTTGCGCTAGATTTCAGCTGCAAGTGGTTCATAATTGAATTCGAATAGCTGCAGGAGCATCTGCCAGGGATCTGCTCTCACAAATACAATTACGTTATCCTTATAAACGTGCCCTCTACACACACACGTACACCTCTCCTCCAGTTCTGTCGGATGAATTATGCAGATGCCTCTGCAGCTGCTCCTTCTTTTGTCTGGCTGTTCATTTCAGCGCAGTCCTTTATCCTGACGAGCAGTATTAAAAGGCGGCGTCAGGGAAAAGTGAAACTGTAGCTCCGTCGCTCGCCCCAGTGAAAAGCGCTTTTCAATTTGGTGGCCTGCCTCAACAGAACTCAAACCATCTGAATTGGACTCTCGGCTTTCACTTTTCAATTAATTCTTTTGGCGGCCGACTTGTGGTATTTTATATAAGCGCTCCCTGGTTGCCATTTCAATGGGCTGAGGTTCAGCAAACTGGTTGGCTAGATTGACCGGGAAGTCTGAAATCTAGTTAGTATTGGGAAATTTAAAAAAAAAGCAGTAAAATAAATATATATTTATTTAGATTTACTTAAAGTTAAGTAGAGTAGTGGTTAAACAAGATAGTAAGAAACCAATGAATACGAGTGCATTCTTATAATACATAGTTATTTGCACTAAATAGAATATTAGATAACGTTCTTTAAGAGCTTTCCCAATATTATATATATTGCATATATTAGCTTCAGATCTTCCTAGTAAGTTACCTGTTTTGCATTTTCCTAGGGCCAAAACAACTGGCTCACCATTTTTTGGCTCTGCCTTTTTTATGTGGGTCAGTGCGGAATTTGGCTGGTGCTCAGAGAGGCTGCCAAGCCACGTGACTATGTGGAGCAATTGCAGGGGGCAGCAAAGTCCGGGGAGAACACTGCCCAAAACCACGGCAACAATGTGGGCCGAGTGTGTCGATTAGCCAAATTGAAAATGACAAGCTGGAGGCGAACGAGCAGCTCCAGAAACTGGGCCAGGGAGCAGCTTATTATGCTGAAGATGATGCAGTGGTGGTCTGGGATGCAATGGTGGTCTTTGGAAAGGAAGCCACCAGGAAGTGGGTCAACTGTTTACCGAGTGACTGCCAATAAGGGCGCAAAGGGGAGCGTGTGACAAAAATAGAAAAAAAACAAACAAAAATGTATATACAGTGTATATAAATGTATTGGCAGATCTCAATTTTCAGCGGACCACTCGGCGTATAAGTAATTTTTTCTAAGCGGCTTACAGTGCATGGTCCACTCTGTAGTATTTTCAGGACGAACGACTGGGGTTCAATGCTAAATCCGATATGCGATTTATTTTGGTTAACTGCACATCCAATAAACTACAGAAAATCGGAACATGTATGGGGTTAATCGGGGGAAAAGCGGTGGAGCGCAGGAGAGGAGGAGAGGAGAGATGACGTTGTGTAAATATTGACTTTTGAAAATCGAAATCGTCAAAATGTTCATAAAAGTCGAATGGAAACCGTTCAGCGCAGCAAATATTTGGCTCTGTGAGCAGACATGACTCCACATCCTGTCCCCCAAGCTCGTTCCACGATTCGGGATTCAGGATTCAGGATTCAGGATTCCGGATTTTTCGACTGCGTCCTGCGGATGTGCATGACCATGGCAACTTTGACCAGCAGCCGGCAATCGCTCGCTTTCTCATTCTGACTTCAGCTTGCTGAAAATCACAGCGTATAAATAATGAAAACCGATTTAATTTTTAACAGCTGCAGTTTGTGTGTTGTGGAATAGAGAGTGTGGATGGTCATCGCGTGCTGGACCCGACTTCTTTTCCCCCCTTTTGTCGCATGTTGACCATCTCGCCATCCCTCAGTCCAAAACCCGGTTGAATCCCAGATATGTATAGGAACTAACCATAGTGGAACGACTTAAATGCTCAAATTTCACACTTCATTTGGGCACGACTTGCAACCATGGCTGGGATTTAAAAGGATTTGTACGGGGTTTCGCTGATGAAATTCGGGCCATCAATTATGGATGTGCACAGGTGGTTGCGGTTTGTGGTCGAAATATCAAAGGTATGGGGTTACATTGATTTTTTGGGTTACCGAACTGTTGTGTGAAAATATATTAGTTTATGTGTCTTAAAGTGTAACACTATATACCTCAATATCATCTCAAGCTGAGATTAATTAGTACGACAATATATTCGACTTTCTACGTCGTAAGTTTACACAGTAGGTATTTCAATATATATTTGAAATATTTTGAAGTTTATTATTAAAATATTATCAGGAAAAGAGAAGAGTTTATCTCCCGACGATTATACAATATATAAGCTAAACCAATCTTTCCTTATTCCTTTCAATCAAGTCAACTTACTAAAAAATACTCAGTATATGAAAACTAATTAACGTTCTTTCTTGAATTTCAATTGAAGAGATATGATTAAACAAAATAATAAAACATATATTTTCGTAATTAAGACAACTGCTCTACAGAAATATCTTTTAGGACATTTACATATATTTTTCTCTAATTTGCTGCGCTAGTCGATTGATCCACAGGATGCACTGCATATATATGACTTAATGCCTTATTTTAGGGCCGCCTTAATTGGTAATAAAACTTGGTTGTAAAGAGGTAAGTGATTCGTTTTCAAGTTTAAAGCTAAGGACAACTGAGTCCAGTTTTCTTAGCTGCTCGATGGAATATAGCTGACAGCAAAGTTGACATTCATTATGGAGGACAAAAAGGAAAAGAAGGAGACAAAAGCGGAAGCTGCTTGGCTCGCCATTTTCTTCTTCCATTTCCGCCATTTCGTCGCTGGGACAATGGCAACAGGCGCTGAATTAGCAGTGGGTCGTAGGTAGTATGAGGAGTAGAGAGAGTCCTGTCCGATCCTAGAACTCCTCTGGAGCGTCCTGCCTCCGTTTGCTGCCCCTTGGCTCATCAAAAACTGTTTGAAATGAGTTTTTATTAGTTTTTGTTGCTGCCATTTTTTGCTGTCACTTGTTGTTTCCCATCTTTCGGTCCGTCCTTCCCCCTGCATGTGTATTGGTGTTTTTTTGTGTGTGCGTGTTAATTAAATTTCAAATGCACAAAAGAACTAACGACACGTTGAGAGGAGCTTTTCCGGGAGAAGGGGGAATGAATGGCGGTGGAATAATGCCAAACCCATTCTCGCTTTAATTGCATCCATGTGTGTAAATGAAAATGTTTGCTATGTGCTTTTCCTCATATTTTCCATCTTGTCCCTCTGTTTTGGTATTTTTGCATTTAAGCAACACGAGTTGCAACAACAAGGGATGTGTGGCAAGTTCAGCGGCAAAGATTTAGTCGGACCAGCGCCAAGTTTCTGACCATAAACTTTATTTCGGGGCGTCCTAGTAAAATGTTTTCCTCTCTGCAGCCTCTATTTCCTTCTTTATGTATGGATATTGTTTTGTTATGGTTTTAATTAAGTTTTAACTGGCTCTAGACCAAAAATGCACCACACCACACCATATCTGAGCTCTAGGAGTTGGTATAATTTACCCTCAACACGTGGAGAAAATTTTCTTTCTTGATAAAAATGTTTTGACTGGTTTTCCCCAAAATAAACGGCGATTGTTACAACGTACCCTATTTACTTTAAATTGATAATCATTTTCTATGAAAGTTTGTGTTGGTTGTTCTCATCAATTTTCGATTTAAAATATATTTTACTGGTTTTGATTCCTTTCAAGGTTGATTTCATTTAAATGTTTTCATCGCCGTAATGGAACATAAAGAATATATGTATTTTTGATTGGTTTCAACAGTCGAGCCATGTTCGTTTATAGGCATACTAGTCTCTCAGATTCAAAACTATGTGTATGCAACTTTCTAAAATGTTTTTGTTTTTAATGGTAGTATATACATCGGAACAGACCGGCTTGGAAAACTATATTAAATAGCTGCTTAATAATCGAAAAATTGTTGTAAAAAAAAAAGGAATAAAAAAAATATTTCATAGTATAGCTTTTATAGTACAGCAATTCATTTTTGAAATTAGTATAGACATCATTGTTTTGGATCGTGTTCCAATAGGGTATACATTAGTGGAGCTTAAGTACCAAATCACTGCAAGGGTGCAAGCGTTCGTCTTTCCAATGTTATATTCTTTCTGGTTCTCTTTAATAACTATAAATTTTAGTGTAAAAGCCTGTACACAATGGAAACCGAAATCCTGCCCATGAGGCAGCTTTCCACTTTCGGTTTCGCTTGGCCTGGCGGAGTCTAGTCCCAGCTTGAGAAGGGAAGAGGAATATTTCGAGGCTGCTGCTGCTGACATGCGCCGGGGAAATTGATTAATGCGACTTGTAAATGGCGCCAGATGGGAAACGGAATGGGAGCGGTTAGTAGTTCCATGGTTCCCCAGCCCGATGTAAACGGTCTGCAAATGTTGACTCGAAACTGCAGCAATTTGTGGCAGAAGTTGTTGCGCCAAAAGTGTCACATGCAATTGGGCCCCAAGTCAGGCGCATGTTGAAAGGACTCTCGGTTATGGGAACACCTATTAGCCAACGACCTGCGTCCTTGGGGTGCGTTCAGTTAATAGCCTACACCATAATTAACAGCCGCCAAGTAAACAATTTTAATGTTCGCTCCCGAATGAAAAATGATTTTTGGCCTTTGTGGCCTGTTTCACGTGGCAAGGCATCATAAATTTACGGCCCGCTCTACGGGTTCGAAAATTTCATTATGCGAAAGTGAGTTCCGTTAATGTGTTTTCAGCGGAGGCGATGAAGAAAATGCGGGAAACTCAAGAAAAGCCCCGGCAGACATACAAAATTATGCACAAGACAAACAGTAAACAGTGCCAACGAGAAAAGCGGGAGCGACGAAGAAATAACAAGGCATTTTATTAAGGAGCCAGAACTAAATGTGTTTATATACCAGTTTTTTGGGTGGTGATTCTAAAACATTACTTCAATTTGTGTATGCGTCCTTGACAAAAAATGTAACAAACCTCCGTTTCTGGTTCCCATATGTATTAATATTAATACACAGGGAACTTTTTTATTTATATTATTTTGTTATTGGTGCCCAACGTTTGTGAATAAACCGATCTCTGATTTAGGTTGAGGCAGAGGTAGGTGAGCTTCTTGCTTACATTGAAATCTGGTAAATAAAATTAGGATAATAGTTGGTGAAAGTAGTTTGATTTAGCACAAGAAGGATAAACGTGGTTATACCCTCGGTCAAGTGACCCAGTGCCATTAATAATGCCCTCGAAAGATATGGAAAGTAGATCCATGAAACGTCCATCATCACACAAACTTGTTAAAGGTAAATGATACCTTTGGGATCTGCGTTTGATATTGCATGCAATTTAAGCTAATAAAACATAAACTAGTTACTGGTTACACATGTCTGCTCGAGTCAAGCTATGAACGTTTACTCGAACAGCCGCCAGGATGAACATAAGCCAGTTAAAACAAGGCTACCAGTAAATTAAAATATGAATCACGGCTATCTCTTGTAGTTAACATAACTCCTTGGGACTAACTTTTATTTAAGATATAAGTCGACTTAAATCTACATTTATCAAATGTATATTTGATATACTATATAGCAAATTTATACGGCGGGAATAAAATTGCCCCTTTTCCTACAGCTTCATTTAATTTATGCCAATAAATTGCTTCAGCGAAAACAACATGCATTTCCGGCGGAGGCTGGCAGCTTACAATTTAATGCCAACACCCTGGACTTGCATATAAATGCTGGGTAAAAATAAGTTTGCTGACTTCGAATTGGCTGCCTACGCAGCAGGTCCTGTAACGCGAAATTTGCAATTTCTGCATTAAGTCAACAGGGCGAATGAGTGCTTTCCATGGGGAGGGAGTGCCAGAGGAAAAGCTGAGTGGGAAAACCCGGGAGAAACGCTGCTGGTGTGACATTTGTTTGGTTTTAATTTCGGTTCAAAGGTTGCCATGACTGCCAGACTCCCGCTTTTGCAATTCCCCAAACCAAACTCTACGGCCGATGAAGTGTTTTGGGTGGACCGTAACACTTTGCTGTCGTCGCAAATGGTGAATGCTAAATTGAAATATTGCATGAATTGCAGGAATGCACTAAGCCACGAAGTAACCACCAGCCTCCCACTTCCAACTTTCCAGCTCCAAGTGCAAAACGGGCATGTCCAACACACGACGTCGTGCAACTATTTAATAAACATCAGCAGGGAATGGAGGCTCCATCCCTCCTCCATCTGGGAGCCCGCACCTACTCCACTCATTTTAGCTGCGGTCGGAGGAGCTTTTGATGTCTCGCTCGGCTGCATTTAATAAGCTGCCGGAACGCCAAAGGGGAGGAGGGCGTGGCCGGGTCCTTTGACTCCAAGTCAATGAGGAAGCCTTATGGGATTCCACGATCACGGTTTCTGGCTTGCAGATATACACTATCATTGGCAACAGTAGGGAGTCAGCGTTGAGCTTATGTGGTTCTTAGGGTTTCGAACTTGTAGTGCTCCTCAAAAACGAAATAAAACATTTAATACTAATGCAGAAGTATCTCTCCGGTATCCCAAATGTCAGGAGTAAAGTGTCAAAGTGAGCTTTATAATTTCTTTCCAGCAAGTTTAATTCTCCATAAATTCAACCTCGTCAATGTTAAAATCTTGTTTTTTCACGCAACACACTTCACCTTTGGGGCAAAGACCTACTGGTCTGTTAATGAAGCATTCGTTCTGATTCACACAATAGGCGAGAAGCGAAGATCTGGTTATATTTGCATTGGTTTCCTCACAAACTGAAAAGTATAATATACTTTTTAATTGTCAGGGATGAATTAATATATCGAACTTACAAAGCGGCTTGTATATATGGCCCTGTACAAATCCGGTGCTAGTTGTCGCTAGTAAGCAAATGAATACGACCTGTCTAATCATTGTGAGGGGACAAAATGAAGATAGTTTATTTTCGAAACTATTATATATTTTAAATACCGAGGCGGAGAAAATGTAATAGGCTCCGTTCTGGTTGAATGTGCCCATTTATGCATGGCATTTTCCAGACCTTCATAAATTATATGCCCTTCGATTTGTTGTGCAATTTATTGGATTCCTGCACAGTTTACTCTCTGAGTGCGAATGGAATACAAAGAAAATGCTGTTTGCGAGTGCTGGTAAACAAAGAAAACCCACTGCCAACAGCTAAGCCCGGCCCTTTTGGTTCTTCCAACTGCTCTGGATGGATGCCAGCTGCTTGTTCGGATGGGTGGGAATCCACATTAAACCAGGTCCACGCCAGGAACGGAACTACGAGGAAGTGACGAAGGCAACGGCAACGGCGACGGAGCATCTGGAGCGGCAGCAAAAACCCAAAACTATTTGCACTCAACGGCGGCAACAAATGTTGCTGCGGTGTTGCCTTGTGCTACTTACGGCTGCCACTTGATGGCGATGTGACTGTCGAAGCCGATGTCGGTGTTTTTGCCCCAAAATACAGCATCCTCGCCAGCATTCCAAGCCAAAGTATTCCTCGCCGAGCTGAGCAAATATGGAGGCGCCTGGTGATGTGTTTACAAGTTTGTGAATTGTTGTCATTGTCGTCATCTGGTTGGGCTTCAACTGGCTCTGCGGCCCCCAATCTTGGCCAGCACTCGGGTGCTCAGTCCCCGCCCGCTTTTCATTACCAATGGCTGGGAGTCCCCTGCCCCCCTTTCCTGTCACCAATTGCAAACATCAATCAAGCTGCATTATGCAAATATTCGCTTGAAAGTTGCAACAAAAGCACATCGAGCTGGGGAGAAGTGAAAGACGACAAATGGGAAATCGGAAATGGGTTTGGGTTTGGGTTTCGGTTCGGGTTTTGTGTAGGGTTAGTGTTTTTCGGGCGCTTGAGATTGGATAGCAGCCTGTCAGACGTCAAAAAGCAGTTGCTATCCGTTTCACCGCCCCCCATATCCCATCATCCATCCCTGCTGTCAGTTGCATTACTGAGACAACAAGACGAGGGTTCATCAGTTACACTTCGAGAAAATACTGCCTACCGCCTTTTAAAATGTATAGCTTAGTTTTTTAGAAATCGAAGTATTTTCTTGAAGTAACACATTTATCTGGTTTTAATTTTTGTATAGTAGCACTTAAAATTCCATGCGAATAATCTGGTGGAAAGTGAAAAGGAGTTGGAAAGAACCTCCAAGAAAACACACATATCAATTGTACACCATTAACCTAAATAAAATAAAAAGAACTCTGTGTATTTCACTAACATTTTTTAAGTAAAAAAATGTTAACATTTTCCAAGTATTGAAAAAATTAAAGAAAACGGAAAAAAGTACAGGAAATAGAAAAAATAGAAGTCAGCTGCCAATAGTTCGACTCGACGGTATTCATTTCCACTGATTCTCTGGCTCGCCGTTCGCCTGAATTAAACGATAACGAGTTTTGGCTTCCATCGCTTCATTTTGAAACTAAAAGCAAGGGAAGGGTTGCCGGCTGCCAACTCCAGAAAAGCTAAGAGCCAAGAGCAAGGAACCGGAGCACTGGAGAACCACAGGGCCAGGAGCCGTCTTGGTTTATGCGTTAACTTTCGCGACTTTTGGGGTAGTCAAAAGGAGAATTGGAAAAATATATATGTGTGAGTTGCATTGCAAAGAACAACAGGACGAAATTAAAACGTCTGCACCAATTTATGCCAACATTTTAAAGGCCAACTTCTACCCACAGATCTCTTCACATACATGCATTGGAGGTTTTGGAGTACCATGCAGCAAATCCATATTTTTCCGAATTCCATTTCATTTGCTTTTTGCAAAAGTTCCAACGGAAGTGGAGTTCAACATTATTTTGCTGCTGACAATAAACAAAGGTAAAATCTTCCAGGATTTTGCAAAGGGGCGTGGGAGGCGTGTCTCTCGTCTGCAGTTTGTTTAGCTCGCAACACTTTGTCGGAAACTTTGCATAAAGTTTGCGTTTGGCCTTATTTTTTTCGTCCCCTTTTCGTTTTGGAAAAATCGTGGGGAAAGTTTTTAAATTACTTTTACGATTTCCGAACAAAATGCAAGACACACAAGAGGGCAAAAATTGCCGTGTGCCGTTAATTGCAAGCAATTTGCGATGCATTAAAAGTTAAGGCCAAGTCTGGAATCGGAAAATTCTCGGCTTAAACGCAGCGAACTCCGAAAATTGCAATTTAATAGTAGTTTCGCTATTGAAAGTTCGCTGATGACGGAACACAGTTTGAAATTAACATGCAATTTTGATGCTGCTGCAACTTCAATTCGTTCCGCCCCCGGGCCACGCCCACCTTTGCATAATCCTTCAGCTGTTAAGTAGTTCTGCTGAGGGAAATAAACAATTTAATTAGGCAGCACTGTTTTGGCCATGTGTGTCTGCGAGAGAAATCAAATATGCGTAAACATTAGCTACAAGATTGCGGCAGATTGCCCCTGCCTCCGAAACCCAAAAACACACGCCCAATATCTACATACATATCTAAACACGACGCAGGCATGCGTAATTAAATTTACATGAATTTGATATTGAGCACACAGCTCACACACACGCAGAACACACACTCACACACACACGCGTGGGTGAATTGCGCGGCCTGCAATTAACATTGCCTACTTGCCGGCGCAGAAAGCAGGAGGCTTGAATTTCTGTTGCCTGCTTTCGAGCGCTTGCCTTGGAATAGAAGAATAGCGTCTGAATGCGTAGCTGTTTTACAGTTCGGGTCAGTAAATTAGCACTGACAAGATAATTCTTGTATGTTCTTATATATTTCTATTAAATTTCCCATTTTGTATGCTGCAAAAAATGTCTATGTGTGCCTTAATTTACTAATGTTTAAGCTGGAAATTCACAGAAAAATATTATATTTTGTCAAGAGTATTCTCCTGATTTTTTGCGAATGCAATCGAAGCAAAGTTCCACATATGAAGTGTCATACTTCGTGGGTCTTGCAATTAATTCCCAATCAATTAGTCATACTTTTAAACTGAATATGTTCAGTTTTGCATTGTTTTTCAAAGGGTGTTCTGAAAATTAAAGTGTAATTGACAGAAAAAGATATTAATTTTGAAGAACTACCAGCCAATTCTTTTGGCATTAATATTTATGGCCTCGGATGTGCTGCACATGTAGAAAAGTATGAAAGTGAGACAACGCACTGACACAAATGAACTGTGGCAAAAGTTCATTGCGAGGGGAAAAGTTTTGGCATTTGTGATTCTCCGTCCCTCCCTCCTAATTGGTTGTGACCCCGCCCCCCTTGTCGGGCCCAATGAATCTCTAATTTGGCGCATTTTGGAGTTCATAATAATTAAAATTACGCGCTGTCTGCAATGTTGCTTGTACCCGCCGTTGTTGTCCTTGTTATATGTATTATTTATGGCTTGCGAAACTTGGTCCTTGCGACTTCTGCCTTTGACTTGAAGCCAACTTTTTGGTTTTCGTTCGTGACATTCATCAACTTTTTGCGTAAATGTCACCAAATCAGACGAGCGGAGGAAAAGAGTTATAAATGGAGATATAAGTCAGTGCTTTTGTAACTTTTCGAATCGCATATCTGATTATGAAAAGCGATTAATTTCTGTGAAGCATTTGCACTTTTCTGGGTATGCTGATTGAAAAAGCGTATATGCTGGCGAACGAGTTGTTGGAAAAGCTGTTGGAAATTCTGTTCGACAAGCACACTACAACAAAGCGACATTTTGTTATTATTTTTGTTATTATTCCAGCTCTTGGCAATGTCAACAGTTTTGCGCTTTTATCTGTTTGCACAGCATCCGGGCTCCCACTCATCCGCGCGCTCTGCCTACAGATTCAGTGTGTGTTTAACATAAAGCGATTAATTGCTTTTCATTAAACTCAGCTCGTATTCCCCATCTCATTTGCCACTCCGCCTTTTGCCAGCTGTGCTTATTTAACTTTTAATTCGAAGCCCCGCTCTGTGGCAATTTGAAAGTGTGTTTACCTTGGGAAAACGACGTGTGCCAGAAACTTAAGAACGGTCTTAAGAAAGGCTTGAATGTACTCTATATAATGTGGGACGATTTTAAACCTATTCCACACTATGTGACTCATTTGTATGAAAACGATAGATAGTTATTTAAAATCAATACAGGAATTTTTGGCGATGCAGTTGAATAAGGATAAACTTATAATTATAAACTTATTATAATAAACTTATAATAAAGAGACAATAAGAATATATAATTTATCACAATGTGGAAATGTTAAACAATGAAAAAGTTTTAATATTTAGTTGTTAGTTTTTGCCATTTTTTATTTATTCAGCTGCGAAATTGTATCTTAGACAAAACAGAAAAGAATAGTTTTATCTAAGCCAAAAATGTAAATGCAAATGTTGCCTTTAACAAATCACTTTAGCTGACATCAATAACTCAACTAAATGTGCACCAATTTGTGGAAACCCCTCGTAATGGTCCGTTAAGCAGTCTGCACTGTGAAAAATGCCATATACAACCAGACAGGTGGGCAAACAGTCAGTCAACTGGCAAATATTTCGCCCAGACAACGCCCAGTCAGTGCAGGTCAAAGGTGGCTGGAGGTCAAGGCCGGGGCTACACAGGCGAATTTGAGGCAATCCTCGGCTAGACGATGGGACAACAAAAACAGCTGGCCAAGTAATTGGCGTGGGCCTAACTGCAGGGCAATCAACCAGGCGAATATCCCTGGCCAATACCATGGCTAATACCAAAATAAGCGATACATCATCTTATTTCAGCTGTCTGCTGACCAATCGTCTTCTTTTATGGCCTCGGGAAAAACCCATCAAAAGCAATAGAAACTTTACAACTTGCAGACATCTTTTGGGTCAGAGACAAGAATTTTGAACTCGACTTGACTTCATTGATGGCCAAGCAGTGGCCAGTGTAGCATGTTCGTGTATGTAAGCGTGTGTTTGCATACGATGTGGAACATTGGCCCTAAGTCCTCTTTTGGACATTGGCCATCCGATTAGGTTTGCACACCAGCAACAACAGAAGTGCATTGAAATCGAGCAAACTCTCGGCCTGAAGTTTCCGAAAAGCATTTCCTTGTCACCAACGAACTTTTCGACCCATTGTGCGCAATCCGCCCGCATTCGGCCAAACAAGGACCCTGCAGGACCAGCCTTAGCCTTGGCCCCCCGAATAAGCCATGGCTAACAGACTGCTGTTATTAACCACGTGCTTTCCTGCAAGTTGGCGATTCTGCGCAGTGAAGTACACGGTCCTCACGGTCTTCACTCTCTGTGCTGCGAGCTGTTCCCAGTATTTGGCTCACGGTGCGTATGATTGATAAACCAAAATAAATATTTGCCAGCCTCCGCAATGCATAAGGGGCCAACATCTCGGAGACCTCAGCTTGAGAGTGGCATTTGGGGGGATTTTTTAGGCGTTGGTCGCACGTCGTCGAGGGGCTGTGACCTCCCCCAAGCTCTGGGGGCCTTCCTCCAAACATCTGTGTTATGGGCACAAATTTACACACATACCTACATACATATATATGCTCAATACAGACTGACAGCAGTGACCTTGAGGAGGCTTTTGCATTCCCTGTAAAGCTAGAGAGCGCGTGGCTCAGTGTATTTGTGTGCGTCACGTGGAAGCAGTTTGGCTTATATATTACAAATATATACGGAAATAAATATATAAGTGAAGGTGCTCTTATTTCGGGTGAACACTGGCCACCTCGGCGTTGTAAAGTCTAATGGAAATTTAATTTCTGTTTTGGGGGGGCATTAGCATACTCTGAGCGGCTGCCATGATTATTATGCTTATTATTTTGAGAAGCAGCCTCAGGTGTCGATTAAAGCTGATTAACTGACACAGAGCAGCTGTAGTGAAAATTGCGGTTTTCCCTACCAACAACTGTCAATGCATTGAATTACAATTTAATTGTGAAGGCTGCACACCCACAGGATGTTTCTTCAGGATTTGCAACTGTCAACGTGACACACTTGGGCCATAGGGGGATCCCTTCCACAGTTTAAGCAGTTATTTATGCCTTTTGAGCATTTGTACTGAGCACTCGGAGTTCTACAGTTCAAGTCATATGCAGTGGCAGCCACACACATAAATTGCATTTGACAAGCTCCGTTGACTTTTATGAGCATGGATTGTCTTTGGCCCTCCTACTAATTAGAGTCATGTCTTGGGGGTTGGAGGAGCATTACATTTGGGGTGGTTACTCGTTTAAAGGGGAGCCATGTCAGTGGCAGGCTGACAAAACTGCAACCGCAATGGGAAAACTTTGCGAAATAGAAATGTTGCAAAATATTTTGAAGTCAAATCCCCTCCCTTCCACCTCTTTCTCCATTTGCCATCGCAATTCTTCATTTTCCATTTTTCTCCGTTCCGGCTGAAACAACTTTTTGTTTCGTTCAGGTTAAATGCGCGCGAATTGTTTTTTGGCCAGCAGAACTTTGTGATTTAACTTTTGAATAACAGCCAAGAAGGGCAAGGGGCTTTTGGGGAAGAAGCTAAAAGAGAGAGTGTGCCAAAAATGTAAGTGAAATTCTTTTTCAGCTGACTCCGCAGACAAAGGATACTTGCCGGTGTCGTCCTGTTGACTAGTTTGTCATTTGCGAGCGCACTCAACGGCCAAGAGATAGTCAGCATCCAGGAGTTCCTGTCCCTGAAAATTGGGATACGTTTAATGCTCTAACCTTTTTATGCAAATTACTATTTCCTCATTCATCCAGTTCCTGGTTCCTGGTTGTTGCAGCACTTTCCTTCCTTTTAGTCACATTTGCGGCTAGAAAGGCAAACATGCTTTCTGCTGCGTTCTCAACTTTTCTGTCCAAGTTGCTAATCAACCTGTTTGCTTAGGTCTTAGGACCATGTCCAGGACCTAGGCTAATGACCAGGAGAGGAGATTTTTAATTTGTGCACACATGCTGAAACGTGGAGTGTAATTAATGCGGGCAAGATCAACCGCTAATCTAATTAAACAATTTTTAAATAGTGTTCTTTAGAATCACTTTTTGCAAGGGGAAAATTGTGCATTTTTATTATATAGTTTTCTTAGAGTGGATTACTTTTCCAAAGGAAAGTAAGAAAGGAAAGCCTTGGGCTTACCATAAAAATCTTCTTCTTTTGCTCCTTTATTTGCATTTCGTAAGTGAAGTTTGCTCGGCTATACAAGCTTTTTATAGAAAGTTATGAAAAATATAAATTTGAGAGCAAAAGTTTCCGTTGGTGGTCAGTAGAAGTGGAAGGGACCAAGGCACGCGGTTGACCGACAATTTATTACAATCACGTCAAAACTCATTTGAATGGCCGGCATAGTAGCCGCAGTTGCCGCCCATAAATCAGATTCTGCACTGCAGCTGATAATGCTGAGAGTCGCGGAATAAAGTTGGGAGCTGGGCGGAAGTATAACTCCACTGTGGGCCATCTACTCAATCGAATGGCTCGCTGACTTCTGGCCAAAACAAACGCTCAAAAGCAGCAGGATGCGCTGCTCCCTGTTTTGGTTTTCGGTTTCTGGGTCAAAGGCAAATGGACCAGACGTGGAGGAGCCCACATTGGAAGGCCGCATGAATCACAGCGAAAGTTTGCGAAAATTAAAAGTGAAAGATGCTCCAAATGTTACATAATTCTCAAACAATCTGGTCTACCTTATACCTCATCGAGTAACGTTAAATGGAATAATTAATTACATTTTCCCAGTTGATTAACGACTACTACACACCTATACCACTTAACGACGGTTTTTAAGGTCAATTTAACTTAGCGACAATTATCGTTTCAATTGTTTTAATAGATTTATATTGTAGGCATGATTTGCTGTCTTCCTCAATATGTGTAACTCCGTTCTTACCTTTCAGAAAATACATTGTAACATGCAAACAAGTTCTGTGCCAACAATTGGGTGCTAAATGAGACTGTCAACACCCGCTGCATACGACATGATTAATGGAATTTTCGTGTCTATCTAGTTCGCTAGTGGGTTGCAAGCTCAAGATCAAGATCAGCTGTTCCTCTGCCATGGGTGCAACATGACTAGGCTGTATGCAATCCAGTTAGTATATAAACTGGGCTGCGGTTGGGTTAAAGGCATCAGTTACTTGGAAGTCACTACCAGTCACGGATATCCAGTTCATCATGCGCTTCGCTCTACTTGCTGTTCTCCTCATCGGAGTGATCTTTACCATTGTGTCCGCCGGTGGAGGCGGTGGTGGCGGAGGTGGCCAAGGAGGTTGGCAGAAGAATGGCGGAGGAGGAGGTGGTGGAGGCCAAGGAGGATGGCAGAAGAATGGCGGAGGAGGCGGCGGTGGAGGTCAAGGAGGCTGGCAAAAGGGCGGCGGTGGCGGCGGAGGTGGCAAGCATGGAGGTGGAAATGGTGGTGGTGGCAAACACGGAGGCGGCGGTGGAGGTGGTGGCAAGCACGGAGGCGGCGGTGGCGGTGGAGGAAAGCACGGAGGCGGCGGCTGGTAAATACCAAAGATCCCCAAGCGAACCACCGAAAATACTCCAGCTACTACTATTTAGGACCTGGTTCAAAGTGAATTCTTTGGCAGCGTTGTCCTCCTAAAAGCAAAACCTATCCCTCCTCTCTTCTGCACTCAATTGCTTAACTATGTGTTTTCATTACTTCCTTGTTTAATTTAAAAATAAAATTCTTTTCCTGCAATACAAAAAGCCAACATATTTTACTGGGGGAGGTCCACTCTCAACCACTTCAAGTACTCCCAACCCTAGCTTCCTGCTGCACATAAAAACCATTTTCGGGACTTTGCCTTGCCACTCAAGAGAACCTGCATAAAGCTGCACAAATTGACTTGTTTATGCGATAATTTCGTGGAGAAACTCCAACAATTCGATTATTTAGTGATTTCGAGGGATTTCTAAAGATTGCCAGGGGAAAGGCTCAGAGAAAAAAGGGGGAAAACACTAAAAGAGGATAGTCTGGGCAGCCCACAGCTGTTTCCAGCTCGACCTGCCTCGGAAAATAAAACAAGATTTATTTAGTTGGTTCGGCATTAACTGTTGCCCTTTTGTTATGGCCAAGATGCCCCTGCCATTGCCCCAACCGACAGGAACTCTTCTATAACGACTTTGTATTCATGTGTGTGTTCCGAAGGAGCCAGCACATAAAACTCGGATGGGTTTTCTTTTCATTAAAAGCGGATTTACGCACACACACAAAGTGGGGAAAAGGTGGAGAAAGACACAGGACGGAGGACTGAGACTGGAAGTGAGAGCAGCTTATTGCACAATAAACACGAAACCAACCCCAAAACCAACCCAACACCAACCCAAACCCAAACCCCATACCACACATGCACACAAATTATGAGGCTGGCCAAGCGAAGAAAAGTCGGATGCTGACTCAGATACGAGGAGTTTTTCTTTCTTCAGCATTGACAAAAAAATTACCAAAATGTTCCACATTCAATAGCCTTTTATATATTATAGGTGAGGCATTTGTATCAATAATAATTTCGCAAATAAATTACTTGTAAGTTTTTTTTGGATTTTACTTGCAATTTAGTAAAGTTCTTTTTATGAACTTTGTTAGAGTGCACATTTAAATAAAGTTATTGAACGAGAGTGTGTAAAATCGTTTTCTGTGTAAGAACTGAAGAAGATGGCGAATCCACAAAGGCAAGGGATGTGGATGTGTGGTGGCCTTTGCGTGTGCTAGTCGTCAACTGGTCAATGTTGTCACAGACGAATGTCAACAAGAGATAAGCCATTCATTTTATTCATTCATTCTGGGCCAGCCCCCAGATCTCCGCTGCCCATCGTCCTTGGCAGTTAACTACTCCGTAATTTGAGACTTGTTTGCTGTCACTCGAGACGAAAATAATCGACTTTGCCACGCCGTCTACTCGCTATCTAGCCCTATCGCCTCAAGAAAATTCGGGCGCGACTTGTGTCCGATTTTGGTTTGCGAAGCGAGCTAATAAAAACACGTATACGCAGGGTGGGCCCTGTGGTCCTTAGAATTGAATGCCCCGAAGGATACGTCAATTATCGTGACCAATGATCAAAATAAGCTGTGTATATAAGCCCCTTCGATTGGTGTTGTAAGCCGTCAGCAGCAGACGAAAGTTGCACTGTGTTGCATATGATCCATTTTTCAACTTCTTAAATTTGTTTTATAAGAAATGCCCCACTTCTTTCATGCATTTTTTTAAACTATTTTTAAATGTGGTAACACCATTTCCTATGGCAGAAGAATAGGAAGCGAAAGTCCAGTTGTGATATTTTTTGTGCCATGGCTTGAATGATTATTTTTGTGTGTCTGCACACAAGAGTAAGAAACCCAAAGTCCTTTTGCTAATTATGCCACAGAGTTTTGCTGTTGACTTCGCCCTGCTCTTGGAAATAAATGATAGGATGCTTGGTCAGCTCATTCACATCCTGGCCATGTTTGTTGACCATTTCTTGGGCTTTTGGCCATTTGCCCGAGACAAAACAAATGTTCCTGCATCCGGAGCAGACTCCTTTTGCCATTCGACTGGCTAGCTGGCTGTCTGGCTGGCTCGGCCTTACACATGTACCCGACTTCGTCCTGCGGCGACCGCCTCCAGTTTTTCTGTGTGGCCACGCCAAATGCATTTTTCAACTGCTGACCAGGGCAGCAGTCGCAGCACTGCAAAATAAACAAAATTTGTATTTTGTCCATCAGCGTATATATTTAAGAACCGATTAGGAATAGATAGCTTATCGATGATATATTTAAAAACTTTAAATTTATGTTAAAGTTTACTGTAAAAATGAAAAGCTCGTTATTCAAACTCACAAACTCTCGAAATAAAATGTTGTTACATTAAATAGTGTTTAAATATGACTTTTCAAGACTTTAAGCCCATATAAGAATGACATATCTTGCGAGGCAGTGAGTGTGAAAATTGTTTCCAGTGTACTGATGACTCCAGTACTAATGCTTCTAGTCAGTCGGCCGCCTCGTTAGCCACAGCAGCTTCAACAGGGCTGGCGGATTTCGAGGGAAAATGGGTTTGGGCCAAATGTTGCACGGTGAAAAATAACAGAGCACCGGATGTGTCGCCTTTCATTCTTGCCTCCTGCAACATCAGTTGGGTTGAGTGCTGTTTGACTTGCGTATAAATGCAATTTACAGTTGCAGGCGACGCCTCATGAATTTTAAGGAGCTGGCAACTTGAACAGGCTGCCACGCCCACTCGGAATTACTTTTTCCGCCTCTCAGACCCAACACCATTTTGTGTGCTGTGTGTGTTTGCTTGGGTGGTGTGCGATAAATGCGTTTCTTAATTGTGTGAACTCATTTCTGATAGGTGGGCGTAGTGTTACGGAATTGCAGAATGCAATGCAGAATGCAGAATGCCCAAATGGATATTGAAGAATCGAAGCAGATCGCGTATTGCGTATACGTCTACGTTCCGGGTGTTTACAGTTTGCTGGCCCTTTATTTATTGCACATGTTTTTATTGAATTCTTCCCAGACAGGCAATCGAAGGGTAGGGAAGGGAGGGAGCGTTATAAATATTTATACCCTTTCGAATAACGTATAATATTGCCGGCATTGTCCGGTGGGCGGGTACTGAACTGAACCAGGAACTCCCTCTGGCCGATGGTTTTTAAATTGATTTCTCGCATCCGTTGTGCCAGGGCCGCCACAAACAGACAGCCAACTTCAGTTCCAGTGCCAGCCATACAAAAATATATATAAATATATATAGCTACGGCTTGCCAATCCCATGACCCGCGATGGCCAAGCATTTATCTTGCGACCCTTTTGGGACTTCGCAGCCCTTTTTGCCTTGGCCTGAAATTGGCTTGTCCGCACTTAAATAATAATCAATTCTATTAAATTATTGAGTAAGCTGCTTTCGCTAATTGTGGGTGGCTATTGGGCGGCCAGCAGCAGTTATTACAGCTTAGTTGGCCAAAAACTTTTCCTATTTTCCCCTTAGCTGCGTCCTTGGTCTGTCATCGTGGCTGGATAAACTTTATTGCCAACTTTATTTTCGCATTTCCTTTCAGGATTTCAGGATTTGTCATTGAATTCCCCGGAGCTTTTTTCTTTCTGTTATCTGGCGCATTACTGTGATTATTGTCGTTTCGAAAAGGATGTGGTAGCAGGATACGCTAGCAACATGTGCCTCATGGTTGCAGTCCCTTTTCGATCCGCTTTTTTACACTCTTATTTCAACTGGTCTGAATTAAATTGCTTGTCACAGATAAATCAACAAAGGTTGCATATATTATGCGCTTTTTTATTTCAGATTTAATAAACGAGATGGCGAGATGAAAAATGCAATAAATATATGTATATGGCACCGCAGACAGCCTGACGTCTGTTTAAAATAAAATATTTCTTTAATAGCTTACAACGAGATTTCCTACATGATATATGTATATATTTAATGAAGCTTTTTGCCTGGTCTGTCGCATATAAATATGTTTTTATATGATACGACGATATATCTACAATGTTTTTAAATAATCCCAATATGAATCTTTTTGACAAAATTTTAAAATTTGTCGAAGGCTAACTAAAAACTATTATGTGCCACTTAGTCAAATAAAATTTAATTTTTATTGTTTAAATTGATTGCTATGGTGATATCCATAATAGCCTTAAATAATATTTAGTCTGAAAAACATGGCCCTCCTTGGGATCTTCGGATCTCTTCCGATATCTCCTGGCCCCGTGTACCAGGGAGCTTTACAATTAGGTCATTAAATTATTCTATTTTGATAAAGGTTGGACCCTTCGCTCTCTCATTATGTTAGTGTGGCAATAGGTCATTGAAGGGAGCACTATCGCTCTGTATAGAAACACTTTGTTGCTATGGCTCAGCTTGCTCGCTGGCTTCAGCATCCAGTTAGCTTCCCGCGGCAAGTTGCTCCAATTTTATTGGTGTGCTCCTTCACGTAAGCCGCTTGTCCAGGGTCAATCCCAGGTACTACGCCTGGGGAGATTGAAAGATGAGCGTGTCCTGCAGTTTAACCCTTGGAAGGATTTTGTGCTTTAGGGAGAAAACACATTGCTGGGACTCAACTGGAAAGTTGAGATTAAGCATGCGAACTCCAGACACAAAGACGCAGCGCAAGTTTGTTGACCCATGTTTTGTTATTTATTCATTTTTTTTATTTGTCTGTTAAATATCTCTCTCGTTTTGCCTAAAAAAACCGCCAAAAACTGTCAGTGCTGAAGTCTCTCTTTCGCACATCCACTAGCTGAGTAACGGGTATCAAATAATGGGGGAACTCGACTATAGCGTTCTCCTTGTTATGGATTATGTATATAAAGGAACTAGAATCAACATTTGCTACAGTAAGATACATTACTTGAGCACCAGGCGTACCGGCAACGCTTTAAACAGAAAAGTGAGTTGGGCAGGAGAATAGAGGGTAACAAGCATTATATGTCACTAGAAACAGCTACCACGAAAGGCTAAGGCGCCACAGGAATCGGCGGGCAAACGTCCTTAGCAGAAGTCGCCCACCAGTGTGGCTTAACCGACCATTCCTTGATATCCTTCAAGGAGGGTGAGTGATTGTCTCTGTTTGTAATTGTAATACATTTTTAAGTTTAGACACAAGCTGCAAAGGTCACGAAGACGGAGTTAAATCTCCGTATGCCTTACTAAAATAAAATGAAAAATATTTTACATTTCTTTAAACATTTCATCCTAAAAGTATGCTTCAATATTATACCAACAATTTATCAGAGCTGTTAACAGCATTGTTACAGCACAGAAAACTAAAGTAGAAATGCTTCGAATTGAAAACTCTGAAAAGCCGCAGGACAAGAGAATAACAGGAATACAAAAACTCTCAAAATTATCCAACAAATGCAAGTAAATATTGTTTATGGGTATTCCTAAACGCCGCACAGACAAACTTTTAATGAGTCGAACCAACATGGAGATTGGGGAATTGGTGCTTTTGAGTTTAGCATGAAATTTAATTTGCACTCCCTAAACTAAACTATGGACTGCAAACCCTTTTGGGGCTCGGGGGCTTTCGGGATTCCGAGTGCGGTTTGAAAATGATTTTGTAATATTGCACACAAGCGGGGCGCTCATCTGGAAATAGCTGAACGCATGGCACAAATGCGCATAAATAAACATTCCAGGACGAGCATTCCTGTGTTCCCGCAAAGGGATAATGCGAGTGGATGGGGGAGTTCGGTGGGGTTGGTGGGTACCATGCAGGTAATAACCGGATGCAGCTAATTGAATAAAGCGTGTTTAAGCCGGGACATCGCACACAGGACATTGCACTCGGTCCTGGGATGTCAGAAAATCCGTAAGCCCCGACGGACTGCAGTCCGGTTCAGCTGGGAATTGCTCCTGGTCCACGGAAGCGGAAGTTGCACTCTGCCCATGTGTTAGTGTGGCTTCGGATATGGCTTAATGGTTGAAATATTTAAATTTTAATTTGCTTAGCGTTAGCAGTGTGTGCTGCGAATAACTCTTTATTATTATAAATAAAATAAAGTTGATTTACCATAAACTTTGATTTAATTTCATTTAATATTATGCCATTTAAAGAGTCAAACCCCTTTCACTTCGTTAAGACTAAAGCAATGAAATTTCCCGCCAGAGAGCTCCACTGTTTTATTTCCGCTTACTTGCGGTATGTGGCTCAATGGCTAATCCCGAATACATTTAGCAAATCACGTACGACACCTCAGTTCCCGGACATATAAGTAGAGGAGCGCAGGCGACTTACCTGCTTTGATGTTACAATGATGATTAATGAAAATGAATCTATTGAATACGTGCTAGGCTGCCGCTTTTGTCGCCTTCGGTCCAAACATAATACCCCTAAAAGCAAAAGAAAGACTTACAATTTGTTTCCCTTTGATTGATTTGTCGAAGGCAGCCCAAACACTTCCTAATTGTTAAACTCAATGATTGGCAAAAAATGGGTTTTATGAACTTAAATTTAAGGCGATTTTTGACATGTTGCTGGCACCGAGACCGGAAGTCCATGTGGAAGTCAGGAAAACAAAAGGGAGAATCGTTGTGTGAAAGACCCTGGTGGGGACAATGCCAGAGGAGAGGTAGGAAGGCAAAACAACAATTTGATTTGCCGGAAAATCAAATCAATTTCAAAACCGAAGCCTTGGGTGCTCGAACGGTTTACGGCTGACTGGACTGGCTAATTATTTTGGCCAGTGCCCACAGACGACAGAGGAGCAAGGGAAGGAACGGCTGGAAGAGCAGGACATGTCCGGGGATCAGCATGCAAAGTCCATTTACCATCAAGTGACGCCTACACAGAAGACAGATTAACTAGCCATGTTGCCATGTTGCTATGTTGCCGGGGTCTCTCCCCATTCCGCACCCAAAAAAGGCAGTCGGCCCAAAGTAGATTACCAAATTTAACACTTCATTGGGTATCCTGATGCATGGACATGGCCTGTTGACAGCTCAGCCCGTTGACCCTTGGTCTTTGACATATTTAAAATTCCATTTCATATGCCCGCAAACGCATCACCAATGGATATTTCATATATTTCATTTGCCGTTTTTAATCAAATTCGCACTCATCGCGCTCGCAGTCCCATGAAATATTCAAGTTTCGGCTGTCAACCAGATGTTGTGGGCTGGCCGGAATGGGTCTGACACTCCCGATCTGGTTCGGAATCGTAATCGGCAGTGGGATGTAGGATGTGGGATAGGGATATCATCCAGCCCACTGTCAGCTGCCAAAGGCTTCGCATTTCATTCGCTTTTTGGCAGGCATTTTTATCGCCTTTCGCATATATGAGTTTTCTCTTTCCTACGTTGACAATATTTTTAATGAAGTTCCCTTTGCTTGGGATTTTTGTTTGCCGGCACCAAGTGTCAAATTAAAATAATCAGAACATGACAGCTACCGGTGTGCTGCGAAATGCCAGTCCCCCTCATCATTAAGCCCACGCCCGAAAAAAATAAACTTGAGCCGCAGAAATATGTTTCATTAGCGCGAATTTCGGCGCATTTCTTGCAACTTATTTTGTGCGCTTCATTAAAGCGACAAATCCGATTAGGTCAGCCCGAAAGTGTTCCAGTTCCAAATGCCCCAAACTTTTATTAAAATAAATTGAAAATCAAATCGAACGTGAACCGCAACATGAACATTAGGCGGCCAGCGACTAAGCATTTAATGTCAACCCCCGGGATGTTTCCTCATCTCCGCAAAAAGCTCCGCAAGAACCACCAAAAAACCATAACAAACACCAGGCAAGATAAATAAGCAAACGAGAAAAATAAGGCGAAACTGCCAGCCAGATCAGCGAATCTCTCGGTACCCTTCTCAATATTCTTTTCGCAAGGTTTCGGGCCGACTGGAAACTTGAGATTTATTAATTCTTAGAATGATTCCTATAAATTTGTCTCTGCATCTGGGTCCACTGACCATCGGATGAGCTGGGACTGGAGAACGGAAACTGACAGACCATGGAAATCTTGGGGTCGCCAACAGCACATTTTTATCCAGATAAAGTGCACTTTGGTATTGGGTATCGGGGAGGGGGGATGGGTTAGTAAAATATGTTTAATAAGCGAAAACGCTCAATTAATCTTTGCTATCGGGGAGATACAAAATTTCTCGGATAAAAACATTTTTTCTTCCCGTTTATTTTTCACCATTATTCTTGGGTTCCTTTTTGGCCTAGTCACCTGAAGGTGGGATTAACCAATTATGATGAACATGAGGAAAATGTTAATAAAAATATTTGTATTTTAGAACAGTGTAGAAATATTACCCTTTACTCGTAGACTCTACGGTGACTGTATACATATTATACATATATTCTTGATCAGGATCGATAGTCGAGTTGCCCACACTTTTGAAACTTTTTTTAATGCAATTTGCCAGAAAAATTTGAATATTTTTTGCTCGCACTTCCACTAGCTGAGTAACGGGTATCTCATAGTCGGGGAACTTGACTATTGCCTTCTCTCTTGTTTTTGTTTAGACATTATATATTAAGTATATTCGTATGAATATGAACTACAGGTCTGGTTCACAAAACCAACAAACCCAACGAAAGGTTAAAAATGTCTTTGATTTTCCAGCCCCCAAAACCAAATCCACTGGAATGTATCTTATCTGTCAATGCAACTCCCACAACTCACACAAATATCGCATTTAAGCTATCAGTTTTTATGAAGCTGCGCTTGGATGTTACTATAACTATAGTTGCTGGTTGCTGTTAGGTAGTTGCGGCTTGCAAGCATCGCTGTTGCGGTTGCTTGTGGCCACAAAAGCTGCAACATGGATACTAAACCGTGGAGCAAACAAAACTCCCATGCATCATGTTTGGTTACCTAATACATTTCTCATATTTTCGAGAAACAGCTGAGCTTGGAGGAGGAACGCCAAGCACCTGGCATCTGTTGCTCTACGCTTCTCCCTTCCTCAACAACGTCCCACTTGCAACTTGCTATTTGCCACTTGCCACTTGCAACACCAGCCAACATCAACTCCCCCATGTAAAAGTGTGGCCCTACAAATTGCTTCCTCATTGGCCTCAGCAATTAAAAGTAATGAAAAGTTGCGCAGGGCAACAAAAAGTCGCACCACCACCTCCCGTTGCCCATTGCCCAATGCCACATCGTCATCCGCTGCTCCATCATCAACGGCTTCGGAGGTCTGGACTCGGTGGATTCGGTGGAATCGTTGGACTCGTCGCATTCGGCGGATGCGGAGCTGCATTAAAGTCAAACAACGGTAATTATGCAAATTGCAAAATGGAGCGACTGCAGCAACGAATGCAGCGACAGGCAACGGCTGTCAGCTGGGTTCTTCAGCTTCAGATCCCTCCATAGCCCCCATCGGCATCCCCATTCGCCACTCCAGATCCAGTTCCAGGCTTAGTCCACTGGCCACACATCGACCGCGACGTCGCCTTCGCCGGGGCAAGTGTTGCCAGTAGGAAATCAAATTAGCGCGCCACACCGGACAGCTCTGGCTACTCCCCTACACTGCCAGAAAAGTACTAGTTAATTTAGGAGCATAAGGTTATGTGATTGTCGGGATATATAGTATATATTATTGTGTATATATTTCTATCTAACAATACAATACATTTTCTACCGAATAATTCGATAAATATTTTTCAGTGCATTCCTAGCTCCTGTACTAGATTCAGACCGCAGATATGGCCAGTTGTTGCTGCTGTTGCAGTTGTTGCGGTGACCACCGGCACGCACAGCAGCAACTGCACCACTGCAACTGGAACTGCACAACTGCACAACTGCAACTTCAGCTGCAAAGCGCAACTGCTCTGCATGTGGTGCTCATATAAGCAAATGTGATTATTGGTTTCGAGGCATAGAAACAGACCACAAATGAGCGAAGGATGAGGACGAGTGGGTCAGGAGGCATTCGACTGGAAAAGGAAGCTTTGGTCAGCGGAAAGACAGAAAGTACAGGAAATGGCCTCAAGCGATCATCTTCTAAGCTTCTGCTAAGCCAGAGCAAATTTGTTCCTGATGTGTATGTGCACGTTTTGCAAATGCTGCAGTTGTGACTTCCATCCGAGTGTCCAACAAAGTGCCTGAGGATTAATGCCAGCTGGAGAATTTCCAGCAGGCAAGTGTTGTGAAAATATGGGATCATTATTCATGCTATTTCAAGCTACTTGCTGAGTAGGGAAAATAATGTTTGTGTACGATGCTCCCCACAGACACGGATACGTAGTCAATAAAACGTTTTGTAAGCAAACAATGGCAAACCTGAATTTATTTAATCAATACCTTTTTTACATAATACCTTTTAGTTTTCAATAGCAATACACATCCTACTAAACCATCGGCTAATATTTTTAAGCGACCTTTAATAACAAAACTTTCTTTACTAGAAATACGGCCAGTAATAATTCATTGAAAATCAATCAGTCAAGAATCCCAAGTGAACTTTTAGGGCCAAAACCCATTTGAACACGTGGTCCACGACTGACGCAATTTTAATTAGTTGTGGCGGCTCGAATTGGGAACGCAATTCCCGGCTAGGGACACGTTTTTGGATAACGGACGTTTGACGACTCTAAGCCCTCTGACTTCTGGCCAGTCTTTTCGATTGCTTCAATGGCCCGAACTGGCTCGCCTCCAGGCCATAAACTTGAACTCGTTTCGCTGCGTTTGCTGCGACTTTGCTGCTGCTGCCGTTCCTGTTGCGGAGTTGCTGCTGGGCCTTTTGGTTTTGCTGCTGCCGTTGCAGCTGCAATAAACTGGCGGCCACTTGCAAGTTTTATGGTCAGCCCGCCTCGTTGCCGGACTAAGGGGAAATGCAAAATAGCGGAAATGGTTCTGCCTGAAAGTGGAATTAGAAGGCGAAGTGGCCACCATTTGAGGTGTTGAAAATGGCCAGACTGGAAGGTGACGTCTCGGACAATCTGCCCTGGGTCCGCCCATGACAGCTGCGCTAATTGCAAACAGCCATAAAAAAGCGCAACATATTCAAAGTGCTAGATGGCGAAAGATTCCAGGCGACTGAAAGACCCCTCCAGTGCCACATTTTCCAGAAGCACTGCGGCAGATTAAGTTCGAAAAAGAAATATATATTTTTTTATTTTTTAAGCAGTTCTGCTAAGTTCAAATTTAGGAAGCTTTAATTATTCTGTATAATTCCTTTCTGTCAATTTAAAATGTAACTTCAAATAAATTCATTTGCTTTGCAATAAACAACTGTTTCTCTACAAAAACTTATAAATTAGTGTATTAAATGCATTAAATTCAAGGCACTTAAATTTAACCCACCATGAATAATCTTATTTAACAAGAATTCCTGCTGTCTGCTGGAATTATGTTAAGTTGTGGACAGTGGACATTTCGAAAAAGACTTCGATGACTAACATCATTGAAGCTGCATGTTAGAAGTTCGGTTTGAAAGTCCACCTCCAATTCTGCGGTTGTGTTCTGTTTCTCGCTTAATTGGCATCGAATTGCTTGGATATTTCAAATCCAAAAACAACATTGATGGGGCTGGGTGCTGGGGGGCAGCAGCAGCTCATCAATACAATGGCCCAATCCCCTTCCGCGGGAGCATTTTTCAAAGTCCGAGGCGCGTTAACAAAAATCCTTTTGAACATGTCTGTGCTCCTAATCAAAATTCCAAAAGTCATCAGCTCTTGTTTGCCGACTCCACTTTGGGCACCCAGTTAACTGCTATCCTCCACGGATACCCATCCCCATGATCGAGCCCCTCGATCCCCCAGTTGCAGCTTAATGACTGCCGGCCAGGAATTCTTTAGCTGACTTGTGGTCCACTCGACCAGCGAAACGCAACAAAAAAGGACGGCAGAAATGGATTTCTTTAATTTATAATTTATTGATGTTACCGATTCCCCGATCCACTGATTCCCCAATGTCCCTGTCCTGTGAACCAGTGAATTCCCCACAATTGCTCATTAGGTGCCGGGCATTAATCATCCGGCAGTGACCCAGAGAGACGGCCACTAGGTCATCCGCCTGGATGGGGAAAGTAAACAATTTAACGCCCGCGAGGCAAAGACCCGAAAACTTGCTAATTATCAACACATTTGATGCGATACAAGATGGCTTGTACGGAAAAGGGAAAGCGGGCATTTTAAAGTTCCTTTAAGTGGGAAGAAAGGATTTGATAATATACTGGAAAAAATGTGGCAAAGCAAAAATGTTTTTAAATACATTTGGTAGAAGATTTAGTGGTCGACAATATTTGGACGCATTTTTTAATCGGATGTTATTATGTTATTATAATATTATAAGATAAGAATTATATTATAAGATAAGAATATAATATTATAAGATAAAGAAGTATAAATATTCGAATGCTGGTAGACAATTTCCAAAAATTCAATTCATGTTCAGTTATAAAAGCAATACTTCCTTTTATGTATTTTAAATATTTTTTGAATATTTTACGATGCATTCCAAATTGTTTACCGTGTAGATTGCGAAGGGGATAAGCCAGCAGCAGAAATCCAATTTCGTAGCACATCAGACTGCGCCACGCCTCCTTTAACGCCCCAAAAAAACTACCGAAGTAAGTGCTGAACCACCTTGCAGAACCCCTCCCCCCTTCCCCCACCCAATCATCTTTCTCCCCTTCCTCATTCCTCACCACTTCTGCACCCCGTGCACTTGCATTCCCTTTGCGTTCTTCCCTCGTTCTTTGTTTCCTTGCAGTGCGTAGCTGCAACGCAAGGGAAAAGTGATTAATTTTTGATATTGTTGAGGAGATTGCCTATAGGGGGAACCGAAAAGGGGAGCATTGGATGGAGAAAAGGGAGGAGCGATGCAGGTGCGCTGGAACGAGTTAGAGACACCACACCGAAACAGGATACCCCTTTGCCTCGGGTTCTCGAGGTCCTCACCTCGAATTTTACCTATATATATGTAAGTATATACCCTGCATAGCATCTTGTTCCTCAACACTCCTTCGACGCGTCTCGCTTCAGTCTGCCAGCTATCAATCAGCTTTTGACATTTTTAACTGGAATTTCATGAAAATTTATTCGATTTTAAATTAAAGACGAAAAAAGAGGGAAACGGAATAGCGGGTAGAGCGAGAAGACAATAAGCAAGGACGGAGCAGTCCTTGATCCTTTATTAGCCCACAAAGGCTACAAGGCGCCTACAAAATACCAGCAATTTGTGGAATTTACATAAAAATTTCTGCTTTAACGAGTTTTATGTTCTGTTTATTAGGTGTTCTCGCTCAAATCCCCACAGAACGCAGAACACAAAACGCAGAACAAATAAAGAACCTTAAATGGCAATTTAATGAACTCAAAATCCATGAAGTGAACGTCGAGTATTGGCCATCAAAATTCATTTGCACTCGAGTGTTTCTGTCTGTCAGGCCAAGACCAAAATCCCATCCCGAAAGTCCAGAGAATACGAACCCAAAACTGGATCTCTGTCTGTTTTAAGCCGCTTAAAACATCAGATGATTGCGGCTGATTAATCAGAGGCAGGCATTTAAGCCCCTAGCGATGGAGCAGCGTTTATTTGGGCCATAAAAGTGTCATTTATCAATTCGAATAAAAATGAATCTGTTTCTGGGTTCCCGGGTCCCCGGGTCCGCCACACGCAGTAGGTAGGCATTCCTGCACACACTTCATTCACTTTTAATAGATTTCGCTTAATTGGCCGCTGCTTTCTTTATGTTGCGACATCAATCAACAGATACTCAGAGCTCAATTCATAGCCTATTCTTCTACGTGTTTCCACCAAAATGCAGCTTCAGTTTCAGTTTCAGTTTTGGTTTTACATTGGCCTCGCGCGTTCTCAATTTGGGTTTATTACCCATCCGATTCCCACTGATTGGGCTCCAATTTCCAATTTCTCCCTCGCATCAGTTCTTTGTCAATTTTATTTCTAATTGGAATTCGTTTGGCGAGGCAGGTGGGAAACTACAATCTAACCGCAATGCCATTAGGCCAGGACCAGCCTTCCACTCCACTCCTCTCCTCTTTCACTCAATGTCCCAGAGCACGCACAAAATCAAATGGGACGCACAGAGCTCCTGTCTGGTTTCATCCTGGCGTCGAACTCCTGTCAATATTTGCATTAATTCTCTGCGCTACGAGCACGCCTCGAAAACCCCGATTCAGGGCCTAGCAACAGCTGTCTGTTCAGTAATGGACACTGGACTACAACTAACCCAATAGCCAACTGCACGACTACACTGAGAACAACTGGGATGATTGTCAACTTGTACACTTACAGCTTAGCCAAATAGTAATGTATACTGATGCTACTCATGGACTATGGAAATGGTAAATTTCAATGGACTTTTAAAGACATTTATTTAAGAAAGTCTGTATATTTAGTTGAAGTTGGGTTTATCCTAAGTCACATTCTCAACTATGATAGCATGATATGCATTACCGAGTGAACAACCTTTTCTTTTCAGACGAAGTTCTTCATTTTTCACCCCGTGTACACCCAGGGTGCTTAACTCCTGCTGCCTGCGGTGGTCAGATGACTTTTATTCGTAAACTGAAACAGAAACTAAACCGAAACCAGGAAAAGTTGTCGAGCAGCAGAAAGTAGAAAAAGCGTTTTTGCTGCGGTCTCCGAAAAGCGGGGGGAATGGGAATTCGGGCGGAGAAGAGTATATTTGAGCAAATTTTCTGCCTTGTTGTGGTCAGTCACCCCTAACTGAGTATCCGCTAACGTTTTTGGATTATATGGCTCGTACAACTTGGTTTTTGTTAATTTATTTCAATTAGCAGAAGAATGTGACGCAAACTGTTTCCGATGGATGGGCCAGCTGCAGTTGAAAAGCATCAGCAGCAGCAGCAGCAGCACGACTGACACATGTCATACATACACATACCCCCATTTCCTTCCCGTTGCCATCCCCCTGGCCACCCCCGTTGACCACCAGTCAACCGCATTAAGCATACGCCACCGGACAAAAGGCAACTTTAACTGTGGCTTTTTTGCGCTTTTCCAGCTGCTTGATTTTATGGCTCGTGACAATTGTCCGGGGGCTTTTTTCAAATACCCCCTCCTGCTTCGCGATTCTCGCATTTATTGTGCAGCAATTGCATTTAAATTTGCCAGCGAATTTCGTTTAATTAACGTCAACTGAACTGGGGCTTGTGCCCCATGCCCCATGCCACTCGTCTATTGTTATTTTGCAATGAGGCTTGAAGCCTCGCCCTGAACTTGGTCGAAAAAGACTGTGCTTTTAGTTTCGATGATTTGCAAACTAAACGTATCCAAACTTTCCTGCACATGACTCGCCAAACTTTGGCCAACAATTTTCGGTTGTAATCGAAACATTTTGAACTGGTCGGCGAGGAGTTTTCATGCATAGCTGCACAAAATAGTTTGCAAAAACATGCTGAGCATCGTGTAGTCTCTGTTAGTTCGAATAAGAAGAACTTTATGCAGATGAAAGTATACGGAGTCCTTTGTCTTCCTGTCAAAATATTGGGAATGCAGAAAGGGTCTCCCCCGCATTCAGCCACTTTTCAAATGGCGGTTAGATCAAAACAGCGACATTGCGAAAATTTATGAGCTACACAATGCACAATACACAATACAAAAGAGCAAAACACACATGTGGCAGACACGAGACGAAATCGGATGAAATACGTACAGACAATCGGCCAGAGAGCGATGAGAACCCCTTTGGATCGTTGAATAAAAATGTGTTTGGGTATGAAAACGGAACGAAACGAATGGAAATATTTCATTTTATGCTCATAATAATGACACCAAGCAACTTCAGGGGGCTGCGACCCGAGCCAAAAATGTTATAAAATGGTTGATGATTATGTGAGCGATTCAGCAGACTTCTGTCTAAAATGTGTGAAGTTTATGAACTACCGAGAAGGCATTGTAAACAAACCAAAGCAAAATCCCGAACGGCGCGACGGACATCTGGATTTTTTTCAAGTGTCCGCCTCATAAAAAAGACATCAATTTCGAGTTTGTTTGGGCATAATAATAATCCAAGGGGCGGCAAAACGAGATCTACGCGAAACTCATTAACAAAGTGATCCAACAAAACATTGTAATTATGAAGACGCCGCCACAGAGAAAAGATGCTCCACAGTCCCAGAAGCAATCTTCAGATCGGACCAGCGAACGTGCTTCTCGATATGGCTCGAGGCTATTTTCAGCAGCATTCCGTAATTAAATACTTGAAATGGACTTGGCTGTGGACCAAGTGGAGGCGCAATAGGATCCGCATTGGGCTCTGTTTTTAATACCCATTAACTTTAGCGAGGATACACGGACCCAAAACTAATGTACTTCAGGAAATGGGTAACCAAATAAATATGTGCAACTGTGCTTACATTTTAAATTTAAAAAAACATAAATTATATATAAGATATTGACAATATCAATATTGCTATAATTCTGTTTTGAATACAATTCTTGAAACATACTTATCCCTATCTCGGAAGCCGTGCTGGTACTTCGCAATAGAAATGAACATTTATTCCAAGTGCATGACACAAAATCCATTGGCTCACCCCCAAAATTGGAGTACAGAGTAGACCCCCCCATTTGGCACTCTTTTTCGTTGTTTTCGCACATGTTTGCATTATGGTTCATAATTATAGGCGCTGTTCGTGTGCCAGTGGTCGGTCGGTGGAGTGTGAGTCTGTGAGTCTGTGTGTTTGAATGTCAGAAGTTATGGCTTCCGAAGTGGGCGTGTGCCACAGCCCCTTCGTATTCCGTGGGAGAACGTACGAAAATGAGTTGGCAATAATCGCCGCTGGCCACACCAACGCCAACGCCCACGGGGAGAAGAATTCTTCACCTCTTCAAAACGAGATGGAAACCGAGATAGTCCACCTTTCTACCCGCGACTCGAACTTAACAATTTAAAGAACTCTGGCGGCCTTTGTTTTTGTGATTTCCAGTGAAACATGAAAACGGCAAATGAACTACGAATGGTCGGCAAAGACTAACTACTCAGGGCCACTTCAGATGGGCCAAAAGCGGCTGATAAGACGAACAAGGGGCACAAAGAGCACAAAACCCAACCCGAAACACGAGAGTGTTGACGACCCAAAAGAGGCACTTTCAAACGAGACTTGGTACAGTAAGGCCTCCATAGCGAGACCGTCATATTTAATATGTCAAATAAATGATGCAGCTTAGGCAAGTCGCTTCTTAGTATGAATGTTAAATGCATTCCTGTAACTTAGCTGTCAACAGTGAGAAGCGCATAGAAGAGCCCTGTTACCTCCAAGCCATCAGATCTCGCTGGTAGCCTACGAATATGTATGTTAAAGTGATTATTACCTTGTTTATTTGAACTCTGTAATTTTACTGTACTTAAAGGAATTAAGAAGCAGAATGGGATGAACTCATACCTTCCATACTCCCGTAACTTTTTCCAGATTCTTCTTCTGCTTTTTAGCCACTCGAAATGATGTTAATTTTGACAGAGCAAACAATTGAAATGAGACAAAAACACAACCTGGCGCTGAAAGGTGTACCCAATCGTCCCATCTCACTCCCGCACTCTGTGCACCTCTCTCTCACTCCCCATAAACCCAACGCCTTCGGCTGGGCTTGTTTCAAGTGCGTGCCAAAGAGGCAAGAGACAAGAGGCAACGCCTGATTAATTTGAACTGATAAGGCTGTCATTTGCTTTTGTGGCTGATGTGTACTCTGAAGAAACGTTGCGCAGGCGCAGAACATTTTCCAGGTCATAGGACCGACAACAGAAAATTCCCTTTATCTTTATCGCATTTTGAGTGAAACATGAGCAATGTTGTTACCATTGTTGTTGTTTACCGCCGGCCACGTTCGAAAACAATTACCCCACAAAGCAAACGGAGAGCGAATGAAAGGAGGATAGGCCCGATAAGCATCGAGAAAAGGTTTTAACGCATCGTCAACAACGCCACCAGCAACCACAACGCCCAGCGGCGACTTTTGACAACTGGCAAGCGGCAACATCGGCAATATCGTGCCGCTTGTCCGCAGTCCGTTGCGAATTCGGCGTAAACTCGCGGACGGAATCTGCAGGGCTCGGTGATTGGAGATGCATCAGATCCTCCGATGCGCCCTAATAAAGTTGTTCTGCCATGTTGCTGTTGCATTTGATTTCGCTTTTGGTTTTTCTCCTCCTGCTTGCAACTTCTGCTGACCGTTAAGTATGTTTGGCAAACGCTAATAGCCTGCAGCTGTGCTTGCAACTATCTGTTGGCTATCTGCGATCGTAGAAGCAGAGTCGGGTGGAAAGCGCCTGGAAAAGCACCGCCCGACTGTACATAATTTAGCCAAGTTGGGGCCATAAACTGCAACGGCAGCTTTAAATTATGAGCGGGTTGGCAGCAGCAACTGCAGTTCATTTCGCTGCCTCACATTTCCAATTATAGACAGTGAAGCATATTTCACTGGCTGACTTGGGTATGCGAATGGAAAATACCCATTGATGCAGAAACCGTTTATTTCTACTGCTATCAAATAGTTTTAAATTCTTATTTGGCAACTCAGAAAAAAGGTTTTAAAGAGAGTGATTTTTATTTATATTCAACTAATCGTAACTATGCCCATTATACCCATCAACTACAGGGTATAGCCTGCTCTGGCAGTCACCCCGGCCTGGCAGTTGATCTAGTCTGCTGCTCGTTTCACCTGTTGCTGATGCCAAACTGATGGCGATGCTTGTGATGGTGCTGGAATAGCGAACCCCATACCGCATCCACGCCCGATCGCTGGCATGCACAACATAAATTCAGGGGCTGACACACTTGGGTTCCGAAGGCGAGCTGGAGCTCCATCTCCATCTAAATCTCCCCGGGAGCTCCTGCTGCTGCACTAATTTATAGTTTGCGGACTAGGCTGAGTGACTGACAGGCAGGCAGGTTGAAAGAGTGGCAGGCCAGAAGGACGCTGCGACAGACGGACAAATTATTTGCTTGCCGTCGCGGCCAAAAAAGGTTTGCTACCGGTTCCATAAAGGCTCGCAGAGATTCGATTCAGAGCTCCGAGGTGGCTGCAAAGCTAAGGCATTTCGCTGGCAGACCAAAATCGAATGCAAACCCCGAGGTTGACAGGGCTGGCCGTCGATAACAATCGCTCAGATACACTGGGCACGCAGTGAGGCCTGCGCATCTACGAGATACTTTGCGTTCCTTATCGTCGATCAGCTTGTTTCGGGCATTTTCTCGTGTAATTTTCGCCTCGTCGCCTGCTCTGCATACAAATGAGTCCGGAAAAAGCCGTTAAAAATACAGAGCTTGTTGGTGGAGCACTTGCTGTTTGACAATCAAATCCTTTTCCCAAATACCAGCCAAGAGATTCAATTAAAATGATGATTTTGCATAAATCGGGAGCATGGGAACGGATTCGGGGGAGTCGCCACAACTTGTATCTAATGAATCACTTGGCCACAGCTAACCGCAAATTAAATACTCTTAGACAAAAGAAACCCATCCGCTGTTAACTCTGTTTCGTGGGCGGCGCCAAGTCGAAATGAAAAAAAATACTGTGCTGCCTTTTGTTATTGCCACTGGATTTTCGGTTACGACTTTATCTTTCATTAGCGCTTAGATATGATGAATGAATATCCCAAAATTAATACAAAGAAAAAAAACTATCCAAAGAAATGCGTGTGCCAGAAAACTAATAGTGGGAGCTGTAGCCCTCGGGTTGTAAGATTTTCCAGACTGAAGTTCATTAAATTCTGAGATCCGTAAAATATGCAAAGGCGTGCCCAAGCAAAGCAGATTATCTGAGGGCAACTGCAGCAAACTGACTTTTAATATATGATAATTAATTCATTATCGATGCTGCGACTCCAGACGGGCAGCCCGACAGCGCTGACAAGGATTTCACTTGCAATTAAAACGAACAAGGCACAAAAGCTTCAGGACCAGCTTCTTGTTTCTCCTGGCAGACAGAAAGGCAGACGGCAGCTTTCATTCATTAAAGCGCGCCCCAAACTGAGCCCCGACATGGACTAAAAACTGATTATCTGCATATAAGCCAACTAAGAACTGGATACAGCCACTGGACAGCCACTCTGTCCGCATCAGCAGCGAAAAGGCAAAAAATAATTGCCCAGAACTGTTTAACATATCACGAGAGCCGGGACTCGAAACGGGGGGAAAACAGCCGTCGAGTGAGTCTTTTATAAAAATTCGCAACATGTCATTGGAGCCGAGATGCCGTATCGTGAGGATTGGAGGTTTGGGCACCCTCAACTCAGCCGGCGGACGGAGAGCATTGTCTCTGGCTCTGGCTCAGGACATGGACATGGACATCGTCGGGCATCGACGTGGACATGTCAATGTCTATCTTCCTGCCGCTGGCGCACTCGCTGCCCTGTCTGCAAACCGTGTACCGCTCCGACTCTGATCCATATCGGCCGAAAGTTAACGCTTTAGCGGATTAAACATGGCTTTTAGCGTTAATTAACAACGAATTTTCGCAAAAATGCAAACTGCGCACAGCAACAGGAAGCTGCGCGAACAACAAGTAGACAGAATGTTCGTTGACACGAAACTGATAAGCCGGCCAACCGCAGCAACATCGATGGGCTAACAAGTCGAAAACATCGAGGTTCAAGGACCCTCGGGGAAGATTTGCAATCCGAATTTCTGTCTGCCATTTTTTTTGAATTTTTAATGGCCAATATTATACAAGTGCAGGAGACTTAAAAACCATTATAAGCCAGTTCTGTGCCAGTTTATTTATTCTTTGGTTGATGCAGTTTAAGCCATTCGAATGTTTGGCGAAATGTTTTTGGACATGAGAAATTCAGTCATCCATTGGAATTTTTAATCAGAGTCAGCCACTCTTAAAACCATTTAACTTTAAGAATCCATCAATAAAAGGGTTTATTAACATTTCTCGATAATTTTTCGCACCTAATAACATTGTGAAGCGCAGAGAGGGGCGCTGTTAAACTGATAGCTCATTACCAAATTAATTGACAACAGTCATATAGTTCATTGCAGCAGTTTGTTACTTTGTTAAATAAGTCAATCTTCAAAACAAAAGTTTTAATAAAATATTCTGTTTTATTCAAGCAAACTAAAATGTAACAAAATGGTTTAAACATTGCTTAGTTAATTAATCTACTATATACATGCCTTTTGCTTGATTAGGCAAACATTAGACTGCATTACAGTATTACACAGCAGAGGGTCAAGCGGTCTCTCTGAAGCTAAGATAACTTAAACCTAGACTAGACCATTAATTTAACTACGCACTAAGTCGATTGGAAGAATCGCGTGTAACGCTATAGGGAAGCACTTGGAAGTGTTGGAATTGCAAGACCTACAGCTACAGTATTTCTTATACCATTAGGAAGCACATCTGTCCAGCTGGAAGCTGCTCAATACACACATATATACAAAGAACCTTTCGTCGTTGCTCGTATACATAAACTTAATGTTAAATCACAGTGGCGAGATTTGATTTTGACGCCTGCCCCATCGGTTCACAACCGACCAAGTGCAGACGTGCGCCTGCAACAGCCAAATAGGATCCCCAGGGACTTCGGATCGGGATCATCCAGTTCATCTGGGCGGGCAGAAGCTGAAGTAGGGGAAGAGCTGGCAGTGCAGGGAGTAGAAGCGCTTGGGATCGGTCTTCATATCGAAGCCGTCCACCTTGATCACGTTCCACTGGTTTTTCATGTGGGCATAGCTGAAGGACACCTGGTCCTGGAACGTATCCTGGCGTATGAACTCCATGGGCTCCAAGTGCGAGTGGAAGTTGTCCACCACGGTTAGAGGGACTTTCAGAAGGTGTTCTGTTTAAAAAATAAAATATATAAGTTCAGGATCGTTTTGGTTTACTCCGTACAAACTCACCTATAATAAAACCCATTGTGACATCATCCGGAAAGCGTATCTTGTCGCCAATGCTGATAAACTTGCCGCCACCTGCTATGGGTAGCATTTTTAAAGTCAGGGCTCGACTGAGGCAGAAGCCAGCGCCGCCAGTGGCGAACCAGAAGGTTATCTTCTTGTTTGTTGTCGTGTTCTTCTGCAGATCGAAAGAAAGAGGAGAGGAGGGGCGAGATTAACGGAAGAACTGGTTTATGAATGGGTCCCCCAAAAAAAAGAGGATGAGTGGACCAAAGGCTAAACTCAAATAAATATCCCTTTTTCCTTCGCCTTATTTCTGGTTTTTGGCAATGGCCCAGAGAAAATTGACTCGAATTGAAAGACGAAACAAAAAAAGCTTAAGACCGAAACGTGGCTTGATTAATTGACCATGTAAATGGACATGTGCGAGCTGGAAACTTAATACACGGGTCTGGACCAAAAGTAAGCCGAGACTCGACAGGATCTTTCTCCCGCAAATGAAGCGTAAAGTTTGGGGTTTTTTAATTATGCACGCTGCTGTGATCAGGGTTGGATTGGCTTGGTGTGCCAGATTTTGAATGGATTTCTGACCACGCAGTTGCGTTGCTTGGCTGCTTTTGCTCACATCCCTGGCCAACGTGGCTAAGCCGAGAAATCTATGGCCTGCACATTCATTACGGGATCAGTTCGCGGTATTTCAAATGGATCGGTCTGGAAAACGGGTTCAAATTCGGACTTGAACTGGGACTCGGATTCAGGTTGGTGCTGCTGCTGTTGCTATTGCTATTGCTATTGCTATTGCTGTTACTCTTTTGCCGCGCCAGATCATATCGGTTATTAATGATAGCTTGCGCTGGCAGCTGGAAGCCAAATGGCGGCATAGACAAATGGCCCTGGTGGTAACATAAATAACGGCCACGGTTCGGCTTTTGGGCCGGGCCAGAAGATGGAGAAAGGCGATCGCAGCCAGGCTTGTAATTACGAACTATATAGGAAAATATGCAGAAATAACAGGCATTTGCACTTACGCTGTCCAAGTGGATCTCCAGCGGCGATGAGATGCTCGGCTTGCCCAGATACCAATCCACACTGGGACTATACTCGTCCAGCAGTTTGACCAGCCTCGGCACATTGACATAGTTGTCATCGTCGAAGTGACAGAACCACCTGGAAAACAGTAACAGAGAGTTCAATTAAACTAAAATTACTATATTTCGTTTAAAAAATCGTAACATTTAAAGACGAGCCAAAATGCCAGCTCACGTGGATTTAACACTAGAGGAAATGACCAGGATTGCGTTGGGCGTGCCTGAGTTGACCCACGTAAACGTGGCTGTACTCCAAAGTCTCATAAATGTCCTTCTCAAGAAACTCAACTGTCAGAATGATATGGTGAGGATAAGTGGCTTCGAGGGCAAGTGTATGGAGCGGATTCTCGAGCAGTCCAAGATATCTCCACTGCCCTTCGATGTGGAGGCAATCGTCCCCATTTCCGAGCAATTGGACAAGGTGCAAGAGTTGGAAAAACGCATCAAGGAGCTGGAGTGCAAGTTGGAGTGTCACTTTCAACAGATTCGCATTTGCAACAAGGCCAAGGACAAGAAGTACAAGATCAACCATGCCGAACAGTATGCCTCTCCTTGCGAGGATCTGTGCACCGTTTGCGACGAGGACAACAAGATAGCCTGCAGTCTATTGGCCAACATGGACTTTATGAAAAAGCTGATGCGACGCATAGCCACACCGATTCTGACCCGAATGGAGGAGGTCAGCCTCAAGCTGGAGAAGTTCTACATTACACTTCAGTCTTTTCTCAAACAAACCGAAGCTCTGTTTAACCGTTTGGAAATAGTCAAGCAATGTGTGGTGGAGATTGAGGGTCTGAGGACTCTAGTCCAGGAGTACAACCTCACTTTCCTGGGCACCATGGAGGAGCTGCAGGATATGCTGGACAGCAAGCTGGATAAGGTGCATATGCCTGCTCTAAAGAAGTATATACGAGATCGTTTCGATGATATAGATCGTCGGTTGAGATTGATTGAGGATAAGGATGCATGTCCCAGAGCCGCTGGATTTATCAATACGGGGCTATGCTGTCTATCCTGTAATAGTCCCAAAGTGGGTGCCGATGTGGGTCCTCAAACAATGGGACTATTCCCAGACGCTCCGGTCAGGCACATGCCTCCCAAGTTGACCGGCTCACCGGTCAATTGCCAGAAGACCGTGGTCTGTAGATCGGTCGAGAAGGAACCCACCTTAATGGTGCGGGTAAACAATCTTGATTTGAGTGTCCTCGCACATCGACTTAGTCGTCCTGCCTCAGGAAAAGTCTGCAAGTTGCCCGAAGCTAATGACGCCATCTATGGCGTTCGCAATTCCTGTATATCCGGTTAACTTACTGCTAGTCCCCATCCAAATCGATTAGTTTATGCAATAAAGAATACAACGCCAGGCTGTGTCCGTTAAGCCGCATGTAAAAAGTGCACTAATTTAGATTGCAATTACCCGGGTTGAAGGTAAGAGCTATGTCTGTAAAGTCAGATAAAGATCTCAAGTCCGCGAGTGCAGCTGCAGTTTTTATAGTGACAAACGATCAGCCATATCCGGTAGCCCACGGTGGACTAATGATGGCATTAAGCGGCCAGCGGCAGCTGAAAGGTCCACGCTGACCACCATTTGCCGACCATCGGTTTGCTATAGGTGCAGTTCCCTGTAGTCGAGGGGATCCCCTTAGGATGATATCGCTGACGCGGGAATTCACTTGGGCTCCGGAAGGGGGAAGAAATTCGCAAGTCATACTCTGCGGAATTTCTAGTAATCATATTTAGTACGCCTTTTGCTGTTTAAAAGCCTATATTTTAGTTGCGATGTTGTGGAGATCTAGCAGAGAAATACTATATGTTTAAGAAGAGATACACACTGATATTAAGGTGAAGTCGGACCATTTAGGATCTTAATCCAACAAGGACTTTTTTTATATAGTACCTTTTCTTTCTAATATTTCTGTTTAAGAGATTATCCTATAGAGTATTATCTTCTTCGACTAACAACGCAAGTTTCTTGGGGTTAAGCGACTTTCGTCGAGCTCGTAAGTATTCAATAAAATCGAATCGAATCTTGGAGGATTGGCTTGTCTTGGTCTTTTTGTCGTTGCGTCTGTTGGGTAATTTAATATAATTTTTATTGCATAAGACTAGAGTAGACAAGGAGGAGGAGCTCGTGTGTGTGTGGTACTCAGTTGATGCTACTCCCAAAGCCTGGCATTCATAAATTGCCTGGCTGCATGATGTTGCTGCTGTTGTCTACGACTTTGGCTGCCATTGCGGCTGCCACATGCGATACCTGTGCGAAAAGGCCGCAACTCGCCGAGTTTTAGCTACCTCTTTATCCCTCCGACATCTATGTCTCCCCCACCCAACCCTTAGTTTCTTCGTGACGCATAAAAATGCGCGTTTAATTTGCTTAATTATGCACAGAGCCACAGCTCCTCCGTTTTTCAGTTCCCCATATACGCTTTTCATAGGCAGCTGCTTTCCCTGCTTCCAAATTGAAATCTAGACGCTGGTTTATGTTTGTTGTCGTTTAATTAACGCCAGTCCCCCTCTTTGATTTCATTGGCATTTATGAAAATGTTTTCATTCGGTGGTTCTTTCGATTCGGGTTATCAATTAGGGGATCGCTGATGTGGGGTTTTCTCTGATTCTCCGTGTCGAACACAGTTTGTTTATTTTGGGTTTGTCGGCTCTCTGTTTCTTTGTTTCTCTCTGAATCGGATTGCACTTCAATGCACTGGCAGAAAATTATATGCACCATCTTAATTTAATATGTTTTGTTAGAGTCCCAGAAACGGTCACTAATTAGCGTGTTTCTTTTCATTGGCTTTCATATACATTTTATGTCATATAAAATCAATAAAAAACCCAGATTTTAAACAAATTACTTAATTTCCTTCTTTAGTTTCATTGTTTTATTAAACAATCATTCTTATCTAATTTCCCATATAGATCCATCTCAACCGAGTTACTCTAAATAATTGCATTTATTCTCAGCAAAATCCTCTTCAAATATAAATAAACATCCCGAACTTTTCTGTCAGTGCATCGGAGTGTGTGGCCGTTGGCCGCGAATAAGCTGAAATGCGAAACGAGTGCACACTTTAGTTTATTTCCATAGCCGTTTTTCCAATTATTCGCGCTGCTGCAGCAGCTGCCTCTGCCATATAGCATATACATAGCATATAGCTATGGGTTTAACCGATGCTGATGTGGGCAGATTTCGATCAGTTCGCCAGCTGGGCTCTTTCGTTGAAAAATCCAGCCCGACCCACACTTAGCCCCCTTTCACCCACTAAAACATAAGGAAAAAAGTTTTAAAAAGAAGTAAAACGCTGGCGGGGCGTTGGCGGCTGCGTAGTCATTCCACATTGCAGGCGAAATGAGTTTATGTCTGGAGCCACAATAAAAAATGATTGACGGGGCACTTCAAGTCGGCCAAAGGAGATATATCTGGAGTTGCAGGCAGGCTGCCCAAAAGACGCGGGCTTAATAGATTTCGCATTAAGAGAGCGGCAGGGCAACTTAGTAACGAACGAGCTGCCTGCACAGCGCTAAAAGTATTTTGACAGCCGGCCAAAGATAAGCGATCGCCAAAAACCTCGTCAGACGACGATGACGAACTGATTTCATTCGGTTTCGGTTTCTGTTTCTGTTTATGTGTCTGTTTATGTTTTGTTTTTCGACTCGAGAAGTCGACTCCATTTCGGAAATGAGACTTGGACAGGCTCGCCTGCAATTAGCAATAAGTCAGCTGTCATCTGCCTGAACAGCAGAAAGTATCTTTCGGTCTCGAGTTTCGCGGATTGATACAAATCAATGTGTCATTTATGCCTGTCTGTGGGGGCAGACAACATGATATTTACATTAAGCCTCCGTCCGACCACTTAAGTCAACCGAAATGTTTGCCTCATTAACGGACTGCATCGAGAGTCGAAGAGGGAAATTAATCTTTTTCTTTTAATGCAGCTATCAAAGCTTTTCAAGCGCAGGGGAAAACAGAAAATTGTGTGTAAATGGATACTTTCATTTATGGCAATCGTTATAAAATTATGCTTTTATTTCAACGAGCATGTTGTGGTAGCCTTCAACTGCACCTTTTTTAAGTAAATATATGCTTAATACATTTTTAATATACACTGCAGTCAAAAGTTTACAGAAAAAAACAATAATATGATTGATAAAGTTGGCGCTTGCTAGACATGTTGTGATCGTGTTTCATATTAGTAACAATTAGATGGTACAACATTAGATAATTTGACTTATTAACCATTTTTGAATATATTATATTCTTTCACCCTTTTTAATTTTATTTCTTTATTTTATTACATTTTTTTGTGCACCCAATGAGTCAGATACTTACAAAGCCGTGCGCCTGCGCATCTACAAAGGCATTTCTGCCGGGCGGCTGGACAAACAATTGAAAGGCATTTGTCAACTGGCGTCTCTCCCGAGGCTGACAAAGCAGATCATTAATTCTGGGACGGCGTAGCTGTATCTTTGTATCTATATATCTTGTGGATGCGCGCACTTGAGCCCGCAAATTGAAGGCAATTGCCGGCGATTATGCGAATTTCTGTTGGTGTGAGATTGGGTGTGTGGCTTGTGTTGGCGATAGGCGCTAATTGAAATGTAGAGCAAAGCAATGCAAGTCCACTTCCCGGATGTGGAGTAGCAATTGCATTTCCTAGTCCAACTCCATATTCATACGTATATGTTGCTGTCACTGTCGCAATTGCAGTGAAATTGCCTGTTTCCGCTGCCACAATTCCGACCAAGATTTGAGCATTTTTTTTTAATGTTTCTCATGTGGCGACACAATGTCAACAAATGCATTTTGCGTTCTCCCTTTCACCATGGAATCAATTGAATAATTGGGATTGTTGTGGTGGTTCTGCCACAAGTGGCAAATAAATGAAATTGATGCGTTTCTAAGCGGCAAGAAGGGGAAGTGTTGGTGGTCGCCCCTTAAAGGAAAAACTGTTTAGCTTCACACGCATCTCTTCACTCTCTCTATAAATAGCTGCCCCTGGCCGCAAAAAAACCGTGGAAAAGAGGGAAAATTTTCTCACACATTGCAGCCAACATAAGCATCTGGATTTCCCCACTCACATATGTGGGCAACCCTCCAGCCAACAAAGTGCATTAGTGGCATCAAACCGCGATTAAAACTGTCGCAGCCATAGATGGATATACGAATGCGAGTGCGAGTGGCTCTATTATTTTATGGCTCAATGTGGGATTAACCCCAAGTCGGTGTGGCTGGGAGAAAGGGTCCGGCGTGGCCGCCTGCCCTGGGAAATTTCCCTGATGAACCGTATCGAAAAGCGAGCGAATCCAATTCCCACGCACCCACAGACTACTTTTGGAGTGGCATGCAGCAGCATTAACATCATCATCATCACCATCAGCTGGGGCTTGATTGATGCGCCCCAAACCGATCCTTCGGCACCATTTCTTGTTTGCCCCATTTACATCTTATGCTGTGAATATTACGCATATTACGTGTTGTAATTACACCCAGGGTCTGGGGTTCCCGAAAAGAGGCGCTCTTATTATGTCAAAATGTTGATTACGAAACGTGCTCGGTCGCTCGGTCGAGAGAGTATCCGTGAGATGCGAATGAATGGCGAGATGCGGGGCAACCTCGAATTGCAATCAGATAAGTGCCCGTTTATACAATTGCCTGACAAGTTTCGCCAGCCACATTAGGTGTGGCCAGCAGCAGGCACACACCCAAGTCAGCCAAGAGATAAATAAGAACCTGAGACAAATAAATCGAAAGAGATTAGGTCGGGCAGCTTTGAGACTGGAATTCAGAGTCGAGAAAACACACAAAACTAATTAATAAAATACCCCGTGATTGGGAGCTAAGCCAAAGGCAAATGTCGCACACGCACACAGTGGGGCACATGGAACCTTTGGCGCCTCCGTGGCCTGGAATTTCTATATGCTCACATAATTGATGATTGCTGCTGCTGCTGTCGGTTTTTTGTGGGAGTTCCAATGGAGTCTTGACTGGCAGGCCAGGTCATCGCCTAGCTGTCTGTCTCTCTATGACTTGCAGTTGCTATTGTTGCTGCTGTAATTTTAATTAAATTGCACTAATTGTTTGGTATTATAATGGATACCCAACACCGACAAGCAACAGCAACAGCAGCCAGCCACACCAGCAACAGCAACTGCAATTAGCCATTCAAGGCGAGCGAAAGGCAGTCCTCCAGCCACCGCACAGTGGGGCAAATAATTCATGTTTGATGGCAAATAAATTCACATTCACAATTCGCAATTCGCAATTAAAAACAACCCGCTGGATTTGCATTTAATAGTGCTACTTTTGAACGGGACGCCCCACGGTTGCCGAATCCAATTGCGAGCAACATGTTGCTGCCGTGCGTAAAAGTCGTTCAGCGGCAGCAGCAACATTCAGTTGTAAAAAGCATGGGGGCAGCATGAGGAACAGCAGTAAGCAGCAAGCAGCAAGCAGCAAAGCACAAGCAGCAAAGCAGTAAAGCAGCGTGGCATAATTGCCAGTTCGAATGCACGTTAATTAACCTCTTTTTCATGTTGTGCTCGGCTTTTTCTTTGGCCAGGCTGGGATTTCGCTGTTGCTGCCTGTTGCCTGCCGGCTCTTAAACGTTGCCAATCAGCCAGAAGGATGCCCGGACAGTTTCCTGTGCCACCTGATACCATTTCATATCTCTTTTAGTCTCATTTTTGCTTTCTTACTCGCCGGAGACTGGGACCCACCACCAGCAGCAACCGAAGCAGCCACTGCCTCATCTTGCTCATAACTGCACATTTTCATTGCTGGCCATTTATTTTGTTTCAACAATTTGTTGTAGTGCCTGTTGCCGCTGCTATTGATTGCATGCTCCGCGCTCGCATAATGACAGTTTCAAGTTCTAAGCCAAAACGGCCAGTCAACTTAAGATGAAAGCCAGCCCAGCCATCCCATTCCATCCCATTGCGACTCGTCTCATTGCAGCAGCAAAGCCAGCTAGTCTCGTCATCCTCATCATCTGAAGTCCAAGCATGTCCAAGTTGTTCTAGATTTCTTGGCTGCCGTTGCTGCTGCTTTTGCTCTTCGGCGTAATTACAAGTAAGCAAAAAAAAAAAGCGAAAAATATAAAGGAGGGAAGAATTTCTAGGCTGCTCCTTTGGGCGCTAGTTGAAGTGTCTTTTCTGGTCCGCTCCTCTTTCTTCTCGGACTGCGGTGCTGGACAAGTTTTGAGTGGATGTTGCTGCTGCGTCTTAATTGCGCAAATTAGAACGCATGGCAGCTGCAGCACAGTACAGAGCACCGGGAACCAGAGAACTGGGTGTTTGTATTGGTTTGTATTGCCCATGGATAGAATGATGGGCTTCTCCTGCGGTCGCTTATTAAAAGCATTAAAGTCTATTATTACAGCAGCAGCTAACCACAAGGAGTCATTGCTCTCGCTCAAGTTTTGCAGCAGAAACGCATCGAACGGGCATTAAGCCCTGTAAATATGACAACATTTTAGGGGAGCCAGTCGAGATGCTGCTGCTGCTGCTGCTGCTGCTGCTGCTGCTCCTTTTGCTGCAGATGCAACTTGCAACATGACCTCTTAACTCACCAGCTAACGCCATAATTCTGCGTGAAATTGAAGCTGAGCACACGTATGGATATCCAATCAAGGGGAAATTACGAAGTGAAGACATTTTCATACACGAATATACATAAATGGTTTTTCAGCATCTCAGTATCGTTCCTAATATATCAACTTCTACTTTAGTATCTTCTTTTATGTATTTAATAAAGGTGCCTACATAAACTCCATATCAGTTGTCACCTATTAGTCGCTAAATTCCAACTATTTATATCCACAATATAATAAGGTATCATCTATCATCTATAGTTTAATAATACTCACTTTTTGCCGCTCTCCAGGAAGACATCCAATTCGGCGGACATTTTGCAGCAAAGCGCCTTGCGAAAGTGGCCCTGTGAGCATTTCGTGTTGATGAGATGGCCCTCTGAAAGTAGAAGAGAGATGAAGAAGGGAAACGAGGTGAAAAGGCTGATAAAGATTGGTAATTAAGCGGGCCAATACAAGAAACAGAAGGAGCCAATGTCGATGGTTGGTGGCCGTGGGCCCACTTCTATGTTAATTAACTAAAAGACCAGGCTTCGCAGCCCCAGAACGAACAGTAGCTTGTTAGCCGAGAATGCCGCTCATATCCAGCGGATACATTTTGTATCGTTTGACAGCCGCCGCCGCCGCCGCAGATAAAGATGCCCGAACAAGAAAAGCAAAAAAAAATACGTATAAAAAGCGCAAAAGCAGAGCAACGCACAAAAACTTTTGCGCCTTAATTGGATGAAAATTGTTGAAATATTTAAACACAAGACAACTGGGGGACTGGAACTTATCCTTTGTCCAGCCAGCTCTGCACATAACTCAAAATCCCCGAGCGTGTTTAGCCGAATCCTTTTGGCCTAATCAAAATACCAAAATGGGTCTGCATGTCTGTATCGCATCTCAGTTTGTGTGCGAAACTTGAGATCGTCTTGGGGTCTAAGGTTCTGGGGTCTGAGTTTTCTGTCTGCAGCTCTGTTCTCCATCCTCGGTCCACTGTCTGCTGGAGTATGCAAAATGGAAATACATACAATTTTTTGAGCGAAATTGAAATTTGAACTTTTTTTTTAATTAAAGCCCAAGAAAATCGAAGCGCAGCCCAGGCTGCAATTCAATTAAAATGCGGGTGAGTGATGAAGCTTCCTCACTCGCTGTGCTCCTCTATGGGATATGGAATTTATAAACTTTAATCGGTTTTCGGATGGTCCAGACAGTGGCCAATATTAGGCGGTGCCGATGGGCGTGGCACTTGGCTGATGTGAAACTTAATTGAGAACGGCCAAACCGAAGGCAACGGATTGAAAAGGCAAGGGATCGGGTTGATTTTTGGGTTCCGAATCGGGATCGAAAGGTAAGAGGTCGGTTGGTCGGTCGGTGTTTGGCCAGGTAAAAGGCTGTTCTTCTTTTGTGATAAATTCGATTTTCTCCCTCGCTTGGAAATATAATTTTTGGGCAACCAAAAAAAATAAATAAAATAAAATCATCACGATGGAATCGGTTAAATAACTAATGGCTTCCTCTACTCACTTGTCTTCTCCTGGTAGTAGTGATCATCGGTGTCCGTGAAGAACCAGGTCTGCAAAATAAAGGAGAGGGAATCAAGTTAGTCGATCCGATCGATATTTGCATAATTGTGGTTCATGTAAATTACAAGAAATCGTAGCATGGGAAACGTTGTAGTCTTTGTAGTCAACAGCCAGCCTACTTTTTTTCACTCTTCAGACGACGGCATAATTATTCAAACACAAAAACGCGTTTGGTCAGCAGCTTTTACAAGAAAGCGTCCGGCAATCAGATAACGAAATTCCCACACACCCTGATGTCTTCAAAAGCGGTCCAAGAAATAACTCAAGCAAAAAGGCCCACAGAAGAAGCGTCTTTTTTATGCATCGCTGACTGCGGTAGGGTTCTGAATTCTCAGGAGGTAGTATACACAGTATTTCCCGCTCATTAGTGGCTTTCTCCAACCCAGGCACATCCGAGCCACAAAATCTATTTCGCGACATTGCCCCAAGGGTTTGTAAGTCTTTGGTCTTAATAAATTTGTTACTCCAACAACTCAATTGGCTCCAGTTTTCCCTTAATAACTTTTTGCCTGTGCCTTTGTGTCAAATCAGGCGAAAATCGCTTTAAAGCTTTGACAAGCACACGAACGGCACTATATAGCTATGGCTATAGATGTTGTTGTTAGCCAAGTTGCTGTTGGCCATGTAGCTGTCGTCGTTTTGCGAAGTAAGAGGCACGGCAACAACTTGGGCAAACAATACGCCCGCTCCACAAGCATTTTGAGCAACGACTTGTAACAGTTAGAAAGTCAACGTTTGCCAGTTCGCCTCCACTTGGAGTTGGAGCTGGAGTTGGAGTTGGAGTTCTTTATCCACAACATTGGAAGGCACACACATCCAGCACACCAGCAACATCGTCGTCGCTGAATTTTCATGGATTTTTACGAGATTTCCTTTTTTTCAGCTCACTTTTTCCACTTTTTTCTTTCGAGAGAGTCGTCGGGATGCTTCCCCGCTTTGGGGCGAAAAATGTTAACACCATGTTGCCGGCTTGTTGTTGCAAGTTGCTCCTATTGTTGCTGCTGTTGCTGTTGTTGCAGATGCTGCAGTTGCTGCAAAAGCTGCTCCGCTGCAGTTGCAGTCCGCACTTGACTAGCTTTTAATTTATGTGACTGTTCCAACTGTTGACAAACAGCATTACAACGTGTTTCGCAAATTTATGGCGAAACTTGGCCGCTCTGATGGAAGTGTCCCATAAATAGAGTTCTTTAGAACGCCCAGTTAATTGAAAGAAGCTATTGGAAATGCGAAGCCGAAGAAATCAGGGAGTAACAGTGTCTCTTGAAAGAGTAGAGATGCCAAGCCATTGAGGGTATACAGAATCGAACATAGCTGGGTTTGCAAACCGAAAAATACATGTCATTTCAATTTTGCCGTGTTATCTAAGATTGCTGAACAATGTGTCATTTAAAGATTTCCCATAGACTTGTTAGATTAATGTGCTCTTGTAAATCGCTTAAGGTCCAGACGAGGAATATTGACTTCATAAATTTGGCCAACACTTGGTAGCAGAAATCTGCAGAGTTTTGCTGGATTTTCATGGCGTGGCATGCACTCAATTGGAACGAAGCGATTGCCACAACAATTCGTTATGTTTTCGGCGCCCAAGAGGGAAAAAGCCAACAGTTAAATAGGCGGCCCAGGAAAAGCACAAGCCAAACACCACACCAGTTGGCCAACTTCAGTTTTAGCCGTTGTTTTTAGTTGCTGTTTGCTGTAGCTGCAGCTCCACTTGGCCAACAGAGCAAAAGCCGCAACAAGCAATGCATTTTCAATGGCGTCTGCGTTTCTAACTGCAGCTGCGGGCCAAAGGCAACTGTGGCCAACCATTTGGACAAACCATTCAAGCATTTTTGGCCGTTGGCTCTTGCCGTCCTCTTACCAATGTGCTTTGTTTTTTCTCGGTCGCGCTAAAATTTAATGCCCACCCTAGCAAAAACCCCTTCCCCATCCCCTCCTTTCAATGCGCCCAATCCTCAATCCTCACCTGGAAAGCACGTGGGGTGCGGTCAACTAGCCGCGCATTCGGTCTGCGGTTGCAGCTGGCCTTACATATAGACCAGGCCCACGCTGAGCAACTCGCCAATTCCGAATAAACCACCGGATCGGCGGCTTTGTCTGCATTTTTCTGCACTGGCCGAAACCGAAGGAAAATACGGAAAATTATAATGTATGGGCAGGGGGCGTGGACAATGGATATGCTTTTCCAAAAACTGTCCGATGCACCGCGAAGTCCAAGTGAAAGTTGTGCCAAAATGAATGGTCTCAGGATGTGACTAATTTCGTCGAGACTGCCAATAAAGTGGCCGCTGGCTGGGCGGAAAATGGATTTATTGATCGAATTTAGGAAGTTACCCATTACCCGTTTCCAAACTAATAAAAAACCCATCAAATTTAGATGGCAAAATTTTGGGCAGTATTAATTTAACCAATGCCGCTTTGTGTGGTGATAAAAAGTTATACAACTCAATTTTTAGGTCATAACTTTGTTATACGTTTTACATTTTTACGATGAGTCGAGACAAGTTCGAAAATTATGACAAATTACCACATAGTATTTTACATCTTTCAAATAGCTTAGCAAATAGTTCAACTACATTCCGAGGCTCTGTTTTTGAAGAGTTTTAGGGCATGCCAAGCACTCAATCTTGAACCTAAATACTCGATAACAGCCTGAAGATTAACCTCTTTGTACCTACAAAAAATCTCTTTAAAAACCATAATTTATTCTGAAGAAGTCAGAAGTCCCCTCCGTAGACGTAAGTGCCTCCCATAACTATAGGCTCATCAGCAGCTACGCACACGCATCGTTCAATTCAGGAAGCGACCACAAGATTCTGGGCGTTTCGCATTTTGCGTAATCTTCTCCAGCTCCAAAAACCACAAAGCATGGGATTTTAATTATGGGTTTTTGGGTTTTCTCTCTCTTTTTGGTTTTGTTCTTTGACCCTCCCCCGAAAACACCTGCTGACCCCGGGCCCTGAAATCTTTCTACACCTGAAGAGCCATTAGCCCTGAGCAACTGAGTGTTAAATGGTCAGAAGAGACACAGCAAGAAGCAAATGAATCAATTACCGGATTTGTAGTGAGTCAAAGCAACTCTCTGAAATCGAACAGAGGAGGTATTCAGAGAGGTATTCCACTCAGCATTCAATTAATGCGATGGCAAAGTGATTAAGAGCCAATCAACCGGCACATTTTGAATTCGAATTCGAATCGAATTCTCTGCTGTTCTGTGGATCAACAGAACATGCCATCCCATTTATATGAGGTGGATATGTGGAATTGTGCATGCTGATATGTTCGCAGCGCAAATATGAAATGTGACAACGAGAACCATTAAAGAGGAAGTTGCATGCGGGCCTTTGAGGGATAAAAAACGAGATGAGTTGGGTGGGCGGGTCGTTTGGTTGGTTGGATGGACATCTGACGAAATTGTGTCGCCGCCAGCAACAATTGAAATTCCAATTTATTGCGAATTGAATTCAATTGAAGAGCATTGAGAGCACAACTCAAACAGAGCAAAGGCCTCGCCAAAGTTCAGGCACGGGCTGTACTATACGATAGCCCATGAATGAGTTTCATACCGTCGGTCTCAGTATCAACAATAAACTAGTGCTAAACCCATATTTCATTAAAGTATTCACGAGTTTTCCTTTACAGAAATTACTCTTCAAGTCCAAGATTATCATTACACAAAATATTTTATCATTTAAGACGGAAAAACCTTTTTATGTATCCCTGTTTTAAAGCTCTTTAGCGTCATGTCCCACTGTGTGGAACAACTGCTCCATAAACATTCGTTTGGCTTTGAATTGTATCTCGTGCGTTGGCGGCACACTTTCGGTACGACTATGGTCATTAATTGGCCTTTGATTGGCGTTGCATGCTTAGACACATTATTACGAATCTGAATCCGAATCCAAATCCAACCAGAGCTGCTCAAATAAACGCTTAAATTCTTAACCAACGAGGTCGGACAAAGTGCGGATGGCAGTTCCGTGTTCTTCGTTATGAGCAGCTGACACAAGCAGATCTGCAGTACTTCATACAGTGGGCCTGCTGGTGATTCATCATTGGGCCCTGGACGGGAATGGCTGTCAACGTCAAAGAACCGTGAACTAGGAACCAGAACCATGTGCGTGGAGGCCAGTGATTCAGCCGTGCTCAAACTCTGAGTAGCGACATTAAAGCGCAGAAATGCCAGCAAAGGAGCCGAGTTAATGAGATTTAAGCCGCAACTCTGGGACATGGCGCGTTTAGAATTTAATCGCCACAACTGGTGACCACAACCGGCATCACAAAAAAACACCAAAGAATATCAGCACCGAGTTTTACGACATTGTTTTTCCAGGGAGCCGGCGAGCAACTACATGTGAGCCTAATAAAATGCGACGAGCTTTAAAGAAATCTTGTTTTCCCCAGAATCAACGAGAAAAGAAGAAGCCAAGTGGTTAACTGGTTCCGTTTCCATGCGAATCAATCAAACAATAAGTCAGGCAGCCAAAACTGAAGCTTCATTAAAAGTAAATGTTCAATCTAGACAAGCAAATCGAGACAACCACCCACAGGAACACTCCGTGGACAAGCTGTCAGTCCGTGTTCGCCGATCTATCCGTAGACTGGGATTCCGAGATCCAGAGATCCAGTGCTGACATTTGACATGCGTCCGCTGCCCCAACAAATGAGGCAAAGACTTCTGCGATTGCTGCCACTGTTGGTTGCATGCAAATCGGAGCTGCTGCGGAAAAACTGGAAATCTGGTAGCCAACGCTGGTCCAAAGTCAGAGCAGGTCGAGGCAAGAGTCAGTGGAAAATATCCAAGCGGCAATAAAAACGAAAAACGAAAATGCAAAACGATTTCCCTCCTTGTCTTAGCCGCATTGGGCATTCAATCAAAGTCGGGCTGCAGTTCGGCTCTCCATTTTTGGCCAAAACTGTTTACAGTAATTTATGCTCATTTGTAAGCATGAAAAATTTGAATCATTCATCAAACGTCCGACGAACAATTGGGCGGAAAGGGGGTATTGTCAAGTACCAGATCTCTCGATCTTAAATGGAAAATACGGCTGCCGCGTTTCGTATGTTATATAGCCCTCTAAAGACTTTGTTAAAATATAACATTACATTATTAACATTACCTTAGAGTACTACCTTAATGTTAATTATTTCCGAAATTGTATGTATTAAACATTCATTGGTGTTACAAGACTTCTTCAATATGAGTAAAACTGATTTGTTTGCTATTTATAATTTATTTAGGAGCTAGCGAATTTGAAGAGTAGTCCCTATTCTTAGGTATAAATAGCTCTAGTTTCTTGCTCTTTTGTACTATAAATTACCACTTATTTCTTAAATAAATCCTTGCCAAGTGACATATCCAGTTCAAAAACGGCAAAGCCCAAATCCTGCTTTAATCGTCGGTAAAAGTTGCTCCCCACGGATTTTTATTAGATTGTAATTGAACGCACTTCCCACAAAGAAAGAGTACCCACAACCCAATTGATCCCCAATCCGAGCCATCTCAAAAAACAAGTTCAGCGTTGATTCGACATCGGGTTCGCCAAGTCAGGCTTTGCCCTTTTATGGGCGCTGTCTTGACAACAACACACAAAACATTAATCAACGGCTACAACAACAACGAAAACAGCAACAAAAGCAGCTACAACATCAACAATAACATCAGCAGCAGCTGCAACTAGCAATTACAACAAATTGTTTTCAAACGCTGTTGCCTGCGCAGCCAATCAAATCGAACGCAACTTTGAGTTGTTGCCTGTCGCTGCTCCACATTGCTGTTAACCACACAGCAAATGACGTGCAACAACATGGGGCACAGATTTTCCATCAAAATAATTGGCCAAAAGCGAAAGAAAATCGAGGAAAAAGATGAGAGGAGCTGGCCAATTGTTGCCGGCGATATGTTGCTGTCGATGCTGCCAAATGTTGCAAGTGCACAGAACCGACTTATGTTGCATGTTGCATGTTGCAGGGTGAATGTTTCTCAGGCGTTTTGTGTGCAAATTGTGGCAGCCAATCGATGGCGATGGCGATGGCATAAACGATAACAGTTTCCACCTAAAATAAAAAAGGCTTTAAAGTTTAAAACGCTCTTTTATTTTTTAAGTTCCTTTCCGCTCCTGAGGGGTTTGCATATAAGAGGGGAAAAACCCCTTTTATTGCTGTTGCTGTTGAAAACGTGCTCGTCAAGCATTTTTACAATTTTCCAAAAGGTACTGTACACACACGGGCATATTCCCTCGGGGGTTATTTATTTGTGTTTTCGGTTCATGTTTTTTTTTTTGTTTTACTTTTGTGACGTGGTGATGTTGCTGCTTGGCTGCAATGCCAGCGAGGAACGTCAAATGGAGGGGACGAGTGCAGTTTTGTGTAAACAATAACAAAACACATTTGTGACGCGTGATTTTGCATAAGTTGGCACTTGGTTCAGACGATATTGCTGCCACAACAGCAACAAAACTGAACAATGACTACCATAAATATCCTTTCACAACATGAAGTTCTCTGACCGCACGAAATTCGATTATATTTCGGTTTAGCAGCTTAGCAGTTTAGCACTCAATGAAATCTTAAACATAAGCGATCGTTTTGGGAAAGAAATAACAAATGCTATTAGCCGTGTTCGTAGTCGGTAAGCCCCAAATGAATGAAGACATTTTTATGGCCAATTAAGCGATCGCCAAAAAAAGAATCATAAATCGCCGGACATAAAATTAACCAAAGGAATCAAATCAATTCCCGCCAGCTTAAAAACTCATTATGCAAATTGGCCATGGCCAAGCCCAAGCCAGAGTTGCCAAATCTTAGCAAGCAGATCTCGTCCAACCTTTGGAGCTCACCCCACTTAGCCAATTGTCGCCCACCCGCCGACCTGGCAGCAAATTAGCTCCAGCTCCAAAATAGCTGATCGCCGATCGATAGATCGATAGATCGATGTGGCAGACTCACCTGATCGCGGGCCAATTGGAACCAGGTCTTGATGATCAGCGCCAGCCGGGTGTCGTGATAGTTCTTCGTCGTCTTCACGCTGATGAAAATGTCATCCAATTCGGTGACCGGCGGCTGGGGTGTCGCAGTCACCGCTCTTTGGGACAGATCGCGGAGCAGTTCCCCATTCCGGCTCCTTCTGGCCAGTTCGGTGAGCAGCGTGGCCGTGGGCCGCTCACTGACCTCGATGTCGCTGAAGTTGAAGCTGCGTATATCCTTGCGGATTATAACCGTGGTGGGTGAGGCAGCCGGAGCTCCCGCCCCCGGCTGAGTGGGCGTGGAGGACTGCACGTAGTCCTGTAGCAGCTGGTCGCGGTGTGTGGTCAGGGCTTCGCTGGAAAGGGCATCCACCTGGCTGTGCGGCACCTGCAGAGAGAGAAAACTCGTTTGGCTATGTAAGTAATAATTACTAATGGATAAGTTCTTCCTGAACAAGTATCCAAACTATCTACGTATAGTTTGAGAAGTCATTGACTTGAAAAAAAAATAACTTTTTCCAAGACTAAATCTTAAGCCCTGGTGTTCTAAGAACAACACCCTTTTTTTCCAGTGTGAGCCGGAAGAAATATAGCAAGTGGCGTGGGGTTAATGTAAATTTGTTGTGTAAATCGCACGTAGGGCAATAAAAAGATGAAGACGCCCCCGCTCTATCGGAGACACTCAACTCGAACTCCAGCTGGAACGGGGACTGGTGACTGGGGACTGGGGACTAGGGACTCCCACTCCTCTCCAGACTCAGCTTCGTGCATTTTCACCTGGCAAACAAAGGCGAACTTCAATGGCAAACAACAATGGCAAACAAATGAGCGGCAGCAGGCAAAATAAACAACGGCAACACCACCATAAATGCTGAGTAAGAGCAAACAAAATGGGATCGGGATTGGAATTGGGATTGGGACTGGTATTGGGATTGTAACCGGGGATCGGGATTGGAATTGGGATCGGAATCGGAATAGGGATGTTTAGAGGAAGAGCAGAAACCCACTGAGATTGCTTTGAGTCGGAGTGAACTGCTTGATTAATTTCCACTGATAACAGGTTCATTTGCTTTTGTTGTCGGCGGTTATTCAATTGCTCTTCTTCGAGAGTTTCCCCCATTGCTCCTTTTAATGGCCCTCCACGAAAATGGGGACAGGTGGGGCGTGGAGTTTCGCCTTGATTGAGCCGGAGATAAAGGTCTGCTCGAATGGGAAATACCGCGGGCGAAAGACGGCCCAGTTCTAACACTCTATGCAAATCGTAAGGCAACTTCCGCTATAAATCTAAGCTCTATCTTCCCCGCTTTGTCCCGCAAAGAAGAGATTTCTCTTTGGAACCCGCTGGCTTATATTGCTTCACACGATATTGTCTCGTTGATAGCCAGTCCACAAGTTGGGCTCATAGAATTTTATTGCCGCACGATCGACAGCCAAACGGTGTTCAATATAATGGCAGCTCCCTAATGAGGAAATCGGGAGTGAGACGATGAGACGATGACAGTGGCAGGTGTAAACTGCCGTCGTCGCCGATGGGAAACCGAAACTCAAAACCCGAAGCAATTAAATTGCTGAAATATTAATTTGGCTGCGGCAGAAATTGCGAGTATGGGAAATCGCACTGGAGATTTGCTCAAGAAAGATAGCAGAGAAGTCGTGACTTGAGTGAGGGATTCGGCTTAAAGTCAAAACAGTGAAAGCCACTTGGTTATATAACGCAGAGAACGCCTCTTTCAATTAAGCGGGTTCCGTAAATTCAAGGTTCGGATCGGATTAGAATGTGCGCCAGTTTTCCAATCCCCGACATGATGCAAGTGGCTTAACCGTACAAGTATGCAAATCAAGTACACGGACTACGGACTACGAAAACAGCAATGCCTTGTGACACTTTTGTGGGACTTGCGAATTACTCGAACGTGATGAAACTGAACAAGCCCCGATACAGATACATAAATATAGCTACAGTTGCGCATTCTGATTCAGTTGGAAGTAGAGAAACACGTGTGGCCATATATGCAGGCCGCCTGCGCATTGTACATCTACAAGATACAAAATACAATAAAGAAAAACGAACAAAAAGCATTAAAAACATATAGAAAAGAAGACATCATGACCACACATAAAAAAAATTAAACAGAATGGAAAAAGTTGTTAAAGCTAATGTGTCTAATAGGTCTTTAAAAGGTATCACTTTTTGTTAGAACACTTTTATTCCATTACCATATATTTAATTCTAACACTTTATTAACCTTTAAAATTCAACAAGAAAATCGATTATTTTCAAATAGAACTCGAATTTTTTCTTCGAATGTACAACCTACAACATACAAGTACCGGGTGAAAGGTGATTCAATAGATATAAAGCCGAACCCAAAATCCAAAACAAATTTAACACGGTCTACACAATAGCAACAGCTGCCCCCCACCACGCCCACTCGAATGACTAATGCTTCATTAGCCGTGTGATTAATATGTTTATAAACATTTCCATGTCAATTAATAACGAGCAAACCATAAGAATCGAGTGAAGAGGTGCGAGTGAATAATATGAAAGGGCGCCAAATGGAATCTACCCCTCTCAGGCGACCTTTGTGAAGATTAATTGAGTTAAACTCTGGTCGCCATAACGGAAAACATAAATCAGCGAAATCGAAAAAATCGAAGAAATCGAACAAATCAAAGGCATTCCCCAAAAAATGCAATCAGAACCGTTTGTTCGCCTCCAGCTGGGCGAGCGGGAAAATCTTGATTAAATGCTGTTTAACAATATTATCCGTAAGATACGAATCTAAGATAAGATACACACAACAACAACAGCAACCAGCCAAGCAGCCCAGCAGCCAGGCATCCGAGCTCATCCAGGCTCAATTAAGCGACCACCAAAAGATACCCAGATACCCAGATATGGGTATCTTATACTCCGTTGCCCAGCTGCAGATACTGCTCCTTTTATCAGGCGCCTTCCGCGGCTTAATGTCGTCAACTTTTTCGGGCTGATTACATGAGCGGCGCGCAGAAGGAGGGTTTTGTGGATCGAGGGGCCACGGAAGGGAAGCTGCAACCAGCTGCAGCAAGTTGGCCATGGGAAGTGAGGAGTAGGCACCTGCTTTTGGCCAGGCCAAAAACAGGAATCACATCATCATCGTCGTGGTCTTTGTCTGTCTGGCTGCCTCGAAGGCTCATTGTGGCTGTTGCTTTCCTCAAGCTGATTTGCATGCTCCTCAGCTCAAGAGTTTGTTAATGTTATTATGTATTTACCATGCACTCGGAAAAAATATTTGAAAGTCCCTACTGGCAAAATAAGTCTATAGAATAATAAGTTTATAGAATTGTTAGATCTCGTATCAGAAGAAATCTTTATTGTGCTACTTCCTATCTCTTAAATGCTAGTAAGTAATCTATATCTTTGTAACATCAGCGTGTTGATCCCAGTGTAGCTACAACAAACTACTCAAATCAATCAACAACTGATGGCCATTTGGCGCGCCACTTTAAAGAAATTCATAAACAACCAAATCGTTTGACGATTATTATTCATTTCGTTTCATTTATGATTTATGCGTCAGCAACACGCGACATGACAAACTGGCAAGCTGGCGACCTGGCGACGTGAGTTGCAACTGGACATGAGACATCAGATACTGGGAATCTTGGATAGGTGGGGTTTGTGGGGCTTTCGGAGGCCCCCATGAAAACCCCCATCTAATTTCGGAATTATTGCTTTATCAGACGAATGCCAAGCCCAGTTTAGCGCGAGTATGTGTCCAGTCAACTGTTTAACTGTTCAACAGTTCAGCAGTTCGAAGAATCGAGCCAAGACAAGTCAAGTCAACAAGCAGCAACTTTTGCGCAACATTTAGGAACAAAAAGAGAACACTCATATACGAAGTACGAAAAGAATTAAACAAATTGTACTTGGCATGCAGTTTTTTAAACTGGGACAAGTCACAGACCTCCGATGGGACAGAACTTCAATTGAAAAGACCAACAAGAGCAACAAGAACAAGCAACAACCCAGCAGTTGTCGACAGTTTTTTATCCGGCTCAGCATTTAGTAGTGCGATGTGTGTAGCACTAATTCCTGCCAAGTTTCCGGTTAGCCCCGAAGCAGAAAAAAGAGCGGAGCAACTGGAAGAGCCACAACGTCAACAACATTGTCCGAATTAAAACAACATAAAGTTTTTAATTACACTAGAAGCAGCTTGCGAAAACATTACCGAGGAGCCTCCACCACCAACTCACAGAAGCCCCCAAGTTGGGCAATTGAGTTGCAAATTGAGGAGCCGGAAGGTGGTGAATGGGCCAGGGGATTACATGGGTATTTTTGAGGATGCTGCAGCTGATTCAATTATGAGCCCTTAGCTCAGTTGCCTTGGATCTCCGATGGAATGAAAAATGTAGGGCTTAGTTAGGGAGTTTTGTCAGCAGAAGATATAACTGCGGCAGGAAACTATTAGGCATCATTTAGCAAATAAAGAAATTATTCAAAGAAGTGAAAGGAAATTTAAAGGAAAACCTATTTCTTATTGTCGTCAATTCATTTGAAGAGTTCATAAAGTATTGCAATCCAAGACAGTGGGCACAGACATACTTTATTCCAATTTCAAGGGTTTTAAAAATAGCCATGCCAAAAGGTGTCACAGGAATACCTATTCTTCTACTATTTTGGAATGCAATACGAAGCTAAGTAAGCCAATTCCCACGGACCTCAACTATTTCATATCTGTGATACGACTGACAAGGTTCTCCACTGGACGATCCGCCTTGCAATCCCCCCTCGCAACCCACACGTTGGTAATATCAGCACACAATATTTTAATACACAAAAATGTATGCAAAAACCAAAAGTAAGAAGAGAATAATAAATGGGCAGAGCAGACAGGGCTCAGAACCTGACAGGCCCTGCAATCGGGCAACTGAAAGCTTTGGCGACGCTCTGCCGACGGCAAACCAAGAAATTCAGGCAAGGCTGACTGCCTTTCGGTAATCGAAACTGGGAATACTCTGGGGATTGGGAATGACGAGGGAGAACTATCCGTTCTAGGAAGGATTGCCAAAGGTGCTGATTTAAAAATACATACTTCGAGTATATTGTCAGATATATATTAAACATTAACTTCAATAGAACAGAAAAGAATCCTTGAATCAATCAACTACAAGGTTGATTAGAAAAACAAATTTAGAAAGGACTTAAGAATCAAACCACTAAGCTAAACTAAGCTACTAGGACCACGTTCTGCACCATTTGTAAAGCAACGAAGTCTCTAGTTCCAAACATATGCTTACGTTATACCGGTCCTCATCAGCAATCTTAGGGTATATCCTTTTTAAGAACTTCCCAGCCAACATTTGTGCTTAATTATGATACCCCCTATTAGGGTATGAGAGCGCAAAAAACCAAGCACCGAAACTGTTTTATATGCAAGGCAAGGGCGTAAAAGGTTTTTTAACGGCCAAAGCCGGACGTTCGACGCATGCGCAGCTGCAAAACTCAAGTCGCCGGCGTTGATTTATGAAAGTGCACGAATCGACGTCGATCGGGATCGGGTTCGGGATCGGGGTCGGAATCAAAGGGGGATAATGCAAATTGGCTGGCCTCTGCAGCGTTGCAACTTATGCAGATCAGTTTGGAGCACACACGTATGACAGTTTCGCAGCGCTAGCAACACCCACGCACACTGGGAATATGTCGCCCACTCGAGCTCGCAACTCACTTGGATGCCCGGATATCCGTAGGCGCTCTGGTAGAGCAGCAGGGTCATATAGACGACGGCGACGGCTAACATCATGGCTTGCAGGATTCGCTTGAAACGTTGCGGTGGCGAGAGCACAGTCAGGCTCATCATACGGTTACGGACCACTACGCGCACATCGAAGCACCGCCGATTCGATCACTGGGCAGATTTTATATTCCAATATTATGTGGTTCTTTTCTTTGATCGTATAAATTCTATTCGATGTCTGAAATTACGATTTCTTGAGTTATTTTCGATTTCGCAGCACGCGCGCACTGACGTCTTGCTTGTGGCAAGCTTGGAAAGCAACTGATTGTGGAAGCGCGATTCGAGTTGGCTTGGCGGCTCTGCTCGCTCTCTTTCCAGCGAAAATCGTAAACAAAACAAAAACCAGAAAGACCAGTAAGCGGTGAGAGAATATCGAAAGGGATAGAGAGAGAGATTCCTCTTTAGCTGCTCCAATTGGAAACGTAAGCCGCTGCAACTGCAGTTTTCCAATGGGAGCAGCTGGCGCTCTCTCCGAATCCGATCGCCGCTCGCTCTGTCCCTCTCTCTCTCTCTCTCTCTCTTTAGCTTGTGCCACAGTAGCTGCCGAAGGCAATTTTGATTTGCTCGTGTCGTGTATCGCCCCCCACTTCGCCCACTTCTGATCGGAATCGGAGATTCGGAATCGTATAAGACAGCCTTTGAAGGTCCCTTTTCCAGTTGGCGGACGTATCCTTAAAGTAAACATAGCTCAACTGACTTGGCAGCGCTCCAAATGCGGTGACTTCTTGGCTAAGTCATATACATATATCCCCACTCCCCTCCCAACTACCACTGCCACGCCCCACCGCCCCTCGGCGACGACAATTCCATTAAAAGTTGTACGTTGTCACTTTGCGTTAACTTATCTGTGGAGCATGTTGTGCGATCGCATTTTTATTGTCGCCATTGTCTCTCGCTCTCCCCATCGCTCTTTCGCCTGGCTTCTTTACCCTGCCCACACAGGGAAGCCTACACACACTAAAAAATTACACTCGGAATAATAAGTGGAAGAATTTAGGGTTCCATTAAAAAAATGTATGTATTTTACTATACCTTTTAAATAGCGTGTGAGTCTGTGGAAAACTGTATGGTTAAGTATAGTATATATGGATAGTAATTATTTTTAAGAAAAAAAAAACCATATAAAAATTACTTAAATAGGGCACTTTTTATAAAATCATTTAAATCTATTAGTTTTTTAATCTACATCCTTTGCTCGCTCCGTGCATCAAATGCATCCACATCTCACGTGCGTCGGCAGCGTTCTGCGACGTTTCTTTGTCGCTCGCTTTTTGTGTAGCACTTGGCCTGCTCCCCACTTGACAATGCTTTGCATGCCGGGCACCATCCAGTATCTCCCCGTTCCACTGCGCCGCCTGCTTCTTGTGCTTCTCCTGCTGCTCCTGCTCCTCCTGCTGCTCACAGCCCATTCAGCTCGATCCCAACCCATCCCAATCCGAATCCCATCCTGCTCCTCACCAGCTTGTCATATTCCATGTTTGTGGCGGCGACAAAAGCTTTTGCGGCCGCCTCTGCCTGCGTCGACTGCGCTGCGCGCACAATCAGCAACTCGGCATCTTGTTCGCTGTCCCTTTGTGCGCCTTTCGCCTGAATTGCATTAAGCAGAGTCGCCGGTGCACTGCAAGAAAATACTGAGTTCATACTTAATTCGCTTATAGAAGAACAGCATGGAAATGCACCCTTCAATGGGGTTCAATTTCAGCTTAAAAATCAATCCAACACTTTAGTCAAACAACTTTCAGCATTCTTCTAGACTACAACTAAGTTATAAAAACTAAACTAGCTACTCAGAAATATAAAGCCTTGCTAAAGAAAAAACTTTATTTTACGCAGTTAAAATCTAGTTTTGTTTATTATGTGAAATAAACATAGAACCTTTACAGAATATACCTATGCAGTGTTTTAACTAACTAATGTTTTGATTCTAATACTGAGTATTTATTTTCAGACTTGGTTTCACTTGGATATTTCTAGCAGTGCAGGGACGTTGGTAGCGGCGACGCAGGCCATTCCAACCTTGTTCTGCCACAGAAAAAGACATCGCTCGGCTGGAATCAACCGCTCGCTTGCCACGAAACCCTCGAAACCCTCGAAACCCACTCCCCATTCCTCCGTATTCCGCCCACTCCCATTGCTCATTTTTAATGTGCAATTCCGTATGTACAGCTCGTAGCCATGGCCACCATTCCGCTCCCAATGAATGTGTATTTGTGTGTGTTTGCATAGCAGCTTGGTTGCTAGTTAGGCATGTGCCACCTCCAGCTCCAAGCTCCAAGCTGCCAGTTTCAAGTTCCAAGTTCCGATCCCCAGCCTCCAACTTCGGCTGAAAACCCCAGATCATAGCTTAGTCTTATGACCAAACGAGTGCAGCTCCGTTTATCGGCGGCCTAACCTTGTTAGGATTGTAAAATGTAAACCGAAGGCGTTGCCTCGGACTCAGTGCTCTACTCGGACTTACACAGGCCGAACGACTCTGGGATCTCTCTAAAAAATGAAAAGATAATTGTCCGCCCAATAACACTTTTGATATCCAGCTTTGAGTATTGAATTCCCTTTCTCTCAGTGTAGCCTAGCTCTAGCTCCTTCACCGATCGGCTGGGCATGCAGCTAAATTTCGCTCGACTGGCACACGCTCAAGATGCCTCCATCCGCGTCCTCGTCTTGGTCCTCAACCACGGTCATCGTTAATCGAAAACGGGCTGCGCCGTCGCCCTGCGGTTACGAGTGTCGCCAGGCCAAAGCGAGCCGCAGATTGAGTGGAGCATGGGGATGCAGCAGGGTAGGGAGGATCCACGAAGGGGCCTTTAAGCCTGGCCAACAACTGTGCGCGTGCGCAGAACAGCCAAGCTGGCAATGTGTTCATTTCGGTACCATATTTCGTTCGGTGGTGCAGAAATTATGCCCGGTAGTCATGCAGCTCGAGCAACTCATGAAGCAGTACACCGGAAAATAAACCTGAATATTTATTTTATTAACTAAGCATTTAACCATTTCCCTACAGGATGAGAAAGTCTTGCCTAATAATAAATATAAATTACATGAAAAATACATGAATATATAAAAAAAACATATTTTTCCTTGTGCTTTCGCTAATCGCGAGAAGGCCGAAATTAAAGCGAGTATTTGACTGATGGACTGACGCAGTCTCTGTGGCCAAAGTGAGTGACTAGTTGACTGCCAGACACGCGGCTTGATTGGACGCCTTGTCCACGTCGGGTTCCAGATTCAGATTCAGATCCACGTCCAAGTCCACAACCGCACTCGCCTCGATGTCCGCCGAAAAGGGGAACGGGAATGGGTGGGCTTACGTTTGGACCCGTTTGGTCTATGAAAATCGGAATGGGCACTGAGTACTGCACACTGGGCTTCGAAATGGAGGCAAATCAGGGACACCAAACGACCGACACCCAAGCGAGACGCAGCGGTCACACATTCGTCATCACAGTTACAGTCAAGATAATAGCACTTCTTCTTAAAACAAATTGTTATCTTCCAGGTATTTCATGAATATGTGCATAACTTAAAAAAAATAATGACAAAAATAAAACCGATTGAACCAATTGTCTACTACTTCCGAAGTCTTGTCTTGTTTCAGGATTAAACATTCCCAGCAGTTTAAATAGCCAAACATCGCAATTATATTTTCGACATAACGTTCTAACTATCTTACCTTGCTGCTATTTCAATTGTGACCTAGAATGTTGTCCCAGGGTATTGAACATCCATCCATGTACACATGCACTATTCGCATTCGATTTTGATGCGTATTGATGGCTGCCCGACCAACGTGAGTGACGCTAAGCAGCTCCGAGATTAATGGTTCCAAATTAGTCAGTGTCGCTTAGTGGAACGTGGAGTTCGCCCCCTCCGATATTTTGGACGTGGAAAATGGACAGGAAAAAGGGGAAGTCCACGGCACTAGAAGCAGCTTAAGCGGATTCATTAAGACCAACCGCTGGAGTCAAAATAAAAGACAATTACGATTCATCACAATGAGTTCGTACAATTGAAGGTAACAGATCAGACCGGAGAAAAGTCCGAAAACAGAGAGCAAAATAAAAATTAATTTCGACATTGTGTTTACAATATCATCGATCAATAACTGTCAACACAGCGGTTCGATTTTTTGAGGCAGTGTTGCCCTATGTGAAGGGTATATGAGTTTTGATAGCCAGTTAGATGGGGAGTAGGATAAGAAAGTGTGCAGAGTTCCTTCTTTTCGTTTAGGTAAATATTGCGAGAATCGCATAGAAGGGCACCTTGTCATAATCCCCAATTCTCAATTGCGATTTATTTTGTACGAATCGCAACGATATCGAAGAGCACATCGATTTCGGCTCGAGCACGCCTCCAATTTCGCTGCACCCATAATGTAATACAAATTACATTCCTTGTATTTTACCGATTTCTTTACCAATTTCTGGGGGTCTTCGATTTGAGATTGCGGGCGATGAGAGTGGAGATGCGAGAAACTGGAGACCACCTGGCGTCTGCAGACCCCGCTAATTGCACTGTGTGTACGCAGGGCACAAAGGAAAGTTGCCAGGTGATGATATCAGCATGATCAAGCACTTAAGTAAGTACAAATGATTCCCCCTTTTTGTGCTGCTCCTTCCTTGCCCTTCCACCCCCAGTTAGTTGGATAGTACGGAAAAGTTTACAAATTGTTGATTCAACGCGGCATGAAATCGGCTTGAAACTTTGTACAACTTTAATTAACCGATTTCTGCCGACACAGCGCGGGAATGGTGGTAAAAGTCATAGAAATAAGTTAAATTACATTTAATCCGATTAAAGTCCAGCTCGCTTTCGGCCAAACGATTCGATTTGTCTCGTTTGGAAGGGCTAAGACCGCCGATGACCGTTCGATCGTATGGCGGCAGATGGTTCCACTCACAAAGTTCATTAAAAGTGGCCAAGTTAATGCGCTGGGCAAACAACGGACATAAAACTGGAAACCCCGATACGAAACTCAAGCCTGAACTCGTTCCATGCATACTTGGGCGGTGATTTTTCACAAAACCTAATTTTCAATTTACCAAAACAATTAACAACAAATTTTATTGGCTTTTAAGCCAGTCAAACACTCGAAACAGTGAGCGCATCGTAAAACCGGGAATATGTATCTCACAGAATGCCGCTATTGATCCAGCATGTTTGTACGGACCCGAAGATTTGTTTGCTTTTCTATTCTTCTAAAAGTACGTGTGTATCTTTTAATTAACAGATCCCGGAATGGGATCTATAAAACAGTTGTAACCGAATCCGCTCTACCTATTTGATTTGTTTGATTGCCAAATGGCATGGATATCACTTGGGTTCGGGTCGGTTTTCTTTGCCTTGCATTCCCAACATGGCTTCATCTGTAAATCTCTCGATGGGCAGAGTAGGTGCCAGCTAGCATGTTGTTTTGCATGTCGAAATCAGCTCCTATCCTACAGGCTACTCCATGCTGCTCCATGGTGCTCGTTGCTCCAAGCTGCTCCACGTGGGCCAAGTCGCGGCCTAGCCACTGCAACTGCCACAACGTGCCATAAATTTATGGCACTACTAAAAATAGTAGTGGTAAATGGTAGTCATGGAGTGCGCAGTCCGGACTCCGGAGTATCTGGGCATCTTCGTGCTGTTATGGCGACTCTTACATTATGTTGCCTTTGTTTCCATTGCGCATTACATGGGAGAAGGACGAGAATTATATGCAAGTGAAAATGCCATTTAAAAGCAGATAAATAAACTTAATGCGAACCAGCGCCGCAGGAAAGGATGAAAAGTGTCATTTCTGTGGATATTTATGTCTGTTATGGGGGCATTCCATAAAGTCCAGTGAGGAGTATCCTGTGGCGCAGATGGAAGGAGAACCCGCCTCCACATCGCAACTTACTTGGCCAACTCTATTATTAGGCCCAGCTGAGAACCGTTAAGCCACAATCTACCTGTGACCCCAAATTGGCCCTTGCGTGCCACAAAACAGCGTCTGGGCCATCGCCATCGCCATTGCCGTCTGATCTTAGCCCTTAAATGCTGCGTTTGCGAAGCGCAAAGGAAGCTATAAATAACAATTAAATGTATTATTAAACTAATTCGAAAATGCAGCTACAAGAGGACGAAAGGCAGTCAGTCATGCGATCTCCAAACCTGCCACATAAATTTTTGGTAGCCCCGCTTTCTAGCGAACTTGGCCGGCTAATTTACATTTCGCTGTTGTGTGTCCGTGTCGCCGTTGTTGAGTAAAAGTACTCAAGTCAAGCCGTCGAACGTCGTTTTTAAAAAATTGTGCCCCACGGCCAGAAGGCACAGCCCCAGTTTTTAGGCCCCGTCATCCCGGGACCAATCAATTATGGAATCGGTCAATGATCAGCATGGAGCTGCCGACTCCCGCCTGCACGCAATGGCTCAAAGGAGTCGGAGTCGATCGATGGTCACTCGCTGGCCGGTGCACCATGGTCGCGAAAGCTTCAGCAACTAACTTATAATGACATTAAATTAGCTCTTTAAATGAATACTAGGGAATTAAAAGCCTTTTCGAACCAAGTATTTATATTTTTATCCAAATTCGTATTTCTATTATAAGAAGAGTGTAGTGAAAATCATATTCATTTCCTTTCAGCGCAAAAAGAATCATAAAATGACATACTGTAGGCCTTTTAATATCACGATGTTAATGTCTAATTTTTAATCAAAACATCGATATTTAGATATTTATAACCCTACTACTATCCTACTACCGCCTACAAAACATTAAACAAAAACCAAAATCATATTGAAGTTTCTTAATGCAGAATGTTTATTTCGGTGCTCTGCTTAGCGGGATAGCAACATATTAATGGTTTTTTCAATGAAAGGTTTTACGAACTGAACATCTGTATAGACACCGGGATACTTTCTGCTGGCACAACCGATCCCAAAAGACACAATGCCGCAGACTTGCTTATTGTAAACCAAAGGACCTCCTGAATCGAAGGTGCAAGCATCCCTTTTTCCCAAAACTGAGGCGCAAAACATGCTGTCCGTAATGGAAACTGCGTAGAGGGAATGAAATTTTTAGCAGATTGTTTTATAAATTCAACGCAAAAACTTGACACTGTAAAAACATACCAAATATGTCTTCGCTTTTATAAAAAAGTCATGAAAGTACTTTGATGTTACAGTGCAAGCTTTCTCACCTGATTTCCGATACACGTCGCTGCACAGTTTTTTTTCAATCACAGGCACTGATACCGATCGCAGCATATGGCTCGGGCCATCGCTATCCGATTGGGTCATTCCCCAGCCGGCAACGACCAGGATCATTCCCGGAATCAAGGGCGTAGAGCACAAGGATATAGTAGCGATGTTTCTTCCCACCATGGGCCGATTCAGCAGCAACACAGCCACGTCCATGCTCATGGCGGATATTGTAAACTGGCTTGACTTGATGATCCGCTTAACTTGACGGCGAACGCCTTTGTCGCTAAGTCTCGAGATGCCACCATCCACACTCCAGGCTTCGCTGAGGTCTCGCTCCTCAAAACAGTGCGCCGCCGTCAGAACAATTAGTTCCCTGATTAGGGCACCGCCACAGATGAAAGTGTTGTAGTAGCGCATTGCCATTAGGTAACCGCCCAACTTCGCGTTGGTGGTCACTCGGCCACCAACAACGCGGGTTTGATAAGCCCTGGGCATCACTATTTTGGCCAACTTATTCACGTCAATGGTCTCGTTGAACTTCAAAGCATAATTGTGCATTGCAGTGCCAATCAGCAGGAAGAGAATAGAGAGACGTTGCATTACGAGCGCTAAATGGATTCTAACAGCCGCTTAGTATCCGGCAGTATAAAAGTCGCATTAGGCAAACTAATTGAGGTGTAAAATATTTTAATGAGAACTTTTATTAATAAATTAACGGCAACCACTTGATGCTCTTCTAACAAGTCAGTTTGCAAACCCGTTTAAAATATCTCCGTTCGTATGCCATCTTATATGCTTCTGTCTAACTGTCAGAAAAAACACCCCATAATGTACATAAAATACAAATTTTTAAATTATTCGTTTTGTACTGAGCATGTGTTTTAGGCCACGCCTCGGTCTAAGAAGGATCACGAAACAAGTTCAAAAATGGCTTACTCGACAGCAATACCCAATGAGTACGGCCTCAGTTGGGGTCCAGTATCACGAAGCACCAGACAAATCAGAAGGTGACCGAAAACATTACCGTGCCCTGACCTTATCGAATGGATTACGTGCTATGCTAATATCGGATTCTTATACTGATGAGCCCTCAATTCATCGTGCTTCCAGCGAAAGTTTGAATTCCTCTATCGAGCATTTCCACGGAAAATTGGCGGCATGTGCAGTACTTGTTGGCGTTGGATCATTCAGTGAACCGCGACAATATCAGGGATTAGCACATTTTGTGGAACATATGATATTTATGGGATCTGAGAAATTCCCCGTGGAGAATGAATTCGATTCGTTTGTGACTAAAAGCGGAGGCTTCAGTAATGCGCATACTGAAAATGAAGACACTTGCTTTTACTTTGAGGTGGATGAAGCTCACCTGGATAGGAGTATGGATCTATTCATGAACTTAATAAAGGCTCCACTAATGCTTCCTGATGCCATGAGTCGCGAACGCTCTGCCGTGCAGTCGGAGTTCGAACAGACCTATATGCGAGATGAGGTGCGGAGAGATCAGATCCTGGCGAGCTTAGCTAGTGAGGGGTATCCACATGGCACATTCAGTTGGGGTAATTTTAAGACCCTTCAAGAGGGCGTGGATGACAGCAAGCTGCACAAGGAGCTTCACAAGTTCTGCCGAGATCACTACGGCTCCAACCGAATGGTAGTTGCAATTCAAGCTCAGCTGTCGTTGGATGAGTTGGAGGAATTGCTTGTTCGTCATTGTGCAGATATTCCTACCAGCCAGGCGAATCCCATTGACGTTTCCCAGTTTAATTACCAGAAAGCCTTTCGAGAGCAATTCTACAAGGATTTATTCCTAGTTCAGCCGGTTGAAGATGTGTGCAAGCTGGAGCTGACTTGGGTGTTACCCCCAATGAAGAACTTTTATCGCAGCAAGCCGGATATTTTTATTTCCCAACTCCTTGGTTATGAGGGAGTTGGAAGTCTATGTTCTTACCTGCGACATCGTCTCTGGTGCATTAGCGTTATGGCAGGAGTTGGTGGAAGTAGCTTCGACTCCAACTCAATATACTCCTTATTCAATATATGTATATATTTGACAGACGATGGGTTCGAGCACATGGACGAGGTGTTAGAAGCCACATTTGCGTGGATTAAGCTTCTAATTAATAGCGATCAACTTCAAGCTTCCTACAGGGAATTTCAGCAAATTGAAAATAATAATTTTCGATTTCAAATCGAGCTACCCTCTATTGACAATGTTCAAAGCATTGTTGAGAGCTTCAACTACCTGCCTTCAAAAGATGTACTCACAGGACCTCAGCTATATTTTCAGTACGAGGAATCAGCTATTGAGCTTCTAAGACAGCATCTAAATAAATTTAATTTTAATATAATGATCTCATCCTATATACCATATGAAGAAAATGATTACGACCAGAAAGAACCTTGGTTTGGAACTCAATTCAAAACCATCTCTATGCCCTCAAAATGGCAAACTATGTGGGAACAGCCAGCGACTTTAAACGAGTTGCAATATCCGCAACCGAACCCCTTTGTAACCACGGATTTTACAATACATTGGGTAGAATCAGGAAAACCACATATTTCCAGAAGTCCGAAGTCCTTGATCAGAAATGATTTATGCGAACTGTGGTTTCGCCAGGATAACATTTTCAAACTTCCAGATGGGTATATAAACCTGTACTTTATCACTCCCTTAGTTCGTGAAAATGTTAAGCAATATATGTTGGGAGTACTTTTTACCTATTTAGTGGAGTTCCGAATGGCCGAACAATTATACCCGGCATTGGAGGCTGGTCTAACTTATGGCCTATACATCGGTGATAAAGGATTGGTTATGCGTGTCAGTGGCTACAATGAAAAGCTTCCCCTGTTGGTAGAAATAATATTAAACATGATGAAAACTATCGAGCTGGATACTGACCAAGTGAATGCATTTAAAGATCTTAAGAAGCGACAAATTTATAATGCTCTAATAAACGGAAAAACTCTCAATCTTGACTTGCGACTTAGCATTTTGGAAAACAAGCGTTTTAGCATGATTTCAAAATACGAAGCCGTTGATGATATAACCATAGAGGACATAAAAACCTTTAAAGATAATTTTCATAAAAAAATGTATGTAAAAGGTTTAGTACAGGGAAATTTTACGGAAGATCAAGCCAAAGAGTTAATGGAGAAAGTACTTTTCGCATATAAAAGCGAAAGTGTGGACAATCTATCGGCCTTGGATAATCACTTACTGCAAATCCCATTGGGATCACACTATTTAAGAGCTAAAACGCTTAATGAGGAGGATTCGAATACAATTATAACCAATTACTACCAAATAGGGCCGAGTGATCTGAAACTGGAATGTATCATGGATTTGGTGGAATTAATTGTAGAGGAGCCGTTTTTCAACCAATTAAGGACTCAAGAGCAATTGGGCTACAGCTTGGGAATTCATCAACGAATTGGCTATGGTGTGTTGGCCTTTCTAATCACAATAAATACCCAGGAGACGAAACATCGGGCGGATTACGTGGAGCAACGTATCGAAGCTTTTCGGTCTCGAATGGCTGAACTTGTCCTACAGATGAGTGATGCAGAGTTTTTGAACATACGAGAAACTCTAATTAGTGGAAAGAAGCTGGGCGACACAAGTTTGGATGAGGAGGTCTTGAGAAACTGGAGTGAAATTGTCACCAGAGAATACTTTTTTAATCGAATAGAAACGCAGATACAAACGCTGGGTAATTTATCAAAGGAGGATGTTTTAAACTTCCTTTATGATTATGATAAAAATAATTTAAGAAAACTCTCTGTTCAAGTGGTTGGAAACCATACTAAAACTTCTGATTCGACAGCCCAAGCCAGTCGTTCCGGTTCCTTGAGTAACTTATTAGACGATGTTCAGGACGATATTGCAAATGAATGGGTTTCAGCTAAGCCATTGACCGATAAGATCAGACTTGAGTTTTTAGGAGAGAGCGATGACCCTTCAAGCATTAAGGATATTTATGCCTTTAAAAAGTCTCTATATGTCTTTCCGCTGTTCAACACCAATCCCAATCTTGCAAAAAAATAAAATCATAACTTCCAATAAATCTAGTTCGATTACCACTGTTTAAAAGACTATATAACGTTGCTCAGCATGATCAGTTAAAAAAATGCTTTAAAAATGTATAGTCTTGTTGCAAAGCATAACCAGAACAAATTATGATTCTCTCCTAATTTATTGTGAATATGAACTAATGCCGGACTACGGCATCCAATCTTACCAGAGAAAATATGAAGCATTCCAAGCTAGATATGCCTATAAATTACCGAGGCTAATCCGATAGACCGGTATTAAGGCCGATATATTTTAAAAATGATTTCCAAATGAAGAAAGCTTATATTCATTGCTTTTCTAGCAACGCCTTAATGCTCTTCTCGATAAAAGGCTTCACGTACATAACATCCGTGTAGACGCCAGGATAACGTTTGCTAGCACATCCAATGCCAAAGGACACTATCCCACAAACCTGCTTTTTGAACACCATCGGTCCACCTGAGTCAAAGGTGCACGCATCCTTACGTCCCAGCACAGCAGCACATATCATGCTATCTGTTATTTTAGCTGTAAAATGATGATGTATATAAAATAAATAATACAAAAGGCCAATTGTAGGTTCCATTTTAACTTACCCATGGGCTGATAGGCAGCGCGACAGTTCTTTCTGTGAATAATTGGCACCGTCACCGTACGCAGCAAGTTTTGGGGTCCACGTCCCCGGGGAGCGGTCATACCCCATCCGGAAACCACCAGTTCTACGCCTGGCTTAAGGGTCACCGAGCATAAATCTAGTTTACCGATGTTTTTACCCGTCATGGGAGTTTTCAGCAGCATCACCGCCACATCCATATTCATGTCGTCCTCTCGAAACTGTTCGGACAAGATAAAGTCCTTAACATGCCGTCGAATACCTTTCTGATTGAGACTCGACATGCCGCCAGCCACAATCCATTGGCCTGGCTGCATTCGACCCAGAAAACAGTGGGCAGCAGTGAGGACGATGTTTTCCTTGAGCAGTGTACCACCACAAACAAATTCGTCCTCATAAAGCAATGCTGTTAGGTATCCGCCTAACTTGGTATTTGTGGTCACTTGACCACCAATAACGCGACTCTCATGTGGTGGAGGAAGTACCAGCTTGGCCAGCTGTGACACATCGAGGGTGTGATTTTTGCCCGGTTGACCACCTACTTCCGGTAGGGAAAGCACTATTTTCTCCTGTTGCTGACCGTTTACTTGGATCGAAATTAGAGTGCAAGCCAGCACGCAGCAAGCCAGAAGACATGCCATTGTTCACAGGGAGTGGAGTGGAATGCCACTTCCCCAACAAACGTTTCACCCAAATCAGTACAGAAGTGTGGCGAATGCGGATAATCCGAGACAAACCGTACTTATCAGCGACACAGTCCAATAAGTATCAGATATAATCTCATTAAAATTTTTTAAATTTAATCACCGTTTTGCCAGCAACACCTTAATGCTCTGCTCGATAAAGGGCTTCACATACATAATATCCGTGTAGACACCGTAGTATCTCCTACTGGCACACCCTATTCCAAAGGACACGATGCCACACACTTGATTTCTGTACACCAACGGACCGCCGGAGTCAAAGGTGCATGCGTCTCTTTTTCCCAGCACTCCGGCGCAAAACATGCTGTCTGTCAAATTAACTGCAAATAATTAATGTTTTTGAAAAAGCTTCTTAGGACTTATTGTCTACATAAATGCGGGTTAAATACCTTTTAAAAGTATATCGAAAAGCTTGTGACTTTCCCAATCTAAAGTTACCAAAGTTATTAACCCGTTGATGCCCTGCAATATTCCACTCACCCTTCGGCCGATAGGAAGCACGACACGTGTTTTTATCCACGATTGGCACTGTCACCGTACGCAAGAGTTTCTGTGGGCCAAACTCATAGATATCGGTTAGACCCCAACCGGAAACCCGGAGTTCCGTGCCCGGCTCTAGGTGGTGTTTGCACAGTATTAGCTTCCCAAGGCTTTTGCCCCTCATGGGTCTCTTCAAGCGCAATATGGCCACATCCATGTTCATGTCCTCCTCCCGAAACTGGGCCGACTTGATGACTTCCTTAACTTCACGCTGGATACCTCTATCATTGAGTTTGGAGACGCCGCCGACGGCCAACCAATCTCTGATCTTCATCCGGCCCAGGAAGCAATGCGCCGCTGTCAAGACGATAAGGTCATGGAGCAGGGTGCCTCCGCAAATGAAGTTCAATTCGTAGCGCAGTGCGATTAGATAGCCACCCAGCTTTCCATTCGTAGTGATCTCACCACCGACGACACGGGTCTGGAAAGCGGGCGATTTCACTACCTCTGCCAACTTTTTCACATCGATGGTCTCGTTAAGGTCCTGGGCAAGGACATCTGTGCTGGTCAGAGTGACGGCCAGCAAGCAGTAGAGCAACAGGCGTTGCATTGCAGACGAGGGGTGGAGAGCAAAAACACCAGACTGTTTCTGACCAACTACTCTATTAAAGCGTTGAGAAACAACTTAAGCCAAGCCAATGGAAATAATTCGAGACTTCGTTGTACGGCAATTGGATTTAATTGCTGGTAATTGGAAAGTGTACACTGTGGTCTGTGTTTGTTTGGCAGTTGCTAATTGAGCAGCGTTCGCGGATCTAGGAGAAGCTCAGGGGTCTGATCTCCTGAAGGAGCTGGCGAAGATAGTACATCTGGTTGGCATCGCGATTGCGCATATCCGTGGCATGTGGATACATGGAGTTGATCAGCTGATGCAGATCCGAGTAGGTCTATTGGGTAGAGATATTAAATACGTTTTGTTACAATATAATTGACATTCGGATCTCACCCCAATGTTACGCCAGGTACTTTTAAATTGCAGCTTTATCACTTTGCTGTCGTCCGAACAGAGCTCCGAAACTTCTACGAAGGTCGAGACCTCGGGCGTTACACGGACCGTGACCTCCGAACCATCGTGAACATCCCTGGTATTTCGCAGACAAAGCAGGATATCCCGATCTCTCGCTAGACGATTCCACTGGCTGCGGCTAAACTTCATCAGCTTAATGTGCACGGCGATGGCATCGTAGACATGCAACTCAGCCGCCAGGTGCTTCTGCGAAAAATAGCCCTGATCGATGTAGAAACAAGCGTCGAGCTCCGCAAACACGTTCAGGTTCATGTCCTGAAGGCGCTGTTATGGGACGACAAAAAGGAAATTAATTATCTCTGGAGGTTAGACATATTAAACCTTGCGAAGCTCGACGAAGTCCGAGATGGGTTTATCGATATTTATATACTTGAAGGGTCTAGCAATGTACTCCTTGGGTATATCAATCGCATGGCACCGGATGCCATCCTTGCTTATGAAGAAGACAACACGCACATGGTAGGTGTCCAAGGTTAAGATGATCTCATCAGGACTGCAAGGCATACACAAAATAGAATAATTATGCTAGACTCAGCTTAACACCCTACTTCTGCTCGTTCCTCTCCAATTCCCAGTGACTGAAGGGGAAATGCGCGTATCGTCGATAGGCAAATCCAAAGTGTCCCAGTCGATCTGTCTTCACCAAAAGCACCTTACTTTCCCTATCAAAACTTGACTCCAGAATGAACTCGGTAGTCCATTGGGCGACTTTTATGGGCTCTGAACTTTGAGGCAAAGTCTGCGGGGGCAGTCGACTATCCTTACTGGTCTTAAGCAATTGCCCACCAGTGTCGCTGGTTTCACTAAGTTCGTACTCTATTTCCACCTGTCGAGATACGCTTAGGGTGCTTTCCTCCAACCCTAACTGTCTGACAGACCGTCTTCCGAAATAACTCTGTCGATGGGATCGAGTCGTAGGAAGGGGATCCGAAAAAGATTTCTTGCTCATTCTGACAGCGTAGGTGTTTTGTTCCACTATTCTTCTCGGAGCATCTATGTATTTGTACTTAATGTCTTCTAACGTTCTTAAAAGGCCAATCATGGTAGTATCCTCTTTCGAACTATCGATGCGGCCAGTTTTCACATGCAAGTCGGTCATCAAAGGAAATTTCGGGTACAGTCGTTCTGGATTGGACTGATCTTCGTAATTGAAACATAACTCCTCCATTTGTGAAGATCCCACTGAGTCGGTCAATCGCCTTTTGTAAAGTTGAACAGCCGGTGTTTTTTTTAAGGCCTGTGCTTCCGTCTTATCATCCTTGAAGTCTAGCGGGAACTTGAGCGAGGATATCATTCTGGGTAAACATTGATCCTGAAGAAGGCGAAGATTTCTTCTCGATATTGGCTCCCCCAGCAGCTTAAAGTTTTTAAACGTACTCTCATATGGTGTCTGCTCTGTTTCCATAGCGCTCTGTCGCACAATTGCTAGAGCAGATGGGCGATAGATATTGATGGAGTTTTCTCGAGCCGGCTGGTGGTATGTCGGCTTGTTACTTTCTGATGACCTTTCTTCTACTGTGCTTACAGGCCCTGACATGGTAGTCACTACGTGTACCGATTCGCTTTCCTTTCGGAGAGACTTTCGCATATATTTTTTCTTTTTATCTACCTTTTTTACCAATTCGTCTGCCTTGACTTCCTGCGGTCGTTCTATTTCACTCTCAAAAAATTGGCAAACCATGGGTTCTCCCCATATACACAAATGATCGGGCACCTTGAAGGTAAGAAAGTAATAAGGTAGCTCATTTGGCTCCAAATGCAGTGGAACATCAGAGGCTTCCTCGAATACGGTGTTACGCTTTATATCTGCTCCGATTCCCGACTTGGTAGATCGTCTACTAGATTCCTCTTCCTTCGATCCGTCCAAAATATTCAGTGACTTCCGCAGTAGGCGTCCATCCTCATGCAACGTTATATTGCATTTCTCAAAAGCGGTATGTTTGGCTTTTTGCACAAAAACCAAGGAGACTATGCCTCCTATAATGATGAAACGACGCAGGTTCACCTATAGGTTCCATTTTAAAAAAATCAAATCGTTACCATTTTAGACACATACCTCTGATGGCTGTAAGTTGATATTGTCTGGGTGGAAATATCTATTAAAGAAGTCAGAGCAATCTCTTTTCTCGTGTTCCAGAAATATCTTGTGTGGATCAGGAAACATGCCAGTTGGTAGCTCTTGTGGCCTTTTAGGCGGCTTTGGAATCCTTACTCTTTTCTGCTGAGGTTTCTTCTTCTCTTTTGCTTCGGCGTCGGCAATAAAACTGGAAAAAAAAAACGTTACGTATTACGACAATATGACTTTATTCCTGACCCTGAATATATTTACGATATGGCCTCATTGTAAGCTCGCATTTCCGATTCCATGCGGGTCATGAGTTCCTCCTGTATATCCATCTGGGTCATCCATTCGCTCATTACACTATCTCCGATGTCCACCAGGCCGCAGTTGGGGCTCATAGAACTATCGATGACCAGCTCAAAGCTCTTGGCCAGATGGGAGAGCGGATCGAAGAAAGTGCGCACACACCGCAGAGTGAGATTATCGCAAAGCACACTAAGTGGCAGTTGAATAGTTACACCCACGCAGTTCAAATTGGAGTGCATTAGCGGTAGCCTTAAAATAATGATTAATGAATCTTCTGATACTCGTAGTCCCAATAAGACAATGGCATACTTCAAGTAATTGAATCTAATGGGTACATCCTGCAGTCCCCATATCTCCAGGTCGAAGTTGCTGCAATTATAGCAGTAACTTGACAAGATACTGTCCTTGTTTCTACGAGATAAGTGCAAAGTTTCGATCAAAACGAAAGGAAAGGAAAATAGAAATTCGCATGGCCTACGTCATCAAGGCATCAGGAGAACAGACCACGCGATAGGTCAGCTTGTCAAGGAACCTATCAATTTCCCCATAAAGCTCATTTGGAATCTAGACAGAAAACTAAAACACCTTGATTCCTAGAACTGTAGCTCTTATATACAGTACGATTTTACCTTATCCAACTCAAGGACTTGAAAAGTTGGCAGACGTACCAGCTCATCATCGTTACGGAGAACTCTTCCAACCCTTTCTATGGTTGCCAGGATTTTTTGCACTGTTTCATCGTAGAGCTGTCCTATGTTTGGCCTTAATTTTTCCAAGTTTTTACGGGTCATATCGTCTCTATTAGGTGCTTGAGAGAGTACACTGCGATCGTTCACAGAAAGAACCCAGCTTACTTCATTAGCGCAGGCCTCCTGCTCCTTATAATTAAGCTGGAATATGAATTTTCGAATTTCGGCAGGACGACTGGGGTTAGGCAATCCATCACAGGCCAAGTAACTATTCCATTTGTCGTTACGCAACTTTTGTTTTTGAATTTCCCTGTGCTCTTCGATGGCATCTGGAGAAAAGACTTGCTCAAATTCTAAATATTTTACATATAAGCATTATTGCAATACTCCACCATCAATAAAGGCAACACTCGTTTTAAGATCCGCCAAACGCTGCATATACGTATTTCTTCGGGCCATCCACTCGTCCTCCGAAAGAAGTTCCACTGTTGGTTTTTGGGAAACCGCGTCCTGGTTTTTCTTTTTTACCATTTTTTAACAAGTTTTTTTGTGTATTTTGTATAAGTGTATTTGTGTCAATTAACAAATGTAACTGACAGCAAAGACATTTTTTAAAAATGACTGTAATCCGACAATATGAATCATTGTAAAATGTATACAGAAATCTTGACAATCCTAGGAGTAACTTAAAGGACGAATCTCATTCAGAAGCCTTTTAATATAGACGAAAAGCATCGCGTCTTTATTGGAACCCTCTAGGGAATGGGGATTTAGCGAGTAAATGGCCTGCCCAAAGTCATTATAAGTCTGCAATTAGGGAATTGTTGATAACAAGCCTGGAAAGATTAAATAAATATTTACGTTAACGTTCCGCCAAGTCTCCTCGTAACGAAGCTTGACCACATTCACATCATCGGAACACATCTCGGAGATCTTGACAAAGGTTGTCTTCTCGGGTGTAATACGCATTGTGACCTCCGAATAGTCCGAGTTGTCCTTAGCTATCTTCATGTCCATGATGATGTCACGGCGTTGGGCGAGGCGATTCCAGCTGGATCGGTAGAATTTCATCAGCTTGCATTGCAGGGCCATGGTATTGTAGGTGTGCAGCTCCGAGGCAATGTGCTTGATCGAGAAGTAACCGTTTTTAATGTAATAACTAGCATCGTTTTCGGCAAAAATGTTTAGGTTCTTTTCAATGAGCAACTGAAACAGAGAGAATAGGGCTAAAACACGTTATAAGCAAAGGTAGGCTTGTCTACCTTTCTCAATTTGCGAAAGTCCGAGATTGGCTCAACAAAGTCCAGGTACTTCACCGGCTTGGCAGTATATCCTTTGACCAGATCGGTCACATAGCCCCGCACTCCTCGGGCTGTGATGTAGAAAATCATTCGCACGTGAAATGTGTCCAGGCTGAGTATGATTTCATCTGGGCTGTAGAGGATGGGATTTTGTACATGAGGTACCCTAAGCGATGCGTTAGACCACGTACTTATCCTCACTTGGCTGTAGACACCAGTCGCGGAATGGAAAGTGCTCGTATCGCTTAAAGGCCAATCCGAAAATTCCCAACCGATCCGTCCTAAAGGTAAGTGTGTTTGTTTCCAGATCTATCTGTGATTCCATGATGTACTTTTTCGTCCAGTGATCTAGCCATATTGGAGGTTCACTGTCCACAGGACGAGTCTTGTCCGTATCGTCAAGCCTGGATGACTTTCGGGTTGATCGCCGTTTCATCGCAGAACCACTCCTAGATTGCCTAGTTTTCGAAGCCCTTGGCATGTCCATCTTATTTTGCAAATTAGTGTTTTTAAGCTTTATATCTGATGAACTTATGGCAATCATTATATCTGAGTCATTTATTTTGGTTTTAGCATCTAATCCACTCTTTTTGCCATTTATATGTACAAAGGATGACCTCTCCCTAAAACTTAAAGCACTTGATCTTCCATCAATACTTTTGTTTTCCCACTTCTCCGCCTTTTTCTCGGACTTCTTGGACTTTTGGAGATCAACTTGATCTAACATTTCTAGGGGCCTCTGCAAGTATTTTTCTTTGATGGTCTCCAAAGTGGACACTAGTCCACACGCCGTGGCTGTATCCGCAGAATTGAAATATGACAAAAAGTCAGCAGATGAGAACTCTAGAACACCCGCCTTGTCAAAAATAGGAAACGTCCTTTCTGGGCGATCTTGTGATTCGAAATTAAAGAAGACTTCCGCTGGTGTTTTAGCCTCTATAGTTGTTTCGGTATCAGACCTTTTTACTAGGCGGTTTGGCTTTGCCTTTAGAGCTTCGGCTGTTAGATGGTCTTCGATGAATTCGCTTGGAAACTTAAACGAGGAAATTATGCGAGGCAGACAAATTTTTTCGAGCTTCATAATTTCTATCTTATTTAACGGCTTCTCCAAATTGAAATCCGTTATCGGTTCTCCCCTGGAAGGAAAGGGTCCATAGATAATACTCTGCTTTAGAAGTGATTTCAGAGGTGGTGAAAACTGATTAGCCAATGTCGATCGCACACTGCTGTCATCCCTTTTATTTAATTCCGTTGATATACGTATGGGAGAAAGTAAGTTTAGCGTTACGAGTGTGGCCCCATCTGGAGTCCTTGTTGGGGTCTGGAGCTCCCTTAAATAATGGCACACCTCGGGCTTACCCCACCTGCATAGATCTGGCGGCAACTGCAGGGTAACCACGAAGAACGGCAGCTCATCATCATTCAGCTTCATTTGGGAAGTACCGAGCGTCATTCTGGTGTACTCGGTAAGTCGGGACTTTCGATTATCTTTTTGGGCCACCACTTGGGGTATGACCTCTAAAACACGACCCTTCTCGTGCAGGATGATGTTGAACTTCTCGAATTGCGTTTGGTCCGGTCGCCGCACGAATGAGATGTTGTAGATTCCGCCAACAATTATACACTCCCTAAGATTAACCTAAAGGAAAGTTATTAAGAGATATCAACCGTTGGAAACATCTACTCACTTCCTCAGGGGTCAAACTAAGATTGTCTGGATGGAAATAGGTTCTCAGGAACTGCTTGTATTGATCCTCTTCGCGAAAAAGGAACTCATTGAATATTTCGGGATACATGCCCTGAGGTACAAGGGGCACTGCCTTCGGAACCTTAGGAATAACTATCTTTGGACGCTTATCACCATCGCCGCCCTTGCCAAACTTGGCCTCCTTGGCAGCCTGCTCGGTTCGCTCGACAATGAGCTGCATTAGCTCCTCATACTCCGCCCTCCTCCGATTCATGATGTTCAAGGTCTCCTCCTGGATATCGTTCTGCATCAACCACTCACCAACCACAGACTCCTCCATGTCGGTGAGTCCAGCATTGGGCATGAAAGCGCTGTCGACCGTCAAAGGTTCGTAGCTCTTGGCTTGCGGCGATTGGTGGTCAAAACTGGTGTGGACACAGCGGATGGTAAGACAATCCCAGAGCGCACTTTGGGGTACCTGTACCTTGACACCCGTTTCCTTAAAATCGACCATCATTAGTGGTACTCTACAAGAGATATGATTGAAAACTACTAGTCGGATGAAAGTTACTGCGGGATCTCACTCCAATTGCTGAAACAATATGGGAACGTTGTAAAGACCCCAGAGATCCATGCGCCATAGATCACATGAGTGGCTCCATCTAGCCACTATTCCATTAACGGATCTTAAAGAGATTTTGAATATATTTAACACACAATGCAAATAAAACACATACTTCATATAGGCCTTTTGCATGCGCAATATGCGATAAGTAAGTCGATCGAAGAGGCTTTCAATCTCCAGTTGGACATCTCTATAGACCTGTGGGTTGCTCACTGGATTAATAGCTCTTAAATTGGATATCCACCCACTTCCAAAAGATCAGTCAATACATTTTTTTGCATGCGTTCCATTTCCACCTCATTATCCATCAGAATATCCACCTGCTGCAATACATCCATACACTTCTTTAAATTGCTCTCAAAATAGGAACCAGGATTATCAACAGCGGTTCGCTGCAACACTGGTCGCGTTAAGTCCTTTTTGTAAATATCTTGTGTTAGAATACTACGCTCGTCCACCCCCATTGTCCAGTCAATAGAGTTCTTCGTTTCGATTTCTTCGAAGTGACGAATTTTGGCCAAGAAAGTTCGAATCTCAATTGGGGATCGGACCTTGGGCAAGCCATCACACCGAAGAAACTGATCCCAACGCTCCTGATTCGAGCGCTCTTCCTCTAGCAGTCTAAAATGCAGGAGAGCCTCTACAAAGGGGATCACGATTTTTACCAACTCCATTCGAATTGACCAATACTTTACTTCTGAATGTAGAACAGGCTGCAGCAATATCGTGCATTCGAATGGTGTAATTCTTTTGACGCTCCATCATTTCGGCTTCGCTTATCAGAACCGTTGTTTCCGCATATGTCCCACTTTCTTTTACCATCTTAACCTTTTTCTCCAAATAACTGGTATTAGTATCCTCCTAAACAATTTTTATTGTTTTTTTATTTGTGTGTATATTTTTGTTGTTTTTTGGTTGAGTGCATGTATACATCTGAAAGTTGAAACAAGGATTGTGTAGAACAAAAAGGTTGGGTAGCTTTAAAGTTAATTGATAAAATACCATCCCGCAGAAAACAAAAACCAGCAAAGAAATCTCAACTCAACAAGAACCACCATATAAATTTTTATGCACTATATATTTTACTGAAGATCAGATAGTATAGATGTACAAAATATATTGAAATTCTACGAAAAGCTTAAAAGCCGTATTTCTTTGAGCATTCGAGTTACATAATATAGAAGAATAGAATCCTTATTCCGCACTTCTGTGGCATTCGGCACCATTGAGTTTATAGCCTGATGTAGATCCGTAAAGTTCTGCAGTTTACATTATAAGCATTCCATATAATTTTGATAAGAAACACAACTACTTACTCCAATATTTCGCCACGTGTTAGTGTAGTTCAGCACAATAACATTCACCTTGTCTGAGCAATTTTCTGAAATCTGAACAAAGGTGGTTTTCTCTGGAGTAATGCGCATTGTGACCTCTGAATAATCCGAGTTATCCTTGGCGATCTTCATGCCCAAAATGATATCGCGTCGTGGGGCGAGACGATTCCAGCTCGATCGGTAGAACTTCATCAATTTACAATGGAGAGCCATTATATTGTAGGTGTGCATCTCGAGAGCCATGTGCTTCATTGAAAAGTATCCGTTTTCGATGTAGAAACTAGCATCGTTCTCGGCAAATATATTGACGTTCTTGCTAATAAATAACTGCAGAGAGAAGCCGTTGAAATTGGAATAACCCCATTTACTGCAGGCTTACCTGACGCATTTGCCGAAAGTCTGATATTGGCTCCACAATCTCCAGATATTTAACCGGTTTAGCCGTGTATCCCTTGCTCAGATCAGTCACATAGCCCCTAACTCCCTTGCATGTGATGTAGAAAAATATACGAACATGGAACGTGTCGACGCAAAGTATGATCTCATCAGGGCTGAAAAAAAGGGAAGTGAGGAATATGGGTATGCCTCTGGATATTAAAAAACGCACTTTTCCTCATTTGGCTGCAATGACCAATTACGAAACGGAAAATGCTCGTACCGCTTAAAGGCCAAACCCAAGAGTCCCAGCCGATCTGTCTTGAACGTTATTCTATTGGTCGCTCTATCGATTACCGTGTCTTTAATGTACTTGGTTGTCCAGTGGGTTACTTCCACTTCGGTCACCTGATCCGTCGTTACTTGGGATTTATCTGAGCTGACACTACCTCGATCCAACCTTTCCGCCCTAACACTTACGCGGATTCTGTCACCAGCCTTAGACAATTTACGTTTGTCTTTCTGTCCTTCTGCTATTTCATCCTCCTCCTTTAAGCCCAATTTTTTTTGCTTCTGTTTCTTATCCTGCTCGTCGGGCTGGCTTAATAAGTCGACAGGCTTTTCCCGATACTTCGATTTAATGTTGTCGAATGTTTTTAGAACTTCGAGCGCCGTTGTGGGGCTAACAGGACCTGGTTCCGAATCATCCACGGGAATGGGATATTGGATGGGATCAACTTGTGGAAAGTGGGGGAACATTCGTTCCGGACTTTTCGTCTGCGAATTATAGTTAAAATCTAAGATCTTAACTTGATTAACGACTTCCTCTTGTCGTTTGACCAAAGCCTTTGGGCCCTGTCTGAAAAATTCTTTTTTTTCATCTTGAAAGTCGGCGGGAAACTTAAACGACGAAATGATCCGGGGTATACAATATCTTTCCAATGCTCTAATTTCCAGATGGTTCAGTGTTTTCTGCAGCTTGAAGTTCTCTAAGGGAGCTTCGACTGTTTGAGCCGTTCCCACTTTACTCTGTCTCATGAATGAACGAAGACTAGGTCGAAATATGTTTCCAGAATCACTTGAAATTCGACTGCCCAAATTGAGCGCGCTCTCCCTACCGGCATATTCCGAATGCTTTATAATACTTTGCATGGTCGGCGCCCAGAGGGATTCGCGCTTGTAATCCGTCGGAATAAAATCCTGCTCGGTCATATAATGGCAAACCACGGGCTCACTCCATTTGCAGAGATCCGCGGCCACTTGCAGAGTGACGATGAAATATGGAAGTTCGTCATCCTCCAGCTTGATTTTGGTGCCCCGATAGGTCTCCCTGGTTTTCCTGGCTATTTTCGAACTACGCAGCGTTTCCTCCTTTATATCGGCCTTCATTTCTGTCAGTATGTGAACCACACGTCCATCCTCGTGCAAGACTATGTTAAACTTCTCAAACTGAGTTTGGTCAGGTCGCCGGATGAACATAATGCTGTAAATGCCACCAAGTATGATGTGCTCCCTAAGATTTATCTTAATGAGGTGAAGAGGCATTATTAATAATTATATATATAATTTTTCAATGACCCGAATTCAAATAAATAACTTTTTTTACTCACTTCGAACGGCTGCATATCTAAATGCCGTGGATGGTATACCTCATCGAGATACCCTAAGTACTGGCTATCCTCCATTCTGAGGAAATCTTCATAGATGTCGGGAAACATGCCTGTTGGAACCTCTGGGGGTTCTTTCGGTGCCTTTGGAATTAGGATTTTGACCGCCTTGTCGGGATCAGTTTGTTTGGCCGCCTTAGCTGCCTGCTCCGTTTTCTCGGCGATGATCTGCATCATGTCCTCGTACTCTCGCCTCCTGGCTAACATCAGACTCAAAGTCTCCTCCTGAATGTCGTGTTGCATGTGCCATTCGTTGACCACCGATTCCTCTATGTCCACTAACCCAGCGCTGGGATAATTGACCGATGCTGCAACGGGAGTATCGAAGCTCTTGGCATTTTGCGAAATGTTATCGAAATCCGTGTGTAAGCTACGAATAGTTATGCAATCTGTAAGAACACTCTTCGGTATCTGGACTTCAACACTCGTGGCTCTAAATTCAGCCAACATAACTGGCAATCTAATAATTATTCCGTGCTGTTACTAATTCCGAAAACTGCTTTTTTCTGGGCGGTACTTACTCCAATTGTTCAAAAATAATTGGCACATTTCGTATTCCCCACAAATCTATTCTCCATGGGTTACACATGTAGCTCCACACAGCAACCCGACTATCCTTGGATCTAGGGCATATAAAGGTGGTCAGATAACCAGATACCCATTAGATAGATTTATACAGACTCCATATATGCATCTTGCAGTCTCAACACTCGATAGGTTAGGCGATCAAAGAGGTCACTAATTTCCGTCTCGACTTCGGTGTAAACCTATAGAGAATGGGCTCTTACTTTAGCCGATTGATCTTAACAACATACACCTACTTCAATTACATCCCTCTGCCTTTTTTCTGACATTCGCACCATTTCAGCCTCGTTGTCCAGCATTTCATCCATTTGCTTCAATGCATCCAAACACATTCGAACATTCCGGTCATAGTGAGTGCCCGGATTATCTTTGTTGAGCATCATCATACGTCGTGTTCTGTCCACCCTGAAGATATTCTGATTCAATATGGAGCGTTCGTCCACCGACAAGGTCCAGTCCATCGAATTATTCGTTTCAACGTCATCGTAAAAGCGTATTTTGGAAATAAACGTTCGTACTTCGACGGGAAGATAGGGACGTGGCAACCCATCACAACGCAAATGATGCTCCCAGTGCTCCCGGTACATTCTCTCAACCTCCTGATCATAGAAGTCGCGTTGGGCACCTGTATCAAATAGGTATTATATTGTATAAGTTTCGTTTTTGTTCATTAATTGATACTCACCCTTGACCAAGTCCGCACTAACAGCAAAATCATTAAGGCGGCTCATGTACTTAGCTTCTCGATCCAATACTTCATTTTCGGATATCAGAGGAAATCTGAGAATCGGATCCGCAGCGGCTTTGACCGTGGACTTACTATTTCTTTTTACCATTGTGATATCGTATTGTATATCTCGGTAATGGTAGTATGGTGAGGGAAATTGGGACCTACTGATTTTGGCAAGAGTTATTTATTAGTAGTAGCTACTCCGTGCCTACTTGTTCCATTCATAATAAAAGCGTTCTCAGCGAAAACCATCTTAAAAAGTATGTAAACTTAAGAAACAATAAAGTATTTAAAAATATTAATGGTATTTTTTAGAACTTTAATTTCGAAATTGTACGTTCCTGTGTAAAGTGAAAAATGCTCATTTCAACAAATTTGAAGATTTTCTCCTCTGGCTGAGATCCAGAAACTGAAAAATCCCATAATCTAATGCCAAACTTTGGGCACCTAGGTGTGGATGTGGGTGCGATGGTCCGCCCAACAAAGAGAAAAACGCAACTCCCCACACGAATGTGAAAGATTTATCTTGGCCTTTGCTGCATTCGTGCCAAGAAAAAAGCATATCAACCTGAGAGCTGAGAGTGGTGAAAGTGTAGATGCAAAGCCGAGGATAAGACCCAAAGTCGAGTAGACTCAAAGCTTAAAAGCCAAAAGGCACAAAGACAATAGCTCGTTTCCAATAAATTGATTAAATTTTATGTTGCATTGTGGGCAAGCGTATCTCTCCCAGGCTCCATTTACATACGAAGAGCATGTTACGTGGCATGTCAAAGCCCGACGACCATCGACATGTCTGATCGATTACATTGATGAATGAATTTCAACAAGCCATTCCAGCTTTACTGGACGTCAAAGGAGCAGGACAACGACGTGGACATAGTCTCCTCCACAGGCAGCAGCATTCCACATCCGCCAAAGCCTGGATATCTCGATATCTCGCATCTCGCAACTGGCATCTGGCTTTGTTTATTTGTTGCAAGTTGTCTTTTATAAATAAATGTTGATCCCAACATACAGCCATCACAGTTGGTTACCAATTTAATGAACTTGGCTCGGCCAAATTGCTTTACATTTCATTCGCCTTTAGTGGCCAATAGTTTTGACACCTTTACCTTTAAGTGGGCCCCTACTTACTACTCAATATCCATGGATCCCCTTTTTTCGACTTGGAGAAAATGACGAGCAAATCACTTGACTGCCATGCAATCATTCAATTATAATTTGCAACCAGTGAACAAGGAGCAAGGTCTACTGCGAAGTCACTCCGCAAATAATAACGATTTCGTAGCCCACAATTGGATGACTTGCCACGTAGCTCTACGGATTGTTGCAACTGGCAACTTGCAACTTGCAACTAGCTAACGAGTTCGGCCAGCAATTTTCGTCCCCCAATCGAATCGAATCCAATCCGCGGCGATCCAAAATTGCTAGCGCGCAACTAAATCGAAATAGAAGAGCTAGTCAGCTTCGCGCTCCGGGCAAAAATAATTGACATCTGTATAAGTCTGCCATTTGAGCTGGAGGAGTCGGAGGAGCACTGGATAACAAGTGGCCAAGTTGTGCTGTCCGCGAGTTTGTCGTCGTCTGCCAGCCAGACCGTCTGTCCATTTTTCACCTGCACTCCGATTGAATTTCAGCTCTGATAAAATATACCTAAACTGATGCAGACTCACATAGAGAGAAAAAACCATATATGTGCATCTGTATTACCAAAGAATGTTAGTTGAAACGGAACCTTACAGCTTTAAAAAAAATCCATTATATACAAATCAACAAAGCTTCCTGTTTATTACTTATATAGTTTCTATTAAATTTATTATGCATTTTATCAACTAAGTATAGTAAGAAGTAGTATTAGTAAGAACAGAAAAATATAAATTAAACAATTTGCTTCAATAAAAGCTGGGAATTTCGTTAAATCAATTAGTCAATAGTCAAGATAATCAAGACATTATTCTTTAAATAAATTAAACACAATTTTTTGTCACAAAAATAAATTTAATTTATAGTTAGATACATATGAAGTTAAGCTGAGCTTGATGAAATATATGACCGAAGATACACATCATAATGATACAGTTGGTGAAGTCGTTTGAAGTCGAAGACTCTTCTGGAAGAGACTCTGCGGCAAAGTGTCACTTGGTAACTTGCCCCTCTGGTGCACCGGTGGACCTGCCCCTTTTAAAATTAGGCGGCGCTTTCTAATCGAAGTCAAATGGTGGCCGGCAAGAGGCTGGCATGTAAATGTTGACAGCAACATGTTTACCGTTTGCCGCTGTTTAACATGGTAAAACACCCCACCCCTTCCCCCGAATCGCGTTTTAACAATGTGGAAACTTTTGGCATTTACATGAGAATTGTAAGCGCAAACAATTTGAATTTTTTTGTATCTTTTCCTCCTCTACCCCCAAAAACATAGTATGAGCGTAGAATTTGTCCGGCAAAAACGAGATGCAGCTGCTGTAGCTGTTGTTGCTGTTGCCATTGTTGTCCGTCTTGATGGTTGAGCAACAAATTGAGTCTAATTAATTTTCAGCAAACTGCAAAGACTGAATACATTGTCTTCCTTGATACCCGAAGAAAACTTGGGGCTAATTAGCATTTCCAATAGAATGCTTTTTAGAGGTTTCTCTAACCAAAGGTAACGCAAACGACATCATTTAAAAATTGTACAAAATTAAAATTTGGTTTTTAACTTGTTGGCAAGCAATTCTAAAAAAAGCAGAATTAAACTAGAACAAAACTACTCACTATTAATAAATATCTTCCTAGTATATATTACCAATTCCGAATGTTTTGTCAAAACATCCAATAAAAAAACGTATATACCAAAACAATTGTGTATATACCAACTATATACTGTAGGGTATTAACAGTGCTTCTATTTCCCCTTTTTATGACCATATTACTTGTCTGGTCTTAACGGTAGATGAATGTTTAAACAATGCACTGCCAAATGTAAAACATACCACTGCTGGAAATACATAGATCTATGAGATCTATCGAAAATCTATGCAAAGCGACATCAAAAGACGAAACGGCCATTTATCTAATGCCTTAGATATGCAAATCACCAAAATGATTGCCTTTGCTGGCTCCCAGTTGATTGGCTGCCTCCATAAGCTCTGCTTAATTGTTGCATTTCCATAAAATGTGATCTTTGTTTGGGCGTACCAGCAGCTACCTTCAAAGGAAAGTGAGCGTGGAAAGTGGAAAATACATATACATACATACCCATCCATTTATGATGGGTTTTTAGGTCTCTGTGTCAGCGAAGGGCTCATTTTGGTGGGAACTAAACTTGGCTTCAACTCCAATTGAAACTCGAATTGGAGTGAAACAGTTGCGGCCGCCAAATTGACTTCTCGTGTCGGCTGTTGCATGCCACACCCAGGCTGCGCAGATATCGCCTGACAGCCGGCTATCCGCATTTGCAATCCCCATTCCGGCATCCGGATAGCTGGCCATTGGTATCGGTATCTGGTTTATATAGTGCATATGGCGGATGGCCAACGCCGGTGGCGAAAACTCAGCACTCGACTGGTCTTATCACTGGACAGGCGACGCTGACAGGCGACAATTTGCATGGCGACCAGGGGATCTGAACTCGGATCAAAAAACACTCATTACGAATGCGACAATCGCTTCCAGTGGACAGTTGGAAGTTGCGAGTTGTGAGTTTTGAGTTACCAATGGGATGCACTGAACGAAGTAAGTAACTTAAAAATACAAAAAGTGAACTTAAACTTAAACGAATTGATTTAAGTTTGAAGAGTACTTCTTTAAGCCCAAGCAATTAAGAACAATAAACTTTAAGTAATATATTTGGTATACTAATATCCAGGCAACTTTCATTATATCACTTTATTTTAATTAAAATATTAAGTAGAGAATTTCGAGCACTTAGATAACGATAACCATCTATTCATTGTGTCACCCATTTAAATTAAAGAGCAAAACCAATTACAGCTCAAATCGATCAGTTCTTTGGTGCTACTCTAAAATATAGTTAGTTTAGTTAGTTATCTTTATAGGGTAAATAAATCAGTCAACGTCGTGGAACTTCTGAGCTATAATCTCTTAGGAAAGTATTTACCTTTCTTAAAATAAACCAATATCTTTTTTCGAGATTGTGCGGTTCTTTCTACTCGTCTAGAAAATATTAAATAATTTTACGATAATATTAAGTGGTAGCAAGTAAGTTGCCAAGCCCTTATAAAGAGCTACACTCTTTGGTAATGCCATCAAAATGTTTTTGCCACTCTTCTTGGTAACTATTCTGCTAAGTGGAGGCCAAGGAACTCCAGTCCGTTCTCGTCCAGAATATCAGACGGACGATTATTATACTTATGAAGAGATACAAAATTACCTAAAAGGACTAGCCGAAAGCTATAGTAACCAAGTGAAATTGACAAACGTTGGAAAATCCTACGAAAACCGAAACCTGACCACCATTACAATATCAAACGGAGATGGGCGGAAGGACAAAAAAGTAATCTTTATAGATGCCGGATTTCATGCCAGAGAATGGCTAACTCATACGGCAGCCCTAAATATCATTGATAAGTTGGTTGTAAGCTTCGAAGAGAACAAGCACCTCCTGCAGGACTATGACTGGGTTATTTTACCTTTGGTGAACCCTGATGGCTACACGTATTCGCGATCAGGAAATAAGTTTACTAATGAAATTATTGATTGTTTATTCGCGTATACCAAAGATCTAGCAGTTAAATGTTGGCGAAAGAATCGCGAACCCAATAAACACGGATGCATCGGCACCGATCTCAACCGAAACTTCGGACATGGATGGGGTAAAGGAGACTCCTCGAGTGATCCATGCCAACCGACATATAAGGGTCTTTCCGAATTCTCGGCATCGGAATCCCAAGCAGTGAGAAGAGTTCTTCTCGACCTGGCAAACACCGGACGTTGCGTATTGTACCTTTCGATTCATTCCGCTCTTGGCGAAATTTTGTATCCATGGGGATCGGAAGAGTAAGAATTCGAAAATACATTTTTCAGAACAGATCTAAATCGAAACTGTTTCAGAATCAAGGCTGAAAACTACAAAGAGCACGAGGAAGTGGTCCAAGCAGGCATAGATGCCATAGCCAATGGAAACTTTCAGTTCCCCTCAACTTACAAACAAGGTCCTTCACATAGCCTCTACGTTACCGGTGGATGCTCAAGTGACTATGCTTATGAAGCTGGATTTCCCTTATCACTAATTTGGGAGCTTCCGGAAGAAAGAGGCAACTTGACTTTCGAGTTCCATCCGCCAACGAATCTTATTGGGGAGCTTGTTGAAGAAACTTGGATCGGTATACGCGCCATTGCAGAAAAAGTTATGGACAAGTATTAAAGCAATTGGAATTTTTCAAAGACATATAATGACAAACATTGAGCAAAATGTATGTTATTGTATGCTTTGGAATTCTGAAATAAATATTTCTGATGCTGTTATTGATACGTTGAAGGAAAACTATTTAAAAAAATTAAGAAACATCCATATTCCTCAAACCAACAAGCTTTTTTTAAGTGCCTCTGTGCCCGTCTTCTTGGCAGAATAGATACTTTCTCGGTTAGCGGGGCGTATGAGTAATGTCAGGTCATCATTGTAGCGGCAAGACACTGCCGCAGCTGCATTCCAGCCCCCACCAAAGAAAACCAAATGAAATGCAAATTTTAAGTGCCCCATGCAGCTGGAACTGCAGTTGAACCTCGAATCGAAAATCGAGCTGGATGTCGAGGGAACGAACGGAAAAACTGGACTTGGGCGTGGAGTCCAGCGGGGAAAGGAGATCGCAATGACGTGGCCGGATTGGTTTAAAATAAATGTTATTATTTCGATAAGTTGGCGTGTTTTTGCGGCTGTGCCCACATTTAATTATGCCACAAACCGGACAGCACAAAAAGCGAACGGCAACCAAAATCAATATCACTTCGTGCCGAGTTTTTAATGAACAATTGTCGGGGCACACAATTTTAGCACATTGTAAATAAGCAATTGAATTGGCGCTGGAGTGGCGTTGCAAGCTGTAAGTGAGTGGTACGAGCGCAACGATATCTGCTCTCTGATCCCAAAAAAAATGAAGGAAAAATATAAAAGACACAGGCGCGAGCCTCCCGACAGTCGTCGCCCCATTTGGGCTGCATTTTGCGGGCTGTTCGTTTTAATCAAATTCACATTAACAATAGCAAAGGCTGCTTGAACAACTGCAACACCAACTGCAGCAAAGACAGCAAAGGCAGCAATTTTAGCGCAGCTGCAGCAAAGAAGGCAAGTCACAACTTTGTATGAGACACGCTAATCACTTGCCTCTCAAATCGGGTATAACAGACCAAGTGCAATCTTTGGGAGGCCAAGATATGTGTAGCTATGAATTCGAGGGCAAAAAATGCGGTTAGAACTTTAGCTTATTAAAACATAATGCAGACAGTCAGTAAAAAAGGTTTGCAGCTATATTTATATATTTTTTTTTTTAATGCTAGTCTAGTGCTTGTATAACAATTATTAAAGTAAGTAGGAATTTTTAAGTATTCACGGGTTTTACTATACAAAAATGTCAGTACATGTTAAAAATAATATTAATTTAATTTAATATTAACTGAATTAGAATATATCGGGAAATGGATAAATGATTTATTTAACACTAGTTCGGAGGTGAAGCCCATCAATAAAACTACTTTTGTTAATCCCGTATATCCATAAATCCTATATAATTACCATTTATTATTATGGTTCACATTTTTTCATGATCGATAATATCGTCCCTAACTTTATGGTCATTGTATCACCATCTGAAGCACCATTAAGCCTTGTTCTATCTACCTCCACGGAACCAAGTTGGTCGATTGAGTCGATCTCTGCCGATGTTCAGTTATGGATATTTATAGTTTTTGTCTCGGTACACGCCCCAAAAACATTGGCAAACACAAAAACAATAGCCGCCTGCTTGGACAAGTTACCAAAAATAGACCAAAGCCGGTGGAACCGAGCGAAAAGGCAAAGCCAACTGAAATGGGTTTGCAGCTGAGATGAAGAAAATGTTATGAACAAGTTCGGTGTGGTTAGTCGGAAACTGCCGATAATTGCTGTGGTTTTATGGTCGAGAGTAATTCTTACACATATATAGAAAATAGCTGAAGTGCAATTCGCGTTGGACATTTACGGTGATGGAAAAAACCGGACCGAAAGGCACCGATAATTGAAAATGTAGTTCGAATGCGTTTGGCGATAATTTGCATGCCCAAGGTTGACGCCTCTAATTGCAGGCAAAGAAAACCACTGGGCGGTGCATCAAATTGCGGGTTTATGCCTTTCCGAATGCCGGTTCGTTAAGCGGACCTGACAGTTATTACAATGTGCCACGCCCCAAAATGAACCTAGGACGCAGAACTAGGGCTGTGCCACATGGTCAGGCGGATACTGATAAGCCATTTGGACGGACTTGGTTGGTAGGTAGGTAGGAAATCGCGATTCGCGATTCGCGGCCGCATGTGGCAGTGCAATTTATGGGATCAACAGACCCGTTAGTGCCAAATTACAAATGGGCCTGTGGCAGCCCAGTGCAAAAGAGACGTGGCAATAACCAACAAGACATTAACCCTAAGCAGCCAGTTGCGGCGCATGCCTCGATGCCTCCGATACCTCTGATACCCCGATGCTGCGATACCTCAACTGCCCCGATTCCTCGATGCCCCAAAGTCGGTGCCCCAGCTGCAATGCGTTCTGGCCGCATATGCTCCATCGCCCAATAATTGCCAGCCTTAAATCTGCTTCCCTCCTTGCACTCAACCAAATTTATGGCTACCTCCCTAAAACTTTACACATGTATAATAAACCAAAAATATTAATCAAAAATTAGGAAACAAATTAATTAATTTATGTTATTAAAAAGAAGCTGAGAATGTCTTCTTTATTAATAACTATGTACAGATTTATGTTTGTGAGTGCAAATTGTGTTAGATCTTTTCTGGAAATCCCAATGTGGTTAGTTATCAATATCTTTCAAAAAATTCCACTCATATTTGCCGAGTGCAGTTGCACACAATCTTTGGCGAGCGGCAAGGGAAGCTGGAGTCCAAGCCTGTGGCGATTTGGCCAGATACGAGTGCAGTTGCAGTTGCAAGTTGGAGCTGCGGCGATCCAGCGGATTGCCAGAACGTCAGAGCGACGGACGGACGGACGGACGGACAAACGGCTAGACGGACGGACAACCCGACGGACGGGTTTGCTGGCCACAAAAGCATAAAACAATAAAGTTGGGCGCTGCGCAAAGAATAATCGCATAAATCATGCAGACTCGCGGCGGCGTCTAAACTCCACTAACGGCAACGAGGCTAAAGCTCCGTACCTCTGCAAGAAGTTTGAGCGGCACAGTGGCAATAAAGCGATTGGATACTGAGATTGATACTGCTCAGATTGTGTGCTTATAAGTTAACTATTATTTCAGTATATAATTTTACTTTTTCATACTGCTACCACGCTGAATAGATGGCAATTCGGAGCTGGCGATGTATATAAACTACTGATGACGATCAGTTTAATATGGAGTAGTTTTCATAAATAAGGTTAAATTAAAAATCGATTAAAATACCAACAGAAAACAGATTCTATACTTTCGGAATTTTGTTGATATACTTGTTTTGCATTAAATGTTAAAAGATCACTTGACGATGTAGTCCCATTGATCCAGAACGCTTTACATGCATATAAGCCACATCATTAAGACCCTGCCTTATGCAGTCAGCTCAGTGAATTGTGAAAAAATAAAAACTAGATGGGCAGTGGAGCAGCGCTAATCCGCGTTGACATCTCGCCCGTTGTATATGAACCGCTTGGCCCACTGTGCCACAATGCAGCGGCAACACTTTTCTTGCCTTAAGCCAAATTTATAGCGATCTAAGTAGGTATAAAGCGCTCATTTTGTGGCAACAACAGCAAATGTGCAGCGACGACGACAGCGGCGACTTCGACTTCGTTACGTTTTCGAGGAGTGGCCAACAGGAGTGCGGCTATTGTTTTGGCCAAAAGCCTCCAAGAGAAAACCCCCCAAATCTCCTTCATCTGCTGCTATTGTTTTTGCCTTTGTAATTTCTTTATCCCGTTGGCAGTGTGGCTCTCTTTGGCCAAGAACAATAGAAATGCATTGCACGAAAGCCGCCAGGAGAGAGCGGGCCAAGAAAGAGAGCTCAGGCTGAAGCTAAAGCCCAAAAAACCTGCGGCTATTCCAAAACCGTTGACATGCACCGGAAACAATTAGGGTGTATTCCTTAATTCGATAGCAAAATTATAGTAGTAGCAGTTTTTTCTGATTGAATTAATAATATTCTTTAATAATAAAGAATCAAAATAAAAAATACTAATCAGGTAATCAAATAAAAATATGTCATCCCTTTTGTATTTTGTATTAATATTATTTTAATGAGTTATTTGAGTACATTTGCATATTTCTTAGTTTAAGAGCTAAATGTTTTCTCAGTGTGTTGGAAAGTGGGCGCGGTTGCATATGCAACCAAAAAGGGGGAGAGTCGAAAGGCGGCTAAAATAGGGTTCCTACCTCTGCTCACTCGTGCGCGATTTAAAAAGAACTTCTTCCTGGGACTTTCAGTTCGTTTCTGTGCTCGGCCTTCGTTGTGGTAAACAGTTGGCCAACACTCAAAGGGGCGGGGGGAGCAGTGAATAACTGGGACAGTTTGGGCCAACCGAAAAACAAATCCGCTTAAAGCACAGCATTACATTCAAAATCTTTGTAAAAAAGGCTTTTAAATTTTTTAATGATTTAAGTTATTTTTTTTTTAATTAAACTTTTGAGAAACATCTTGCCCTGACAAACACTTACACATTAATTTCTTCATAGATGTTTGAATCCCCAATAATAAAAAACGGCTATGGAAATTTTTTTTCTAGCTTGCCCAAAGAGACAAGCAAGAATTTCCTTTTATTTGATTAGTTCGGCGAGCAGCCTGCACTCCCGATTCAAGCCCAACCAATTGGCTTTCTAATTCCGGCCAAAGGGGGTCACTTTGGACAACTTGAAGCAGAGAAATATCGAGAAAATCAGCCATTAATCACTTGCTATGACAAAATGCAAACCAAGGAAATGGATCGAGTCCTTGGGAGGGTTTCCAAGAGAGGTCGGTGGTAAGAAGTGTGGTTTCGGGGTGTTAGACAGGTCAAACCGGTTTAATGCCGCTCCATCGCCTGATCCTCCCGCTTGGCCCCCATCTTTTCCAGCTCCTGCTCCTGGTCCTGATACTCGGCTCATTATTATGCGCGCATTGTGCGTGGAAAGGCAACAGGAACTGGGCATTGCACATGGGCATAGGAATTTCAAAAGCCCAGGGCCCAGACCAAAAACTTGAAGCGTGCTCCGATTCTCAATTGCTGGCAGTATGGCACGGTATGGTGCATATGCCTCCAGGGACAATTCATGCAGCTGACCGGCGGAAAAAGGGGCAGCAGGGGGTTCACTTGGGGGAATCGTAAAAGGAAGCCAGTCTGGCAAAACTGCAAACTCGCAATTAAACAAAGCCCTTGCTGCACAGACAACGCATCCCGGTGGCAACGTGTCGGCATTGCATGTTGCTAGTTGCAGCAGCAACATCGCAGAGGCAACAACTCCGCCTCAAAGGACTCGAAACGCATTTCCGCCGACGCTGACAACGTCGCTGCATTTTGCATTTTATGCAAACATCGCGTATCGGGCCGATCTCGTTTCGACTTTGGGTGGAGACCATTCCCATCTCCATCTCCATTGGCCAAATGTGGTCTTGTCATATTTAGTTGGCAGAACAAAGCGTTCGCCATAAGCGCTTGCAAATCGCCAGCAAATCGCTGGGGAAACGCTATGCTCACTGAACATGCTGCATTTTAAAGCGTTTTTAAACGCTAACAAAACGGAGCACAACCGTGAATGCATATAACTTTAGAAGGGGAGATATTTGCATTTAGGCGTTTTTTTGACTTGGGAATTTAGAGGACTGGGAGTCACTGGAGTTTTACAAACTTACTTTCTATTAAAATTTACAACATTAATGTTACTTTTGAAACGAACTGAATATTAAAGATAAAAAACTTAAACCTGATTACAATAAACTGTTGATCTTTAAGGCGCTTACATGTTACACAATTTTAAAGTAAAAAACACAGAGTTGTCAACCCCAATTTCAGATGCTGTTGACCTATAAATCCTTTTGGTTTGGGTTGAAGCCAGAAATTGCTCAACCTGAGCACCATTTTCCCAAAACCCAAACTTTATCCCAGCGGTTGTCCCAATTTGATAAAAAAAAACCTGAGAGGAACTGAGGCGTGGTAGAAATTCACTCGCCATGTCCACAATGCAAATGAGGTCCTTTCAGCGATCCTGGACATTGGTGCCTTGAACAGTTCCATCTCCATCAGAGGCCTCATCATCCTCGTCGCTGTGACAATTTAACACACAAATTCAGTGAAGCGTCAACTTGGGCAGGCATAAATTTACAAAATTCACCGCTGCCAACTCTCCCTCGCCGATATGTGCTTTAATTTTCCTTTTTCTTTCAGTTTTTCCTTGCCAGTTTCGTTTTTTTTGCTGTACGAGTCAGTGAAGCGAAAAACTTTACAATCCATCAAATTAATGGAGCAATGTGTCACGAGGAGCCCTCTGGAGCAGATTCCCTGCACTTCGGACTGACAAACCGAGTGATACTGCTCCTTTTGTTCCTGCTGGTGAAATGTCATCAACTTGAAATTGTAAATCAAGCAAAAATTGATTGAACAAAGCGCTGCGCTTGAGGAGCCAAAAGAACTGAACAATGAAGTTAAAGGCCCGGGGAATGGGAGATGTACCCGTGGAGAGAAAGCCAAGGGGACCGACACTGACAATCTGTTGAATAGATTTGTGCACAGATTATGCACTTCCACCTTTTAGATGCCACAACAAACATCCTTTGAATGAGAAATCGAGGCTGTGTGGTGCTTCTAAGCGATGTCACTGGAAAAAGGCGTTTAACATTTGAGAGTTGATCCGTTTTGTTATAATCCTTCTTTCAACAGCATTACATGTTAATGAAGTGTATTTATTAATGCATGAAATATTTGCATTAATTAATAAAGTCCTAAATCGAATCAACATAAATGCAAATTGAATTAATTTTCTAGAAATCTATTTCGATTCTGTGACAACCATTGTTTTGACCAGTTGAAAAAACTGGAAGCTATTACCTATTTAATAATCGTATTTTATATGTTCTTATATAAGAAAATACCTCAGATTAGAGGTGCAGTTTCCTGTAGCCAGTAGTTGTTTTTTTTAACAAGGAAATATACAGTTTAAAATGAAAACCAATCGGTAAATCATAAGGCTGTGTGCGACTGCAATCTGTCAAAAGTGTGTCCACTCAAAAAAAAAAACGTAGCCCTCTGGCAGTGACAAGACTTTCGAACCTTTCACCTGGTACCTGATAGTACGAAATACAATTAACACAGATAATGTGCCGCTGGGTCAGCCCACTTGGCACCACATGGCCACTCCACAACGTCACAACATCACCACATCACCACGTCCACCGAAAAGTCGAAAGGCCTCCGAGAAGTGTCCCCACCTTGTCCAGGGAACTTGCAACTTGGGAACTGGGCGCTTGGGTGCCTGCGACCGCCTTTCACTACACAGAAGTGGCTTTAATGCAGTTTCCTGGGCAGCGCGGCGATGGCATAATGAAAGTCCTACGCCATTGCCATGGGTGAAAAACTTTCGCAAATATGCAAATCGTCCCACTGCCATTTGCACGTACAAATGTAACGAACATTTTATAGACTTATCACGCGACACGCGGCCGACGAGAGCGGTCCATAAATCTAAACGATATGCGCCCCATTGCCGCCCACTTGCAACTTGCCACTTGCGATTTGCAGTGCTGATGGTGGTGCTGCTGCTGTTCATATTGCTGTTGGTGTTCGGCACTCAGAAAAATTATACTTTTAGTAAATATACTTTATAGAATTGAATAAAATTGAGCGTATTCAATTCTAAAAAGTATATTTTCAAAAAGTTTAATGGTTTGAGCAGTAGTAAGGTAACAAAAAATATGTCTTATGATCAAATTGTTTCTCTATATACCCTCAATTGTGTTCTAAAGGAATTTTTAATAATTCAGAAACCTAAGAATCAACTTATTTATGAGGCAAATTTGCTTAAATAGACCAAGAGAAAATACGTATTTGACAACTATAATCATGGGGTTTCTTTTTATTACAAATAGTTTTGAAATTATTATAAATAAATATATACAAGTATATAAAATGTAGAACAAGGATCGTTAGGATAGGGTACTTTTAAAGATTTTTTAACATACGCTTTGCTTCATTTCTTTTTAAATTGAGACGGTTTGAAAGTGCCTTTAAAACGGCGTAATATTACAAATTCATTTTTTTCCCAGTGTGATGTTTGTGCTTCTGCCTCTGATTTCGCCTTTTGCTGATGTCGACGTCGTCACGAGTGGCAACAATTAATTTTCATACGCAGACGCAGTTGGCCATCGTGGCTTTGGGGCTGTGGAGCTGTGGTGCTGTGAAGATGTGGAGATGTGGAGTTGAGGCTACTCTGGCAAGACTGAGAGTTGGATCCGCAGACATGTGGACGGGAGTTTCGGAGTCTTCGACAGAGGCGACAAACAAATTGCACATCGATGCGACTGAGAAGATGTCGACTTGTGGCATTCTAGGAAAATAAATTTAAATAAACGCAAGCTCTCCCTTCCTGTATTTTATTTTCTTCCTTTCTCAGAGGACAAAGCGATAGCGAATGAGAATTGAAAATGCAAATTTGCGCGAAAATAAAATCAAGTGAAGTGGCAGCAGCAGAAGCATCAGGATAAATTGCTGAGCGGAGTGGAGTGAAGTGGCTTGGAGTTGGGGCCACAAGTGTTTTAACAATGTTTGCATGGCGCATTACGTGATTTGGCCTCCGCCCACAGCTCACTGCCCTTCCCCAACTCTGCCGGCTCATCCTCAACCCAATCCCAATCCTCCCACTTGGCTGCTCCTTGCGTGTTAGTACCGTGTTTAAATTTGAATAAAACGCAATGCGAAGACAGCGAAAACAGCGAAAACAATGCGATGCCTAGTCCAGAGATCAGGTGATTTTGGAATGCACTGCGATTGGGAAGTGAATCGGCTCAATCGGTTCAATTAGGACATTTTTGAGGATTAATTGCACATTATATTTCGTGAAAAGATGTACAATTTTTTCCTTTAATAAATGTAATATCTATGAGATATTACTGGCATTAAATTATGCAGGGATAGTTGGGTCATCTTCCTTGTTTTTTATATTGTATGTCCTCTGGTGATGACAAGTCCCTTAGCAAAGTAGTGATACCCTTTTGAGGGTACAGTATACCGGCGATAAGAACATCGCATCGAAGTGGGTGTTTCTGGCGGCTGCTACCACTCGATCCCATTGACGCCTCCGCCTTCGTCTTGGCCCCTCACTGGCTATCATCGCCTCCGCACTCCGGCCTCTAGACTCCAGCAACGGGTCCTCCAAGAGCCACCAGCTCCCTTGTCTGCGGAGCGACACTTTCCGAGGCTCTGGGCGTAGATAACATTCTTGGCCGGCGACATTTTGCATGTCTGGGGCTTCCTTCGCGTCGAGAGTCGATAAATTAGCGCATGCATCTTCATTTCGATGGTTGGGAAGTGCATTAGTACCGGTGAAAGGCTTTAGCCGGAGACCTGGGGGCAAATCAAGAACAATGGGGTTGCAGGATGCCCTCAACTCCGTTCAACAACAGCGTTCTCCTTTTCCATTCCGGTCATTCCGGCTGAGTCATTATTAGAATCTGCAGCTGCGATTGCACCGGCGGCTCAAATCCAATTACAATGCAAAATCAGCAGGCACACACACAATGGTTAGGGATTGTTGGTGCCCAAGACGCTCCGAACCTGAATCCAGTTGCCTCCATTTCGATCGGCAATTTGGCCTTAGCTCCGGACATGGCCGAAAGCCGCTGGCGAGCATTGTCCACTCTCTGTGGGCCTTTCTGCTTTATTATAGCAACGCTTATACAGATTAGAATAAATCAACTTGTCCCCCCGCGCAACGACTAGACTCGTTCTGCTCTCGTTTTGTCTGTCCGGCGATCGGAGAACTCTACCGGCAACAAGAATCTACACTGACCAGTTGGTCGTATGCAGCTGCCTTGGTTGTGCAGAGAAAAAAACATGAAATCTGATGATTTACATCATTTTTAATACTCTGGATACATTACCATTTATAAATTGGACATTGGAACAAGTGCAAAATTAACGAAAAAGTAGTATAGGAGGCATAAAACCATATAAATGATTATTAGATTATTATTAAACATTTACGTTTATGTTTATTTTTTGTTGTAGTGTAGTATCTGAAATCCAGACCCTGGACTGACCACCCTACATCCCAGATAGTTCGCCGCAGATCCCCATTAACTGCGCACCGACCAAAAGGATGTAAAAGCGGAGATAAGCAGGCAAATAAGTTGGCTTACGCTAGAAAAGGAATTAATAATGCAGAAATGATGGGCTGCACTTTTCAGGTTGCAGGTTGCTTTACGACCGGACGACGAGGATCGGAAATGCGAAATGTATAGTGTATTGGGTATTGGGTAAGGGAGAATGTATAACAACACCATTCAAATGATCTTCGGAGGAATTCGCTGTACTCGCTGTTGCGGTTGAAACTTTTCTGGAGCTGCAAGATGTCTATTAAGCTTATATTTACATATGGTTTAGCCAGGTTAAATATGAAACGACTACCAGATACTCCTTGCGAGTTTTCTTCCTTGCTAGATGAAGAGCGAATGAGAAATTTAATTATTTTCTCGCATATCCATATAAATTATAATAAAATATAAAAATAAACAAATACATAAAACATATTCAAAAGTGAATAGGATCGGCTATGGATCCTGATATTCTATATGGTCGGAAACTAACTAACTACAAACTATCAACATCAGCACATTTAATTTATATAATCTTACATATACATACATGTAACTTGGCACTCACATATCGTCGAAGGTCAAAGTTGTTAAAAAAATTGTTTACAACTTTATAGCCCTATTTAAGCTTCTCTGTGAGCCCCAGACCCAAACTCCAACACCACCTTGAGGCTTAATGTTCCGTCCAGTGCATCGGAGAACATAAACTCCAACACTTGAGCGACCAACAAGCATTGGACCCAAGCAAATCCTACAAATTAAACGCATTCAAGTGCAAGATGCAGGAATTTTGATTGGGTCAACCGAGTCGGAGAACTCCGCGCGGTAGCTGAAAAATGCCATAACAAAATGTGTCAAGTGCCAGACATAAATGCCTAAGTAAGAGAGCTCTGCGAAGAGTGGAGTAAAGAACGGACCCCGAGATTGGGGAACAATGATGCCATGGCCTGCGGCCCTTTTGCTGTTTGCACTCGCCATTCGACGTGGGGCTGCTCGAATCGAATCGAATGGGATCGAATGGGATCGGGCTGGATCGCCTTGGATCCTTGAAACAATAAATTTTCGGTGCGTCATTTTTTGTTTGGTTCTCCCGTTGGCAGGCTTTTGGTTCTTGTCCCGAGCCTTTCAATTAAAAAAGCGCAATTGGGGCTATACGGGCTAGCCAATCGCTGGGACTTGTACTTATTTGTAAGTTGCACGCATGCGGCTCCAGCTCTTTCTTTCTCATTCCGAAGTCAACGGTCCTTTCTGAGTTTCCATTAATTTACATAAAAATATCTTAATTGCGAGCCAGCGACAGCGGCAGCTCCATTCGATTCGATTTTTTGCGCTTATCAATGCGATGTCATGTCGCCGACGCCCTGCGCTCAGAATCCTCCAACAGTACACTGAAAAAAAAGAAATCTATATGTTAGACGCAGGATACATTTAGAAAAGAGAAATAAATATAAAAGAAAACTCCTCATGCTTGTTTATGTACAAGAAGGTACTTACAAAATTAATTTGAATTTTTAATATAAGTTAGTGAAACAAATTTGGAGATCAGAGTGAGCTCCCCTCCTTTCTGAAAAACGTACGAGTCACCACCACGTCAAGATCGCCATCTCGATCCACATGGCATCCACTTCCAGGGGGCAGCAACACATGTCGGGCGACACTTGCAACCCGCCAGTTGTGGAGCATCCGATGTCCTCCGTCCTGCGTCCGCTGTCCAATGAGCCCGACGACTCCTTTGTCCATGCATAATCGCTGATAAATGTGGCTTTCGGTGCTGCAAAAATGATTTGTTGATAATTAATGCAGTCGCCTTGGGTGGGGGCAACAAAAAATGGGGGACAAACTGCCCGAAACCCGTTTGCCGCATGCCGCATGCCGCTAAAGAAACATTTCTTATATGTACGAGTATAAGAACAGCAGCGAGCAATTTGTGCCACTGTTGTTGTGGTTGTTCTTGCTGTTGCAATCAGGCCTTAAAGGCAATCAACGCACAGTAATTCATGCCGCCTGACAGCACCAGCTCCACTCTCCAGACTCCGACTCCAGACTCCAGGCTCCATCTCCAGATTCCAGATCCCCGTTCCCATTCCAATCCAAAATAAGCCAAGTGAAAATTGTTTCCTACGATTTTCTGCGCCTGCGTCACGCAGTTAATTGTAAATAGTGGAAGGGGGCGGTGAAGTGGGGGGTGGGGCCAACATGATCGCAATTAATGGGGCCAAAGTTAGTCGGCTGCTTAATCGTGGACACTTGATCAATTTGGCACGCAATGCGATCGGTAAGGAAAAAATTAGCGAGCAGATGGGAAAGCACTATAAGCACTTTATACATTAGACAGAAAGAAAGATATCAATATCATATATAAAAATATATATATTCAGAATATAACTGGAATTTATACATAGGTATCCTGCTCCAGTGCTCTCGAATTGAGTGGTTTATCCAATTAATTTTATGTGTTAAGACCCTGTAACTTGTTCTTAAAAATTAGTGGTTAAAAATATTTGTTCGATTACCAGATATTCTTAAACTAAGTTCAGCAACTTTTCTTAAACCTAATTTCTTGATTTAAAAACCACAACAGTCAGAAGACGGGTGCTTAATAGCACAACTTAAATACAACTCTGTTAATGGTGCAGCCCTGGTAAAGGTAATAACCTTAACTAGGCAGCCCTGGGAGCTTTCAATTTACGTATTTTATTTCTAACTTCGTTCAACGTCAATCGATTTAATTGAGCAATTTCGAACATGAATTTGAACAAAGCCAGAAATGAAATGATCACGATGTCCGAGCAAGTGTGCAAGGATGCGGAGCAGTGGCAACGGGGGATCCAGAATGGTCAGGTGGCCATGAAGCAAATCAGGACCATAAATCTTAAGCTATTCAGCACGGAGAATAAGCTCAACAATGCGGACTCCCGTAAGGAGCTGCAGATCACGGAGAAACGAATCAACCAGTTGTACCAACGCCTCCAACGTCCTCTCGCTACGATAGACAAAATCTTGAAGACCCTGACCGAGATCAGGGACAACACTGCCAGGATGTTAAACCGCTTGACTCTATTTTTGGACGACGATACACTGGCGAAGCACATGATCACGCCCAAGCTCGAGAGTTCCAAGCTTCTGGGGGTGCTGCAGTTCCTGAGCCACCGTTACGATGCCGAATGGGAGGTCAAGGAGATGGTCGTGAGTAAGTCGGCGATCGGGCATGGTTTTTCTTTTTGGTTCTATCAACATTGGGCCGATCCCAGATTCAAAAAGACAGAGTTGAAAAGTAGCTAAGAGGTAGAAGAAAGCGTTTCCGACCCAAAAAAGTATATATATTATTAACAAGGATCACTAGTCAAGTGGATCTGGTCACATCTGTCTGTCCGTATGTCCGTATGACCACTGTGATCTCGGGAACTACACATAAAAGCTAGACAGTTAAGAGCATGCAGATTCTAATGTCGCCTACGCTTTGCAATATTATTGCCGCGTCCTCTCTAACAACGCCCACAAACCGCTAAAAGCTGTTATAATAAATTATTGATTGCTTTCTTTATTCCAAGCCAAAAAACATTTTTAAATTTCTCCTTCTTTCAAACACTAAGCTAAGTACACAGTATGTGAACAGTATTTCTGTTGTTTTTTAATAATCAATAATAGTCATCGATATTTATGTTCTTTGCAGACGACCTGGAGAGCATCAGCAACTCCTATGAGCTGGATCTTGTGATGGATTGCTGGACCATTTGCAGTCACGCAGGTGGTCCGGAGTTCTCCAACATGATGCGCGAATATTACCTGATCATTGATCGCCGGCGACCTGTGGTGAAGCCAATGTGAAACGAGGAAATATCCTATTTTCGGTATACCAAGAGGGTCAATTACATTTAAATCCACTATATTAAGAAAACACGTTACGTTTTAAATTTGATGTTAGTTTTATTTGAAAAATTGTTTTTTAGTTTGTATTTGTTACCGCCTGTTTGCCAAACAAATCTATAATCTGTAAAGAAATTACAAAAAATTTGTTGTTCCTTTTTTGTGTCGTTTTTGCTTTGCACATTTAAAATTTGACCCATTTTTTGACCTTTGCTATTTGCTCTTCGATTTTGCTCTTGTTTCGTTTATGACTTGGTAGCAAAACAAAACTTAATTGTAATTTTACTACAACAACATTTTGTTTTTGCCCTTTAATTCAATTGTATATATTATATAATATGCAATTCTGTAGCTAGATTTTGACATTCATGTTCTCGTACAAATCTCGATATATATTTGTATATATATAGTGTGTGTATGGTGTCTATAACATGCGCTCTTTTGTTTTATAAACAAATGTCTGTCCTCACTTGAAATTGCTCCACGTCCTTCGATTTTGGGGATTTGTTTTGTTTTCGGGACTCATCGGTCGGATGTCCTCGAAACTAATTTAACTTAATAATTGCATACTAGGCTAGGCTAGTAAATGTTTTCCTCGACAACGCTTAATGCACTTTTTTGTTTGTATCTTCCTTTGCTTTGTGGTTTTTTGCTTTTCTCTTTTTTGTTGTTTAATTTTTAATTAGTTCTCAAGCCTTAAACTTGTCCTAAATTATCTTTACAATGAACGTGTATAACTTGTAGTCGCTCGCATTTCCTCAACTTAATCTCCAAGTGAATTCTGGTTGTCCTTAGTTTAATCTAATCCGTATTTAGAAAATGTTCAACTCGTAAACTGAGTTTTATTTATTAAAAAACTGTTCCCATTTTGGTTTTAAATCCATATCCATATATATTTTTCCTTTTGTTTTCTTTATTTATTTTTTTTTTTTTTGGTTTCGTTTGCTATGAATGCTTGTTGTCAATTGTTGCGGTAAATGTTTCGAGTTGGCTTTCATTTTTTATATTTCTGTTTTCAAGACATTTGTTGTGCTTTACACTTAATTATTGCTATAATTATTTGCTTTTATTGGCGCCCGGCAAATTTGGTTTCCCGGGAAATGAATGAGAGAGTGTGTGGCAACTGAAACCTTAGCTAGGAAAAACTTGGCAAGCACGGTAATATCGATCTCTAGAAAATGATTGTAAGCGGCTCCTTATGTACAGCGTGCACTTGCGTGATATATAGATATGGGTGTTCTATGTGGGTTCTGGGATAGTTGGATCTGGATTTGGAGGCGGAGGCGAAATCAAATGAAATAATGAACAATCAGGTTTGCAAACAAGTTCGGTTTATTACACAAATAAAAAGAATACTAAATGAAATCGAAACTACTTAAAAGATATGCATGTGGGGTGTTGTGTTTCTATGTTGGTGTTGGTGTTGGTGTTGATAATTACTAGAAAACGTCTTTGTAATCGTAGGTTTTGTTGTTTACACAATTTACGCTAATTAAAATACACAGGTAAAAATAATTTCATTGTTTAATAATTGTTATCTTTCTTTACTTAATTGATTTTGTTTTTAACTTAAGCCTAGCGAAAATCGTTTAAACGTGCAAACTCAATTGTGGTTGTTGTGTTGTTGGTGAGTGTAGAAAGCTTTCCCGTTCTTTACAAACATTATTATTAATTTGTACACATTTTCGTTTAAGTATTCCATTATTAGAAAATTGGCTATGTGAGTGGTGTGTGTTTGTGTGTGTGTTAGTTGTTTGTGGGTTGGGTTCAGTATCTGTGTGAAGTACAAATGTTTCCCTAGGATTATACGAATACAAGAGACAACAAAAAACACACGAAATTAAAAACTCTTCCTAACCGCTCATCCTAATTCTACTCCTGTTCTCGTTCTCCACTTACTCCTACTCCTTCTACGTCCTTCTTCATCTGCGCTAGGCGTCCAGATATATATAGTTTTTATATATGCAATTTACAGTATACAGTTTCAGTTAATTATATGTTTTGTTGTTTCCATTGTGTGGGGCGTTTAATGCGTGTGTTCGGTGTTGTTTTACACTTCCTTCTTGTATAATTTAAATTTAAACTAATTCTCGCTTTGCACAAAAATTTACACAATTTATTGATTTAATTTATTAGATTTAAATAGGGTCTCCTCCTCTGCTCTTCCAATTTGTTGTAAACTAATTACTAATTGTATAATTACACTTCTGTTTTGTTTTGCTGCTGCTGCTGGTTTGCTGCTTACGGCGAATTGGTTGTAAATATGTACAAACTTTGTTACTTATGCTAAAATGTTTCTCGCGTTAACTCCACTCCGCTATTGTATATATATGACCTATGCCTACATGTGTGTGGTTGTTTGTTTGTTGTTTGCTTTTCGCTATTCCATTCGCTCCTCTTTGTATATTTATAAATATTAAACACTAATCGAACGCCAGCCTATGTATATGTATAAAAAATAAAATTAAACAAACAATTCTTGCACTTGACACTTTTACAAATTCTCGACGACTAATAAATAGTAATGCTGTTGCTGTTCAAAACTTATCGGTAGACGATAATGTTGTATCCGCCGCTCTCATCGGTGATCGGTTTATGTTTAGTTTTCCTGTTGATTATGCTAAGTAATCTGTGCGTTGCGTTAACTGCTGCTATTGCTCTGGTTGTTCTGTTGGTGTTTTTGGATTCTGTTAACTTCTATTCAGGGTTACTTGGTGTTGATTCTGTTCAAGATCCTTTCGGTTCTGTATTCTGTTGTTCTTTCAAGATTATATAGCTAGTGGAAGTTCTGCAAACGGAAGCATGCGACTGCGTTTGATTGATTTAAATTTTAGGTGATCCGAGAATCTAAGGATCTGAGAATCTTAGATCTGAGAACCCGGACCTTAGGCTATGGCAGCCGTCAGATAGTACAGATCCATTAGCGTCTGAACATTTATGGGTAGACAGGAGAGACGATCGTGTGTGTTGGAGTCAAGCGCCAGCCAGGAAAGGGCATTGTATCCCTCGAGGACGAAGCGCAAAACATCCGCTGTGAGAATGGAGTCTAGCGGATGATCGTTGGCTGACTGATGTGCATTGGTCGAGTTGAGAATATCATCGGCAGACTGTATACTGGGCACATGGAGATGTAGGGCTGTCTTCAGAAACACGGGGCAAACATCTTCTAGGTGCGGACAAGCGGACCAGAACCAAGCGGGCATGCGACCGGTTGGCGCCGTGGACACCATGTAACCCACTGATATTGGCTGCTGATTAAGTGAACCAACCTGAAATGGTAGGTAAAATTAGTAAATGTTTTGTCAGTGGAATATAATGGATAACCCACCTCCTCTACTTCCTGTGGCGGCGTGCATTTAAAGTTGTTACCGCCTGCGCTCTGCCAACTCCGATTGTCATCCATGCGACCGGGACTACCATGATTGGAAACTCTGTCCATGTGAGCTGATTTAAGATAAACCTTTAGTATCCGCATTTAAGGACAAAAATTAAAAAACACTTACTTTCCCAGAACAGATCTCCAATGTCCGCATCGCTAAAGTCCTCGTTGCCCTCTTCCTCGAAGGTTAGGAAGTCGTCATCTACTTGCGGCTCATTTTGGAACTGGCGCGTAAAGGGCTGCGAGAAAGAAAATTAAAAAGCAATTATAACCAATCGTGTTAGATAAAGATAGATAAAAACTTACCGCACAGACGGCGCTAGTGGGAAAGACCAGGATGTGGGTGCAGGTAACGTCCTGTGGAGTAGCTAACGGGTTCTGCATTGAAATCTGTGAGAAGCGCTCATCTGGTGTAAACTGATCGGGCATCACGCGCAGCTTGGCATCCGGCTCCAGGGTCACAAGGCAAGCACTCAGGATTGTGGGTGGATACATCAATGTACATTGTTTACACATATCCTTAAATTGCTTGGATGCCTTTTGCAGCTGTTGCTTGCTGAGCAAAAAACTCCAAGACTTTAGTTCACTGTGTCCGATCCTTCCAATGCGGCCGATCACCAAACGCCACATTTGCGATGTCTGCGAGATGATTCCCATGATGAAGTCCATCAATTTCCTTAGGGCGACATAGCGAGCAGGAGCTTTTCTTCTCCGTGCACGATTTGGCACATCAATATTAATGCAGATCTTCTCCAGCATCTCGCCCCTTTCATCAGTGGCGGTGGCCAAAAGCCAAGCCTGATCCTCGCTCAGGCAGTAATTGCAATACATCACCGAATAACGATGTTCATTCTGACCATGCATACTTCCCGCTGATCTGGAGAAGTCCGTTTTGTCATTCCTCTCGTGCATGGGTGCAAGAACAAAAGGAGCCGTGTACATCTTGTAAGCCCGGCGATTGGGTTCATCCTTTGTCTTGAGAAACGCCTCCATATTAGCCGCCGTTCCAAAGCCAGTGAGACTTTTTACGGATTGGGCATGCACCAGATGCCGCCGGCACTGCGAAAATATATTAAGAGCAAGGCACCTAATCTCGTCCGAGAAACGCTTTCGATTGCCGCACGGTCCCAGTTCCATTACCGATTCTAGCGATATAATCTGGATGTTCATCTGCGATCGCACTGAATCAGGAACTGCTTTCAGCAGTTCCGCATAGCAACGAAGCAGAGCAATCAAAGCCAAACGCTCCAATTCGCAGCTATCCGAGGCGAAAGTGAACGGATTGACCACATAAAGGACAATGGCTGACGGGTTGATGTCCTCCAAAGTCTCGCCCATTCCCAATGGATCTCCAAGGATCAAAGCGGGTTTGGTATCACCTGCTGCAGTGACTCCTTTTCCCGTTCCGGGTTCCTGTTTTATTTCGTTGGTCTCCATTGGTTGGACTTGAGGTTCTGTACCCGGCTCCAGCTTGATATTATCAGTGCTTAAATCCCCGCCAGGTAATCCGCTGACTGAAGAGCTATTCGAGGAGGAAGAGCTGCCTCCTTTGGTGTGCGAGTTCCCAGTGCCATCTGGTGGATTCAACAGCGTTTTATCATTTGGCACTCGACTCAGATATGGAGCCAACTGGTGAATAAAGGCAACTGCATACCGACGAATTTGCTCCGCCAGAGCAGCGTGCTCCAGGGTACGCAGCCAATCATCTAAAGGGGTCGTTTCCCGATCCGCGGGCACGTTGTTGCGAGCAGCGCCTACCTGAAGGAAGCCTTCCCATCCTCGAATGGGCGTGTGTTTTCCCAGCTTGCACATCTCGTAGGTGCTGCTTAGTTCCCGGAAATAGCTGCGGGTGCAACTCACCACATGCTCGTTGTCGGGACACACCACCACGTAGACAACATCCCGGGCATAAGAGTACGGTTCCAGGAGAAACTTATCCCAATAGTGGATAGAGTGCGGTGCCACCGAGATCCAATCTTTCTCGTAGCCCACCACCACGGATGGTATCGGTTGGGGTTCACATTGTCCGGATGCACGGCCTGCCAGGCGATGGAATTGGCGCCAGGTTAGCGGTCCACTCACCGTGTTGTACGAACTGGCATCCTTGGAACCTGAGCCGCCCCTCGATTTGCAATGGAATGCATTCTGCAGCATCGGCTGTATAGCATTCATGGTGCGTACAATCTCCTTATTGCTACGGGTGAAACCGACGGGAAGATATGGCCACTTGTGAACTGTCAACCGACCAGCACCAATACCCGCTAGCTTGTGACGCAAAGCAGCTGGTGGTGCATGAAAAGCTGTGAGTTGCTGTTGCTGATGAGAGCTACTGCTACCATTTCCATGGAAGTCCATCATGTTGTCCATACGTTGGTTTTCAAATGCCAATCTCGACTGCTCCAGAGCCAAACTTATAACGTCGTGTGCATCCATAAACTCTAGAACATTTGCAATTGATGCCAATGAAGCAGTAGGTGCTCCATTGGTGCCGAAGATCCTTCGTTGACGGGACATTCGCCTCCGATGGGACTGAAGAGCTCTGTGCACCGAACTACTAGATGTTTGGATGATAGAGCACTGATCCAATAGCAGGTCAAATACAGCATGAGCCAATTGCTCCAGTTGACCACTAGGCAATCCACCCGCTCCGATTTTTTCCAAGGCAGAGCTCGGTTCTCCAGGTCCCTGCTTGATTTGGTTTTTCCTGCTAAGACTCTGGATGATACTGAGCAATGTAGGCTGCTTGTTCCTGCCCGGATCATCCGCGATGCCCGTGATCTCCACCTCATCTTCGTAAAAGAGTCCAGCGCGATGAGAGAGTCTTCGATTGACCACTGCACTGAAACCACACGTACATTCCACGGGATCATCGTCCACATAGCCGGTGATATGGGGATTACTGCTGGGCGGCGTGCAAGACGACGAGTTCGAGCCGCCATTCGGACCATGGCCATGTCCGGAGCCAGCTCCGGGCATCGAGGCTGAGGCTGGCGAACCCCCAAAGGCACTGATCATCCGCATGCCGCCAAAACCGGCGGAGCTGGGTCCATTGAGCATTCGCTGTCCAGCCGCAGCACCTCCAGCTCCGGAAGGGAAAGGATTAAAGCTAACCCCTGGCAGGGGTACATATACTCCGGAATCAGCTCCGCGAATATTGCCGATCTTTTGTGTATCCGCATTGCACACACACACACTGCTACTATCGAAATTGTGATCCCGAAAGACATTCAAGGCGGTATCGTAAAGCAGTATGTTAACTAGGACAGAATTTACTTCTGGTAATTCCTGAAGCAGGGTCGAGGATCCGGCTGTCATCGCTGTTCCACCACTGGCAATGCCCGCATCGCCAGTGTAAGGTATCATACCCATGTGCCCGCCAGCTCCTGTTCCGTGACCCACACCTCCCGCTGCTCCGCCGCCCATACCATGCATGTGTGGATGCTCCTGCGAGTGAAGCGGCCGGTTCAAGTACGACGATGTGGAGGTAGCGGGACTAGCCACAGCCAAGTCATAGGGATATGGCGGTGGCGGATGCGTAGGAGTTGCCCTCGACATTGGACTACTTCTGGCGGCATACGGGCCTATTCCGGGTCCCGGGGAAATTGGTGACATCCCCGCTCGGTGCATAAGCTGCTGCATGGATGCCCCAGGTGGTGCTTGTGGGCAGTTCAACTGATTCAGCAAATACTGACTGCCACCACTGCTCAACGGTTGAGGAACAGTGGAGGGCGTTAATGGTGTCCTCGGCGCCGCTGACAGGAGATCATGAAGATGCTGATGCTGGTGCTTCTGGTGGCCAACTCCTCCCGCTGCCGCCGCTGCTGCTGCGGCAGCAGCTTGTTGTTGCTGCTGATTCTGGAGCTGGAGCTGCTGTAGTTTCTGCTGATGCAATTGGATGCGCTGCTGAAGGGCCTGATGTTTCTGATGCTGCTGCTGTTGAGCTGCCGCTGCTTTAGCCAATGTAGCTGCTCTTGATTTGTGACTACTCCAGGTGGGTTGATAGAAGCATCCCGTAGGCAGAGTCAGCGGCGGCTGTGTTTGACTGGGCAGGTTGGTCAATGGAGCATATCGCGTGGAGCCTACAAACTTCTCCTGTTGCGGTGCTCGGTACACATAGTCCCAGTCATCAATGGGCTCTTCCATAGGGCTACCCAGTTCCAGGTTATATTCCTGCTTCACCATCTTGGAGACAGTCTGAATGGCCACCACGGTGACGGGAGCTTGAACGGAAGCCAGCATAATACTGTTGCTAGGGTTGCTACAGCCTGTTGTGGTGGTGTTTATACTACTCGTGATAGTGGTATTGCAGGTCGTGGTGATACTACTGGTTATATTGGTTGTGGTGGTGTCCACACTGAGATCCGTCATGACCACGTCCGTTTGGCAGGGACTCGAGTTCGGGTGCTGCTGCTCGTGAGAGGGTGGTGTAGGAAACATCTTAGTAAGATCCTCCGCCTGAATATTGCCCGCTCCTGAGGCCGCAGCTGCTGCTGCCGCTGCCACGGCCGCACTGGCCACCGCTGTGCTCCGTTTGAGGTCTTCGATCGTATTGGTCACAGCACTGCAGCCACCATTCGAGGGGTTATTAGAATCGGGCGGTGTGTGGATTTGCACGCTGCTGCACTCGTCGTTCGAGCTCGTTTCAAACAACTGCTCCAGATCATTGAGAGAGGGATTCAAACCTTCAGCTGTGAAGAGATTACCCCCGCTACCACTTCCTCCACCGCTGCTGTTGCCGCCAGAAGATTTCGACGTTTCCTTGCAAGAGGGGGAATGCAATCCGGGCTCTGTCTTAATATTCAATCCCTGGAAGAAGCTGCTGCCATCGGCTTCTACATCACTGCCACTGGCAGTACTGTTGGCAATGCCCACTAGTCCTCCGCCGGAGCTGCCAGCCGCCTGTCCTCCACCGCCTCCTCCTGCTGAGCCTGCTGATTCATCCAAAGAGAGCAACTGCGAGCCATAAACGGATCCTGGCGAAGGCATCACGGGCTTCACGTGGGTTTGCCCTTCGTAGAGGTTCTTGGCATACCTAGGTCGCCGTTGCTTTTCCATTTTCGGACGTTTCACCGTGCTATAGTCCCTGTAGTAGTGAAAATTCGAAAATAAAGCGATGTTTAGGAAAACAAAAAAAAAACACGTACCAGTATTCCTGGTACTGAAAGTCGTAGATGACCTCCTTAAGCCACTCCTCGTCGTAGAAGCTGTCCGGATCCTTTAACGTCAGCTTTGGCGGGTTGTACAGTCGCTTAAAGTTGTTCAAGGCCTCCGTGGTGGAGGTAACACCTCCGACCCCCCGACCTTGAACACCAGGCTCCTGCTTGATGGCCATAGCCGCCAATGGAGTATGCTGCTGCATCTCAAGCTTCTTGACACTTATAGTGCCCATTCCATTCCCTCCAATTGCATTTGAAGGTCCGCCAGATCCGGCGCCGCCAGCTGATGTTGCTGCCGTGGGCGTGGCCGGTTGCTGGGCGGGCACACTTCCTGGACCCGTACCAATGCCTTGCCCACCAGCTGCTCCTCCGCCGGCCGCATGATCCGTATAGGAGGGCGGCTCTACGCTGGGCGTCTGATGAACATAAGGCGAGGCCGTAATGCTCTTGTTGTCGTGCTGGTCAGTTGGCGTGGGAGCCGGTGTATTCTTGTCTAGCAGGTGGTCTATAGGCGTCGGCGGCTGTTGCAGATTGGAAACCGAAGTTGGCGCATGAGGACTCATATTGAGCAGCTGTAAAGTGGACAGAGATGGACATCGTGTTTGTGAAACAAGTTGGCTAGGGGTCTGCACATTTGTTTTTGGGTCGTCACTTTCACTCACTTGCTCAGCGGGCGGCACGGATGTCGGTTGCGAATGCGCCGAATTCGGATGCGGAGAGGGAGCTGGCGTTGCCGGTGATTCCACGGAGGCCACCGGCATCGATGAATCGCCACCCAAGGAATTGCGGGAGTACGTCGAAGCTCCGCCATGTGGTGTTCCATGAGGTGTATTCCCCAGATTTCTGTCGGAATAGAAAAACATGTATATTAAAATTAGCATATTGGATAAATTATTTTAAGATTAAGTGGTGTCTCATTATTTATCGAAAGGTTATGTACAATGTCTTATCTACGTATAATGTAGCTATGTATACAAAGGTATGCGCGTTTATTAATCATTTAAATATATATTATATTACTTGGGATACTCCAGCAACAGAAGTGCCACAAAATAACCATAGCAAAATTAATCATAAAACCATATCCATTGTTTTAAGATTAGATGTAATAACCAAACCGTTACAGCTGCAAAATAATATTGTTTAAAAGAGGTGCTCTTTGTTAAAGTTTATATGGAGTTCCAAATACTATGGTGTCATAAAAGATAAATACATTAAAATAAAGTTTAAAAATCTATTTCTAATTTAGCTTTAAGACACTCCAATTGTTTGTTCAAGTAAACTTTAAAAATACTTTGCACACCCATATAGTTTATATAATATGTGCTTATGTTATTTACAATAAAGAAAACCAGCAAATAAAACTAAAATCATTCCACAAAATGCATCAAACCTTAGAGAATTGAAACAAAGATACATGCGGCACCAAAACCAAAGTATTTAAACTCAATCCAGTATCGAATACGAGTATTTGCAAAACGGGCCATGAGAAAATGAGAACGACAATGGGGAAGTGGATTTCGGGGTGTACGAGGGTGGGGGGCAGTAGATTACTAAGCTAGGCTAGGTGCTACAAAACGTGTTGTATGTCCTTGATATGGAAAATATTATACAATTTGTTATTAGGCCGTTGCTTGCAGGCTTTTGTGTTGTAGAGTTGCTTTTTAATTTGCTTAGAATGTGGCTAGCTAATTTACCAATTACCAAGAGCGATTAAGTGAATTGGAATTAGAAATTGTTATTTCAAGATGACGACGCGTAAATGTTTGTGTGTGTGTTGACTCCTTTTTTTTGGGAGGGGGAGACGTGATGAATTAAATGCGCCCCTCTTTTGATTCCAATGTGTTTCGCAAAGGGCAGAAACAATATTCTCAAAACTAACCAACAAAATAATAAAACATTAATCCAAAGGTTAACAGAGCGTGTGAACCGAGTGGAAATAAAATTATATTAATGTGGATAAAGAGCGAAAGTAAGAGGACTTGTGGTATATATACAGTAACAGCCAAAAAAGTAGCACTCGAGAAGACACCTTTCTCTAAATATTAAGATTTTCAGTTTTATTTTGCAAAGGTGCAACAGATTAACAGATCATAGATATCAAGTATATCTTCGTAAAAGAAAAGGCCAAAGTTTAATTTTGGAATACAACTCAGTATGATTTTGGTTTGTAAACATTTTTCAAATTTGTATTATTTTTTGGATGCAGTAAGATGCAAAGTGGATCTTAAAAAAGTGACTGATTAAGCAAAGTCAGCCGTTCTAGAGCAATGCAATTCGAAAGTAAAAGATCTCAAAACGTTTATATATGAAAATGGATCCCATAGTGCTCTTATTTGATCGCAACGGTATGTTAAAAAAAGAGAAAACTGATTAGCGTTAACCTAAAATATAGGCAGCACTGGCTATAATGAACAGACGCCACTTCACTTCACTCCACTCAACACACAAACCTTTGTTTTGGTATATTGGTGTCTGTGGTGGTGTTGCTGTGGCTTTTGCCTCTAAAGGTGGAGGCCGTGGAGGAGGCGGTGGATGCCAGCGAATGGAGCAATCGCTTGTGGAACGGCACATTGTGACGCCGGGGAGTGCCCGCGGAAAAATTGGAGGCGCAAGTGTTGCCCAGGGAACTGGAATGATGCGATGATGTGACTGCTGTTGCCGGCGGCCCAGGTGTTCCCGGTCGCTGCTGCTGCAGATGCTGCTGGTGGTAATGCTGCTGCTGGTAGGACGACGACGACGAAGATGATGAAGATGACGAGGACGACTTATTGCCACTGGCACCGGTAACTGCTGCTCGCAGCGCAGGCGATCCCAGCGGTTGCTGCGGTCGCTTGTTGTTGCTGATGTTGTTAATGCTGCTGCTGCTGTTGCTACTGCTGCTGCATTGGGCGCTGAAATTTGTTTTTTTGGTTTGTTTCGGGTTTAGACACTAGCAACACAATATATTTAACGCTTCACTTTCGTAGCTCTGTCGCTTGGCTGAAGTTTTTATTATTTGTTGCTGCTGTGTGGGTTAGGTAACTCAAAAGAAAGTTGTATAGAAAAAAAAAAGAAACGGAAAAAAATCTATTGCCTATCGCATGCAGAGATAACAATAAACATAAGGTCAACTACCGCCTTTAACTGCATATTGTTTCTAGGGTAAAGGTACTTTTTTTAGCATGCCATCAAAGCGGGTTCGTTTTGGTTTATTGGGTTTTTTCTAATTTCCCAAAGGAGCACAACATCTCCACTACATCAAGTTTATATCGATTTTATATGCAATTTAAAAAACATTGTTATTATATTAGAGGCAGCAACAAGATATTTAGGGGTCACAAAAAAAACAAAAAACGCGCGCAAGTAAAAGACGAAAGGGTATTTTTAAAATCTCTAGATGGAAACTGGTTTTTTTTTTACAAAATGATTGCATTAGATGTGGAACTATAAAAAAATATCAAAACACAATCACGGTAATAAGTAACGATAGCATATGCCATATATGTATATCTTTATGCTTTACTATTTTTTGTTAAAACCAAAGCCTAAACAGCTTCTTAAAATTAAACTTGCGAACAGCACCCAAACTAACAGAATGAAATATTTTCTCTGATAATTCCAGATATATAATTTCTCTTGAACTACAATTTGAAAACTTCTAGAGATTGGATAAATACCCTTGCATATAGAGAGAAAGAGCATGGCAGGAATATTCCACTATAATTTTAAAAAATCTAAAAGATCGAAACTCACTTGGTGCATATGCAGGGTGCCTTCTGCATGGGATCCACAAAGTTCCAGAGCTTTTGACGTTGCTGCTGCTGTTGCTGCTGAATCTGCTGCTGCACCAGTTGCTTTGAGTCCTGCTGCGGCGGTTTATTCAGCTCATTCTCGTCGCCATCCGCAGATGATGACACAGTTCCCGAGGCGGTAGTAGAAGAAGCAACTGCTGCTGCCGCCGCTGCTGCATCCACATGAAGCGTGTTCATCACGCAATCCTGCCAGGTTCGTTCCGGCATTTCCACGGCAGCCGAGGCGGGTATGTGAGTATTGTTGGTATTGAAGGTGAAGCCCGAGGTGGGCCTTTGATCATAGTAGGGTTGGAAGGCGAGACGTTCCAGGGCGCTGACCGCTTGTGGAGCTGCCTTGCGGGATATCTCTTTGGCGGCAGAAGATGCAGTAGTTCCAACTCCTGCTCCTGCTGGAGCATTGAGGGAAGCTGGACCCAAGGGAACCGCTGTTGCAGATGGAGCTGCGCCCATTGCTGGAGGAGCAACTGCTGCTCCAGGTGGGCAGGAAAGCGAGGCCAGAACAGCTACATCAGCCGCCGCTCCACCCACTGGGCTTTGCATCTTCTGCATCTCGACGAACTCCATGTGCTCCATGTCGTCCAGGTCTGTGACTAGTACGTAGTTCGTGGGATGATACATCTTATGACCACCTGGGGATGAAAATTAAACCAATTAGACTGCATCCCTGGAGAGAAATTAATCTAAAAGTATTTACTCACCCGACACCACTTCCACCACGGGTGGCACATCCGTGTTGTCCTTATTGCACAGCGGAAAAAACGAGGCCCAATCCTCAAGGATCTTCTCGGCTATGGGATCGCTGGCCTTATAACTATTGCCGGTGAGTATGCCCGCAATTCCAAAGGGGGCCAGCATCACCTTACGCGCGTGCGGCGGTGGCGCTGCCTTGGCCGCTCCTTCTCCGCCGTCCAGTGCCTCCATGCCGGCTCCATTTGGATCCTGACCAGGATTAGGCACTGCTCCGCCTGCTGTCGCCGTAGATCCATTTGAACCTGGCGGAGAACTGGTCGCTGCAAAGGCTGCCGCAGCTTCAGCCAAATGCTCCTTGGTCAGCGGACGCACGGCGGGATGCTCGCGCAAATCAATGGAGGCACAAACTGTGTCGCCGTGCACAAAGAACGTAAATGAGAAGGACAAGTGCTGGGAGCTGCAAGAAGATTGGAAATGATTAGCAAAGTGGAGTTAAGCCTATAAGCCCAATATTTTGTTTAAAAAAAAGGTATTTTTGTTGATTAAAAGATTTTTAGAAAAATGAATTTTGTAGTAATGATATTAATCGAAAATTCATAGCTATGAATAAACTGGATAATATTGATTCGTTATGAGAGAATCAAATAGATGAGAAATGTCGCAGGAAGAACGATGCAATGCCACAAGCTTCAATGTCATTGCACAGAGTTCCTGTTCATTATTCTGGGATATTGCCGTATTGTGAATTTGATAAAATTTTCAGCTTTTTCACAAAAGATAACGCATATATCCGAACAGTCTCTGTATATGTATACCGAATCTGTTGCACATCCAGGCACATACCTGCGTCCAAAGAGGCGATCGCTGGAGGTGCAGGGCTGCACAAACCATTTTCCAAAGCGGACAATGTCCTTGGTAAGCACGAATCTGAGGTAAATTTTGGTAATAAACATTAGTTTAAATTTGATATTTATTTTCTGTATGATTCTACCTCTCCATGAGATTGTGCAGCGCCTTAAAGAGCAGCGATCGGCACTCGTAGGTGAGAGCTCCTTTCCAGGTGCCATTCCACAGCGCTTGGTTGGCTAAGAAATAAATAAATAATAGAAGAAAGTTATTAATGTTATTATATTAATTTGTAAAATATATATTTTATTCTTTATGGATAAAAGATAAATAAACACTTAGATTATAAATCTATATCAAGAGTCTTTAAGGCGTTTAAGGTGTACTAGGATTTATACATGTACACAACTTTTTGACAACAGTTGAAATTAGATCTTATTACTTGAAAATCAATAGGTTATTGCCTTATTTAATGTTGTCAAGTATAAGTAAAACGTTCCCGAAGCTCCAATTCTGAAGGCATCTTCAAGCGCCGAGTGTATTTCTCTATTTTGTCAACATCTATTTTTTATTTGATTTCGGGGCTTCATTGAAATGTAAAAGTGGAAAATACCCAAAAACAAGTGGAAGAAATAACCAGAATTAACAGCAAGAGAAATAATGAGAAGAGGCGTCTACAACGTAAAACAATCAGCCTCAAATGACCCCCCTCTCTTTCACAACCACTTTTCTTCTCTCTTTCTTGTACCGACGCGCGCACGCCTTAAGAAAAACATAACTTTTAGGAATATTCCAATTTGTTATTGTTTTGTTTTGTTTTCGTTTTGCATTTTTATCGTTCTTTTAGAAAAATGACAAACAAACTTAGAGCGAGAGGGGTTGAATGCTAGAAAGAGAGAGGAACAGAGCGGGCCAAAAAAAAACAAAGCGGTGGATAAAGATAAAAATATGTGTACAACGGAATATGTAAAAATGCAGCATGAGAAGAGAAGAGATGTAAGAGGTGGAAACAAAAAACCGCCAAGCAACAAAACAAAAATTCGAAGCGGAAGTGCAAACACTTGAAACATAAAGAAAAGGCAGAAGAAGACTGTGGGAATAATAGGAGGGAGGATTTGTAAAAAAATAGAAAGGAAAGTCTAGAAATTTTTGGAAAATTCCTAGCATCCACCCCCACCTTTAACGGACACACACACACTTTCAAATATACTACGGGGTAAATCTCTCTTTCGCTCTTTCTCTTCGATTCCCACGCGTGCATTGATTTCTACTGTTTCTTCTCCGTGGGTCAACAGTGTTTCACGGATAATTACGTAAAGGTAAACAACATGGACAAATAACAAACGCAAAGCAAAAATGGCTTAGCAGTATGATAACTATTTTGGTTGTATTTTATGGCTACTGTTTTCCCCTTCAATGAGATCAGCGTGAGTTTTTTTTTACAACGACGCTTAAAAACTCACAAACACACTTTGGCATACAAGGGCAATGTACGATTATGCCAGTGTGTGTGTGAGTGCGTGAGAGAGTCTGACTCCTCTCTTCATCCTCGTCCACCTCCTCATCCTTACCACTATTATTATTCCGCCATCTACATGTTCCCATGCCTATGCTTCCAATTTCCATCCTGCAGGCCGGCTCTTCTTCGTTTCTCTTCTTCTCTCAGGTCACACACCACACATAAAACACACACATTGACACACTACTCAACGGCGAAAAGTTCAAAGCTCGCCAAAATTATAAATAAATGTCCGCAAGGGTAGGCCTGTCGAAACAAAAGCAACAACAACTGCAGCTTCAGCCACTCTCTCAGCAAACAAACAAATAAAAGGAAATCAAGAGACGAGCGAAGCGAAACGGCAAACAAAAAACAATACGGATGCAGAAGAGTGACTTCAAGCGATAGCAAACAAAATACAATGTTCTCACAGAAGATTATATGAGGTGGTAATTTAGAAAATTTCAAAGAATGTTTTTAAAATTTCCCAACATTACGAAATAACACAAAACATTTTTTTTAACGTTTAAGTATTGAAATACAATACTGTATTCTAATACAAAGCAATTGAAAAGTAAATGTTTTCTTTTTATGGGATTTATAACTGTAATAACATGTTTTTCATTAAGCTTTCTTTAGCTTCAATGGACTGTGGTACCTTCTCCCACCACAGCTGCTAAATATCATCATCTTTCCCTTTTTCCTTCTTCTTAGCTTCGGAACAGGAATTGTAATCGGGTGAATCGGAATCGGGGAATCGGAATCGACGGCGACTGCTCAATGCAAATTCCACAAACACGTAGAAGCTGTCTGTGTGGGTGTATTTTTTTTAGCACGTGTGGTTTGTGCACATGTTGCTGCTTCTCTCCCTCTCCGTTGTTTTTAAAGAGATGGTAAAGAGGTGGCATGTCGCTCTGTGGAAAGCAGCGAGTAAGAGAGAGAGTGGTTGTTTGGGAGACAAAGTGCCGCTAGGCGTGCACTCGTTCTTGTTCACCCACACACGCACACTCTCTTTACTGGCCTTTTTGTTTGTGGTCCAAAAAAAAACATTGCTATTTTAGGTTAGCATTTTGCTATCGCAGCAGATCTCCTCTCCTCTTGCGCACTCTCTTTCTGAGAATGTGTTTGAGAATTTCACAAGAACTGTAACGTGTAATTAAGAGAGCGTTATTTAGCAGTTTTGCATTTGCGTGACACATAATGAAAACAAAAAACGAACACACATAACAACAAGCAGCAACAAATGTTTAATCAAGGTCAATAATCTGAGCGTACACACATTCAAAATATGTTTAGTAATCGCAATAACAAATCGAAAAGCCAAAAGCCAGGTAAAACCACACGAATACAAAAGACTTAAAAAAAAAAACAACTACAAAATGAGCAATAAAGCGCATTGTAATTAAGACCACGATTGCAAACCAGTTTAAGCTCATCGGGAGCCAAGAATCGCAAAAAGAGAGAATCTCTCTGCGACTCTTTCTCTATGATTTGCAGAGAGCAGCACGTAATTATTGGCTCCAATTGTAAAGCACACATACACATCTGCCCCAGAACACACACAAATAAATGTGACAGCTGTTTGAGGTAAAGTCGTATGCCATCGGAGTACAACAACAAACAGTTTGAGTACAATGACAACAAGTAGTGTGTGCGGGTTGTTATTTTATTATTTTTAAACATAAATGGAAATTGGGGGTGTCCTTTAATTCTTCAGGGTATAGGTGTGTTTCACGTTGACGTCTACTGTCCTTTATAATGGTCAAAAAAATGGTAGAAAAGGCAAACAGCATGAAGGGGAAAAAAAAAACCCAAAAGCAATACAATAAGCATGCAAATTAGTTTACTATGGGAGTAAAAGGTGTATTTAGAATAACAACAACTGCATGACAAACACATGATACATTCATACATATTCAATTAAAAATACAAACAAAAAACATTTGTCCTTCTAAATTGTAAAACTTTAAAAAGATTGCTGTGTATTACACATTTACCACACTCTCCGCGGAAAAAAAAAATATGTCAAATCAAGATTTTAATATTGTGGCTAATTTTAAAAATATAGGAATTACTTTTTACGGAATATTTAAACCTGAACTTCATCTCAAATTACTCAGAAATTTCTGGGCGTACTTTGTTATAATTTAAGTTGATAAAACTCAATCGTAAAGAACATGTAATCCTAAAATATATTATGCATTGAAGTATAATTTTTTATTCCACTGTGCTGACTGGCTGAGATTTGCGGCGTTGCCGTTTTCATGTACAGCAAATCAGAGAGCTAGTAACAGTAACAAGGTGTTCTCTCTTCGTCTCTCCGCTCTCTTTCAGAATTTCATTCACACGCATTTGCGGGCACGCACACACACACAAAAACAAAACGACAATTTTTTTTGCCAGTTGCGTTGTTTATGGCCGAAAAAGCTATAAAAAGTATACGAAAATTCGACCAAAAAACGCAGACAAAGTAATGTCAATGTAATTAGTCAATGTCCTTGTCATTAAAAGTGCAATAAATAAAATAACGCAATGACAAAGGCTAACACGAAAAACAACGCGAAGTCCCATCAGCGGTGGAATCAACGTGCATTCAACTCTCAACTCCAGACGGTAAAAAAATGCGCGCCTCAAAAGGCGGCTAACGTATGACGGCAGAACAAGCTAACTGTAAAATCATTGGGCCACAATGACGTAGGCAGATATGAAAAGATACAGTCGGACTTCCTTATCTCGTTCGGAAACTTCAAAGAGAAACGGTGGGTAAATGAGAACTTCTGGAGGGCTAAACGGATGCGAAATTTTGAGTTCTAAATAGGAATAAAATTGTATGTTTGATCAAAACACTATTGAAAAAATTATGATCTTTTACATATGTACACAGTACGACTTATAAATAATTATGCATTATAAAAAATTTATACGGCTACTTATTAAAAAAAGTCCAATTGAAAATTTTTTTTTTTAATCGACTCTCCAATAAATAATAATTACTTTTGGGAATTATTATAAGGTAGTTATATATAAGGTTAAAGTAATAGCCTTTATATTTTTGTTGTGCTTTATTATATTAACTTGTGGATAATAAGGAACCATTATATTTTAACAGTAATTCTTTGAAAGACTGTGATATCTTTAACATTCATATTTAATAAGATAACGGAATTACGGATCTCGAGCGACCTGCGGTTGCTTAGTGGGTAATGGAATTTGCCATGGAAAAGCCGAAACCTCAATTCAAATTCTACGTTGAACAATGTACGTAGTGTAGTATGTAGTACGTAGTTAGCGGTCAGAGATAATGAGGCAATAACAAAAATATTTAATAAATAGTAGCCACACGCAATGGCTGATAAGAGACGAAAGAAATGGAGATGGGGTGTGCGAAAGAGAGCGAGCTTCTTTCGAAGGCCAGTTGTGTGTATTGATATTGAACAACCCTCGAAGAAGCAAGCGAGAGGGGAGCAGAGAAGAAGGGGGAGCGTGAGAGCACCTTCCTTCTTCGTTTGCATAATTACCAGAGAGCGACGGAGAGCGAAAGAGAAAAAGCTAGCGAAAACATTGCAAATGACAGGTGACGTTTCGGCATTACTGCTTCCTCTTTCCTTCTTTGATGCACAATAAAAGAATTGATAAGATTTAAGGAATATTAAATGGTTTTAATGTAAACTCGGAAAGCCGAGTTTAAATATTTTAATTATATTATAATATTATTAATTATTATTATATTTAGTTAGGAACTTGTTAACATTTATGTTTAGAAGACACTGGTGCAATTAGCACATTTAATCTTAACATTTACATTACGTTATTAAAAAAAAATGATGTATGTATTTAACACATGGAACTTTTTATTTCCGTGTGAAAGTCGACGAAAGAGAGGAGACAACCGCCTACGTTTGACAGTTGTTGCTTTTTTCCTTTTATTTTTTCTCTTTTCTGTTGCCGACGGTTCAATACGACGCCATGTGAGTTGAATGACGCCAAAGGAAAATGAAAAGGCGAGGAAGAAAGATTGCAAAACGACGGGGATGGAGAAAAACGTAGAGAGAATCAGGAGAGCAATAATAATAATCATCTGCCGCAATCGAAATGTATTTTGCGTGTTTCTCTGTTTGTTTGTTTGTGTGTCGCATTTGTTTTGGCTTTTCTCACACAGATTCACCCACACACAACCGTCAAAGAGATGGCAAATTTGTTGTTGCAATTGCATGCGATGGATGCGGCCTTGAAGCTTTATTAAATTCATCACCCACTTGGATGTGTGAGTAAGAGCGGGTATGTGTGTGTCAGTGTGTGGGGGTGAGAAAGGGAGAGCAAGAAAATACCACAATCGATCTTAAATGTAACACATAGCATTCAAACTGGTAAATAGTTTTACTCATTTAGAAACTTCTGCGAAAATGTCATATTGTATACCTCGTAGCTTATACCGGACTACTTAAACCTTTGTGCTTTACGGCAGATCGTTTTAAAAATGTGTGTAATTCAACGCATTATAATCAGCGTAATAATAGTTTTAAAAATATGAATGAAACCGATGTAATTCCGATGTTCACTAAAAGCAGTGTTATGAAAAAATAGCAACAAAATTCACCATGGCTTAGAAATAACATTATTTTTCTTACTAATATTTTGATTTTAATGTTTGAGTTTAATGTCGCTTCACTGGTTGGGTTTCGATCGGTTTTAGATCGGGAGATTATGCTGGGCATGGCATTACGTATTTTTTCTATCTGTACAGTCTATTTTCCAAAAAACCAGTGAAAAAACGTCGCTTACTAAAAGGGACATGAAAAAATACCTTTATATTTCTTAGTTTCTCATGCACTGCTATTTTAATGAACACAGCTGTATGTATATTTCATTAGAACCTTCCCACGTCCAGAAACTTACCCGCCACTCGGAGCAGCTCGGCATCGACCAGTTCACTGAGATCGGGCTCCTCGCCGTACCAGAAGATCCAGAGCTCTTTGGCGGCGGCCAGCGAAAGGGGCGGGTGGACCTTGGTCGACGTGGTCATCTCGAAGTTTAAGGCATTCGGGTCGGCGTTGTCCGTCTTTGTGGATTGGACCCTCCTCCACACGCACAGCATGTCCGCCTGGATGCATCGCGAATAGGAGCGCAGGATCGGGTCTGCCAGAGGATCGCTCGATGCGTTCGGTCGCTCCCCGTTAACGAACTTCCGCCACTTTATTCCACATAAATCAGTCTGTAATAGGTTGATAGAGAGTTAGCAGGGAATTAGTCATAAATGCGTATGTAAGCAGGTAATGGTAGCCAGACTAATGCCAAATAGGTTCTGTAATACACTCTACTGATAACTATCGCTCCACTATCTACATATATATATCTGTAGGGAAGTTCCTATCATTTGTTTACCCTGCCGTGACAAACGTTCCGTGTCTGTATAATCTCCTTATAAATGACGTACGGAAAACAGCAAATTCCTAATTTAAGACATGTTATCGCAGACGCTGTGAGTGAAATCTTAAAAGGATAAACTTCACTATATTCCAAAATCCTCTCCAATAGATTCATTGAATGGAATTTTAGTGATAGCTGTGTTTGCTGATGTTTAGTGTAATAAATGTGAATTAAAAAATGTGTTTATTAAAATGAAATGTATTGTATGAACAGTGAACAATAAAATGATTCTCTACAAGGCTAAAGTGATCCAGCTCCTTTAGATCCCTTCAATATGTATAGTAATTTAAAAAATCCAACCAGTCCATTCCAGATAAATAAACTGTTGTAAAATCGGAGATGCTATTTTTACATCGATAAATTCTTTAGGTCTTAAAAATAAAGCCTTCATCATCCCAACCCATCTGACTCACTGAGATTTTAATAGTAAACTGCTTTATCGGATTTTTCATTAAACGCCAATTCTAACGATGACGTTAGATTGAGTTACGAATTGCTAATTTTGTCACGATTTGAGAATCGATGGAAAGTCAAGCAAAAAATATATTAATCTGCTACATTTTTTTTGTAAATACGAAACGACATAATACAGAAACTTTTCTACACAATATCTTATATCTTGAATACATCTTTAAGAACTGTGGTATAAAGACTTTTAACAAGTGTATTTCAATCTATGCAAAAACGATAATAATCTTGAGTTGTTGCCCACTAATTTACCAGTGTTGCGAAATCTTTAAAAAAAACACACACATGTAAAATACATTCCTCATTGCACTTGGCAGCAACAACGAACAACAACAAAAACAGGCAAAGCATAAACGACCAAAGCGAAGCTCGAAAATCTTCCGCTGCCTCGCAACTCAAAGCAAAAGCACGAAAAAAACGGCAGAGGGTGGGAAGGAGGAGTGGGGAAGAAGGAGGAGCTGCAGCAGAGACATGAGAAACTTGGGGCACCGAAGAAGAAACAAAAAGCGAAAACGAGAGAGAAGCGCGGAGAAAAAGAAGAATGAGTGACTGACTAACTGGGCTTATGTAGCTTGCTGGCTTTTTAGCTTTTTTAGCCATTTGGGGTCGTCATTGGCTGCTTCCGTTGCAGTTGCGTTGGCTTTATACAGCAGTCCCCAATTTTACAAACGAAAAATACTAGACTTCCGCACAAGAATCGAATTTTTCATTAATATAAACATTTTATTATCATCTGTTTCGTGAAAAGAAAGGAATAATACCACTAATTGAATTTTATTATTGTATATCAATGTGAAATATTTGGGAACAACGGTACGTATCAAACTATGGCTTAACCAAATTGTGAATATCAGTTAGCAAGTCCAACTAAAACCGCAAGTCAATATTAAATAGTACCTTTCTATAACAGTGACCAACGTAATTGAATCTTAAATCCTTACACTGAAAATCCGTTAAATTTAAATAACGAAAAAACACAATTATGTATCGCAATGAACTTTCAATATTGGCGTATGTAGGCTTGCACTTCTCCATCTCAATAGTTTGTCAAAAAATTAATTATCCCCGATTATTAAAATCCCAAGATTTGTGTATTTCAACATTTTGTAACTGTATTCCTAGTTGTACACAATTCAAGTGGGGGAAACTAAACCTATGGAGATTTTAAGATGGTAGAATTTGTATAAAATAGAAATAAGTTGCTGCTGTGGCAAGTGGCGAGAGAGAAGGCAAGCAAGCAGTCTGAAATCAATGGGCCAAAGCGAGATGGCGCCAAAATAAATAACTGCACCTTCAAACACCCACACACCCACACATACGTACTGGTAGGCAGGCGGCCGCGCACGCACACAATCAGAGCCGAAAGGTATTCCCCCAAACCGGCCATTCTCCCCAATTCAATTCTCAAGCCCTCTCTTTTTCCACCGTCTTGACGACAAAAATGTATGTTCCACATTCTTCCGCTGCTTGCTTGGCTGCTCTTCGTTTTTGCCATTTTTGTGTGTGTTTTCATTTTCGCTCTCATTTCGACTCGCTGCTTTTTCTTCGCTTCGAGTTGGTTTGTCTTTTATTTTTGGGCGAGTTATCTCGTAGGTTGATTTTTTCTATCTTTTATCTATCTTCCTCTCCCTCTCGCTTTTTGCAATCCTTCAACGAGAGAGGAGGAGGTCTCTGACTGTTATCATTCCGACATTCGCCTGTGTTTGTGTTTGTTCACGCGCGCGTGCCTCTCAAGTTCAACTTGCTCTCGCGCGCCGTCTCGCTCTGTCGCCACGCTCTCCATCTCGCTCAGAGAAAGTTTGGCGTTTGTTATTGTTTCGTTATTTCGTTGGCGTCGGCCCTCTCCCCCTTCTTGACCATCTCTCTTGCTGCTCCAAACTCTGCAAGAGAGTTGTAAGCAGACACAGGCAGAGAGGAATAAAGAGAGCGGGGAAGTGGAGCAGGAGCACGTTGACTTGTATTGTACGCATTGTCGTCGTCATCGCCTCCTCTTCTTCCCTGACTATTTCACTCGGCTTTTCTGTTTCATTTTTTCGGCTTCTGCGTCCCCTCTCATTTCTGCTATCTCCTCTTTTCGACGCGAGATTCATTAAAGAAATATGCCAAAGCGGAGAGACAACAGCGCATTCACTAACTAGCTGGGCCGACAAACTAGTCGTCGGTCGTAGTCCCCAAGTCTTCAGTTTTTAGTCGCGGGTCTAGAGTTTTCAGTTTCGACTTTGGGTCTCGGGGAAAGGAGAACCTGTTATGGGCCAGAAAGTCACCGAGCCGCAGTCACGAAGCTACCCACAAAGTCACAGAGCAACAATTGCTGTGGGCTGCCACAAAGACACCCGTTTTTACTGCTACAGTAAACACCCGTAATCTTCTACTATCATTAACAAATATCTGGAACTTCACTGTGTTGGGTAGAATAAATGTTTGACGTTTCCAGAAACGCTTATTTATTATTATTGCCGAAATAGTGTAGTTTATAGATAGTATTTATTGCATAGCAGGGGTATCTGCAGCGAAACTAAAAATATCTTTTTACAACTTTAAGCCAAATTTAAGCTGATTTTTTATGTCCCTCTTTACGTTAAAATGTATTTTTAAATTTGTAATTAATTAAGACAACATGTATAATTAAACTCTTTAGGAAAACGTCTGTTTTAATTAACACTACCAAAAATTCAGATACCAGTTATATTTCCTTTTAAGCCTTACAACAAAATGACAATTAAGTGATTAAACACTTTTCAAAACTCTACATTTTGGATACTTTATGATTGGTTTGATATTTAAATTTTACAAGATAAGGAAATTACTTTTTAAGAACTGAAATATTTTGAATTAGCTATAAATAACAGCCATAATTTAAAGTTTTAATATTACAATTAAAGGTAAAAGACCTTAGGAATGAAATAACCTCTCACAATATAAAACTTTAAAAAGTTCTACTTTTGTTCAACAGCAGGTTTACAAATATTTCTGTGCAACAGCATATTTCTGTAGGATATTTGCGAAGAATCTGCAGCGATAACGATAAACAGCTGTGTCTGACCGGCGGCGTCTACATTTTGGCTGCCAATCGATAAGAGAGAGAGATGCCGAGCGAGGGTGGGGAAGACGAGGATCCCATGATCGGTAATTTAAATGATTGTCTCTGTTTGGGTAACACACCCCCGCTAGCCAATAAGCCCCCTAGAATCCTCACTGACCTAGATACTGTAGCAAAAAAATAAAGCCCATTGCGAAAAAATAAAAAACAATTGCACAGAAAAACAACACAGTACTCACCAAGGCATAAAAGTTTGTGTGGCAATCCTCCAAACTTGCACCGTTTGTCTGATGATTTTGATGCGTCATAGTTCTTGGCTTGTTTTCTTCGCACAGCAGCAGCACCTCATTTTCTCAACGTTGTTTGCTTATAGTGTATTGCTATTATTGTTATTTATCCGATGTGTTGTTATTTGTTGTTGATTTTGATATTCTCTAGTATTTTACACATTGGCTTGCTGATTTTTCTCCTCTTTTTATTTTGGATTTGAATTTTTTATTATTGATTCTGCTGCACGCACACAGCCACACTCTCACACACACAACGGTATAGGCACGGACACACACGCGAGAGAGACGACACACACGGATACACAAATAATGAAGAGCTCTCTTTCGTCTCGTTTCTTTACTTTCGATATTTTGTGGTTGTTGTGGTGTTGAATTTGTTTGTAATTTGCTATTTGATGTTTGGTTTTGATTTGATTTTTATTATGTGTATTTTGTATTTATCTGCTCTCTGGGGAGAGATTTAAGCGTAAACGTTGCTTTGGCAATGAAACACACATAATGTAAAATTAAGCATGTTGCTTTGTTGTTTTATAGCTGGAATATAAGAAGAATTAGATTTTCAATGCACTTTTTTTCCCCGCTCGGTGTATTTGTTTCCTTTTCTGTAATAGCTTTGTTTATTACTTAATTTTCTTATTGTTTTAACTTGCTTATTTGTTGCTACACTCACTCACACACTCGCACATAGATCACAATTACAAGGGTTCGTTCATTCGTTGTTTCATTCATGCAAAAAGAGAGCAAGCCGAGAGAGAGCGACTCAGAAAATGACTTTTTTCAACCAAAGGCAGCGAGTATAGACCGCACACGCACACACACACATTTACTTCCAGAAACACACAAACGACGATGAAAGTCGTTGGATTTTCGTTAATCGTTGATGTAGACAAAAAAAAATAGGTAAGAGTTTGCGGCTATATTCCAATTCAGGCCCAGCTATTTTTTGTTTTTCGGAAAAGAAAAATACTTTTTCAGAGCTCAAATTAAGATGAGTAATAGGGAAGCACCAACACAAACACTCGCGCGTACTGTGAGCACATGAAAGTCGAGGCAGCGGTTATTTTTTGGTTTCGTAAAATTACAGTGATTTAAAATATATATTTGTATTTAATCTATTACTTAGGCTTGAGTTTCTTGCGCTGTATTTTGTGTTTTTTGCGCACAAATGACGAGTCAGAAATTTCCGAACCGACTGCGAACGCTGGTCGCCACACACAATGGAAATTTTGCTCGCCTAGCTTTGAATCGGCCATATATATGGTATATAGCCAGTATGTAGTGTAGTTGTGCCAGCGGCGAGTGGCGAGAGAGCAGAAGAGGCGAGTAGCGGCCGAATTCGAATAGCGGCTTTTGCTCTTTTTGCAGAGCAGAGAGAGAGAGAGGTGAGACGGAGAAAACAAGTTTTACCAGCTAACTGCATTTGCATTGGTGTGCGTGTGCGTTAGTGGCGGCGGCGTCTGTTTATCTCGCTCTCGCTCGCTCTTTGTGCATCTCTTGGGGATGCAACCATTTTGAGCGAGAGGCAGACAGAGAGAGACCGAGCACATAGATCGATTAAATTAAGGGAAAAATCTCAAACTAAAACGAAACTCGAAAGAAATCCGAAATTCCATAAATTATGCACTATACAACACTACACAGTCACACACACGCACGCAAATATGTAGTGTGCGAAACGTGATACATAGACGGGCAGCAGCATTCCTCTCACACACACACGCACCAAATATACACCTACATGGCAGAGCAACCACTTTCGTAGTTTTCCTTTCGCCCCGTTTTCTCTGTTTCTGGGCAGTAATGTGTGTGTACACATCAGATTTTCTGATTTTGACTTTCGGCCTCTCGAAATAGCCGAAAAAATGCCATCGATAACTAAAATCGCACAGTTGTTGCATATTCCTCTTTCATACACTCTCCTCTTTTTCCAGCTCTTTTTTTCAATCACACACACACACTAGCATAGGCACATCGCCGGGGCAGCGACCGCTAGAGCATTAAACATTTCCGCTGTCACTGCTTTAAACCGTCTTGAAAATCATGTAATGATTTTGCGCCACAATTATTTGTCAAACAACGGCACTTGGGCATTATTATTTATATTTAATTTGCTGCAGCTCTTCTTACACGCACACAAACATACAGCAAACACTCACACCCTCTCACTTCTCGGGCAATCGCTTTCGCATTTGCATTTTTCAAACACTTTTTTACGTTTTAATCGTTGTTTTCGGTGTTCCTTTTGTTTACCGATCTAGTTTTGGATTGACTTTTTACATTTTGTGCCACTTTCTCTTTCGCATTCGCATACGGAAAAATCTGCGATCGATTTTTATACCAATTCGCAACAAATATTAGGGAAAACTTGCCGTCGGCGGCAGAGCCAGTGTTGCCAGGTAGCACAGACTGAAACGTACTAAACAGTTGGCACAAAAGCACTAGAAAATACCATAGAACACTAATTCTACAAGATGGAAAAGTTTAAAATATTACTTCTAAATTTAAAAAGGTATAATTTTTTAGTTGTTTTGTACATTTAATATATAATAAAATAAAAGCTCTCTTTAAATTAAGTTATTTTTGGTTATGACAACTAATCCTTTTAACTAGATTTTTTAAGTGTGTAAATGCGTAAAGTGATTGGAATTAAGTCGAAGGCTAAAATTATTTCTATTCATTAAAACTCTTCGTGTTAAATGCGTAAACTGATTGACTGATCTTTCCTTTCACATTTCTTTCTTTTATATATTATTTGAAAAAAAAAAAATTTTAATATGGAATAGAAACTATGATTTATGAAATTTATAATTTAAAAACTATCGAAACGGAAATAAATATGTTTTGTCACCATTAGCATCCAATTGCATTGCATGCAGTAGCCTTTTGTTTCCCATCCCTAAGAGTGACCGTACTCCTCATGGCCAAAAACTGTGCACCGAAGCGGCACTGCCGTGCGAAAACCTGTTCCCGCTCAAGTCCGCCGTTAAAACACCCTCCACGCCGCCCCCTCGGAATTCCATGACACTGCGTGGGGCAATAAAAACAAACAGAACGCCTGGCGGCCACCTGAGAGCGGAGCAGCGACCAACTGTAAAAGTGGGCCGCCCGGGAAGAAGAAGCGGCGGCGGCAGCAGCAGGTGACGCCGACAGCGACGTTGACAGAGACTCGAGCAGCGACGGACCGCGCAGATTTCACTTTTCGACGAGCGGTTCAACGGAGCGGAGCTAAGAAACACGGTTTCTTCACAAGCAATTGCAAACAATTGTCGAAAATAGACGAAAATAACTAGAGAATTGCCATGTACCGCAGCAGTGGGTTAAGGATTATGCAACAGCTGCGCCGCAGGATTCCCGCCGATATGCAGGCAGTCCAAATGGTCAGAGCTGCGCCTGCGCTGCAAACTTTCACTTCTCAGCGTTGGACTTCGACGACGACGGTCAGTGGAAAGCATGCCAGTCCACAGGTTACGACCCCACCCCCGAGACACGACTGGAATAGGGCGGTCAGCGAGGCAGAGCGTATCGTCGGCTATCCCACATCCTTCCTCAGTCTGCGCTGGTTGCTCAGCGACGAGATCGCCAATGTGGCGCTCCACCTGCGCAAGCTGGTGGGCAGCGCCCATCCGCTGATGAAAACGGCCAAGTGAGTGGTGCTGAAGGGCTCATAAGTCGTTTTAATTTATCTGAATCTCCCTCTTCAGGCACCTGCTCTACAATGGCAAGAATACGATGCAAGCTTGGGGATTGATAGTGCTCCTGGTGTCCAAGGCCGCAGGACATGCACCCAGTGTTCCAGACGTGGAGCAGGACAAGAGTGCCGGAGTGCTGCACTCCCAAAGAGCTTTGGCGGAGGTCACCGAGATGATACGCATATCACATCTGGTTCACAATGTAAGTTTTGGATTAAAAGAATGCATTTGAAAGTGACTCGTAAACTGCGTGTCTGCATATGTTTATGCAAATGAGTTTAACTTTCCTCAAATTTACTTGACGGAACTGACGAAATGAACATCGATGTGTCATTAAATCTGTAACGGATATTCCATGCTTAAAACACAAAAATATTGTAATGGATTCTTAAAATAATTACATTTTATCGCCTATTAGAGCGTGGTTAATCTGCAATCGAGCACCCAGGCTGGCCAGGATGTGGACACCTACGACGACATGTCGTTTGGCAACAAGATCGGCTTGTTGACTGGCGACTATCTTCTGGGCCATTCCAGTGCGGAGCTAGCCAATCTGCGCAACCAGGAGGTGGTGGAGCTGATCTCGTCGGCGGTGCGAGACTTTTCCGAGTCGGAATTCATTGGAGAACGTGATGAGCAGAACAACCCGCTGCCTTATAAGCCAGGAACCTTTCAACGACCATCTCTCAGCGTTGGAGTGGATTTCAACGAGCACGACGTGATGACGCCAATGCCGATAGCCCAGGTTCTCGGAAATCCGGAGGAGGAATGGGAGTGCCGTAACATACTAAATGCCGGTAGCCTGTTGGGCAAATCTTGCCAAGCTTCGCTAAAGCTGGCTGGACAAAGTGAGGAACTGCAGCGGCATGCTTATCGCTTTGGAAAACATTTGGCCCTCGCTTGGCAGGCTTGCCTGGATGCCGAACCTTTTCAATGCCCCCAACTCCCACTGGATGTTACTTTCAGTCTTGTTAGTGCTCCAGTGCTATTCCACTTGGAGCACGACCCGGGGATGTATTCTCAACTGGAGGCTGGCAAGCAATCGGTGGATAACATCGACTACGACAAGATCCACAAGGCCATTCTAGCCGGGCCCGCTTTGACCAAAACCAAGGAACTGCAACGAAAGCACACAGCCGCCGCCCTGTCTGTCCTGCAACATTTCCCGGCGACTGACGCTCGACAGGCTTTGGAGAACATCATTCTGGCCATGCAGGATCTCTGATCCCAAACAGTAGTTACTGATTTTTCACGGGTTCAGGGCTTAGGATAGTGGTATTTATTCCGTTGGGTCATTTTCATCAAAGCAGACATTGTTGACTAATCTTAAATGGTTCATTTAAAGTAATGTTAAATGTTTTATTTTTATGAAATCTATGTAAGGCTTGATGCAAGTACACAAAAATATAACTTTTTAAATCGTTTTGTATACGAAAAGTTAATTTTTATACACTACACTCAAATATATTTCGTCAAGTAAAGAGTTAATGCATATTTTCTATTACATAGAACTAGATTTTAAAACTTTTGAGACTTTTATTCCAGATACTCAAAATACATATCCAACCCATTATTCTCCAAACTAAATTTTTTACCAGCAAACCGCTTTTACAAAGCCATTAAATTAACTCTAGTGATATCTCATCTTAACGTAACAAAGCCATCATTTTGTAGATTATTAAGGTACATTGAAGGGCAATTTGAATCTAGCAAGCAGAACGACTTCATCTGCGCTTTAGGAATTTTAACGACTGGTGATCTTGATGAGAACCAGCTGCTTGCAGCGATCGTACTCGAAATACTGGGGGAAATCCAGAGGCAAGTGCTCCATGATCCACGGCTTGTTCAACGTCTGTCGGACGAGGTACTCGTACATGGGAGCCACCGAATCACAATCCTCCAGAGTGAACACATAGCGCTTCTCCAGTGCCATGTATATCGTTTTGGGTCTTCCAGTTTGGCAACCTCGATCGAGGAGATTATCCAGGACGGAGATAAAGGCATCGGTAAGTGTATCGCAATAGATGACATCGGCAGCTAGGATTATATCACTGTTGTCTATGGCCTCCAGAAGATCCAGCGAATGATCGTTTTTTGACGCGAGAAAATCAAACTCCAGAACTGAGATTGTACCACAAAGGAGTTTGGAATTTCTTTGGACATTGCCGCGGATCAGCTTTAGTATGCATCCCAGATCCACATCCGTGCAGTAGATCCTTCCGGGATTGTGTATCCCGGCGGCTATGCTAGTCAGGCCTACACCAGCTCCCAGTTCCATTAGGGTTTTTCCGGAAAACTCATCCTTCTTAGTGAAAAGGTAATCCGCCAGAAGAAGGGCTCCCCGCCACACCTGCAGGCCCACTAGTCGAAGCTCCGTGGCCTCGGAATGTTCCAATTCGATCACGCCACGTTTTGGCCTTGGCACCTCAAGGTCGCCGTCCTTATCCGTCCTAATCCCCGCCAGCTTCTCCTCCGGATAGACGAATCGGAACTTCGACACCACCTTACCGCCGTCGCGGGTCGTCTGGTAGTTGTTCTCTCCGTAGATCTCCGACGTGACCGTGAACATGATCGTGTTATGTATGCGGCCAAGAGCATAGGGTATATGAATTAAATGTTGCGGTCGGTCGAGACATCTTCCCCGGGCGTCGTGGTCGATTACAAAATCGGTATCGCCAATCGGCAGACGGAAATGTCTTTGCACTCTGTCTTTGCACAGTGGGCCGGGTGGGCGAATCATTTCAAATAAATCAAATTTAGTGTTTCATATTTTGCTCAAGTCAATTAGGTATGGAACCTCTTCTGAAATGTTATATGTTACATACTATTTGCACTCAATTTAAGGCAAGCATCGAACATCACAGCATATGAAACGTACATTTCGGTCGAGCTTATATTAAATTACAATTATAGGTAATGATTTGTGTTCATCATTTTTAGGAATAGACACAGATAAATAAACTTAAAATTACAAATCACTAATTGTCAGGCATGGTTGTGATTGTTTTTATGGTGATGCCATTTATAGCCAGAGTCCGATTAAACGTAGCCCACTGTGCCAATCAGCTGTTCGCAGTGCTGGCTAGCAATGCAGAGCAACCTGGTCACACTGGCCATTTAGGCGTGCACTCTCGGCAGAAAAAACTATCAAATCGAATTTAAAATAATGGAAGACGAGGACGATTCCGTCGTGGAGGAGGTGAGTACGTGAGTGGCATTGTCAATCCCATGAGTAAAACGCCCAAAATTCCCCGGCAGATTCCCGTCTTCTTGTCGAAGAACCTGAGGGACAGCTTGTACCTCTTTCAATACCCCACGAAAACGGAGCTCCCAAACCACGATGATTCCGTGATTGTCAATTGCTGTGTAAAACCAATCGCCCAGGAGGTGAAAGTGGACTTCGGTCTGGACATTGAGTCGGCCCACTTCGATCGCTTCAAGGGCGAGCAATTTGCGGTGGCTGCCGACGGAAAGAACACCTATGGAGCAGTGCCCCCAAAGGGTCAGGAGCGACCCACCTACAAACGTGGCATCATGGACAAACAGGCCTTCACAAGCTCGCGTTCCATAACCGATGTGGCCAAGTACATAGTGGGCATCTTTACGGATCGGGAGGTGCATCTGTCGCCACTCACTTCCATAGTCCAAATGCGCCCTGTTCTCAGCCACTTCGATAAGGACGACAAGCGCAAAAAGGCTGAACAGAAGGCTCAAACGGAAGACACGGACGATGACGAGGTGCTGCAGCAGGTCACGGTTAAATTTGCTCGCGGTAATGCCAAGAACAGCGGAAAGGAGCAACGTGCTGGCACCTACGACGGTTTCGTCCAACGAATTGCGGATGAGCCTTGGTGCGAGGCCTACTGGCACTCAAGGGCCACGCCCACCGCCGAACTGGAGCGCCAAAAGCTCTTTGCCACCAGTCACCACGGCAGTTCCTCTTTGGCTCTCGCGCCTGGCGAATATCTTCGAAAGCTTCTGCCCTACGACGAGCATGTGCAGACGGTAGCCCCAGCTGCTGCTTCTGCTGCCGCCCAAGTACTTCCCGTCTACAACAAGGCCATGCTTAAGTCCATGCCGCTGCTGGAGCAGCTTACAGTGCTACTGAGGGATGCCCGGATGCTTTCGTTCAGCGATGTCATTACTATTCTCGCCGAGCACGTGGATCCGCATGTGGCTGCCGACAAGGTGCTGGCTTTGCTGCCCCAGGTGGGCATCCTACTGCACGGCAACTGGGTGCCAAAATCCGAGGTGGTCTTTCCCGAGAAGGTGCTCTCACATGCGAACGGTGTGTCCGCAGAGCAGATGATTCGCGCCAGAGATTATATAGTGAGTTCTTGTACGGGTTGATCGAACACTTATGTACTAATCGTCTGAATTCCATCTGCAGCTCTTCCGTTTCTCCCGCACGCCCTACCTGTTCCGAGCTCAGGTAATGGCCGCCACCCAGTTACCTCCTGCGGAAACACTTGACGTTTTGAAGACTGTGGCCCGAGTGAATAACACAAAGCGCTGGGAGCTGCTACTGCCACCCGATAAGGAGTTCGAGCAAAAGTATCCGGAACTGGTTAGCCGACAGGAGTACCACTGGACCGCTTCTGAGCAGCACTACAACGAAATGGATTGGGCTAGGGAAACCAAACGTGTTCGCAAACGATCGACGAGGAAGAGCGAGTCCCAGTCGCTGACCTCGTCCATGCCGCCACCCGCAATGAATCACTCAACAACTGGCTCCGTGGATGCGTAGCATCGGATGATGATCTCCCAGAGGCGGAGGATCGGAAGCACAATTATACATCTAGGCACTAATAAAAAGACCAACAAGTTTATTTTTGTTAAAGAAGTGATTTTGTGATATGTTCTATAATTTCTCCAGCTAAAATGTTCCTATTCGATCTGGTCACCTGGTAGATGTTCGATCCTGCTGACTTTCTCAGCTGCTCCACCAAATCCACTGTTGATCTCTCGGGTATGGTGACCAGTAGGGTTCGCTTTTCCTTTAGAAGATCAGCCATGGCCAACTCAAACCGCTTGCTAAGCAGCTCCATTTTGCCCACTTCATCGACGACCAGCAGATCCGGTTCTGGTTGGGAATCCTCGATGCCAAGTAGTGGCAGAGCGAGACTTTCAAAGTCCCGCACAAACACCGAATACTTTCCCACTTTGGGGCGCCGCAGCTGGTCTCCCGGATTCTCACGAGATAGGATTCCCCGCTTTCCGGACAAAGTGACCACATCGAACCCGATTCTTTGGCTGATTCCCTCACCGCGCACTTCCTCTGTATAGAATCCTTGAAGAATGCGTCCTTTATCTCGCAGAGCCAAGCAGATTTTATGGACCAGTGTGGTTTTACCTACTCCTGGAAATTATAGTACCAATTATGTCTAGCTTATAGTCAATATTTTCTTAGTTTTGCTTGCACCTGGTGGTCCTGTAATTATAACAGTTGTATTTGCGTTTTTCATGTCGCCTTATTTTTGGTTTAGAATTTTAAGAAATATTCTTCAGAGGAACTAGATCAACCAGGAATGGATCAGTGACAGCTCCAAAAAATATTTGATTTCCAAAAAACTACAAATAAATTACTTTTTAGAACTTGCATGGAGGATTACCTTAAGATACTTAAAAGCTTTTTATGCACCTCTTAAGAAATGTATAAAAACTAAAAGTTTAAAATCAAACGGTCGTTTTCGAATGTCCCATTTGATGCGGTATATTAAGTATGAGCACGAAAGGGTATTTCGATTGGCGCGCTCTACGGTCCCACTGCCGGTATGCCGCGGCGCCCCCAGCACGGCCACACTGTTTCCAAACGTCGAACGAGAAGCGCGTTGTGTTTGTTCGTCGCGCGTGAATTGAAAATCCGTAATTCCGAGAATATCCGTAATCTCCCTCCGATCCGCACCAACTGTTGCTCGCGATTTGTAGTGTGTGCTGGCTCCGCTCCAGAGGCAGAGAATAATATACCAAGGTCATTCAATTACAATACGAGTGAAGTATTCAACTCGCCGCAAGCTGCATTTTCAGTTCTTTATTGTGAGATTCAAAGTGGTTCTGCCTGTTTCGCTGTTTTATCACCCCTCCTCCACATCTCCTCATTCGCGCGAGTGCGTGTGCGTGGCGGGGCTATAATGTTTTGGCCACAAAAGCATATCAAATAGGAGTGCAGTCGATCCCCGCAGAGGTTATAAACAAAATATGTCCGAGGCCGATCTGAAGAATCTCTCCCAGAACTCGGATGGCGATCAGGAATTGCTGCTCCATCAGACCACGCAGTCCCTTCTGATGGCTAGTTCCATGATGTTTGTGGAAAACCCAGGCGGAGGGGCAGGCGCATCCGGTGGGGGTGTTGCCCTTCCTGGAACCGTTTCCCTGCCCCTGCCCCTCTCCATCGCGATGCCCCATCACCATCTCCATGCGATCCCCTACAATGTGGACGAGCTGCTCAGGGAGAACAATGCCCTGCACTCCAAAATCAAGGAGCTGAGTCTGGAGCGCGATCGGCTGCTTTGTGAAGTGTCCAATCTACGGCTGGAGCTGGATATGTCGGAGCTCAAGCGACTGCCCGTCGATCTCGATGATAAGTAAGTGCCTCACTATGATAACCATACCATCTCAAAACTTGATATATATTTTATAAGGGTGAATTCAAGGCATGTAGCTTTTCCTATTGGGCATTCAGAGTATGGGATCTTCCAATAGGAAAATGTGGAATTCTTATTAGCGGTTGCAAAATCGTTTTCGATGTATTTAGGGTGCCAGAATATTTGCTGTTCTCAGCACTTTGATTTCAATTACATATTTCAAGAGAATTTGTTCCATAATGTTTTTAATTTGCCAACCACCAGTTTGTAGAATTTGTACAATTCTTAGCTAAATACTGGTTAAAATATTAAGTTTTATTTGCATATTTCCCCGTTTACTGCTTGCCAAAACATTCCATTAAGTAATATAATCAGTCAGATATAGTAATCATCTTTAAATTTTTTACATTTTGGAACAATATATTTAAAATCGTTCAGTTCCCCTATATAATCTGCGTTAAAAGCTCTTATCTGAGCGCATTACGCTTTCAAGATTCATGTCAAGGCCTTCGATGTGTCTTTGTACGTTTTTATTTATATCATAATTTAATCTACGCATTTTTTGAGTTTCAACGCCGAAGAATCATATCTTCTTTAGCACTTTAGCAGAACCACAAACATATTTGATTTTTTGGGATCGCCATTTTTGGCTGCATTTCCGTGACCCCCGACCCCAATGCTTCCTTGCCCCCGGGTGTCGCTGTTGAGTCAACTTCTGGTTGAGTCACATACATTGGTCCCCTTGTCCTTGTCCTTGCCACCTTTGCAGCTGCAGGCTGACAAGTCCGAGTGCGACTTCTGGTTTTTGCAACCCCTTTTTGCACTCCCGGCTACCTGTGGGCTAATCGACACAGACGCGGTCGCAATATTAAGTGCGCGTTGCCGATTGGTATTTCCGTACTTAAAAAACGCATGCTTATCTGTGCCAGAACACTAGATAATGTTGTATTTTTTTCGTTGCCAAATTGAATGAGTCAGTTCTGCTGTTAGAACTACAGTTGCTCTCCGCTTATCGATCGACCAGAATTCTCTATTTGTTTAGTTCTATCGCCCGTGTTTCCCTTGCTGATAACTAATGTGAGTGCTACTTCGGGCGATAGGAGCAGTCTCAAGAAAATTCAATGTTAAGACCGAGTTTCGATCGCTTATTTGGGGTCTTTCCTGGGGAGATTAACCCGCCAAATGCTCGGGCAAACAAGCAAAGAAATATTATAAACCATACGGCTGGCATTTGCCATTGACAGCCGAATAAAGTTGGAAGTATCTCAGTATTCGTACCTGACTTTGCTTTGCATGCGGTCATGCCCCACCGCAGACAATCTTTTAAATACAGATATTTTTCTATATATGTACACATACATATAAATACATATACAAAGTGGGCGCAAATAAAGCGCAGTTATCTTTTAACTGTTTTCTTTATTTTCGGGGCTTCTTGGCCTCTAAGGTCTGCTAGAAGAATCGTGGGCTCTTCCAATTATTCGCTTTGCGTTTTCTGTGTATATTTTATTTCTCGGTTTTTGCAGCTCACCTTCGCCAAAACATTTAAACACAAAACACCAGAAACTTTTCACTGGCGTTCATCGAAGTTGCAGATACTCTTTGTACTGCTACTATAAAGAAAAACGATTGTTTATTCCATTTTACGTGTTTTATAATCACTCTAGATATCGTCTAATCGCATAGTTTTGTTTCACAATCATACATATGTATCATACACAATCAGATTTAAGAGCTCTTTAATTTGAATAAAGATATTAAGTGGGTTAGTTAATAAGGCATAAGTAAATCAGGACAAGCAACAGAAACATTAAACTGTTTCATCAAACGTCCTCTATCTGTTAGGTAAGTTTACCCATTTGTACCTCCATTCTTACCTTTCAATTAGCAAATCTAAATGTAATGTGGAAATGCTTACCAAGGCTTAGATCCACTTCTAGATTAGTTGCACAAGATAAGCTGCACGCACCCAGTTGGTATATCATCTTTTATTATGGGAAAGAGTATGTCACGATGATACATTAAACTCAAGATCAGAGATGTTGTTGAAAATGTGCGGGCAGCTCTTTGTCTTATGAGTAAGGTTCCGCTGCTCCGTGGTTGTTTCTTCTCTCTGGGTAAACTTCTTCACTTGGCCATACACACTCCACTCAAAGTACGCTGTGAAAAATGAAAACTTTTCTTAGGTGTATTTAAAGTGTTTGTGACTCAACAATAATGTATTTTACGTATTATCATCAATATAAACAAATAAATAAACCAATTTAAATGAATGTACTTGTCTTCGTTTGGCAGAGAAATATTTATCTTGATCTTTGTAAATATCTATGTTCCATTGATATAAAAAACGCTCGTAACAGATAAAGTGCAAAATAATTGTATTATTTAACAGTGTAGTCACAATGTCGTGGTTTAGCTTGCCGCAGAGTTCAACTCATTAGCCAGTTATCATCATCTAATAAAGCAGACACACGCACCACAGAAAAATGGGAAATGTGGAAAAGGGGGGTGGAAAACACTTGCCCATTTGAAAAGTGCTTTCGACTTTGCTCTGGGTCTCTTTGCGATAATTAAGCGAGTGTAGTGGAGAGTCTATTAATTTCGTACGCCCCCCTTTTAAATGGTCATGAGGGAGAGGTGGGGTAGGGGGATAGGTTTCAGGGGGTGGGGTGGTCAAGAGGAGGTGGATGGGATAACGTTTTCCGACTACTTAATGAGTGTGTACTGTATTCTGTAGATTTAGTAGGTGAAGTAGTTCTCTGGCCTTCTTGCCACTACTACTCTTCTGTTTCATTTGCATGCAACATTTGGAGTGAAGACTGCGGTTGCCTTATTACAAAAGGGGCGTAGTTGAGGGGGGTACGAGGGGACTGGAAGTTTGATGGTCAAAATGGGAGCCATGCGTGCTGCGAAAATCTTTGAGGTTTGAGAGCAAAACTTTTGTTTTAATTAAAAGATACGCCAAATGGACATGCAAGATGGGGGTTGGATGATCTAAATGCACCAGCAGATGGGAACTACATTGAGAAGAGGGTGGAGTTGGAGATGAGATACTAATTGCATTAATAACATGCTGATTTTTAAGTGATTCCCTTTGTAGAGTTGGTTTCTATCACAGATCCAGATGGTTTCTTAATTGCGGCTACGTTTTTTGGTGTTAACCCATAAAACCAATTGAGTAAAGGCGGTACTTCTACTTTTCCGTGTTCTTCTTATGGGTGCGAAATATTTATTGTGGTTTGTATTGTGACTTTGATTTCCAGATGGAAATTATCGATTACTATTCTTAGGGCTAAAGTCCAGAAAAAACTTTTTAAAATGTACAGAAATTTAAGTTGCGGTTTATTTAACTTCCTCCTTGTTTTTGTAAACCCTGTTTCTGGTTTTTGTTTTTCGTTATAATGCCTTCTAAAAGGTAATATGTAATTCTTGAATATACGTAGCTTATAAACTAGTTTTTCCATTAAACGCCTAACCATTTATGAATTTATGTTGATTAAACACAAATTGAATACAATTCTCTTTAGCTATTTTAATTATTATGACAAAGTATTTACCCATCACCAGTAATTTCTGTCAATTATTTCAGATGAGGAAGTGTTTAGATACCATAACTTTGCTCCCAAAGTTCTCGGTTGAAAATTAACACAATTAACTTGATCGCTTTTCTGGGTTATTCCAGTGATCCTCGAACACATCTGGATAGTTGGGGGAACCATGTGTCGGTGCTCCAGACTAGACCATTTATAATGCATGCAATAAGCGAAAACGAATTTCTCGGTTTTCAATCGAAAAGTGAGATCATCGACGCGCTGGCCAGCCGAAGCACAAAAGAACAATAATTAAAATCATTTATATGAAATGTTTAATAAACAATGTCATTGCCAAACGGTCCAGTCTCATGTGTTCCAACTAAACTGTCAAGTCACAGCTGAAAAAAGCGCTTGCGAAAAATTCCAGTTGGCTTAAAGTCTTTGGGGGATTAGTTTCCAACCGAACCATGTAATCAATTAGAGGGCGTCCTCTGGATTTAGTCTTTTGCATATGTTACGTACTTTTTCCTTTTCCTTTTTATTTGTATTTGTATTTGTACACAACTCGCGCAGCTCGTTACGCAGATACTAAGATACAATGATTGATGAGACATGCGCTCATGTGGTTGTCCCTGCCTAAAGTGACAACTTCCGAGTCGATTTTCCCTATTCAGCGGAACTCGCTACCAATTCCAAATCCAAAATGCCAAGACGAACTCTTATTGCTCCAGTGGCTTGTCAATCGTGTTTGGCATTGACAGCGGCCCAGTACGCTTTACATGGCTATAAGTCCCGGTCTTGGCCATCTTCTAGTAATTTTTGCTCGGTTCTGACGGCTGCGCATGCGCCCCAAAAATGGCCATCATGGTGTGCCAGTGATTCGAACTACAAACTATAATGGTCAAAAAACACAAACTGTGGGACTCGCTTTTGTCTCGCTGACTGAAGGAAGTTGCGCTGACAATAATGATCAGCTACTCTAATCGTGTCTATAGGAATAGCTCCAATTTTGGGGGAATGGTTCTACATGGTTGATTTCGGTGTGAGAACACGATTGCATGGGAAAAGTTATACTTGATAACTCTATTTTAACTACTTATCGGTGCGTTAATATCTAAAATAAATTTCTTATGCAATTTATACAATTTACACATCGGTTTAAGCAGTTTAGCTATCCTACGAAAGTCACCTGTGAATAATTTTATTGTTAATGACAATCCCTTGTTTGTATCCCATTAAAATTTGTAACACGTTCGAAAATCAATTAATGCTTCATTAAAATAGTTCTACCCAGTAAAATCATGATGATTGATGCTTGCAGCTGTGTTGTGTAACTTATACAGCCAATGACTAATTTTAATTTTGAGACTAAGACCAATTGTTACTAGCTTTTATTGTTGCAAAAAAAGTTAACAAACCTCATCAAGAACGAGTTTGAAATCCATCGAAGGCCATAAACAATCGAACGGATTTCCTTTAAAGGCTAACAGAAATACGAATAAAAACTAATGTATGCAGAATGAGGTTGTAATATAGCAATCATAAATAAATTTTATTTCGTTTTAATTTTTTGAAAAATGAATGAATAGCTAATGATTTTAAGTTGATGTCTATATATGTTATTAAATGGTTTTTGGTTCATTAATGTAAAATTGTTATTAGTTATTAAATAATACGATTTTATGGTTGCTGAATAACCGTTTACCTCCAACAATTTTAAAAGGTAATAACCATTGAAACAAACCATTAGAGGCTTTTACTATGTAACTATATTGTTGTTTCCACCCCAATAAACTTTCATCACCATGTCGTGAAGCCCTTGAGTCCCCTGTCTTATCTATGATGATGGTACTGGGTGGTCGTTCCAAGACAGAGTCTTTCAAAACGTCTAGGGCGACATCTTTCATCTGCTTATCTGCACTCCACTCCACACTTATCTCTGCTCTGGTTTTAGTGCTTTGACTCACTTATCTTAAAATAAAATACATTTTCGCCTGCTAAACTGGCAGACAACTTCCGGTTGTGGTTGCATCCCCAGGGCAAGAAGCCAACCCCATCCACCCACTTTGGAGGTCACCAATCGTGCCCGCGTTCAATCAATTAACACTGCCTGGAGTCGTAAAGAAATCAGCAAAGTGGGGGAAAACAAATGAGGGGAATTTTTCAGAAATAGGAATAATTAAATGCAGCGACTTTGGCACTTCAACCCAAAGTTTTTGACATATTAATGTTGTAAAATTAAATGAAACCATCTAGGAAAAATATTGAAAACTATTCTGTTTCTTTCGTTCTCTAGGCGTGAACGTGTATTTTGTGTACATTGACCCAAATTTGGGGAGATCCCCCTCTGTCTTTCGGTTGCCTTTCATCGCCATGGTTGAGTAGCGTACTTGGGCCCCTGCGACCCCCTTTCAGGCATGCCCCAAAAATGCGAGTGCCAAGAAAATGCGTTGTTGCTTAATTTTCCCCCGTTTCCCCCTCTTTTATTTGCCAGAGTGCAGCGCACTCGCTTCCTCTTCCTTGGGCTTAATATTCAAATTTTATTTGTTGCTTTTCAAGACAAATTAAAAGCTCAAAAATTCAACAGCTGTGGGTCGATGCGTTTCAGTGTTGTCCAACCATTTGACTAACAATATACAAATTAGTAAATATATTTAAAGTGATATTAAAGGGATGTATTGATGTATCATAACTGTATACAAATTTTAAACAAAGGTATAATTACATTATATTATTTTATATTATTCTATTATTATAATATGTACCATCTTGATATCTATTATATCTACTTCTTGATATGCAGTTCTCTCGACCTGGAATACTTCAATAAATATATTTTAAACATTTAAAGGTTTTTTTTCCTTACCCTTAAATTTAAAGATTTTAAAATTAAGGTACGCATAAATTTGTCTAATTTTTGGCTACTAAAATGCCAAAAAGAGGGCAAACTGTCTGAGCTGTTGTGCTGCATTTGTTTGTGTAGGCAGGCGCCTGCAGAACCAACACCAAAAAGCCATCATACAAATTCATTGCGATTTATATGAATTTTTGTGGGATTTTCGTTTGCGTTTCTTCGAACTCACTTTTGTCTTGCTCATCAGTCATCTGAAAACCAGAGCCCCCAGGCCCTTCTGCCCCCCAATATAAAACGGCTGGCATTTCTTGACCTTACTATTCCATTGTCTGCGCAGCCCGATCGCCAACGTCAATGGACGCATTGGTGCAGACGCCAGAAGATTGGCGCTGCTTTTGTTTATCATTATTATTTTTTTTAGTTTTATTAATTTTATTGGTGACCCAATGGAGCGTCGCAGCGGCGCCGTTGAACGCACTCGGCCGAACGCCCACAATGTATAATAATTTCGTGTTTTTAAATGCTGCTTATGTTGATTCCATTCCATTCATCGAAGGGGAAAAAACAGCGTAGTAGCGAGCCAAAAACGTAAAATGAAAACGAAAACGAGTCGAAAATGAGAGACACATGCAAATTGAATATTTATTTTTGTAAGGCGAACTGACCACTAGAGACCTGGCCACTGGTTATTGCACTGTGAAAAATAAGGCACATCTATGTTAGTTGTGGCACAAAACGATATGATTAGAAGGAGAAGGAGGAGAAATGTATTACATTTAATTAGAAGGAGCACTTTTAAAATACTATTCACCCATTTAAAATTAATTTAGGTATAAAGTACCATTTATAATATATTGGCCTCAATTTGTGGGCTACACTTTTCTCTGCGCCTCGACAACCAAACGCTGATGCTGAGCTGGTTAGCAACTAACCAACCAGAAGATAGCCATTTATATGTGCCATTAATCGATTGTCAGCAGCCTCGTCATGGTCCGCGATCGCCATTGCGGAGAGTGTAGAGTGGATTGGAGTGACTGCAAGGGGAGGGGGGACGCCCGGAGGGGCAGGTGTGTTGACTGACAACCAGTTACCTGTCGCCAGATACCCTGAAGTGGCCAAGAAGCTTTGGCACTCTGATGGGGGATAGATCAGATCGTATTACTAGAGCTTATAAGATTAAATCGCGGGGAATCAAAATATCTTTAGTTTCTTTCTGACAAACAATATTTGTTCTTTGTGTTGCCTCAGAAATCCAATACCATGAAATGGTATTTGTTGCCCGTTCCTTTTTATTTATTGTATTTATAAATGATTTCCTAAGTTATTCAACTAATTAAAATAAAAGGCAGGGCATGAGAGGTTCGATTCCTTGGCATCACTTGCGTATTGATTGCCGAGTTTCATTTTGCGCCTGTGACTGTTTTTAATAAGTTGCTCTCGTATTCGATTTCTGTTTTGTGTTAAACGCTTCGAGAGCTGCATTAGCGGATTGCATTACCCATTTGAGACCGTGCAACTGGCAATCATCACTGCCATCATCATCGTGTCAATACATCGATGGTCGTTATTAGCCTCCACTTTTGCCGTGGGAAGGCAAACAAATGTTCGCTCAATATATATTCATTCGCTGCCGGATTTCTCCTACACCTGAAGCCATTTATATACATATAAAAATAAATAAAAGGGGAGGGTGGGGGATCCGACAGGTGAAAATTGAGTTACCGTTAATTGCCACGGCGTCTACGACCTGCAAGTCTGGAAATATGTATAGGAGCACCCACCCCCGTAATTGCCACACTTAATTAACACCCAACCCATCGCATGACAAATTGCAGATTGTTATTTTATATTTTGAATCTTGGGAAATATCGCAGGCTCTTCCCGTCTTATTTTCGGGTGTTTTACTAACTCCAACTTGGATTTAAAAATTCGTGTTTGGCGCATTAACATGCCTACCCGACCAATTGAAAAGTAAAGCATTGGGAACTGAGGGTAACTAAGCCAGCAAGCGCCCCCACACACACTCGTGAGGCTGAATTTTCCTTCTCATGGCCGTCGAGAGCTCTAAAAATAGAGTTTAACAAACTGAAAAAATATTCCACCACATACAACGACACGCACACACTGACAGAATTACAAATTGTGGATGGCGGGGATGCAGGGGATGGTGGAGCAACTCTCTGGTCCCATTTTCACATTTCAATTTAACGAACACACACACATCGCTCTCGCCTCTCATTCTCATCTTGCATTCAGATGCATCCTCGAAAACCTCCGCCCTGCAATCTTGCGATGATGTGAGACTATGCCAAAAGGGAGCAAATCCCAGCACACTTTTTCCGCGGGCTCCCTACGTCATCGTCCTGTGCAGTCAACATCCTTATACCTTCCTCATACCCTAACCTTTGTCCTGCCGTTGGTCGCAATTCGTTTGCATCAACAATCAGGGGTGTGGACCGACGGGTTTGGTTCTTGAGAGGTTAGAACTCGCTACTTATGTAAAATGGACCGCATTAATTGGCCATCAAAAGCAGATTCTGGTGATCACGGATTTAACGATTTCATAGAACGTAGGTGAGATGATCTCTGTGATCCCACTGTGAACAGACCCACTTTCAACTGATAGAACACAATGTGAGAAGGGTAACTCCACTTTTTTTGTTACCAATTAGAAGTGTGATCCATCCTCATTACTTAAGAATATCAAAGCTAAGGCTTTGATCCTCACGCGAAGAACTTTTCTTTGAAACCCCACTGCGTAGGTATTTTGCTGCGCCACTGTGAAGAACCGCCGTTGGGGAGCAAAGGGAGTTTCCACCGACTGACTGATGAGCGAGTTCGCTGGCATGCATTCTTTGTCCTCACGGAGGATGAAGTGGGTGTCTGGAGGGGTGGCGTCCTGAATGTTGCAAGCGCCGTGGAGGATGCCAGCGCCTGCCACTTGGGCACTTCTGTAACAGCATTTCTGTTTGTTTTTGTTCAGCTTCTAAGGCTAAGCACCCGCGTTCCCTTTTCACCATGTCAAGATCTCTGGTGGGGTATGTGGAATCCGATGCTCAGTATGTCAGCCAAGCAAACTGGAATATGTATACCAGAAGGTATCTATCTATTGGATTCAATGGATTCGTCAATAACTCCTTTCAAGTATTAAGAATCATGTATCGCCAACTCTTCCTTCTTATACAAGACTAACTTCCTGCTTACGCAAGCGATAAATTGCTCTATCATGTCCGTTTCCGTGTCCTGATCCAGGGATCAACCCATAAACCCTTTGAATAGTCCCATTATATCCCCCACGATGTCGTTTCCTTTGTGAAACTTGACACCAGTGTGAATCAGGAACTGTATATGATTGCGTAAAATGCACGCCATGTAAGACTTACAGGGGAATGGAAGTATTTTCCAAAGCAAAGTAATAATGAATTTTTTGTGTCTTACTGTAAGATATGTATTTTAGCGTTGTTCGATTCTAGGTTCAAACGCGAATAAAATCCAATATTTCAACTCTAGTTAGGGTATTCCCGAATTCATTGACTCAATGTTTATTATTTTTTGCTCGCTGACTTTATGTGTTACCATGCGCCACCCCAATGATGTTATGCATCGTGTTCCCCATGATGTTTCCCTGCCCTCTCCTTTCCATCCCAACAAGTCTCATTTTCTCTCCTCCAGTTCATCTGCATGATGTGTCGTGGGTACATGGAGTGCTCTTTAGCGTTTGCTGACATTTTCTCTTCTTTTTGGATTCTTTTTCTTTTTGCAACAGAAGCAACGATATGAGGGGTATGATATGTATAGAATGATGTAGCATGTTGCACATGTTGAATATACATTCGTATATAAGTATGCAGTTGGGACGGTCACTGCTCCAATTCGTCTAAAAATGTAGCCAAGCATTTTAATAATTAGTTTTTATATATTTCGCTCTTGGCTGCGTTATGTGTGTACTTTTAACCAGAGCGTTCTGCATCTTATTTTCATGAATTTATTAGGGCCTTGTTTATAGCCTCACTAATTTGGTAAGGTGTTAAATTAAACGAATGGGAACATTTTGTACGTGTGTTTGTTCTTGATACCGATTTAAAATAATGTATTAGTTGCTTCAAATCAAAACTTGCACTTTAAAAGATAACTTTTATAGATTCCCCTATTAACCTGAGTTATTGTAATCCTATCTCATCATGATCATTGATTTATATGCTGATATATCTGACAGGAAGCTAATAAGGCTTAAAACTTGCTCCTCAACGTGCAGTTCGAATAGTAAACACACGCCTCGCTAATAACTTGTCATCTTTCTGGAACTTCATTTCGGACTAGTTCGTTCCACAAGTTCCCTAGTACATTCCCTCGACGTGATATATGTCCACCGCCTCCGACTGCTCCCAACAGCCCTGGGCGTTCTTTCAATATTATGACAGCCAAGAGGGAAAATCTTTTGTTGCCATTGCGCTTAATTCATCTCGAGCATCTCGAAGTTGGTCTTTCCTTTCGCGCAGTAGTCCCTCTTCATGTTCATCGTCATCATCTTCATCTTTTCCGCGTTTCATTTCCATTTGGAGAATGATAAAAAAAGAATGTGAAATTATTGTGGCTGCTCTTTTCTGTTTATTCTTTATAAGTTGTGGATGAAGATGAAGGGGATCATCCTCGGAACTTCAGCTTTTGTTTGTTTTCGTTGGTTTTAGGTGGGGCACTGGTCTAGTGGGTGGGGTGGGATTAAAACTTTTCCTTCTTATCTGTCGGAAAATTGTATTCTTTTTTTTTTTTTTTGATATCCTCGTTGGCAGTTGCATTTTTGATGCGATTCATTGTCAGTTGACCCAATTCGATGGGCGTGGACCCGAGGGCAAATAGCTCCCACACTAACACCCCGCCTTCTGCTCCTTTTGTGCATCGAGAATGACTTCCCCCCTTTTCACCAACATTCCCCGCAGGCCCCTCGTTGCAGCTTGGTGAAATATTCGTGTCTTGAGAAGCCATTCATAGTTTTGAACTTCTTTCCAAGTTGATTTCTGTTCACACAATAAAAGGCACGAAGTGGGATCACTGGGTGGCGGCATCACTGAGGAAAAACTTACATACTACTTTTGGTAGTAAGTTTCATTTGTAAATTATCAATAACCTTTACATTGCTTTTTAAACCAAAATCCTATTTTAGTTACCACAGCAAATATACTGTGAAATGTTAGTATCAGACAATTTTTTTCACAGTGTAACTAACAAATGCAGTTTGCAATTACCCGCTGTCGATGTTGTTGGCGCTGCTGTTGTTGATTATTAAATACTTTATTGCCCGGGCTGAATTTGAAAACTGCGCCCAAGAAATAAAGTTGAAGGCGCTGTTGATTTTGTGCAGCAGTGAAGAAATGGCGGGAAGAAGGGGTTTGTAGAAAGAGCTGGGAGAAAGAGACCTTTGTGTGGGTTAGACTGCATTAGGTTGCATGCAACGGGGCCATAGAAAGTGCCACCGAACCGCCGAACCCACTGAACCCACTGCTAGCTTCCCCACGGAGAAGGCAGCGAGACCTGAGCACGCACCAGACACGCAAAATAAATATGGACATATGGACGGGAATTTCCAGTTCCGGATGGAGAAGGGTGGTGCAGTTGGAAGCTATCACTTTTCTGGGTTTTTATGCTGCACTTCTCTAATCATGGGCACAAACCATATGGGAACTGTGTCTGCGCCTGGGATTCGAGTTCGAGTTTCATTGGTAACGATGTTGTCGGGTGACCTCGGGGTGATACTACCTATTGTCAAACAATCCAAACTATGGTAACTATGGTAATCACCTCAATTATTTGGCTCAGTACGATTACCCACTTTATAACTTAATAAGAGTTGATGAACTGGGTTAGGGAAAAGTTTCTCACAGACTATATGGCATTATTGCCATTAATACTAGCGTTTGCTTTTGAGTTCATCAAAAAGTTAAAAGAAAACCCTATTATAATATATTCTGGACTTGAAGACGCGTAGTTCTTTGTGATCACTGCTTATTACATTCTATCTTTGGTAAATATTGTTTTCAATAAATTTAAAAATAATTTTTAGAATTATTATGCAGCCTAAGTGATTCCTTTCAGACCCCAATTTTGACCAGTGCATTTTCTTAGGACTTTGGCATGGCAATGCCGTGCGCTCTCGATTTATAACTCTCTTCTTGTCGGCTCTCTCATCAGCAAAAAGGGGTTGATGTCGGTAAATTTCCGTTGTTATTGGCATTTTGCAAGGATATGCACGAAGGGGAATATTTGAGGACATCCTGGCGGTTGCATTTGCATAAAACATATTTTTCGAACTTCTTTCTGGAAGTTGCTTTGCTTTGTTTTGCTTGCTTTTTCTTTTTATTGCGATTTAAACAAAAGCCGCTAGTAAATTGCAACCCTCTCTTGACACGCGTCTCTCTCTTCTTGACTGCCCCCAATTTAATTTCTCCCTCTCTTTTATGCTCTCCGGAAATGGACTTTAATAGACGTTTTAGAATGATTTTGAATGTTCACTAAATTGCGTCATAAAACTATTTGCGAGGCGTTTTCCAACAGGCTTTTCTCAGGCTCATTAAAATGTAGCGGGTGGAGAATTCCCCACGTTGGGCGCCAATAATTTTTGGGGCTACATTTTCGCTGCATTTTCACACCACATAGTTGCATTTCGAATATTTTTGCAACCCCCTTGGAAAGGAGAGAGAAAAACAGAAGGAACAGAAAAAAAACAACCCGCAGAAGACATCTGTCTGGAAAACTCTCTACATTTTCTCTCGGCTCTCACTCTCTCGTTTTTCTCGAGCGGAGAGTAAAGGAGCCGCTTTGGCTGCCGTCGACGCCTTCAGTAATGGAAATATTTTACCCAGTTCAGTACTCCATTTCAGTCAGTTAGCCGACGTTAGTTTTTCGCAGACGCTTTTCCGCCTAGCAGTATTTATACCCAACAAAAATGTCTAAAATTACCTAATTAGTAGGGAGTATCCCGCAGACTGCTTAAACAATATAAATAACACCACTTAACAATACAAAACAAGTGCCGCAGAATTTTCGCAATTTAACAACCGCCACGCCCCCCGCCCCTTGCGTACGTGTATGTATTCGCCTGTCTGCCGCCTCTACCGCAGTCGACGTCGCTGCCACCGCTTAAAAATCCCCAAAAACGTCCCTTGAAATCATATACATATATATATTTTATATACCCATCTACACTCAACGGCGATTAAAAATATATCGCGGAAAAAAATATAAAAACGAACTTCAAAGTGAAATTCGAAATTCCTCACCCTCGACGTATTGATTTTTCGTCATCTTCATATTTATCGGTGCCAAAGTGTTTGTATACCGTCCAAAAACAAAACACACTCACACACAAGAACCTAGTTCCAAACACAAAACATATATAAAAAAAAACGATTCCGTTTCACTGAACATTCTGCCTTAAATTTATTTACCTAATACATAATTGAAGAGGAGCAACTAACTAGGGAATTAGTTAGTGGGAGCTGCTTAAGTTCCCCCAATTCGCCACCCCCAGAAAACAACAACACATCGGCAGAATGAGCAGCTACACTGCCGCCCAGTATTACAAGACCACCAATATGATTACCTCCAATGAGATTTACTGGTAAGTTGCCCTTGTCTATCGGAATTCTTTCTTTGATTTCTGTGAGTTGGCAAATTTATGAGACATATTTCGGAAGGAAATAAAAGTGAAACGCAGTAATATTACGCACTTTTGGTTAAATAATGTTGGTGCCTTATGCCTTACAAATAATATATGTACATTTGTGTCTTTCTTAGCTATTATATATATTAGCAACTTTATATAACAATAGAAATGGTAGTAGGTAAAACCAACTTTTGTATTTTCTATAAATAAACCTTTGTATCCTAAAAAAGTCGAACTTAAAAACAAATTTTTTAAGTGTATGTTATTCAAAGTTGTTACGAGGACTGGTGGGTCCTTACCAAGTTATCCTTTAATTTTTTGTCGAGTGTATTATCCTTTTTGCACTTGTAAGAGCTCTGTCTGCCCACGCTGCCCCCCTTTTCCACTCACCAGATTTTCGCTACTAAAGGGCCAGAGTTCAAGGTTCGATTAGTTTTTCCCGAGGACAATTGTGACGCAATTGCTATTTCTTACTCTCATTCTCTATATCTCTCTCTCACAGCTTTTCAAAGCTGAAAAAAGTCAATGGCATTTCGGTCCGCTCCGCAGCATCCGAGCCACGCCCCCGACACCGCCCACGCCCACTCCTCCGTCCCCCTTTTCAGTGCCATCAATAGTGCATTTTTGATGGGCTAATGCCCACACACGACGATTGCCTCACACTCGAATGGAAAAACAACAACGAGAAAGCGGTATATCCATGGCTTTTGATAACAACAAAAGGTCGAAACCGCCTTTAAACGCCCACGTCCACGCCCACACAACTCATCCAAGTTTTCCCATCGTGGGCGTACATCTCTCTCTCTTTCTCTCCCCTTCTCCCTCTCTATCGCCCACGAAACGGTTGTTAATTTGCCGCACTGAAGTATGCAAGTGATTTTCCGACTTTTGCCCTCTCGCCTCTTTGTATGAGAAATACTTTTGTTTCCCTGCACATTTTTTGAATTTTATTTTTAAGCAGTTTTTTTAAGACCTTGTTTCTGAATAACACAAATATTTTGCTCGGCGTTATGCTACTGAAATTGTTTGAAATTGCCAAAAAGTATGCAACATAGTTCGCAAACAAATGCGGCGTAGTTCCACAGTTAGCTGCATAGATGGCGCATGGTGATGGTGACAGCGGTATAAAGCAAAATATTCCGCTTTCTAAAAGTGGAAAAATAACAAACAATTTGCGAATAACAACGGCAAGCTGAAATAACACATAACAGGGAAACTAAATCGCCGTTTCGTTTTGAAACAAACATAACAACTGTAGAAACTGCATGTTGCAGCAGTTACTACAGCATTTTGAGTATTAAATATTAAGACAAAGAAGATATTAAGACATAATTACAAATTGATATTTAATTATTACAAAATATATTCAATTAGAACATCACGTAAAGCCACGCACAGCAAAAGTGAACAAATGAAAACATAAACCCAAAATTCCTCAAGCTCAACCAACTTTCCAGAAAATCTCAAAAATTTCTATTTATGTGGCGTGGTCTGTGCAGCACACGAACCTTGAACTCTGGCATTTTTCGTGCACAAAATACATACGGTATATATAATGTTGTTTTGCACGGCCTGAAGTGGCCAGCAGTGGGTGGTTGGTGTTATGTAGATGGTGGATGGTACGATATAACATCAGAACTCCCACGACGAAGGCACGCTCATGGAAATTCCAGCGATAAACACGTGATTATATGTACATAACCGTCAATGGCTCTGTGCGGCACAGACAACATTATCTAATCCAATGATAGTGCCCTCGAAAGAATAACATTTGTAGTTAGTGACCAACTGCCTTTACAATATCCGGGTTAGTTCAGTTATCGACCAGATAAGCACAGGTGTTACAGCTCGGTTCAGAGAAGAAGAAAATGTTGTTTAATGTAATAGAACTGAGTTCAACGGTTTAGTATAGAAAAATAAAAATATGAGTAGACATTAAATTAAAAAAAAATGTAGCTTTCGTGGTTATACGATTTATTTATTTTAGAGATTCTTTATAGCATGACTTTTAAGGTTTTTTCCACTTCCTATTGCATGATTATATTTTTAGATATGGCTTATTATCTTGAATAACAATTAAATAGCGCAATCAAGGCTAATTAATCGTGGGTGCGCTTTACAAAACATATTTAATAAACGATAATTGTTAATATATATCCAGACAATGCATGGTTCAAAATAAACCAACATCGGAAGCTTGCATAATTTTTTGTTTGCGATCAATATTCGAATCTCGACTTTTAAAACTTTGCATATGTGTACCTATTTGGGTGAACATATGTACATAAGTGTATATATGTACATATATGTACATATATGTACATATGCATAGAGATATGCAAATTAAGATCTGATTGATCTGATCTTAAGATTGAGATCTGAATTTATAACAAACAAATTTTAAACGGATTTCTGGTAGTTTTAGGGCCTACGGCTTAAACCAACTTTACTAGCAGTTTCCCTACTGTGAAAAATATAAACTAAGGCGGGGCTCACTAATCAAATTGCAGCAGAGGAAATGTATGCAACTGAGACACCCAGTCTCCCTTTTTGAATTGAAGATATATCCGAATGGGTAACAATGAAAAAGTTCAATTAAAAATAATTGCATTTCTCCCTTTTGATTTTGTTTTGGGTTTCCTTGTGAATAACACGCGGTTATTTAATACGAGTCTCGGTATTATTCCGATTACTAGATAGCATCTACTGTTTGACAACTGTTTCCCCTCCATGCGATGGGAAGTGTTTTTGTATATTATTTCTTCTCTTTATATCGCTTTCCTCCGGGCTCCACCTGGATCATTATTCTCAAATCTCTTACCCCCGTGCCCCTCATTATAAATACTACTGTGGCTTGCAGCAGACTTTTCCAGTAGTTGAAAGTCGTGGGATTATTTAACGACTTTCTCACTTTTACTTCTTTACCTCCATTGTTGGATTGTCGCTGAGCTGTGCTCTGGCTGCCCTATTCCGTAAGGTGATTACTCCGAACAGTGATTACCTAGACCACGTGACCCACACCACTGACGTTTCCACTTTTTCCGACGTTCATTGGACGACTCAGTTTGCTTTGGTCCAGCGCTAATTGAATGCCAGACTTTGGTGGATTGATAAACGAAAAAGAAACGTGCACGTTTAAAGCAACCTGATATTTAAGGTACACGGTAAAGGGGTTTAGTAATTCTTTTGGTTTTATCAAGAAGTATTCTCCAGAAGATTAACTTTAATATAATTGATGGTTATCTGGTTAAATAATGAGAAGAAACTATTAGAACAGTAGGTGTGCAACTTTGAATCGAAATTTTAGCCATGCTAACACAGGCTTGAAGGCAATCTGCATTTTTCTGTATGTAGATGAGAAACCAAATCGATTACTTCCCGTTTTCAACTGGATCCCCAGGTAGTGCAACCCCCCTTCTCCCTCTTCTCCATCACTACTTTATAGGCTTCTGGGTTTGTAGGCCTAATGCAAAAAAGTAAATAAATTCAGATGAGGTGTTCCGAAATCAAAAAACCCGGTGAGCATCGCCGCATGAAAGCATCTAAATTAAAAGGCGAAACCAGTTGGGGAAGTTGACGTCATGCATGTGGGCGGCAGAGGGGGAGGGGCCATTACTGGGCCAGAGGAAGGAGAGGGGGCGGGCGGAAAGTTGCCGGTTGCCGGTTGGCACACACCAAGCAACTAGCCAAGTTAACCAGTTCTTGCAGCAGTTGCTGTTTCTGATTCCATCGCCGTCGTCCTAGTTATGTATGAGCCAAATTTCTTGGAGCCGGCTCTTTCAGTCGGTTGCTACTCGCTTCTTGAATGCCTACCAATCGGCCCGCACCCGCCACGCCCCTTTTCCAGTCGGGCACCCCCATTTTATCAGAGAGTACGTGCACAATAAGATACAAATTTTCAGTTCAGGATTTTAGTTGAACATTCATGGGCTTTAAGATAAAAATATTGTAATATCTTAATGTAAATTATCTATATAATTTTCTCTGTCATATATTTATTAAATTATTTTTAAAATTTAGATAACCTTTAAAAAATCAAATTTCAGTAATATTCAGCAAATAATTAGATTCCCGTGTGGCGTTCATAAGTCAGCAGTGTTTCTTTCTGTGTAAGCTGAGCCAAGAATCAAATGCTTAGATTTCCCTTGTTGTTTCGTTTTGTTGTTTGCTGCTGTTGCCCAATTCAAGCAGAAATTTCAGACTTGCTCGCAGACGCATTGTTGTTTCCAGTTGGCTCTGTAATTTGCATTGAATTGAAACTGACGAAATGCAGCCTGGCAATGCAATTTCAATAGAATTAATCAGGCCTCTTATTTGACTTACCCTGGAAAGGGTTTTAAAAAGGCAGTAGCTACCTGATGAAGTCCAGCGATCGGTGGAAAGCCATTGACCCATGGATCGGAAATCCAATGTGTACATAATTACTTGTTATACATGTGAGAAATAAGATCTTCGGCTGAGGTATTGAGTGAAAAGAAAACAACATATCTGGCGATCGATTTCGTAATTATAGAAAAGGTTTACAAGAGAACGGGTTTGTGTGTTTAAATATTCTTGAGCAATATGGTCGAGTAATTGTTTTATTAAAAATATATCCTGTATAATATGCAAATTCAATGGAAGCAACAGACTAAAATTGAATAATTACAATCGAGCACTTCCAAGAATTATGAAACTCGGGTTCTACCGAATTACCCAACAGCAGTCTATTCACTATTTTAAAACTCTTTCAAGTTCATTAGCTTCTGTTCAAAAAGGCAACGAGCAATCAAATCAAGTGGAATACCACGAAGTCAGAAGAAAGGCAGCCAAACATTCACCAACCATCCAGAAATAGTAAATGAACAAATGAAATTCGCATAATGATGACCATTTGTGTGGATTATGTAAAGCTCTCGAGATTTGTCTTCTCCAAGCGATTTCAGGCACAAACAAGATGAGCCAACAGAAGGGCGGGATATGAAGATTCGAGAAGAGTGCGAGAAAACAAATGAAAATTCGGAAATTCAATTGGCATATAGGCGGACGAAAAGTAATAATAATAAGCTGCTTATCGCTTGTAAACATGAATTTTCCGAAGAAAAATTCAAAATGAAAATCAATGAAAAGCCGCGAGAGTGGTAATAGTAAACAGACTCCTACACCGAGGAAAATGCGCAGTGCGGCAGAAAATATAATATAAATTTAAAGAAGAAAGTATTTTTCGAAGCCTAGTCATCGTATTACGATGTAATCGAATTAATTGTGTTTTACTAGTAGTTACTACTGATAATCATAGATGAGTACAGTCACATTATTTATTATTTGGTTATATTATTTTCTCTCAGCTGATGTTGCAGTTGCAGTGAGGGCGGTTTTTTTCAGTGGGCGTGAGGTACGTGATTTAGAGCCTAACGAGCCGAGCAGCGCAGAACCCTTGTGGGCGAACTTTCCCAATGTGCCACTTGAGCAGCGAGCGATTCACAACCGCCGCTCGTTGATTGATGAAGGCGCCAGTGGCGGTGTGGAAGCAGCTCCACAAAATTAAAGAAAAACTCAACCACTGGGCTGCCCATCGAGAGGGGGAACAACAGGGGGTGGTGGTGCAAAAGGTGGAAAGGGGAATTGTTGGTTTGTTTTTTGTTGCCTCCATTCATGGCCAGCACCACAACAAGTGACGCGCGGTGGGCAAGGCGAAGTGCAAGTGAAAGTGAAGTCGCGGCCATTCCGATTCCGATTCCGATGCCAATGAGTGTGAGTACTCGGCTTCATGAAACCACAAAAATTTCCCACTAACATAATTTTGTATCTTTTGTACCCCCCTTCTGCCACAGCTGTTGCTCTTTCATGTTTTTCTTTCAACATTTTCATTTGTATCCCATCATCCGTCACTGGCTCATCTTCGTGCGCTATACTTTTGAATTAATTGAATGAAAAGACAAAAAATAAATTTGGTAAAATCCGGACATCGAAGCTTTGTATACTCTTGTAGATCGATTTTGAAAGGTGTGATGTGATTTCAATTAAATGATTTGGTGATAACTGGAAACATATAGATAAATCGTGTTATTACAAAATCTTGAAAACAAATTTCTTTATGAAAAAAAAGTTTTCATAAAAACTATGTTATATTTACCGGTAGCTTCATTTGAGAAAGCCGGAAACAGTATGAAGTACTAACCATACCGAAAAAAGAAAGATATATTTGCTCAGATATTACGATTTCTTGGAATCGATTTACAGCATCTGTGAAAGTAAATCCAGGAGTAATAGGCCTACTCTAAGTACCCCTTGCAGTGTATGGAGAAACTTCCTAATGACAGGGGCGAGGGAATCTCGATTGTGATGTGACGTGATCGTGATCGTGATCCGATCCCTTTCCCGATATCGGCCCTGTCAGGCTTCATTAGCTGCGCTCCAGAGACTCCGGCGCATTGTCTCGCATTTTGTCTCCCAGCCAGACCTGCGTTCACTTTCTAATGAGCCCGAAATGCCGGCGATTCGGTGGCAGTGGTTGTACAGTATAGTATAGGCAGTAGTAAGCCGTGTAGCCATGACCGAATGAGCAATTCAATGGCCCCGCCAGCGGCAAGTTGAAGGTAGGAATCGGTTGGCTATATACTACTATACTATACTATACTGGGGATCGTAGCGGGGACCTAAGCTCTCGCAATCGTTTTGCTGGCTTTTCTGTTTTGGGGCGGACTGAAGGTCTCTTGGTTGGTTTGGCTGGGTTGCTGTGAATATTGTTTAGGTTTCTCCTTCCCATCTGCCCGCCCTTCGTCTGTTTACAAATTGGGTTCAAAATGCCTAAGGTCAGGCGAGCAGCGCACACAACGTGTGGGAATTGGGGGTTTTGGTGGGGGCCAAACGAGGTAATCGCATAGTTAGTAACTACACACGACAAAGCTTTCGCGATGGCTTACTAGGGAAATATAAAATGCGTTTCATATGTGAGATACTCGGGGCAGTGGGGAGATTTAAAGATTGCTAGGGATCTGAACGTGGAGATCGTTAAAGTGATATTGGAATTAAAAAGCAGCAGCATCCCATGGAAACTATTCTGGGAAACGTTATTTAATATTTATGAAAATGTTGATTTTCATGTAATTATTCAAGAAAACGTTGCCCTAAAGGTTAATTGTCAACAATAGCTGTTAAGACTCCGAGCACAAATAAAACCCACTAATATCAACTGTTTCGCGGGGAAAATAAATTACTTGCAAATTAAAGATTTCCTCTCCCCGTTCTGGTCGCACCTGCGACTCCTGCTGATGGCTTGGATTAGTTGAAATACCTGAGGCGACCCTCGCAGGGCCTGGTTGTGTTTGCTTCTTTGGGGCTGTCATCATCGTTGACGGCTGTTTATTGTTTCATAACAGCAGAGACTCGGCCCAGACGAGTATGGCAAATGGGTTTGTGTACCTTGTACCTAATGCGTTAATATCAGCCCGCTTTTGGAGCAAGGGACCGGGGGCGGGGGCTTCGCAGGGAACAACTGTGGCAAAAGTTTTGGTTTTATGTGTGCATATGTTTACGACTTACGAGTTTTAACGATGCCGCAGCTATGACAGCGTCCGCAGTACAGAGAGATAAAATCGAGGTCACTTTTGTTTTGATACGATCAGATTTCAAATGGATTTCGAATTATTGGCTCCCCTTGTTTAAAAATGGTGCAACACTCCATTGTAGTAATGCTTTGCTTTAAAACTATAAAAATTGGGAGCACTGTGGTAGCGATAAATAAGAACACCATCCCATCCTGCGGTTTTAAAATACGTATTTTAAAAAAAGAGGCTGGACGCAGTTAACACCTTTAAAGCTAGCTTTAAAAGTTATGCATTGTAAGCGAAACATATTTAGACCAAGTTATTAACATTAGTTACTTGGGAATATTTATCCATCATGTTTAGTAGATTTATTCAATAGTTATGGACTCGGACTTGTTGGTTGACTTTTGGGATCTAGTCGTGGTCATTAAAAGCATATGATAATTGTTTTCTGTGCAGCAGCAGGTTTCAATGAAAAGTCAAAACAGGCCGCAGGTCCGGATATAAATGGTTTGTTGTCTGAAATACACATACAGATACTCCGATACTCGGATACTTGGACTCAGCCATACAGTCATCGGGCTTAACGCTTGGCTCAGTCGCTGAGCGGGTCGGAGTGAAGCCAGTGAGGCATTACGCTGCCCATTTTGTTAGCGGGCCGCCGCAAGCGACTAACTACCAACTAGCAAGTTTCAGGGACCAACTGCCAAGAGAACTACCAGGCCGCAGTGCCGCACACTTGCGCACATGCCTCTCCATATGGCACATATGGACGTCAGCAGTGAAAAACAATAAGAAAACACAGCCAGTAAAGCGCCCCCGCTCGCCCTTCGGCGCTCGTTTAGTGCGGTTCGCTCGGTTCGTGAGTCACCTGAGCGTAACGTAAGCCCAGCTTATTGTTCGTCCGACTACGCGCAGCCACAATCGATATACCCTCTACTAGGGGTATTGTCGATCGGTGATCGCTTTTGTATAACATTCTGGGGTGGTATTTCGGCGGCAATTAGCTGTGGTGTTTTCGTTTTTCCAAACTATCTATTCAAAATCCTAACTACCAGTTTACGCAGTTTTTGCAAATGGTCTTCATTTTTGGTGTCTTAAAAATAATCATTATATTTATACATATTTATTCCATTTAGCGATGTATGTTTTATTAAATCCAACGTGATCCCTATAGAAACATAAATTTAATAGTTGTCTCAAGATGAGATCTTAACAGCTAAAATGTAATGTATAAATATCGGCTTACAGGGTACTAAATCTTCGACCTTCCAACCCAAAGACCATCTTTCATGTTTTGTTTTTGCCACAGCACACGCTTTTAATGCAGGGTCTGCCTGTCCCTCTCCCTCCTCCACTCGCTCTCTCATTTTCTCGCTCTGCTCTCCTGCAAGTTGCAGCAGCTGTTTTTTCCATTCTCCGTGAGCCGAGCTTTGCTCTCTGCGTATCTTAGTATTTTGTTTTTTCAATTTTGAGTTTAGCTTGCGATTGTGATTGGATGTGTGTGTGAGATTTGGTCGTTTGCATATAAATTTACACCTCTTTACGACTGTTTTTCGATTTATGTGTGTGCGTATTTCGGATCTGTTTTGCAATTACCCAATTTGACAATGGAGTCAAGTGGGAAAAACACTGTTTGCTCGAGCCCCAGCGTTGGAAACTTTTTCAAAACGCTTTAGATCCGAGTCGAACTCATTTTCGTTCGCTTAAATATGCAAATATCGTGGATAATTGAGCGGCTTACTTTCTAGTAGCTGCTGCACTTCAACGGTGGGTTATATGGCGGGTTATATAATGACAATTAGACCCACTGTGACAGCACACGTCAACGCTTATGAAAATGTGAGAGCTAACTGCAGGTAAGTGCACAGGTGTGTGCGGGGCCGAAACTTATATAGAGGTAACTAGTAAATGTAAAAGTATATACATTGTTTCGCTAGTTCTGTACCTTTTTCATAAGTGAGTTGTTTTTAAAACTGAGAACTATACTTGTAATCGCTAAAAAAGACAAAAAGTAGATTTCATGTTAAAATTTATGTGTAAAATGATATTTTAGGCATTGTTTTTTTTTTGTTTAGTTGAAATAAATTATAAATAATTTTCAATAAAATTAACTTTCTAAATGTTATCGATAATCAATCTTTTTTTTAATAAATCAGTTTTAAAAATTGTTTCTGAACAGGCATTTTATTTTTGTTACTAGTAGATAATAACAGCTTTAAATTTCTTTGTAATAACAGTAGAAGACATTTTATTAAACTAGTGGTCAAGGGAACAAGTTTTCTGTATGCATGTTATTTTAAAATTTTGATCTTTGAAATCAGATCAAGTGGAAAATAACAGCTTAGTACCCCGAGTATTCAAAATAACAACAATATTAGCCAGTGTTTTAAGTGGCCCACAAACTTGGCCAATAGGCAATAACAAATACAAATGCAAACTCAGCAGCGGTAGCAGCAACAAGCTCTCTTTCCACGCATACACCTCCATTTTCCACCCCACTCTCTTTCTCTTTCTTATCTCTCTGAACTCGAGGCTCTCGCCGCAGTTTTGTTTGTGGCTCAGTTTCATTCAAAGCTTCGAGGAGGCAGCATTCACGTCGCTTGCTCGCTCATTTTGTTGTTTTCCGTTTGATTACACCTTTCTCAGTCGCCGTTGGCAGCGCTGCCCGCTTCGCAGTCGCCGATCGTGTGTGTTTCAATATATACCAAATATATTGTTTAATTAACGCAGTGTGGCAAGCGAATATACGAATACGAAAAAATAAATATTTGAAATAGTATTTTCAATAAATTGAATGAAAATTTAAATTTGAGTGTGAGTGCTAATCGAGAAGAAATCGACACAAAACCCAAATTTCCCAACACGCATCACCACTATTTGTTGCTATTTGTTTATTAATTTGACATCGCTGTCACCGTGACATGCCACAAAAATAAATCAAACAAAAACACAATAAAACAAAACGGAAACAAGCCACAATTTTTTGATGTAAAAAAATATATATAATTAAAGAGAAAACCGCCTTTCTCCAAGCGTCTAGTGTATCACAAAAACAATAGTGCCGCCACAAGCAAAAAAAATACAAATAAAATAAAAAACAGTAGCGGGTGCAAGGGGGAGAAAGAGGGGTTTAGAGAGCGGGATCGCTGGAAAGAGCGGAATCCACGGCCACTGCCCCGTTACGTTTCGGCAAACACACAAAAACAAAAACTGAAAAATCCGAAAAAAACACCTCATAAATCGCGTGTGTTTTTTGTATTTTCATGTGTGGATCCAACTGGAAATTTCTATTATTCTGTAATTGAATTCGAGCACTTGCTTCGGCAAGATTTATTTTCAAAGTCGAAAAAAGCAGGCATTCCTGGAAAAATCCGCCCACGCTGACCGTCAAAATCGCTGAATCACTGATTTTGCATAAAGACAGCTGTAAAGCGGTTCACCTTTTGAATCATCCTTTGTTGGCACTTAAAATGCAACACTTGTAAGCACTTCAAGTGATTTAAATGGTTCATAAAGATAATTTAAAAGCACTTAGAACTTCTTATTGTGTCTCACATCTCATTTGTTTAAGAACAATGAAAATGTTGTTTAGAGGAGCACGAAAGTCTTCTACGAAGTATAAGCTTAGTTTTCAACTAAAAGTGTAAGGCAAATCCTAATTTTGAAGAAATATAAAAAAATAATTCAATTGAAACACTCTTTTCTGAAAGTATCTCACGAACTGAATAATATATATCTATTCCTATTGGAAAACAACATTTAGTTGAAGAGTATCAAACGTTTTTCACTCGTTTCGAACGGTGTTTGGTACTTTATTTTCGCGATCAGCTGATTCAGTGAGGTAAACATTGCTTGGAAAGCCAAAAGCCTTTGATCCGATTCAATAAATGTTGAATCAGTCTTTGAACTCTCTCTTTCTTTGCTCACTCTCTTATCCCGTTACCAAAAAAAAGTGTGATGCATTTTTGATTTTGAATCACTTTGCTTTTGGTTTAAAGCTTTTTGTGTGACGTTTGCTCTTTCGGCTGCAGTTGTTGCCTCTTTGTGTTGCCTTTCAGCCAGGCTTGTATAATCGCTTGCCACCCAATTACGCTGCGTCGCCGCATTCAATGTTTGTTGCACATTGTGTTTCCACTTCCTCTTCCGTTCGGAGAGAAAACGGAGACACTGAGAGGGAGAGACAGAGAGCGACTGGTGCCGGAGAAAGAGAGGGAGTATATTCGTGCTTTTTGTTACGTGCGCCGTTACTAATGACACGAATGTGAATAAAAGCATTGAGCACGGGCTGTCCCTCTTCCTCTTCTTCCGCAAACGCCCCCCCAACCCGCCCATCCCTAAAACACTGAGAAAAATTATAATGATTACATGGTAGTATCACCTAATTGCATTTTAAAGTTTAAATAAAAATTGATTTCTTAAGCACTCAAGATTTGAATATATTGTATGTATTTATTATTTAATGAATTCGAGAATATAATATTTTTTCCGCTGCATAAAACTCTCCAGTTGTTTCCCAGTATTTGGTTTAGAGCGAGAGCGTAGCGCAATGCGAGTAATTATAAATTAAATAATTATACAACACAAGCAAGAAAACAGCTTTGCAACTGATTGTGGCTGCCGACGCTGTTGTTTTTTCCCCCACCTGTAATCGCCGCTGCTTTTGCTGCTCGTGCAGTGGAACACCTGTAAAACAAAGGCAGCTCTATCTGCCACAATAGATGCAACTCTAGCAACCTAAAGCAATCTAAGCCAATGTCGATGTCGTGCTCCAGAGCGGATGCAGCTTTAGATGTAGTCAGCAGAGCCCCAAAGCTCTGTACACATGGCATATACTACACAGTGAATGCTCTCAAAAGTCCACTTTCGGAATACAATTAAAATTTATAGCGACAGTAAACCAAAAAAGAGAGAACTATATTGTCGATTCCCTCAACTACTACATACCCATTTCTCTCAGCTAGATGGAGCATGGGAAAATTAGTTGTATCTTTTTAGCCAGATCGACTCGGATAGTAGTCCTGCTTAAAAATATATATACTTTAGAGCGTTGTTCTATATGCTGCATACTTTTCATCGAATTAAGTATACTCTCGGCGAGTAGTGGGTATGCAAATTCGGCAGGAAACGTTTGAAATGGAACCTGTACAATCTATTAAAAGGAAACAATAATAGAACAATTACACTTGAGTAAAAAATAATATTAATAAAAGAATATTCAAGATTGCCATTAAATTTGATATGTTCTTATGGAAAATTCAATTGCAATGGCTTAAGCCATGGCTAATTTAATTATAATTGTGATTAGTTTTTTTCCTTTAAAATAGTTCATTCAGAATACAGAAACCCAAGCCTTTACTACCACGTTCTATGAATATAAATTACCCCCTATCTGCCAATTAAACAAAAACCACTGCAATTTAAAGTGAACCAGAAAGCCAACACAATTTTTGTAAAAACTTTAAAACAGCGAAAAACTTGTTCAACAAAATTGCAATTACAAACAAAAGTTTCTAAGAAACGAACGAAGCACACAAAAAAAGAAAAACAAAAGGGAAAACAAGTTGGGACTGTTCTAGTCACAGCAAAACACATCAGCAGAAACAACTAGAAAAGCCACAACCACTAATAGTTGCTAAATAACACAAATATTCAGCTTTTAGCATTAGGTTGTTCTTTTTGTGAGCTTGGGATTTGTATTTTCTTGTTGTTGTTTTATTTTCTGTACTTTGTGAGTGGGCCCCGGCAGCAGCAGCATTCTAAGCGATTGTGATTGAGAACTCCCCTGAAGCGTTTGCACCCGTACACATATTGGCAGTAGGCGACTTGTTTTGGCCAATAATTCCATGACTTGTTCCAAGGCTGGGCCGGAGTCGTGAGATTAAGCGAAATTCGTTTGTTTGAACAGCTTTTTACTCGATTCATTCGGTTCGTTCGGTTCTTATGGATGGTATATGGTGCGAATGTATATGTACATATATTCCATATGACGAAACACAAAAACCAGAGACAGTGGCAAGTGTTGTCACAATTGTAACAGAGATGTCTCGCGATCGTTTTCAAGCTCTTGAGACTCTCGAAAAAGGTTCTTGAACTTTACGACGAAATATATTTAAAAAAACAAAAATCCACTCTTAAGAAAGTGTGGGGTTTACAGCCCGAGATTTCCATACATACATATTTATAACCATATAGAGATCTTGATCTTGGGACAACAACGCTCTCATACGTATGCCTGTGCGGGGTGTTTTTCCCTTTCTATTCATTGTTTTCATTGCGAATTCTCACGCACTTCGCACATAAACCTCATATGATTTATGATCACGCGGCCTTTGCCTTTGTGTGCAAAGTGGATCAGGTCAGTAGATTGCTAATCAGCTAATCCGATCGTGGGTGATCTGAAATAGTAAAACTAAACTTGGGCCCACTGCCAGGTGCACTTTCCCAAGGCACGTTTTTGGGGCCTTCAATGTGTCTGGATCAATGTGGAATATGTTGGAATATGGCGGAATATATCGGAATATATCGTAGTGTGTGCAACTGTCTGCGCTTGGTGCCAAATCGATGTTGTTATGCCCGATGTCTGCGTGTCTGACATATTCAATTTGAATATTGTTTATTCACCAGTCCCGCTTCCACATCCACTTCCACTCTCTCTGGCCTGCTGTTTCGCTTTTTTCCTCATTTTTTCAGCCTGCTTCTAGTCTGCAGTTGACAACTGGCGACTTTTACTTGCGATCGCCGATCAACGATCAGCAATCGACGTTGACCCACAAAGCAGAACAGCCGCAAAGTTGATTGAATGCGATTGCAGACTGTAAACTGCGACTCTCTCATTGGGGCTTTAATAAACAAATGCAGAGCAGTATTTGCTCTTAGTATCATTCACCACCCTTTGGGTTCCTCTCAAAAAGTGCGGTGTGATGGTTCGATATGTCCAGTATGATCAAGGTGTTTGGTTCCAAAAATTACTTCTTAAAGTGGTGCATACAAGTACGTTCAAGAAACAATACATGGTTTTCTGTCAGTAAATTTCAGAGATTGATGCATCTAACATCTGCATCTAGCGTGGTTATTTAATGATTGAGTTAAACGAAATGCTCAAATTAAGTAACTGCTGACTCAGTTGGAATTTAAAATTGCTTCCAATTAAAATGTTTTGACATCTAACTGAAATCCACGACAGTCCATATATGTCAACTTAATTAATTCCATAACTATCCGTATTTGACGTGTGATTCATGTCCAAAAGGTGAATCAATGCAGTTGAATGAAGCTTAATGCAAAGACACGAAATTCGAAAATGGTATAGAGTGTGTACAACGATTCTTAGGTAACTTTTGGCTATCTGGGGTATACAACAGTCTGTAAGTTTCCCGAGAAACTTATTGTTCTAAGTGATCTGGCGCTCTCTCTCTTTCTCATAGTTTCATATATTGTCAAACTGGCTTTCTAACCCCGACAATTGCCAGTCATAAAGCGTGTTCTATGAATTGTTTTTATGACAAGCGCGCTTTTTGAAGGGCACTCTCAATCGTTGACGTTTCGAAACGCTCGCTCTTTACGGGGCGTATACGCAATACGTGAACAACAAATGTGGTTTTGACTAACGGAAGTGTCACGGTGAACAAATTGCAATTATTATCAAACAAAATGCTTTATCTTAGGCTAAAACGCTGACTTTGAATTGTGACCGAAATAGAAGTAATAAACAAAAAGAATGTAGCCGCGCGACGCGACTCTTGGAATTCCAAAACTAAACCAAAGATAAAATGGCAAAGAATGATGCGCAGCCGCTCGTAAATAAATTAATACACCCAATCAACAAAGCAACGAAACGACAAGAAAACAAATCAATTTGCAAATGAATAACCGAAAGTAACCAGCCAAAAAGCGAACACAAAGGGGAAATTCCAATAATAATAATAAAAAACACAATTGCATGTCGACGGTGAAGGCGAAAGTAAGAGCCGTTGCCCCCTTTCACCCTCCGAATCGCATGAAGAATTCTACAAACCACAATGTCCAGGTGTGACAACCACAAATCCCGCCGCCAACAGCTGCCCGTTCCGGCGCCCCTGTCGTCCTCCTCGTCCCGCTCGCAAGGACACCACCACCACATCCATTCGAGCAACTCGGATCTGGGCGGCAGTGAGTCCTTCCTGCAATATTGCAGCGACAGCGAAAAGAGGCCACCGCCTATTGTGGTGGTTGTGGGCGATGGCAGGAGCCGGGTGCGTCGCGTGGTGCGCACCGCAACGCGGCACGTCACCGTGGTCAGTCTGTCCACCCGCCACAAGGAGACCCAGACGCACACCTCGCACCATGTGACGGCTGTCAGGTAAGCTTGGGGCGATCCCAATCCAGCTGTGCAGACACTTAAAAAAGAGTCTACGAAAACTACGTTCGATTTCTGGGATAATAAATAAGAGTTAAATTTTGTTTGCAACCTTGATGCATTCATTAAAAATGTGTAAAGCAAATTAAACATGTTAATCCCACCATGCACGACCAAAGATATGTAAAAAGGTTTATTGCTATCACCATTTGAATATTTTAATGTGATGAAGTGGGATTTGCAAAAATATAATATGTATTTCGTTTGTCTTTCACTTGTTTTTCAACGTTTATGGGTTTTTATAAAAAATTTATGTGAAATAAATATATTATATTATATTTTGTTAACCCAGTGTTAAAAATCAGTTCAAAAAATTTAGTTGACAAATTTCAAATATTGACAGACGAAAGTGCATATAATGCAATATAAATTAGCTTACGATAAATCTGCACATTTTTGTTTTAGGGTTTTGAAAAACGTTCAACGAATTACTGCCAAACACATTTTTTTTCGAGATCAAATATTTGTTCCAAGTGGTTGGCTTATCGCGTCCATTTGCTATTATCCGTTATCTTTATAGGACCTCCACATTGTTCTTGGGTCTGCTGCTGTTTTATGGGCTGACTATTCTTGGCCCAGTCAGCGAGTATCGGTGGAGATAAACCCGCTCAATTATTTATTAATACGCGCGGTATCGGAGTGTACTGTAAATATTTATTACTGGACGTTCAAGTCTTTGATTTTATAGAATTCCTTGAAGGAAATGTAATTCGATTTAATTATGTGACGGAGCTACTGGTACCAGTAGAGTATAATTAAGCAAACAAAAATGTTCTGAGAACTTAGGGTTTTTTAAAAACCTTAAATAATAAACATCTTGGGTTTGAAACTTGTCTAATATGGGCTGTGAATTCATGTGGAAGCTAAGATAGGCTACCTACAAGTCAGCAAACACAAAATGTTGCATACATATAGGCTTAACATTAAGTACATGCGATCCACATGTAAAATTGCTGAGAATTACAGTAACAGTAACAGATATATAAATATAATATATAAAATGTAGTATACAAAAACTTAATTATTTTATCCGTGATTTTCCAGTCAAGTTTTATTTATTTTTGTCTAAATTTTGTACAAGTTTTTGGCTGTCACCTGGCTCTCATAGACTGAAAAACTAAAAAAAAAGGAATGGCAATGGAACTATTTGTTCTGCACAACCTTCAAAAGGTTGAACAGTTTACGACCTTCGAACTGAAATATTTCCTTATTATCTACGCCATCGTCGTCCTGATGATCCTGGGTGTTCCACTGGCTTTCTTACTTCAAAGCAAGGGCTCGGCAAGCGAGAGGGATCGTTTTCAATTGGAAGCCAATCGATCGCGCGACAATCCACTGAGGGGACAAGCCCGGCGACGAATCCGGGATTCGAGTGCCTAATAAGCTTTTAATATTGATGTTGATATTCATGGAAATACATTGAATGCGGCGCAGCAGCGGTGTGTTTGTAGTTTTTCTAGTCTCAAACCCCCCAACCCCAAAGTGTCTGGCCCGCTTGTGGCACACTCCATAAACGTAAAGCCCCCTTTCAAAATGCACATAAACCCGAGAACCCGAGAAATCTAATGTAAAATCAATAATAATTACGCCGAGTAGGCCATCGGCGGTTGGGTCACGTCAACCGATTTGGACACTTGTTGCATACGAAAACAGGAGGAAGTCCGGTGCAGTTTTGGCTCGCGAGTGCCAGCTGAGATACAAGATACGAGCTAAGATACACGAGATACTCAGATATTCAGATACGCAGACAGATACACAGATACTTGTTGGGATGGTCAAACAGACGGGCAGTCTTGAAAATTTTGCTCCACCATGTGCAACGTGCAACGGCAAACAATTAGGGCGACGTGTGGCAGATGTTTTTCCTTCTCGAAAGCAGGACTTAAAAAATCAGAGGGTTGCGGGGAGGGGGAAGTGGCTACAATAACAAGCCAGTTCGGCAGGCAAAACTACCTGCCGTTGTTGTCCTTTCAGGAATTGAAAAAATGTATACGTACATCCCAAAGAAACCCATGCAAAGCCACGCCAGGTGCAGCTGGAAAACTGGCGAAAAGAGTGTAGAAGAGATAGGCAGCAACAAGGATGCCCCTTTCAATTTTTTGTTTTCGTTATCCTTCGGCTTTCCTGCTGATCCTGTTTTTGTCCAACTCTCGACTATAGGTGCAAATATGCAGCTGCCCTCGAATTTTTCAATCGATCTTCTTCTGGGATGGTCCCGCTGCGTGAAGATTTCTGGTAGTCATTCGTATTGCATAGGTAGATAATGAATTAGCTGGGATTTTCTGGCAAATCGAATTACGATTTCCAAGCTAAGGGAAAATCAATATAATGTTGAGGTGAATAGATTAAAGGAAAATAATGTTCTGTGGCCTCATGTTGTGGAAATAAATTATTTAATGGCATAACGAATCTGTTTCAATCTCTGAAACAAAATTCAAATGTATACATACGTTACTGATATTCGCAAAACAATATATTCTGGAAAAAAAAAACCTTCATAAATCAGGAGACTAGCACAAGTTCAAATGTTCTTGTACCTCTGGTTAACCATTACTTCACTTAAGTAATTTGGAGTTTTCTTCAATTCATCCCACACAATTTCTACATCCTTCAGATATCACTGCCAAACGTCTCCTATGCTATTTCCCCAATTGTTGCTTCAATCCAATAGCTTGAAGGATCCCTGTGCCGATCAATATGTTTGTCATCGTGGGCTAATCACTTCCCTCACTTTCCTTCCAACATATGGCGGGACTTCTCTCTCTTTCTACTCTACCTGTCTCGCTGTCTCGTTTCAATAATGGATCCTTTTACGCTTAGGATTTCTATTCTTTGAGTTAGGGGTAGTACAATTGTTCTTTTTGGGTAACCCGACGAGGGCAACACAAAACAGATGCATTTTGTGTGGGATTCGGCGTATACGTATGTGTAGGATGATCACCCACACGCACACACACACGCACACTAATTTAATGAGCCATGCGAAACACGTTTTTGGAGGGAGCGAGATGGGTAGAGAAAGAGATGGGTAGACAAATATACAAGAAGTATCGCTGCCGACGCGCTTGCGCAGTTAACTTCTTCCTCTACTTTGGTGGATCGTCGATCACCTTGTCGAGCGGTCGTCGAATGCTCGGTTTAGTTCAAACGCGAGCATCGCCGGGATCGGACGTTACCCTGGCCCATTATATTCAACCTATATAGAGCTCCCTTCCGCCGGGATTTGGTTTTTTTAGTGCTTCCCCTGTCGTCCGAGCAAACGACCGAAATTCAATTTGAATATCATTGTAAAGCGATCGCGGGACGCGTATTAATTAACGATATAGCGGCGATATTGAGATTCTCTCAGTCCATAACTGTGTCACAATGTGTCTGTAGGAAGACCACACCACCGCCTAGTGCATAAATCTTGAACGTTTTGTGATATTTTCCTCATCATGATCATTTGCATATCGGGTTTTATAATTGGCGAAAGGTAGGAACCCATTGCCTGACCCAGAAAACGAAAGTTCTCCAATCGTCTACTTAGATAAGCAAAAACTAAGGCTTGGTTTATTTATAAAAACTGGAAATTCCTGAGATGCCATGTTGATATGAAATTGAAGTACCTACTTTAGGTTACCCTTGATTTGTAAACTCTTTGGATGTGAAAAGTTTGGTGTAGATCTCAAGAATAATTTAATTTATATTGAAAGAACTGTTTTATTCGGTATATTCATCGATTTCTTCTTGTACACATGTGTATACCTCAATAAAATTATAGCGTAATGTCTAAATTAAACACCGATTACTCTTGACTCGAAAGCCACACTTGTGCTTTGAATGTTTGCTTATCAATTTCGATAGCGAAGCTTGATAAAGCGATTATTTATATATAATGCCTTAGTTTTGTCGGTAGAAACGGACTGTTTAAAACGTAAATTAGTTTCCTTCGAAACTCCAATGCAAGTTGTGTTCTAATCAGAGTCCTCGTCTTTCCACTTGCAGCTTTCCCCAGAAGAGCCTGGAGCGAAGTGGTTCCACCCAGTATGAGCTGGCTGGAGCGCAACAGCCGGGATCAGCCAACGCCTCCACCTGCACAGATAGCGGCAGTGTTGGTGGCTATGTTTACCTGCAGAATCACTACGCCCCCGGCGCCCACAGCTCCTCAGCAGCCATCAACTATCCTGCGCAACAGCATCCCCAGATGGTCTACCAAATCCAGCAGTATCCCACGTGCCATCAGCAGCAGCAACAGCAGCACCTCCACCAACAGCAGCACTTGCATCAGACCGGCGCAGGTCACTACATGCAGGTCTCGGCGACGGGTGGTGGCCAGTATCATCATCACCACATGCTCCACGGCCACGGGCATCATGCCCACCATCACGGCGGGGCGGTGGTCATCGCCGGCAGTGGTGTGGGCACTGGCCTGGGATCAGGAGCCACCAGCGTGATCATGCAGCACCAGCAACAGCAGCAGCAGCAACAGAATATGCACAAGAAGAACTCCATCCGGAACGGCGGAGATGTCCTCAAGCGAACGCGAGCTCAGTCGGCGTAAGTATTTTCTTCGGGGATGTTGACATTTTGGGGTGCATTCAGCTGGCAATTATGTGCAGTCGGAAAGTAAATATTTGGAGGGCCAAGGGAAGATTTCCGGGAACCGTTCTTATCAAAATGTATAATTTGGGCGGATAATTCAGAAGGTTTTTAAAATACTATTTTATCGAAATGTGTACTTTATAAGTAGAAAAAGCATGACCACCACAAAATAATGATAAACAGATGGTTCTATTTTTAATACGGTAACCAAATATTATAGCATGACTTCAGAATTATCATTGAATAGATAAGTCAAATCTATGACTTTATTTATAGACCCGGAATTTTTGTTCTAGAAAAAGTGACTAAGCTAAATCAATTAAATTAAATTTATTAAATCGGAGACGTACACCTTCAGTTTTCAGAGATATGAACAGAAAATCAGCAATAAACTATTCATGGCCTGAGCTTATTCACAGTTTTGTTGTTATCAGTTATAAAATATTTGCCATGATTAAAAATTCATTATCTTGAGAATGTCTACTGTATACAAACAAAAAACGAACGGCAATGCTTAAATTTGATTTCAGTGCTTAAATTTTCTTTATTTGAATTTGGAAATGAATGTACTCCCTCTTAAAGAGACAGTTTTTATTTTGGCATTAATTGCATGATTAAACCATTTCACCATTTTTGTTTAAACAATCCATCAAGCTGAGGGTTAGCAACAGAAGCTCGTCTGCTTATCTAATTAGTTATCTGTAAAAAAGTAAAAGTGTGCCTCCGGGGGATTGTCCATTCGTCAGCTGAATGAGTTTGAACTTTGCCCGCTCGTTGAGGACTTGAAAAGTCATCATTGGATATACAGGTGGTATCTTAGATTAGGAGCCGTCACAAGATAGCGACGTCCATGCAAATATTTGTGCTACTGCAGTGCATCTTCTCATGTGGGTCGAGGCAGCTGCATAATGGCTAATTCGGAAAGTTCTTGTTGCTCGATAGTTTGCCATTGGGGGAATGTCCCAGAATATGTTTTCAAAACAATCTTTATAGCGCCGTGATGAGTAATTTCGACTGTCTGCAGATGGAGTGGAGTATCGATCGAAAGTAACGATTGCTTGTGGCGCGAGGCATACAGCAATAAGCAATATTATTGCCTCTCGAGAGGCGAATGTTAATCAGGTCGATAGCCCAGAGGGGCGACAGTGACGACGCCAGAGAGAATTGTATTTCAAAGATACTCGTGCGCTATCTTATCGGGCGGGGCAACAAAACATTCGGTCTCCGGCGTAGACTTTTGTCAGTTATTTGCAAATTTCCAGCCAAGCAAGCACACATCGCACCATCCATTCCAACACACCGGATGCCTCCAAATACTTATCGGACATATCTTTTTGATCTCCCCCAACAGCTACGAACTCTCACAAGATCTGCTCGAGAAACAGATCGAGCTGCTGGAGCGCAAGTACGGCGGAGTGCGAGCCCGTAACGCAGCGGTCACTATTCAGCGCGCCTTCCGTCACTACATGATGGTCAAGAAATTCGCCTCGATCACGGCGATGGCCAAGGCCGAGAAGCGTCTAAGCCGACGGATGGTGGTCACAGCCAGTAGTCTTGGCTTGGCGGAGGAGGGTGCCTCCTCCTCGTCTGCCTACGGAAGTGCCACGGAATCTCAGCTCACCGAGCAGCAACAGCAACAACAAGCGCAGCAGCAGCAGCAGCAGCAGCAACAGCAGCAGCCACGTGTCACAATCATGGCGGGTCCGGCGGGAGCAGCTTCTCCGGGTTTATCCCGGACGCCACCAACGCGCTCGCTTTCCATGCGGGAGCGACGTCAGCTGGACTGCAGTCCCATACCGCGTAGTCAGTCAGGTGAGTAAAGATAAGGGACGTCTGCCACCTGGATAGCAAATAGTGTGACGAAACTTGCATCAGCTAGGTCATTTATTTTCTTTGCAAGTTATAGACTAAATAAAGGTATTAAGACCTAAGTTTTCGTATAAAGATTTTCATTTTAATCCTTAAGATTTCAAAAGGTTATATTACTTAAATGCAAAGGCAATCGTTTCGCATGAAATCTTAAATGCAGTCCTCATCGCTGTTCATTTTGTCTTGAAGTGTTTTAAATACTTAACAATTCGCCGAATTTACTTTGAGTTCTTGGTTTACTTTATCTGTTTTGGCTGACCCTTGAGGTGACTTCAAAATAAATATAAGTTTAACGATCTCAATGAATCTTACAACGTTGACTTGAAGTGTGCATATACAATTAACTGTACAAAAAATGTGCAATTTAAAATGTTATATTTTCAATATTCAGAAAAAACATTATCTTAATGGTCAAATACGCCATGAATAAACAATAATTGCGTCTTAACCTTGTTTTATCAAACACAAATAGATATGTTAAGCTTATAAGAGAGGTCTTTGGTCTATAGTCACAAGAATGTTTTTTGATCTTATCAAAGCAATCATGATTAACTTCTTTTAGAAATGAGATTACCAATAATATATATTCAAACTACACGTAAAGTGTAAACAAACCGTTCAAAAGTGCTATCTTGGAAGTTACTGGTTTCAAAACACTATTATCCATAGGGCATAAAATCGTAATACTTTTATAAGCATTTGACTAACATTTTCCTATTTGCAGGAGCGTCTCCCGCCTCCATATCGAGCTCGACAGTCAGCACATCGGCTCTAGCCTCACATCCACATGTTAATCTGCTGCACGCGGCAGAGCCACATTATTATAATGCCCAGGCACTGCCTCAGGGGGCTGCTTACTACACTAGTTACCATGGATCACCGCACGACATAAGCTATGCCAGTTCGGCGGACACCTCGCTAAATGCCTCGTGGGTAAACACGAGCGGCCACTCCCCGCACACGCCCTACTATTCGGCGGCCCAGATTTATATGCGACCCAAGGGCGGCAGCACCACGCCCACGCCCAGCTGCAGTGGCAGCACAGGGAGCGGCAGTGGAGGCAGCGGGAGTGGCAGCAGCAAGAAGGTGCCTCCGGAGGTGCCCAAACGCACTAGCTCCATTACGGCACAACAGCAGACACAGCTTCTTTTGCTGCAGCGCCAGACACCGCCACCTCCTTCGCTGCTGAGGACGAATGGCCTGTGCAAAACCGCCGAGAACGGCAGTCTGACCTCCGTGCAGAGTTCCGGATCGGATTCGAGTGTTACCTCAGCGGAACGCAACCTAAACAGCGATTTGGGCTCGGATCGCAGTAACTCACCGCATACATGGAAACGAGGAACAGCCCTAAATAGTTCCCAGCAGTTCTCCACCCACTCGGCAGATTCAGCGGGAGCGGTGTCTGGTGGAGGAGTTGGAGTTACTGGAGGGGCCGGTGTTTATGCCGCTCAAATGCAGGCCGCCGTTGCAGCAGCTACAGCGGCAGGAGGAATACCACCAGCTGATGACCATGCCATCTCCTCGCACACGAGTGCCGCTCAGTATGAGCAGCATGAGCAGCAGCAACACGAGCAGCAGCAATTGCAGGCGGCAGCTGCAGCTGCAGGAGTGGCACAAAACTACAAGATGTCGGAGACGATACGCAAGCGACAGTATCGCGTTGGACTCAATCTGTTCAACAAGAAGCCGGAGAAGGGCATCACCTATCTGATCAGGCGAGGATTCCTTGAGAATACTCCACAGGGCGTCGCTCGTTTCCTTATCACCCGTAAGGGTTTGTCCCGGCAAATGATCGGCGAGTATTTGGGGAACTTGCAGAACCAGTTTAACATGGCCGTGCTCAGTTGCTTTGCCATGGAATTGGACCTCTCCGGCCGGCAAGTGGATGTGGCTTTGCGAAAGTTCCAGGCTTATTTCCGCATGCCTGGAGAGGCTCAAAAGATTGAGCGGCTCATGGAGATCTTCTCACAGCGCTACTGTGAATGCAATGCAGATATAGTAGGACGACTGAGATCATCAGATACGGTGAGTCTAAGAGCTAATCTTAATTTGGTACGATCTCTAATTTATGTTTTCTTATTTTAAAGATCTTTGTCCTGGCTTTTGCCATCATCATGCTGAACACGGATCTCCACACACCCAATCTAAAGCCGGAACGTCGCATGCGCGTCGAGGACTTTATCAAAAATCTGCGCGGCATCGACGACTGTCACGACATCGACAAGGACATGCTAATGGGCATTTATGACCGTGTCAAGTCCGACGAATTTAAACCCGGCAGCGACCATGTTACTCAAGTGATGAAGGTCCAGGCCACTATTGTGGGCAAGAAACCAAATCTAGCGCTGCCCCATCGTCGTCTTGTCTGCTATTGCCGACTCTACGAGATTCCTGACGTGAACAAGAAGGAGCGACCTGGTGTGCATCAGCGAGAGGTGTTCCTGTTTAACGATCTGCTGGTCATTACCAAAATATTTAGCAAAAAGAAGACCTCTGTGACGTACACATTCCGCAACAGTTTCCCGCTATGCGGCACCGTTGTCACCCTTCTGGACATGCCCAACTATCCGTTTTGCATTCAGCTCTCCCAGAAAGTGGATGGAAAGATCTTGATCACCTTTAACGCCCGCAACGAACACGATCGATGCAAGTTTGCCGAGGATCTTAAAGAGTCCATTAGCGAGATGGACGAAATGGAGTCGCTGCGCATTGAGGCCGAACTGGAGCGCCAGAAGTCGGCGCGCAATCGAGCACCTGGCAATGCGGAGAATCGTGACAGTGGCGTGGCCGATGTGGAGGTCTGCCCATGTCCGTATCAGCCAGGATCCCAAGCAGCTGGTGAACAGGCTCCAAACTCCGCTGATAACTCGCAACAGCTGAAGCGCAGTGCGCTGAGCAACAGCCTTCTCGACATGCACGAACAATGTGAGTTTACCTCATTATACCTAGCAAAAACGCTTAGAGCTTGAGCTTAAGTTCAAATGTGATTTTTAATTTGTTAGAAAGCATGTATTGTTTAGTAGTTGCTTAGATTAAAGAATCTGTAGGCTTTACTGACTGGTTTTTGTATCACCTTCCAGTTGGCAATGAGAAACCTCAGCGTCGTGGCAGCGTTGGCTCCTTGGACAGCGGCATGAGCATCTCTTTCCAGTCCACTACAACCTCCAGCGCTTCGAGGGAAAATGCCGCTGCCATTGCGGCGGCAGCAAATGCAGCTGCAGCAGCCAAGATGCGATTTAACATGCCGCCAACGGCAGCGATTGCCGCGCCCAGCAATGTATATGCAGCGCCGGGAATGCAGGCGTATACCCACGCCAACTTTGTGCAGCAGTCACAGGCCGCTTACATGTTGCAGCAGCAGCAAATGCTCCAGCAGCAGGCACAAATGCAAGCTCAGGCACAGGCCCAAGCACAGGCCCAAGCTCAAGCTCAAGCTCAGGCGCAGGCGCAGCCCCTTACAGGCCGAATACCGGGTCGCGAGCGAAAGGCATCGCGGACGGATGAGAACGGACGGTCGACGGAGGTCTAAGTCATCTAATGTACATTTTAGTTATTGAGCAAAGCGATAATTATTAGATATATATAGCATATTGAATGAAATATCTGTATAATCCGAATCGAAACGACCCGAACGCCATTTTCTTCAACACCTAACCCACACACAGCGTACGAGTATATAGTGAATTCTTAATGTTCCTTCGTTCTCTGCTAATATTAGTGTAAATAAATTAAACATTTGTCAGTTTTACACTATCTACACACTAAAAATAAGTTTCTAAAACTACTTGTATATACATCAACATACTATAATACACCCACAATCTATGAAAATTATTCTCTAAATATGCATATGTATTATTGTATAACTCTAATCTTCTCCAGACACTGTAACACCAATTTACGCATGGGCAACTTTTATGCCCATACCCGTTTTGCTCTATCCCTTTACGAATTACAAAAAGCGATTGGCGAATGTAGTTTGATTAGCATATACTAACAACTCTACCCAGATAAGTGCGCGCTATGTATATTATATATTTTGTTTATCCTACATTTTCTCTGTGTAACTAAAAAATGAAGTTCGTGTATACCGCGTGTGTGTGTATATACCCTGAATATTAATTTTAAAGCAATTAGCTATAATTATTCATATTTATAGAGCCAAAACTACCCAAAACCCAAAACCTAAAATATTAAATACGAATATAACAAACACGAAGTATATGAAAACAAAACAATATGTATATGAAAAAGCAAAAGACTTAAAAATTTCAATAAATGAAAAGAAATAATACCAATGATCAGTTGATCGTTTTTATTTATCTGCTGGGTGTTTAAATAAATGGAAACGATATATTTTCAGAATTCTCGAATTTCTGGAACCCATGAAACCCATGAAACCCATGAAATGCAGAAAGAAATTATAGATTTACTTTAATATCGTTTTTATTAGTGATTCAACTTATTTTGTATTATTGCTGACTTTACTAATTAAGGCCTTGTACAAAAGTATTGTATTTCTGTTTTAGTGCTAAATTCTAGGTTCGTAGTACATCTCTGTTCTCTTGCGGTTCGCGTCAGTATAGATAGGATTGCATTTTGGGCGTTGTTAGTATAAACAATTATTTTGAATAATGTACACAAAAGTAAGGATGATAACATAGTGATTTTGTGGATTTTTACATAAATCGGATTGCTTAAACAGAAGCCGCTTGGCGGTGTCTCTCTGGTTGAAAGCGAAATACGAACTGGCATATGAAATAATAAGCATTAAAATTAATCTAAACGTATTTTGGCACTGTAAATTAAAGTTTGCTTCCGATAAAACCCTAAAAAAAGATACATACAAATTGCTGCTATCGTCGAATGGGGAAATCAAATTGTAATAAATTACACAAGATTCTTGCCAAATGCGGACAGTAGATAACTCCTATCTAGACCCTAAGATCTTGTCGTTTGATTAAACTAAGAAGCTAAGAGGCTAAGATGCTCCGAAAAACCCACAGCGATGATCTCTGTTGGGGAGGAGGAGATGCCTTTTCTCTGGCCTAGACCATTCCGAAGTCGGTGCAAACGGATGCAGTTGGTCCTGCAGTCGCTGGCTGGTTGTTCTGCTGCTTCTCCTGCGAATTATTTGCCACCGCTGCCGCCGCCGCCGCTGCTGCCATGTTGAGTTCCACCAGGGTGTCGATGCTGTTGAGGCTCACACCCTGAAGGATCTTTCTCGCTGCCAAGGAGGTGAAGTTGAAGGACAAGTCGGTCAGACTGGGAAAGTTATAAAGCTCTTCGCCGCCGTTGGCCAGTACGCTGCCCATTCCTTGCTCCAAAGATTCCTTGGTCAGGCTGAGTCGTCTATCGATGGCCTCCTTATCAATGGACTTATCATTCGCCAGATCTTTTAGAGCCAAGTTGGGCTCACTACCCAGTGGATTGCTTGATTTGTGTAGCAAATGAGCCAGCGCCAGTTCATCGCCATTCATAGAGCACTTTTGCAGCTGACATACAGACTCGTAGCACAGATTCTTGAGGTCGGTACTACTGTTCATCATCATGTTGTTGCTCTGTGAGGCACCCACATCCTTGGAACTCTTCTCGTAAAAATGCAGGTTGCCCACCGAGCCGGCAATCTCAAAATCCTGCTTGGCCAGTGCTGCCAGTTTATGAGGAGCATCCGCACTAGGCGAATTCGGTTGGGATTCATTCTTCAGCACGTTGTTCTTGTACGCAATGCCATTGGTCAGCTGGAGGCACAGTTTTCGACTGTTGTTCATTGTGGCATCGTTATTGGTGTTCTTGGCGTACTTTCCTCCGTCATAAACAGGGGTCTCCGGTTCAGCAGGACACGTGCTCTCCGGGGAACACTCACTGATGAAGGATATGGAGTCGCAGGTTTCCGAATTGGCCTCCGTTTCACTAAGTGGCTGCTCGGAAACAGTTTCCGGCTTAACAGGCGTGGATGTGGCCACTGGAGCAGCGGAAGTCTGCTTGGACAGGGTTTTCTTGATGATCTCTCCCTTTTCGTTCGTCATCGTCTCATTGTTGATGATAAACACATTGGAGTTCTCCAGCATCTTGCCGTTCTCCAGGGTAATGACACTCCTTACCGGTGAGTTTTGGACAAAGATCTTGGTGCTGGGTATGCTTTGATTGCCATTCGAGGTGGTAACCTGTAGTGTGATGGAGTTGTTGCTGTTGGAGGTGGTAACACCATTGCTTCCACTCGCCGGATAAATTTCCTCCATGATGCGACTAGGCGTACTGGCTCTTTGTCTCTGCGCCTGTGCTTCGGCCACTCGTGCCCGCATGACCTGATGACGTGGTGTCCCCCGTGGAGAACCGTTTAGCAGAAGAATCGAACGAGAACTCCCATTGTTACTGCCCGATGGTGGTGCTATCACCGCCGTGTTGGTGGAGCATTGCGAGTCCAGACTAGAGTGGCCGCTGGTCTTTTGGCTAAAGGACACCTTGCCGCTGTCAATACTCGATGGACCGCTGGCGAGCATCGAGGTCGTCTTGCAAGACTCGAGGCTCGAGGGACCACTGCTTTGCAGGCTCCGGTATGTGGCCTTGTTGTCCAGGCAACTGTTAATGATCAGTCCGTCCGTGTGGCGCTTGGCCGCCGTCGCCTTCAGCGTGGCGGATCGTGATGGCGAGCTTTCGAAAATGTGTTTCCCAATCACCGACTTCTGTGCCGTCTTCGGCGGCGTTGGTGTCACAGATCCTCCGTGACCATGACTCAAGCGCGACGAATGATTGGTCTTGGCCGTGGTGGCCGGAATCGACTGCGTGGAACGAGGTAGCGAACTGCTGCAGTACACCGGCGATCGGCGGCGGATGGGCGAGCAATCCCTGGAGGAAATCAGAAACGTCGACTCGCTGGACATGTGGCGTCGATGGCGACGGGGCAACGTCGAGGAGCGCTGGCTCAGCTCTGAGCCGTCGTAGAACGTCGAGTTGGATAGCGTGTGAGCGACGGGCATGTCCTGTGGATGGAACGTAGGAAAGGCGTTAGTACTTTGGAAATGTGTAGGAGTAGGCCTCCTAAGTCACTAAGGTCTTACGTGCTCGGCCGTTTGGGTGCCGACGCTGTGGAGGTGAACGGCTCTGGTGTTGAACCACTCGGCTGGAGGGAACTGGGCCGAATAGGTCTCTATCTGCCGCTGTTTGGCTCGACCGCTGCGTCGGAAAAGTCGTGAGAGCAAAGATCCTTTTTCTTAAAAGGGGAAAAAGCCGTTGAGATAGGTTCTTCATTTTTAAGATTCCTCAACTCACTGGGTGATGACGAATCTGTGCTTTGGTATTCCGAGCTGCTGCTGTCCGTAGTGTTGAGCGTTTGGGCGTAGGTCTTGGACAGACTTCGCGTGGAGGCGCAGCGTTGCAGGCGCTTCGAAGAGCCAAAGAGCCGCAAACTGTGCCGGCGTTCCAAGCTGCGCGGGGTCGGAAACGATGCACTGCGTCGCTTCGCCGCCCTTGGATAGATGATCTTGTCATTGGGATTGCCTGTAAGTAATTTATTGATCGATTGCAGATTGCACTGACTGATTTAATTGACGTGGATATGTGTGTAGTTACCGCCACAGATCACATCCGCCAGATTCGTTTGGATGCACTGGTGGGTGAGGTCGCCGTCCCGCTCCGTTGAGATTTCTCCGTAGAGAGAGTGCAAGGCCTCGGAATTGGACATCAGCATTGTGCGTGCCTCCTGGGGAGCCACATCATCACCGTGCTGCTGCTCCTCCTCCGCCAGGTGACCATAGGCTAGGCTGCCATTCAACTGGTGGTGATTGCTGCGCGGCCTTGATCGACTTCGTCGGCGTCTGGAGGGGATTGGGATTTGGTCAATGTATTTGTATTACTATAAAGTATTACTATAAACTAACTCTGGTGTGAAGATGAAGTATCCCTTGGAGGTCTGATAGATCTTCTGCTCCTGCATCAGCTGGGCGAGGGAGTCGTATATGACCTCGGTGGCCGGCGTGGTCATGTGCGGGAATCGGGCGCCCAGTTTGCCGCGCACATGCTCAATGGTCGCCGACTGGCCCTCGGCGGTGAGGTCCATGATCACATCGCAGAGTGCCTCTGGAAGCGGCGTGAACTGTCCCTGAACTGTTGGCGTCACAATGCAATCGTCAATGTCACCTGGAAAATGTCAAGGAGACAGGTGGTATGGTCAGAGAAAAACCAAAAACATGTGCACTTGGCCTGCTAATATGGCTAATCACCGGACGAACGACTGCCCCATTTGGTCACCTAAACTGCTCGCATTTTTTCCAACGAAATCGGCTTTTCATTCGCTGGCATTTTGGGTGGCCACCTGGGAGAGTTGCCTTGACTCGCTTGGCATTTGGCCACGTTCGATTGACGGGGTAATTAAACCGCCTGAATTGAGTTTTACTTTTTAGTTATGACCTCTCGGCTGCCAGGAGGTCATGCGAGGTCTGCTGCGCTATGCATGAGACGACATGAGAGACACAACGGCACTTACAAGGCTTGCAGAGTACACAGGTCTTATAAAATTGTAAATACAAATTCAATTTTAATTTTTTTAATTTTTAAGGTACAAATAGGTATGAAGAAAATTCTAATTCTGGTACAAAAAGGTACAAATTGTATTGATCTTCATAGCATATGTGTATATTCCTTACATAAAAACTAATCATTAAGGACTATACAACAACCTGCACATATTACTAAAGCGAAAAACATTTTTCCGCCTGTAGTTGCAGCATCAGCTGCTGGCGTCGCCTTATATGGTCGGCGCATCGTTCACGCGGCGTATACTTAATTAAAACGCTGTAGCATCAGCCAGAGAAATCAAAACAAAGAAAAGAGCTCTGCACACCTTGCTGTCGTTTCATTATTATTTTTACCTGCGGGTGCCGCATCGTGCCCGTAAATAAAATGCGCCTCCACAAACGCTTCCTACTTGCAACTTAACCTCTAAAAAAGTGGCAAAAAACCAACGACAAGCTACGCCCCCGAGGCAAGTGTATAGTGGCATGCCTCAAAATTGCAAATAATAAAGAGGGAGAGGATCGACGGAAACAGAGACAATGACATAAGACCAAGACGGCTTGATGGCGGGAGGTGTGATGACTGCAAAATCAGACCAAGTGTGCGACGACCTCCGTTTTGGCCAGGCCAAGAGAGGCAGGCACGGCACAGGCACTGACTCAGGCAAGCCTCTTGGCCACAAACGTCCTTGCGGCAGTTGCATAATCAATTTTTCAAGTTTTCACTTTCCGCTGCAGCCTGCAGCTGTAAAATTACACAGTGAATAATGTCACCAAAATAGGTAAAAAAATATATTCTTGATAAAAGGTTTCTAAGTAGAAATGACTTATTTATTTATCAGCCCAAATATTTTATACCCATAACTAGAATCTTGTTTCTGCTTTGCCTACCATCCTTTAGCTTTATGTAGTATATCCCTCTGAGGCCATAACCTTGATGACTCCTTTGGATTCGCCTTTTAACGTATTTCTCTCGGTGCACCAATACCCGGCAGCAATTTGCGCCAGCAGCCAGAGACAAAATAAAATGCCATGTGGGATGCACCGTCGTCAAGGACAATTAGCCGCCATATTCAACGCAGTTTGCAGTTGGTTGCTTTGCGCTAGCAGCTTGGAAGTTGGCAGTTGCAAGTTGTTAGTTGTGAGTTGTGAGCCTTGCAGAAAAACAGAAAAACAGAGAAACAGTCGCCTGAAATCCGCCTTTCCCTCTCACTCGCACTTTCACAATTTGCAAATTTGCTAAGCGATTAATCTTTGGGCCGCATTTGCGGCATCTGTGTGTGGCGTCACTTGGAGCTGCACTCAATCTCCATCTCGCCAGGCCCCAAAAGCATTTGTTGTTTACCACTTACACGGATGCACTCCCTTTTTCGCCAGCCGAACAACCCACCAGCTTGGCCTCCAGTTAAACTCGACTTGGGGATTTATTTGAACTGGCTTATCATCTGGCACACTCGCCTCTTTATAATACATTTCCCATTTGATTTCGCCACTCCGCAATTTGCCATTCGGCGCTGTTTGGCAGCAACGCCCTGATCATAAATTTGCCAGTAGTGCAGTAGCCAAATTGGGGCTAGATAAACAAATATGAGAGATGGCTGGGCAAACACGAGTAATATATGGATATGGATGGAAACTCTTGCGGCTTCCAGATGCCGCCAGTCATCCAAACGTTTGGCTTTCTGGCCAGAGGGGCGGACTTTGAAATGCTATTTGGCACAAGGCGCAGTTTCATATTCGAAGGCTACACTTATTGGGAAGGTCACGGTTTTAAACTTAAATTTAATATCGGCTAAAGTCCATAAATGAGAAAGTCAAGCCCATAATAATGCGGTTAGAGACATTTGAATGTTTGTTGAAGCTTTTGCGAATGAAGTGTTTGACGTGGTACCTTTAATAAATACCATTTTTATGGGAACATTTAAGGTCTAAATTTTAATTTATTTAAGGCGTCCGTGACTAATTGGGCACATTTATTTCTCCTGTTATTTTAATTAGCTGTTCATTGCACAAGCATATAGCATCAATTTACTTGACTTAAAAGCTTTTTTATCTCATGCGTGTCCTATTTGAGTGTGGCTATCAATTTTACTTATAAGGAATATAAATGCCAAAAACATGCTTGTAAATCAAATAAAACATTTAAGTGGGGTTTTTGCTTGTTCTTACTTTTTATATAATATAAGATGCTTAAAAATACAACGCGTCGTGATCTGAAATATAATACCATAGATATACCATTTACCATTTATATATCTATTACTGCTTTGGCTGCCGTATGTATGATATATATGTACAGCTGCATTAGAAAGAAGGCTTTTGAAGATGCAAATAGCTTAAGAACTGAGGTACTAGTACGAAGATACGGACGATCATGGCTATATAAACTTGGCTGTTAAGCATTATGTATTAGACCTGATTTCAAGCCTTTTTGTGGTCTTTTCTGTTTATCCAAAAATTTACTTACGGATCCAATCTTCTCTCTGCGCTTAATATAATTTATTTAATTAAGTCTATTAACTTATCTTCATTATTAAGTACATCGTGGACATACATTTCCCGACGTTTCTACGGTTTACCCCTCAGCAATTGCAGCATACAAGATGTGGTATTTGAATAACTTGCACCACACTCTTCCCACGTCGAGTATCTGGCCAAGATCAAGGCCTCTGCTGTAATCTTGGGTTCCCTGAAAATCCGACTGCCCCTCGAGCACGCGCAACCCACTTTCGATGGATTCGCTCTGTGGTTGGTTCGATATTCGTACCAGTATATATATTCTCCGATGGGGGAGTGTTATATGCAATTTGTTCGGCTTATCCGTGGGCTGGATATTAGCCGGCGGTTGTTGCCACCCCGTTGCAATTAAAATTAATAAACGAATCGAAAGGCAGCTCGTGACGCCCCCGCTTTAAAACATAAGGCCAGCGACACTGGCATTATCAATTGGCATTTCATTTTGATTTCGAAGTGCATTTCTCCAAAGCCGAATGCAGTTTCTATCGCCGGGGACTTCGGCGTTTATCGATTAAGGAAGTGTTAATTTATTTGCTCCTCTCTTTCAGTTTGCTGCCCGACGGGCAGAAACAAACTGAAAACAAAGCTGGTTGAAGGGGGAAAATAGTAATAAATTGCCATCGATAGCCAAAAATTATTGATTATTTCGAAATGGACAGCGTTATAAGTTTATGATGCTGCCGTGGCATCGCTGGCGGTTATGAGATCAAACAGAAAATCCCCCACTGCCATTCCACTGGAAAAAGCTAAGCGAAAATGTGCCAACAACACGATAGGCGCACAAGATTTCCTCTTTATTTTTTAACGTTTTTTCTTTTTCTAATAATAAGAGACAGCCGCGAAGGAAAAAAAATCATACATCAAGATTATTGTTACTCGCGGCAATTGCATCACAGTAATGGCCAACAAAGCAGCTGAAGACAACAAAAAAACAGCAACAACAACAAAAAACAGAAACAAAAAATGGAAATCGCAAGAAACATTTTTCATTTGCATAAAAATTCATTGCAACTACGAGTACAAGCGCTAAAAATGTTTGCTGCATGTTTGAGCCCCATGGGGCTTCGGGGGTGATGGGGGGTGATTGGGGGTGGATGCCAAGGAGGGGGTGGGCCTGCCTTTAGTGGGAGGCTGTGTGGAAAACAACCTTCAAGCTACAAAACACTTGACTCCGAAAAGCCAAAGCGAACAATCCGGGATCCGAGGCAACCAAGACTACGCCGCGTTGACGGCGCTTTGGTTTGATTGAACACAAGGATATGTGTCCGCCGGCTAAAATAGCGGCGAAAAATCGCAAAAGACTTGGGTAAAAAGCAAAGAAAAACTTAAAAACTAAAGCAACAATAACTTAAGCCTGGGCAGCAACAAATGCAACTGTGGCCACAATTTGAAACCAAAACGCAACACTTTCACTCTACTTAAGACGGATGAAACTGCGGCAAAAAGGAGGCGGCTCCAGGAGGTCGAAAAGTTGTGGAAAATTGGCGGGGAAAAGGAGTTGAAAAACCAGGGGAAGTGGAGTGGGGGAAGGGGGAGGGGCTGCGGCGTGGGGCAGGGACGGCAGGTTGCCTTTCAGACACCATCTATAAAGCGTTGGTGGGAAAATCGCGGCAATCGTTTTCACGTCTTTTTCATATTTATTATCATTTGCAAGTCTCGTTTGGCTTTGCTTCGGTTTTTGGTTTTCAGTTTTTTCGATCCAAGCTGAAAAATGCAGATGAAGCTTAAGAGAAAAAGATTTTCCAGCTGCAGGCAGGAGTTTGTCATCTGGGACAAAGACAGTGTCTTTCGTTTTCACTTGGCAATTAATCAATCAGTCTAGCTAGTCAGAGTTTTTGCACCAAGTTAAAAATCAGTTAGTCAGTGAGAGTATTTTATTGGGATTTACAATTAGGAAAGTCGTAGGCGAGTCAGTAGTTAGTTTGGTTGTGTTTCAAAAAATTGAATTTAAAGGTCCATAAATTCGAGTAATAAAATTCAAAATTTTAAAATGACTTTCTTTACATTATTTTTAGATACATGAATAAGAAAAACAAAACCCAAACATATGTACTATGTTTTTGGTATATATATATATATACCTTATATGTATATGTATATAGCATATATTCATATATACCTAATAATATTATATATATTTTAGGGTAATAGTTTCATCTCAATTAAAGCCTGATTTCCTATATTGCTCCCATTTCAACTGCCATTCCTGGAATGCATTTTTACATAAGGAGTCAGGATCACCACCCCCAAGACCGCCCCATTGTTTTCATTCCCCCTCTTCATCAACATCTGGAGCAGTGCAGCAGGAACAACAGCGAAATGTCTGGCGGCCAAACGAAGGCAATCACGATTTTGTGTCTGAAACGTTTTTTGCGCGTTTTCAATTTCCCATTTTGGTTTTCCTTCTCGTATCGCTTGGGGGTGGTGGGTGGTTGGTTCGCGGGGGGAAAGGCCACGCAGTTGCTGGCAAAAGGAAACAGATACGCCTGTCCGCAGATCGTACTAAACAAAAAACAAAAATAAAATAAAAACACAAATAAAATGAAAATAAAATGGAAATAAAAATAAAAAGGAGAGCTATGGCTTTAACTTTTTGGCCGGCGCTTGTTGCGTTCGTTGAGGCGACGCTAATTGTTTCCGTCTGTTAATAAAAATATTTCAGATCAGTAACAAATTGAAAACAAGGCAATGGGGATAACGAGGGGGAGCTGCTGTTTATGCAACGCCTCACGAAATGCAAATTGACATTTACGTGGTTGCAACACTAGCAACCAGCAAAATGCCAGACAGTCGGACATTGGGCCACCAGCTTTTTATAGCCTGGTAAATAAGGAGCAACACGATTTGCCCACAAAAAAGCAATACTACATAAATAACCAAATTCAAGCCCAGTCCGAGGAAAGAGAAAAATAGTTTGGCGACACTTTTTAACGTCCCTGTTCATTCACCGCTGTGTGTTAAAGGTCAATGAGTTTGGGCTTCGGTTTGGGTTTGGGTTTGGGTTTGGGTTTGGGTTAGTGGACCTGAACCTGGGAGCCTGCCAAGTCTTTCGTGTTGTGCAACCTCCAATTGGAAGTTGCAGATGATGGGATAAAGTCAGGCCCTAGAATCGTGTCGCATTTGGCTAAATTGCCAGCCATTTTTGGTGCGTCGCAGCAGTGGAAAACAATGGCGGAACTGTACGATTTTCCGCAGAACACTTTCCCGCTAAATGAGGGAAAAGTCCGTCAAGCGTAGCCAAGAGCTAAAATCAAATGGGCTGACCTCATTAACCGAAGGGTTTTACGTAGAAGGGGTAATCAGCGGTGTAGACAGAAGAATAGGGGAGAAGACCAGCCTCGGAAGAAAGAGAACAATAAAATTACAATAATCGCTTGGGTAAAGCTCTTCAGAATGGTGATGAGGGCGGTGTTCAAGCGACCATGATGATGATGAACTTGCGAAGACAACTCCCCAATGACAATGACTCCTATACTTTTTTTTGGCAAACTTGGTTACGCTTTAGAGAATTTCTCCCCCTACATAAAAAGGTTAACAAACCTTTCAAGAAATTGGCCAGAGCTTAACGGTGAAATTACACACCGTCAAATCTGCACAGTCAAAAGAAATATATGGCACTAATGTTTGCTTACATCATCGATCAATATTAATTCGAAATTGATTGCATGACGAACACAGCAGCTTATCATTAGAATTGATAGCAATAAAAGAAGTAGATTTTTGCAAGCCCGAAATCAAGTTGGAATTATTGGTAAAAAATTTACGAAATATACCCACAAGCCCAAACAACAATATTAAATAAGAATATATTTGAGGTGCTAAATAAAATGTGAATTTAAGTTGGTAATTTTTTCAACGATCGCCACATTTTCGTTTCATTTTTCCACTGTACTATCAGAGATCTCGTGGTATCCCATCTGCATGTGATTGCCACTAGCAACATTTGACAGACACTCGATTTTCGCATTTGCTCGACCGTTCGGCTGCTGTTGACTTGGCTGATTTCTACCGACTTGCGATTTGTTAATGGCTCGAATATTAAGTTACAATTATCTGACGGACGGGCGATCGATGATTGTGGCTTCTCTCCAGATCCAGTGTCATGGCCACATTTCACTTTCAGCGGAGATTCAGCGACGAGAAATCGTGATGAAATTGATTTGCGGCTCTTTATTTTTTATTCGCCATCATAGTTACCGACAGCTCTCGCTCTAGCTGTCTCTCTCTCTTCAATGATATCTCCCATTTATATATTTTCTCGGCATCTGGGAAACTGCATAATTTTTCCGCTTTCCAGCTATTTTGCATTTGCCATTTGTCTACTTTGCCTTTCTGGCGCTTCCACCGATATTCCGCTGTCAAATTGCCAAAGCGGCAAGCGACGGCATTTTCAACTGATTTTCCTCTGATTTCCCCCCAGTTTTCCCACCCACCACCAGTAAGAAAGAAAAAAGTCGAGTCTCCAGTTGGCTCTTTAACACGAAACTGAATTTAATTTGCTTTTCTTCGTTTCTTTTGCATTTATTTGGCATGTTTGTAGTCTAATTGAGCGAGAAATTGCCGTTGATTGATTGTTTTGCATGCAATGTGTTATTTGTTATATTTGTTATTGTTACTGTAACTGTTACTGTTACTGCCATTTCAATGGTTGTTTTTATTTCCCACTTCGCAATGCTTAAGTGCGATTTAATCAACGTTCTGTAATTGTTGGCCAACAATTTGCTAAATCTTTTCCTCTTTTAGATAAATGTATGCTACTTCTTTCAGACCAAAGAAAACTAAAAAACTTAAACGCAGAGAAGTCTTTAAAATGTTTAAAGTCGACTGGTGTCAAGACTTTACAGTTTGTTAAGCATCGACAAGCTGTAAAATGTTTAAATTATTTTTTAGTGGCAGCCAAACAAGCAGCATTAATTTATCACTGCGCTTTAGTATAATGCATACGAGTATTGACAATTCCCAGATGCAAGACTGTAATATTATTTTAATTTAAAGCGACAACATTTTGAAACTAAATTGTTGAACAGCGCCATAAAAGTGGTGGACAATGTTTGCCACAACATGTACAATAAATCACCATTGGAGTGTGTTTAAATGCATGAGACTCAAATTTATGTCATTATTAATTTTAGTAACTATAGCTATCTTTCTGAATTACGAAGTGCTCTATTTGACCTTGTAATTAAAATTTACGTGTACAAAAATAAAAAATCTGCAATTCTAAGAACTTAAAACCTCTTGCCATGAAAAATGTGTTAAGCTTAATATATCGCATATATCGTAAAAAATAAACAGTTTAGGTAAACCCTTTGAAATACTTTAGAAGCGTACTTTTCCTGTGCCCCTTGAGGATTTTGTGAGTGTATCCAGCGTGGTAATTGTTAGGTCTCCTTGTTGGCCAATGGAATTGTCATGTTTATGGTAATTAACAGTTAATGGGTTCTACGCCATTGCAGTTGTTAATTAGCAAACATGGAGCGGATTCTGCAGGCCACTCCATATGTTGCACACTGTCTGCATTTTTGTGTGTGTGTTTTTGAGTGCAGCTCTTTGTTTGTGCAGCGATGTTTCCTCAATTGAATTTCACAAAGATAAACCGACAGTATAACCCCCAACCAAGAAAATATATTGCTGTGAGTTGTGGCCACAAATCGCAGCTTATTAATTCCCCAAGCAAAGTTCGCCAAAGGCCTTAGAGTTTCCACAACTTCGACGATCTCCGGCTGGCCGGTCATTTATCAAATCATAGACTTGGTTGGCAATGGACTTTTCGGCTTTGAACCTCGTCGCGATGGAAGTGTGAAAACCTGGAGGTGAGAAGGTGGAAAATGGGAAATGGGCAACGGCAGCATCGCATTAACTGCACAGGTGTCCACTTAATTGATAGCTAACGAGGCACAGAGGAGCAGACCAGTGACCATAAGCCGGGCCAGACACATAAATATTTGATGAAGTGCATGTCGCTTTGATTGCAGAGGAATAATGCGTCGATTGAAGGGGATATTCGCTCAAATATAAAATTTCATAAAAATATATCTAGTTAATACTCTACACTACGTCGTACTTTTTCCCTCTGTCTTATTCTCAACTTTCTACCTTTTATAGTTCTTGAGATCTCGACGTTCATACGGACGGACAGACGGACGGACAGACAGACGTTCATACGGACGGACAGACGGGCGGAAAGACGGACGGACAAACGGACGGATGGACAGACGGCCAGATCGACTCGGCTATTGACCCTGATCAAGAATTTATATACCTTACATTGTCTGAAACGCTCCTTCTGCCTGTTACATACTCCTCAACGAATCTAGTATACCCTACAACTCCAAGACTAATGGGTATAATTACGTGTAAGCGGGGAGCGTATATTTCCCACTATGTAGACTAATATATTAAAAACAAAGTGGTCAGGACTGGGTTTATTACAGGTCTGGCCTTTTGATTTATTTGCCTGATCAGAAAGGAGGTGGCAAGCGCAGGTGTTCCTTGTTGCAGAGAGGACAAAAGCCCAGACTTGATGGTTCCCCATCACATGTACAGGAATCTTTACTTTTGGCTTGAGGATTGCAATATTCGTTGAAAAGGGGTAAAAAGCGATTTTTAAGGGGTTCCTTGTGGGTTTGTTTATATCTTTCTGGGTTGCGAGTAAAGAGATCACCATCTGAATCTGAAATACAGCCACATAGGCTAGATCTCACTGGTTCCAGCAATCTCTGCCTTCCCCCACTAGTTCGTTCCTCCTCCATTAAAGACATGGGTGAGGGAAAACGCTGGCAACTCCCTCGCAGGTGATTTATTTGGAGTTTCTCCTCGAGATCATGCTGGGCCATTGCCAGGATGCGCCAGATGGACGCACCACCACCAGATGGACGTCCATAACGCTCGTTGTACTTTCTCTGCTCTTCGTACATGAGGTATCTTAACTGGTTGAGTTTTTCCCAGCGCTCAAAGTCAATTTTTCGCTGTTCAAACGCAGCTTCCTCCCTCTTTATGTTTTCAAACCTAAGGTTGAGCTCCTCATCAGACATCCCTTCCACCTCGTGGGGCATCATTTGTAAACGTCCTGCCCAGAAAAGAAGTCGCCGTTTGGCCAATTCGCGCTGGCGATCGTAACGCGAATCACGAGCATACTCCTCTTGCACAGAATCATCCATTGATCTACCCCCTACCTTTTTCCCCCCAAATCCACAAATTTTGGCTAACCAAGTTCCGAAACTAAGTGCTAAGTTTGCTACGATCTAAAAGGGGGGAGACTCACCCACTGAGCTGATTACATAAGTGGCTGGTGGCTTCAGGACACTTCGGGCAAAGGCTCCTCGCAGGACCTCCAGGGCACAGGGCTCAGCCGTAACCAGCAGCATTCCAGGCGCCACATGTCCTGCGTATTTCAGCGCTCTTGTGGCAGCAGTCAAAGGTCCATTCCACCAGCATTGCGCATTGGCAGCCAAAAAAAAAAATATTGTCTTAAAGCATTTATTTACTGTTGGTGCATTCAAATTGTACAACCTATGCAGGAAGCTCGAAAGAGGGCATTTTCCACCGACTGGTCTTTACATATATTTCCAGTGGGAGTCTGCATCTCATCAGCTAATTGACAAATTGCAGAGCACCGCGTGGCATAATTGGTGTGGTGCTGTCTAGCTTAAAGAGCTATCCATCTGTGGGCGTAGCGAGCGGTAACTGCCTGATGGCTGGCAACCGTCAATTAGCTAAAGCGGATCGCTGCCACGCCCCCGAAATGAAGGCGGGAGGGATGGTGAGGCGCCACAAAAAAGTAAGACCAAAAGCCGCTGTCTCATTGCTGGGAATATTTATTTTTTTGGAGCTACCAAAAGCGAATCGAATCGCAACGAAACGAAATCCTTAACACGTTCTGGCCCACAGTGTTTTGTATGGAAAAGGAAAGATATCTAAAGGAAAAGTGTGAGGTGTGCGGAAAAGTGGTGACTGGGGCAGCAAATAAATGTCCAATTTGTGCAGTGACAGAAACACTTGAGGCACGTTTTTGATGTAAACACGGACAAAAAGGGTCGAGAGTCACAGCAAAAAGCGACGGACAATGGAGGCGGATGAGGATTGGGACTGCTACGCGGACTGGGAAATAAAGGCCAAGAGATCGATGTAGCCGCTGGAGTTTCACGCTTTGTGGCTTTCTGTGTCGCTAATGAACATCATCCAGTTTGAGCGATTTGACCTTTTTCTCGGTGGGCCATAGAGGGCACCACGGGGTGGGCATCTCCCCAGGTATTGCCATTTCTTGTGGTCACTCCTCTTGGGCTTTAATGTCGCCTGGGTCTGGTATGCCGCTTATATAAGTTGCAAGGCGCCCCGCCTCCTGCCTCCGCCATCACTGTAACCATCTGCATCTCCACCTCCATCTCGATAGCTAAGATGCCCATCCATGCCCATTCCAACCTTTCGCCTGGGGCTGCTCAATTAATGCATGAGAAGGCGAAGAAATTAACTCGTCATTGCCTGCCCGTCAGGCTTTTGCTTTGGCTTCGGCTGTCACGCGCCGCCAGATGGCGCTCATCGTACACTCAGCGAAAATCTGGGATATCCCTTGGTATTTTTGGTAACACTCTTTGGGGTATTATAAGCCTGATTTGCCAAGGTTCACTTATACTATGATCTCATGCATGTTGGAATCCTCAAAGATCTGAACTATGCAAGAGCAATTTAGAAAAGTAGTGAGAACAAGTCCGAATGGAAATGCAGTTTTAGTAGCCTACAGCTTTGTTGAAATGTAAAGGAATTTTGAATAGATCTTTTAGGCATTCCCTACTTATCGTAGATCTTTCTCATGGTGCATTTCACCCCCCAACCATCAGCATAATTATAGTGCTGCATCATTGTAAGACACGAGACAAAATGCCAAAGACAGTCATCAACAGCCTACTTATAGAGGCTTTCCATCGATCAAAGGGATCTGGTTTGGAGCTGCGCTTTGAGTTGGGGTGTCTGAGTTTCTCATTTCTCGGAAGTAATGCAAAACTTTTAATAATCAAATCAAATGCTTACGCCGGCCTGTGTCGCGCGTATGAAAGTCATTTTCACCGCGGGCTGAATTTGAAGTTTCGCTTTTTGGTTGCTCTTGATGTCGTTTCATGTCTTTTATTATTATAAACCTCTTTTTTTTCCTCGCGTTTGTATGTTTGCTTCGGGTGGCGGCTTTCGTTTTGGGACTTTTACTTAATTTCATGTAATAGAAAACTAAACAACAAAACTCCCACAAAAGTAATGCCCAAAGACAAAACTATCACCGAGATACTGTAGTGGCAGAAGGCCTCATGTGGGGAGCTTGCTGCTGCTGTGCTGCAACAGTTGCTGGAGTTGTAGATCTCTCGTGTGTGCCGCATAAAAAGATAATAACAATATACAAACAAATGCGCAGTCAGGCAGCCCGAAAGCCGGAGATTGCCAACCGCTGCCTGATGCGGACTAGGGGCTTAATAGAGTTATGATGAAGTATAATAATCCTTGACCTTTCCACCAGCCAACATCAAGTTGCAGCTACAAGTCAAGACCGCAGCTCTTAGGCACACGTCAAAACGTTTTTGGGCTCTTTGTGTTTTCCCCCTCCACATTTGCCGTTTTTATTTGGGGAACCCTTCATTTGACTTTAAAAGGTGCCATTTAATTTCGCTTTTGGGAAGCGACTGGCTCCCAAAATGAAAACGTTTCGCTTTTCTCCAAATGCATGTTAAATAGCAACGTAAAATGGTGACATGGGATTTATTTCTTGATCATTGGGTGTATATTTCAGATGCGGATCAACTTTACTAAAACTATAAATTTTAACTATATATTTTAAAATATCATCCAGGTCGAGGTCACGCTTAATTATTGGTTTCTAACCTTTTTTGTTTTGACCGCACCAAAATTATAAACGTCCATATTTCCTGGGAATTTTTAGTTTTCAGTTTTAGGCGCAATTTAGTTATTTTTTATCTTAATGGTTCGATATCTATCATGGGAGAGGCCAAGTTTTATTATAACTATTATGGCAACCTTACAGATTTAAGAGGCCATTAAAGCAACGATTAAAGTCCAATAATTACATAATAGAAAAATTATTTTCGCTAATCTAAATGTTTTATGATTTAAAATGTTCTCCGTGGTGGAAGCTGAAGCTTGCTTTTTGTTATACTATTTGTCATAATTAGTAACTTCTTAATGGGCTACAAATATCACTATTCGTTGTTAAACATTTGGATTAAGAAAACTATGGGTTCCCAATTAATAGAAAATCTTATTATTTGAATAATTTTATATTTAACATTTTCCCCAAAAGCTAATGACTGGCGATAATAATAATTATTTTGTGGTAGCTAAAAGCATAACGAAGACTTAGTAAGTTAATTATTTTCAGTGCTCGCCAGGCAATTTATTTAATCTTCTATTCCCCGTTGATTACTTTTGGGATTACACTTATTTTCTGCACTCCCAGCTGCAAATGAAAGCGCTCGTTTCCAATTATTTGAGGATTTCTCACGTCCATAACTTGTACATGAGCGCCCCAGGACAGTTCCTTTGTTTGTGCCTTATCCCTGTCATCATTGTTTATTTGGCTCTGGTCAAGTGCCAGACAAAACCGAGGGTTGAGTCCATAAAACGGAGCGGCTGTCGGAAGCCGCAGCCAGCATAAATACAGGACGAACAGCGCTCCGTTCCAATCAATGCGGCTGGTCCTGATAAGGATACAAATTGCACGGCCATGTCCGAGTGACGCCCACTTCCTACTCTAGATTCCCAACCACCCCTTCCTCCTCCACCCTGCGGCGGAATAAGATGTGTTCGCCTGAATGACTGCGTTTTTCTCGGACTTGAACTCGATTTGCACTGCACTTAAAATTCCTATCGGATTTAGGGGGCGCTGCACCCCACAGGCAATGACTTTGGTCAGCTATCGAGGGTTGCCAGGATGCCAGGATGCCAGGATGCCAGGGTGCCAGGTTCAATGACCAGATATCTACTACTTTTGGCTAAACATGCGATTTGTTTTATTAGTTTTCCTCGAGCAAATACAAATACAGAAACAACACGAGCACAAATACCAACAGCTGTTGGCAAAAGTCCTGCCTGACTGCAAGCCTTTCTGCCTGCCAAGCAATAACAGATCCCATGGACTGTGGCCTGGATATCTAGCAAGGCATCGCATCTGCAACTATTTCAACTTTTTGGCAGCCCATTGCGGTCGCTATTTTTGTTGCAATTAATAATAAAAACTTTCAACTGGAAAAGCTAAAAAACTCTCTCGAACTCTTTACGAATATGCCCGCTTTGTGGGGAAAAAGTTTTGCAATTGCTAAAACTTCTAAAAAGTAAAATCTAAAAGGGAAATGAGTAAAATGATATGAAATGCTTTCGACCAAATGATACCTGATATGTGAATTGCGTTTTTTTAAACTTTGGGGTGCATATTAAAATTGATAAAATGTTGATTATGTTGACATTGTACGAATTTCCTAAAGTTGACTATGCTGACATTGTACGAATTTCCGAAGAGGAAACATTTGGCGCCCAATGTGGGGCACTAATAACATGAAGGCAAAGTTAACCTGTTGCTTAACAAGATCTCCTACCAGATCGGATACGGCATAAATAAAACTATTTTCAGATCTAGTTCTTGGATCTAAAACGATCTATTTACATAAATACGAATACGTCTTGGCACCACAAACAGTGGGTATATTTATGAGCTCTGCATTGACATATCATGTTATGCATGCACAAATATACATATATACACAAAAGCTATCAGCAGTGAAAATCAGCACCTCAATTTAAAACCAAAGCGTGAAAAGTGTATTAGAGGTTGACGTGGGGCGACGACGATGACGAAGGCGTCTGGGAGTACTGTGGGAACAATCCAGTGTGCTGCAGTCAGTTCAATTCTACCCCTTGGCCCCTGTAGAGCCTTCCAATATCTGGATTTTTCACTGCACCTGTAGTAGGTTCTGCAATGGTTTTTATGTGATTTGCCTTTATTGTTAGTGCATTTATTGTTATTGTTGCTGCCTTTTGTGTTTCGGCGTTGAAGCTTCGCTGGCACTTGCTGAAATGTCTGGCCAAAATGAATACCAGGGGGCATTCGAGGTCTATTTGGGGCCTTTGTACTTCGAATGCGGTGTCTGTCATTCACTTGCAGGTAGTTAAACACCATATATATGAGTGTGTATAGCATTTAGCACGCAACTTGCCTTAAATGCAGCATACCAGCCATTCTATACAAGGCTTGTCATTCAATCTATCAGGCAAATCATGCGATCAGGGGTATTCATCTAGAAGATTGCCCACCAAGTTTCGCGAAATGGCTGTCAAAGTTGCTAATGAGAATCCAACTGAATCTGACTGGGGGATGAGTGTACTGTGAAAATGATTCAAGTCTAGCTTTAATTGTTGGCTTACTACAACTTAAGCAAGGAAAGCGTTATTATGGGCAATTACTGCTCGGTAGCAGTACAATTTCAATTGTAATACATAAAGTAATTTAAATTTCTCGCGGAAACTTGCAATCTATACAGATTCTAGGTGAATCATTCTACTCCTAATTAGATCAGTAATTTGTTAGCAAATTTCTGATATAATTCGTTTTATTTCAATAGCTAGGATGGGTTTTTCCCTTAAAAAAATTAAGGTTTCAACGAAACCCACTTTTGTTGCCCTTTTTACTCCCCCTCACAAGTAAAGTTACAATAACTCGTGGCTTTCATATTGGTTTGCTCTTGTATTTCCCACTCCCGAACAAACATGATCTCGCAGACGCGGCGAGAAGCATGAAGATTGAACTACAAGTACGTGGCCCAATGTTTCGGCTTTTATTTAATGCTTTTTGGCTGGTGCTGCAATCTCGGTCCCCTGGCGTGACCGAAAGCAAATAAATAAATGAAGGAGAAACGAGAGCTTCAACTTGAACTGAACTGAAGTTGTTTGCCACTGGACACCAATGGCCCCGGGCGACCTTGTCGATGAAAATTATGCAACCGGAGGGGCAAGCGAATGGCAAGCAGATGGCGGCAGGTGGAGCGGCAAGCGATCTCTGTTCAATGTTTGTCAATCAAATTAGTCGCCGATGATTGCAGTCTAAATTAATGAAATGCAATCATAAGGCGCACGCCAACCAATTAAACCCACTGACGACAAAAGTAAATTTGCGCTTAAACGATTGCACCATCGATTCAATTTCATTAAGCCCAATCAAACCAATCGAAGTTGCGAGGGAAGGGGTTAATAACAATTCAAATCGCTTTTCTTTTTGCTTTTTCGTAAGAGCCGCGTGCCGATAAATCAATTTGCTTGGCTCTGTGATTTGTCTTCTTTTTTTTCCTGCGATTGCTTGGAATTGTGTTTGAACAGTATAGAAGTACGGAGCTCCAAACTGTCCAGTTGGAGTAAATTGATTTCGGAGCAGAAGTTTTACAGGGAAATTATTCTTTAAGTGTGAGCTGTACTTCATCGTCTGGAAAATCTGACATTTAATTTACTAAAGATGACAAGTAAATAATTGGTTTGTAAACTCAGTTGCTATTTAACAATTTCTTGAATAAGAAAACAGCTGGAAGGTATACTAAAAACAGTTGTTTTAAAGTATATCAGCGAAAGTAGTCGTTAATTTCAAAAGTAAATTTATAAGTTTAAGATTTCAAATTTAATTTGAATTACATAGTTGATTTTTTTAAATTTATTTGTAACATAAAAACTTTGTTCAAAGCTTACTTACTTTTTTATTTGTTCAATAGGTGATCTCATAAAATAATATAAGCCTCCTAAACAAAATGAAACTTATGCATATGTGATTAATGATTCCCGTTGTAACGCCCATAAGCCTATGAAGGATAACACATTGTATGTCACCTGAACGTGTCGCACTCAACCTTCCTTTTCCAAATCGCTTGTTTCATAACGATCACAGGTTTACCTTCATTCTAGACCGATCCAGAGCCAGTTCTGCTAACAGTTCATTTAGGTTTTTTATTTTAATTTCTTTATGATTTTATGGATCTGCCTTGCTATTCTCAGGTTGGCGGTTCTCAGGCTCGCAGAATGGCAGCGAGCAACTCCCGCGCTCTAAACATGACGCAATCAGTTCGCATCCGTTGAGCTATTTCAAAACTTGTTGCAGGCTTATTAATTTGGCTCGGAGCACCGAAAGCACAGCTAAAACAAGTTGATTTAGGTGAAGTAATTTGCGTGCAGGCAGACACTAAACACTGAAACCGAACACTAAACACGGCAACAGAAAGCAACAAAATTAAGCAAAAAACCAGAGAAACAACGAAATAGTTCAGAGATCAGCTCGGGGCACTCAGGAGATCAGAGTTTGAAGTCAAGTCTGGTCCTCGACTGTTTGTTGTTCGATACTTAAGTTTTTTGCATTTAGTTTTTGTATTTTTGCCAAGTTCCAAGTTTCAAGCCACGCCGCACGCCTGACAAATTTGCGCGAATAATAAAAACAGATTTTAAATGCCTGGAAATTGAGTCTGGCATTGCGGCCTTAAATCAGTTTCCTCTCCAGCTGAACTGACATTTAGAGTTTTGCTGGAAAAAAGGCAACGTGATCCCAAACTCAACGCTTAAATAGGAGAAACTTTATGGGCTTTGTCTATATTCAGCGCATTAATTATTATTATTGCTAAAACTGTATGTTTTTTCCAGCTTTAATTATGTTCATTGCTATGCTGCACATGGTCGTTAGGAAAGTAACAAATATATGACATGAACATGTATAATAACAACGAATTCCATTTGATTTATCGATCTTTTAATTGCGACAAAGCTATAAAACTTTAGGTAGTGTCAAAATGTTTGTTTTTGCTTGATAATAATTATTAGTGTCCACGGTAAACAAACTAAAATAGATAGTTTTTGGTTAATAAGTGTATTTATTAAGTGCAAAATCGTGTTTCGTCATATAAGTTAATATAACAACTTTTGTATGTTGAGGTTACGCAATCCCTTTGGTTTTTGCAATACCTCCCAATTTGTTTTGTTAAGATCGGATCACTTGATTATGAGTAATATTGTAGAAAATGTTCAAAACCAGAAGTCTCTTAGCTGATTTTTTACGTTCGGCGAGGCCTCAAGGTTTTCAATAAAGTTATAATGAGTACTCTGTTTTGGGCACAAAAAATATATATATATTTTTTATAGGCAGAAATAAAGTGTCTCAATCTTTGTTCTTTAACCTTATCATTGTATTGTAAGCGTTTCTCAGCGGAACAAAAAGTTTTTAAATTATGGCACGCCCTAAAACTTGTGCTACATCACCGGAAACTCTTGCCCATTCGATATGGTTGGTGGTTGTGCAGAAGACCCGCCTTAGGGAATGTATATATGTATATTTATATATGTACATATATATCTCCCTTCCTCAATTCGAAGCGCCGGCACCTCAATCTACATAATTCACACTTCATTGGGCTTGGAAATTTACGATAAAATACTCGGTAGCTGCATTATTGCTGCCCCGAATCGAACTCTTCGGGCTTCCCATTCATCACTTGGTATTTTCCCATTCAAGTTCTGAACATTTTTTCATCAATTCACGCATTTTTCTCCAGCTCTGCCCTAAATGCTTTTGCCCCCTAAATCTTTATATATGTGTACACATTCATAGTTCTATTCAGAGCACGCTCTGCATTGGCTCTTATCTTCGGGTAAACTTCACAGGCCGAACTGAGGCACGTAATATTAATTAGCCCAGCTCGAAACTCATTCGAAATACCCACAAATTAGTGCCAACGACTGTTATGTTGTGCCTTCTACTTACAGACAAAATAACTTAAAAAACTATATTAACTCAAGGGAATGTTTATGCGACACTTTTTAGTATGCAAAATGCAAAACCTAAAAGCAGCGCAAAAAACAGAAAATGAAAGAAAAATACAGCATAAAAGCACAAACGAGAACAACAGAAATTGAGCTTAACAAAAAACAAAGGAGACAGACAAAATAATAAAGCGGCACCGCCTTTTCATGTCTCACACTTTTTGGCAGCCAGCAATTAAATTGAAATTAGCCGGCATTGTGAGAAAAATTAAGTTATTCATAGAAAGGTGTTGGTGGACATTGTGTCGCCAGAAACTAATAATAGACCTTGTAAGTCTCACTCTCATTATACGAGTTACTTTAGTTACAGTACAAGTAACAGAAAAATAAGTGTATTAGAATAATAATTGGTTGAATTTTTCGATATTTGTTAGAGACGGGTCATTATGCACTAAGCTCTCGAAAAGACTTATAAAATTTTTAAAGTCGGAATGTTTTCCACTGAATTTGGGCAAATAATAATAATCCATTTTAAATTAAATTAATTTAGTTTTAAATAATGAATTTTTTGATTAAGACTATAATAACTTCTGATTATACATCTTTTTAACTATTAGTGAGTATTATGCCTAAGAAGCTTTCCTTTTTAAAAACCCCATTAAAAGGATTCTATTATTTGATATATCCTTTCGATGTATGCAAAGTTGTTTAAAGCGTATCAGTAGCCATAATATGCAATGAATTACCAGCTTTTGGCTTATCACCTGGCACCACATCAATTAACACTTCTCACTTGAACTTTTCAGAATGACGTCATCCCGATTGGCGATTTGTGCAATAAACAATGGAGAGAACAACAATAAAAATCAGCAACTGAAAAGCTAAAAAAACACGTCGGAAGCAGCAGCATCGGTCACAATAAAAGACCGAAAAAGCTGATTTTAAATTTTAATTCGTTTTCCAGCCGGTAAGAAACGAGTTTAAATGTCACCGAAACGAATAAAGCTAATAACTTCGATCGTCTGCCTAAGGGTTCCATGAACTCATAAGTTATTTTGGGTAGTATCTAGGGGCAAACGGCTTCCTGGCCAAAAAGTTTCGGAGACTTTGGCTTCTTTTCGAAAGTCATCAATAACAAAAGCGGTGGGTAATAAAGAAAAAGGGACAAGAAAATGGCAAATGTTGCATGTGCAATACGTTTGTTGCAAGTGTTCAATGTTTGTTTGTGGCATGGTCTGGGTCTAGTCTGGATGACGCCCTGGAGAACGGAACCCAGCAACCTGTTAGGGGGATTTGTTGCCCCGTTTCGTTCCGGGCCATTTATTTTCATGGGAAGTGGTCGCGAATAAAGGCGAAACCCCACCGCCACCCCAAAACCCCAACGTAGCGACCTTGAGCGGGAGTTACAGTCCATCGTCACCTCCGTTCGCCGTCTCTTTCTGCCGCAGCATAGTGCCCTCTTCCTCGCTCTGCCTCACGCACTTTTTGCAGTTCAAAATGGACAACCAGTCGGCAAACCAGTTCCTTGCACATTAAAAGCAGAAGGGGCTGAAAGCAACGCGGGGGCGACACTCGGAAAAACACCAGTTAAGAATCTGAATCAATCAAAATATTCCCTAGTTATTTTTCAATCATTATAGCGAACTTGCAAATGCTTTACAGGAATTAGGAATCTTTTTCAGAGACCTTTAAAATCAATCAACATTCAAAGAAATGGTATTCTTAAGAATTTCAATGGAATTCTGTTTAGTTTTCTAATTGGTTTTTCTAATTGTCCTAAAATTTTGAAATCATTAAGCATTCATGGTTTTTATAATACTTTCCTTTATCTTATTATCTTAAGTTGTGCTTTCGCGAAATAATCAATAAATGGTAAATTATAAACACGTGTTTCCTCATGGGAATTATGTTTAAATACTAAGCGCATAATAAACATTGATATAAAGGAGTTTGTCTGACACTAAAGCTTTTTCAAGCCAGAAAGTCCTAGTCATGTACAAAAAATCTGAGGACCTCATAGGAGAAACTCGAACGGTGGTTTTCTCTCTGTGCACCAATCGAAACTCACCTGAAATATCATATATCCCGAGTCGTACATCCAAAAGTCCTCGGGCGTGTGGCCGGGCTTGGTCAGCTGAATGGCCAGGCAGCGCTGCAAGATCAGACGGCAGCGCTGTGGACCACCGGGTGACTTGGTGCCCATTTCTGTTGGTGTCTTTCTGCTGGCGGGTTGCTCGGCGGCTTGGTTTCTTGGTTGCTTTCCCAGATTTTTTGTTAGCCGTCTAAAAATAACGCCAAGAGTTCAGACTTAAGGATCTGGCACTGCGCGCGTGTGTGTGTGTGAAAGGTTCTTTTAATGGTCAAGCACTGGGCAGTGAACAAAAAAAAATACCACACGGAGGAGAACGCGATAAGAACGAAACCCGTATTTGCAGAGTTGTATCTCTTTTATCTTTTTTGTTTTGCTTTTGGCCAGGCTTCACTTTATTTTTGCACACTTCTTAGACCGGACTTCAGTGGCTTTTTATTTGGGAAATGAACTTTTCACATCAACATTATATTATCCCAGCATCTCCAACGCGAACGCGACGCCTGCGCACTAAATCACTCAGCAGTACTCACTCTCGAATGCGAATGCGAGTGCGAGTTGCGAACCGCACCGAACCAAACCGGACCGAACCGACCGAGCGACGAATTCAAACTGAAGTTGCGGCGCCAAGAAAAGTGGCCTCACGACCGCTCTTTCGCCGGAGAGCGAGAGCGGCGTTTGCGGTGAGAGCCAACTCGCCAACTTTTTGGAGACCTGAAACGATAGAAAAAATCGGAGAGCCCGCTTTAAAACCTTGATTATTAAATCAATTAGGTGTACGAAAAAAGGCAAAGAAAAAATAATACTAAATTTATAAACTGGAGTCAGGCCGCCGAGATCGCTATCTTGTCGTCGTTCTGTCTGAGAGACGAACGGGCTCTGCTCCTAATAACATCATCACATCATCATAGTCGTATCATTATCGTTAACTGTAAGCCGTGTTTGGCAACTGTTTTTCAGCCACACAGTGGGGCTTTGAAAATTGTCATTCTGCATAGCAGAACAAATAACTTAACACAAAAGGTGTTCAAAAACGCTTCTTTATTGACAAAATATTTTACCGGACCTCTAATTTTCTATGGGTACTTTTCATGGAATGTGGCATGTGACGTTATGATTGGAACTTTAATGCAGTTGTAAAGGCGCATAATATCATTCTGTCACATCACTAGGAATAAAACCATCTTTGGAGCCTCCACTGTATACTAATTTGTTGGCATTTGTTTTTGCATTGGGTTGTGTACATTCGGATTTTTTGAATGCGTCTTTCAATCTTGGTTGGCGCTTGAAAGTCATTTCCTGCCCGAATTGCCGGATGAGCAGATGACTCAAAATGGGTTAATTAAAAACCATCTAGCAGTGATTTTATTTGGGCCGATGAAAAGTCATGTGCCCAAAAGAGTTGTTCTCAATACCACAGATCTAATTTAGAAACCCTACGGCGGTCAGATTCACTAATGGACTTTGAGCGCATGCGAAATCTAGGAAATGTCAGAATAGTCAGTCGCATCCATAATTGCGTATACGCCATGTGCGCCGACTGTCAATCACAATTTTCATGCAAATTCGTTCGCTTTCCGCTTTCCGCCCTGTCCAAATGCATTAAGTGGAAATGCATTAGGTTGACTGTCTTTTTTCGGTGCGTCAGACCAACGGAATTTGCATAAACAATTACGATTTAATGAAATTACACGATAAGGCGAATGGCGAATGGAGAATGGGATTTATTTTAATTTCCAGCACTACCCGTAGCCGCATTTGTGGAGCCATCCATCTTCCCAATTCGGTCAGAGCGCACGCCACAGCCATAACAAGAAAGTTTTGGGGGAAGACAGGGCCTGAAAGCGAGATTCGTTTGGTTTGGGGCCAATTAAATGGTGAGATCACCGCCCACATCTCTATACTATATATATATGTACATGTATTTACACATATGTATGTATATGTACGACTCTACCTTTACGATCTACAGCCACACAGATCAAGTGTGTAACCCCCTTCCTTTTGGGCATTTTCTTTTTATTATTTATTTATTGCGGCTTGTATTTGTCGACCCATTAAGCGTCGGCCTTTGTTAGAAAACACGTTTCTTCTGGCCACATTCCAAAAAAAAACTAAAATATGAGAATTTGCCAGCAGCTTTTGACTCCGCTGGCAATCTTTTGTTTGTCTTACAAATCACTAACCATTTGAATTGGTGAAACGCTGACCGCCAAGCTCAAAAGGTGCTAAAAAAATTTGCATAAATTATTATTAACAATTATAACCAGCAGTTGAGCTCCCAAAAAATACGACAGGTTTACCATGTTCTTTGGAGTTTTGGCCCTCGGGCTCTTTTTTTTAAAACTGTCAGAGAAATATGTCAGCTTCGGTTTTTCTTTCAAAGTTAAATTGCGGATTTGGTGAATTTAATAGAAAACCAAAAATATACCTGTCACCTCAAACAGAAATGTTTTCGTACACACTTTGACAAGGCTATTAAAGACTTGGGACCACCTTTCTTTTTTGGTTTTTCGAAACTTGTCTTGCCGCGGGCAATTCTCATACTTTTGAAGGCTTTGCCTATGATTCAGTAATTAAATTGGCACATTACCACATTGAAGTAAGATTTCGAGAGGTTTTGGTCAAGAGCCCGTTTGCGAATGCGCAAAACAATTGAGCATGTCCTTGAGGTTCAGCCTTGAACTTCAATTGAGGATCGTCATTATGCTTTTAAAATGGCACGAAAACAAATCGTTCAATTGCCAACTGGCCAGCATTTTCTAGTGCTGAACTTAAACTTTAATTTCCGGCAGAATGAAAGTTCTTGCCTTACCCATTTTAACCCTATACAGTATACACTATATATTCTTGATCAGGATCACTTTTGAGTCGATCTGGCCATGTCCGTCTGTCTGTCCGTATGAACGTCAAGATCTTAGGAACAATAAAAGCCAGAAAGTTGAGATTAAGCATGCAGATTCCGCAGCAATTTTGGCTTCCAAACTTTGCCGCGCCTGATTTGATATTTTTTAATTTTTGTTAGCCTTGTAAGTATATATCGGTATACAAATATTGGGATTAGCTTATTCCTTCGTTTTAACACTTCCTCGTAAGTTTCCAACTTAAATGAAATGCCTGCAACATTTTTTACGACTCGGAACCGTCATCACTGGATTTCTGGATTGGAATCCTTTGCTTCATTATACTGAGGCTTTATGCCGCCGCTCACCTACACCTACATACGAAATACTCCTCCGTCGATTATATTTGACAGCTTACTTTCAATTGCGACATCTAGTTAGCGCAAATTTAAGAGTGAAATAAAACAACACGATCGCAAAGAGTGGATCGAACTGGGGATCATTGAATGGCTGACTGGATGGTTGGATGGATGGATGGATGGATGGATGGATGGATGAATAGCTTAATGAAGCAAGAGCCTGTTCCGCGGTTCGTGGTTCGTGGTCCGTGGTCACTCAACGCGATGCCAGGCTCCATCCGATCCGATCCACCCGCAAAGCACATCACCCAAAAACCCCCTTTGTACCGCTTCATATTTCAGTTATACGGTTCAACGACAACGAGTTCGCCAGGTTTGGCGGGGGAAACGAGGAGTGGGGGTGGCGATCCAATTGCCGCAATGTGGCAAAGCAATCGATTTAAGCGCCGCATAAATTGAAGCTGGGGCTCCAACTTCGAGGAAAACCAATCCAAAAGGTTCCTCCATGTACAACATGATGAATTGTTTTCTTTGTCGACTTGTCGACTGCTGCGCCGCTAGTGGGCAACTTGGAAACTGAAAACTGTGGCAGAGAAGTGCAAAAACTGAAGGAGATCGCTGAATGACGGAGTGGGGCTGTGATGGAGTGGGTGGTTAGGGTGGTTTGGGGGCAGAAAAGCGGTGCGGAAAAAATTGCAAATTGTATCAAAAATTTAAATTTTCGCTTTCATTATGCGGCGGCAGCTTGCACTCTGCTAATAGACCAACTGCCATTGTGTTTCTTTTCTTTTTGCCTGGTTTATATCTCTTCAAACAACTGCCAACTAGGCATTTCCCTATTCAATTTTGACAGGCGCGTTTTTATCCAAGTAATGAGCTGCAATTGTTAAGTGAAATATCTTTAAGGTAGGGCTTTCAACAGTTAAGCTCGTGTGATGCAATCAAAAATAATAATTTGGGAGTTGTTAATAGATCCTAAAAGGCATAAAGATGTAAAAGAATATTCAAGTGAAGTGAAGAAAAAAAATTTAAGGCGTTTCAGCAAGAGATATTAAGCGATTTTTCATTACCAAAAGCACTCTTAAATAATTTATTGTTTTCCTACCGCATTATAAGGATTTTTCTTCCCCAATCTGAAATAATTGTGTGACCATTCTCATTGAGCCCACCACTCGTATACGTGATGTGAATATCATTCGCGTTTACCAACTGATGAAGGCTGTAAAAACCAGTGAATAATTATAAATCAAAAGCAGCAAAAAGTAAAATGAGGAACACAAACCCAAGTCGAGGACTGTGGGGAAATACCAATCCAAAGACAAAAGCAAATTTGAGAAATGCCAAAGATGCTCGGCGAAGCCAAGAAATGACATGGCCATGTGCTCCTCACGGTATGCCATCTCATAGACGTGGAACAGTGGTCCAGACCACGTCGAAAGATGCAGATTGCCGGCGGAGATGGGCCTGGAGACGGAGTTCGAGTTGGAGACGGAGACGGAGCAGTAGCCGGAAAAAATGTCTGCCAGGCGGAGACACTGCGGCAGACGATGCAATAACACCAGGAATTTTCATATAGAAAAGCTTGCCCGGTCTAATACTCTATAAGATGTTTTTTAAATATGTTTTCAAATTACATTGCAAAACATTTTTATATCAAAATAAAATGCATACTGTGGTTTTTTTGAAAAACAATATAATATTCATTGCATAGAAATAAATTGCTTCGGTTTATTGTAATGAGCAATAAAGTACTTTTATTACTTAAACACGGCATACGTATCTTACGAGTATACAAAATTAATGTATTCTATTATTTGCTTTAATTAGCCGTTAAATTTAATGATTTTTTTAAGATTATGTTGCAATCATGACAACATATCTGAGTAAGGATGTCAGAAAATGTTGCTAAACTTATAATACTCCCGTATAAAAATTCGTAAGTATGTGAACAATATGTTGGCGGATATTAGTGCAAGTTTCTTAAATACTTTCAAAATGCATTAAATCCCTCGCTTCTTTTTCATATCCCAATGAAACGACCAAGCTATAATACCCGATTTTGATCGGTAGTCAACAGAAGCCGCTAATACTAACCATTGATAACACCACAGTACAATAAGCACTCCACACGCTCACACACACAGTCGAGATTCGTTATGCAAGCATCCAGTGCATTGCATCTTCAATTTCAGCATTCTTTCGCCAGTCTGCGTCTGCATACTTGCCGCTTCTGCTTCTCCATTCCCGCTCCCCGTTCCGCTTCCCCCCGCCCTCCGCGCTGGCCCACAAAATCCATGGAGCATTCGCATTGATTGCGCCGCCTGCTTGGAGCTTCAGTTTGACTTTAAGTTTGCCGCGTGAAAGCAAACAAACACACAACAGGCTGCATATAAAAACCGAAAGGAAAGCGTAAAAAGTAATAAAATCAACTGAAATTGCTTAACACCCTGAGTAACGTTAAAATGGTTAGATTTATTTATTTGCTCGCTGCTGGGAATATCAAAACCCATTTAAAGCCTCTACCAACATCAAAAGTCGTATCATTAAATTGTGTGAATTTAATTACAATACTTTGTTTGGTTTTAAATATAAAGGGAATTTGTTAGATGCTTTTTAATCCGTTTAAAGTTAAAATCCTATTTATGTTGTGTTTTTAAAAAGAATTTTAGAATAAAATTTGTTTAAGGAAAATCATTTGTTTTATTATAAATAATTCAATTCGATCCTCTGTAAACCTTTTACTACCATTTTAATTGCGCTTGACTAGGCTAAAACTTCAATAATATTTTCGTTGGTTTTAAGAATTTCAGTACTTATTTATTCTTGCAAATACCACGAACAAATATATGTATTATACCATACTAATTAAGCTCCTTCTGGTAGCTGATATTGGATAGCTGCCACGCTCTGTGTTCAATTTGATCGGCCGTTGGGATTCGATTGGCTTCCCATTAATCCTGGGCCACAAAATGCAGTCTTCGCGGAGTTTTTTGTGTTTATTGCCGGTGGTTGTGGGCAAGTTTTGTCTTTTTCCTTGTCTCGTTTGTCAGACATTTGACAGTTGTTTGTTATTTTTGCACGTTGACTTTTCTCCGACTGCGTCTGTGTGTCATGTGGCTGTGGCATATTTTCCATTTTCCCCATTTTCCATGCCCCCACAGAGGTTGCCTAACAGACGCCCACTGTCCCATCGCCGCCTTCCGCGCGCCCCTTTCCCATTTTTGCTGCTACATTTTGGATTTCAATTTTTATGGCAAGTCAAATTTTTATTTTTTGTTATTTCTTTGCAACCCGCTGCATTTATTGCCATTTTCGTAGTGAGTCGAGGAAGTTGGAATTTGCATAGAAAAATGGAAATTAACAAGACCATTTGACTGGCTGTCCATCTAAGTCGGGGTCTTTCTATCAGGCCGTCTCTTTCACGCCGCCTGCATGGGTGCTATCCTGCTCTAGTGCAAAATGTTCGTTCGTCCTGTTTGTACATTTGTCCGTGTCTATATTTAGCTTTATGTAAACATGTTTGACCAACTGAACTGACTGAATGACTGACTGCCTCAGTTGGGAATGTAACTCCCCCTCAAAAGTCCGCTCCCTCTCTTTCTTTACCTGTATATCCGACTCTTTCTCCGGCTGTGATGTAATCTCGGTAATGCATGCGACAAACTTTCATCTCGAATTGCAAAATCCACGCAACACGAAATAAAAGATCGCAAAGATCGGCTTACACTGTTTGAATAATAATTAATAAATAATACTTAAATCGAAGAGGTATTTCTCTCCTCGAAGAGGTAAGCTTTATAAAAAGACCATTTCTGTTGTGGTTGTTGTTTATCTTAAAGATGTTTATAATTTCTGTTTTGCTTGGGATCTCAATCTTTGGCTTACAGCAGCTGAAGTGAAATTGCTCGTACTTAAGATGTTGCAGATGTTTCCTACGTGACCTCGAAGACAAACCTCACGTACAAGGATTTCATTTTTTTTTTGTTGACTTGGCCAATATACACCACTTATATAAATAAGTATTTGTGTATCTGGTATCGTGGAAAGTTAAAATTGATACATGCATTGTCAGCACCATCAAAATCGGTTTCCTTATGGATCCCAATATTTTTATAGTCCAGTCACGGAAATTCGTTTAATGAAAGCCACACAGCGGCAGGACAAAGAGGGATCTCTCATGTCAAGAGAAGTCCTTCCTATGCTCAAAGTGATGTCATAATCAAATATCAGCCGACAGCCAACTGAAAAGGGTATCAGAGGGTATCTTCAAACGTCAAATTAATGCACGTTCACTTTGAAAAGCGATTTACTTAGTGAGGAAAGCTACTACCAAGTACCTGTGGTAAAAGAAATATGAAGCTACCACCTGTTTTTGAATATATTTTATTAATTACAAGCTGAAGAAAAAATAGCATTCAGGGTTAAACGATTTTGAGGTCTTTCGTCACTAGACTGAAATTGTACCTTAACATTTGTTCTGTATCAGACTGTAAATTGTTTTTTTCGATCAAAAACTAAAAGCAAATGCTCCAAATTGAAACACAAACCCCAACGAGTCCAAGAGACAGTTGGAGCAGGTTAGTTGCGATGATGATGCGGATGCTGATGGGAACGGGGAGGCGATGGAGGGGTGGGAGCCAAAAGGAGTCACTAGCAGAGCACGACGAAATTAAACAGGCTTTTCAAAGGCGAGGGGGTGGTGGGAAAAGTAGCAGACAGCAGTCAAAACGGACAGCAAATACAGTAATTAGATCACAGCACAGACAGTCAAAAGAGTGCAGGGGGAGCGGGGATAGTGACGAATAAAACGAGAAGCTGGAACGTGACTGAAGAGAAGGAAGCAAGGAGTGGGAAATCAAATTCGAACGGAAAGAAATAAACGAAGTGAGAAGTGGACTAGGAAGCATAAGGTAGGTCAAGCAGTTGGCCTGCAAATCGTTTTTGCTTTTACATATATTTTAGTGAGTGTGTAGCTTTAGATTTTAAGAGGTATCTTTCACCAAATATGTATTCCATACATATAAATCATATTTTAGTTTTTATTAGCAGTACAAAAAAATACGAATATTGCGCAAACGAGCTGTTGGCTGTCCACACAAGTCCACATTAAGCAGGCTCAACTTTTAATTAATGCAATAAATTATTTCCGCAGATCATAAAGCCCTATAAGGATAGAGCTATTTTGCAGCGTAACTTACAAATAGCAGAAGTCCACCCCCACCGCCCGTAAAATCTCTGGCTTCCTGCCAAGAAAAAAAAAAAAACATGTTGCATGTGAGGCAGCTTCCTAATCGACAACGATAAAAAGAAAAACAACAATGGACACATTCGTGTGTGCGAAAAAACTATACTCAATTACTCAACAAACATAGTAACCTAGTTCATAAAAAACAACTGCAACAAATGCTGTTAACAGCAGCGGCCAACAAGAAAAGCAACAAATTCATTTTCGCCTTTGTTGTTTTGATTTTTGCTTAGGTTTTGTTGGCGCTTTCCACGAGAAAAGTCCTTCAAGCGTGGCAATCACATGGAAAACGCTCGCCGCCGTTGTTGCTGATTTATCGTTTTCATTTTGCAGAGCTTGTTGGATGTTGTAAAAGGAAATGTCAATTCCGCTGCTGCTGCTGCTGCTGCAAATGTGGCTGCCCGTTTGCCAAACAATGCCGGCGAAATAAAAAATACCCCAAACCTTTAGGGAGGGGGGAAATGCGGGACATGCACCCACTAATGTAAGTCATATAACAAATTTCGTTGCTGGGCTACTTGGAAAACAGAATTTCGTGTGTCTTGGCAGCTGGCCGAAGGGCACTCTTCAAAAATATGCCTTGTTATTGGCAACATGTCCCTTAGAATGAAATAATACAGCAAGGAGTACTTATTTTTCCAAAATACAAAATGAAATAAAAGAAAAGTAACAAAAAGTGAAGATATATTTTACAGATTATGAAAACCATAATTTCGAATTAATTTAATTTCATACAATTTTTGATCTTAATTTTTGATAGAAATGTAGTAAAATTTCATCCAATTTTTAATCTTAACTTTTGATAGAAATTTAGTAAAATTTAATCCAATTTTTGAACTTAACTTTTAATACAAATTTAGTAAAATTTCATCTAATTTTTGATCTTTTGTTAAAAAAACACAACAATTTTATTTATAGCCGAATATATAGTAAATACAATATAATATTTAATAAATTTTTTTTAATATTTAACAAACATATGTAATTGGAGTCTCAGCTTTTTCTTAGCCACACCTGATTTATGGCTGTGGTTTTTTCAATTAATGCTCAGTAGCTATTTTTTCGAGTGCATTTGGAAACGAGCATCAGATCTGGAGATTCTTTGCCGCCCTTCGTGGAGACTTTCTCCTACCTCCGATTCCGATAGCGATGCCACCGATCTGCAGCCTTTCGGTGCCTCCTTGCGTGATGTCCAGCAATGTGCTCAAGCCTGTTTTTTCGCCCTGCTGCCCCTGCCACCTCTGAAGTCCCCCACGGCCCCAATGCCCCCATCTCCCTTTTGTTTTGACCCTGCCAGAATTTGTTAGCTTAAGCAGAACAAGAGGAAAGCCAAAAGAGACGCGATTAAGGCCCAAGGCGAAGCGCCGTTTCAGTCTGGGAATGGGATCCCATGGTTGGGTACATAAATACGAGAATGTACATATGTATGGAGCCTGGAGCTCTTCAGGGATCGTGAGTCAGCAGAGTTTTGGCTAAGAAATCTGCTAAAAATATAAGCCTCGATGATGATTTATTGTTTGGCTTATTAGAACGAGAGGGAGAACTGCGATAGGAGATCGGATTTATGCTGTTGACTTTAAAGCGCTCGAACCGTGTCTTATTGGAGCTTAGTGACTCACCGCGGGCCAGAACTTTCCACTCTAGTAAAGGTGGTATGCGAAAATGAAATAAGAGTATGTAAGTGGGTGCTTTTTAGCACATCCACTTCAGCTGGTAATTGGCGGCATTTCAAACTCCAAAGTTGGTGCTTCTGATGGTCCTTGGTTCATTAGAAACTTGTGAACTGGCGTTTTCGTTATTTAAATAATAAGCTGTCATTGCTCGCTATTCAATTGGTATCATTTTGTAATATAGAACAAAGTTTTTTTACAGACTCTGTTTCGGTTTCAAATAATAATTAAACACGCTCCCCTTCGGATTTAATAAGCATTATATAAAAAAAGATAATATCAAAATCTAAATAGCATGAAATCAGAACCATGTCAAATAGCAATACACCTAAATGCATTTGTTTAATTCTACCTCCATTGAGAATAGGTTAAAAAAGGGAGCTTGTGAATATGCGAAATCACTCTGCATTTCTTAAAATATTTGCGATTAAGAATGCATAAAGTCGAATCGCTTGTCCAGAGTCAAATGGCTTTTTTTTGGCCTCCACTGGCTTTCTTGGAAGCGCTCTCGATCGGATTCCGATTCCAATTCGAGCTCGCATTCAATAACAGATTTATGCATTGGCCATGGCAATCTAATACGAGCCACAATTAAAGCTTGAATATGGTCATTTGGCAACACGTCAACAGCAACAGTAACAACAATAACAACAAAAACAACTGAAGCCAAGGCAATGAACGAAACGTGCCAACGTCTAAAGATCGGCGATAAGCCCAAAAAGAGGGAGTTATAGACACTTTGGATGTTTCGGGGGATAAGTCGGAGGGGGAGGGCAACACCACTCTGTGCAAAGAAAGTTTTATTTTCAGTGCCCCAGGACAAATTGTTTGGAGCCGACTGCCACTAGTAGATCATTCACGGCCATGCAAATTTGCATTTTATTTAAAAATGAAGTTTAAATAACTAGGATTTCATTTCAGATTTCTTTCATATTTGTTGTTTTAGTGTACCTAAATGGCAGAGTAATCAATACCAAGATTTAAGATTTTAACTACTGCATAATTATAAAGAAATAGAATGATGTTGAAAGGAAGATAATAATTTAAGAAATAAAATTTGCTTAGCAAGTATGTTAGTTTAAGTATTTGCAAGTATTTAAGATAGTGGAAATTTTCGACAGCTTTCTTTCACTCGATCCGCAAACAATTTCAAGAAAACTGTGTCAAATTCATTTGATTGCATAGATATGCATAAAAATGATTTGCGTGATTTGTGATCAGTGCACGTTGATGTTTATGTTTAAGGTCTGTAAATATTCATAAATTTAGTCGCTCATAAAGCCTCGGCTACTAAAAATCCTAAAACAGGCTTTGCGAACCCTGGTGTTGTTTTCCACCAGAGAAACTTTCCTCGAAATCTGCATATAAGCCGCGGTAGCTGAAAACTGCCTACTGTGAATGAGCAGCGATCTTCGTGGGCAGGAGAAGGAAAATTCAGGTGACTGGAGGAGATGGGATGGAATAGGGGATATTAAAGCCAGGTTGCCGCATTTGGTTGACGATTTTTATGGCCGATTTTTTCTTTGCGTTTGTCTCTACGGTTATTTCTCCTTTATTTTTTTGGCTGTTGAATCCCATTAGCAATTAATAGTCGGCACGAGAAATTTGCATTGCAAAAGGAAAGTGACAAAAAGGCGAGAGGAAAATATAAGGAGACAGTGGCAGTGGCACTGATCACTGATCACAACTCGCCGATACGGCAAGGATGCCATAATTGCGTGTGAGTTTGGCCATTCGTTTTGTTGGCTAATTGTTATGTATGTAGGCTAGCACCACCGAACAAAAAGTGAGAGTGACACCTGTTATACACCTTACACACCAAACGTGTCCAAGCATTTGCGAGTGTGCCTCTTCGATTCATCAGGCAGCCATCACCCATCAGGCATCATCACGCATCATCAGCCTGGGTTCAATTTGATCCACCTGCCATGCCTCCAGATCGATCTCTTTCGGCCCAGACGCATTAAGTTTCATGTGCCGTCATTATTTTAAATTATGCGCACAAGCGAAACTCTTGCTCCAAGCCTAACGAAAATTCAAAAAACGAGACCCGGCATAAGTCGAAAACTTCATTTGCATCTCGAGTTCGAAAACTGCGTTTCAATTGTGTGTGCGGAAAATTGTTTAACACTTTCGGCCCCTGTCGCTTTCTGGACCTCAATTTGATGGATTGTGTGGCCACAGGTTGATGATTTCATTAGTTGGCGCCCAATCCGAACAGGTTAACGGTCTGGATTTTAAGTTGTGGCTATAACGAGGCGCAATGAAAAATCATTACCGTGCGCTTTTGAGGGATGCATTCGGAATTGGCATTTTAAAATAGGTAAAGTGACCTAATATATTTGGTTATAAAAATAAAATTCATACCGATATGAATATGCTAACTAAATAGACATACGTTTCCCAAGTATCCAAAATCATTTAACATCTTACCGCGCATTTAAAAGTATTCTTTACAAAAATAATGTAAATATCATATGTAATTTCCAAAAAAAATAAAAATATTATTAAACTTAGATGATTTTATATTTTCTCATGATTTTAAATAAGTGATCTATGCTCAGTAGAGTTATGGCAACTGCCCCATAAATTAGGTGACATAGCTCCATAATTAAATGGCACCCTGCTCAGATAAATATTTATGCCGAGTAAATCAGTGTGGTTAGCCGCTATATATCCAGCGTAAAGTCCGTGTAAATCAGATCGAATGGATGTGCCACCACGTCGGCGCAAACTCATTTCTCACTCCGTAGAAATGCTGAGGAGGAAAACTCCCACTTCGTTAGAAACTATTTCCACCCGCTGATGACACATTACTGTCACTCAGCGTTATGAGCTAAATTTATTGATGCAGCACGGCAAGAAACCGCGCCCTCACAATTTTCTTTTTGGCCCCAAAGAATTCTTAATGTTTTCTTCGTGTCAGCGCATGCCAAAAAGTATTTTTTCTCAAGAGGAGGCCTTCTTGCATGTGGAAATGTCACTGGGATCTTTGGCCCCATCCAACGTTTCACTGGGCGACGGGGGGAAAATCTCGTGTGCAACGGTATGAAAGAAAGAAAAACAAGACCGAATAGAAAAGTCTCATTTCGTAATGATGTTGCAGGAAAATTAGAAGAAATCACACACGATAGAAACACAAAAAAAAACAAAAGCGCTGACATTTTTGCTAACTGAAAACAACGCATTGCTGGGCGACAGGGAAAGCCCCGTGTAATTTATAGGAAAATTCCTTTGGATTTGATGTGCGGAATCATGACATAAATTAACCAGCCAAGTGTGTAGAGACTTGCGTGCTGAAGTGGTGCGGTGGTGCGGTGGTTCCGCGGTGGCTCTTCGGTGGGTTAGTGGTGCAAATGGGGCTGATGCAACCGCCCGCACAGGTATTTAGTTGAATTATCATAATTATAAGCAATTATTCAACATTTTGCTAAGCGAATGTAACTAATCGTTTTTCTTCTTTTTGCGTTTCTTCTGCAGCTTTCTTCGCTCTTTTTCACTTTCTTCTTGCGCACTGCTCTTCTTTCTGCTTTGGACTGCCTCTGCCGTAATCATTTAGTTCGAAATCAACTTTTGTTTTTAATTTTATGTAATTGCCGCTTAATCGCAGAGCAATTAAAATGCAACGCAAGTTTCGGGGGCGTCTAAAAGTTTCTGAAGCGTTTCGAGATTTTGATATTTTCGGCTTTAATTTTGGTTTTTCTCAGCAGTCATCATGCCGCATTAAACGGGGTCAAGAGCTTCAACCAGGAGCAACTGGCAGGTTGGGTCCGTCCCAGTCCAACGGTGCCACGGTTTTTCCAGCTGCATCGATGAGACCGCATTGCGTCATCATTCATAATTCGCTGTCCACTTGGCTGTCCACTTCAGTTGCACATTTTGGCGCTCTATCTCGCTCACACGCTCTCCGCCGATCAAGTGCATATAATTATGCACCATACCCTATATACATACTTGTAGTAGGGCAAGGTATAGTGAATCCCACGGTCGTTCTGGGCACTTCGCTCTAAGCATACACTTTTGTCCTGTTTTTCGTCCGTTTGATCACACTGCAGGATACTAAGGATGGTTTCTTTAACTTATTTTTCAATCAATTTACATATGTCCCAAGAACAAACCGATTTACACAAACTGAATTGATGAAATTGGTATTGAATAGGTTCCCAAGTTCAACGCTTCAGAGCATATCAATGGTCGGTCGACTTCCTAATCAGTTTCCCCTGTGTTCCAGGCGTTTCTGGGCCACCGAGGTTCGTGTTTGTTTTCCACAACTGGCGGCCATTTAAATTGTCTTCAAAAGCGCACATTACATAATTAAGACAGCAGCACACTAGCAACTAGCAACCAGCATAACCAGACATAGAAACGGTCCGGCGTTTTAAAACAGACCGACAATGTCTGTCAGTCCGGCAGTTGAGTTGCCTGACTGACAAGCCATCAACTCCAACAAAATGCTCAACACCTCGCCAAAGAGCCGGCGGAAAACAAAAAAACAAAGTAACTGTGGAAAAAACAAGAGCCACTGCAGAGACTTTCCTCGCAGACTCGCTTTTTTCGATGCATCATCGCATAATCAAAGAGTCATAAAAACCAATAATCATTATTAAGCAAAACAAGCCAATTAATGCAGCAAGAGTTGCGACGGCGGCACCACCAGTAATTAAACGAAAATAAAACGCCAACAGATTTGGCCAACATTGCAAATTAGCCAGGGGCGAAAAACAAGTCTATTATGGGCCCATTTTATAATATAATTATAACACAGCAGCCGACATTTCCCCCGCTATATTTGAAAAGATATATATTTTTTTTTTACTGATTTTGCTATTTGCGTGTCATAATATAACTTTAAAACTACGGTTACGGCGGAAGGCCGGAAAGGAAATGGCAGTTCCAGTTTTCAGTTGAGGGCAGTTTTAAGGGGGGGGTAGGGTTTTGAGGGTTCAAAAAAAGTGATTTTTTTTAATTGCATATTATGAAAGTATAGTAACTCAAGATTGTTGTCTGTAAATAGGAAGTCAATCGGAGCAAAACTCACAAAGATATAGCTTTGGAAGTAGGCGGGTCTCGAACGACAACCTGAGTAATCCCTCAGCAGGGAAGACAGCAACAAAAACTTTAAACACGTTTTTCTCAAATCGATGTTTTTTGAGTCGGTGCACTCTGTATCTCAAAATCTATTCAACCGATCGTTCTCAAATTTTTTACAGTATTTCCTTACATAATTTATGAGGTAACCCTGTCGAGATTTTTTCGTTTTTGATTTTAATTTTTTTATTATTAACAACAATAGTCATGAACTTTGGCCAAAAATCGGTATTTTCACTTTCAAGTTTTGTAAAAAGTTCAAAAATTATAATAAATGGAAAAACTCGACAGGGATACCTAGAGGGACATAAAAATTGATGGAAAAACGTTGGGTATTTCATATCAGATTATCCAGTGCTGAGGTATGACGTGCACCGCAAAATGTATTTTTTCTGAGGCGCCTACGAAGAATTGCTGCCATTCGGTCAATTTTCAATATTTTTCAACCAATATTTCACAGAATATAGTTCAAATACTACTCTTTAATGTACAATAATCAGAAATAAATTTACTTTTACCGTACGCCCAAAAAAAAATCTGTAAAAACCTGTTTTTTTCTCCCTTTAAAACCCTACCCCCCCCTTAATTATCCAAACACGTGGGATTCTAGAGCTAAAGGAATCCTATGTAATCCTTAGAATCCGTAAAAAGTTGCGGTTATAATGCTACCAAGACAAGTCTGATCAAAAAATAAATAAATAAATAAATTCCATAGCAGTAATTAATTATCAATTTATTAATGCCAAGCCGTTTCTTACCCTTGCAAGAAAGTAAACTGTGAAAAAAACCTAATTATAAATATTTAAATTGGTTAAAAATTGGCAAGCCAGTGCAAGCGAAACAGATAATTATATCAGAAATCGCTTCAATTACAAATAAGTCTTTTAAATTGATTAATAAATATTTATGAACCACTTTCAACTACTTATTTAAATACAAGCTTTGTTATAATTGCACATATAAAGGAGTGTAATTTATTTGCTCGATTGCCCTGTTATTAAATTTTCATTTGAATGGTTTTCCATTAAGAGTATCAAAATTGGTCGGCACGAAAGTGGGAAGCATTCTGAAGTCCCTCGTGTCCGTTCCAATTAGTGTGGAAAATAAAGTGGAAAAGTGTCCAATTGATTGGGCATTTGGGCGAACTGGAAAATCAAATCAAACCCAGGTGGGACTGAGAATGGGTGAGAAATATTAAACGAAGTGCGTCCTGCTGCCGCAATTCACCGATCAAGTTTGCTCGCATTGAAAATTAGTGAAAGTTGCGCCCAAGTTGTAAGTTGCCTGCCTGCTGACCAGGTTGTTTTGGGCTTGAGTTTTGTTTTGGCTTTTGTTTGGGTCTTAGGTAGTGGACAGTCGGAACGGTAGCCAAAACCTAGGGCAATATCGTGTCGGCGATCGCGGCCAATTCATAGAAAATGATCAATGGTCAGTGGTTTCGGTGCGAAGGAAAGAAAGGGAAAATGGAAAACCTCCCGCGGCGAGTGCAGGTCCGAAGGGCACCCGGAGGTCAGAGCTAATTGATTGGGAAAACCGTTTCTCGATCCGACGTCTCTGGCCGCCATTTACAAGCTTGGAATACATATGATCCAAGCCATGGCTAATCTGGTTAATTCCCCTAAGTGGCCAGCGAAGATCCAGAGATTTAACCATAATCAGGTAATTGGTCGGTTGGATTAGACAAAGCTTAAGTATGTGGGGAAATCGTAGTCGTTTGTTAAACGAAATTGGGGTTTCTAGCTTGAGCCAATTGAAAAGATTGTAATATGTACTCAGGGAAGTGTGTATTGGGCGACAGTTTTCATAACACCTATATTCAAATAATATTACTTGTACATTACCCAACTTGACCTATGCCAACTCTCGCCTGTTATTTTCCCATGACTAATTCAAACTATTTCCAATCTCCAATCTCTAAAAAATGCATTAATTCGTTGTGCATTTCAAATTGAAACATTTCTCAGTGCGTTTCATCCCGATGCTTTTGGCTTGGCATTTGATATGCCCCCTCCCCGTGGCTAAAAACTTAATGCCATTTGTCAAGTTTGCCTGTTCGAGTGCTGAATTTTTCATGTGCATTTAATTAGTTGAATTATGGCTGCGAAATGTGGCAACTGGCAACTAGCAACTGGCAACTTGCGGCACTGCAGCCAGCGGCAGCATTAAACATTACAATCTAATAAAAAGCCGGAGAAAATAAAACTTAAAAATACAACTTAATGAAAATGAAGTAAACACTCAACGCGCGACCATATTGTGCGACAACTTTCGCGAAATTATTTTTATTGACTCCCGTCCAGTTGGGCAATGTACCGCATGGGATGTCCGACGTGAAAATCGCACGAAGCCACCTTTCCCCATTTTCATCGATTATTTTGGCGGCCGATAATTACTGGAGGAGTGAGGTGGGAGACGGAAATATCTATCATTTATCAAAAATATTTTTCTATTCCTGGGCAAACAAGCATTCAATATTTTAACATGTATTGAAATCCGGTCGCGGTGGCTTTTGGCTTAAAACATTCAATAAATAGCTTCACACCCATATAATATTATTCCTAAGCCAATCATATTTTCGGAACAACATTAAGAAGCATAAAGATAATTTTAAAATTTTTTAAGATTTAATTTAAATTTTGTTTAGGATTTTAAAACACTTCCCATGAGTGCGTAAGAGAACACCAGCCAGAACTTTTCAACTGGCATAACCGAGAGCGGAAACACCTCCCTCAATTCATTAGAATAATTGTGAAAAGGTAATTTCCAGCAAGGCTGATTACCTCTAATTGCCTAATACACCCTAATTGGCCACTCTGAGTTCTCAAGCCTTTCTCCGCGCTTCTCGAGTGCGTAAGGTGTACAAAAGTTTTACATTGAAGATCTGAAGACCCATTGCTGGGGGGGCGTGTGTTTGGCTCCGGGCTGAAAACTTAATTGAAACTCGGCCCAGTTCCCCAGTTCGTCGATCCGGCCATCCAGCCATCCAGTCATCCGCCAGCGCATTAAACGTACGAAAACTAAACAAAACCGAAAGACAACAAAATAAAACCGCAGATAAAAAGATCTTGAGATTTTCCACAATTATTTTGTATTTTTCAACGGCAGCCCCGGCAACAACAACTTGACCCAGTTACATTTGTTGATGTTTTTTTTTTAGCTGCTTTTTTTTAGAACTTGCGTCTCTTTTTAATTTGGTTCTTCAGCCATCAGCATCGTGATTAGTGACAAGAATCGTTGGTAATGAGTGGTAGAAAACTGCTGGAAAATACTAACAAATCTTTTGTGGGCCGCTTTTGTTTCATTTTCCGAGACTGTTGGACCATAATTAAAAGATTGCCAGCGTAATTAGTCGGCGCAGCTGAGCCTAGCTGAGATTAATGTGCAGAGTGTAAAGTTCATGTCTTCAGAGCAAAGTTCACTTGGGCAAGGTACCTGCACTGTATTACTATATATGTACATATATACTCTTGGCAAAGTAAAGGGCGTAATTAATTTTGAAGGACAAGTTTCGGAATCATTAAAAACGAATTTACTGAGGTCGTTGTTTTATGCCCAGCGGTTCAACGGAGCTTGACTGCTGCTGGCCAGAAGGAAAAAAAGTCTCCCGTAACAACATTCCAAATTTTAATAAAATTTCACTAATAAACTTGTATGGATTACCAATTGTTAACATGCGATTCAAACTCCCATATTAAAAAACCCTTAGAGTTAAATTTTCCGTTAATAAATTTAATAATGATAATACGAAAGACAATATTATTAAAATCTTCTTTAGAATCCGAGGATGGTTGTAGTCTGGAATACCCGAAACCCACTAGGTTTCCCAGCTACCTCACACATTTTACCCATACTCTTGGCTGTGTGATGCACAGGGCAAGTGCACTTCCGGTCAAAAAAATGATCTCGTAATCGGAGCCCTTAATCAACAGCTTTTTGGAAGAATTCCACAGACAGTCTTCACTCAGTGGCTGAGCACGTGCCACCCGATTGGAGAATTGGAAATCTCTCGATGACGCAGAAGAAACCAAAGAAGAAACGGGAGGCCAGCGAGAGGGAAAGTGAAAAGCAGATACTCGAACATCAAAAAAGTCTAATCAGACCCAGTGCAACAAGTACACATCATGCTCGTGGTCTTCAAAGATTTAAACTCTCTTTCTGTGTCATTGACAGACGCGTCTCGTCTTTCGTATTTCGTCTTGGTCTATCGCAGTTTTTGGTTTCGGAATCGGCTTTTGTTTCGCCGTGGCTGTTTTGACTGACAAATGAAAATCTCTATTGGCTATCGCCAGACAATCAAAAGCCAAAGAGACAAACAGCCATGAGAAGTCGTCTGTCGACGGTTGCAAACTTTACACACATTACGGGCCGGCTAAAAGAAATGAAATGAAATGACAACAACTGCAGTGCCACATACGAATGTACTTTCACTCATCGGATTTTTTTAGTTTTTTAGTTTTTGGTCTTTGAAAACGTCATCGTGTCGCAGACAAAATAACAAACAAACACCGGCCCCCAAAAAAGAAAAACAGACAAAATGCAAAGATCTCCGGCTGATTGATGTCAGCCAAATCTCATCTGCTGCGTTTTCCCAGGCTCAAAGGAAAAGAGGTTTTCTTGTCACTCGCTTCAAAGCAGAATAAATACACTTTGTCGCATCGCAACTTTTCTCGTATCCCTTGCTTGACTCGCGCAAACTTGCCCAATTAAATGCAAATTTCTTGTTTTAGAATTCGAAGTCAATCACTTAGATGCACAGAAAAAATATAGTTTCCATATTCAGTTTTAGGTAAAAAATATTTCGATAGATCGTGTGATATTTGTGATTTAAATAAAAATATATGTGTGACTTAATTTAATAATTGTCTTTTTACGTTCGTAGTAAGTATCTGCAAAAGTAATTGACTTTAATCTAATTAATGTTGTTGTATTGAACATTTATATTTGCAAAAAGGTTCCTAAATTAAAAGAATGTCGAATGCCACCAAATTTCTGACAGTGTACAAAGATCTGCACACTTGCAAACCGGAGAGAAAGATGCAAATGGTCTTTTCTCCCATTTTCCACAGTCGACCACCCGCATGGACAGTGGGCGCCACGGACGTCTTACTTGGCAGAAACCGCACACACACAGACGCACACACACAACAGTGCTGGCCACAAATTTATGCGCATTTTGATCAAATCGCCAAAACGTCGAGTGGGCGTGGTCGAGTTATACGGGGCGGGCGGCTAGAGGTCCAGTACTTGAGCCCCGAAGCGTTTTTCGGTTTTTTACATGTTTATTTTTATTTTATCGTTTTTATTGCCGCCTTATTTATTTCGTTTGTTTTGATCGTTTTCTTGCCAGCGAAAGTGAGCATAGCAAGCCAGAAAAGGCTGCAAGCGATACTAGAAAATAAATAGGAAAGTAAGAAGTTTAAGCTTTGGATACGAATTACTAGAAATTCTGCCGAACTTGATAAATTCTTAAAGACGTGGCATTTGTTTCCATGCTTAAGATTATGGTAATTTCTTATTCTGTTGAAATTTAGTTTTGTAAAAGATACCCCGCTGAATGAATGATTAATAAAAACACCTTTATCGAGACATTTTGGAGAAACCCCAAATAAATTCGTATCTGTAATACCAACAGCAGTAAAATTCATTGCACATTCGTGCCACAAGATTTAGCGCATTTAGCCCGAGAACTTCAGCTGCAGACCATGTCGAATTTATAACCTTTTGCCACTGCCGATTCAAATATTTCATTCACAACCATTGAGTCCATATACAAAACAGCATGCCAGGCAAAATCGCAGCATGTTGCACTCTCAAACTTACTGTTATGGCCAAGGCCCCAAACAAACCGCAAAATCATGAGCTTGCAACTCAGGCGGAGATTTTGTGGATGTGGAAGTTGCAAAATCGAGAATCATTTGCTGGCGCTTCAAAACGTAATCTTGCAGCATCGTCATCATCTCGCTGGTTAATTACGTGGCTCGATTGCTCGAAATTAATCTGTTTCCGCTTTGGTAATTATTATGTGTCACTATAAGCAGATCAAGCAGCAGACGACAATTTAAACTTGACCTTAATTGCAATTAGTGCTTAATTTTTAAATTATATAATTTGATGTTCTTCTTTAGCCTTCAATCAGAGATGAATATTTTAAAAGATATTTCATAAATAGGCGCAGATTGTTAGAGAAAAATGGATTTAAGGGAAACCTGTGCCCGAAGTATCGCTCATTGTTTTGTACAAGCAGTGAAGGGTAACATTCCACACATTTATCTGTCTAAGGTAATATGCAAATTGTATTTTCTACTATTTAAAAAATACTGGCGAATCATTGCAGAAAAGTACCCCACAATTTGGCCAACATTTCGCTGGCGGCCTCACCCTGAATTTTGCCAAAAGACAAAGGCGGCAATTGTCTCCGTTCGCTGGTAGATAACAATTGTTTGGTAGATTTTTAGCCTAGGCCAGCAGTTTCTTGTCAATTCATTGGCTTTAATTGCTGTGTTTGCCGTTTGCAGTTTGGAGTTGCATGTTGTTAAGCCAGGCAGACACTGTGAATGATATATGGCCTGCGGCAGAGCATAGCCTATCCTCCTTGCTTTTGGCCTGGTCAAAAGATTGATGGTGTTATGCAATGCGAAACCCTTTTTATTTTACTCACTTTGAATAGAGGGAGAGCAACCTTATCGGCAATGCGCATCGTTGTGTGCAGCATTAAAAACTTTTTGCGGCCAGGCACGCAAATATCAAAAACTGAACTCCATTGAACCCCTCCAACTGCCATTTTCCATAAGCTTAACCAAAACAAAGAGAGACCCCGCCAAGGTAATGCCGAAATCCGCTTTGAATTAAAAGTGAAATAAAAGCGAAGGAAAAATTTTATCATTTGGCAATTTTTTTTTTTTTTTTTATTTTTCCTGTTGCAAAGACGTAGAGTCACGCAAACGTGAAGCCATAGCAAAGTGCAAAATGTCGCGGTATTATAAATTGGGAGAATTGGGGGAAGGTCCTTAAGCTTCTGGTCTAAACCGAAGCGAAACCACCTGCTAAAAACTCACTTTTCGCCAAAAAATAGTGAAATAAATGGGAAATATAGTAATTAGAATAGAGAATGGAGAATAGTGAAAAAACCAAATAAAGTTTGTTTGCCGCAGTCTAGACAACAACTGCACTATCTTTGCGGGGTGAGATATTTGGGGTGTGGCTGCCAAAAAGGACATTAAGTCATTCAGCCACGTTTGCAGGGCCAAAAATTTTAGAGCCAAGGCGAAAAACCAGACAGACAAGGCTGTTTCTATGTATATCTATATGCGTTTGTTTTTTGCATGTGTGCCTCTGCTTTGTACGAGTATGTATCTATGTATGTTTGTTAGTTTATGTTGCGGCAAATAATAGTAATTTGGCTAACACAAAAATTGCTGGCTTTGGGCGTCGTTTGTATTTCGTTATTCGACGCTTCTAGCCATGAACTTGAAAAGGTTTTCCAATTCTCTTGGCCAGCGATTTTTGCCACTCCTTTAAAGAGAAAATTAACAAGCCATGAAAAGGGAAGGCTAGACGGAAATACACTCATGGTGCATTATTTGAAATTACATTTAAATATTGAATTTGCATCTTTCTTTGTAAACAAGTTAAAGCAAAGGACGAACATTAAATGAAGTATAAGAAACAGTAAACTTGTCAGGAAGTTTTCAAGGAACTTTATAGACCTCTGAATTACATATTAAAAAATTTATAACTATAACTATATTCTGTTTTATTATACCTAAGACTTAATTTATAAAAAAATAAAATACGATGAACAAATTGTTATTTGCAATTGTAATACAGCAACTGATTTTCCGATTAATCGGAGCCTTTGTTGCTTTAAATTACGTTTACCCCGCCCAATCGACTGTTTAATCAAGCACAACTTCACACAGAACACAGTTAACAACAGAATCGAATGGCAGAAATCAATGCTGGGCCATAAATATCTCTGCACTTGAGTTGCCTCCTTGCGCGTTTTTCCGACTCATGTGAGCCATGACGCAGGGAAAAGCCCCACGAAAGTCGGGGGGCGTTGCCATTGATTCGCGCATAGGGGGCGTGTCTTGGTGTGGACGATGGGGCGTATGAGTAATCCACGGCGCTCATAATACGAACGCCTCCTTTGGCACTCGTAAAAGTGTTTGTGATGCGTTTAATTAAAGACCTGCGAGGGATTTGCATTCCGCCCAGCAGATGGCACAATGCGGAAGCCCAAAGAAGTAGACTTATTATGCAATTAGCATCAATTGAAACCAAGTCCGATTCCAAGTATAGGATAGAATGCATTTGCTGGCCCAAAACCACTCGACTGGGTCAACCGCTCATCAGGAAAACGGCGGGGCATCCAAGGTAACATCGTCTCCTATATTTTCCATTTCTATATACAGCCTCCAAACCTCCATCTCATCATCTGCATCGCCATATCTGGCCTTTGTTTACCCACTTTGATGCAACGTTTGTGTTGCTGTCAAACAAATAACGAAACGATTTGCTCATTTGTTGATATTTGCATTTCGCAACGGTCTTCGGGGCAGCAGAAGAAGTCAATGGATGCCTCTCCTCCCCACAAGAATGCAGATCTCAAGTGTGCTAAAGATTTCGCAATGGACTGTGCGATTTCTACGACCTCACGGGGCTTGAACTCCACACGAGGAAATCACATATGTAAGCATATTCCCTGCTGGATGGCTGTGATGTAAATCGTAGCACAAGTCACAGCACATAAATAAACGTATTGCCTCTTTTTAGGAGGAAATACCCAAATATTTAACATGTTTTACTTCACATGTATGCATTATATTTAATAATTGGTAATTATAGCAAACTAACTAAATTTGGATTATGGTAAAATTAAAATAAAAGTTTTGTACTTTTAAAATCTATGAATTCCGGCTTAAGCGTAATAATTTTTAAATGTTCTATCAAGAGAAAGATTTTTTTAGCTCTGAAATTATAAAACTGCTCTTAACATTATTTTTGGTTTATACAAGCTTAAGCTTTACAATTGATAATAATATTAGTATCCGTTTTTTCCCCTGTAAGACGAAAGACGCTGCGTCATCGGATCGAAGATCTGTTCAAAGTCCAAAGCGCCTAGCTATAAATAGGCAAACAACTGCAGACTGCAGAAACTGGCCGACTCTTGCAGATTTGTAGATTTTCAGAGAAGACTCCGATCCGGCTGCCAGCTGAAAGCAATCTGGCTTAATCATATGAGAAGCGACCAGGCCAACGAGCAGGGAATGTGGCACTGAAAACAAACGAAAACGAAGAAAATCGCAGAGAAGAAGAAGGGGACTAGAAAAAAAAACAAAAACCAACTGAAATCGAGTTTGGCTCTACTTAGTGGCCGCGTAACTCAACTTGACTCTCTTGGCCAAATCTAAAACCCAACTCCACTTCTGCGGATCGGGTTCTCCGGCCCGTTCTTGTGTTTCTCTGGCGGATCGCATGACTCAACTGGAGATCGTTGGAAACTGAAAGATGCAGCCATGTGGAGAGAAAAACGCATTCAAACAGAAGATGCTTCACAGGGAATTCGATTTACAGCCCAGGGCTTTTTTATTATTTAATACAGTTTAATATTCTAATATGAATGGGAAATTTGATCTACTGATTTTGTATATTGAGCTAATAAATTACAGCACAACATCTTTTCTTTAACTTGTATTGAAGTTAAAAGGTTCAGTAAACGGAAATGTCTTCTTTTTATCTATTTTATGAAATGTTCAAATGTAAATTTAATTTTAATTTGTTGCATTTTTTGCCATAGATTTTTCAATAGATTCGGAATGCAATGCATTACAACAGTTTCCTTTTCATTTACTGTCATTTTATTTTGTAAATATCACTTGGACTAACAAAATTATAAGTACAAAAGCCAACCTCTTAAAAATGCCTGAACCAGTTTTTATTAAAATTGTAAACAAAGAAAAGATGTTTAATATATATTATATGTAATTAAAAGACAAAAACGCGTCATGTCAATCTAAACACGACACGACGAAAACAAAGAATCACTGAGCTTCTATCCCAAATCATAGTCATCGAAACCCAAAACAAGTTGGAGCCGCCAAAGTGCGGAAAAGTGTGGAAAACTGAACTGGCTTTTCTGCTGGCTGCGGCAGAGGAAACGTTATTTCCAGGAAATGCACTTAGCTCTTTCACTGCGGCTCGTTTGTTTTTTTCGTTAGCTCTCGTGCTGAGTGAAAATTTGAGGACCCAATCGCTAGGAACTTTCTTTTGATCAAGTGAGAAATTGATGTGCGAAAAACTACAGTTGGAAAAGCTCACTCACTCGGAAAAATAGCATTTGCGAGGCGGGATGTGAGAACGAAAGCGAAACAATTCCGATCCGAAGATGCCAAAGCACAGATGCCAGAGAGGCCAGAAAAGCCCATGGAGCTAATTAAGCCGCCTCGCATGAGTGCTGTGTGGTTTTCCACGGGGCCAGAGGTTGGGGGTGGCTCTGCATCAAGGGAAAGCACTAACTGCAACATCAACATCAACAGCAACAGCAACATTAGCAACCAGAGCAACAAAGATGAGAAATCGCTGGCTTCCTGGCTTCATGAAGAAATAAGTCTAGAGTGCCAGTTGGAGAAAAACTTGTTCATCTTTGGCTCTAACGAGCTAACGGAGCGACAAGCGGACCAACCGAACTGATGGACAGACTGGCGGACGGACACTGCGTTGGACGGACGGACAACTGTGAGCGATTCCACACAAAACAAGACGGTAGGTAAACAAGCAGGCAGCAACAACAAGAGCAGCGGTACAAGTAGCAAATGGCAAGTGCAAGTGTAACAGCAACGGACTTTTCTACTTTCCTGAGGATGGTCGCGTGATTACGAGATGTGAGCCAAACAATGTGGCATAAGTTGGGCATTGCTGAATCCATTATAACGTCTAGTAATATTATAGAAACAAATTTAGAAGACTTAACAAAATGGGAAATATAATTTTGTAAGCGCATATAAAATTGTGTTTACTAAAACAAATAAAGGTTAAGATACAACATTCATAATTAGAACTTCTCTCCAAGGAGCAACACATCCAATAAGTTGGTATATAAAACTTCTGTTTGGAAAACCATACCTAATTCAGATGTCTTTATCTTTTGTGATTTTCAAAGTTAACAGACATTTAAAACCACACGACTAAAATCTATAAGTAATTTTACTCACGAATCACGCAGGCCGCCCATTCAACGAAGATGGTTTATGTTGGTTGCCTCCTGGAGTGGGTGTATAGTATACAGTTGATAAAGTATAGTAAGATGTGCAGTGTGTGTGCCATGCCCCAGTGTGTGTGTTTCTGGCATGGCCCTGGCCAAAACAATAAACAAATAAATTACATGAAAGCGGCTGCCACAGTTTGAATCTCCTCAACAAGATAATCACAATGAAGCGGCACGAAATGTGCAGCAATGTGGCATCCTCATTAACCCTCCGATTCCCCTAACCCCAACGCTGCCGCACCACGCCGGGCGAGAAAGTGAAAGTCACTGCGAATCCTCGCAACAAACTGAAAAAAGCAGAAGCAGGCAGAAAGTAATTGGCCAGGTCGCCTCGTAGGTTAATTAAAACGCACTTTGTGGCCAAGAGGAGAGAAAAAGAGCGCTCTTTTAAGCCCACTCATCTTCGGATACCTAGCCAGGCAAATCGATATGGTACTAGTATTCGTACTCGTACGAAATGTAAATATCCCAGTGACCACAAAAACCGCAAGATACGCATCCGCGAGATGCCTTTGAAATGTCTAAGACAAATTAATTTGCACGAGCCTTAAGACCGCGCACTTTTCACTTCTTCCGCAATAAACAAATCGCTGGCGATTTTCCCCTGCCAACGCGAGCGGGAAAGTATAGAAAGCTGCTCAATGAGAATCAATAAATTTGCTCAGGCGGCGGCAGTGGCTGCCTCTTAAAGCCTGATAACTATATTTAAGTCAATTTTCCCCCTCTTTGCACCGCCCAAAGGCTTTTTGTGGGTCAGTCGATCAGGCGCAACTCGAGTTGGAAACTTCCATGTAGGAGGCTTCTAAAAGCGCATCTGAATTCGAGGCTGGTATTTTTAAGTGGTATTGGTGCACTGACCAATTGGGTCATCAGCCCATGGGTTGTTGCCCCCATCTGCTCCGACCAACCCCACACACACTTCCCACTTCCCACCCAGAACTCGAAGTCAAATCTACACTTTATCAAGAAATCGCTTGCAAAACGTCGGCTTAAGTTGCTCGACCATGGAATTACTCATAAGAACAAGCAGGAGAGATTTAAAATGTCAAACGAAGTGCTTAAAAATATATACAATTTTTTAAAACATAAAGAACATAATATGAACACAAATTTTAGAAGATTAAACAACTTAATTAATTATTAGTTTTGAACAATTCTATTCTCAATAACCAAAAACAAACAAAAGGCCCACACTTTTGAAAAATAAATGTTTTTTTTTGTTAGTTTTGTATTGGTCCTGGCCACGCCCACTCTAAAGCCTACAAACCGCTTAAAACTACCGCGCCAAAAGTTTTGAAAAAGGTGTTGACATTTTTTTATTTTATTATTTGTCTTTCCGATTTCTATAAATATGGTATTAATATTACATTATTAAAAAGATCAAAATAGAATAATTATTTGTTTGCCAATTTCTGTTGATATGCCAAAAATAATGTAGAACTTTCTCGTTCGCACTCCCACTAGCTGAGGAACGGGTATCTGGTAGTCGGGAAGCTCACGACTTAAGTAGATGCAAAGAGTTTACTTGATGGGTGTATAAAAAAAGATCCTTGCTGCAGTCATTCAATTCACCAAGGCAAAAGATAATTAGCCACAAAAAAAGTTCCCATTTAGACTTTTATTAACATCACTCTTTATCAAACCTACGAAATGATAAAGGTTTTAAATATTTCAAGTACAGTAAAATTTATGGACTTGAAGAACTTTCAGAACAATTGGCGTGACTTAATGTAGTTAGCTGATACCTTTTTCGTATCCTACACCTTGGCGAACACTTTCCCTTCGAGTGCCCACATGCACAACACTAAATAGGCATGGGTATAGTATGACACACCGAATGAGTGGCCACTCGGATGCATTTTGGGTTCGGGCCACTTGGCCTCGACGCGTGGGCATGACAGGTTGGGCTAACTGAGTGCAGAGCCGAGAACCGGCGTCAACTTGGACGACTCAATAAACTAGCTTTTTGTTGGCTTATTGACAGCGGGACGGCAGGACAGCCGCACATTCTGCGATTGTGCAATGGGTGGCACATGTGGCACATTCCGATACCCCATACCCGCACTCCGATTCGGATTCGTGGCAAGTGGCAAGAATCTGGGAGATCGAGACCAACTGGCAGCTGGCCGGCAGACCTTGCCGAAACGGTAAATGTCGTACACAGAAATAAATATTTCATTTGTATATTTTCTAAACATGTGTTTTTAAAAGAATCTTATAACTGTGGCACAAAATGCAGCGTTCTAGTTTATGATCAAAATAGAATATATATTTCATTATAATATTTATAATTAGTACAAGTTAATATGTTTCTGGATTTTCTTGATAAAAATTCCAAAACAGTATAGTTAATTTTTCCAAGTCTTAAAAAAAAATGTGTAGGTTTTTTAAGAAGGCAACCGTGGCGGAAACAGGGGGAGTTGGGCTAACATTACCGGAGGCCCACATTGACATGCTCTGAATACTGGGATCCAGCTCATTGTTGTTGTTTTTAATGCCGCATGTGGCACTTGCAGCAGCCACCACAGTCTTGAGAATGGCATTTTGATTTATTGGCTAGTTCCACAGCTTCGATTGCATAATCGCCGCCAAAAAACATTTGCGACTATAAAACTATATAAAACTGCACATGGCTGGAGTGGAAGTGGCGGGGAATCCGTTCATTTTCCCACAATTTGCAAACAATAATGAAAACCCAGCTTAGCGGCTGCTGCCCGACTACCTGGCTAATTAAATCAAATAAGCCAAGCAAGCGTATTAAAAATGCAAGCAGCTAAAAACTGAAAAACGCGAGCAAAACAAATAAAATTGGGAAATAACACATAAGCCATATAACACGTCGAACGGTTAATGCTCTCGCTATGGGAAGCATAAAGCCATCACGAATTCGAAATACAAAATTATATAAAACATTAGTTCAGATAAAAGTTTAGAAATAACCCTTAATCTAATACAGGGTCAAGTTCATAGAATAATTTTCTTGTAGCGTATGGAAAAGGTCATTAAAATTAATTTTTAAAGGATGGTAATATGTATCTTAAAAATATATGGGTAATGTTTTTCTATAGTTACATTTAATGCTCGATTAAAAAAAGTATAAGTATAATTATACGGTATTTTTGAAAGACTTCAACTAAGTAATCCCCAGTAAGTTAATGTGTTATATTAAGGTCTTTGTGTAGTTTTTTTTATTGATTTATAACCAATACTCCTAAGCCAAATTTTTAAGATACATTTTCCTATTAACTCCTGATATTGTTATGGGGATTTCCAGAGGTTTACTTTTTTCCCAAACAAAGCCGATTCCGCAGCAATTAGACCCGGCTTAAAAGGGCAGCGCAACAAGACGGCAACAGCGGCAAATAAAAAATTAAACTCGGCTGCATGCCACAAGTGGCCAAAAGTGCTTCCAGCCGGCCGGCAACGACCGATAAGAGAGCAACAACTGTGCAACAGGCCAACAAGACAACAGAAATATGGTCACAGCGGCTGCAACAGCAAACTGCAACCGTAGTGAAGCGGGGTAACAACAAAATTGGCAACAAAAAGGCAACCAATTAAGGCCAATTTAGTTGCAGCAACGCCAAGCGGCAGCGACACAAGAAATAATCAGTGAGAAAATAGCAACCAGAGCAGCAACAACAATATCGCAGCATGCAAATGAGAGCAGCGACCAAAGTAACTCGATACAAATTTTGCAAAAAGGCAACAGCAACGGGTAAAAAATTATGTATGTGCAGGTATTTGCAAGAAATTTGCACATTTTTTTTCTGCACCGCGGGGACTGTGAGAAAATATGCAAGGGAAACTGAAACGGAAAACTTTGATACAGTAAAACCTTCCTAAAAAGAACAATTCAAAATAAATAACTATATTATTTTTGTAGGCATTAGATTATATATTTTGAAAAATATCTAAATAAGTAACTAGTTTGAAAGTTGTATTACAATATATTTATGGATTTTTTATGGTAACTTTATAAAGCATATCAGCATCTCAAAAATATTTTTGTTTAATGATCACTTATGGAATGTTTACTACATTCCAAACTAGTTTAAATTGTATCGTAAAAAGCGAATCAAGTTTAGTTTGACTTATTTGTATTAACGGCCACTCGTCTTTTGTGGCTATGTTTTTGAAAAACCAAATTCATTAAAGTTAGTGAATATATTGATTTTCTTTTCTTTTTGTGATGAAATACTACATTAAATATTTTAATATTTCTTTGCGTTTATTAGTTATGTCATTTTATTTGCAATGTGGTCGAATATGTGTTATATCTATTTCCTTGAAAATGATTAGCACTTCAGCTTAGTTCTTTTTAAAGAAGTTAACCCGTAGTTTCATGTTCTTGTTTAATGAGTGACAAGGAGGGCTATATTAGTGTGGGAGCAGGAGATGCTTGAAGAGTAAGACAGACAGCTTGAGCTGTTCTGATTTTAGACATTAATGATTAATGCCGCCCGATGACACTAACCACTACAATAACACCATTTGTGTCAGGTTGCAGATGCAGTGACATCTTTTAACAGCCGAGAAGAGGAAGCGAGGTAGAAGATGTGAGAGCGAAATGACTATAGAGGGCTAACAAGGTGCTCGCTTGCATTAAACAATTGTTGGTTTTTTGTTGCTGTTTGTTCAGCCCAAGGCGGCCCATTAAAAAGCTTAGCAAGCAAGCAAGTGCCGTGACCTTTTTCCCCCAACTTTCAGTTCTTTTGGCTGCCTTTGTTTTTTTTGTATTTCGATGATTTCATTGTAGCCGCTGACTTTTTTGTTTGCCTTTTTTGTTGTGCTCGGTGGCCGCAACCGAACCTAATTGCACCATCGGTCTAAGATGTTCAGTGCACATGAAAGAAAATAGAGATCACCTAAAGTTTACATTTGCCAAACTGGTTTTAAATTAACTAAATCCTTATTTAATGCTCTTCCGCCTGTGTTAAGCCAGTCTTAGTAAGGATGCACTTGATATTCTCAACGCAAGTAAGCTTTTGACCATACATATAATAGAACAAGTATATTTGAAAAGATTTTCTGGGCTAGGGAGCTAAGACTTTTTTGAAATTTTTTATAAACAAACATTTGTCTGTCTGTCATTTAAATACGATTAATAGTTCATGTATATATTAATAAATAACAAAAGAAAACTTCTTCCAATCGAAACATCTGTTATAAATCCTTCCTAAGATACTATATGTTGAGAAGGCACTTCTTTTGAGAAATTAATGATTTTTGGAAGTATATTATTTGGGATCCCAAATAATAGAAGCCGTCATGTCTGGGCCCGCTTGTGTTGTTGTTTAAGTGTGTCTTAAAGTGCATTATCTTTCTTTTTGCCTTAATCAATTTAGGCAGATCACACACACACATACACTTTTAGGCTGGAAACATGCTCACACCCACATGCAGGTGGCAAAAACTCCACCTCACAACCCGTTTTTTCTCATTGCCAAGAAAACTACTGAGCTTTGCACACACTTCTTCACTTTCTTCTTGTGCGTGCGAGTGTGTGTGTCTCAGTGTGTACAGCATCAGAAAGTAACTGTATCTCATAAATACACATTTAAAACTTGTAACATACATACCTGTCCAGCGAATTAGCAATGTCGCGTACAAAAGAATATGTGTTGCTTTCAATTTTGCAATTGCAGTTTTGCAGTCTCTTAAATGGTAAACTGAAAACTCGAAGCTAAGCCACCGGCTAACACACACATATGCATATACATAGGATCCAAACAAACACACACCGCGATAATCAGAGGTAAACAAACGAGGAAAACTCGCGACGCGAACGAAAAGCACTTGCGTAAATATAAATATTGGATGGTTCGATTGGGGAAAAGCGAGGGCCAAACACCAAATACGCGACCCGTGGTCTGGCACGGAATGAGAAACTATAGGGTCTCGTCTCGTCCGCTGCGAAGTCCAAAGACGATCTGAATCGCGAACGAGATACTATATCTGAACTTCACTTTTCCCACACAGCATTTCCTCTGCCAGCTTTGTTTGACGCCGACGGTTCGCATCGAACTTGTTGTGCCCGCATTATTTTAGATTGCAGCGTTGCATCAGAACTATGTTATGTTAGTTAACAGAGTGTGATTGTATTTTGTAGCGTGCACTTTTATATACCGAAAATATACTGAAATTAGCGGCTCAGCGCCAAACTAACATTGTACCGTTATTACTAAACGTAACTGAATTCGAAAAGAATAAAAGCCATACATTTCATGCAAATGGAGTTTTAGTTTTTCAATACATACAATTGGTAAACAGAGATTAAATGGTTGACAGTTTATATATATAACATAAAACATTATATATCATAAAAGCACATGTACATATGTGCCTTGGGGATTTTATAAATTATGAAACTTATTTGCCTCAAATGTTGTATGAGAGTTTTTGTATATATAACTAATATTTATAATTAATAAACTAAAATCCTTAAAACAGTACCTGAAAGAAGGACTTTAGTGTGACCCTAAACAACTGCGCAGTTGACAGTGCTGCGAAGCTCCGATTGAAATCGAATGGCGATAGACAGTGGAAAATAACGAGACAGCGCCACCCCACCGCCACCAACCGCCCCCCTAAACAACCACCCAGTGACGAAAAATCATCCGTAGCTAAAAACTGGAACGGAAAACGGCGAAAATATGCTCAAGTCGGAGGTTCAGCACCAGTTCTGGATCACCAAGAAGGTGGTGCAGCGCAAGCTCGGAACGAAGGAGGACAAGCACGTAATATCCTCGGACGCGGAGCTGGATTCTAAGATCGAGGTGTTCAAATCGATATCGGACACCAGCTTGAACCTGTGCAAAATCATTGACCAATACCAGGAGCGCCTCTGCATCCTGTCCCAGGAGGAGTGCGTGTTCGGCAGGTTCCTCAAGGAGGCGGGAAAGCGTAGCAGAACCACGGGCGGAAGTATCGCCCACACGGCCAAGGCCGTATCTTTCGCTGGACAGCAGCGGATGTGCGTGCGGGTACCGCTCCTGCGGCTCCAGCACGAAGTCGATGTGTTTCGCTGCCGGGCGGTAAAGGACACGGAGCAGACCCTCCAGTCGATGGAGAAGGAGCGCACGGAGTATCGTGCCGCTCTCTCGTGGATGAAGTCCGCAAGCCAGGAACTGGATCCCGATACGGGAAAGGGTCTGGACAAGTTTCGCACGGCACAGGCCCACGTGCGGGTGGCCAAGCATAATTTCGATGGCTACTCAATGGATTCCATTCAAAAGGTGAGGGTGGTTCTTAAGGACTTATATTTGTATCAATGTTTATTCAGTATCACAATGTAACTACCATTAATCCTTTCCAGATTGATTTACTAGCAGCTGCCCGCTGCAACATGTATTCCCATGCTCTGGTGGCCTACGTAACGGAGTTAAAAAACTTTGCACAGAAGGCCGCCTCCACATTTCAGACCATATCCAAAGCCTTGATTATAAAGCCCAAGTACGACTTCTGCGTGCTAAAGGAACTGTCTCAAAATGAAGGCTCCACCGAGGAAGTTCCGCCAATCGAAGCTGTGGATAAGGACCAGTCATTATTCTTTGCCGTAACTTCATATTCCAAAGATCTCATTCAAGAATTCCTATTAAAAATGTATTTCCTTACAGAACGAGTACCAGGATAAGCTGGACACCCAGCCGGAAACGATGGAGTCTGAAGAGGAAAAACCAAGTGCACCTGCCACTGCCTGCGGCGACAATGAATCCTTGCTAATTGAGCTCTCCAAGCAGCTAGAGGACAGTCCGCTTATCGATGCGCCGCTGGATGAAGAAATACCTGCCCAAAATAGCAGCAACAAGCTATGGTCGCGCTTGTTTAGCCAGCAGAATCAACAACCCATACCGAGCCAAGTAGCCAGGGATTCCAAGGCAAGTGCAGGTGGCGCCACCCCGGTTCCCAGCAAATCGCAGTCTACTAACAATCCCTGGCTGGATCTTTTCGCCGACTTGGATCCCTTAGCCAATCCGCAAGCCTTCGATTTGAAATTAAGCGGCGGGCGCAGTGTGGCCGAGCAGACCTGAGCAGATTACCCTCCCGTACAGATTATATATTTATGGATCTGCGTATACCTGTGGAAACTAGCTAGTCAAAATGGAGAAACTTTGGATGTAACTTTTCGCTAAACGTTCAAAAACTTTTTATGTTTTATTTAAATAAAATTTATATGGGACACAGCAGCTAGAAGTGGATGAGGCGGACGAGTGGCAGGGAAAGTGGGAAGTGGCGTAGGATTCCCACTCATTTGACCGCCGCCTGAGCTTCCTTCTTGGAGTTAACCAGCTCGACCAGCTCCTTGACGCGACGCAAGCAATCCTTTTTACTGCGATTCGGTATGCAGGCGGCGATGCAATCCCATCGATCGGGCGTCGTCGTTGGATAGGTTTTGATGGCCTGTTCGAGCAGGGCTTGCTCCTCCTTGGTCCAGGTTTTGGAGGCAGCTCCACCGCCCGAAGACCCATTTGTGGCCGGAGCTGGGGCTGCTGCTGCGGGGGCTGCTGGAGCAGGAGCTGGTGCCGTACCATTTTGCTTGGCCGACTGATTGTTCAACTTATGATCTACTCCGTTCTGTTTCACGTTCTCCTTGCTCGCCTGCGCAGTCGTCTCCTCGCCTAGGGTGATATCTTTACACGTCTGAACATCTTTCTTGGACTTCTCAAAACTGGCAAATGCCGCATCGTTGGCTTGGGTCTTCAGGGAGCTCTTCGAATGATCTGTGTTCTGGAGCGCCTTGGCTTTGTTAAGCACATCCCTGGCATTGACCAGAACAGTGTTACCCGGACTATGCTGGTTGATGAACGTGGCTATGACATCCCAACGCTGTGCGGTACCAGCGGGAAACAGATTAACCGCCTTGATGAGCAACTGCACGTTTTCATTGCTCCAAAGCTCATTCTTCTTGACCTCCTTAACGCCTTTTGGCGTGACGGCAGAGCTGGTGATCTTCTTGGCTTGTGTTTGGTTAATCTCCTCCAACTCGGCAGCTATTTTCTGCTCGGCCGTTTGCAGGGCAGCAACAAACGACTCACGGCCCTTGGTTTCCATTGCCTTATTTAGAGCTTGCAGTTCTGCTAGATTAAAGGTTTCGCAAATCTTTTCGGTGCCCTCCATGTGCTTCAGTTGATCCTTGTCGTTCTTGGCATAATACTTGCAGTCCTTGACCTTGTCGCGCAATGTCTTGCGCTCCTTCTTAAGCAGCTTTTTTTGCTGCTCGCGTTCGATGCGGATCTGCTCGATTCGTTTCTGCTCGGCCTTTTCAGCCTTCTCTTTGGCCAAAGCCGCTTCACGGATGGCACGATCCGCTTCTGCCTTCTGGGCCTGGGCGGCGTCCATCTTGGCTCGCTTCGCCGCAGCCTTGCGATCCTTCTCCTCCTGCTTGAATCGCTGAATACGCTTGTCATTGTTGTAGGCCAGATCGACGAGCGCCCTGATGCGAGACATTTCCTCCTTCTTGCGCTTGATCCGAGCCGCCCTGTTCTCCTTTTCGATCCAGCGACGTTCATCACGGTCCTGGCCCTTCTCCTTGTCCTCTTCGTCCAAGTAGCTGAATTCTCGCCATGACTTAAAATCGTACCAGAAGTTGTAGAACCGTTCCACCTCCTCGCGCTTGGCGTCCACCTGCCCGAAGGCGGGAACATGCGGCTTTTCGCTCCAGCGCCCGTTAAGTGTGAAGAATTTGTTCAAGACGCCAAAGTAGTCGTTATCGATGTCGTTCTGAGAGGGCAGGGAGTCATCAAACTCGGGATCCACTGAGTCAAAGCTGCGTCGCGGCTTGGATGTGCCTGCAATACAAGATTAAGTATTTTATGGAAGTTTGAATTACCTATTTACATTTGAAATATAATTATTGCAATACAAATTCGGTTAAAAAAAAACTACAGATTTGGCACTTTGTTTTTAAGAATGTCAGAGCAAACAACTAGTCCTATTTTTAGATATACAAAAATAAAGCTTCAAGTTTCGCGCCCTAAGACAATGCAACATCAAACGAATGAATTAAACGGGACAAGGAATATTAACTAGTTAGAAACAGAAATCTAAATAGATTATAAATATCAACAGGATTTCAGGGAATGATTTTATATAACTGAAGTAAATGCCTAATATCAAAGTTGCTTAGCCGTCGATTGTGTAAGTCCCGTGTAGGGCAATGCCCAGCCCGAAGGACTTCCAAAAAGGACATTTTCCACCCACCTAGTATCTCGTAGGCTTTAGTTATGCATGTGAAGTAGTCGTCGTCCTGGATAACTTCCTCGCCCTTGGCTTTCCGCTTATCGGGATGATGCAGCAGGACCATGCGTCTATAAGCCCGTCGAATGTCATCCTCGCTGGCCTCGTATCTAAAGGGAATGATCCGACAACACAATATTAGTTGGGGAGCGCAATAAATTATTGATAGAAACTGAGCCGAGCACATGGAAATGACCACCACGTGCTGCCGCAGCACTTACCGAAGCTTGCCCAGACCAAGAATGGCGTAGTGATCCTGGTCCTTCCATTCCTTGGGATCCAGCGATTTTAGGTAGCTGATGTCCACCTCCTCGCCGACGCCCTCCAACTTCTCATCGCTTTCGCTGCGCTCCACGCCGCCGGGAGCTAGAAATTGGCGCCGTTGCGCAAAGTAAGCCAAGCCAACGCGCTCGATTTTGCGGCGAACGACCTTGAGCGGCAGCTGCACCTCCACCGCCGTCGCTACCGTACCGCTCGTCATCTCTGGTCAGGTCAGCTGCTTAATGTGCATTCACCGCTACTCCTGTGGGTTCACGTTTACTCTAAATTTGGCGATCCGCTGCCTTCAAATCGTCGAATCAAGTTAATATAATCACACTTTTCCGCAGCACCGCATGTGTTTCGACTAGAGGTGGTGAAACATCGATGCCATCATCGATTGAAGCATTGGTAACATCGATTTGTTTCCAACTCTATATTCTACCACTGTTATCGATTACAGCCGGCCATGTATCGCTATTGCTAAGTGGTAGGGTTGCCCACTCCCATCAATGAAAACTAATGGCAACTATAGTTTAATTTGGCGCCAAAGTGTGACCGTGCCACCACGATCGGTTAATTTTGAAATATTAACTCAACAATTAACTGCTTGCCAAGTTAAGATTTAAAATTCTATATAATAAAATACACTCCGCTGTCAAAATTTTGTTGAATTGGGTCATTGAAAAAAGTATGTGTGATACAATAATTAAGTAAACTCCTGTTTATTGTATTGTTATTTTAAATGATAACTTGCTGTAAATTCCAAACACAATGTATTTCTACCATTTGTTTGTTTCGATTTATCACATTTAATTTTAACGAATTGTGTTAATATAGTAATACATCTTTTATTTTCCGTATTTAATTTCACATACCAGTAACACTTGTCCGCCTCTTTACATTTAGATGGTCGTAAAATATTTTACAGATAAGTATTCTTAGTCTATTAACATTTCAGCTCTTCTATCAAAAGAAACGGTTTGTACAATGAATATTTGATTTACTATTGATAAAATTGACTACTAGTACTAGAAAAATAGTTGCTACCTATTTTGGTTGAATTGAACAAAGCTAGTAGGTTTATTGGCATTTCGTACGGTTGGCATTTGTGGGAAGATCCAAATTACTTACTCTAAACAGATTTCAAACAAACAACAATTCTTAAGTTTAACGACTAGATTTGTGCTGAGATAATGCAAGAATTACAATTATTTGATCTACAAGTTCAGGGATTGTGATTTAAAAATTTCTACTAAGTAGCTTCACTGTCGTTCTCCACCATGTGATTTTAGTGTTAAGCTAACTCCATTTGTATAAAATCGTTCCAAAAATAAATTCATCAGACACTTTATCGGCTTGAGATCGACTTAGACCCAGTGAGTGCGCGTACTCGGCTATAACGCATCGTTGTGGCTTTTCGATATCGTCGTCTCGATCTGATCGATCCGTCGGAACGAGGGCATATAGCTGGAGCTGGCTTGTGTGACGATCGAATTGTTGGAGGAACTCTAAAATATTGAATGGGAGTAACAATTTATGATCATAATCTTAATATCAAGAATTTTCGAATTCTATTAAATCATAAAAACCGCTTTAAATCGAATGTTCAATGATTTTTGATACACTAACAAACTCACCTTTTTTTGTCGATATGAACGTCCCCGTACACGGGTTGTATTCCGACGCACTGGATTGACCGTAGTGGACTTTTGGGACAACCGGACCGAGCTGAAAGTGCTTCCCCGATGTCCTCGACGGATTTGCGGAGAAGGAGTGCCCGTGGCTGGAATATTTCAATTAAATTATTCTTCTAAACATCCTAAATAACCCGATTGAAGCTCACGTGTGCCGGCGATGGCTGTGCTGCGTTTGCTTGCCTGAAGCATTCCAAAAACCACGGCACTGAAGGATCCATGATGGGAGGTCTGCCGCTGGAGATTCGGGGTTTGGGCCAGGGGAATCCCGGCTGGCATGCGAACCGGTGAGATCAGCTGGCTCTCCGATATTCCCTTGGGATGCACATAAAAGGTGGTCATCATGCCTTTGCCCTTCACAGCAATTTCACCACGTTTCTGTGGGATTAGAAAAAAAACGTTGAGTAATTTTGGATAGGTAAGAGAAGCCCACTTACCACACACGTGTAGCCTCTTGAGCACAGCAATTCCGCCGTGTTCTCCGGCACCTGCACTCGCCAGTTCTCGCCCGTGGAGTCCATTCGTGAAGCCACATTGACCGTATTGCCCCATATATCGTAGACCGGCTTCCTGGCTCCAATCACTCCACTTACCAAAGGACCACTGCAGATGCCCACACGCAGCTGGAAGTTATTGAAGGCATCCCCATTGATCTCCTCCAGCTTTTGCTTCATGGCAAAGGCGAACTCCACCAGGTCACAGACACTATCCTCGGAGGTCTCGCCGCGAAGTCTGAGATGCTCATGATTTAATCCCGCAGCTGCCATATACGTGGCACCCACTGTTTTTATTTTCTCCACCGATGCGAATCTTGGCTCCTCCAGCAATTCATCAAAGTCACCTGGTTTGATTTGTGCCGTGCGGCATCATTAGACATTGGGAATCGGGAAACAAAGCTTAATCAATCAACTCACAGATAATCTCGTTCAGGATGCGAATGCAGGCTTTGCCATTGTCGATGTCCTCGGAGTAAAAGTCCTGGAAATTCGGAATGGAGGCGAACATCACTCCGCAGAGATTGTGCATCTTGGAGTAGAGCTCGTCCGTGTGCTCGTCGGATAGGTAATAGGTGGCCACGTGGTCCGGCAGGATGTTCTGCAATAAAATAGACATAGGTTTTTAAATAGACATGACAAATGGAGGGGAAATAGCAAGTAGACTAAAATAAAATATGGTTTCATCATCCACTTCTTGTTTAATGGTTCCATATGGTTGTGATCCCACTTTTGGCCCCGTGTATCTGACCAAATCTCTTACCTTAATTAATGTGTCATTAAGCGCGCGGTTGGATTTCATGTTGGTCAGTTCACGCTCGGCTTGTTCCTTCCATATGAAGTCCAGGCGCGAGGTAACCTGCGCAAATCGGGATGAGAAATGAGCCGGAAGCGTTGGTCGCACAACCTCTTACCTCCACCAATCTAGCATGGTAGCAGACCATTACCAGGAACGATATTAGAAGTATTAGCATCTGGACTCCCAGGGGCATGCCCAGTCTGGAGAGCTCTACCAAACTAAATTCCTCGGTGGAGCTGAACTTCATCATGATCAGAGCGGTGTAGAATGCCACCATGCCCAAGGCCATCAGAGCCTTGACCAGGTAGTACAGCTTCAAGGCGGTGGCCAATGACACCAGGCAGAGCACCCAGGTGAACACCAAGTACTCCGGATGGGCGCACATCCCCTCACCATCCGAGGAACTTAGCATCACCGAAGGATCTGAATAGCTGAGGTTACTGAGGGAAACACTGTTCCCATTTGTGGTCACTGTAATATCCATCAAGGAAGTGGGCCCTCCACTGGCCGGCGTGCTAATTGTGATATTGTGATGGATGGTGGCCGACAGATAGACATTCAGCTTGAACTCCTTCTCCGGCATGGAGCTGTTGCTGTATGGAGAAATCATGCGCGGGAGTCGGGAGTGCTCGTCGCCGGTGTACACATAGCTGGTCGAAGGACACAGGACCAGTCCAATGGCACTCAGCATGCACATGGACACAATGACGCCGCAAATGAACAGAGTGCGACGCTGCCGTTGGTGCACCAATTTCGCAGAGTTTGTCTTCAGGCAGCGGGGTAGACCTAAATAATAATGGTAGAGGGATTAGGAATGAGGTATTGTGGACTGAACTTGGGCAGTTTATATGTTTTTGCATAATGCTCTGATTAAAAACTCAACGCATAGTTTTACAAACGCACCTGGAAACTCCTCGGCCATGACCAGCACACAGCAAAAAGTGAGAATTACGGTGCCCGCCGAGAGACAAATAATGAGACGCGTGCACCGTGGAATGATGATGACCTGGCACAGCACCATAAATATCCAGATGACAAACACACACAGCATATTGGATCTGAATGGAGTAGTTGGGGTCGCGGTACCAAATGGTAGGGGGAGAAAATCAATTAGCAACAGTTCATTAATTAAGAAAGTCCTGGCCTTTGTTTGCTTTCCATTAGCAGGCCTGCACACGCACCGGAACATATCCTCTCGCAGCTGGCAGAACTTCTGCTCCTGGCTCTTGTCCTTGAACTTGAGGGTCCAGGGATTTAGGTACTCGCGTCGGATTTCCTTATTCGAATTGATTTGAATGTTCTGCTCGATGAACTCGTCGATCTGCATTTCGGGGAATCGGGTTGTACAATAAGGTGACTGACTGCAAGTTGACCCCGCTTACCTCCTCATCGAGAACGGCCACCGAGACTCTATGATCCTCCTTAGTATCGACCAGTATGGAGTCGGCTCGATTGAGTCCTTCCTCGGGACTGTTAAGCTTTTTTCGCAAAAATAAGTATAATCCGTGTTGTGAAATTATTGTTGTAGCATTCAAATAAGTGATCTTACATTCTTGAACGGAATCTCGGGTATCCAGTCGGTGGTGGACTCATCCTCTATGATCAGACCCTTGCCGTCGATGGCCTCCGCCAGGTTTTGAATGCTGGTGGCTCCGGTCCTTGGTCGCAGCTGCACCTCCAAGGGAGCCGACATCATAGCCGTGGGCGAGGACACGGTGGACATGCCGCATGGGCCCGTTCCACCGCCTCCGTTGCCACCTGCAGCTCCCATTACCCCACAGCCGTTCCTAATCCTGCGACTGTCCATGGCCACGCCCTCGACCACATTGGGCAGGGAGTTGAGGGATATGTTCTTCTTCTGCTGCTGCTGAAGAAGTTGCGTGGGCTGCTGGGCGGGCACAGCAATGGTGGCCACGTAATCCAGACTCCGCCCGTCGATGCTGGCGCCATCGTTGCCCGTCGCAGTGACCCCCCCGATGCTTCCGCTTCCGCTGGCCGAGATTGATTTGGGTAGGGCGGTGGGCGTGGCGGAGGGGGCAGCGGCAGCGGGAGCGGCAGTGGCCACACTTCCCGCCAAATGGGCGCTGCTGCGCGTGCCAAAGCGCCGTTTGGGTCTGTTGAAGCAAGCGATGGGTTAGCAATTGTCGGTTTTATATGGAAATGCACTCGCAGAAAAAATTGTAAAACACAAAATAAATATGTATGTAAAAAAATTTATCTTACTAATTAATAGACATAATAATCGCGGAAAACTATACTTATAAATGGAAATCAGTTCAATAAAAGAATAAATATCTGTAAATCAGAGCGATTTAGGGGTTTCTTAACTATTATATAGATGTATTAATTAAAAATGTATTGTAAAAAAGTGAGTAAATAACATCTACTGACTAAAATATACAGGAATTAATATATTATACCAACATTATCGCTGTGTGCGCTCTCACTTACCTTAATGGCTCAGTGCGCTTGATGAGGAAAGTCTTAACGTTCAGCATTTTGAGGTGATTGTCCCGACTGCCTCCGTTTCCCGGCTCCACCTCGTAGGCATCGTTTAGGCACTTGAGCGTCGCCTCCGAAATGTGGACTCTTCTGCAGGAGGAGGAAAAGAAGGAGGCGTAACCAAAGCAGAGAGTATTAGCAGTTGCCCAGACTCAGTTGTAAGTTCGGAAATGTAGTTGGCGAAAATTAAATTCAAATATTTGCATACGTCTTCTACGAATGTGCGTGGTGATTTGCCCAGAACCACCGACCATTTCCCAATTTCCACTTTTACCGCCCAGCTCTTTGTGTTTTCTTGTGGGCGGTAGGCCCTTCATAATTGGGTCTCCGCTGGGTTCTTTGCAGCCTCTCTATATTATGGCTGGTTTCTGGTTGCCGCCCTGGCCACCATCACATCAAAGCATTTTGCATTAAATTGAGCTTTTCATTTCTGGGTCTTTTCATTTCGTTTCGGGTTCTGTGGTCGCTCTGATTTCCCCCATTTACCCTCATCTGCTGTACGAGCTGTTTCTTTCTATTATTTGGTTTCTTGTGTCTAAACACGCCAAGCTTGCAAATTCCCGAACAATTGTTGTGCGCTACACAGGAGCAAAGGAGCTAAAGAAAGAGCTTGGACTAAGCCACAGGACCCGCAAATTGGCCAATTAAAACTGTGGCCAGGCTGAGACTACAGCCAAAGTCAAAGTTATTTGAATTACGCATAGTTTTACAAATTAATTTAAGACCGAGATGGTGTGGTTAACCTAGAACGTAAATTGTCAAGATGTCCAAGTTACACAGCTTAATGCTTTACAACTTAAATAATATATATTAAAAACCTATTTACATTAAAAAGCTTTGTTTACTACAAGGTAACTTTTTTTTACTAACTAAACATCACTATTACAAAACAGTACTTTAAAATATATGTCAGGTGTTTTTACGCAAATATTATTTTTTCATGAAGTGGTACTTTATGGTTTTAAGTGTAAACAACAAACCATTATGCCCGACTTATAGATAGAACGTGTGCTGCTGACTGTGCAGTTGAACTTGGATCCTTTGACTTTTAAATCACTTGCCTGGTTAACAGCAGAATCATTTATGCGTTAACTATGTTCCTCATGTGTAATTAGCCGGCCTTTTACTTAAATTAACCTGCCAACATTTCAGGATATTCCCATACGTAGAAACTGGATATCTGGTTTTGTCAACTCATTAGGAACGTACTCACATGCAGCCGTGTATTCGGATTTCTACGTGACTGGCTTACTTACCCGGGAATACCGCCGGATTCCATGTGATTCGCAATGATAACATCATTAGACCAGACGTCAAAATGCCATTTCTTGTTGCCCAGAACGCCGCACATCACCGAACCGCTGTGTATGCCGATTCGCATGTTGAGGTCCACCTGCAATTTGCGAAACGCGCTCCTTAAATTATGCACAGCAGGGATATTTCATCCACGAAAATACACAGTACATCACAGTGAATCAGAAAATGTTTAAAAATAAGCCCTGAACAGGAAATATCATTAAAAGTTCATATTTAAGTTTTTTTTAGTTTCTTAGATGACAGAAGTTCGTTTAAGAATTGAAATATGAACGATTGGAAAAGGATCTGAATAGTAAATACATGGATTGTTTATATTATGATATATTATATCACTTTAATTCCTGGTATTTTACTTTAACTTTAAAAACAAAAGTCTATAATACTTAATAAACCTAAAGCTTGTACAAACGTTCTTTCTGGAACTCACGTGGGTCAACTCTAGTTTAATTTTCATTTCTCTGCCAGAAATCCTACCACTTCCTCAAAATTTCTCATGCACTGTCATCAGTTCAGGTTAGTTCAGTTCAGTTTGGTTCACAGTCTGAGTTGCCCAGTCAATCGTCAGACTGCCGCAGCAATTAAGTCGCCGTTCCAATTATGCAACTGCAGGCGGCATAAATCCCCGTAAACGAATACGGGATTCCCCCGTTTTTCTGCGGCATGCCTCAGGCTACAGGCGCACCGAAAAAATCAATTAAATTCCAGTGGCAAACTCGCCGTATAAAAATTTAACTCTCGCTGCTGCTTTTCGGCCGACTGCTGTCCGTTGCCTTTTGCTCTGTTGAGATTTGCATACAAATGAATTGTCAACACGTCCAATGTCCCTGCTCTACAGCTCCTGCTCCTATATACTGTATACCATACTATATACGTGCTATAGCCGCTGCCCATGTCCAAACAAATAGGGGAATGCCAAGCGGTTGAAACTGAACAAAAGAACTAAAGCACTATAGTTGATTTCCTCGACTATCAGATACCCGTTACAGAATCCCGATTCTCATATCGATAGAAATTGGCAAGACAAATAATAAAACATAAACAATCTAATATTATTTCGGGACAGTTTGGGACGGACATGGATGATATGGATGATTGTATATCTAACTGTTGCGCACTTTTCAACGAATATCGTATACCCCTTTACTTTGGGAGAAACACATTTAAAGTGGATCTTAAATATTTCAATGGTGCCGCCGACCAATCAGACCTAGTATTTGTTCGTTGTCGATTTCCAGAAGAATTTATATAAAAATGTTAAAGGACCCAAAAAAAGATTAAAATGAAATTGTGCAAATATTGATACATATGTTGTCTGCGTGCTAATTTCACAAAAATGTAGATCTCTAAACTCTAGTTTCAATTTTCAACACATGTTTGTTAGAACACATGACCTAGTTGAAAAATGTTTCATGTGATTTTATTTCCAACCCAGCCTTCTAGTGTGCTACACCTTAAATGCCTTCACCTCTTTTCATTGCACCATTTTGCTTTTTAAATTATTTAAATAACTTTGTGAGGACCACACTTTATCGCGTCCGCACCGCTTCGATTTGATTCGATTCCGATTCGCATCGATTCGATTCGATTCCACTTACGTGCGTATGCAGGCGCACATCCTTAATGGCCTTTATCATGTGGAGGCCAGTTTCCACGCTGCACACCGCGTGATCCGGCCGCGTCTTCCAGTTGTCGCTCTCGAACTGCGACACACAATAGTAGCAATCGCCCAGCAGCTTCACACGCAGACAGTGGTTGTCCTTAAAGGGAAAAGGGCGGAAAAGCATTCACCGAATGCCAGACACCAAAGAAAATGTTCAAATATCATTTTAAAGCTAAATGTTTATAGTCGCTCCTTACGTTTAATGAATTTGTAGAAAGAAATTTGTTTAAATGTGTTTAATTTCTTTAATTATCAAGCAAAACTAATTTCTTTCCTATTTTGACTTTGGAATAGGTAGAACTTTTCGTGAACCACAAAGACAATTTGTGCATCAAAAAAATATTTTAGTTGAAAAAGAATGTGTATTAAATACTTCTTAAATGGCTTCTTTTTGATTATATAAATATATTTACTTTAGCCATTACTATATAATATTATAAGCTGTTTATTTTTCTTAACTGCATCTTGCATCTTAGGTTGAAATATATATTTTCATACAACTCACCTCCGCAATGCGATCGAAGCGGGCGAACAGGTCGTTTAAGATTTTCACCAGCTGCTGGGCCGATGTTTTGCTGGCCAACTCGGTGAATCCCTGGGGGGAAGGACAAGTAAAGGCGTCCAAATTCACACTATGAACCTCTCAGGCTATTTTATGCACCTACCTTAATGTCGGCGAACAAAATGCTCACATTGTCCATGGGATAAACGTACAATTTGTTGAACTGCGTCTCCACCGTGGGGTCTGTGCCCTTGTACATTTCGCTGCGAATTTGATTGTTCACAATGTTGGGCAGAACTGCGAAAAAGGGAGTGGAATGTTACGCAGGGGGTTAGCACCAACTTGAACACGAGCCAAACGCAATATATATTCGCTCAAGGACCCGCACACTGGAGGCAAAAAGCATCACCAACTGCCTGCAGTTGTCAGGCAACAAGAAATTACAGAGAAAGGCTGAGGTTTCTCCTACCTGCTCCCTTTATACAAAACTGTACTTGGGAGTCCCTCGAAATAGCGCTTTCAACTTGTTAAGAGGGACATTCGCGCATTTGAAGTTTCAGTTTAAGTAAACAGCAATAAAATCTCAAAAGGAATGCAGCTAATATCAATCAGACATTTAAGACGAATAATTTATAGTGCGCAGCAGGGCATATTATTAGAGGGAAAATTCCTTGCATAAAACTTTATTACATTTTTACTAATTAATTGGTATTTGTGCGTGTCTTTTGATCAGAAAATCACTCGTTGAGATCGAGCAACCACAGAAGATTTTCATTTCTTTGTGTAAATGTATGTATGTATAGTAGTCGCCTTTTAGTAAAAATTTAAAAGTGTAATTTAAAGTGTAAAATTATAGTTAATAAATATATGTATATTATAAACATAATTTTTGTTTTAATCATTAACTTACTTGAATCCAACAGTTTTTGAGTGCGCTGGAGCTCCTTCTCCGATTCCTTTTTGTGCTCCATCGCCTTGTGGGTTTCTATGAAGGCCAGTCGTTGTCCGCGATCCGTGAGATACTTTGTGTACATACCAGCCACGTTGATGGCCGTATAGAGAATGAAGTTGGCAAAGATCTGGAAAAGGACGCACTGGGCATTTATGGTGGCCTGCTGGAAAAAAAATGGCAGAGACTTTAGGCAAAAGTAGCAAAACAATTTCAATTCCGGTGGAAGGCCAATTACATTGCCGTGCTGCAGTTTGATGATGGTAATTACGGCCAGGTGACAGCTGGCCGTGATGGTTCCGCCCACAACACACCACTTTAGAGGAAGTGGCAGCATCGCATACGGCACGAAGATGACGAACAGGATGTACCAAACCAGGTACTCGCGATCCGCAAATCCCACGCCTTGGCCAACGAATCCTGCAAATCGCGAGAGTTGGAAAATCACTGCTACGCTGTACAGCATTTACGACTCATCCCGCAGGGGACGCCCAAAAAGGATTAGTCCTTTTGACGGTCCCTGCAGGTGACGCATGATTTACGACCCACTCACCCTGGATGTTGAAGAGCACCCATGTGCAGACCGCCGCCCAGTGCAAATAGTTGTTGGCGAAGCAGCGCCAGTAGCCCAAAAAGCAGATGGCCATGTTCGCAATCCCACAGCAAACGGACCAAGTGATGGCCGTCGCCATGCTCTGAAAGCAAATTGCAAATGTATGAGAAGCCAATAAACTGCTTAAATTAAAAGCAGGAACAACAAAAGAGGAAAAAATATCAAAACATATTTCTAATGTGTGGGCGTGGCAGCTTTGGGCGGCTTGTAAGCGTTAGAGTGGGCGTGGCAACATGGGTCAGCCAACTTGTGCTGCGTCTAATCTCTGGAGTCTGCATGATTAATCTCAACTTTCCAGCTTCTATAGTTCACGAGATCGACGTTCATACGGACGGACAGACAGACGGACAGACGGACGGACATGGCCAGATCGACTCGGCTATTGATCCTGATCAAGAATATATATACTTTATATGGTCGGAAACGCGTCCTTCTGTCTGTTGTAGTGTAGTAACGTGTATAATTAGGTAATTAGCTTAATTTTTAAATAACACTTAAAGCTATTTCAATTAAACGAATATTCCACTCACCGTTCCATTGTCGCTTTCAATGGGCCCCAGTTTACTTCGCCGCATTATCCAGACAAAAGCCAAAACTATTTTTAGAACAAAGTCAACTACGTTCACAATGATAAGGGATTTCTGGCGCTGACGATGCGTGTAGGTCAGGTAGGATCGTTCCAGAGAGCTCTGCTTAAAGGAGTTGGTCAGCGAAGGACACAGGATTCCTTTAACCACGTTGCCACTCTTAAAGGCGGAATACATCTCGTTGTTTAAAGGACGCTGCGATTGGCCAGCAATGCTGGCTAGGGAGTTTCCGGATTCCAAATCGTTTTCTTTGGAGGATCATAACAAATAAGAATATTTATAAACAGTTCAATAAGACTTCTTATACCAAGTAATTTTGGCCAAATAATGAAACAACTATTTAAACCAAACATCCACCACCTTTAATTAATAAAAAAGGAAGAAACTGGTCTTATAAGCAACTAAGTGAGCTAGTTCTGTGGCTTTCTAGAAGTACCCTAGTAAAGTCAGCAAACCCAACAGGATTATTAGCTTTTCCCTTCCGCTTACCGAAATTGCTGTTGCCAAAGATGCTGCAGCTCTCAGTGCGGCGTTTGGGTCCGTAGGCCCGCTTGGCCTCCACAATCCGGACGGACTGCACCCGCAGAGGCGTCTGCTTGGCCACGCCCCCGCGTAGAGGGCCGCCCTGCTGTTTCTTGCGCAAATTGGACAAAATTGATGTGGTGGAGGCACGCAGCGATGGCGGCAGGTCGCCAGTGCCAGTGTCCTCCATTTGGGCACCGTCGCCGGGAAGTCGGGGTATTTTCGACATGTCCGGAGTGGCCATCGCTGTGCTGGCTGCATCCTGCTGTTTTTGGTTTTAGCTTGGCTTTAATTAGTCCTAAGTGCGTGGGCGCACATTGACTTACCTCGGAGGACGCGCCATCTGCTGCCACCGAGGATGTGGCCGCTGCTCCAGTTCCGCTGACCGTAATCTGCTCGTCATCTGTGGTCTGCGCAGCAGGATTACTTACACCCAGTCCATCAACCCCACCCCCATTCTCCTCCGCCTCTTCGTCGTCATCCCCCTCTAGCTTTAGGTCGTCGATTTGCGCCAAGGCGACGGCTCCCTTGTCCACCGCCCGGCGCAGCACCACCCTCTCATCGGGGTCCCCCCCCTCTCCCGGAGCAGCTGAATTCCCGCCCATGGAGCCGCCTTCTGGTGGCGCCTCCTCTTTCGTGTTGCTTTCCCGACTGTGTTGCAGCGAAAACGCCGACGAGGGAGTCGCACTTAACTGGCGCAGGTGCACCTCGTCCGAAACCAGCTTGTCGTCATCCATGTTGGCCAACTGTCCCTCCTCCGCGGTCCTGGACAGGAAAGAAAGTTTAATTATTTACATATTAACATCAAGATTTTACCAAATTTGAAAGTATTTTAGCACTCGAAAAAATATTCCGAGCTGTTTACCTAATTTTTATTAGAATTATACAACTATAATGTTACAACATTTATATTTAATTAAAATCAACTTTATGCTTACAGTGTACATATGTCAATAGATTCTGAATAAGAAACCCGTCTCTATACTTTATATATTTTACTCTGACTTAAATCGATATACGGCCTTAGTAATGGTCATATGAACATGTACATATTTATTACTGTCATTTGCGTAAGCCACTTTTCTTTTAAGATCTTTAAATTAAAGAGTAAAATCTGTATTTTTTATTTAAATAATTTTTCATTTAAATTAGTGATTGACGTAGTAAAGGAGCTGATTTAAGTTCAAATGAATTTTAATTAGTTAACGCCTCTATGGGGGTCCTCATTTTCGCCAAAAACTAACAATAATTACCAATAAGTGAAAGTCTTTGTACAACACACATTCGTTTTTGAGTCCCTCTTTGTTGGCTTCAATGTGAAATAGGCAGTCAATGTATAAATTAAGAATATTAAATGGCCATACGTAATAACATTTGAATGATTTAAACTATTTGTCTAAAAGAGATAATTACAATAATGAATATTGCAGTCAGAACTTTTAATCAGAATTGTAATTGTTGTGTAGAAGTTTTCAACTGAAGCCATATTCATCTGAGTATTATTTATTGCAATTGCATTAGGATGAAAATGTGAAATTTCCGTAATAAAATTACACGATTTGTGGCATTTAAATAATTCTTTGATTTCAGTAATTTATGCATCAAGAATCTGGCAGTAGCAGCCTTCAAATGTCTTTGTCACCCCTTGATGTCTGAAGGCTTCTGAATAATTTTATGTTGTCTGGAGTTGTTGTTTATGTTTCAGCTGATAACAGACCGGATATACATATGTATGTATACCTTTGTAAATACATTTCAATATGCCTTATATCAGCAATTTTGATGTTTAATTCCCGGTGCCGCAGCGGAAACACAAAATGGCAAAGCAAGTCAGCACGAAGGCTGTGGAAAATGGCGCGTTGATGTCTTTGTCATTATTCAAATTAGCAGGGAGACACTCACACTCACGAGTGCACCAATGAATGTGCAGGTATGCGTACATATAGACACACACCCATTCTATCGCAAAAGTAGCACACTTTTCAGGGAAGTGAATTTAAATCCTAGCTAAGGGACGATATACGGAATACCAATAAGTGAGGGGTCAAGTACGGCATGTTGGAAAGCCTTATATCATTAAAGCCTAAAGTAGTTATTTTCGATAATCTCTATAAATATATTGGACAACTATAAACTATTGTAAATAAGCTATTATTTTAGTCGCCTTTAATCTATTGACCCGTTTAATTAATACACCTCTTTAATGGAAACGACACGCTCTTAATGTGATACATTCATTGGTTACATGGCCGTTATTATTAGATTGATGGCAGGTCTTATCTGGCCAAAGAACCTGATGTATTTTTGGACTGTTTTACCAGACAGCGTGGATTGTATTTACCTTATTTACCTGCCTAGCCAATGTGCAATACTATCTCCCTATCAATACACCTTCCTAATCTCTTCTGCCAGCTGCAAAGAGAAGGGTAGTTATGCAAAGTATATGCTTTTTTAAACAACAAGAAACAACGAAAACCCCTGACATATATATATATATTGGATGGCACCCACATCAGATGGAATATTCCGCCATGCGGAAAAAACAATCAGTTCTAACATCACTTTGCGTAGCGATACACGGATTGAATGTAATTCTCGGGCTGTAAAGTTGCGGATTTTAGCACCTTAGCAGAAAATCAACCAACCATTGAGCATTTAGCATCTCCGCAGATGCTACTTTTTGTTAACGCACCTGTAAGATGTTTGGTCCAATAAAAGAGGGTATCACATGCCCGATCGCCCCGGATTATGTTCTGTTTCACTGATTAACACATTGTCACTCCGGTTGCACTACTTTTCGATGAGTAATTCCGCAGGGAAAAGCGAGCGACTGAACCGAAATCCGGTTGAATCGAGTGGAGTTTATCGCCAGCGGATGGATGTGTTCGAGATAAACTTCTAATATAATTATCGCGTATATAAATGTGTTGATAATGGCGCAACGATATTCAAAATACAAAATCGATAAATCGAAGGCGGGGCTGGGTTCTCCTCGCCCATCATTGTCAGCTTCGAATATGCAAATATGGAACCTATTCCGTGATTCACCCAAGGAACTTTGCACTCTTCACCGTGTTTCTCGGCCTGGCGTCATGAGCCATGCAAATGTTGATCTATACCGTGTAGATTTACTGACATATGCTAGGTGCGACTGCTCAACAGGTTTTACTTATTATTATTATTATTTCTATTTTTTCTGCCGCCAGCGGCTAGCTTCGGTAAACTATTGTTTTTTCGCGTCTTTCACATCGGACTGGCGTTTAACAACTGAGCGAGAAAAAATCGCCATCGCCAATCGCCGGGATATAATATGATACTGTCGAGCGCAATTCTGATTTTGGGTTGGGTGGGTACTCTCCATATTAACCATATTTTTCTCTTTTTTCTCTCGCGGTGACGCCAAGTGAAATCAGTTTTGGTCAACAATGTGGCTGATATGGTAATTGACTAGAGTTCGCTGCGTCGACTTGCCCGCGATAAACGATAATGATAATTATGATGGGTTCCCAAATGTTAAAAAGCTATTTCTGGCTAAAAGTTCGGCAGGACTAAGGTTAATTTTCCGAGTTATTAGGCATTACAGCCTTGACACAGACACACATATCGAAGTATATGAGTTGTATGACTAAATTTCAATGGCTTCAAAGTATGATTCGTTGATGCAATCATTTTTAAAATATGGATAATGGAAAGTCAATCCAAGAAAAGCGTCATCTTTGGAACGTTTTAGATTTGCACATATTTTAGGTCTGGCATTTCAATTAAATTTCATGTTTAGCTTGGGGCAAGTGAAAGCCATTTTAATTGAAGTGTCCCCAGCACAAGAACATTTGAAATTTTCTAATAACTGTTCAGAGTTATTTTTTGTAAAACCGAAACATTATTCCCCTTATTTTTGCCAATTTCCTGGCAAGATTTCGAGGTGCGTTTTTAAAGGACGAAAGTCAGATATAAAATGTCAGATATAAAATGTCAAAGGCATGTCTGCAATGCTGGCTATTATTTATATAGACAAACAGTGGGGATAGTTTCAAGGCCCAATCAACCATTCCAGGCAACCAACCATTCCCCCCTTTTGGCCCAAAAGGGCTGGGATATCCAAGGAGGAAAGGTGAGGGGGCTGTCCTAGTCAGTCCTTTTTATGAGCTTTTGTTGGCTTGTTGAATTTATGGCCATAAGAAACTTGTTAAAGCACATTATTGGGTGTGTAACAAGTGCGTGTGTTGGTATGTGTATGTGTGTGTGTGTGTGTTTGTGGGCGTGTTTGCTTTCGGCGCTGTTACTTTCAAGTCGCAGACTCAGAGGAGGGAGTGGAAACTGGGGGTTTAAGGCGGCAGCTGCTAAGCTAAGTAGATTAAAGTCATATTTACACGTCTTTGCTATGTGTGTATGCACCTGAAAAAAAAATTATAGTTTGCTCCGTCTATAAAATTCTAGAAAATATTGCTTTGTAATTTTATATATTACATTACGTATTTATCACATGTAAGTAAACATATTTCCGTAATGCAACGAAAAAGTCACGAATTTCTACCCGCACTCTCACTACGCGAGTAGAACTACATCGTTATGCCTTTTCTTTATTTATAAAATGACTACATATGAGTAACATATTTTACACAATTGCTCAATATATAATTACATATTTATTTCGGATCCTTTTTTACGGTGTATGTGTGCCTCTGCGGTTGTATTTGAGTTTGTGCTCTGCGTTAAGTGGCAGCAATTAACACTTGACATATTTATGCTTAACCCGAGGGCCGCAACGGGCGGTTCTCATGCATTATTGTCATGCCCCGGTGCCACCATCAACTACAACCCAACTAATGCCACCAACTACTTGGCAAGGTTGAGCCATCATCGATATGGTAACAACAACACCAGCTACAACAACCACGCTGGCCATGTCTGGCCAGCTGCCTAGCTTATTTATCAAGCGATTAAGCCCTTCCGAAAGTGGGCCGGGCCACACTGTCGTAGGGGGCGTGGCTGTCGGCCAACTGGTGCAAAAGCACTTCCTACTGTTTTAGCCGATGTATGAGAGTGCGGCAAATATTTAAAGATAATTAGTTTGAATTTGAGAATTATTTCTCAGAAGGATTGATTGATATAAGTTTGAAGTTGAGAATTATTTCTCAGGAGGATATTGATATTTATATGACTGACCATAGCATAAGAATAAGCTTGGGATATCAAAAAGGTACTAAATGTACACGATTTTTATACCCGTTACTCGTAGAGTAAAAGGGTATACTAGATTCGTTGAAAAGTATGTAACAGGCAGAAGGAAGCGTTTCCGACCATATAAAGTATATATATTCTTGATCAGGATCAATAGCCGAGTCGATTTGGCCATGTCCGTCTGTCCGTCCGTCTGTCCGTCTGTCTGTCCGTATGAACGTCGAGATCTCAGGAACTACAAAAGCTAGAAAGTTGAGACTAAGCACACAGACTCCAGAGACATAGACGCAGCGCAAGTTTGTCGATTCATGTTGCCACGCCCACTCTAACGCACACAAACCGCCCAAAACTGCCACGCCCACACTTTTGAAAAATGTTTTGAAATTTTTTCATTTTTGCATTAGGCTTGTAATTTTCTATCGATTTACCCAAAAACTTTTTGCCACGCCCACTCTAACGCCCTCAAACCGCCCAAAGCTGCCACGCCCACACTTTTGAAAAATGTTTTGATATTTTTTCATTTTTGTATTAGTCTTGTAAATTTCTATCTATTTGCCAAAAAACTTTCTGCCACGCCCACTATAACGCCTACAAACCGCCAAAAACTGCGTTTAAGACTCTCCTTCTCTCTTCCACTAGCTGAGTAACGGGTATCAGATAATCGGGGAACTCGACTATAGCGTTCTCTCATGTTATAAATCACAACTTACCGATTAGAGAGTCATTTTTATAAATGTTAAAATATATTTTCATTTTAATTTCATTACAAAAACCAGTTTATATAACTGGATAAAAATTTCGAAGTAAAACCATGTTATTCTATAACTTTTCCCCTAAATTGCCCCTACATAAACGTGTATCATTTAATAAATTACGGAATGCCATGAGCATAATTTGATTGATAATTAATATCCGGCACAGGTCGGGAAATGGCAATAATCAGAATGACAGCTCAGAAAGCCAATACAAACGCAGCAGGTGGCCAATTCACCGCAAAGACATCGGCCATTTCTGTCATGGATATGGCCATGTCTTTGGCAACTTCATTTGGCTAAGAGTCTTGGCCCATAAAAGACGCTTCTTCCAGGCAGACAACCATTCACCTATATACATTCATACATACACACTTCTGTGGGTATGTGAGTGTGTTGGATTTGGGTTAATGTCCACATTGGTCAACATGGGTGTGCAATTGAAGGCGAGCAACAAAGCAGAAAATAGAAAAATTACTCAGCGGCTCAGTTTGGGTCAGATAAAATTAAAGGAGTAACGAAACCAGTAAAAGGGACAAAGGACATTGTAAGAGAATCTTCCCGTTACACAGAAAAAATATATTTTTAAATACTAGTGACATTAATGATTAATGAACATAAAATCAAACAAAAAGTAATAGTTTGGGCCTGACAGTTAGAGGCGGTTTGCAGACGTGCACATCTACAGATACAAACATCCGCCAACGTTTCTAAAATATGAATGCTTCACCTCAACTTTCTAGCTTTTATAGTAACGATATCCGATATCTTGGCGTTCAGTGTACTTTAAATCAGCAGGGACAAAAGAGAGTCGGACATGTTTGGGTATCAATCTGAATTGGACTGCAAATAATTCTTCCATTGTGAGCCCAAAAACATCAGCTGGGACCTCTTGGCGGTTCTATAAAAATTCCATTATTATTCGATTTTCGCTCGTTCCTTCTTGTTAAGCATTATTATGCAGAAAATGCACTAAGCCAGAGCCACTGCTTTGATGTCCTTTTTTCCGCTTTGCGGTTCGAATCAAAGTGCCTTATTTGACGGCTGCCACTGATTTGGGTAAACACACTTAAAAATCAAAAGCAATCAGGAGCAGCTTCTGAGGCATTAAGAAAAAAGGCAATAAGCCGTGTAAGTGGCCAGTTTATAGGGCAGCAATCAAGCTGGCAAGAATGTTAAGTCTATTAAATTTGACAAATCGCCTGGGAGAAACCCAAACCTTAAATCCCTTGAATATGGCATGCCCAAGTACTCTTGACATTTGCCAAAGAAATCTCACAGACTCGTAAAAGTTGTCAGGACATGGCTATTTATGTTTATGGCTTACTAATTAGCTTAAGTCCTGATGCAGCAAAAGTTTTCCTCCCATTAAAAGTCGCACTGTGTAATTTCCACTTTTCCTTTCAGTTTTCCCTCCTTTTCGCGAAAACCCCCCTTCCTGTCTCATTGTTGTTTGTCATTAAAATTCACATTTTATGGAAGATTCGGTTGCCTTTACCTAGTTTCTGCACTGTCGCCTGCTACAGAATTTGCCCCACCTTTCGATGCCTGCCTTTGTTTACTACAAGTGAAAAGAAAATTTGCATAAAAAAAGAAATTTGCATGGCATTAAGCAAACGCTTCAAGACGTCCTGACATCTACAGCTGCTGCTATCCGAGGTTGAATTACCAAGTTCGACAGGAAACGGGCAAAATGTTGAATTTATGGCCAGTAAATATAACTTTGAAGGGAAAAAGGCCCTAATTTTTAAGTACTATCAAAAGATAGATAGCTTACTGAACGCAATTGAAGCTGTTTAATTGCAAAAAGCTAAACACGACGACTTTAAAGATTACGCTTTCGGTATTTACCACGTTTCATGGCCGAGCCTGCAATTATACTCTGTAATTCTTGGGGAAGTTCCACCCTTTTGAACAAAATGTATTCAAAACGAAATCGAAAAGTTGATTGTCTGTGGGTTATTATGAAGTTAAAATGGCATAATTCGATTATTTCACGAGCGAGCGGTCCTTTGTGTTTTTTTTTTTGTTTTTCCAAAGTGAATTGTCCGTGGCCACGTGGCGTATGTGCAATTTCCCAGCACTTGAATGTAGAAAAATAATGTTTGATCTGCTCACATTTTCTGGCATATTTCACACATTTATTTGGAGTCGTTTAAAGGTTTTTTCCCCTTAAACGAGTCTATTGAGCTTAGAACTTGAGTGAAGACAGCATCTTTGTCAGACGCGACGTCTGTTGCCATAAAGCATAATTGAAATATGAGATTGACATTGAATACCAGTGGCATTGTTGCTATTGTCGCCTTTTGTCCCATGCTTTCATCGGCTGCAATTCCAGTCGACAGCAAATGCGACACTTTTCTCGGGGCAGACCCATTTAATTGATTATTGTAACATAAATAGAAGCAGGGCGAGATTGGCGCCGCTGTGGGTTCCATTATCGGTAGTAAACTAAATACAGTCGAACTTTTTAGGTTAAAAATGTTGAATTTTTATAATATAAAAGTTAGTATAAGTTATAGCGCTACATATGTAAGAGCAAATGCTTTTAATTTGAATTTAGGGACAACTTTTCTTAGTATTCGCTGAAGGAATAATTGATTAGTTTCAAAATTTTACTTGTGTTCTTTTATTACCTTTCAATTACTTTTACTTGTTTGTTAAATTTTTCAGGGGGAAACGAATTCAAATCGAGCCTTCAATGGAATCGCCATCGAGACCACTAACAACCTTTAAGCCCCAACATTGTGCCACACTCCTGGCCAAACTGTCAACACTCACCTGAGGCAAATGCGCTCCTCCTCCTCCTCGAGTTCCACGTCCATTGTGGCGGAGGATTCTGTCTACTGCTATGCTTGGTTTTCTACTTTATTGCCGCTCAACGATGCTGCTGCTCTCGTCAAGAGAGAGTTTTAACTGCCAACGGCAGCGGCACTACGGAATCCTTGAGCTTGACAGCAGGTTCTTTTGCCGGTGTCGGGCTTAAAGCCAACTCAAAGTGATTTAAGCTGTTGTCGATTTGCCTAATGCTGCCATAGATGGTAGGGAAGGAGCCAGGAGCCAATTTCCGTTGATGACTAGCGTGTGTTTCTTGGTGCCGAAGAATTCGCAGGGGAATCTGCTCCCGATTTCGATTCCAATATCTGTAAGCAGAATGCGGAATATCACATTTAGCATTCTTAATAAACTCGAGAATCTTAACATCTTAAATTATTTCGCTGCAAAAGGGAAATAGCACCCTCTTCTCCCTCATACATTCAACAACACCCTCCACGAGTCATTCACATTTAACAATGGCAGTATATAATTTATTAAATAGTTGCAGTTGACAGATTTCAAGTGGGCATGGGTGCGACGGAGTGGTGAACACTACACGTCATCGGGTCCATAAAGTAACACATACGTATATAGTACGTCTATATAGGGAATGGCGACAAGTGCAAAAGTGTGCACAGTAAGTGGCATAAAAAAGAAGCCAAAGGAAACAAAGGAACTGTAGTACGAAACTGACCTGGCATTGAAGGTTGTATACTCTTCTTCGTAGACAATAAAGAAAGATACTTAGAGAAACATCAACATAGGTTAATGCTCACTATTGTCAAGGGTGTCTTTAGTTACACATGGACTCCTATATGAACTTCTGTTGCTTTCTGATATTAACTAAAATTCGAAATTCTACCCCTTTAAAATCAGTTGTGTTATTCCTGTGCAAACGAAGCCCAAAGCACCAGTGCCATCTCCACAATGAAAATAAGCCAGGGAATGGCGAAATCGGTGCATATTGGCTTGTGTGTGTGTTTCACTCCTGCTTTGCCATTTAAACTGTCGCCTTTTGGTGTGAGTGTCCGCTTTTGGTGCTCCTCCACATAAGGCAAACACTAGAAATGTCAAATGTTTTGCCTTAACATGTGTGCCATGCCCAGAAGGAGCAGGATGCGAAGTAGGACGATCAGGGGAAGAGCGGCAGGACATGTCGGGAGAAGCAGTCAGGGACATTTGTCGTGCTGTTGGCTGTTTTTTATGTCCTGCCCATTTCCATAGCAATTGGGGCACAGGGAAAAATTAACGATTAAAAATTTATCAATCATTTTAGGAGTAAAGTATAGAAAAATAAGAAATGAAAATCAATCAACCACCGGCGAAAAACTATCTGCAGAATTTTGTTTAGAAAATAATTTTAAATAAGGTATATATATGTATGTATTAATCTAGCTTAAATAGCCATTAGTTTCATAAGGGTTGGTAGTGTCTAAAAAATGTTAGCATATTATTAGGGAAGGCCCGATTTTTTCATGTGCTCCACCATTGAAACTGAAAGCCACTTGAAGCATGCAACACCCAGGCAAATTCAATCAGTGCGTGCAACTCGCGGCCACTTGGCATGCTGTTTGCGGTTTGCCGGTTCCGCAATTGGATGCAAGATGTGGGCAGAATGTCCTGTCGGGTCCTTGGGCACAGCTTTTATTATTGAGTCATAAAACCCAATTTAATGCCGTTAAAGAGGATGCATTTAACCGCTATCTCGTACAGGGTGTCTGTTAGTCCGTAGGCAAGCGTGAGGATGGCAATTCGTCATACTTAAAATATGGCAGATATCCGCATGATCCCCACATGCAGAGCATGCTTTATTGCCCTCCTTGAATATTTATCGGAGTGCGAATATATACTATATATATGTACATGTGTTATAGGTCTTGTTATGAGTTATGTGCATCCTGTTTTGTGGGGATATCCTAGCAATTTCCTCTCCTTTCATTTCATTTCTCGTTGTATTTTTTTTTGCCCGCGCCTGACAATGTAACCAGTTTATGACGCTGCTAGCCAAGTTTCCGGTCTGTCTAACACGGGTTCCCCCTTTTTGAATTGCCCTCGATGGCAGAAATGCCATGTAACCATACGAGGAACCAACTTTAAGGCAAGTTTTTCTGAATCCTGCTTAAAATGGTTTTTAAAAATATACTCTCAAAGGAGGGGATTCTGTGTGTGACAGTCATCAGCAGGTGAATGTCCAATACCCATTCCTACTAAAATCCGTTTACATTCCCTTGTGGGAATGTGGTCCCAAAAACGCCATTCAAATGTGTGAGTGGGTCGACTATTTCGTTGGCCGGACAAAGGACTTATCGCCAATGGCAGTAAATTGAGTGTAAATATTCCTACGATCGTTTTTTTTTTTGCTGATGCTGCAGTTGAGTTGTAAAAAAAAAGTTTGCGGGCTGGGTCAAAATGTCAAACACATCGATTTATGTGGCACCTTGAAAATACTTTTTATGGTGCATAGAAAAACAAACACTTGAATGGGTAAAAATTAAATAATGTGTTAAAATATACATATGATTTTTGATGATAACCCTATGAATATATGTATTATTGGAGATATTAATGATTCCAAATGGTAAGCAACTGTCATTAAAGGTACATACTCGTACATACTGACTAAAATCATATATCTCTTTTTTGTGGGTATGCAATTTTCACCCGTGTATCCTGTTTGTTTTGGGCGAAACAGTTTGCAGCATCACGCGGCTGAAAAGAATTAAGTTTCTGATTCCTGTCGGCCCCAGCGACTCAACTACTCATCTTGCTAAAAGGGCAGTGGAGTGGTACTGCTGCGAAGGACCTGCAGCTTGCTCTTTGGATCTCCGAGCCCTTTGCTCCTTTCGCCGCTTGCCGCACGCTTTCGCCATAAGCCACCGATTTATGTTGGACGAAGGGAGCGATGAGCAAACAAACGGACCACAGATCCTGCAATCCGAGTGCTCCTTGCCTTTGTTTATCCTGCTGCCAGGTTGCACCTTGCATATCCTTGCACTCTGACACTCGCGCTTATGAATAAGCGTTTACTGTCCTGCAGTTCCAGTTACTGGCCCAGTTACCGGGCAATTATGCGCTTCCTAAAAATAAATTAATGACCAACCGACAATACGGAGCAACCAGAGAGGAAGCAGAAACATTGGACACTCCCGCGAGTGAACTTTACCGGACCTTTTTAATTAATTACACGGCACGAGTCGCCAGCGAAAGAGTCTTTGATAAGTCGCAGCTAACAATGAAACAAACTTTTTACGATCGCCGTGAGACTGATTGCTAAATATATTGTTGTTGCCTTAATTAGTGCGATTAGAAGCCATTAGTCTTGACACTTTTTTTTCCAGAGTATGTGTGTAAAGACGGACAAAAAATAGAATATTTTACTTATGTATTATTGGAATATATTACTTGAATATAATATTATATTGAAATATAAACGTGCTTGAAAGCTTTTAATTTAAAAATAACGAAATATGTTAACTAATAAGCTAAATATAATATTAAAATTTAGACAAATCGAAATTATTTTCTAATTTGAAAATCAAATCTCATTTTAATGTTATGATAAACCAACCAGAAAAGCTAATATTTATTTCTAGATGTGTCCTTTATGCATTTATGAATAATTGGAACCTCAAAATAACATTTTATAGTTTCAGGCAAGAGAAGCCGAATTTCCCTCTGGACTGCATTTTGATTTATATTAATAACATGCAAGCCACCTCCCCACTTTGGTCATATGCGGCGTATGAGCAATTTACCTGGCTGATCGTCCGAAATCGTTGCCTACTTTCGGGCGGTTTCTGCTTCTAGCGTCAATTTAAATGACCTTTCCACATTGATGAATTAAGATGGAATGGGGCAACAATATAATTTATTATTTAATGCGTTTCAATTTTAATTGCATGTGTCCGAACGACGGACTTAATAGAATTGAAAATGAATATTGCCCGCGAATGAATTGAATCAGATTCCAGGAGTTAAGTAAATTTTTGCGTGAAATACGTTAGTGTGTGTGTTGACAGGTGGCGACCAAAATAGCGAGAGTGTTTGTGTGTGTGCTTTTGCTTTGGCCAAACACATTTTTACATTTACCACGGAGCAATTTATTTTAATTTCCACACAAAATGCTTGCTAATCATGGCATTTGCTCGTTCACATTATGTGGTTGCAGCTCAGTTTTTGCAGCTTGTTCATTTTTGTTGCATGCATCAGCTGCAGCTGCATATTGCATGACTTTCCCTTAGAAATGTTTTCACCACTGCACTTTTGGGATTTTACATTTTATGCTTGTCATTGCCAATGAATCCAAAAGATTCCCAATATAGTGGTAACATTAGGGAATAACCCTGATAATGGCGGGCTAATAAATCATTTGTTTAACGATCATTCAATCATTATTTTTATATTCTCATATAAAACGTTTGTGTAAATCTTTTTATTTACTGTAACTCAAATAGCAAACGACAGGGCGGAAATAAAATTCTTACCCGCCCAAATTGTTTGCACTAAAAGAAAAGAAAAGCCCCTCTTTTTACGAGACACCGGTTCAAAGGGTGTAACACCTGGTGGGGTGGGGAATATTAAAGTTTAATTCCACAACAAAGCCGTAAAAACGAAACAGGAAACATATACCCACAGGCCACATCAAACGCGCTGCACTAAGCCAGCCATCTCACTTTGTATCCTGTTCGTGCACCAGAAAACAAATGAAATCTACATGAGTTTTTTAATATATTTTTTTGACATGGAAAATGTATAAGATATACTAGTAATAGCATAAATATTAAAATATCTCTACCCAATGCATATTGCAGTGCTGTACAGCTATGAAAAAATCAGTATAAGCTGATTTTAATGTTAATATTAATGTTTTTGATGTTTCGGAATAGATAATTCAAGATAATTTCAAAAATGATTAAAATAAAAAAATACTAAAATCCCTACTTATTATTATATGAACCATAATTGTTTCTAAATAAAATATATATTCATATTATGATCTTAATAATAGATATTTGTCTCTGTGTAAACTCCCCCTCTTCATTCTGAAACGCATACACATAAACTGATAACCCCTTTGTGTTTCGAAAATGCTGCTGTGCAATGTGAAATATTTGAAAATAAAATATGCTCTACGTTTCGGCCGGGCTAAAAGCAAATGCGAGGCACAGAGAATGGGCCAACGACAAACTGGGAAAAATGTAGCATAAATTAAGCGGAGAACAAACGCTGGAACATTGGCAGAGAGTGGGTTATCCTCTGGACCATCAGCAGCTGACTTTGAGTGACGTTGAAGCGTGTCTTAATTATGATTAAAAAACAGGGAATTAAATGGTTTGTGTTTAGCCTTAATGTCTACATTGCCATTACGCCCCCTACCCGTGAAAGCCGCTTCCCTAGCTGGAAAATTAATGAAAACCGTTGTGAGTTTCAATTATGTTTTCGTATTTTCTTGCCACCTTCCCCACTTTACCATCTGTTTCCCCTTTTCGCTCTGTTTGGACAATGACAAACTACTTGCATGTGTGTGCTGTTTACTTTTCTTTCGGCTATGAAAATTATTATCTTCCCATTAATTTTGCTCTCTCGGTAGCAGGAGATTTTATCAAAAATTAACTCATTGTGTGTTTTTAATTATTCAATTATTATGACTTTACGGCTGTTTGCCTTGGCAGCCGTTTCCCATTTTTTCGCCCAATTTATATGGCCCCAACTCATTTAGGCGTATTTTTTCATAGCCGCAGCAAAAACATTTATCGGCCAAGTGAGCAAACAAGTGGCAAAATGGGAAGATCTTCCAAGTGCGATAAACGACAACTATTTTTGCTTCTACACTGTTTACCGAGAAAGACGAGAATACGTGTGCTGCGTTTGTAGCATTGTTCCAAGGGGTAAACCATCATCGAATGGCAACCATAACTTGTTGAAGGACTCTGGAACTTCGGTGGCAACAATGTTGGACAGCGAAGTTACCAAACTTTCTAAACATTTGAACTGACTTAGAGTCGGGGAAAACATAGGGCATGTTCGACGGCATTTACAAGTTGCATACACAAAGTTGTCACAAGAAAGGGGCTTAAGGTGCGATGTTTATTTTATGTTTTTTACTGCAAGTTGGACGGAAAAAGAAGGTCTTTCTAAGAGTTTTTTTCCATAGTTATAAACACTATGGTTTGAGGTACATAAACTTAAAAATTAAAAGATTTGAATGCTACAAATGAATTTTAAAAATCTTATTTTCTACTTATTTATTATTTAAATTATATTCGGGTTTAAACCAATCTTTTTAACTTATTAAAATATATAATTTAAATACTTTTGGTAAAAGTCATTAATTTTTGGCTAATTTTTTCTTGATTTTTTTAGACCCCATGGTAAGCTCTTAAAAGAGTTTGAGTTTGAATTCTACATGTATTTAGATTATAGTGCCCTACTGAAAGGGAGCTCTCTGCATAATTTCCCTTGATTGTCCACATACGAGTATATCCCAGTGCACTTGAAAGTGCAGTTAAAACTCCGTATTTGTCAACTAGTTTGCGTTTTATTGTTTGCCACTTCAGCAAACAAGCCCCCCTGTTTTTAACCCCCTTTTAACCCGAATGCAGACTGCGATGTCGCCACTTTGTGCAAAGCAAATAAATAGCAAAGTGAATAAAGTGAATTTTTATCAGCTTCACAAGTAAATAGACAGCACGATATTCTTGGCAAACGCCCCACAACGTTTTACTGCAGATTTGTTTTTTTTTTCTTAATATTTGTACTCGTTTACTGTGTTTGGAAATTGTACATTTTAATGTTCCACATATGAATGGATTTCACTCTTGTTGTTGCCCATTTAAACTGAAAAAGAGTGGGATACTGGGGGTAAACAAAACCGAGAAGAAAGCAAAGTCAACCAACTAAAAATGTATGCGTTTAATTATGTATCAGTATCTGTATCGTTGTACTTTGAACAATTCGCAAGCGAGAATTTTATTTTATCACTTTTTTGTAGTTTTCTGCTTGGCTGGCGAACAGTGAGTCATTCCGAGGTTTTATATTATGACACTCCGCTTAAATGGATTTTGTTTTCGGTACCTTATAAGGCAGCCAAAGCCATTACAATCCGCCAGATCAGGCCAAGTCCATATCCACAACTCGCATTAGCCACACGGGGTATGCTGTTTAGTGCCACTAAATCTTGGTATTAAGTTGGCTTAGCAAATTATTGGTTTGGAAATCAATATTTCTGACACCTCATGTGATGGACTAGCCAGAAAAAGTTTCCTTCAATGTGTGAATTTGTTTTTACAATTTGTTTATGTTCTGTTCATGGGCTTTTTGAATTTTATCTATTCCCAGGCAGCTTAAGTGATTTCTGGGGCAGACTTTTGTCTGATTTATTTGTCCAACGACTAAACGGTCAAATTTTTGGGGCAGGGGCAAGAAAAATTGAGTCTGCCAAAACCGCCAGGCAAATTGTTGGGTGAAAGTTTTCCCTCGGTTGTTGCAATTTTTCCGGGTGTTTTGCTTTGTTTTGGTTTGGCTTCCTCCTCCTCGTTTTCGATTGCAGCGCAGCCTTGGCAGCAATTTGACAGACATAAACAATAGGGGAACTATGTTCACGGCGGTACAATCGTAGATGGATTTATCCACAGAGGAATTCCAAATGCTCTAATGCGGCAATGTAAAGGTATTTTAAAATAAGTTAATATAAACAATTTGTGGCTGTTAGTTTCAAATGAATGCTTTCTGCACAGTTAATTAACCAACTAAGTACTCAACATTCGCCAATAATACATTCACCCACATTTATATATCACATTCAATGTTATTAAAAAAAGGACTCATAAAAATTACAGGCTGCAAGTTTCGATCACTGTTTTTATACTCGTTCGATTTGGATCGCCTATACCAATCTGACCACAGTTGTATTGGAACTAAAGTCAACATTTTGACCGGCTACCCTGCCAAATTGGTGTGTAGTTTTCACTTTGGCAGTATCCTCCAGCCGGGATTAAAAGCAATTGTTGGCTTTGTGGCCGATGCAGCCACAAGTTTTGAGCCCGGCCAAATCTAGGCTGTAATATTTGTGCCGCTGCCAAGAGCCAAGTAGAAAGTAACAGCAACTAGGACAATTAGCACAGCCAAAACTGCTGGGCCATAAGTTTCCGTTGGCAAGACAACGCACACAAAAGTGAACCAAGTTCTGTCGTCTGGGGAGCGGTGTGTCAAGTACCTCTTTGTGTTCCAAATCCCCATATTTTCCGTTGTTTCGAAAAACTTGCAAGAGTCTAGTCAAGATGAAACTAAATTAAATGCGGCTGAGGGGACAATTATTCTGCCATTTATCTCTCATATGGCATAAAGTTACAGAAAGTTATCTTTTTGAACTCGCTTTGAGCTGCTTAGCGACACGTGGCCTCCTTCTTTGCTGAGGTGAACTTTTTAGCCTAGGATGCGGTGTAAAGTACAACAAGCATTCGCCCGACGGATACTTTACTCTTACTTACTTGTCGGGGCGGGGGCATATTAAATTTCCATCGCCACTCCATCGTCGGAAAGTTGAATGAATGTTGTTTTCAAGGCCCTCTTCCATTGAATTGCCTCCCTGGAGGCCCGGCGCGAATTGAATTAAATTGTGTGATTGAAGCATAAATAAATTCATTAAATACTTTGCCAAGATGCCATAAAAGCTGCCAAGTGATGTTCTTCCAGCCTAATGTTTAAGGCATTCGATCGGATTTCCCCTCAACCGTTCAACAGGTCGTCGACGAAACCTTCAATAAAGAGAAGGACCAGAACTTGACCTTCCCAATGCGCCCTATTGATTCAATAATAAAAATAACTGCAGAACGTTTGTAATTCGCTTGTGTGCCTGTGTATATATTTGCTTGAGTATCTACCCATGGCTTTGGTCACTTTCTCATTGCAGCTTGCATCGTCTATCGAGTATCTTGTATCTCAATGTGAAGGCTGTCTCGCAGCTGCCTCATTATGGATGGATTTCAATTGGACTTGCGGATTGACAATGAAGCCAACTGCAATGGGCAGCCTATTGGACGCTCAACGAATGCGAGTGAGGTGTTTAGATAAATATGTGAGGCAAAGGTCCTGCCTCTATACGCAGGTAATGTTAGACTCTAAAAGGCTATTCAAATAACAAAGCTTCGCCACAAAATAAATATTATTAAGATAAAGTAGATATCCTCTCACAAGCCTATTCTAATTATATTTTTTAAGGACCCTATGTTTAAGTTCGTGACTTAAGTACTCAATAAAATGATTTTCTGACTGAACTAAAATACAATTGTAATTCTATTTAATTTGGTCCACTTTACCCTTCTATTTTTAATCAAATTTCTTATATACATATAAATAGCTCTTGTGTTTTTATTAAGCTCTTATTTAAAAAGTCCCTGCTTGTAGTGGGCTTAAATTAACTACATATTAGTCTCTGTCTGACCTTTCAGGCAGGTGTATCTTTTTTAAGCCCCTGTTTTTTTTTCCGTTCGCAACCAGCCGTTTATTATGCATCATTCTCATCAGCCGGGAGCCCAGTTAATTTCACCTTTCAGGTCCTAATCCCGCAGACAGAATGGTTCGGACTTAATGTCCGCACAAGCCAACAAGCTTGCCGGCATAATGCGTCAAATTGCTAATTAAGAACTGCAGCAGTGGCAAATTCTGCCCCGATTAGTGGGCATGTCATTAGGGTCCTGGTAAAAGGGAGCCGAAGTCTGGCCCAAAGAAGGGAAAGGGTCTGAGCTTGCGTGTTAAGATATTTGATTATGACAGACAACGGCACATACTGGCGCTCACACACACACACATATCAATTAGCAGAAGGCGTGTCCTTTTTTTGTGGGCCGAGAAGTAGACTACGCTACTGGTCACTCAACTATTAGTGCCGAAAACAGAATTTGTGTCACGTCACACTGACCCTAACAAAAAACAAAAGTAATTAAGAGCTTAAAGATAGCGACAGTCAGCGAGCGGACGATTAAAAATAGTCGGAATGGATGCTGCACACGCCTATTTTTAGGGTCACCCCGGGTCAATCACTCCACGCGGCTAGACACCAATGTGGTGGCAGAAGGTGGCCAAAGGGTCTAATCATCCCCAGATACGAGTGGGTCCTTAAAACCACCAATTTATTTGCGTTTTGCCCGCTGCGCACAAAGTTTTTTGGGCAGCTCACTGAGGCTGCAGTAATGTGAATTGATTTCCGCCGACTGCAAACAACACGGTTATCCATTTCTGTCGCATCCGTATCCGTATCCTTTCAGCATATCACACAACAACAAGCCAGCAATGCACTGTAAGAAAAAACTCAATTGCTGACCTACTGAATAAATTAAAGTGATTAAGAGACACTTTACATTGAAAATTATTATTATTTTAAATTATTAAGTTTAAATCTTTCTATAATGAAGTCCACAGTAATTATATGACTCAGATAATAATTATTTGCGATTACGGGCAACAGAATATTTTAGGCGTTCAAAATCAAAGAGAACTCTCGAAAGTTACTCATAAAATAATATGACTAAATGTATGAAACGAACTAAAACTGAACATTCAATATAAATGTTGTCTTTCATCAATATATTTTTTGAAGTGCATCTTTCCTCCGCGAATAACATTGTTAAAAACTTCCAGTTCGAATTTCACGCCAAAATACTTGGGAAAAATTGTTGATTTGATTTTGGCGATGTAAAAACTTTTTAATTAATTGGCCCCGACTTGGCAGTTGCTCTATCTGTCGGCGATTTTATGGCAATGCACATCTCGATCTGGAAAATGGGTCTTGGGCCATTTGAATTCGTTCAGCCAGCGAACGTGACCCAAAAGTTGGTGGCCCGTGTTTTGGCCATCTCACTTGGAATTCCGGAAACGGACGTGACAGTAATAGGTCATGCTCGATTCCCTTCGATTGTCGGGCTCGGTTCCAGTAAAACGTTTGTTGTATTTGATTTGGATTTGATATTTTTGAGTAGCTCATAAATTTACCCTCACCTTTCGTGTTGAAAGTTGTGTCCGTTTTTATGGTTTTTGGTTAACAACGCGTGCTAAACTTTGTTGATACAATTCGGAATTCCAAGATTGATAAGACGTTAATTTATTTTCCATTTCAAATTCATTTTTAGGGACTCTTTTATTGACTATATCTTACAGTCATATAATGATTGAGCTGTTACTTTTGTTTACAGCTGAAATTAAACTTGTGTTTGCGGCACTTATGTATTTAATTTTTATTTATTTTGAATTGCGCAGCACTATTTCGTAAATTTTATTTTTTTATTCAGTGAATGAGTTAAAACTTAACATGTTATATTTCACAAATTTTAAAAATCTTTTTCGTGACACTCTCATCATAAACTATTATGAAAATCTTTTGAACTTTACAGGCTTCCGCCTTGAGCCATTTAATTTTTACGCACAATTTCCGGCTGTGATACCCACGAAAATTCGCTTTGCAAATTTTGGCTTACCAGCCTCCATTTCGTCAACGTTACTCAATTTAAGATTCTTTTCAATTAATAGAATTTCAACTAATTACGAGCACTTAGCACCTTGACGGGCATTTTCGAAAGGGAAATTGATATCGAGGGGCGCGCGCCCATAAAAAGGACTTCCGATTCACGTCGCTGGCCGAATGACAATGCGTCGTATACGCAACTTCCTGCCGCACAGTGTCGCGTTCCATCGGCAACTGAATTGAAAGGCCGTTCGTTGCCGACGAAATGACTTGGAAGCAACAAGCGCGCACGCCAGAATTCCAGGAGCGGATTCGCGCAGCTCGGGTTATAAATCTCGGTTATTCACAGAGGCTCGCACCATCCACATTTGTTGTATGACATCACTGAACAAATTCGTCAGTGTTAGATGCGTAATTAAAACGTCTGCATAATTAAACACGGGAGATTTCTGTTTATCTGCGGCCACTTGACATATTTATCGCATGGACCGAAGTCGAAGTACGCGACTTGGAGCATAGGAAACCGAAACCACCTGTTGGCGTGGCGCCAGTTAGTTAACAGCGTGCTGTATTTCGGGGAGCTTTTCGGTAACATTCTGTTACTGCGGATGGTCAACAGATGTTACTGAGCTTTATTCAACGCCGGTAAAATCAGTTTCTTAGTTAAATAAATTGTACGGCCATTCAAAAAATCAACTATTTATTGCTTTCGTTGTGAATTTTTGTAATGTATATTGGCATTTATTGTTTAGTTTTGTCTCTTATTCAGAAACATAAATATATTAATAGCTAATTACAAATCAAATTAAATATTTTTGACTACTTATTTTAAATAACATTTATTTTTCATTACTATTTTATGTTACCACGCCCACTCTTACGTCCACAAACCCACAAAAAAAGGTGGGATTTTTCGTTTAAATAGTTTTGTAAATTTTTATTAAATTGCCATAAATTTCTCATCTGCACTTCCGAAATCTGAATATTGGGTATCTGATAGTCCGGAACTTACTTAAAGCTTTCTTTCTTGTTTTTAAATACATAGCCCTGGCATGCAGCCAAAAGCAAAATCGAGCAACAACGAGAAATTTTATCAAAATTTCATTTTTTAAATGCTAGCCTGCTGATACACACTTACTATGGTTTTAATACAAAGTATTTGCTCTAATTTTTTATTTCTTTCCAACACATAAGTCTTCTCAACAATAATATTAGACAAAATTCAAATTCAAATTTGTAGATATTTTATAACCCACATGGAAGTTCGCTTAAATTAATTATTATTATTTGATGGCTGAGGAGTTTAAGCACCCCAAAGCAGAGTAAATTGGGTGACGAAATCGTTGATAAAGAAAAATCAGCTGTGAGAGAAACTTGAAAGAGCGTTTTTAGAGAGTAAAAAACACACAGGTAAACAGAAAATTTACCGGCATATTTATAATCAGGTTTTTGTCCACGGACAGCTGTTGTACTTGCCATAAGATTTACACAAATGATGAAAGGGGGACTCATTCACAGTAATTTTCGATAGGATTCCTAATTTCAGGGAGTTGTTTCCCCCCAACAATGCTGGGTCTCAGATTTTATTTAGGAGGAGCGGGATTCTAGAAACCTGGTGGCGAAACTAGTAGCACGTGGAAATCAGCGTAGCTGCTGAGTGTAAGTGGAGAGAATAAAACAAGAGATGTTGCGAACATGAAATCTAGAGAGCATCGGCAATAAATAGGACTGCACGCCAGTAAAACGTTCAGTCAGTCTTCGGACTTTGCAAAGTGCGGCCCGCCTGGTTGTAAATTAAAAGTACTACATACAAAGTTAGGCGAAAAATGTGTGGTATATTTTCCATATTTTCGAGGAATGGGGAACCGATACCCACGCAAATCCTCCATGGCAGCAAACACAGTCTGAGGGAACTGGCCTATCGACAGAGTGGAAAGCAGCGGCATCGAGGTCCGGATTCCACGGGGGTCCATGTGATTCCCTCGGAAGGAGTGGCCATGGTTCATGAACGCCTGCGAATTGTGGGCGTGGAAATGGGCGATCAGCCATTCGTCTCTGAGGATGGCAACCTCATCCTGGTGGCCAACGGAGAAATCTACAACTATTTGGAGCTTTCCGCTGAGATTGCTAAGAAACGTGGCTCCTACAACCCCAAGAGCGATTGCCACGTAATACTGGAACTGTACGAGGATTACGGAAAGGATCTTTTGCAGTACATCACCGGCATGTTTGCTTTTGCCTTGTACGATAGGACGACCAAGGAAGTCCTTATTGCCCGAGATCCCTTTGGCATTATACCCATGTATGTGGGTGAGGATGCGGCGGGAAACCTTTGGGTGGCCTCGGAGATGAAGTGCCTGGTGGACTGCTGCTCCAAGGTGGAGACTTTCACACCTGGCGAGGCTCGCTTCGGAAAAGTTGGTGACCTTAAAACATGCTGGCAGTTTCAACAGTCTTGGATCAAGGAGGTGCCCACTCAAGCCTGCGATTTAGCTCTACTGCGAGCCAACTTGGAGTCTGCGGTGCGAAGTCATCTGCAGTGCGATGTTCACCTGGGAGCTCTGCTGTCCGGCGGAGTGGATTCCAGTCTTATAGCCTCCATAGCCACAAAGATAATGCGCGAAAGAGATCCCAACTTTCGACTGAAAACCTTTTCTGTGGGTCTAAAGGATGCACCCGACTTCCAGGCGGCCAGGAGTGTGGCCAAATATATAGACAGTGATCATAAGGAAATCATATTCGGGATCGACGAAGCTCTGGATGGCATCAGGGATATTGTCTATCACTTGGAAACGTATGATGTGACCACCGTGAGATGTAGTTTGCCCATGCTGTTACTGGCTAGATATATCAAGAGCACCGGCATCAAGATGATCCTCTCCGGCGAAGGAGCCGATGAGATCTTTGGAGGCTATTTATACTTTCACAAGGCCCCAGGCTACGAGGATTTCCACGAGGAGTTGGTGAAGAGAGTGCGCCAGCTGCATTTATCCGATTGTCTGCGGGCCAACAAGGTAGCCATGGCCAAGGGAGTGGAGCTGCGAGTGCCCTTTCTGGACACGGGGTTCGTTAACCATGTGATGCAAATCCGACCGGAGGATAAGATCCCCGGGCCCCTTAACAAATTCGGGGGAGAACAGCAAACGCGATTGGAAAAGTATATCTTGCGAGCCGCCTTTGCGGATAACTACCTGCCCGATGAAGTCCTCTGGCGCCAAAAGGAACAGTTCTCCGACGGTGTGGGATACGATTGGATCGACAGCATCCGCAGGGTGGCCACCAGCCATGTCAGCGATGAAGAATTCGCCGGAGCCGCCATACGGTTTCCCTTTAACACGCCCACCACCAAGGAGGCCTTCTACTATCGTTGCATTTTCGCTGAACAATTCCCCGGAGAATCGGCAGCCCGAACCGTAGTCAGATGGGTGCCACGCCTCGATTGGGGATGTCCGGAGGATCCATCCGGACGGGCACAGGCCGTTCACCAGTTCAAGTCTAGTCTGAAGAATTCCATTTAATTTCCACAATAAATTTTTTCAATTGGGAGTCAACTTGAGACGTTTTCAATTAATTTATATATTCATTTATATTTGAATTCACTATGCGATTCTGTACATCTGTGGGTGTTCGGTTACAAAAATATTGCCATATGCTGATCACCGACACGTGCGCCCCACTAGTCAACTAAGTATGAAGCCAGCTGGCGTCGACTACACTTGATATGCATTGTAATTAACATTGTCATATAGTAAATAAAACTGTCAATAAACTCATAATACATGGTTCTCGCTGCTATCTCTGAGATCATGTATGTATGTTTGAGTGCGCCTATTAAATGAGGCTTGATTACACACTTTTATTATTTGCATTTCCCCAGTATTTCATTATTTATAAATTTGTAAAAGTTAAACTTCGATTTTCACAGAGTGGAATACTTTAAATTAATTTGAGATCTATTTAAATTTTAAATTCAGATGGTAATTAAATTTAAATTTTATTTTGTTGATAGCTCAAAAGAGTGATATTTCTTGATAACCTTAAATAATGTAGCATAAACAATGTTAAAAATAGTGATTTTACTTATTAAAACCGACATTCATTTTAAAATAACGACGTTAAGTTGTTTTACATTAAGTTGGCAGCGCGGTATGGCAGTGTGACAGTAATTGTACATAAGACCATCAATAATCGATACGTCCCTGTAAGCCGCACAGTGGGATTTGCGCACCGCCCGCGTGCGGTCACACTTTTTGTAAATTTTTTTTGCAACGCAACGGGCTGGCAAAACGCTGCTGAAATTAAGCTAAAAACCGTGTAATATACCCGCAACCCGTGGCAGAAACCGCTCACCGATGCCGAGACGCAGCAAAATGTGATGTTTGCCGGGTGCTGCAAACGCTCGGCGACCGCAAACGAAGTGCAAGACCTAAAACCTCTGACCCCAAGCGCGTCACCCACTAGAAGGAGAGAGCGAGACGGACGGATAAGAGTAACAGAGGCAGGAAAAAAAAACTAGCGCTGGCCCCAAGACGTTGGAATTTTGTGAATTGTTGTTGCTGCAACCCAGCAATAACGGTACAGAGGACAACAGTAGCAGCAACAAATACCACAAACAGAAATGACAAAGTGAAACTGACTGCGCTGTCCCAAAAACAACGACTACAGCAATAACAATAATAACAAAACAAACCGAACTAGGAAGAGCAAAACTGTGATCTCTGCTTAGCTTTTTTTATTTTTGGGGCAATTGTTCAATTTGGCTGTGCTCAAAAGTAAATTAAGTCAACTCGTTACGCCTATTTGCGGTGTTTGGCAACGCTTTTTCCAACCGACGACTGGAAAATCAATTCTTCGGATTGCCAAAGGGCAACAACAACTAGCAGTTGTTGAAGTTTTTCTTATATTTTTTGCGGCCCAGCCCAAAACAAAAAGCAGAGTAAAAGAAGAGGAAGAAGGAGAAGCAGCGCAGCCGGATTTGCAAATAGGTATGTGTGTGCGTGTGTGCGTGTGTGTGTGTGAGTGCGTATCTCGAAGATACAGAAACAAAATTGTGTTAAATTAAGACACTTTTCCGCTCTTTCCCCTCTTTGGTACTCTCTTTTCGTGACATTTAGCCGCTGAATGACGTCGTCGCCGGCTATTTTTCAACAATTAACCAAAAAAAATAGCAAATTTATCGACGACCACAGCTGGCAAACATTTTGTTAGGTTAATTTTAACCTCGAAAACCAGCACTTTGATTAACAAGTTCATATCTTATCGCCGCGTAAAACCCTGAAAAATAGTTACGAAAGCAAGTTTGTTGATGTTTTATTATAAATAGAAAATTGCGTATGCAAATGCTAATTTTTTTAGTGGAATGAGCACCGATTCTCTACTGAGTTCTCGCTCTGCATCGCTCTCTCAACAAGTCGCTGTTGTTGCTTAGTAATTTGGATATATTATCTCATTCTGCCCCTTCCATTTTTGCACCGAAAGAAAAGTTTTTTCATGGTTTATTCTTATCCATTTTGGATCATAGATGTACAAGCTTTGAATAAATATTGTTCGATTTCTCAAATAATGTTTTAACTTTCCTGTTAAAAGATGACAGTTATTAGAAAGTATAAAATTTATTTTGCAGTGCACATACAAAATATTACTCTCCGAACGCAATTTGTTGCTTTGTGACGGCATCGCACAATGCCAAAAATGTTGCCATTCAAATACAAATTCGATTCCGAATCCCCATGTACAAATCCATAGACAGAGCACATTGCTTCCTGTCGGCCATCCCCTTTTCCCCTGACTTCGTCACGCTCTCAGCTCCCTTAGATGATTCACGTTTCGTGCACGTAACAACGCCCCACCATCTGGGTGTCCGTAGCCCCCGAAAGCCACCTCTTCCACTTCCTACCCCTGAAGCTCTGGCCGTCAGGTATCCAAGTATCAATGCAGCCGCATATCCATATAGCCATATAGCCATGTATCCATCCACCCGCATAGCCGTTCACCTACTTTTTCAGCTCTCTTTGGGCCTCGGCCCACTCCCCAACTCTCTCATTTTATCGCCATTCTGGCTCTGACTTCACCTCACACGCAAATTGTTGGCCAACTAACTGCGGCTGTTGCCGCTTTTCGAGGCTCTACTGCGCACGAGCAGACCGCAATTAATAGGCGTTTAATGAGCATGTACAGGAATTGGCGGGAACTTTTCTTCAGAAAAGATGGAGCATTCTATTGGATGTTGAATTGCAGTTCCTTGCTTTGTAGTAGGAGCAGTCGATAAGAGTTAACGCAATATAAAAAAAGTTCACAAAAAAAAAAGTGTTCTACCATGTCATAGTTTCTCAAAATTCAAGAATGAATTTTAAAAAAAAATTAGTTTCATTTGTACCTTACACTTGTAAACACTGTCGAAAACATTTTACACGCCGCTCCGAAACCTGGTCAGTTTCCAATTTCACAATTTATAGCCTTATTCAGTTTTATGGTATCTGTATCCTTGCGCCAAAATGAGACCCTCAGACTCATACATCTTTAATTTAATTTGGCACAGATTGCACCTGCATACGCTAACAACAATCCTGGTTTATTACAGTTGCCGCTGGACGAAGGACGAATAGACACCTGGAAAGATGGCCTACCGCAAGCCCAGCGATCTGGATGGTTTCATCCAGCAAATGCCCAAGGCGGACATGCGTGTGAAGGTACAGCTCGCCGAGGATCTGGTGACATTCCTTAGTGATGACACAAACTCGATTGTTTGCACGGACATGGGCTTCCTCATCGACGGTTTGATGCCTTGGCTAACGGGCAGCCACTTTAAAATTGCACAAAAATCCCTGGAGGCGTTCTCGGAGCTGATCAAGCGATTGGGCAGCGATTTCAATGCATACACAGCTACCGTTCTGCCACATGTGATCGATCGGCTGGGAGACAGCAGGGACACAGTTCGCGAGAAGGCGCAACTTCTGCTGCGCGACCTAATGGAGCACCGAGTGCTTCCGCCCCAGGCGCTGATCGACAAGCTGGCCACCAGCTGCTTCAAGCACAAGAACGCTAAGGTGCGCGAGGAGTTCCTCCAGACAATAGTGAATGCTCTTCATGAGTACGGCACCCAGCAGCTTAGTGTACGCGTCTATATACCACCAGTTTGTGCACTTCTCGGTGATCCCACAGTTAATGTCAGGGAGGCGGCCATCCAAACGCTGGTGGAAATCTACAAGCATGTTGGGGATCGATTGCGCCCAGACCTCCGTCGCATGGATGATGTGCCCGCATCGAAACTGGCTATGCTGGAGCAAAAGTTCGACCAGGTCAAACAGGAGGGACTACTACTACCTTCAGCACTTAAAAACACCAATGGCAATGGAGTTGGCTTGGATGAGGCCGACAATATTGGGTTGAGGGACCGACCCACCAGGATAATTAAGCGGCCACTTCACTCGGCAGTTTCCTCAACACTGCGGCTAAAACCCAGTGTGAACGATGTGACCGGCGATGCCGGCGCCGTAACCATGGAGTCTTTTGAATCTAGCTTTGAGGTGGTCCCACAATTGAACATCTTCCACGCTAAGGACATGGACGACATCTACAAGCAAGTACTTGTGATCATCAGTGACAAAAACGCAGACTGGGAGAAGCGTGTGGATGCTCTCAAGAAGATCAGGGCATTGCTCATTCTCAGCTATCATACCCAGCCGCAGTTTGTTGCTGTCCAGCTGAAGGAACTATCGTTGAGCTTCGTGGACATCCTCAAGGAGGAACTACGATCACAGGTGATCCGCGAGGCGTGCATCACCATCGCCTACATGTCTAAGACGCTGAGGAATAAACTGGATGCCTTCTGCTGGAGCATTTTAGAGCACCTGATTAATTTAATACAGAACAGCGCAAAGGTCATTGCATCAGCTTCCACTATAGCCCTGAAGTACATCATAAAGTATACACATGCACCGAAGTTGCTTAAGATCTACACAGACACTCTGAATCAGTCAAAGTCGAAGGACATAAGGTCCACACTGTGTGAGCTGATGGTTCTGCTCTTCGAGGAGTGGCAGACGAAGGCGCTGGAAAGAAATGCCACCGTACTCAAGGACACTTTGAAAAAATCCATTGGCGATGCAGACTGCGATGCACGCCGCCATTCCAGATGTGCCTATTGGGCTTTTAGGCGTCACTTTCCAGAGCTGGCAGATCAGATATATGGAACCTTAGACATAGCTGCTCAGCGCGCATTAGAAAGGGAACGTGAGGGCGGCGGAGGTGGAACTGGGGCTGGACCTGAAACGAGACGCACTGTATCCCGCATTGGCCGAACCCCTGGAACCCTGCAGAAGCCCACACCTAGTATGAGATCCATTTCCGCGGTGGACACTGCGGCTGCTCAAAGAGCCAAGGCTAGGGCGCAATATACTCTATATTCGAGGCAAAGGAAACCTTTGGGACCTAGTAATTCCAACCAGGCACCGATGACAGGAGCAGCAGCAAGTGGATCACTGCCCAGACCTCGCCTGAATTCCAATAGCGGTGGCACACCAGCTACCACGCCAGGATCGGTTACACCACGCCCACGAGGACGGGCAGGAGTATCTCAGTCACAGCCAGGATCACGATCCACCTCGCCAAGCACAAAGCTGCGGGATCAGTACGGCGGTGTTGGTAATTACTATCGTGGAGCTACTGGCGCCATACCCAAAAAGGCCTCTGGAATACCTCGAAGCACAGCCAGCTCTAGGGAAACGAGTCCAACTAGGTCAGGCGCTGGCCTGATGAAACGCAGTATGTACTCTACGGGATCGGGATCTCGACGAACGCCTGAGAGGAACAACCCAGTAAGACCATCGGCGGCGGCCCGACTGCTGGCGCAATCTCGTGAAGCAGAACATACATTAGGCGTCGGAGATGATGGACAGCCGGACTATGTTTCCGGAGACTACATGCGCAGCGGCGGAATGCGGATGGGCAGGAAGCTCTTGGGACGTGATGAGTCCGATGACATAGACTCCGAGGCCAGTTCTGTGTGTTCAGAACGATCTTTCGACTCCAGCTACACTAGAGGTAATAAATCGAACTACTCACTTAGTGGGAGCCACACCCGCTTGGACTGGAGCACGCAGCGGGCGCCATTTGACGACATCGAGACGATTATTCAGTTCTGCGCATCGACGCATTGGTCTGAAAGAAAGGATGGCCTGATCAGCCTGACACAGTATCTGGCCGATGGAAAGGAGCTCACTCAGCAGCAGCTTCAATGTGTTCTGGACATGTTCCGCAAGATGTTCATAGATACACACACCAAGGTGTACTCCCTGTTTTTGGACACGGTCACCGAGCTCATTCTGGTTCATGCGAACGAACTTCACGACTGGCTCTTCATCTTGTTGACTCGGCTGTTCAACAAACTGGGCACCGATCTACTAAATTCGATGCACAGCAAGATTTGGAAGACCCTACAGGTGGTACACGAATATTTTCCCACGCAGTTGCAGCTTAAAGAGCTATTTAGAATCATCTCGGATTCCACTCAAACGCCAACTACCAAGACGCGCATCGCCATTTTGCGCTTCCTCACGGATCTGGCCAATACGTACTGCAAAAGCAGCGATTTTCCCAGCGACCAGAGCCAGGCCTGCGAGCGGACGGTCCTAAAGCTGGCCCAGCTGGCGGCGGACCAGAAGTCGATGGAGCTGCGCTCCCAGGCCAGGAGCTGCCTGGTGGCCCTCTACAACCTGAATACCCCGCAAATGACCCGGCTACTGGCCAACCTGCCAAAGGGATACCAGGACTCTGCCCGCTCCTGCATCCAGTCGCACATGAGGAGGCAAAGCCAAAGTGGCAATTCGGGTGCCAATTCGCCTAGTAGCTCGCCATTGAGCAGTAGCAGTCCCAAGCCTTTGCAAAGTCCCTCTGTGGGTCCATTTGCCTCGCTGCAGAGCCACCACCACCAACTTAGCCTCAGCTCTACTAGTCCACGTTCGCGGCAGTCCTCCGTGGAGCAGGAGCTGCTCTTTTCCTCGGAGCTGGACATTCAGCACAACATTCAGAAGACGTCGGAGGAGATCCGGCACTGCTTCGGAGGTCAGTACCAGACGGCGCTGGCGCCCAATGGCTTTAATGGACACCTGCAGTATCATGATCAAGGTCAACAGGATTCGTGTGCCTCCCTGTCTTCCAACTCCAAGACGCAATCGTCAGCCAACACCACCCAGTCGAATACACCTGAGTCAGCAACTATGAGGCTGGATAATCTGGAGCGGGAAAGGACCACTCAGAATGCCAAGTCACCAACTGGCGATGCCAAGGTGACCACCGTCTCGATAAATATGGCGGAGAATGGAGAGCTAATACTGGCCAGCAACCTGATGGAGAGCGAAGTGGTGCGTGTAGCCTTGACGCTAACAAAGGATCAGCCCGTGGAGTTGCTCCAGACGTCACTCACTAACCTAGGGATTTGCATCAAGGGCGGAAACTGTGAGCTGCCCAACAAACACTTTAGATCGATCATGCGAATGCTTCTCAACATTCTGGAGGCGGATCACACGGACGTGGTCATCGCCGGCCTGCACGTACTCAGTAAAATAATGAGGAGCAACAAAATGCGTCACAACTGGATGCATTTCCTGGAGCTGATCCTGCTCAAGATCATCCAGTGCTATCAGCACAGCAAGGAGGCTTTACGGGATATCGACTCGATGATACCAAGGATAGCACCATCTTTGCCGCTGGACCTGTCCATCAATATTGTCAATCCTGTTATTGCGACGGGAGAGTTTCCCACAAATTTGTGCGCCATCAAGATCCTGCTGGAGGTGACCGAACACCATGGCTCGGAGATCACAGATGCCCACTTGGATATTGTGTTTCCTAACCTTGCGCGATCAGCGGACGACACGCAATCGATGGTTCGCAAAGCGGCTGTCTTCTGCATCGTCAAGCTGTACTTTGTTCTGGGAGAGGAGAAGGTCAAGCCGAAGCTTTCAGTGCTGAATCCCAGCAAGGTGAGGCTGCTCAACGTTTATATCGAGAAGCAGCGGAACTGCATCAGTGGCGGCGGAAGCTCTACGAAAAACTCCTCCGCGGCATCGTCGTCATGATTGCGGGAGCCCTTGATAGGATTCCTGCATCAGCACCACCACAAACAAGACACGGACGCAGTTGCTTCCCTCGGCCTGAGAAGGAAGTGAGGAGCGGCGGACATTAAACAATATATATATTACATTAACTAATTATTTATAACTAATTATTACTGATGATCCGATAATTGTGTAACTGTTCGATGCATATATAAAGCAGATGCAGATGCAAACGAAAGTCAAGGGCCATCGCCCTTCTAATGTGAGCAAAAAAACTATTTATACATGTACGGGAACTAAAGCGATTAAATCAGCAAATTGTACTAAAATTGTAGCCAACTCCGCACTCCTCACACCTCAACCTTTTACGTCCTATACCCTCAATCGCCCAGTTGTATGTCTTTTACCAGCTCCTAACTATAAACGCTGATTCTGTTTAGTTTGTAAGCCTATATACCGCTCTTTTTGGAACCTCAGACGTGTGCTTTTCTACTTTAGTTCCAGGCTACTTTGTATCCTTATTTCGTTTCCGCTCAACTAAATTCTAATTACTATTATTAATACGATTCTGCTCTTACAACTGAACTATTTTTGTAATTAATTTAAACACACAAACCCACACAAAAGATTAAAAACAAACACTTATAGGTTATGTAATAATATTTATAAATAAATTAAACGATTAAAACAGTTAAACAAAAGTCCCAAAATACATAGAGTAAACAACATGTCAGCCTTTTGTTTGCCATCAGTTTTGCGTGATTTATTTCATAAAATTCAAACTTTCAAATAATTATTTACACACGTACTTAACTATACTAAATAGTTGGTTTATTCTGTTTCCTTCTCGGTTTATTTGTTGAAGACGTCCAAATAGTAGGTCTAAAAGTCAACGCTACAAGTTTTCATTGTTTTTTCTTTTTGTTGGTGAGTAGTTTCTTTAGATATTATCTAGTTTCTTTAATAACTATAAAACATTTTTGAATGTCGCTCGATGTGTTTGGATTTTGTTTCCGTTTTTGGTAGTTCGGTTGTTTTTCTCTTCATTGATTTGTTCGATTTGCATTTGAAATTTTGTTGGGCCCCTTTGAAACCTGAACTTGGTTGTTTCTCTACAAGTAAATCATACAAATTCGTTACGTTTATTTGTTTACGCCAGATATTCGAAATCAATTCAAGTAAATTAAGGCACTCAATACAACAATGAAATCGATTAGAAAATTAATAAGTTGTTAGTAAGTCGGTAGAAAACAAATCAATTTCGCCAAGTACAAATTAGTGCGGTGGTTCGAGTGTGTCTGTCTCTGTATGGGTGTATCTGTATCCGTGTGTGTGTATTTGTTTGTGTATGTGTGCGTCAGTGCCCTAGACTAAAATGAATTGCATTGCTTAAACATTAACTATCTGGCTTTAGATTACCGTAGCTAATCTATCATTTGTTTTTGTATTGTACATAAATTCCTAAATTATGGTGTTTTTAATTAAATATACTTTTCAATGGCACATCTATTTGCAATATGTAAGATTTTTCGCTCTGTTTTACTTTACTTATTTTTGGGATGATATCGGAATTTTTAACCCCAAAAACAATGGTTTTCAATCGGAAACGGTTCTGAAAGCGATTTTTGAGTGTTAATTACTTTAACGTTGAATTTAATAAAAATATCCCCGAATTCCTGGAGGCCTTGAAAAAATTTAGATCCAATTGCCAACTGCCCAAGTAATTTGACTAAACCTAGAGTTACATATACGAAATGCATTCTTATGTACAGTGGGACAAGATTTCGACTTACATTCTGGATCGATTTAAAACACATTCGATTTAAAATACCTTGAACTACTTATTTTAATATTCATGTACATGTATATGGTGTTGCTAACAATATTTTGGCTTCTGGTTTCCTTTGGTTTTTCTACGTTTTCTATCATTCTTGTGATAAATTTTGACTTGTTTTGAGTTGTTAACAATGCCCCCCTCAACAACAACTCTTCGGGGGATACATTTTCTAATTTTGACCGAAAAAGGCACACACAGAGAATATCGAACGACAACTACTATGCACGACTACAACAACACTAACCCTAATCTATATATGATCCGTATCTAATAGCCGTTGCAGCGGATTTCCCCGTAGCGAGCTCTTGGTCTTCCGGCTCCATAGGCCGTGTATCGCTCATACGCCATGTAGTCCGGCACCTCGTAGCCGTAGTCTCTCATTCGATTTCTTGGATAGCCGCCTTGGTTCTGCTCCTCATACGGATAGTAGTTGTGTGTAGCCATGGCCGGGGACTCGATGTAGCCTCCAGCTGGATAAGATGGACAGTTGTTGGGTGCACTGCCTGCATATTCCTCGGCCAATCGCTCGACTAGGGATTCTGGTGTTTGTAGGAAACGCTCGGAGAAGCGACCAATTTCGGTGGAACCAAAAGCCTGCAGGAATCCCGGTAAAGGCTTGATGTCCTGCGGGGATTTTAAAGGTATTAATTAGACAAAAACGTAGGAATTGTATATCAGTATTGTTCTAAAATATACCTTTAATTATACAAAAATAAAATAAAAAGTTTATTTTAAATATGGTTTTTAAGGAAAAAGAAGAACTAAATTTTCGAACTAAGAGTCAAGATCAGAAAATGATGCAACAAAAAATTGTGAACTCACCCTAATTTGCTCCCTAACAATCGGCTCCACAGCCTCCATATTTTCGCTTTCCCCGACTTCCTTTTTGGCCGTCTTCCGTTTTGATTTCTTGCTCGGAATAAGATCGCACTCGATGATGCGGTTGTTGGTGCTGCGATTCTTTCCAGATGTGGCACACCGCTTGAGGGTGCTAGCCTGCTGCTGCTGTTGCTGCTGCTGCAACTGCAATTGCTGCTGCTGCTGCTGCAGCAGGTGAGCCAAGGCGGGTGGCACACTCGCATTTTGGCCGAAACCAATGGGCGAGTTCTGTGGTGCCGGCGGAGTGCGCGGGCGCCGCGGCGTTGGACTCCAGTTGTTCGTCACAGGATGTTGCTGCTGTCGCTGTTGCAAGTGGAAAGCACAAAAATCGATTTAGTTTTTTTCCAAGCTGTTCTGCAGCGGCAAAGTTGTTACGCTCAAGTAGCGGGTACTTGAACAACTTTGCTGCCAGTCCCCCCTCGGACTCCATACACACTATCATCCCCATTTCCCGCCAGCTGGCAGCTCGTGTTACCAGGCAACCCTCAAAGAGCCACCTCCTCCTTTTCCGAACCAGCTCCAATCCTACCAGTCAGCTAGCCAGCCATCCAGACAGCCGGGTGAAGTTCAGCGTAGAGCTCCAAAAATCAATAGGCGCCCCATTTTATGTACGGCTGGAACACCCTGTAAAAAGGCTTCCGGCCGCGGTTCTCTCCATTCGAGAGCTTTTCCCGTGCTTTCTCTCAATTTTTACGGACTGCTCCGTCAGACCTTTTTATGAGGAAAGCCGGTCGATGGAGCTAAACGCATTTCGCCTTTGGCCTTCTCATTTTTGGCCAGGACTAGTGATGAGTGTGGGCTGCTGTCATTATCAGGCTCTGGTTGCTCGCCTGCTTTGGCCTAATTTATCCCGGCAGTGTGGCAGGATACCCGCCACCTGATTGCCTCTTAATTATACCCCTTAAATATCCGCGCTGCACCTGCAGCTTTAATTTGCAACTTCTCCCGCCCGCGCTAATTCGATTCCATCCACCACTTACCGCATGTCCTGGCCTCTCGTCGGCCGCCTCGATTATTGGATCACCTTTGGTATCCTGCGGCGTCGTCGGCGCATCCGAGGATGCTGATGAGTCCGGCTGCAAATTAGTTTCTGCACGCTTGACAACTTCCGATGGAGTGGGCGCTGTGGGTTTCGCCTTATCAGCGGCCACTGGCGACGTCGCGCTTATGTCATCTGGAAAATAATTTAAAAAATAGGTACAATTTTGCGCAAATCTGGAGCTCTAATTATTTTGTCATGCGTGCAGGCAGCCATCAAGGGTTCAAAACCAGGCCCAGAACATTGACCATTCAACGAGCAATCGCGGGGCTTTTTCGCACACGCTTATCAAATCACATTTCCCGAGGCCAGCAAGAGAGAGAGAGAGTGAGAGAGAGCGATGGTAAGACATGCACTTGTTGAACGTGGCTGACGCACACATACACACCGCCTCTTGCACCAACACAAGCAAAAGGGCGGAGAGTGAGCGCGGAGGGACATTAACAAAAAGTGTAGCGCACTTCTCGGCGCATGCGACTCTGCCTGCAATGTTTACGTATTGCCATCGGGTTTGGCCAATGTTTTAGACTTGATTTTTCTAGTATGGCAGTAACTATATATGCATATATATGTATATAATGCATTCAATGTAATATTCTAAAAAATAATTATATGGAATTTGACAAAAATAATATTTGATATTTGGGGAGTACATTTTTACATTTAAAGTTAGTATCCTAACTTTAGATTTTAAAAAGGCCAGTTATGAATGGAAAAGTGAGCAAAGCTCAGTCTTTATCTAGGGGCAAATCCAATATTTGCACTGTTTTTTTTCTGCACTTTTTTTCACAAAACGGACATTGATTTTTGCCTCCATATGGTGGCTAAAATCGGACGTTGAGGCTGAAGTCGAATTTGAACCCTGGCTATTGCACTAGGGAGCTGTTCCTGTTCCTGTTCCTCGTCTTATTTCAGGGTGTCGCTGGTTCCTCCCTTGATTAGTACACGGAAAAAAATACTGATTCAACATTATCAAGGCTATCCGAGGATAGTGGTAAAAAGAATTTTGAAACCACAAAGGAATTCTTATGATTTAAATACCTAGCATTATACTAATATTATAAACTCTCAAATAATCTAATCTTTTTCTTCCGTGCATGTGTTTGTGGGTGTTTGCCTGTTTTTGCTGTCTGTGTGGGCAGCTTGACTAACGGTAGTAAAGCGGCAAAAGCAGCGGCAACCACCGCATTACGCTGAAAAGTTCATTTACATGCTGGCTGTGATGACATTTCACGCACACACTGACGCCATAAAGACACCCTTAGATATTGCTGTGTGGGTGTGCTTGTGTGTGAAAGTCAAACGCCCATTGATAACGATGTAGCTCTACACAAAAAACACCAGTAAAACAGGCAAGCACTCCACCAGACTTTTAAAAGTATATCCTGAACATTGGAAAACAGACAAAAATAAGATTTTTGGATTTATAATATATTTGGGGAAAATATAACTTAAATCTTTCATTGAATCGGATACCAAATCATTATACTACAACCGAAAATGTGTTATTTTAGTGATGTGTTAAAACTAAAAGCGTGAGAGTTCATATTTTTCGGATTTTTCCCAGTGCAAGAAGTTCGTTTGCACTGGAGATATTTAGAGAAAAGCAGTGGGCTTACTTCGCACCTGGTAGGTCATCCGCATACGCAGTTGACTTATTGATTTGCACACACGACAAAAAAAAATGAAAAGCCACACATCGGCGATTCTCGGTTGCTCCTATTCGCGTGCCTAAATAGACAGCTAATTTGAACTTCGCCGAAGCGCCATGACGTAGGCGCCCTCCAAAAGGCCACCCGCCCACTCATAAAGCCACCCTTTTTGTCGGAAAACGGAAGTATTTCAGCAGTTAACCAACGCTGATTGGTTGAGTGTTTGCAAAACGTCGGCTTGTCAGGCTTGTGAAATATGTGGGTGGTGGTGGGACGGGGCTGGAAGCGGAGGAGCCGGTGGAAAAACCTGACGGAAAATCGCTTCTGATGAGGAGCTTTACGGACGACACTCTGGACACGCTGACAACGATGACGGCAACACGAACGGACAGTTCTTGCATTAATTTGCATGCGGAATCAAGCATAAGTCTCTGTACGCACAGTGGGACTGCTTGAGTCTTACCCCCGAGTCTTACCATTAAAAACATATTTTCTTTTTGAAAATTATAATAAAAACATGTTGCTGGAATAAAATTGTTATTTATGTATGAAGGCCTTACTAATTTTTTGGTCTTTCTAAGTAATACATGAACGAAGTGTTTTCAACTTAGGTTCCTTAAATATCTCCAGAATATTTTTCTCTTTAATCAGACTCAAAGTAAGCGATCGATTTCGAACCACCCGCAGTGCCTTAAATCGTTGATTTGAGCTGAAGTAACTGCCCGGTGGCTGTCGCCCGTTGCCGACTTGAATACTTGTTACATAATCTTGCCTGACATATGCTTGCATAAATTTTCGAATTCTCCCTCGCGGCCGTGCATAATTGCAAATTAAATAGAGTGTAATGAAGGAACGCCAGGCGAACGACATGCGATGCGATGCGATAAAAAGCTGACAACTTACCGGCAATATCGAGCGGAGTGTCCGCCTTCCTCACTTCCGACGCCACCGGTGGCTGGTGCTCCTCCTCCTCGTAGTCCCGCGCATCCGCCGGACAGTGATAGGGCACACAGGAGGCGGACTCCACGGACATGTTAACCGGATATTCTCCACTGTAAACGGGCGTGCTCTGACTGCTGTCGCTCCTCGCCCGCGTGCTGCAATTGCTGATGCCGCTGTCCGTTCCGGTGGCACTGATCATGGGCGGCGAAGTGGTCAACCGCTGAGCGGGTGACTCGGCAACCGCCTCCACCTCGACATCCGGATCCTCGAGCTTTGGGGTTCCAGGCAGCGGCTGATGTTGCAGTTGCTGTTGGCTCAAATGCTGCTGCTGACTTAGGTGTTGCTGCTCGGCGCTGTAGCTGCGCAGCGGTTCCAGGTAGCTGGGTGGCAACACGGTGCGATTTGGAGCTGGCGTGGAGGATCTACCAGGTGGCGCGTAGTGGGGCGTTGGGCCCGCAAAGCCACCAAAGCCACGGGATTGGTATGATGCGGAAGAACTGTATGGCAAGGGGGCTGGTGGCTCGTAGCCAGGCAATGATTGCTGTGGATGTTGCTGCTGCTGCTGCTGCGGGTGTAGCTGCTGGTAAGGATGCGTTCTGGGCGGATAGTGGAGCACGCTGGAGGGGATTATCTGCTGACCGGCCGCCGTGAACATCCCCTGATGGTGCTGGCTATAGTGCGGCGAGGCGTACGGAGCATACCGATAGTAGTTGGGCATGTAAGAAGCACTAGAAGAAGACCCATAGCCATAGCCATAGGGATGGTAGCCGGTGTAACCCGACCTGTAGGGCTGCGGCGGATAGTGCGACATCGTCGGCGTCTGATGATGCGGGTGGTGATGATGATGATGCTGATCGTAGAAGCTGGCTGGATATCGATCCGACATGTTACTCCCTGGGACTCGTTACTTCTCGTTACTTATTCCACCGCAGCAACTGGAGGCTAGGAGTCGTGAGCCCCATGCCCTGCCGATTGGCCACCATGTCGGTTGTGCCCGGTGTCCTCTTACATGTGGCGCTTTTATTGATTTTTGCCTTTTCGGCCAATCACAAATCCTTCGGCTTGCTTTTGTTGTCCTTGTCTGGCCACGCTTGGCTGCCCTTTATTTATGTTCGAATCAATTTTCGCCACACTTGCAGTTTTCTTATTGTCCTCCTGTGAATGGAGCGAAAGAAAAGAAGTGAGCAAGGGATGTGGCTTTATTATCAGATGGAAATACTATGTCCCGTGTGAGTGCTAATGCCACGACATTTGACGGCCCAACGGAAATGGTAATGCCAATGGCGAGATCGTTAAACAGCAGCCCATGGCTGGGAATAACGAGACAATTGCGCGCGGAGGACCGCAGACAATTCAATTAACATCGGGCCAATAACATTTTATGTGAGGTACATGGTCCTGTGGTTTTGTTGGCCGAGTTACGAGGGAAATTATGTGGTTTCAAGACTACTTAGCTGACCAGGACTAACAGATAAGTAGGGGCATTATGGAAATATTTATCGTCTGCTCAAGATATGCGTGTGCTCTTTTTATTGCTTCTTCAAATATTCTTCCTTAAAATAAGTTTTTAAAAATAAAACATTTTGATAATTGAAAGACTCAAATATTTGAATCGATCATTTAAAAGATCGTATTGAATGTAAGAAGCCAATCTTATCTTTTTTGAAGCCGCCTGATTCGATTTGCAAAAGAACGACAAACCACAAATTCCTCTATTGTGGATCCTTGAGTCTAACTGAGTGCAATCCAGACATTCCATACATGCTAATGAGAACCAGCAACTCGCCGAATAATTGCCAGCGATGTTATGATGCACGAAATGCGGTTGCCGACTGAAGACTGCTGGTTCATGGGGAATGGATGGCAGGGTCTGGCAATTGGGGAGCTGGAATGGCGAAAAGTGTGGTGGAAGGTCCCTGGCCTGGCGGGTGGGTGCATCTCTTGATGGGCCATGCGCAAAATTCCGTTTGTTTTGCACTCACGCACAGGCTGCTGTGGCACCACAGCAACGAAACAAACAGCCACTCAACTTATCGAGCGCATCTCCAGCAAACACACACTCGCATACACATTCTTGCCCCGACCACTCACACTCACACACTCGCACACTGTCGCACTCGCTTTCAATGAATAACCGCATGCATTTGGCCGCATGCAAACCGTTAATGAGCCACAAAAGTGCACACATCTGGAGTGGGATTGATAAGGACCTGTGGGTGGGTGGGCGAGGCCAAGTCGTCACCAGGCAACCCCGAAACGTCTTCCAGCAGCTTCTCTTAGCCACAGAACCGCACGTCATCCGCACAGGACATTACATATCAGCACACACAAATACTTTACACGCAGGAGAATATATAGTTGTTTAATTAATTATCTAATTATTAACACAAAACGGTTAAAAATAGTCTTTAGGTGCATTTAATGTTATTTTGATATTTAGAGAATACAGTGAACAATTTATTTATGCTTAAATATTTATATGTTTATGAATTCTAACCAATTTGTGATCAAATTACTAAAAGTCCTAGTAATGTAATTGGTTTCTATTTCTTATTATATTAAAAGTGAAGTTATAATATTTAGGGGCATATTCAGCATTAAGAATCTCAAATATATTGCAATTTCTCGTATTTTTTTCATATGTCATTCACAATATTTTGACTTAGATATCCATATAGTAATATTTCCCTTGTGTTTCTCATTTCTTGTGGGCGCCTGTAAGCGTGAGCTTGACGTGTGCGTTTATTGATTAATAAACTTTTTTGTGCAAAAACACCAGAAAAGGCGAGCAATAATAATTGAAGGCAATCGCTAGTGGGTGGTACGTGGGAACCGGGAAGGGGAAACCTTTATTGATTGGAGGGCCCGAGCGAGTGACGTTTCAGATGAGTTTACTGATGATGGTGATGATGATGTCCTGGCAGCAAATTAGCAAGTCAGGGGTGGGGAGGCGAGGTGGCAGGACAACTCTATTAGCAAAGTCAAACACGGCTGGCGGAGTGGATAACATAATCAATGTAAACACAACTCGGTGAGAGAAAGCGAGCCATTAGCCGGCGAAGAGTGAGCTCGAGAGAGCTACAGAGAGATATATGGGGAGAGAGCTTTCGAGTCCAAAGGGTTAGTCGAATCGAAAACTGGCTGGCGTAAACGAAATGAGCCTCGAAATACATCTAGTTAAGCAACTGCAATCGCTGGGTCCCCAGAAAGGAAGGCAAGTCTGGCCTTTCGCTCTCTCTCTCTCTCTCTCTCTCTCTCTCTCTGTCGCTACTACGCTCTTTGGATCCTGCGACAGGAAACGGAAGTTGAGCACGACGGCAGTCGTGTAAATGGATGGATGGATGCTGAGCATGTGTGTGTGTGTTGGTGGTGCCTCTTTTTGGGACAGTGCGACACAACAGCAGCAGCAGCAGGAACAGCAACAGAACAGCCTCCCACTTGCGGCCACCGTGTATATATAAATCAATAAAAACAGCAGCCCGAGACGGGGTTTCGCCTCAGCTCTTGCACTGTTTCTGTACATTTTTTTTGTTTTCCTCCTCTGCGTCCAGAAGCAGCGGCAGTAACCGAAGAAGGAGCAGGACGAGGAGCTGCTGGTGTACACAATCATTACACGGACCGCGCGCGTCACACGGTGCGTATGTGCAATGTGTCCCGAGCGAAGCACCCGAATGTATGCAGCGGAATATATAGCGATTTTAATTGAGTATCTGCTCGAAGGAGCGTTCCAATAAATAAACGCCAAAATGGGGCAGGACTTCAAGTGCGCGGGGGTTTTTGTAAAATATGCTTGGGTGTAACTTGATGTTTTTTTTTAAGGAAAGTGGGTTACAATTAACATAAAATATAAAATAAACATCAATGAGTTGCTTAAGTGCTCTCAGTTTTTTGTTTAATTTTAAATATGGAAATTCTCTAAGATGTTTATCGAATAGTTAAAAAAAAAAAAGATGACAAAACTGAATTTTGTACATATTCTTTAAAAATTTAACTTACCACGATTTAATTTAATAATAAACGATAATCTTTAGAGATGTTTTCTTAAAATATATTTTTGGATCTTTAAAATACATTATTTATTACCTTATTATCGATTATTAGTTGTATTTAATTTTTAACTTCAGTGACACAGGTGAAATTGCGGTTTTTTAAGTCTTTGTTTTGCATGTATTAAATATTTTCCTTGCGCCACTGCGATATTATTTGATGTAATAACTAGCCTCGCCTTAGATTTTGAAAATTCCCCAACTATTTTTCCACCACGAAAGGCCGTTAAATTTGAAATTCTAGTGCCCACACAAAGCAGTTCACAACGGTTCCCGAGAGGGACGCACTTTTCCGCCGACTTTTCTCTTCGAGGCTCGAGCGGAAAAATCGAAGAGCGGCCGGCCCAGAACGCCAAGTGATCGGAGCACGGCGGCGTCACTCGGACGGAGGCCTCAGTTCGGTGCGGAGTCCGCCGTTACGTATACGCAGTGTGTGTGCGACGCGCGCTAAAGTCCAACGTAGACTGAAACGCGATACGTGGGCGCGCTGCCATTTATACACCAAAGGCCCCCAAGATAAAGAAGAAAAGCTGGCAAAAGACACAAGCACCACAGCAAGGAGCAGACGGAAAACGGCGAAAAAAATAGCTAGGGAAAAACAACACACAGAAGCTGCTGCACTGGGAACTTTGTGACCCGATTCGATGGGCAACCTGCCCACATGCGCGAGCGAGCTTTTCCTTTTCAATTTCGCCATTTTCGAGGGCGGAAAATGCACTGCACTTTGCTCTCCCCCTCTCAATCTCTCTTCGCGGCTCTCTCAGCGCTGGCAGAGTAAAACTATTCGCTTTGCTTACGAATTAGAGCACAAAACAGAAAGCCAACCAAAACAGAGCGGCAAGCCGAAAGGAATCTAGAACGTGGCGTTACTTCTAAATGGGCGAGAGATTGGCAATTCCCAGAGAGAATTTGAGCCACAGAGAGCCTGAGTGCGGAACACATTTTCCGCCAGAGTCCCGCTTGGGGGTTTCCCACGTTCGCTGTGTGAATGAGGTGAGGTATGTGTTGTGTATAGGCTCGATTTATCGATGTCCGGGCCACGAATTTCCAACAGCGTGCGAAAAACCATAGCACACTTTCCGGCGAACTCGTGGTGCACCACTCTGTGAAGGGATGTTTCCGCTTATGAGTCTCCCGCGAACCTGTGGCATTCGGCCAGCCCAACTTTAGATGACCGATAAGCCGCAAAGCAGACTGATAACCACGGAGGTGAACTTCTCGAAGAGCAGGTGCACTTTCAGGCTGACTAATTGCAATTCTTCCAAAGACTTCCAATTTGAAGCTAGTTATTCAAAGGGAGTTTCTAAAACTAAACAAATTTATCGGACCATATGTATATCTTATTTATGATTGCTTAAAATAAATGGATATGCAGATGTCTTCGACGGCGGTGACACATACCAATTATTTTGAAACTGTATTTAAGTAAAATGTTTAATTTTGCATCTTAATAATTGTAAATATGAATATATGTACAATAGTGCATATAAAATAGGAAGGGGCTTTGTTTGACAGGTACATTCTTGAAATAGTGGGTTTTTTCTCTCTCACAAGAAATGGTAGTTAGTGGTTTTAAAATCCTGTAAAAATAATTTTTGAAATGCCTTTACCATCCCCTTATCAATTATTGGGTTTAAATTACGTGACCCTTGTGCCGCTGGCCACCCACTGCGCATCCGCGGCATTCGCTCTCTGGCTCTTTACCCAAGTGCACGTGTTTGTTGCGGTTTTTGCATGCCTGGCCAAAGAGGAAAGCCCTCAAAATATTTGTGGGCGAGCTTGGAAAAAACGTAAACAAAGTTTTGTGCGCACGCAACGAAGGAACAGAGTGGGGTAGGATGTGCTCCGTGTTGGTCCTTGTCAGGGGTGTTTCTGCTATTGATTGCGTAGACGACAAACAGGGTGTTGCTTAAGCAGTCTTTACTATGGTATACAATTTAAAAGTAGTCAACCAACAAAAGAAGCCCGTCGGGGCGACATACGACGATGACGAAGGACTAGCCGAACCAGTGGGCACCCATACAGTCGCGTGTCCACTCAGTCTGGCAGACCCAGCACCACTCGAATCCGCAGCCAGCGCGTGTGCAGACCATGTGCATACAGCCGCCTGGTAGAGGGTATGAAAATGTTACAAATTGCGTCTTGGGTATGCTTGTCTCGATGCTTGTCCAACTCACCATCTCGCTCCGTAGGGGTTCGGCATTTTGGACAGGGTTTGGTACTGACTTTAATGGTGACATTGCTGGCCTCCTCCCATCGCGCCTCGGCAGCTCGCTAAAAAAATCACATTGTTATACAATGACTAAGCCGCATAAGAACCAACTCACATTGGGGTCCACGGTGTACTCGCAAGAGTTTTGGGCACTGGTGGCTGTCCCCTCGGGCAGACACTCCCCGATATGGTAGCCCTGCAGGCAATTGCGGCAGAACACGTAGCCACAGCCGTTCTGGCAGGTCACCTTGCGACAATCTGGTTCTACCAAGAGTCCCATGCCGCAGCCTGGCTGGGGACAGAGTACTCCACCTGCCTGTAGGACATACTCCTCGGTGGCGAATCTCTGGTAGCGTTCGTACTCCTCGCGTGTCAGCAGCTTGAAGTGATGGATCTCCTCGATGAACGAGTGCTCGCAGCCTGCGGGACAGGGCAAGGTGTAGCCAAAGTCCGGATGCGGCATAAACTGACGCTCTCCTAACCGGGAACGGCAATAATGGCGGAAGCAGTCGATGCAGGTGACGTGCTGCGATGCGCATGGGAAAACCAAAACGGTATCACTGCGGAAGTGAAAGGTTGATTATATCAGAATATATTTAATTGGCAAATACAATAATATTATTATTATTATTGAAGAGATTCAATATTGCTTATTGCATAATTACCTCACATCTGTGCAAGCCAGGCAAGGGACGTTCTTGATGTTATTTTTGATAAGGTTCAAGGGAGCTGCAAAGTCCTTCTCCCCGCCGGAAACATGCTCCGCACACTTGAAGAAGAACTCGGCGAATGGTGGATCGCCAGCCTCGTTGTCCACGCAGGCCACCTCCAGACTTTCGCAATGACCGGGAATTCTACGCGACTTCAAGACATCATCCCAACACTCAGGATCACGATGGACAGTAAATGCGCCGCCCTTGCATAGAGCGCAGCGCACACGAAGTTTTCCGTTACACAGCTTATCACATTGGCTACAATGCACAAAGAAATGCGCCTTGGCACGGACTCGTTCTAGAGAGAATACGTCGGGATAACAAGGGGTTTGGATTCGAAAAAACAAGTTGTGGCCTACCTTCATCGGTTATATTTAAACGCTCTTCGCTTTCAAGCTGCAAGTCCAACAGAGTTTCATTTAGCGGCTTGGAGGCTTCTTCACTCAGCGAAGGTTCCTCCTCCTCCAAAGTGGCCGACTGGATTTTTTGGCGCTGCACGGGCGGTCGCAAACGAATGGCATGCAGAATACTTTGCTGACCCAAATCACATTGCTACTAAAAGTTCGCAAAAGTTGACTTCATGTAGGAGATACGTCCAAGAAACTTCTTACCTCTATAGTTGTGGCATCACTTAGTTCCTTACCGGCAAATATGATCTTTAGATCATCCGGCTGAAGTCCTAATTGTGGGGCCACAAGTTCCTTTACGTTCTTAATATCCCACTGGGGCTCTAGATTAACCGTCAGCGTTTTGCCCGTGTTCGTTTTTACATAAATACTCAGCGTGTGGGTTAGCGTTTTTCCTCCAAATTGCAGCAGCTCCAACATTTTGCGTACAAAAGAGGCAATAAATTTAAAAATAAAACTCATTTGTTATCAGCTGGTCGGAGGTCTGCTTTTAGAGCAGTTTGTGAAGTTCAGTGTTGCAAATCGTGGTTTACTTACGCGCTGCCAAACACCAGCTGGCAGCCATTCGCAGGAAAGCGCGGACACGCAGAAAGCGCACAATTGAAAAAAAGTTTTGTGAAAATATAAATGTAAGAGTTGAATGGAAATGTCAGGCTTAACTTACAGAGAAATCAATGGCGACCTATTTAACTGCCAAAGTGATTATTCCATGTGCCACTGCGTGGCTGCCGATTTGCGAATGGGCAGAGGAATAGCTGTAAAGTTTCGGTAGGTAATGGTTTAGTGTTTTTCATAAAAATTTTAAACATTAACTATGATTTCTTGAAATGAGCAATTAGGATGTACATTTTTCGTTCTTTAGCAATAAATTTGGACAGTTGTTGAATCTGCAGAGACAAAATGTTCAGCCAGGCGGAGTGGCCATCCTTCAGGACCAGCAGCGATATATTTACTATCTGGTCACCAAGAAATCCAGCTGGGGAAAGCCCACCTACGAACTTCTCCAGAGTTCCTTGATCGCCATGCGAAAGCACATGGTATGTAGGTTTTCCTATCATCGTTTTAGAGTTAAGTATACCAAATACCATTCGCAGATCTCCCACCAAGTACCCAAGCTAGCCATGCCCCGCATTGGATGCGGTTTGGATGGCCTGAAGTGGCCCAAAGTTAAGGAAATTATTTGCCAGGTTTTTCAAGGGGACGCTGTGGAGCTGGTCGTTTATAATTATGTTGCTAAAAACTAAACAGCACATATGAAACAGAACAATTCCATTATTTTCCCTGTGGCGGCACAAAATTGTAGACAACAATCTCCAGCGGTTCTTGGCCAAAGACGTATTCGAGGACTCCGCTGACCTTTTCCCATTCCAATCCATCAATTCCGCAGCCAATTTTTGGGATGGCAAGCTTATCCACATTGTTTTTGCGCTAATTTATGAACCAAAAAGTATAGGTCTTATTAATATTACTTGTTTAAGAATCATATATATAAAAAAGAAGGGATAAATCCCATTCAAAAAAGATATGTAAAGCATGTATTTACCATATGCTCTCGCATCTGCTCCAAAGATGCTTGTACCGATTCGTAGGTGGGCTTTCCCCAGCTCTGAGGCTTGGTCACCAGGTAGTAAATGTATCGCTGGTCTTCCTTCAGCACCGCCACATCTCCACTGCCCACTTGTTGGGATCGCAGTTCGTCCAACCTTCCGAAGACTTTCTTGAACTGTACGGCAATCCCAGCTCCCATCGCAAGATCGGCGCCCACACAGTGCGCCAAGGAATAGTTCTTGGGGGCGGAGAACAGATCTCCATCCACCTCACTTAAGGTGTACTGAGGTTTGGATGACATGCCGACGACAAAAGCCCGCCGAAAAGCGCCACGTAGTTCTAGAAGTTTGGGAGAGTACATATTGGGTTAATAAAGATATTTAGATCTGTCGTTTTTTGGGTAAAAGGCAGCTACTAGACCAATTTTAAATCTCACGATATTTCTAGACAATGTTTAGAAGAATACAAGAATCATTAAATGTACATACGTAGTAAAACTCCAATATTTGGTTAATCACCTCTCGAGGCCATGTTTTATTTATTAATACATTAAATACAGTATAAATACCCACATATATAAATTTTGTGTGCTATAAAAAGCTCTTAGGTTTAACGTTCTTATAAACTATATAAGTATTTGGTGCATTCGGTGCCACAAGTCCCAAGTAAAACCATTTCGAGTGTCAAACAAAGTTGGCTATATATAGTTTTCCATTTTCGTTCCATTAAAAGGGAGTCTTTTCGCGATGGAGCGAACTCCTCGATCCGCTGACGGACCTCGATGGCAAATGGATGGTCTTCATGTGCCGGCAGGTGGGACAAACCACGTTCAACGTGTCCTTAACCATTTGTGGCGGAGTGTAGAAGAAGGCAATGATGTCCACGCTGTCCTCGGCGAAAACCAGATCCAGCAGACTCCGCACACGCAGCCAATCTAAACGGTCGATGCCGCATCCAAGTCTGGGAATGGCCAACTTGGTCACTCCGTGCTCGCGCTGTAAGAGGAAAGTGAGATGGTATTTGATTTCAGGTAACCAGTGGTAATACATTCTGATGACCTTGATAACTATGTTAACCCTTTCTCTTTATTTTAGTAATGCAGATTTGGTATGTTAGTCCTTAAAGATACAATTCCTTACCATATGTTCCCGCATGGCCAGCAACGCGTAGTAGAGAGCTGTGTAAGTGCACTTTTCATGGCTGCGCTCCTTGGTCACCAGGTTGTAGATATATCGACCATCTTGCTCCAGCACTGCCACATTCCCGGTGTGCTTGTGTTGACGCTTCAGTTCATCCACTTGGCCGAATTTGCAGCGGAATTGCAGATTTATGCCCGCGCACATCGCGAAATCCGCACTGACGGAGTGCACCAAGGCATAGTTCTCCGGTGCACTGAACAGGTTCCCCCTGGCCTCCGTAATCTGACACTTGGGAGCAGCCAGCTGTGGATAATCTGAGTATTAACCTTTTGTTCTTTGCTTATACACCATGTTGAATGGCTCACCTCCTTGGACATGTCTTCGTGCTCACAGATGAGTATCTCGATGGGATACTCGCTCTGGTAGAAGGTCTGCTGCAGCAGACGCTTTACTTGTTTCCAGTCAAGGCCATCGTGGCCGCAGCAGATTCGGGGCATAGCCACTTTGGTGATCTCGTGGTTGCGCTGCAGAGACAGTATAGTGAGGATTGCCCTATACACTATTGTCAAAAGCTTGGACTTGGTGACAGAGGCTCTATCATTAAAGAAACTTTCAAACCGTTTCTAAAAAGGGTTTAAGTACAATTCTGTTCCGAGGGCTAATATATTTCTATTTGACGGACAGACGGACATAGCCAAATTGACTCGCCTAGTGATCCTGATCAGGAATATATGTATATGAATATATAAAAGGGTCGGAAATATAACACAACATAACATGAAAAACTTTTTAAGGAATCTAGTCAACGAGTAACGGGTATAAAAACTTTTGTATAAATCTTTTATAAAAATCTTAAGAAACTGACTACTTTCTCCTTACTCAATTACCATTAAACCCAAACATAATATTTTACAAAGGAAAATTGCCGTTAAGATGAGAAGACCATTTGCCCGATAACTTCTGTATCCCAAAGTCCAAAAAAATTAACTGCATGCATATATCTCGAGATTGTTTTTTGACTAACATTTGGTTGACAAAAGACGTGAACTGTTTGAGATACTCACTGTATCTCAATGTACAAATAAATTAACTGTAAATTGACGAGGGCAGCGCCAAAGAAACCCGTTTCCAAGCGTCGAATTGTATTTATTCTTTAGGGGAAATGTCACTTTTTTACCGGGGAAACCCCCACTCCACCACCAAGAGGCACTCCAAGAGCACTCACCATATGTTCCCGCATGCAGATCAAAGCTGACTGGACATCGTCATACGTGCTGGCTTCGTAGAGACTCGACTTGGTCACCAGATAGTATATGAATCGGGCATTATGCTCCAGAACGGCACAGTTGCCTCTGGAAACTCTTCTTTGCCGTAGTTCATCCACATCCCCGTAGATCAGGGCGAACTGCCAGGCGAGAGTTCCCCGTTCCGCGGTGAAGGATGACTCCACGGCATGGGCCAAGGAATGGGTCTGCGGTGCGTGGAATATGTCCAGCTTGGACTCCACTATCTTCACATTCGCCATGGCACTCTACACTCTGTATTCAGTATTATATATTCAACTGCAATTAGGCGGAAATTAATCTGATTGCCAGCCGAAACAGAAGCTCTCAATGCCAAAAATTATGTTCGTACTTACGTGCACGCAGCGCTGGAAACTTTCACGTCGAGGTCGAAACTCGCGATAAAAACTTTTTCGGCTTCGGAATGGTTTTGACTCTGTGTTTTGGTTCTGCACAGAAACCTGCACAAAACCAGAATGAAAACAAAGCTATTAACGGATTCTGAACAGTAAGCGGCTAGTTGGTAGCTTGTTTATTTTGGCGATTCGCCGATTTCCCACTCCCGATTCACAATGCCGTAGTGGATTACTAATGAATCGACTGCCTCGGCCGGCGGTCTGCAGCGGAATGCGCCATCGGAGCTCGATGTGGATGTGGGCACGGGATTGTTATGGTTATGGGTGAAGCGACGTGCCGGGCGAAAGCCCAGCGAGAATCTTCGAGCCTCAGTGACAACATTTCGCCCAGAGCCGCTGCCGCAGGGGGTTCAAAAAATTAATGATTGCACAGTGAAAAAACACATCATTTTCCACTTCATACTCAGTGACTTGAAGTGGAACAAGTTATTATTTTATATGTATGTATGTATATATGATTATTATATTATTGTGTTTGGTGTTTTGTTAGAAAAATTAATTTTTCTTTTGTTTGCGGAGTTAGTTGCACGATTAGATCGATTGGGTTTTTCGAATGGGATCATGTTTTCAGATCTAGAAATACTAAAATATGGTCGAAACTCATAGAAACTCATTGCATAAAGAAATGTGTTTGAAAGTTTACTTCTAAAGTATCATCATTTTGGACTAAATACAAAATGCTGTTTTTAGCTAACTTTACAGAATATAACAAACACTAAAACTCCATTTTTGAATAACTTTATAAAAGAGAAGCATGGTTTAAAAAACTATTTTTTTCTAAGATGATCTTTGATTTAATAATTATGAGATATATTCTATAAAACAGCAGTTCACGTAGCCAAAATACAGAAAATGCACTGAAATTTTATATTGGTCACTTGTTATAAAATTTGACTGAACTTTTTGGTTAAAAAACGTCCACTAGCAGGCATGACAATCCACTGAATCATAACGACGATAGTGTTGATGATTGGTGGCGCTGATGATGACATACATGTGCTAGCAAGTGTGAGTTGATGTTGATACTGCTTTGTTTGTTTGTTTCAGCGACAAGTTGACTTGGCATCGCCCAAAATCGTCAAAGCCGCTGTAACAGCCAATTAAGAACTTGTGCAGGCTTTTGATAGCGTTTTATAGATTAATGACGACGGATCGTTACCGATCGGAGCACCTGTATTCCAATCTGTACCTGAGCGTGGGCCGCTGTCAAAGGTAATCGGCGCCCATGCGCTAAATAGGGATCGTATACCGACTACATTGCATGTATAAATATAAATATGACTTAAATTATTCGTTAATTAAATGGCAGGTGAAATACAAAACACCGACACACCACCATACACACAAACACCGAACAAATAACCATATTAAGTGATAAGTTCTATTCTAAAATAAACAAAACAAACAAAACAGGCAGCAGAGCGGCAGGTGAAAACTTTAAATTTTTTGTCGATTGCTTACTCTCGCTTGTAGATGAAAATACATATTTGCTTTACTAGTTAATAAAGAACAAATTATTACCAACAAATAGAGAGGCTTTGAGCATCTATTATAAATAACACGAAAACGTAGTTTTACATTAACATTCTACAACAAATATTTAAATTTACTTAATGAAATGATTTTATAAGTGTTCATAAAGACTGACAAATTTGTAGACCAAAGTAAGCGTCTGGGTTTTTAAAGGGCGTTATATTTGTAAAGAAACTATACAAAAAAGTATTTATATTGCCATGTTTCTATATTATTGAGCATATTCTTTTAAATGCTATAGAAGCTTATGTCTCAATTGGAATGACTAGGCGCCAAGATGCGTGGGTGGTTGTCTCGGCTAATCGCTACTACGTCATCTTAGAATGCCACCAATTATTTTGCAGCTTTTTGCGAAAAATAATAAAAATAAAAGCAGCCAAAACAAATCAATTGCTCATGCTTGAATTTCCTAAATTTCTTTATAAACGCAGTGATTTTTAAGTACTTAGTTTAATAGAATTTAGCAGTTAAACATGACACTTTTCATTTGTAACTTTTTTACGCATGTCCCGCGGCAGCTTTGAGCGAATTGTTTCATTGAAATTTCGACTTCGCTTTTCCTCCCGATGGGAGGGCACCTTGTGAGGAAAAGCGATAGCTGCGAACGATGCCAGTTCACGGCAGTTCAGCTTGTCGCCTCGAACGATAAAGACGACCGATCCGGAGAGCTATAATATAGCTTTATAACACAAAAGTGGCGCTATTTGCTGCTGTGGCTGCTGTTGTTGTTGTTGCTTTGTTTGTTGTGCTTATTACGTAAATTGCGTGTTTGTTTGTTAGTTGATTTTAATACTTTACGTAGAAGTGAATTTGTTAGTTGACGACCCGCCAGATTTGTTTTCTTCTGGGCAATTAAACTGCGCGCGAGTAAATCTCCCCGAGAAAACACGAGAAGCGTGTGAGTCACTTGAGAATTAGAGAATAACTAAAAAAGTGCAAGCGAAAAAAAGCAAGCACAGCTCAGCTGATTCTGATTGGGACTCTTACTCCTCTCTATCTCTCTCACCGTCCGTTACGCTACGTAACAAATACGTATACGTAATAAATACTTGCAGTCGCAGATTCTCTCTGTTTTTGCCTCTCTTTCTCTTCTTTTCTGTTGTGGTTAGCTTTTCATTGGTTACGTTACCTTATTTGCCGACATGACTGCGTTGACATTGCTACGACGATCGGTTACGGCGGTCAGCTGCGATGCTTACGCCCACGTTCGCGTTACGAATTGGCGGTTTCTGCCACAGCTTCAAAGGCGCCAATTGCAGTTGCACGTAGGTGGGCGACATGCTGCTGCACTTTCGGCCAGCAAAACAACAGCAACATCAGCTGCTGCAGTGCCAAATGGCTATGCTAATGTTGGCGGTAAGTTCAAAAGCTCCATTTATGCAAATAGCGCGGGCACTCGGTAATTTATGATGCGGAGAAGATCGGAATCATTTAAAATAAACAATAGAAAACTAGAAAACTAGGTAGAATCGTAGTAGATTATAATTGCATGTCGATGATTAAGTACAAATTTTAAATTGAATTTTAAAATTAACTAATAATTTGAAAGTCATTATAAAGATGTCTGACTAAATCGTAGTTGCCATTATTAAGGCATAGGAAAATAAAATCAAAGAGTCAATCTTTCGACCTTACGTTTATTAGTTTCAACTGAAATGAAATTATATTTTTAAATACGTTTGTGTTAAAGCCCATGACAACTTTTGTCTCAAATGTTTGTTTGGCCTTATTTGTGGTTCTCAGTTTTCATATTTCAGCCGGTTTTTGCAAACATTTTCTCAAATTGACTCCCACACGCCTGGGTAACGAATTTCTATATGTATCTTTATAATTAAAACAAATGCTTCTCCTTTGTCAACTCAGCGAATCCCCAAAAATAATATGGCCAGGCAGACAAGTGGGTATTTTATAATGAAATGGGGGACAGGCCTTTAATTTACGATAAAAACAATAAATAAAACCGAGTGGCACTGGGAATGGAGGCGGGTCTTAGTCTGCCTTGCATTTATTACTAATCACAATTTAATAGCCTCATTGAAAGCTTATTAAGAACTCATTCCTCCTTTTTATTGCAGAAAGTGAAGCACAATTTAACAACTGGTTTCACTTCGATTGCCCTTTTATCAACATAACACCCGCTCCAAAAGAGCGGATCGATCGATCATTTTTCTGCTATTACTCAAAAAAGGTGATAATTAGCGCACCGAATCGGTCATAAAACGTGTTTAGCCAAATCGAGCACTTGTTGCTCTTTATTATTACCTAATGTACTCGTTTACCCCAGATTGATAAGGGTCTGTTCCCCAAAGCTCTACAAATGTATAGGCTAAACCTGATATGATAAATGGCCCCTGATCAGGCCAGAAATCCTATTATAACTGGTATATATAATATTAAATAATTAGCAGATGGGGTGTTTGCTATTTTTGCATCATTGAAAAAGTGAACGAAGTTGTGCTCCATTTGAAGCGAAAATGAGTCAAGTTTTGTTGGGAAGCAAAGTTGGTTATTCTCGAGATTGCTGTTGATGTCAGGTCTAAGCAACATACATAGATGTTTAGTAATATAAAAGGGGTCATTGTTATCGTTTTAATTCGTTTTCAATCTCATCAGACTTTAATGGTTAAAAACTAATGGCGTACAACAACTACTGGCTAATGTAATATGTAGTAAAATTTTGTACCTTAGGATTTAAGTTATTTTCCATACTGCATTATTATTTTGTGGCCCATTTAATTTTTTCTGAGTGGTGAGACTGGGTTTTGATAAGATAATGCTCGTAAACCATCAACTTAATTGGGGCCTTAGCTGCGAGTTTGTATGTATGCCAAGTGCCCATCTGTCACTCTCACTTTCATTGTGTAAGGTCAACAAAATTATGGGGATTAAATAGAAATACATCCAACCCCTTCCCAACACTCCCCCTTTTCGTAAGCCACCAAGTAAATGAACTGAAATTGAAATGCCCTAGACCTCTCTTCCAACTTGATCACTTGCCATTCATTTGAACACATAAATTTCTACGTACAGAGATAATTTTCACAAGTTCAAGGTCATTACCAGGCACACACAGATACTCAGCCCACACAGCCAAGCGCAAATAACTTGAAATACGCACACACAAATAATAAATAAGCTAGTGAATAAATAATGTGTGTATATAGACCGCGAGCCCCCTATAATAGAAAAAAGGCAGAGACGGCACCGAAAGAAATAAGTAAAATAAAAATATAAACACGTTACACGCGCTAGACTTTTTTGAGAGATGGCGATTCCATACATATATACCTACTATATAAGGCTGAGAAACCCAGTAGAAACCCGACCAAACATAATGCTGATAAGCATATTCGCCCCTAGAATTTCGGGTTTGCCAAAAAGAATAAATAAACAATAGCAGATAGAGCATATATATAAATATGGAGCCCCTCCATGGGTTGTTTGCCACCGCCGTCTCATGGTTTTAGTATGGGTGAGAGATTGCCAGAACAATTAGAAGTCCGCTTCGGTCGCCTCAACACTTCGCATTTTGAACACTTTCCGTTCCGTTCGCCTCCAGTCGCTCATACGCCGCGTATCCGAAAGCACACGTTCCGCTCTTTGAGACTGGTACAGTTCCAAATTCTAAAGTGAACCCAACCCTTTTGTAGGCTCTTTCACCACACACCGCACCATGTCCTCTGCTGCTCCGAAACTGGTGGCCGTTGCCGAGTCGCGTCGTTTCATGATCGACTGCTTCAAGGCGGTGAAGGTGCCTCAGGCGCATGCCGAAGCCCAGGCGGATCTCCTGGTGGCCGCGGACCATCGGGGACACTTCAGCCATGGAATGAACCGCCTCGAGATGTACATCAACGATCTGGCCATCAACTCCACGGACGGAGCGGCTGTGCCTAAGATCCTGAAGGAAACCCCGGCCACCGCCTGGGTGGATGGACTGAATGGACTTGGCGCCGTGGTGGGCAACTATTGCATGGATTTGGCCATCAAGAAGGCCAAGACTGTGGGAGTGGGCTGGGTTTGTGCCAAGGGATCGAACCACTATGGCATGGCTGGTTGGTATGCCATCAGGGCCATGGATCAGGGCTTGGTGGGCATGTCCATGACCAATACCTCGCCGCTGATGGCGCCCACACGCGCCAAGGAGGCTGCTCTGGGCACCAATCCCTTGTCTCTGGGTGCTAATGCCACCAACGGTGATAAGTTCCTGCTGGACATGGCCACCACCGCCGTGGCCGTGGGGAAGATCGAGATCCAGCGCAGGAAGGGAGCTCCTCTGCCCGACGGATGGGCTCAGGATCCCAGTGGTGCAGTGACCAACGATGCTGAACTGGGTTTCAGCACTGGGTGCCTCATGCCCTTGGGAGGATCTGAGCTGACCTCCGGCTACAAGGGTTATGGCCTTGGTGCCATGGTAGACATTCTGTCGGGCGTCATGGCCGGAGCTAACTACTCCACTCAGGTGCGGAAGTGGACACATGCTGGCGCCGATTCTGCAGCTGATCTCGGCCAGGTATTCATCGCCGTGGATCCCAACTGCTTTGCACCCAACTTCGAGGAGCGCATGACCGATTTCAACTCCCGCCTGCGGGGCGCTACCCCGGTAAGAATATGCAAAATCAAATAAAAGTATATAGTCGAGTTGCTCGACTATCAGATATCCGTTACTGAACTAGAACTAGAACAGTTTTCCTCAGTTTTTTGGCGTTAGAGTGCGCGTAGCCAAAATAATGCGAAAAAACTAAAAAATTTCTAACAGCGAGGCTACGTCCATAGAATCCGAAACCTTTATAGTTCCCGAGACTTAAGCATTCATACGGCCAGTTAGAAAACTCAACAAGTGATCCTGATGAAGAATACTTTGTAGGGTCGAAAACACTTGGCTCCGAAAAACTGTTACATACATTTCAACAAATTTAGTATACCCCTTTAATCTATGAGTAACGGGCATAATACCCATCCTTAAGGTGTTTCAGATAATATTTAAAACTTCAAGAAATACTTAAGTTAATATAAAAGAGCTTGAAATATGAGTAAAATTGTCCATTTCCCGGGGAAAAGAGCACTTAATAATCTTATCAAAAATACATTCATATTATGTACATATGTATATGTGTAAAGAATAGGTACCAGCACTTCCCTCACCATAATCTTAACCTCTTTAAATGCGTTGAGAATGAACGAATTGCGAACCAAAAATTATAGTTTCTAGATATATTAATTCTATAAGTATTTCCATGAATATCGGTACGTTTTCTTGTTTTCTTACTCGATTTATAAATTTGCAACAATTTGTTTATTTATTCCTAATTTAAACATTTCAATTTATAGACCGATCCCAGCAAGCCCGTTTTGCTGGCTGGAGACAAGGAGAAGATTGGAATGGCTGATGTCGATGCCGCCGGCGGCATCCAGTATCTGGAGAATCAGTTGAAGACCTGCGCCAACCTGGCAGAAAAACTGAAGATCAAGCCCCTGAGCTTTGTTTAAGCCAGTGGTGGAATTGGTGGACTTATGTATATTAGGGAGCCAAGCATACTCATAGCCATATGTTGTGGACCAAAGCACTATGTTACTTTACACTGAGAGAAATATTGATATTTGCAGCAGTTCGATTTGCACTGGTGCTGATTTAATGCTTGTTACATATCTCCTTGTTGCACTTAAAACATATTCTTAGTTCTCTAAAAGACTGTCGTTACTCTTTTTTTTTAGTTATAACTACGCAGGCTTTGGGAAACGTTTAAATTCGAAAGGCTAAAAATCGAATTAACTAAAATCATGAGTTTCGACATTCTTTTGTTGAATTAGTAATATTTACTAGAGTAAAGACTTGCAGTTTGCACATTTAATATAAGTAAAAAGGCCTCTAAATTGTTGTTCAAAACAAAAACTGTTGTAAAATATACATATTCCTTCTGTCACTTTGAGATACCCATGCTGTGTTCAGCAATTTTGGAACTATTAAAATTACTCTGACAAACAAAAATTTGTTAGTATAGCGCTTTTATTGGTATTGCAAACAAGGTGAATATAATTATTATACCAACTATTATTTATTTTAATTCAGATTTGAAATTTAATATAACTTTGTAGGCGTGTCCCAAATATATTTAAAAATCCAGCACCACCTCTTTCAAAGTGACTTCGGCCTCCCACTTGGCCTCCTTGTGTGCCGTTGGTGACTTCACCACCTTCCTGGACCTGAATTCCTGGCACTTTGTCTCGAAAAGTTTGGGTGGCACGGGTTGAGTTGGCGATGAAACATGCATGGCGGTTCGCAGCTCTTCCGGATCCTCGGTGACACTCATGGATTTGATAAAGTCAATCAGGCGCTGGTTGTCCTCCGTGAGGCGACGCTTCTCCTCCAGCATCAGCAGGTTTTGGGCCTCGGCCATTGCCTGGCGACGCCAGAAGTTTTTCAGGCTTCTGTTTAGCTCCACTAGTTCCTCCTCGGTCATGTCCACGTGATCCTTCATGTTGAGGGTCTGGAGCTTGAAATTCTCGTCAACCTCCACCTCGGTTTCGTCGAATACCTCGCCGCCGAGGATTACCTTCTCCGATTCGGTTTGCAGTTTCCTGCAGGTGATCGACAGGGCCAGGAGAAGTTCCCCACTTTTCACATGCTTCTCCATTTGCTTGAATAATATATCAAATTATAAGTAAGATATAAATGAGTAATAGTGCTAGGGATAAGGGTTCACCTTGGTCAACTCGTAGCACTCGCCGGTCAGGATGCGCAACTTCTCGTGGGTGATCTCGCGATCCATCTCCTGGTTGAGTTCGATCTTCTTGCGCACGTTGGTGAAGTACTGGAACTCCAGGCGGAGATCGTTGAGCGTGGAGTTGTTCTCCGCATCCATGCGAACCATTTCTCGCTGCAGTTCCGCCTGCATGTTGATGTACTTGGACTCCTCGGCATTTAGCTTGCGTGACTCCTCCATGAAAGCCGCCTGCCTCTCCGTCAGCCAGTGGATCTTCTCGTACTTGTGGGCATCCAGTTCGGTGCTCCTCAGAGACTCCACAAAGTCATTCAGTTGCTGCTGCATGTGCGTCATCCGGCGGGCAATCTGATCTCGAATCTTGAATCTGTTCTCAATCTCTGTATTCACACGGTCATCGCGCTGTTCCAGGTAGATGGTGTAATCCTCCTTAAGCTGATCCCGGGTGGTGATGTTGGTGGCATGGATTATGTTCTCCGAGTTCGTTTTCATGGCTTCCACCTCCTCGGTTCGCCGGCGGACCTCCTCATAGTAATCCCTCAGCATCTCGTCCGCCTGCTGGTCATACATGCTCTTCACCCCGCCCAACATCACGTGGAAGCAGTCGCGGATGTGGTCAATCAGCTCCACCGTCTTGCTGTAGCAGCGCACGTGCTGATCCTGCGTCTGCGACATGTCGTCCAGAAGCATCTTGATGTGGTCATTCTTGGCCTGAATGATTCGCTCCGAGCGCTCGCCCCACGCCGTCATCTCCTCGTTCAGCTCCTTGATCTTGATCTCGCGGCACATCTCGTGCCACTCCTCGTTGCCCTTCTCCTCCATGCGCTTGCCCATCTCCAGCTCACGCATCAGGGCATCCTGGAAGGATCATGGGATCATTAGAAATAAAGTGTGCCAAATTCAAGTACAGTCTTTAATTAATTTTAATTTTGAAATTCGGATTAGCCAGAATTAGAATATTGGGTTATGGTAAAAATAGTAGGACGGATATTGAAAGAAACGGATCATTGTAGAAGGGTTTGCTCAAAATATCCTTGCGTTTCAAATTGTATTAAATATATTTATATAAATAATTTATATTTAAATCTCTAAAATGTAATCTAGCACCTAAAAGGTGCTTAATGTACGAGCATTTTACACCCAGGATCCATTAAAGTTCAGAAAAGAAAGTCGGTTGAACCCACCCGCATGATGAGCCGCTTCTCGTCGATCTGAGCCTGTCGCTTGGCCTCCTTCTTGGCGGCCTTCTTCTGAGCCTTGGTTAGTTTAGGCGGTCCTTGTGGCTCCGGCTCCTCCTCCATTTCTTGGAGGTAATTTTCCGAAATACGCGTCAAGCGTGCCAAAATTTCAGCCATTTCGCTGATGTGTATTAGTAGTTGAACCGAAGGCGTAAATCAATAGTAGAATTTGTGGAAAATCGGTTGGGGGGCTAAATTGAATTTGAATTGTGTGCCTGTTTGAAAGCTGAATCGAAGTTTTTCTCACAGCTTTCAACGGGCGAATTCCAACACTGGATACCAGCTTTTTAACGGCTTTTCGCACAGCATCTGAAGCTTTAACGCCCGACAGTGATTTCCTCAGTTGACTCTCAAAGCTTGGCTCGCGAGGTTGTTTCTACCGCCGCGACTCCGGGATTCCCCAAAAACGGTTCCCTTCCGGGTAGTTGAAGCCTGGCTGGCTTGCTCACTGAAGGCACGCCACATCGTCCTGTGTGTGTGTGTGTATGTGCGTGTGTACTTGTGTGTTGCGGTCCTTTTTCCCGGCAGGCAGTGCCTTGTAAACAAAAATAACTCTGCTGCCGAGGCGAAGTTGCCACCGAGGGTGGTTACAACCCCCAAATCTGAAACATCCGACGACAAAGGCAACTACAAAGCTCCGCGCAGGATAAGTGGCAAGGGCACTCCTGGCTGCCAACTTGTTCGGGGTTGCAGACAGTCGGCAAACAAGCTGCGAATGCGACTTTAAACGTCCATAAACATTCAGCCAGAAAACGAAAATAAAAAGCAAATTAACTGGACATCGAAGTACCTCGCATCTCGTATCTGCAAGTGGAACTGTTACTGTATCTGTATCTATTCGTGAGCGGTGAAAATGAGCGAATCCGGTGGCTATCAGAAAATGCCGCCCGGCTGGGACTGCAAATACGATCAAGCAACTGGAAACTGGTGAGTTGCATGTGAAGAGCCCGACGTCATAAATATTTATGCATCCATTAACCACAATGTCGTGAAATGCGGACTCTACTGGGAGATGTGGTGGCCAGTAGGGGAAAAGGGGTTCCACTGGTTTGGTTGCCACGGGAGGCAACTGATGAATTTGCGTGCCATCGTTGCCTTGGGGCGGGTATATCGGTGGGCGGAGGAAAATAATTGGGTGGTGGTGGATGTATGTAGGGGCCTTGGGGGCTTAGGCCGTACTGAATGCCACGGTGTTTTTAAAACGCTTTAAAATGGGCGGTGGGTGTCCGGTTGGGGTGGTGTTTGCCATGTCTGACCTTTTCAGGATAAGGAAATTATTGTAGAGTAAGAATAATTAGAAAAGTTAGTTTTTATTATTTGTTATTCAAGATCCTGAGTTTCAAAAACGTTACTGCCTAAAGTTGTTCATGTTAATAAAATACACCGTGACGGCTTTAATTTAGCTTCACTTAACATGACATTTTTGAAATTTTGGCAGTATATTTAATTTATATTTACATATGTATATATGTATATTTAATATTTATAATTTTAAATTATCAAATTCATTAAATATACCTTGATTTTCGCTTTTCAAATATATATTTATAATTTTAAATTATCAAATTTATTAAATATACCTTGATTTATATTTTCGCTTTTTATTTGACTTGCGCTGCTCCGAGTGAACTCAAAAACTGTTTAAAATTTTAATTTATATTTTTGATATGTGAAGCAATTTTTCATGGATATTGTAAATTCATTAAAAATCCCTTTATTTTATACTTCATTCCGCTATATTAAGCTCTAAAGACTCCCCGCCCGAGTGGGTACCATTTCCCTGTGGACTACTTAGGGCTCCTCAGCCACTCCAATTGGCCTCGTTTCAGCGGCATAAATTGTGTCACTTCCGCGTCGTCAGATGCCAGCGGGGTCTTTAACTTATCCTTAGCTGAACTCACATGCATATATGTTTTTCATTAAGCTATATCTCAACCCCTTATGCCTAAAAAGCCTTGTGCAATTAAGCAACAAGCCCACCGACTGTCGTACGTTAATTCAAGAGGCCACTCAGCCGAAGACGAGCTTTCCATCCTTACGACGTCCTTATCTCCAACCACCCTCTCCATGGCCAAAATCAGAGCAGAGATGGCCTGCCAAACGGAGATGAAAATGACGACTTTGCGTCCGCCTTTTAGCAGCTACTTGGCACGTGCCTTGGTTTAGGCGGTTCCTTTACCCTTTACCTGTCCGCCCTCCCAAGGGACCATCAACATGTGGGCAGAGTCCCAATCCAATTCGCTCCAATCCCATCCAAGCAACCACCAACCGGACGGCTTTAGGATGTGCCTCCACCCTTGGCCTGAATCCAGGAGCTTTCGAATGGCCCTGGTGGGGGAGGTCACTTGATGACCTTTGATTTTATAGAAGCTCATCTTCCATTTGGCTGCCCTTTTCCCGTTCCAGCTATTACATAAACTATCTGACGAAGGCCATGCAGCTGGAGGATCCGCGCGGCCGCAGTTACAGGCAGTTGCAGAACGAGCGCTGTTCCACGGAGTCGATAGCCTTGCAGGTAACCTCCGCTACCTCCCCTGCATTTTATTGATTTTTTATTGAAATGGAACCCTTGTACTTTGCAGCAGTTGGTCAGCCAGCCGCAGACGTCGCACAACAGCTCGCCGTACCACGTCCATCCCAGCAACAACTTGACTGCAATTCGTGCGTTCCAGGAGCGTCAGCAACCCACGCTGCACAACGTCTCGACCAGTCCATTGTTGTCAGCCTCCTCCAGGGGACACTTGGTGAGTAAAAAATCAGCTGGGGCTTGTGGATGAGAAAGAAACTACAGCCATAATTGACAATCAAGAGGCAATGCCTCTGAAATCACGTGGGTGCGCCTCCAAAATGTTTAGATTTTAGATATCTGAGAGCATCATCAATTGTAATTTTTCCACACTACAATACTCAATTATATTCCGATATTGTAAAGACCTATACATTTTGTCAGAAAAGAGGTATGTGATTATTGTGTCTTCAAAATTGCGATTTGGACTTTAATGCAATAGATAATTTAAATTCAAATCCAAAGCATAGATTTAAGTTTTCATCTTACCAACATGAAATTGCTTTAGCACCCTTCTCATTTGGCAATCGAGTATCGAGTATCGATTATGAGTAAGAATATTTTATTAAGTAATTTTCCGTCTAACCCACAGGAAATGTCTTCACCTTTGCCCTTTCAACGAGTTCGCGTGGGACCGAATCTCTCGCGGCGCTCCACCATTCAGGAGACCTCGTTTACCACGCAGGCGGAAACGGATGCTGTGGTGACCAAGATCCAGAACATGTTTCCCACCGCTGGCGAGAACCATATACGCCTCCTCCTAAAGCGGTAAGAAATGGGTCCCGCCTTCAGCGAGGTCTTTGTTCAGGCTTAGCTAATCGCCACTAATCTCCACTAATCTGCGTATTTACTCTGTCTTCTCACACGCCGCCTAACTCTGCTGCTTACTGCACCTGTCTAACCCCACGATTAAACGCTAATCCCACGCTTACTAACCCACCACTCCAGCTACTACAATAGCGAGGCAGTTGTCATCAGTGCGCTGCAGGTGGAGAAGCACCCGGTGACCATGCCCGGTCCCTTCGTGACGCCCCCTTCGCAGCGGCACCTCTTCCACAGCAGCTCCGCCTTCTACATGACGCCACCGGCACGTCGGCCGGACACGGTAGCTAGTCGGCGCACGTCGCGCACGGCCAGTCCCCTGCCCGGTGGACGCTTCGGTAGTCTCGTGAGCGTGCAGAGCGGTCCTGGTGGTCCAAGCGGACACCAGGCGGTCCTGCCTACCAGCTCGGCTGTTCCGCCAGCTCTGCATGGGTCGCCCCTGTGGCGCAGCTCGCCCAGACCGCACTCATCGCCCAAGATGAAGCTGAGGTTCGATGGGGTTCCCATTTGAGGGACTAGTAAATTATTTTAACATCTGATTTTCTTTACCTATTGAGCTTGTAAATTTACTAAGTTAGTTTGTCCTTAAGTTGTCCGTATAGTAGAGAAATACCTAATTACCTGATTTGAAGACCAAATTATCTTAACATTTTGTATAATTTGTTTGTAATGAACAATTAAGGGTTATTACTTAAATAGTTTCTAGCTTTTAATATAATGCATTTTGTTTTGAATTTACTAGCATTGTTTATTCTGTTAAAACATTTTTGGTATATTATCCAAGGTAACTTATTAGGTCACAAATTTCTGAATTCTCAATGTTGTAATTTTATGTTCTTTACATTACAAGTTTTTGTTCGTTTAATTTTAAATAATAATAATTTATAAATATTTTTTATATATTATTTTTTTTTATATATATTAACTAATATCCAAATTCCACTATAGGTACATGAAGAACATATTTCCCAAGGCGGACGAAGAGCTGCTCCTAGATATCCTGGCCAATGCGGACAACAATGTGCAGTTTGCATCGGAGAAATTGATTTCCTTGGGTTACATAAAACGAGATATGCAACAGCCACACAGACCCAACAATCGCCCGCCGGATTTAAATCAAGATCAGGAGGCTGGAGGGGATCAGGGTGGTGTACATATACCGCTGAGACCTAAGGAATACTCAGAGGAGGAGAAGACCAAAAGTATGTAGCATAACACACTTAAAACAAATTTAATTCAAATGTAATACCTTTTACTTACAGTGCAAACTTTGCTCAAGGAGAAGTACCCGCTGATTGCCGAGCGCATTATCCTAATGGCTTTGGAATCCGTAAACTATGCAGAGGATAGGGCTTCTCAAATCCTACAGATTGTCCAGGACGAGGACGAGCAGAGGGCGCAAAAGCAGGCTCCCACGAATCCCAAGCACCCGGATCTTAAGAAAACCACAAGAACCGACCAGGTTGACGGTGCCAACCAAAAAGACAGGTAGCTCTTGACACTATGCCTTCCCGTTCACTCGAATAAAACCAACCGATCTAGGATGTGGGCACCCGCTTTTTCCACCCACCAATCAAGTTTCTCTCTTTGGCCCGCTGCTTTATCTGTTTTTTAATCGACTGCCTATTTTCTATTTGAACTTTCTTTGCTGCCTCCGCCTCTGACAAAATCCCCGTACAAAAAACACTATCCGCTTGCCTCGCGTCACTTGATCATCCAGCCTGTCCGCCGCGGTGGAGCCCACCACTTCATCCAAGCCGAAGCCACCGCACAAGCGCCACATTCTTCCATCGATCAATGTCACCACACCATCGACGTTCACCACCCAGATCATTTTGGCCCAGGCCACGCCCACACCAACGCCCACAGCAGAGGAGCCGAAGCTGGAGACCCATCTGTCATCCATCTCCAGTGCTTCCTCATCGCATTCATATGCCTCACCCGCACAATCACCCCGCATCCGTCAGCAAAGCTACGAACGCCTGACCACCAAGAGCATCTTGGCCAAGAGCGGCTATAACCATTTTGGCCACCAGAGCGATACAAATAACTACAGCATCGACGGCTACCTGCATGGCTCCTCAAATGCTAGCTCCTACTCCTCCTACTCCGCATCAATGACGTCCTCATCGCTGGTCTCGTCGGCCCAGTCCAACTCCTCATCCATCGCGAGGAGGCCAGCATTCGAAAGTCGTGCTCGCACCAAAACCGATTCACTGAAGTATGCCCGCTAACACCCAAAACCGTTTCAATAACCGTTTCTGTTTCTGTTACCGTTTCGCTAAGTAAAATCAATCGTTTTGCGCATGAGTTTTTCAAGGATTTCGCATGAATTGTAGCGAGAATCCGGTTTTCAGATATTATTTTTGAACCTGATAACTCATTTTCTTTCGGCATGCCCTAACCTGATATAATCTTTGAAATCTTTTAGTTCAAGAAAAGAAAAGGCTTTAAATGTAATATCTTCAACAGGCATCGCCAGCACTCCTTTGGGAATTCACATAATTCGGAATCAGCGGAATTTCAATCTATTATCGAACGAATGGCCAGTTTGGGACCCAATTCCCAGCTGAGCAAGGGTGCAGATGAAAATCTTTTGCTGTAAGAATTAAATTCAATGTCGCAGTACTAAAAACAAAGACACTTTTATGATTATTTGTTTTATTCTTTTTAGAGCCGATTATGTCACCTGGAATGGACCCAATACGAAGCTGCTTCAAAAGCAGGTCACCCAAGGTCCAGATGCTAGTCTTCTCACAGATCGCACCTACAAGCCAAGAGGTGGGAACTCGGAGCTCTGCAAAGGACCCCAGTCCGGACTGGCCAAGGGCAGCATCTACGCCCAAGGCAGCAACAAGAGCCCCAACATCAAATGCAATTAGGCGGGAGTTCCTGTTCTTGAATCTCCCCCAGAGTGCCAAAGAAGTGATGATGAATATTAGTAACTAGGCAAGCACCACCCTCCACAAGTTTAGATCTACCATTTACATGTGTCGTATAGTGTTTTTTGCTCTTATCCCAAAATGCTTACCAAATACCACGCGAGTACGAAGACTCAGCACCAAAAAAAAAAAACGAAGTCACATTCCATCCAAGCTCCAATTGTTTTAGTAACTCGTAAATAAACAGACTTTAAAACTAACAAACTTACTTAATAATAATGCGTATCTGGAGAGAGGGGATTTTGGTACAAGAAGCACATGGGGGAAATCTAGACCTCGTCCTCGTTGAGGAGCATGTTTGGTATGCCATCGGTGATGGGAAACACACGTCCCGTTTCCGGGCACTCCAGTTGACCCTCGAGCACGTCGATCTCGAAGAGCAGGTGGTGAAGCTTCTGCATAAGCAGCTCATTCTCCCCAATGTTTTCGGGCTGAACTGCAGGAATGTCGTCTGTGAGTTCCGCCTAGAAAATTCGAATTATTAGAGAATTTACCAACTTAAGTTACCACCACACTTACCACCTGAGCAGCTCCATAGACCGCTGACCAATCCAATTTGGGAAGAATTCTCTCCACAAAAGTTGGATTAAATTCGCTTTCGACCACTTCCTTTTTGCTAATCTGGATGCAAAAACAAATATTCCGTGAAACAATCAATAGGCAGGGTTTGGGATACCAGAACTCACCGTCAGTTTCAGGGGAAATCCCACTTTGACACCCTTGATGGCCATGGAGGTCAAGAAGTTGTATGTGCTGAGTTTCATTATCGGGCTAGTAATGGTTTTATTAACCAGAAATAGAGCTAAACAATAATGTTTTCAAATAATATTTGCGGTGCACGTTGTATTTCTTCTTCTTCTTTTTTGACATTCACTACTGGTGAACGATATCGATAGCTCGATACGGACTTGTCAATGCTCTGCAGCAGTTGGCAACGCGAGCAGTGAGTTAAATATTAAATACGTCCACACTGCACAAATTTTAATTAGAAATACTCACAACTGTCGCAATTTAAACGTTTTAATTTGTTTCTAGATGTAATTAAGGTTGGAAAACCTATAAAAACAGTGACTAAGAACGGAATAAAGGAGTAAGGAATAAAAATGGAGGACATATTCCACTGGTGCCGCGAGGGCAACTCGATTCAAGTTCGCCTCTGGTTGGATGAAACGGAGCACGACAACAATTTGGGGTAAGACTAAAAGAGGCACCTAGTTCCGACACTTTCAAATTGCTTTAGAGTGCACTTAGAAAGTTAAGAACTTAAGCAGCAACTTCTCCACCAACCTCCTGTGTTTAGTCATCAAAGCAATAAATACGCCCAAGATTTCGAGGGTCTTTCAAGTCTAAGTGACGTCATGATTTATTCTTGTGTTGTGTAAACAGACAAATCAAAAATATATATGTATATGTATGTTTATATTTGACTGTGTGTATATCGCAACATAAAACGCGCTTCCCATGCAATAATTTTAAATTGAGTTTTACTTATAGACTTACTTCTTATATTATTATTAGTCTTATAGTAGCATAAAAAGGATCATACTAATATTTAAACCATCATACTTACAATTAAATTCCTGTACTTCAGAGACGACCATGGCTTCAGTCCGTTGCATTGGGTGGCTAAAGAGGGCCACGCCAAGCTAGTGGAGACTCTGTTGCAGCGCGGATCGCGTGTGAACGCCACCAATATGGGCGACGACATCCCACTCCATTTAGCGGCAGCCCATGGCCACCGCGACGTGGTCCAGATGGTGAGATAACATAAAAACTGGCTAGCTAGCTTATTCAATAACTTATCTGCCTCTACAGTTGATAAAAGAGCGCAGCGATGTGAATGCGGTGAACGAGCATGGAAACACCCCCCTGCACTACGCCTGTTTTTGGGGCTATGACATGATCTGCGAGGATCTGCTGAATGCAGGAGCCCAGGTGGGAATAGCAAACAAAGACGGGCACACACCTCTCGAAAAGGCCAAACCCAGTCTGGCTAAGAGACTCCAGGATCTTGTGGAGAAGAGCGGCAGGGAAGTTAAGGTGATCAGCTTCAAGGAACAAAGCTGGCAGGGCTTGAAAACGAGATCCCGGGATGCCACTTTGTCCCGTTTTAAGGGAATCAGCATGGGAGACCTAGACCTGCATACCAAGCTCTCGGTGACGCCATCAGGAGAAACTTGGCGCGGACGTTGGCAAAAAAACGATGTGGTGGCCAAGATCCTGGCTGTGCGTCAGTGCACGCCTCGTATATCGCGCGATTTTAACGAGGAGTTTCCCAAGCTGCGCATATTTTCGCATCCAAACATTTTGCCTATTATTGGAGCATGTAATTCGCCACCCAACCTGGTGACCATTAGTCAGGTGTGTTGCACTTAAATAACCTAAGATATTGTCATACTAACTAACTATAAACTATTTTATGTCCTTCAGTTCATGCCACGTTCTTCGCTGTTCAGCCTGCTGCATGGAGCCACTGGCGTCGTGGTGGACACCAGTCAGGCGGTAAGCTTTGCCTTGGATGTTGCGAGAGGAATGGCTTTCCTGCACTCGCTGGAGCGCATTATACCAACATATCACCTGAACAGTCATCACGTGATGATCGATGATGATCTGACGGCGAGAATCAACATGGGCGATGCCAAGTTCTCCTTCCAAGAGAAGGGACGCATATATCAACCGGCTTGGATGTCGCCGGAGGCCCTGCAGCGCAAGCAGGCGGATCGAAACTGGGAAGCTTGTGACATGTGGAGCTTTGCTATTCTAATTTGGGAGTTGACTACGCGCGAGGTGCCCTTCGCCGAGTGGTCGCCCATGGAGTGCGGCATGAAGATTGCGTTGGAAGGTCTGCGGGTCAAGATTCCGCCAGGCACATCAACGCACATGGCCAAGCTAATTTCAATCTGCATGAACGAGGATCCCGGCAAGCGGCCCAAGTTCGACATGGTGGTTCCCATTCTGGAGAAGATGCGCCGCTAGAGGGAAAGGGCAAAATGAATAAATGCCAAGCCAAAATGTGCCTTGAGAAACCTTAGATTTGCCAACTAATTGTAATGACTATTTTGTGTTACTTTTGTCTAACTGATTCTAACCGAAAACCGAACCGAAATGGCAAAGCAAATGCCACTGCTCTGTCTAGAGCCTATGTTTCTGTGTCTCACTGTTCTCTACTTATGATTTTCCGTCGATGTTTAGTGCGGGTGCTCGATTTTTATAATTTTAAGTCTAATAACCATTACGATCGTATTTATACAGAAATATATTTGTTACTAATTAATTAAATGGATTGTGTACCTCAGCAAATGCGGAACCACTTACGAGGGCTTTAGTCTACAGAGCTTATTCGCTCAGAAGCAAAACAAGACGAAAGCTTTCCGCCGGAGTGGGTGGCAATGCATCAGCGCAGCGGGTCGGGTAACGTGAGCACGGCGGCCCTGACCTGGTTTCCATTTCAGCACGCGATATTGTGCAGCTCGCGTGGGCAGAGCAAACTCGGCGATTCAAGAAGAGCGCGCCGGCGTGAGAAATTCGCGAGAGAAGCGGAAATTTGTTGTATTTGCTGGAAATAATTTATATTTATATACAATAAGTTTAAAGTTTAAGGATAAATGGGGTTAGTTGTTTTCGATTTGCCAGTGACCATTTGGATCACAACTCAGATTGATTTTGTAGCTCAGTCTTTTTTAAGATTTTATATAGCATACGCTCTTTATTTCATATAAAGTCAGCGCCTTGAGTTTTTATTTTTGTTTAAAAACTTATGTTTAAAGCGCATAAATGATATATTTTTATATATTATATATTTTTTTATACATTTAAGCCAATCTTTTTCAGCCTTTATCCGCATTCTCTCTTGACCCGGCTCTCACCGGCTCCAGCGGCTCTCTGTTTATGTTTTTGCGGCAACGCTTCATTCGGGCCAGAATGTTGTTGCTGCGGTAAGCTTGCACTGAGCCATGTGATTGTTTTGCTGGTTCGCTCTTGCCTCTTGCCGCACAGGTCCTTTTGTGTGTTGTTGTTGTTGCTGTTGCTGCTGCAGCTTTAACAACTTTTTGCTGCATTTTGTTGTCGCCGTCGTCCTGTCGCTGTTGTAGTCGTCGGCGCTTTTCGGGCCCAGAGGCTGGTCGCTCGGTCTTCGCACGGGCCGAAACGGAAAAATGGCAAGCTGCAGTGGCCAAAAGCCGATTTACAGTATTCCACGGCAGTTATGACGGCAGCCAGCCAAACGGCAAGAGCATTTCCGCAAAGGATTCCCAATAAGATTGAAAAAGAAACATCAAAGAGATTTAGTGGAGTGGAGTGCAGTGCATACGTGAAATAATTGAAAATTAAAGGAACCCCAAAAGCTCTACATTTTAAACTTACCCACACACAGGCGATTGCAAACACTCACACGTTATGCAGTGAAAGTGAAACATTTAGTGGCATCTTTTAGGCGCAGCGGAAAAGGCCGTTGGTCCATACTTTCACTTGGAAGTCTAGCAATAATTCTTGTTCGGACCAAAATCGGTGGTGCAGCTGCTTAAATGTATTTTAGTAACAGCTCGGAAAAACAGCCAGCCCCTTGGAGGGCCGGCAATCCATGGAGTTTTCAAACACCACTGGTTTGACTCACAGCATCAAGGGAAAGTCGCAGAATCCGGAGCAGCAGCCCATCAAAACCAGGTTGGTACTTAAAAATAGTGCGCAAACATGCCCCATTTAATGACCACACCTGAGCCAAAGTGGTTGCCCCCTTTTGTGCTTTCATTTTTTTCCTGGTTTTATCTGCCTTATTTCAATTAACCATACAATTGCCCGGGATGAAATAACAAATAAAAAAAACATTGTAGGCATGAAGAGAATGGGAACTTTTCAGCCACAGTTTGCCGCAGTTACTCCATCATTCATTTGGCTGACGAGTGAGCCACTAACCTACTTCCTTCACACACAAAAGCCGCAGTTGCAGGCAGGCAGCATCTGCTGTGTTGCAGCCGTGGTTATTGTTGCTGCTGCTGCTGCTTCTGCTATTGCTGCTGTAGCCGGCGTGCCACGCCCACACAATGGAAATGGGCGATGGGGGGCCGCGGGCAATCTCGTGAAGAATGACGTTGGCGTTGATGAGTAAAAATGTGAAAATTACATGGCAGGCTGATGGAAATAAACGAAGAAAGTGCATAGCAAATGATGAGATTTACTTTGCAAAATGCGCAGCCTTTGAACAAAATATACATACATAATATACATTTGTAAGTGAAAATCCTCAATGCGATCGATGGGTTGCCTGAATAAATCAAATGTTCCATTTTGCGGATATTAGCGCACACAAAAGGCGTTGCAAAGAACAAGCACAAAGAAAGTGGCGGAAGGGTCCTTGCCAAGACTAAAACTAAAATGCCACATGGGCAAATATTTCACTTGTGCTTTCGAGCGGGGCATTGAAAAGCGAAAATATTGTGACAATATAAGCAGCAGGAGCATCAGCAACCTAATACCAACAACAAAAGCATACACGAGTGTCTTCCTCTTGTGTGAAGTGCATAACAACGTGGAAATATTGCAAAGGCAAACTACACACAAGGAGGGAAATAGCAACTAAATGCAATGACAGGCGGCAGCATCTCCAGCCACAAAGTAGAAAAGGCAAAAAAAAATAGAGAAAACAAAAATGACATGTGGAAATGCGAAAAGAAGCCGCGGGATGTGTGAGTAGAAGGCAGGACGGCAGCACATGCAAAGCATCTATTGATTTTTATCCTTTTGCTGCAGGCGCTTTGGCGGCTTGGCTTAAGCCACAGGGCGTATGAGTAATGCAGATTGCGTATACTTGATTTATACGGCCAGCTGCATTTGTTGCTCCAGTTGTAGCCTAGCTGCTGATGGTGCCATCAACTACATATGCAAGTGCAATTAATCTCTACAAGCTGACCAACTTTAAGAAAAGCTAAGGCAAACAAAAATGTCCTTAGATTTCAACACAACCAAACAAACAATCGATCACAGTGGGTGGGAAACTGGACGTCGAAAGGCTTTGCTTCGGCCCACAAAGCGCTGATGCTCAATAAATTCTATGCCGGGCCTGAACTAGGGAAAATGGCCAATTACGAGGCAAAACGAGTTAAGAATTGTGCCAGGAGAGAGATGGCCGATACAGAAGCCCGGCGTCTTGCCCCTCCCGCCGATATATCTCTCGGAATAAATGGCCATAGCCGCCTGCACTTAACATGAATGGCCATTTTTCCAATCAATTACGTACAATAGATGAGCGGGTGGAGCAAAGGGTCGAATGGCAGCGGAAAATGGGGAAAAGAGTTAAAAACGTACAAGCGAAGTATACAAGGGATGGGTCTGCAGGGCGAGCCACTCAAGCTAACGATAATTACTTGAATTTTAAAGCAACACGGCTGCTTTTCTCGAGCCGCAATTACCTTTGGCATTGACATTGTGGAAACCAAAGCAGTCCAACCCTCCACCACCTCCATATTATAGCTTCTACACTATTTTATAAGATATGTATTTGATTCAAATCATTTTCTCTTTAAAAAATCAATATCTTATGATCTAATAATTCTTCCTACACATTTTAAAATGTAAAAAATTCTTGAAAATATACTGTTTAAGTATTAAGTAAACACAATCACTCAATTGATCATTTTATTTGAAATGAATGTTGCAGACTGCCTGTGATTGGAAACTGCTACATCAAGATTGAATCGCCGAGCGGATCGCAGTCTACAGCTTTGGGTAGCCAGCGTTGCCTCAATACGCCCCCGACCACGCCCAGCAGCCCGCTGAGGGAAGCGCCCCAGAGTCCGTCGGACGGCCACGTCTCCTCGCTGAGCTCGCACTCCGGATCGGGATGCAGTGACATCCTGCTGGGTGAGTGGAGCGCACCCCAAACCCCCGGCTTTCCCATCCCATTTCGTTTGATTGCGTTTCCCGGCGGCTGTTATTTATAGCTGCCCACAAAACAGATCATGACCTAGGGAATGGCAACATTTTATTGAGGTTGCTGACACTCGCCGCCCCTACTTCTTGTTCCCCCAGATCGATTCCACCCCTGCACCTCGCAATGTGCGCCACTTTTGGCTTAGTTTACTCTACATGCCACCAGCACCCAGTGCAATGTGTTCGCTGAAGGTGCCAGCCCATCCTGACACAATCTGTCCTAGATTCCTGCGGCGCACTTAGGCAAATATATTCTGTTTTTCACAAACTTAAAATTATAAATTTAATATCCGCATTTTATGAAGAGAGTTTTTAGAAAGAGAGATTTTAAGAAGTTCTTAGTTTATATTCTGGAATTATATGCTTATTTTCTGGCAATTGTTTTTCTGGTATTGTTAATTTCTGGTTTTTGAATTTCTTTTTTTTATAAATGCAGATACGTAAGACCATTTCTCATTGTAAGAGTAATATTTTTGCTAGGTGTATTCGTTGCTTGTCCTGCCTTTGACGTTTGCATGGGCATCGCTTCTTTTTACAATCTGTGCTCTCTGGTATCCTGCACTCGCAGATGGAAATATATGTATATATATAGCCTATATATATATATGTATGTGGTGATTTAAGGATAATAGTTATATTCCTTAATATAAAGGGGTGTACTATACTCTTTGAATAGTATGTAACAGGTAGATGGAAGTCTTTCGAACGTAATGAAGTATATATATTCTTGATCAAGATCACAAGACGAGTAGATCTGGCCATGTCCATCTGATCGAATGGACGTCGAGACTGAAGAGATGTGGAGGCACCGCATGTTTAATTCAGCAGATTGCCACGCACACGATAGCGCCTGCAAGCCTCACTAAGAGGCCAACCTTTGAAAAAATGTTTTGTATTTTGGAAAACTGTTAAGTAATTTTAAAATTGCTCGCCTATAACATCCTCCCCTCTTTTGAGTCTGAGTCTTCAGTTCCCTGAGTTGCTCACAGTTCCGCCTAAACTCGGCCGTTGTTTGATCTTCAGCTGGGCGCAATTCCGCAATTTTTCCTTCCATTCCCTCATCGCTCGTCGAGTGATAATTTCTAACGTTCATTGAGGCAAACTTTGTTTACCAGCCGAGTGCTATCAAAATCAGTCAGGCCTCAACAACAATAGCAACAAATGGTGGCGAGTGAAAAATGCGCAAAGTAAATAAGAATCAGCACTAAGGAGGCTGAAATCAAGAAAATACACTACAACAAAATGGAAGAAGAGAGAGTACTAGATATCATAATAGAGGAATCCTTTATGAAAAATGTAAGCAAAATAGAAATTTTATATTGAATTTAAATCAATTTATTAAACTAATTAGTAAGAGACCCACAATTTCATAAATAAATAAATATCAGATTAAATAGGTATCCAGTTTTGTTGTTGATAGTTAAGTTAGTTATGTAGATAGATAGTTAGTTTTATGTACAATCTAAAGGCTGTCAGCAGTGGCATTATAATAAGCAAATAATTTAAACTGAACGAATTTCGCGCCACTTTGTTGCTGCTGCTGTTGTTGCTGTTGCTGTTGTCTCAAATGCTGCCCATGACGTTGCCCACAAGTCATTGAACTTAGAGCGGCGAACGTAGAGCCGACAATAGCAAAATAAATAAACGCGAAAAAGCGCGAAGAAGCCAAGGCAACTGCCTCTTCACCCCCCGTGAGATGATAAGTGAAATGCAGTAATAATAAGAATAGTGCTCCCCTTTTTCACCCGCCCATCTTTAAACAACTCTCATTCACACAAACACGCACACACTCACTCGATTCGATTACACAATCTTAGCGAGCGGCATTTTCTTTTTCTCTTCCTGGTTCGTCGTCATCGCATGTGCCCCTGTATGGGTGAGCGTCTCTGGAGGAGTGTGCGTTTCGTATCGGTGTGTCTGCGGAGATCAGGTTTTATCGCCCGACGCAATCGGACATATAGTGTGCTATAGCATGCCGCAGCCTGGGTGGATCGGTGGATCGGTGGATCTGTGGATCGGTGGGGGCGGCGGAGTTATCGCTTCGATTGGTCGTCGTACCTCGGCTGCTCGCTGGCTTTTCGCTTTCGCGGAGGATCGTGGAAATGTGGCTCCACCGATCGCCCAGTTGCCGTTTTCCTGTTATTTACAGTTTCTGCTTGCTTTCGCTGCTGCCCGTTGGAAAAATGGCAAGCTAGCATGCAGTTGACGTCGCCGCCACCGCTGATCATTGACTTTCGTTGGTTCCCTTTTGCGCCTGGCATTCGCCAGGAAAACTGTGGAAAACGTTAGGGAAAAATGCAATCGGGAAATCCCAAGTTTTGAGATTTATGTAGATGCTATGATATTATGTATCTACTTTAATGTGCCATATGCACTCTGTATTATATTGTTTTTGTATCTCAATGTTAAATAAAATTTGTATATTATATTTTCCTTCAAATTATATTCATTTTTAGGCAATCTTTGGCATTGTAAGTTTATCATTTTGAAATCCAAGTATGCAACATTTAACCGTTTTGACCCCAAAATTTCGAGATATGTATACTTTATTTGATCTTCAAAAATAATTTTCAAGAGAGTATTTTCGTGCCAAAAACTTCAGTTTTCCACTTTCTTTTGGATGGAAGGCAGCCCATAGAACGCAAGAGCAACATGCAACACTTAAACTTCCGCATAGCAGAATGTTTTCTCCCACTCTGCCGTTCGCCCTTTCTCTTTCTTGCCTGCTCAGCTGAAGGTTCTTTGACTTGACCCCCCTTTAAGGCGCCCCCACTTCAGCCCTCTCTTTCTTGCATACACATACATGCCCATTGCCTTCTCCCTCGAGGATAGTGCAAACTAAGTAACGGTCCGCGTCCCTCTCTTTCTCTCTCGCTCGATGCACTGGTGTGTGTGAAATTGATCTTGAGTGGATGTGTTGTTGCACTTGGAAATGTTGGAAGACGACGCCAGCGTCGGCAGCGACGCCGGCAGCGGCAATAGAAATTGAAAATAGCAACCAGGAAAAGAGTTTGCAAATGAAAAAGTGCAGCAACAACATGCAGCTGCAACAGCGAGAGTGGCAATGCATGTTTCTGTTGTGCCGTCGCTGTTGCAACAGTTGCTGCTGCTGTTGCCGATTCTATTGCTGCAGCAGCTTCTAATGTGGCTGCGGTTGTTTCCCAAGTTGTTGCTGTTGCAACTTGAGTGGCTGCAGTTATTGCTGCTGCTGTTACTGGTGCTGTTACTGGTGCTGTTACTGGTGCTGGTGCTGGTGGAGATTAGAAAGATAGAACCTCCAGTACTCGCAGCACATTGACTCTCTCCACCCGAGCTGGTCCCCCGATCTCCTCCAGAGACTCCGCCTCGCGCTCGGGCGGCGGCGGCGGCGGCGCTTCGCAGTTTTCCCACTCCATTGGGCCACACAGCCGCATTGCATTCTATTTTCCTGCTCTTTCCACACACACACACACACCAGAGCACAGTCACTCACACTGGCGCACAGGGACATGTTCTTATTCTTCTGCGCCGCTGCTCCGTCGTCGTCTTGGACTTTTGTGTTGTCGTAGGTTCTGCAGTTTGGCTTGGATTTTCCCTGGCGCATTTGGAGCGCTGCGAAGTTGGCGCTTGCATCTCGACGAGGCGAGAGTTTCGTACGCGCGATCACCATTTCTCCAAAAAATAATAAACCGCGAGTGTACCGCTTCATTACGAACATATGTATATCAAAACGAACGCCCGATTTTGGAACTAGCTTGAACTTGGAAGCGAAGGACTTCGAAAACAACACGGAAGTGAATTGAAAAATTATGCTATACGAGCTACTGCGAAGGCTAAGTGCAAGTGACAAAGTTAACGAGGGGATTAGGAGAGAGAAATGCAGAATGATAGTGATAATTGAATAAAAGCATTTACGAGAGAATATCGCACATCTTACTAAACCTAATTAAGTAAAAATATGAAATAGGGAATGTTTGCCAAATAATAAAGACTTGGGTATACTAGGTTATTAGTACTTGATTTTAAAATGAATGTCTATTTCATCAACTTTTTTTAAACATAATGTTCACATAGCATACTTATGTTATGATTGGTGTTTTTTGGAAGTTTTTTAAAGATTACCGGAGCTCAAAAGATTGGTGTAGCTTTTAAAATTGAATAGCAATTTTTTAGGGGACTTTGCCATATGCTAAAGCCTAACTCCTTTTTTTAATTAAGCCGCAGCTGACAAAAGCGAAGAAAATCTGAAAGACCCTGAATCTTTTTGAAACCCCTCGCCCGGATTCCCCATAAAGTGCAAAACATATAAAATCACAGAGATTTCCCACAAAAATGCTGAGCAGGCGCCCTCGCAGGTTGCCAACGTCGATTTCCACCAGCAGGACGATGGTGAAGATGATGGATGTCCATCTGACCGATCCGATCCGAGCAACATGGATGTATACCAAATAGAGCTGGAGGCACAGGCACAAATCCGATCCAATCTCCTGGTCGAAACCTGTGTGAAGCACTCGTCTTCGGAGCAGCAGCAGCTCCACGTTAATCAGGAGGACCTTGTCAAGGATTTCACTCGGGACGCGGAGGAACAGACACGTGAAGAGGGGGCGGAAGAAGAGGACGAAGAAGAGGACGAGGAGGAAGAAGACGAGGACGAAGACAAAGAGGAGGACGAGGACGAGGAAGCCCTGCTCCCGGTGGTCAATTTCAATGCAAATTCAGACTTTAATTTGCATTTCTTTGACACACCGGAGGACTCGTCCACCCAAGGGGCCTACAGTGAGGCCAATAGCTTGGAATCCGAGCAGGAAGAGGAGGAGCAAACACACCAGCCTCCGCAACAGCACCAGCAGCAGCAGCATCACCGGGAATTGGAGGATTGCCTAAGTGCCATTGAAGCTGATCCATTGCAGTTGTTGCATTGCGACGATTTCTACAGAACAGCAGCCCCAGCAGAGAGTGTTGCATCCAGTCTAGGCCCACAGCAGCAGCAGCATCAGCACACCCACCAGCAAGAGCAACAGCGGCAGCAGCAGCAGCAGCACCCTGGACAGCAGCAACATCAGCTCAACTGCACGCTGAGCAATGGTGGAGGTGCTCTGTACACCATCAGCAGTGTGCATCAGTTCGGTCCGGCCAGCAACCACAACACCAGCAGCAGCTCCCCCTCCTCCAGCGGCGCCCACTCTTCGCCGGACAGCGGCTGCTCGTCGGCCTCCTCCTCCGGATCCTCGGGATCCTGCGGATCATCCTCTGCATCCTCCTCCTCGTCAGCGGTCAGCAGCAGCAACAGCAGCAGCAACAGCAGCAGGCGCAGCAACAACAGCGTCGTCAACCCCGCAGCAACATCTTCATCTGTTGCGCATCTGAACAAAGGTACGTGCAACTTGGAACTGACACAGCGACTCTTCCGCGTTGTCGTCTCTTCAACTGCGAACCATTGTTGTCGCTCTTGGAAATTATGTTCAATAAATTTGCATTCATTGCATAATAGCAGCAACAGCAATTGAAAGTCGTTGGGTCTTCGTCTTCGTCTTCGGTTTCTTCTCTTTCTTCTTTTGAGGAAACTATTAAAGCGCTATATGAAAAATGTGAAAATGAATATAATTCGCTGTTATTGGCCAATCGCTGTTGCTGTTTCAGTTTCTTCTGTAGTACGAGGAAATTGCTTTTCATGTTGCAGGTCCATCAATGTGGTTGCGTTTTCCGTGGCATTTGCTTTTCCAATAACGAGCACTGCAATTGAAAGCCGTGGAAAAGATGTTTTCATTTTCATAAATCGCCTTGAATTGCTCTCGGCTCTCATATTGCCTTGGATGATGGCATTTGAGTGGGCTTAGCCGGTCTTCCGGGAGAAGTTGGTGGTCTTAACGATTGGTTACTAGGAACCGAGCCGGAAATGCAAAATACCTATGTTTTTTAACTATTACGGTCAGCTGCTGCTTACACAGAGAAATATTTTTAAATAATGAAACAAATTGTAAATTTCTCATAGAATTTTTTTTTTAATTTTTTAAAATGTTAATCAAAAACATATTTTATATTTTAAACATTAAAATATAATTATTGCTCAATGATTTACCGCCACTAATATCCCCAGTTTTTTATTTTTATACCCAAAACAAAAATGACGCTTTTGCATTTAGTCATTTATTCGTGAATTATTGGCATTAAATTTAATAAAATTAATAATGTTTCAAATTTTGAACAAGTACAAATTCCACATTTCCGGTGCACACTTCCTCGACCATAAATCCGATTAGCACTTGGGCAAATACATCTTGGCTGGACTTGCAAATTGCCTTGATTTGCTGTCGAAGATTCATTTGTCGTCCTGAGACGGCAACATTTAATTACCTTAATGCGGGTAGTTGCAAGCGAATATAAATTAAATCAGCTAGGAAAAGGCTGGGGAAACCACAAACAGGGAATTTACCAAGGAAAATTTACCAAGTCGAAATCTCGACTGATTTTCAAATAGCATTCCAATTGATATTTCTCTGCCGGGGCAAATAATGTCTGCAATCGCTCGTTGTCCCCTCCACTCAATCAGTTGTCTTCGACCAGATAAATGCATAAAATGGAAATGGAAATGGGAAAAAATCGAGGAAATATGAAGTCTTTGTCGTCTATCGTCTATCGTCCATGCCTCTGACTTGTCTGACAACGCGGAAATGCCAAGCAGTTTTCCACCAGCCAGCTAACCAACCCACAGCCCGCACCCCTTTTTCTTCGGCTGGATAAACAATGGCGTTTCAAATTGTCAACTTACAAAAGCCACCAAATGATTTGCATTTGAACGCGGCGCGAAAATGAAAAGCAGGCACTTGAGTTTCCTCTGCGTTTTCTTCTCTTTTTTCATTCCTGCCCGGCCGACGACATTTTCCAGACGCCGTCGTTGTAGTTGTAATTGTTGTTGCACTCCAATGGTAAAAATTCAATTTGCAATTGCACAAGAGCGTTACGCGCCATGCACGGAAAAAATAATATGAATTTCTAAAATATTAAAATTGATGGTATTGAATAGAGGGGTAGGTTTGCTCAGTACTGTTAGTAACCAAATGTAAACCAACATTTCAAAATGTATTATTTGAAATCTTTTAAATATGAAGTGTAATAGCAAATGCATACTATTCGTGAAATTTTTAAAGTACAGTTTCTTGAACCAGGCAGGAGGATATTTCAAGAAATAAATAAAAACTTTTTTCGGGGTGCCCCAATAGTTGTCCTTCTTTTCGCCGCTTTTTCGGCGAGTGTATCCACATTACTTTCATTTGTTTCGCATTTCTGAGGTGTGGCAACGCCAATGTGCACAGCAGCAACTAACTACACCAACAACATCGTGACAACAACAATAGAAGGCTGTTCAAACTCCGCGCTTAGTTCATTTGCCTCTTCCTCTGGCATTAGAAAAGCGAAAAATAGCAGCAAGACATGCAGTCAAATTGAATTCGAAATGAAATGCTAAGAAGCAAACATTGCTGCCTGCTGGCTGACTCCAGTTTTTCTTTGCTGCTTTGCTGTTTTTCCTTTCTTGTTTTTCCCTAATTTGCAATGCAAATTTTTTTCGGCGCTCGCACTGTGAAAATTGTGCGGCTGCAACTTTTCTCGTGACTGCCGTTTTTACAGGCAATTTATTGTAGGCGGTGGCGTATACGTGATTTTTTGGCATTTCTTCTTATCGCACATCGCCTGGAAGTTGAATGCACTCTGTGGCCATTGGATTTAACTTTATTCGTCAGCCGACTTAAGCTTGATTACGATGGAAGTCTTAAGCCTGCCGGAAAAATCTAATCTAGCTATTGGGTGGCTTAAATCAATTACTGGTGACACTTGTCGATTGATTGTGATTGTGTGGCTGACCCGTGTTGCAAGAGGTGACATTTCGGAAGATGGCGAGTGGGTGATAGCGGCAGTGACAGCAAACTCATTTGGCAAATTGCACTGCGACATGTTGCACACACGGCGTATGAGCAATGTGCCATTGCATAAGCGACCAGCGGGACAACTTGCCAGCGGAAGAAATGTGTAAACCAATGCTATTTTCCCTTGCAGAGCAACAGCAGCAGTCACTGCCGACGACACAGCTGCAACAGCAGCAGCAGCAACACCAGCAACACCAGCAGCAGTTGCAACACCCGCAGCAGCAGCAGCAGCAATCTTTTGGCCTAGCGGACAGCAGCAGCAGCAGCAGCAACAACGGCAGCGGCAACAACAACGGCGTCTCCTCGAAATCATTTGTGCCCTGCAAAGTCTGTGGCGACAAGGCATCGGGCTACCACTATGGTGTAACCTCCTGCGAGGGTTGCAAGGTGAGTTTCTACAGCTTATGAGCGGTATATATCTTATTTATGCTATTTTCCTGGCAGGGATTCTTTCGTCGCAGCATCCAGAAGCAAATCGAATATCGCTGTTTGCGGGACGGCAAGTGTCTGGTCATCAGACTGAACCGCAATCGCTGCCAGTACTGCCGCTTCAAGAAATGCCTTTCCGCTGGCATGAGCCGCGATTGTAAGTACTAAACCTAAACCACAGGCCAGAAATATGACTATGCCAAATCTCAAAAGCCAACTGCTTGGGACCAAAGTGAAGGGGCTGCACCTTTGCCGCTTTTTGTGCCCCTTGATAACTTTATTAGCTGCAAAACCGCTGGCAGATTTCTGCCAAGAGATCGCAGATTGTGTCAGTTGACTGTCAGTGGAAATTGGCAACTGCAAGATACCGTTTCAGAAGAGCAATTCATAGTACGCCAAAAGCAGCTAAGGCGGTGTATTGTTTTGGTAACAAACATATTAAATTCGAAGGAATTTATTATTGTGTGCATTTATTGATTAATTGACTTATATTTAAAGGTTTAAGAAGCAATTAAGTGGTAGTAAAGGCTAAGTAAAGCATAGGTACCCCCATTTTTATATCTAACTTTCGAAATCTTGAAATGCCAAACCACTTATTGCTCTGCACGGTTCAAACCCTTAGACTTGATACTCTCCTCTTAGTAATTGAATCAGCGAGCATCGGTTAACTAGTTAGCTAATGCCCCTAATACGCTGTAGAGCCAATACTTAAGATAATTCGCCTATTTAAAAACTCAATTCGCGAGCAGAGGCCGCTTATCCAGCCTTAAAACGGGTTTCAAATACGCCCAACCTTTTAGCTAAGCACCCATAAACCACTCCAGAGTCCAGACGGGCGGAAACCACAGCTTAGATGCAGTTCAAGTTGGCTCAGCCACAAATTTCCCCCCTTTCCCGGGGCCTGGGAAAGGCTTCCTGCAAAGCCGACATCCACCCACGGACTAAGAGCGAAATTAGTTTTTATGACTGTTGTCAGCGGCAGCGGCATGGGCAACATGCAGCAACAACAACGGCTCCAGGGATCCCTTGGCTTTCAAATGCAATTTATTTGATGTTGCGCAATTAATTGCCCCGAAAAAGATCGGAAACAAGAGAGCGGCACATAAAATCGGGCAAAATGCGAGTTGCTGTTGCTGCTGTCACTGTTGCTGTCGCAGTGTTGCTGTTTCTGTTGCTGTTCCTGTTACTGTTGCTGCACGCGAGCAACATTTATTAGCCGCGTCTATTGGCTGCAACATTTGTTGCAATTTTTTATGGCATTTGTCTTGCCAAGAGTCGAGGCTCGCAGTGTTGAGCAAACATTTCCTTAATTTTCCTCGACGCCCACGGAGAGTAAACCACAAGGAAATGCCCCATGAACCACACGACCAAATCGTAGAGCTCGCTTTTGCCACAGTTAATGGGTTTGCACTGGACGAATATTTCTGAAAAACGATTTTAAATGCCCTAATAAGATCTTAATTATGAATTGCAAATATTGAAAGAATATTTATTCAAGCATGTTTTTTTAAAATCATTTTTGACTTAATCTTAATCAGTAGCATTTTCCCAGATCCAACACATAGTGAAACATTTTAATGACAATAAGACCTTAAAAGTTGCATCATCACTTAAATCCCTCTTTAAACTGCCACATCTATTTTGCCCTATAAATGGATTTTCCTGCAGAGCATTGCAGTTTCGTTTTAGGGCTTAAAAGATTTCAATTTCATACTTTTCGTAACCCCACATCACTTTAGTGAATCTTCTTTGTGGGCTTTTCCGTGGCGCTTTTGCTCTGCATATGGAAAGTTCAATAATTTACTTAAATTGCTCTTAAGGCCAGTTTTGCTTGGGGCACAAATGGGCTGTTGCGGCTGCAACGGTGGTCGGTGGGCGGTGGCAACTTTCGAGGCGCCTTTGGGCTTTGCTTGCTTGCTTTTATTAGACTTGCCACAGACTTTGTCGAATCGGATGGGGTTATTATGGCTTATGGGTTGTGGCAATGCTGCAGCTGGCAATTGCTGATTGTCGATTGCCTTTCGCAGTTGCCGTGAGAGGTTTTCCAATTAAGTTGGCTTAGAAGCTGTTAAAATCGTTGAAAGCGTAACGTGATCTTTAATATTTGCGTTTCCCTGCGCGAAAACTGGAGTTTCAGACTTTAATGGGTCAAACCATTATTGCCCCTACTCTTCTGCTGCTTCTAGCTGCAAAAAAACGAAAAATGCAATTATACTGTCTGTGTGTATATTAGTGGGCGTGGCATGACTTTTATTTAATTTGCAAAGCTTTTGTTGGCAGCAGCACAAAGTACATCGCAAAAAAAGATGAAAATAGCGCGATGCTTACCGAGCTGAAACTGCATTTCGGATGTTGCAGCAACGGCAGCAGGAGCAGCAGCGTCGTCAACAGCAACACTTTGCATGGTTATACGGGAATTTAGGTCAAACACAAAGCACATAACACTCACACACAGCCGTCCCAAAGTTTTCATGCCGGCATGCGGCATTTTGTGGCAATATCAACATCGCTGCCAGAAGCAGTAGCAGCAGCAACCATCCTATGCCGGCAGCCACATCTGCCTTCCTACGCCTTAGTCAATTATTTCCCAAACAATTTGATAAACTTTTAATAACATTTGGGCCAAATTGAATAGGGAAAGTAGGAAACATGAATACAAAAATGCACATAAAATGCATAAAAGAGCACAATAACTTTGTCCTAATTACTGACTTATCTGCACTTTTAGCTTGTTAAAAAAAATTAAAAGTTACAAAATAAATGTAATAGAAAATCGAAGCATATTATGGAAATTTGAGGACTCCTTTTAAAAGTCGATACTTCCCGAAGCAAAATTTCTCTGAAGAAAATAAAAATGTCGAACTTTAGTTAGTTTTCTTTAAGTACCGCCCTTCTGTTTGTCTGTCTTCTAGGAACCCTGCTGGAACTCCGCGATTCAAAGTAGGAGGCAGTAATCAATTTTATGTGAGAAAATTCTTTGAGAAGGCTAATTGAAAACTTTCCGGTGTGTTCTCTTTCCCTGCATTTCTATTCCATGTTGCTCCTAATGCGGCCGTCACTCAAATTGGCCGCAAATCAAAATGCAATTAAAGCGCCAAGCGGCCCGAAGAACTTTTTGGACAAAGTTCTGGTTGTCCGCTGCTGGCTGTCTGGCTGTCTGCTTGAGAATGAGCACATTGCTGTCACTGGCAGCAGCAGCAGCAGCAACAACATCAACCGCCAAGGCGACACAGTAACACAGAATCAAACTGCTCTCGACTCAATTGTAGTCAATTTGAAAGCCAACTATCAAATGTCAGCTACAAAGATCCGAGATTCGTTCGCCACGATTCTTCTAGACGCCCAAAATCGAGTGCAAAACGAAACCGTTGCTGCCAAAAACTTCATGTTGCCGCTGCGCCTGCGCAGTGACACCGGCAACAACAACAAAAACAACAAAGGCCGGAGAGCACGGCAGGCTTATAATTGTGGCGTAAACTGGGTCACTTGCCAACCGAGTTGGCCGGGCCAATCCGCATCCAAATCCAAGAGCCAGACCCCGTTGCTCGCTGTAGCGAATGCTCATTGTTGCTGCTTCTTGCTCGTTGTTGCTAGCTGGTTGTGTGGTTGTGGGCTCTAGGACTGACAACTTATTGTGGCTGCTCGCTCTGCTTCTGCGCTTCTAGAAATTGTCTTTTATTTGGCCGTCGGTTACATTAAAGTTTGGGTGCATCCACAGCTTTATTTGCGCCATTGTTTGGAAGCACTATTTGGCAATGGGCAGAACGATGGAGAATACAAAGAACACATTCTCGAACATTACACGGTCTTTGATGGCCGGTTTTCCCATTCCCCACGGTAATAAAAGATCAATCGAAAGCAACAATGGTTCAAGAACATTCTTTTAAAAAGGCTACATTAATACCCGCAATGCATTTTCCCCCTCCAAATCTACAGTATTTTAATTTGTTAAGTTTCTAAACATTTTTGGGGGATTCCCAGAACGTAAGGTATCAGTATTAATACTTCTAAATTTATCTGAAATCCTCACCCCGCGGCTTACAGTTCACGAATATCTCTCTGGATCTCATTAAACCTCTTATCGATTTCCTCATCGGGTTCAACACACTTACAGATTTCGATTCCGTTTGCGATTGAACTCCCCGAGCGCCAGCCTTTCCTTTCCGCTTCCTTTGAAATTCCCCCGGCGCCTTTCACTTTCAGTCGTCGTTCGTTGCCGTTGTGGCTTTGGCTTTGGCGCTGAACTGGTGAGCTGCTTCCGCTGCCATTGCCCAACTTCCCAGCCGAAATCCCCTCCGGAAGTACCCCTTCTTGCCCAGAAGACCGGGCAATGCAGTGTTTATGACTTTTCGCGAAGCGAGTCAGCCACAACAGCAAACACAAAATGCAATAAAAGCAAGAACACAAACATGAACGGCGAAAAGTAAATAAAATATTGCCAAAAATTTGTAGCCGCTTAATTATTTAATTACGTATTCAAAGTGTTGTTATTGCGTGCGACTCGTTTATAAACAATTTTTAGCCGGGCTACGGCTGCATAAGCTGAAAAGTTGAGTAAACAGTTCAACCAGAAATGAAAAATCGATCGTAAAACAATTCAATATAATAACAAAGCGGATTGCACCAGCACCTGTTGCCGCTTGAATGAGTCAATCTGCGTTGCGATCTGTTTCTGATGCTACTGCTGCTGCGAGTTGTTGTTTCTGCTGTCGTTGCCCCCAGGTGTTGCAACATATTCTCTCCGACTAATTGCTAATGTTAATTAATGCACTCACCTTTGTTGCGGCTCATTGTTCGTTGTCGTTTGTGTCGCATGTTGCAGCCGTGCTACGCATGCGTGCCCCGCGAGCAATCTGTCCGCCAATTACAACGAAACTCGTTTGTATCCGCCCGGTAGATGTTGATGTTGCCGCCGATTGCGGCTGCAGTTGTCCCTCTATTTAAAGTTCAATTATCACCTTGTCGCCTTGCTAAATCTACAAAAAGCTTGAAAACTTATTTGAGGCACAACACAAAGCGTATAATTAAATTAATGCAAGTGATTTAGCGCATTTTGGCATTAAAACGAGCGATTTGAACAAAGATACTCCCAAACTCAAACTATTGTCGAATAATATGTTTCGTTTATTGAAGATCAAACCACTTATTTTCCAAATATTTTTGAAACCAAATTTTGTGATGATATACAAAACAATTATACAAATAACTTAACTACATCACAGAATCGAGGTAGGTATTTGAATATATATACATATATATGATATTAATTATTGTGGAATTTGTTGTATACTAAATCAATTCGAGAACATTCTCTACACTTCTTTCAAAAATACTGTAAGTAATCATTAACCACATTCCATTTTTTCTTGAGTTTATTGAACTCCGTGACCCTTCAGAACAAACGTTATTCACAGCTTGCTGTGCAATTGGCACATTTCTGCATCACTTGCAACTTAGGAAATGTACACTTTTTGTGAGTCAGTAAATTTCCAGAGAGTTTATGCGTAATTTGTATCTATTTACTTTAAAATGAGAAGATCACAGGTGAACAAATTGGCAAACATGGCAGCAATTGTCATTGTTCGTGGGATATCCCCGCGAAAGACACTTTGTCTGTGGCTTGCAAAGTCATAACCATTATATATATAATTAGTTGATAGAACTCAATTGCAATTATAGTTGCAATCGAGGAGACACCCACTTGATTCATATCGCAGTGCAATTATGAGACCCCCCCTCCCACACAATTAACGTCCCAAAGCATCGATAAATTGCCAAGAAATGTCGCACACTTAAAGGGGTGGTAATCAGGGGGGAGGGACTTTGGGTGGGTGGGTGACAAAGACAATGACGGCAAAGCCACCGCAGCAGCAGCAACAAAGCCACCCGAACGTTGACTTCTAAATGTCAATCACTGCGGACGCCCCTCGGTGCGTTTTCCCCCTCCCAACCAACGTGCCCGGCATAAGAATGTCTTAGTAAATGTCATAAAAAACGTAAATGCAAACTGAAACAAGAGAGAACGATCTAGTCGAGTTCCTCGACTATCAGATACCCGTTGCTTAACTAGTGGGAGTGCAAAACATATAAAGAGATTCAAAAAAATCTACAATTTTTTCAAGAGTAAGAAAGGGGAAGTTGTGCGGCTTGTGATTTCATACGGGCGAACAAACGGACGGACATGACCAGATACTCATACTTTTCAGCGAGTGTGGTATACCCTTTTATTCTACAAGTAACGGGTATACAAATAGTACAAAAAACTGAAAAAATAACAATCACTGGCGATGCAGAAGAAAATAAGTTTATAAAATTAGCCAGCGCACTTTGTTGCACTGTGTTGTTGTCTAGTGCGAAAATAAATGATTATGATGCGCCGCCATTCCCCAGAATTCCCCCACAATCCTCCACAAATAGTTGACAACGCATCGCCCGCGGCGGCGGCAAGTGCACCCGCCTTTGGGTTCAACGCCCAGCTGCAATAACAACATCAGCAACAACAGCAGCAACATCAGCAGAAACGGCAGCAGCAGCAGCAGCAACAGCAACACGCATTTTTCTTGGCACTTCCGCGATTCTGGCCAACGACTTCGACAATACGAGCTCGGGCACGAGTACCAGGGCATTATCTGGCTGACTGGGGAGTGGATTTGGGTATCCAAGTTCCCTGATTAAGCAGCTGTTTGGGTTGCTGCCACTTTGGATAATGTTGCTGCTGCTGCAACTTTACGCGTCGTTAATGGCTAACTGCCACCCGGAAGACGCCAAAACCTCACCAATTTAGAGCGACTTTATGGACGGATTGCAGTTGGCTATCTAAATGCCTTTTTTAATATAATTACAAAGACCTGGGGCGGGAAATCTGGGAGACATCAAAATCTGCACATTGAAGGGGAGCTTAACTTTATAGCATAAGCTTCCCAATTTAAAGTTAAAAATTTTTATAGGATTATACATTATATATATGTATAAATGACAGAAATATACTTTCCGATTTCTCGACTATCAGATAGCCATTACTTAGCTAAAAAAAGGAGTACGAAAGAGAATTTTTGAATATTTCCTTTGCGTGTGGAATTAAGCAATAAAATTTTCTACAAAATCAAGGTTTTAACGGTAATAAACAAACTTGCATAAACAACTAGCTTCCGAGATCTCGACGTTCGGACAAACAGACGGACATAACCAGATGGTATTGGCTAGTGATCCTGACTAGAAATATAAATTATATAGGGTCGGGAACGCTTTCTTCTATCTTACATACTCTTTACCGAATCTAGTATACCCTTTTACTCCACGAGTAACAGGTTAATGTTTTTTTTACTTTTTTAATATAATACGTTAGGTGTTTGATGACACTTTTTCTCGTTGTGCATTGTTATGAGTTTGTGCATGCCGCAGAAATGAGGAAGCAACTTCGAATGTGCTGCGGTGGCAGCAGCAACCATTGCATTACGACGGGCTGCCGCTGCCAACGCAGAAATCAGTGAAGCGTTTTGGATTTCGAACAGGCTGGCCAATGCTACGTAGCTCTATAGCTCTATAGCTATATAGCCCCCTTTGATTCACTTAAGCCCCCCTTCGTCGGAGTGGCTGTCTTCAATTAACACGCCGCTGCCATGTTGCAGCAGTGGCAGTTGGTGTTGTGTGGCATTTCCCTCCACGATTTTGCAGAATGCGTTGACCTTTTCGCCGGGAAAGGAAAAGGGGCCAAGGAAAAGGCGGAAGGGTGTGGAGTGTAGTGGAGTGGAGTGGAGTGGTGGCGATGAGATGTGTGTGCTCTCGAGTGTGGCCACAGTTGACGAAGATGATCATCATGGTGGCGGCCACTTTGACGGCTTGTTGGGAACACCTTCAGCGCTCCTCCGACTTAACTGCTTAATCAACCCGAAGAAGATGAGGATGGACTTTGAGGTTGAGGTTGCATGGCAAATTGCTCGAGCTGCTGATCTGCGGCTGATCTCAATGCCCAGCCTTATGAAATGAAAACGATGAAGACGCTGGAGGAGCGTGATCGATGGTGGCTCCCTGTACCAAGTACTCGAGTTGCCCGACTATGCGCCTCATCTCTGCTCGTAGTCGCAACTAAATTAAATCAAAACTGGCAGCATGTAAAGACGTGCCTGACATGCCAAAAAGGGCAGGGAACTGCGCGAATGGCCAGCAATGGGGTAAAAAGTGCTTTTCTGGAGGAAGTCGGCCCTTGAGACGCGTGCAATTTTCAGGGGCAGTGTGGTGTACTGATTTGCTGGAGAATCCAATGCACGAGGAGGGGTCATAATACGATTTTAAAACACACTCAACCGCTGCGTGTTGCGTGCTGTAAATTAGCCAGTGCTCCTCTAACGGTTTTCGAGTGAGTGGAATACGGTCCACCCTAATTAAGGGAGTGCATTCGCAACCATGCTTAGTACTGACTAATTAGTCGTGTAAAGTACCTCAATTTAAGTTATTCTTATAAGAAATTTAAACAAGTTTTAGTTGAGTAAGAATGTTTTAATTAATTAAAAAAAACCTAACCTTATGTGCTTTCTCTTTATAAGTAATTGCCACAAGCCAGCCTCGTTTAGGCTTTCAAAAGCCAAACTTTCATTGCAAATTGACTCCATTTTAAACTATCCAGCGGATGTCATTTGGTTTTTGTGTGGGAAAACTATCAAAAGTGGTTGGAAAGCAGGAAATTGTCAAGCGATGCGTCCTGTTGTCCCCGGGCAATCAGATCCAAGAAAAGCCAGGCAATTGCAATTCCAACTGCAACTAAAACAACAACACTGACATGAAAAGTCACTTCCTTATTGCAAAGCTCACGCATACATGCACATTTAAGCCGTCATCTAAATCAAGGCTTATGTAACTTCGGCTGAAGCGGAGGCTGCCTTTTTCTTGGCTCGTTTTTCATTTTGATTTTATGTGCCAACGGCTACATTGCCAAACTGCTGAAGAAAAACGTGCAAAACAGATGCAAATGCATCTAACACCGGTTAGGCAGCTTTTTCCTCTTTTGCAGTCGCCGAAGTCGCAGCAGTTGCATGCAACAAACACATCAGCAGCAGCAGCAGCAGCATCAGCAAATCTTGTTACTCAATTTCAATTGGTGCTCTGCCGGCGTCGCTGCAACTGCAATGCTTCATGCAAAAGCGTTCAGCAAAAGCTCTCTCTCTCTCTCTCTCTCTCTCTCTCTGAAAATGCTCTCTTATGGCCGTCTCTTTCTGATCTGTGTAGCCCTCCCTTTCTGATTTGTATATCCCTCTCTATCTCATTTTTGAGTCGACTGCTCTTTTCGCTTCTTTGTTTTGCTTGGTGTATTCTTCAGCTGCTGCTGTGTTGTTGCTGCTGGCGAACTGTAAAAGCTTTGCCCCCTTTGCCCCCCCAACAGCGACGTCGGCCGAGGCAGCGACTGCGACGTGGGCCACTTTTCGCCTTCGTTTCGCTGTCGTTTTCAGTTGTATCTCGTTGCTCAAAGCGCGCGGCACGCGAACGCTCCGAAACTCCCAAGTGACAGCAGCAACATCAAGCAGCAGCAGCAGCAGCAGCTACAGCTACAGAAGCAGCAACAACAACAACAGTGATTCGCTGGCAAACAAACAAACAAAGCAACATATTTTTGTGTATCAATTGTCGGCCTAAAACTTCACATAAAAGTGCGTTCAATGCGAAACAAATATATTTGTATATATCGAGAGCAAAGCAAGCGGTTGCATAAATTGATTTCGGGCCATTTTGTGATTTGAATTTCAAAACCCGAGAGCAGAAGAACTCCTCTTCCTTAGCCCGAAAAAAAAAAAAAATATATAAAAAAAGAAGTAAAATTTAACCAAAAAGCAGAGCAGTGAAATTAAAGCAAAAGAAAAGAAAACCAGCTTAAGTGAAGTTTTCGAAATCGAAAAGCAGAAGGAGAGCCTATTTTTGGATAACCTCCGCAGAAGGAGCTGAATGGTAAATGCCTGTTGTTTTTTCGCTTCATTTCCGGGAAGAAAATCTGGGGTTACAGATGCTGCGTGTGTATTTAGCATGCAGCATACACGCCGTATACGCAATGTCGAATTATCGCACCACAATCGCTGACTAATCATCCGCATCGCGGGGTCAGCGCACTTCCTGTCTTTGTGGTGGGCCAATACTTCCGATTTGCCTGCCAATTGGTATTTTCGTTCGGATTAAACATTACAACTGGGCACAATCTAAACTGGTTTGCGATTGCGAAACTGGTTGGGCGCTTTAACTGTGTGAGCCTCTCTGTTTTGATTTGACTCCTTTGGCCCGTGGGGCAATTGATTTGCATTCCTTGGGCTCAAGATTCCCGCCGCTGCTTCTAATCAGAACCGGAAACATAAAGAGTCAGGCGAACGAACAGGTGCATGCATAGAGCCGATTCCTATTAGGCTAATGGCAGCATCTGTACTGCGATTCCTACTCGGGTTTCGCTGGTTCTCCTCGAACCTCGTATGTTCATTTGCATTGCATTCATTATGTTTGTTAGTACGTCCAGCTATCTACATATGTATGTATGAGGCCAGGGGCCTCGCATAAAATAGTTGACAAATTCGCAAACTATACAAACAATGCCCCGAGATACTCCTACACAGATAGGTGGATACACAGATACAGATAGAGATACACGAACTTATACTCATGCACTTGTTTGCCGAGTTCATTAACATTAAGTGTTGTCCTTGTGCGTTTTTAGCTTTTTGCTAAGCGAATCAAATGCACAGGTCAGAGTAGTTCGACTAGTGAATACACTATAGTAGCGCAGCATAATAATAATATTACCAACATTTATAACAGAGTTTTTATGATTTTTATCACTATAATCAATAATAATATAATTTCACATACTCTAAAAAGAATGCTTTGATAAGCGAGCATAGTGAATAAGTCTGAGTATAGGGTAACTAGAAGCATTAGTAAATTAATGGAATGCTACACAAACTGGGTTAAGTAGGCCCCAAACTTTTTGGCCAGGTTTCACCTTTATTAGATTCAGCAGCAGTAACAGGAGCAGAAGTAGGATATAGATAGATATACATATGTACATGGGCGTGAGCAAATATATACCTACCCGTAGAATAACCCACAGAACGGCGATGATGATCTTCATAATCAACGTTCGCCGGCGTCATCATCGAAAAGTCAGTCGAAGCCAAGCGAAGCGAATGAACGGTATTTGTAGTAAAAAAGCGGCCAATAAACTGAGCGCGTGCGGTTCAAGGTTTGGCCAAAGCCAAAAATGAAACTAAAACGTAAGGCAAAGAAACAAAAGCAGCAAAAAATATAAAAAAATACGAACACACCGACGACAGAGCGACCGAATGAATAACAATTAAATCTGAAAAGCATGAAATCATCTGCCGAGCTAAACTAGCACAGCCACTAAAATTTGTACCCACGAGATACGCGCACTCGCTCACTCAGATACTTGCCATATAAATCTGCTGAATCTCTATTCCAATCCCAATCCCAATCCCAAGCTCATTGACCAAAAAGTCGTTCTGTTACCGTTAAGCCAAAAACCAAGTCAAGCGCCCATTAACAGTTAAGCTGCGAGCGGCGCTGGGGCCAATTACCCAACTCAGGGTAATTGACTTGGCCAAAAGACAAAAACAGGAAAACAAAAAAAAGAAAAGTTTCAAAAAGTGGGGTTCATAACTCTGGGTGCCGCCTGGAATGAGCTGAAATCATTTGCAGCTCTAATTCCTGCGGATTCTGGCTGGGAATCTCTCGAAAAGTTCTTCGCCTCTGCCGTCTAGTTTATTACAAAATTGACCTACATATTTCTTTTTTCTTTTGCCAGCTACATTTGTATCTCGGTATCTGTGTGCCTGTTATATCTTGTTATTTATTCATTATAATTTTATTTCGTCTGCTTTGTGTATGTGTCATTAGCAAACGAAATGGGTGGGTTCGCAATGTCCGTTGACATTAATGAACTTATATGGATTGGTAACCAAATAACGAAATATCCCATTTTGCACAGTGGGAGAGAGCGCGGTATTTCGATGGTTTCGCCACTCGTCGAATGGAGAACTTTCAAAACCGTTTTGTGGGCCAGTGGATTGTGTTTGGTTAGCCCTCGTCATAATTGACAGTTTTGTGCCAAGAATATACCGCAAACTGTTTTAGTTTTGATTTGGACTGGCAGCCGCCACAAAACGATTCGCTTGGCTGCATTGGCAGGTCGAGATACAGTAAAAGAGATACACTAACTGATACCCATTCGAGTTGCAGTTACTGCTTGAGCACAAGAAGTGACCTTTACATTCTCAGAACGCCCTCGATCGTAGCTCTCAAATCTCTGGTATTCAGTTTACTCGGGTATATCATTTTTGTATGCTCTAAGATCTCTAGATCCGACCACAAATGTGGCAAGGTGGCATAACCACAGATGATAATGATGCTGGTGCTGATGAAGAAAAAGTAGCACGCTAGTTCTCCGTTTAATAAATGCATTTAATGCCCAGGCACTGCAATAATAATTCTAGTAATAGCATAATATACAAATTATTCCCACTTTTGACTAGTCTTAAAACCATTATCCAGAAATACAGGAAAAATACAGGTTAAAAATATTACAACTTGACGATAAACCACTATAAAATATAAACACAAATTTTACAAGACACATATAAGAACACTACATACATAAGTGGGTACACTAGCAACATGTGATTGACAGACAGAGGCTATAGCCATGTAGCCATGCAGCTATATGAGTGGGACCTGCCACAAATGGAGACGGGTCGGCTGCTCCATTCAAAGCGTTAAACAGAACAGAACCGAGAATTCAGAGTCGAGAACTGAGTAAATTCAAGCCCCAGAGAACTAAACTTAACCAGACCGTAGTGAACTCAACTGAACTGAACTGAGCGGAATGGAATGGAATGGACACGGGCGTCTGCAATAACTGTTTCGACGGACCAGAGTGTGCGTGGCACACTCGCGGGAAAGTTGGGAGGTGCTGGACTGAAGTCGCATAAGCGATTCTCGCCAGTTAGTTGCGAGCCGCCATTTAATGACGTCTGTTTTTATTACAAAATGTATTAAAATGTTGTACAGGTGGTTTTTGTCGGCTGTCTAGGTGATGAAAAGGGGCTTTTTCGAATGCGGGTGGAGGGGGTTTTGCTTGGGTGGTGCTGCAGCCAAGACTCCGTGTGTTGATGAGCCTATTAAATGCTGTTGATGGCTCTCAGCGGAGACCGAAACAAAAAAATAAGTACAAAAACAGAGGCTGTTTCCGAGACTCCGTCTCACCAACCGATGAGACATGCGATGGATCTGCAGATAAAAATGGAGTTTTTGCCGGCTGGCTAATGACTGTGACTGTGTGCCCCGAAAACAGACAAGTTTAAAGTGGGTTAAACGCGTGGATCGGGGTCGCTTGTAAGTGTCTAACACGCCTAACATGATTTCAGCGGAGGATTTTGGCTTAAGGGGGGCCTATTAATTAATTGCCTTTTAAGTTGGCAAATTGTCTTAATTAAGCTCTACTGAAATAAGGGTGCTTTTCTGCTACTAGCATAAGCAAAATAATTAACTTATCTTCATTTATATGAAGATATAGTAGATTAACTTATAGTTCCGAATCATACTTACACCTTTTAAAGTATGTATATCTCTCCGCTTAAATCCATTTGGAGCACTTACTTGGAAGGTCTGCAATCCACTGCACTTTCAAATCCCTTTTAGAGTTCCTCCTCCACCGACTCCCCCTTCTGAAACTCGTAACCCTCGAGCTAATGTGTGCCCATTTTATATTTATGCGTAGCCAGCTCAGCTCATTAGCAAACGCCAGACATTGGATGGGTTATGTTAAGGGCGATAGGATAGGATAGGGCGTCTCCTCCATGGTAGGTGCCGCAAAAAGCAATCAGCGAGGAGGAGAAGCAAGACGCACACAGTCCTAGGAGGAGAGAGCTGTGGTACTTGGCAACTCCATCTTCAGCAATTTTCACTTGCACTTCCATGCTCTGGCAATCGCTGGAGTTAATTTTATTTGCAAAATAAAGCGAAACAAACTTTAAATGGAGTCAAATGCCACTGCACACTTTCGCACACACGCACGCACACACGGACGCACTCACACAGATACTCACCAATACCAATGAAAGCCAGACGTCTGCCGAACAAAGATTGCACGCCAAACAACACAGCACAAAAAGTTCAAACGCCAGACAAGGATGCACCAAAGTGCAAAGGCAGCAAACGAAGCAACGACCGAACTGCAGGGGCGGATCAGGGCATTCACGGGGTGCAGGGCCGCAGCCAGGAAGCAGGGGCGGAGCAGGGCCCAAGAAAGGAAGGGTGTTGCCTGGTTGGCTTGCCAGGCACTCGAGGCAGACGGCGACCAGGCGACGTTGCAAGCAAGGGATAGAGCACCTGCCACAAATTTTCTGGAAAAGAAACTCTCGCTTTGGAAAACAGTGGAGATAATATTTATAATCAAACTAATCGTTATAGGGTAGAAACGATGTCTACATTCAATTTCTAAGATAAAGGTCATAGAAACATATATAGCGTTATTTTTGAGATCCAGAAAAACGTGGATATATTCTTACTCGTTTCTGGTCAAGTTCCATTAAATTGTACAATTTTACTTAAATATAATAAATAATATTATATACAGTCTTAAAAATTCGTCACAATTAGTCTGCAAACTTTTCTGAGTGCAAACTTTTCAGTGCTTGAAAAACGGAAAGCAAAAAGGATTGAGCAACCTAGGTGCCCCTTGGCAAAAGGAAGGTGGTGTGGGAAATTTGGCCCGGCGGCTGGTGCCTCCTAGGAGGAGGGGCAAGAGGGGGCCAAACAGCAGGAGGCGAAGACGACGGACGCACTGAAGCACACACGCACTACGTCGGCAAACACAATCACATAATCTCGCAGTCGCACAAACAGAGAAACACAAAGGCACACACACGCGCTGCACGGTTGAAACAAGAACAAGTGCATTGACACTTTACGGACGGACGGACGGACTGGGCAGCGGGGGAGGGAGGAGTGCGAGTAGGGCAGAGGGGAGAGTGGCGGGAGCGGGGTGAGCGGACAGACGGCGGCAAGGCGACTGCAAAGGGTGAAGCACCGACAGCTCTGCATTTTGATAGCAATCCGCAAGCGGAGCAAAGCCCACAAAGGGATCGACCTCAAGGCGGCAGCAGCAACATCAAGCGAACACAGCTGATCGATCGACACGTAGAGAAAAACTTGGAGTTTAATGAACTCCTTAATTCAAAATATTCCCCTTTTTTTTGAAATATTCGAAAGCAAATTCAAACTCGGAAATGGAGGTTGTACAATACTATATATATATCAACTTAAAATATTTAAAAGGAAATATAACGAAATATAACACAGTAGACATTGTTCACTGTGCAAAAGAGAGTAACTTGAGCAAAAGATCCAGATAGGGAGTCACAACAACTCACCAAAAAAACAACCACAAAAAAGCGAAAGAATCGAGATTCGCGTTCGTTGCACCGAATCCGAATTGCTAAATGAGCACAGATAGTGGAGAAACGGGAATCGGACGGGGGGCTTCTGATTATGATATTGCAAAACAAGCTGGCCGGGCAAACTCCCTGCCAGACTCTCAAAATGATGACGATCGTAATCGCCTGCTGATGACGATGACGTTGCCAAACAGCGCTCGGCAAAAACTCAAGAATGAAATGCCCCAGCAATAACAACAGCAACAGTAACAACAAGTACCACCACAACAACGCCAAAGAACGACGTTTATAGTTCAACGCACTGCAGCCCATTGCCGATTCCCGATTTCCCCATAGCCAGTGGCCTGTGGCCAGTGGCCAGTGCCCCGAAAGGATCGGGGGAGCATAGGGGATTCGGTCGGGCATCGGGATCCGGGAGTGCAGGGACCAGGGGAACCAACTCTACGTCGCGGTCATTGATCGTCTGTCTTCATATGAGTGTGTTTTTGTACGTACGAATATGTGGAGTATCTGTGCGAGAGTGCTCCTCATAATGAAGACAACGACTCTGGTTGACTTTTATTGACAATATGGTGACGGATCTGATGTTGATCTTATTATGCTGAGACAGAAGTAGGGGCCGTCCAGTCGGACAGGAAGCTGATGATATCAGTGACGCTCGGCGGGATCTGATTATGCCGAGATTCGAAGGAAACTTGATGGGGCTTACATGGAATTAGCAACTAGAGGGAAAACTTGGGACACTAATCGATAATGGTACATATCTTAGATAATGTTAAGTTGAATTACAATGCGTCTAATAAAATGTAGCTATCTGATTCATTTAAAAAATATCTACACACTTTACAAGTATAGAGCTAATCTATAAGATATGTTCAGTGGGTTGAGCAGCACTTTGGCCCAATGAAAGTCACAGCTTCTGTTGTTCAGGAGCAATACACACACCTCATAGTTATATTATCCACTATTATGATCCGTATCGTACCGTTGCTTTGATAGCTTCAGACACTTTGGCAGCTTCTGCAGATAAAAGCAGATGAAAGCGCCCCTAAACGCCCACCGTTCGACTTGGCCCGCGAACATTGATCTTACCTACTTGGCGCTGTTAATTCGTATTATTAATTCAATCAATCACGGGTTGGATTGGATTGGATTGGATTGGACTGGCTGCCTGACTGGCAGCAGCTGCCCTAACGATCGATCACCCGGCAATCGGCGATCGACGGATCTGTTGGGAGCGTTGATCTCATCTGCTGAATGTATCTGTATCTGTATTTGTATCTGTATCTCGGCTCTATTAAAGTATTTGTGGTGATGCGAGTGTCTTTGGCATTTCACAAATGTGGCGGCGTTCTAGTTTCGCCCTGTCGAAAAGCATTTTTGTCTTCGGCCTGACGGGTTGCCTCTTGGCTAATTTAATTGTTTGCTCTGTTCATTAAGGTTCCCTCGACCAGATAGATAGATAGATGGGATCCGAAGGCTTTTTTAGTTCATTGAAACATTTATAGCACAAACGCGCGTTCGCTGGGCTGGCATTTAATTTGCTAATTGCTAATGCGCTCGCAGCTTATCAATGTGGAGCATCAAAACCTATTTTTCCTCTTCTATTTTATTTGATTTTCGTCCTCTTGTCCACATTTCGGTACAAATATTTGATAAGACCACTCGAATTCGCACGTCTCGCGGCGATAATTCAGCGGCATTGCTCATCCGCCGCGTTGCCCGCGACTTGTTTGCCCGCTTGCGGTTTACAGTTAGAGATGCTTCCGGCAGTTTAACTTTTAATTAAAAGTTAAATTTAGAGCGCTGTAATTTTGAATTTTGCATGCCTAATGCGAGACTGAAATTCATTTTCGATTCTGACGCAGCATCCCATAAATGCGGTTTAAGAAAATGCTTATTCGAGCAGGTTCAAAATACTCTTAATGATGTGGTAATTCCGCTGAGTCTACACCGCAAAAAAATGCTTCTTATTTTCGCAGTTTCACGCTATTTATTCTTCTCATTTTCTCATAATTTTTAGTATTCTCGTAATCTGACTTGTAAAATACGCTTAAGAATGTTAAAAACACTTACACTTCCAAATATACATTTTTTATTTTAGTTATCCGACACAACTTTTGCAGTTCTTGCAAATCCGTGTGTAAAATGAAATTAACATTTTATTTAGCATTTATATGATAAACATGATATGATTTCTTTCGGTGTAACGATATTTTTGGAAGTTGGCACTCTGCTGCCGATAATCTACGCTAAGCTGCTGGCTAATTGAAATGTTTATGGCCGGACGTGAAGCGCGCCAGTTATTACAGATTTCTGATGAAGTCTTGTCGCTGGCAATTTATCTAAACCTCTGCCCATTAGAGGTTTATTTTCTGGCTCTATCTATAGCGAGAGTCCAACCACCCAAGACTCTCCGTTTTTATCTAATTAGGTAGTCAAAACAAAAAATAGAGAAAAGAGAACGTCGTATAAACTGTGTCACTAAACAAAAATCCAAGCAGGGGCGCGGTGGAGGTGGAGCTCAACTTTGCCCAGAGAATTGTGTCAAATAGATAAAAAAGAAAAACGATGCCAGCGGCAACGACTGCGACAACGACGATGGTGGCAATGATGATGATGATGACGATGGTGATGGTGATGGCGATGGTGCTGGTCATATCGTTATAACGATGGATGAAGAAGGCGTCGGGGCAGCCACTCCTTTTCAGCACAATAATTATAACCCCGATTCCCCGGCTTTATGAGAGAAAACTGGCCCCGAAAATTGTGGAGCATTTGAATAATTTTACAAGAATGCAATCAACGTGAAAACAGAACGTAAAAGAAGAGATTGTCAAAAAAAAAGACAGAAAAAGTAGGCGGTGGCTTTGTTGATTTAAATGGCACCCGAAATTCCGAGAGGGGAACTTTGGCTATATGGACAACTATTCAAATTGAGGTCATTCATCTCGCTTCGTTGAACGCGCTTAAGTGAATTATGTATACGTATATATGTATATATGTGAGTGGTCCGTGTGGATAGGGAATCAGAATGAGAATCGGAGGTCTCGAGTATTTGAAGGCGGGTCAGCAACTCAGATGAGCATGTGAATGGGAAAGAAAAAGATAAAGAAGAAATTATTCCCCCGAAAGTGGTTCCATTTACACTGTGTGGAAAGCCTTTCTCCAAATCCCCGCTAATTGCCCGCAATTTGCCATTGGAATCTGTCAACCTCCCGCTGCTCGAAAAATCCACAAAATGTGATTGACTCGAGATCGATGCCCTCCGCTAAGGATTTCCATAAATATTTGCCAGCACTTTGGGATTTTGATCTTTTTGGCGTTCTTCATCCGACTCGTTTCTCCATTTGGTATAGTTTTGTTTCGTATCGTATTGTATCGTATCGTATCGGTTCGTATCGCTTCGCTTGGCTTTATTTGATTTTCTTATGGGAGTAGGTCAGTTCAAAATTTGCATATATGGCTGCCTTTGATTTCTCGCTCGATTTTTTATTCATATTCTGACTGTTTGCCCTGCCCCAAAAACGTAAATGTGCGAACACGTGCTATACATATGATGATTTTCTTATCCATCGACTTGTTTGGATTTAATTCAGACCGATATCATAAGCGATGATTGGTTATAAAATAAACCAAGACTGAGCGTTATCTCAAGTGGAATGGATGTGGGGGTGTGAAATGGACATACCGGATAGAATGGACATTGGGTCAATTGCAGGGTAAATAAAATGCAACAATGGAACTGTTTGACCAGCCATTATGTAACTAAAAAATGTCTATAAATCGGCTTTGTTAAACCGTAAAGTTTTAGTTGCGATTCTGAAAGATTGCTGAAAGCATGAAGTTGGGTAAGCATTAGCAGGCTTCTGTTTATATAAACGCAGATCTGAAGGACACACCTTGCAGCACTGATCTTCTTGGGAGAACTCTGCATCCTCGGTGATTATTTCACTTCTGGACAGCGTTATGTATACAGTGCAGATGAAAGTTGCATATGCTCGGGTCATTTGGTGAACGATTTAGTTCCGGACTGCGAAGATTGCTCCGGTTACTACATTTGTGGCAATGGTTCCTACGAGAAGCTGAAGTGCCCTCAGGGTCTGATTTTCGACATTTCCTCGAAAGCGTGTGTGCTGGGTCAATGCCCCAGGTTTGATGGCACTTGTTCAGGAAACACTACAACACCTACGCCCACCACACCGTCCACTACTACCACAACTACCACCACTACCACAACTACAACGTCGGAACCTCCAGGACCTCCTGGACCTTGTGCCAATGATGTGACATGCCAATTTCAAGAAAAGAGTATCCCTCATCCGAATCACTGTCGAAATTTTTACACCTGCTATGGAAGTTGCGCCGTTTTGGGACTCTGTGAGCTGGGAAAATGGTTCGATCGGGAGGAGATCTTATGCGATTATTCCCATAAAGTCAAAAACTGTCCCCCTAACCAGGACTAAGACGTGGCCCTTTTGGGTATTAAAAAGCATTTTTATATTATGAGCTTATGCAAACCCATTAATATTGTATCAGCATCGAGTGCAATAACACTTTCTTTAATACCAATGGCAACTTTTGATGCTCCACCGGGATTTATTGCAGTGAGTAAAGGAAATTACTTGTGGACCAACTGCCATGGGGGCAAAATTAAATCAAATAAATATGTGTCATGGCAAATCGAAGTGAGGCAAAGTTAATTTGAACGGTCATTAAACTGCAATTGTACTCATGAATAGTCAGCGAATAGGCAAAAAACCAACAACATGGCGATAATTTACGCAAATTGCTTGACACAATTTTGCAGTTCATTGTTATTGTTGCTCCTACTATTATTGCTGCTTTTGTTGTTGTTGTTGTTGGTTGGGGCGTGTGGGCGGTTGCTGCGTTCGAGTTGTTGTTGCTGTTGCTGTTGCCACCGCCGGCTGAGAAAAGAAACAAATTTAGCACGCAACTAACAATTTTAGCTGCTCCACATAGAGCGGCACACACTCGCTGACTGGCACACCCAGGTGCATATGAAAGGAAACAAAAGTACATGGTTTCATCAGTAATGCTTAGCTTCGTACACGGCGCGGAAAAAGGAGTGCAAACCCTTTTTACAAAACGAAATATACCATTAAAGTTGAGCTGAACATGGGCTATTCCAACAGTTGGCCCCCATAGGTTTGCTCTGTGGCACAGCAAGCAAACAACAAACTTTCACCCGGCAGTAAGCCGCAGCATTTTGGACAATTTCGTAACTGGGTAAACACACATAGTACACACGCACACACACTCCGGCTCGCCCGGGAAGTCATGCAAATGTAGAGAGTGTAAGGTGCATTAAGTGCAGCCAGCAGCGACAGGTGAACGAACGACCTCAAACGAGGTCATCGCATGGGCGGTGGGGGAAGGGGGAAAGGGGGCGGCGAGGGGGAGGCCATTCATGCGCACGATAAAGCCGAAAAGCATCAACTATATATGCTTATGAACATACGTATCTGTGTCTGTGCATGTGTTACTACGGCATGGGGAGCTTTGGCAGTTGGATGTTGCCTGTTGGCAGTTGGCAATTTGCCCCCCTTCGCATGCTAATGGCCCGGCTCGGTCCGCTAAGCGTCGAAAGAGCAAAAGCGACCAAAAGTTGGGGCACGAACGACAAGAAACAGAATCCAGCCAAATGTGGCAACTTTTGGGCACTTTGCGAAGCTGCTCGCACTTCTGCTGCCTGAGATCTCGGTGACCCAAATTTTTTGCTACAACGAGAAGTGCGGAGTGCGGCTTAGCAAGAAACCCCTCACCCAACTTTGTGCACTCGACAAATGGTTGCAGTACTCGGCTTTATATAGAAAATTGCCCGCTTTTTAAATACAGCAAGATCTTTTTTATGAGAATTTATCATCGTAAACATTATTTTTAAACGATTTTAAAAATAAACATTTTACTTTCAAATCGGCCTACTATCTTAGGTAGCAATATAAAATATTTATCTTCCTAAAATTCTTGTCTCGATAATAAAGTTACACTCTCATACGGTGTACAAAAATATATTCAACTTTTCGTGGAATTTAAAGAGAGTTTCCCCCGAGTGCATTTCACACTGGAAATCTGGCCTAAACGAGTTTTCCCGCTCTCTTCTGGATCCCCACTTCGCTGCTCCGCTTTTCCCCCACTTTCCCCACTTCCCTGATGCTTTCATGCTTGTCATTTGGCTGCACTAAATCACTTAAGATGCTTTTAGCTGGGAAAAAAGTTAGAGCTTAGGCCAGCAGCAATGCTCCGCTTATTTATGTGGGCTTGGGCTTGGGCTGCCCAACTCCCCAACTTGGCCCGATGCTTGTGTGTAATGGATGGTGTTGACCTGTCCTGAATGTGCGCCGCTCCGTGGGTGGTGACAGGTGACGTGCGAGTGGAGGCGCCGAGATCCAGGTCCAGGTCCAGGTCGATTGAATAAATAATGATGGGGTATTATGTTGGGGCAAAGTGCCTTGTGTGTTCCCAATTCCGCAATCGTGGAGACTCCGATTCCAATACGGACGCACTCGCGACGACTGGAAACCTTGCTGAATTTACCTGCAAATCAATGTTTCGAGACCCTCGGTCGCTAATTGAAAACACCTTAGAACAAACAGAGCAAGAACGCCAAGTGACCGCCATAAGCAATTAGCGGCGTATCGAAGCTGCCGACAGCCTCAAAACCCAATGTCCAATTCTATATGAGGGTGCTATTATCATAGTGTGTGGCGAATTATGCCATAATTAATTTACGAGCTGTGACAATTAACGCCAACGAGACAATTTACGATCAACGCTCTTCGGTGGGCGGTGAAAAGCGTGACTCTGGCACAATGCGAACCTAGAAACCTAGACTTACGAGCGCCTCAAGGCTGGTACTAAAAACTCGTCTGGCGGCGGTCGTTATGGGATCACTAAGGTCAGGGAAGTTACGGCTCAGGGTCTTCTGGAGCTGCTAAGACTATCACCAAAATAGGTCAGCCACTCCGAGATTAGCTCATCCAATTTTGATAGAGCAAATATTTTCAGGAATAGACTCACCAATCAATACACAAATAGAATAAATAAGTTAACAATTAGTATTACACTTGACTTATATAATAATCCCCTTTTCTGCAAAGTAGTCAAACTCTGAATTATCTCGCTTATAAGTTATAAATCTTTAAATAATAATAGTATACATGTATTTGTCCAATGAAATCTTCGCAAAATGCGAAGAAATTAATGATCACAAATGTCTCCGTGTGCAGTGCCAACGACCTTTGTGACCCTAAGCACCATCGCAGCTGCCATGTTTTGGTGGGCCATAAATGGGTCAGTGTGTTGGCCATCTTTCACTCGGCTAGATTGTTATTTTTTCCCCTACATATACATATACATATGCTGGCGATGCTTTGCGTGCAAAAGAGTTTTCCGGCATCGCCTGTCCACGCCGCGTATGCGCAATGCATGCGAAGTTTCTTTCACTTTTGCTTTACGCTGAGCGTATTTTGTGTTACTTTATTTGATGGTTTCTTGCGATGTTGTCAGTCCGATATGCTGACGCATAGTAGGAGCAGCGAGGGGCTTTCGTCATTAGTGTTGTGATTGTTTGTTTGGAAACCGCCGGCGGCGGCTGCCGCCAGACCACAACAACACGCAGTAACAGCCCAAGTCGGCAGAGCCGAGGAAATAGCCGCACATAAACTCAAATAAGGCAAGAGGAAAAACAACGAAATCACTTGCCTACGTTTTCATATTGAGCGCAGTGGGTCAATGTCCCACTGATAAAGTGAGCATTGAAAGCCGGCAACTGGAGCAACTGGAGCAGCTGCGTCTGTTTCTTTTTCAGTCTGTCTATCTATCTCTTTGGCTGGCTTTTTGTGCAGCCAAATGCGATTTTAATTAATAAAATATGTGCTGTCTTCGGTTGCACAAAGCGAAATCATCTCACATTTTGCAATTTCAAATACACGACACTCAAGATATTCAAGAAATGACGAAACAACCTTATGGCTAATGAAGACTTCAAACGCCAAGCGAAAAATTGAAATTAATTATTTTCCCCAGACAGAATGTATCGCATTTCGACAGACCAAGCAAACAACAACTTGTGGGACACGCAAATTTTCTAGTCGATAGAACAGATATGTTGGCATTTGCTTGAAAGATACCCGAAAGTATCTACAAGTGTGTGACGCATTTCTAAGATTTATGCGTGTGCCAGTTTTTCACTTTCCCAACTAAATGCAAAGAATTTAACATCACTTGTTGTGGGGCTATGATATGATAATCGCGTATATTTTAGGGAGCGGATTTTGAATTTAAATAGTCAGGTGACTAATAAGATACAAGCCATGAAAAAATACGCACTATTTTAATGGGTAAACATGCGCATCAGCATTTCTTGGCGATATAAATGGAATGTAACATGCAATTCATAGCATACTTTTTGGATGCACAGAAATAAATGTAAGTCTTACATGGATTATGTATAGATGTAAAAGAAGATGGAATACACTAGTCTCTAGTCTTCACCTGTTACACCTGCAAAATATTAAATTATTAAAAACATTGAATATTTACACATACTAAATACGGATATGCATTCTTTAAAAAATAGTTGTTCGTACTTGTATGTAGTATTCATGTATAAATCGACCTCTGCAGAATTTCCGACTTCCGAAAAACCAGGGAAGTCATTAATATTACAGCCGCTTGTCAATTTATATACAAAACTGTGGGGATTTTCGATTTGTTATGGTGCGAATAACTAAGTAACTCATTACCCCTTTTTTCAATATACTCTACCCATGCAGCTGTACGTTATGGTCGCGTTCCCAAGCGTTCCCGTGAGCTGAACGGAGCGGCTGCCTCCTCCGCCGCCGCTGGAGCTCCTGCCTCCCTCAATGTGGATGAGACCACCAGCAGCACACTGCACCCGAGTCACCTGCAGCAGCAGCATCAACAGCATCTTCTACAGCAACAGCAAAACCAGCAACAGCAGCAGCCACAACAGCAACTGCAACTGCAACAGCAACCGCATGTAAGCGGCGTACGAGTGAAGACCCCGAGTACTCCACAAACGCCACAAATGTGTTCGATCGCCTCCTCGCCATCGGAGCTGGGCGGTTGCAATAGTGCCAATAACAATAACAATAACAACAACAACAGTAGCAGCGGTAATGCCAGCGGTGGCAGCGGCGTGAGCGTCGGCGTTGTCGTTGTGGGCGGACACCAGCAACTGGTGGGCGGCAGCATGGTGGGCATGGCGGGCATGGGGACGGATGCCCACCAGGTGGGCATGTGCCACGACGGACTGGCGGGAACGGCGAACGAGCTCACCGTCTACGATGTCATCATGTGCGTGTCGCAGGCGCACCGCCTCAACTGCTCCTACACGGAGGAACTGACCAGGGAACTCATGCGTCGTCCCGTGACGGTGCCACAAAATGGGGTAAGTGCCGCAGAAGCCGCAAAAGTTCTGTACTTCTATGTACTACGTACTATGTTCCCCACTTCCACAGATTGCCAGCACAGTGGCGGAGAGTCTGGAGTTCCAGAAGATCTGGCTGTGGCAACAGTTCTCGGCCAGAGTGACGCCTGGCGTTCAGCGGATTGTGGAGTTTGCGAAACGCGTACCTGGCTTCTGTGATTTCACCCAAGACGACCAGCTTATACTCATCAAGCTGGGCTTCTTCGAGGTCTGGTTGACCCATGTGGCCAGGTTGATCAATGAGGCGACACTGACACTGGACGATGGTGCCTACCTGACGCGCCAGCAGCTCGAGATACTATACGATGTGAGTTCAGCAGGTACACATTGAAGAAAACACGCCTTTTTAGCCTGGCTCTTTTTTAGTCTGACTTTGTCAACGCCTTGCTGAACTTTGCCAACACCCTGAACGCCTACGGGCTGAGTGACACCGAGATCGGACTCTTCTCGGCCATGGTGCTGCTGGCCTCGGATCGAGCTGGACTCAGCGAGCCCAAGGTGATCGGCCGGGCCAGGGAACTGGTGGCCGAGGCGCTGCGCGTACAAATCCTGCGCTCGCGGGCAGGATCCCCGCAGGCACTGCAACTGATGCCGGCGCTGGAGGCCAAGGTACCCGAGCTGAGATCCTTGGGTGCCAAGCACTTCTCACACCTAGACTGGCTACGGATGAACTGGACCAAGCTGCGCCTACCGCCCCTCTTCGCCGAGATCTTCGACATCCCGAAGGCCGACGATGAGCTGTAGGATGTGGGGCGATGCCCGCGATTCCAGGGCCGTGCAAGCAAACCGCAATAAAAACAAAAGAATATTCTACCACTTGTAGGCTTAAGCAACGTAGCTATAGATCGAAGTGGGAGGGCCGGAGATCAGATAAACGTCTACTCAGCATTACTGGAGAGATAGTTCACTAAGCATATATGCATATTACTATACTAGCAGTGTTAGAGCGACTAGGACTCCCCGCTGAACATATCCATGCGCAAACATAAATTATTTATTTCATTGTTGACTCATCAAGCTCCACTCCAGGCATCACAGCATCAACTCATCCCCGCGAAATCCCAACCAAAATGGAGAAACGAATCCATCAAAATTCAAGGCATCTATCCAAGGCATCTATCTATTTAGAACTCGACTGAAGAGCGAGCGTTAAAGTTCGATTAATACTGGTTTTTTTAAATAATAATAACTAATATAAACGATATCGGATATGTGTACGTTACGGCTAGCAATACGGAAATAGCGTAGTCAAAAAGCAAAAAGACCCACAACGTTCGCTTGCAGTAGTTGGAGATCCCATTTGACATAATATGTTGTATACATATTCAAGATGATATGCTTAGTTTAAAAGATTTTAAATTGAAGATCGATGCGTTTATTGTATCTGCGTGTAAATAAATTTAAATTAATTTCTACCTTTAACTCGATCCGACTTGATTATTTTAAACCCATCTGCCCACTTGGTTGTCGGATGATCATCACCAGATCTTCGACGACGACCACCTCCATTGAAAGTGTTCAGTTTCTTACTTAAGATCAGACATTTGACATTGTACGATTAAGATAATTGGGTTAGAGACCGTCTAAGTTAAGTGCTTTAAGGCTTCATTTGTAAAACTCGGAACAATCAAATTGTTTGATCAATTTTTGAATAGATTGGTGCTAAATTTGTGTGTTAAGTTTATATGGAAACAAGCGAGGAAATCGAGGAACCGACAGACAGACGAACAAAATATATGAATATAAACATTAAAATCGATCTATATATTAACTAAATGTATGTAAAAATCAAAAGGATTCTTATCTAAAAAGCTCTTCATTGATTGTTGAATTTATATAGAAAATTTTGTAAATTTTATTAGTGTGACAAAGGAAAATATTAAATGTAGAGGCAGCTGCAATCAATCTTGTGGCTGCCGTTTTATGCTCCATGTGTACCTTTTGCTTATTGAACTAGAATATCAAAATCAACATAGATCTATATACATAAATTTATAGATTATTCGCAATATATTAGAAGACACGCAACTTACAATGCTGTAGCAATTCTTTCTCCCGATCCTCAAAGAGTTACCCTCTATCACATCCACTTATATTTTCGATCCCCGCACATACCCAAGAAATCTCTGTGTTAATTTTGTAAACCAGTGCGCATAATGGAACCTTGTGAATGTAGCATTAAAAACGAGAACAGGAGCAACAGATTTTTAATTACATTATTAACTTATAACTAACTATTATATACATATATATAATAAATATATAGATACAATTTTTTACCTACCGTAGCTTTGATTACATTTTTCAATGATGTGTCAAATTTTAAATGGTCTTACCGACAGTCCAAAATACTCAGCAACTACAGCAGAAATACAAAAGGTCAGAAGTTACAGCGCATTAAGAAGGCCAACTTCCTACGATAATGGCTAATGTCCACTAATCGCTCAACTCGAATACAGTGCAAAGATCCAACCAGATGTATACAGTAATCATATATCAATATGCAAGACATTGCTTAGTTGTTTATTGATCCATACCAATGCCCAATCTGAACACATCGCAGATGAGTCGGCAGTCTCGACCTTGCAATGCCCTGTACTACGCAAATTATTTGATGGAGGATCCGTGGTGTGCAGTGTGCAGTATAGGGCATATAGATATCAGATACGAGGCCAGCTCGCTTTACTGAAAACCTAAAACAAAAATAATAAATAGAACAAAACACCATATACATATACATAGGCCGGAAAACGATAAGAATACTGCAAAAACTAATTAGAAAGCGAAATACATACGCAGATTGTAATAAAATTACAGAAAAACAAACAACAAACCAACGTCTTTAAATGATTTGATAAAGTAATGGAAAAGTAGGGAGGTTTATCAGCGGGTAAGAAACTATTTCAAAAGATATGAACTAAGCAGATAATTGCGATTCCAGAAATCTCTTAGATGATTTGCCAAATTTGGTTTTAAAACACTAGCATGAGCATGGAAATTCTCAACAGCTATAGTTTTTACATTAAACAATCGTTTTTATTTGGAATATTCATGACTTTTCGTAGTCAGTTCCGTTGTTAGGTACATAGTCGGTATATTTAAAATGCTTTTGGTTAGTTAAGTCCCTTTTTGACTTATTCATAGGTAGCTCAAGCGCCGGTACTTAATCATCGCGAGGTAGGGGATGAAACTGCGTGAGCACCTTGGAGATCTCTTGGGCCAACTCTGGTGTGGCTGCCGCCAGGACCCTCCGCGACATGATGTCGAATTCGCCGCCAGCCGGATCGATGACCACTCCTCCGGCCTCCCGGACAATCAAGTCTCCGGCACACACATCCCAGGCGTGAATTCCAAATTCATAATTGGCATCGGCGGCTCCCAGAGCAACCATCGACATATTGAGGGCGGCCGAGCCCAGGACGCGTAAGCTGGAGTACATTGCAACAAATTAAGTATTCTTGCATTAAAGTAATCACTTACCCATGCGCCTTTCTGGCCATCTTCTCGAAGTTCTCATGCACGACCTTCATCTTGGCCTCGTCCCGAGTGGTGCCGAATTCACTGGTGACCAGCGCTTTTCCCAGTTCCTTCTGACCGCTCACATGTATCCTGCGCCCGTTGTAGAAAGCTCCATGCCCTCGTCTCGCGGTGAAACGCTGTTCCAGGATGGGATTGTAAACCAAGCCCAGCTCCGTGACCTTGTTCACCTTCAGACCAACGGAGATGCAGGAGTGGGGAAAGGCGTGCACAAAGTTCATGGTGCCGTCCACGGGATCAATGATCCAGGTGGGGTCATCGGTCAGCTTCTTGACACCCTCCTCCCCGCTACTTTCCTCCTCGCCGATGAACCTGTAACTCGCATAGTCGAGAAGCTGGCCGGAAAATCTGCACGAATCTTACTTGTGCTCCGGAAAGTGGCGACGAATGCCGTCCATCAGCAGCTGCTCCACATCCTTATCTGTTTGGGTCACCAAGTCGATGTCATTGCTCTTGCATACGAAGTCCTGTCGCTGCTCATTGTTCCGGGCGATGAGCTGGAAAATGTAACGGGAAGAAGGAAAATTCCGTAAGTTTACTATTGAGGGTTTTTCCACTGCTAATTACCCTTCCAGCTTCTGAAACCAGGTTGCTGGCCACCTCCAAGCACTTTTCCACGTCCACGTTGTGCGACATTTTCCAATGGTGCTCTCTCTGGGATTGACTCTGGATTGACAATGAGCCGCTAACAAATCAAAAGTTGCAAGTATTAATTAAATTATACTATAACGGGCAAAGTGACCAAAGCTCGCGACCGTTAAATTATTCCAATAAAGCTCGGGAAAATACTAATAAAATACCAAAAATATTTCTGATTGGACAATGGACCGTTGTTGTAGTTAAAAATTACATTCTCAAATAAAGATAAGGACCCCTTTCTACTTCCTTGTAGATTTTCGTAGACTTTTGATATTAAATTAAAAATTTGTGAGGACCTGGATTGGTCATTTATCTATGACTTAAACGACCATGTAATTGCCGCAAACTTCAAACCTATGTATACTAAAACATACCTTTGTGAACCATGCACCAAATAACTTCCACATTTTAAAGACTTACAATAAACAATTTTGGAAAACATAACATACAAATGGGATCCCATATCGATATGGCAAATATAAAAAAATCAACTTATCTGTACGTAGCATTAGAAAGATTATTCATGGCTGCCTAGAGGATAACTTTTATTGGTACAAACAAAACTCAACTTAATTTAAAAAAGTTGGAAAAACCATGCATTGTCAGTTTATTAAACAACTAAAATTTGTAAATCCAATTTTTAGCTAGCCTTCCTAGTGGTCAGTTAGCAGTCGTCGCACGTTTTTCGGTGGCCATTTCGGTGTCAGTGGTTTCCGGTGTATCCGAATCGGGGAAGTCCGTCTGGCTGGTAAAATCCCTGGTTTCCGGAGCAGGTCCGTACTCATTCGGGTTTACGGAACGCGGCTCGTCATCACGCGGAGAAGGATAATTCTGCTCGAGGAAGTTACCCAAATCGAGTGCAAGGAACCCAGAAGAGGCAGCGAGGCAGCGACGAGACATAATATCCAGTTCATCTCCGTCCGGATCCATAACCACTCCTCCAGCCTCCTTGACTATCAAAGCTCCTGCTGCCATATCCCAAACGTGCAACCCAAAGTTGTAATAGGCATCCGCCACTCCGGAGGCAACCATTGCCAAGCCCATGGCGGAGGATCCAATGGAACGCAGCCTGCAAAGAAACAGTAATAGTTGGTAATAGTTGGTCTTAAAACTGACTGACTTGACTCTCTAAATTTGGAATACTTACGCATGGGTCTTCTTTACCAGTCGCTGGGCATTCTCAATGGCCACCTGGTTACGCGCCTCATTGCTGCCCGAACTGTACTCCTGCAGCACCATGGCCGCGGAGAGGTTCCTCTGGCCAGTGGTCCTAATGATCTCACCGTTCATTTGAGCACCCTTCCCCAGTTGTGCCGTGTACATGTTCTTCATGGGCGGGTTATAGATAATACCAAACTGCGTCACCTGATTTACCAAATAGGCCACGGAGATGCAGTAGTACGGAAAGTGGTGGACATAGTTCATGGTGCCATCAATGGGATCGATTATCCAGGTGGGCTCATCTGTCAGGGTCACCATACCAGTCTCCGACTTTGAAACTCTCTCTTCGGCAATAAACCTGCGTGGGTGATAATATACAATCCACATTAAAAAAAGGAATCTTAATAAAACTAAAGGATTAAATATATCCAACTTACTGGTGATCGGGATACCGTGAGCTGATGGCCCTAATGAAGGTCTCCTCGACAATGTTGTCAGTGGGAGTGACGATGTCATTCGTGTGCTTCTTGGTGGTGTACTCCATGCTCTTTTCGTTTTCCGCAAGAGCGATGGCACCAGCCTTCTTCACCTCCCTACAGGCCAGTTGGAACAGAGTGTCCAGGTCGCCGGCGGAGAACTGATCCGGTAGCCTTGGGTATTCCTCTTCCACCTGCTCATTTTCCTCGTCGGAGTAGAGCATGCCGGAAGTGTTGGTTCCCTTCGAGGCGAATACCTTGGATGGGTGAAAAGTGATGTCGGTGTTGGTCAACTTGCTGTTTAAGCTCTGAACATCGTCTTGGCTGTCATCAGTCGGCAAGGACGACATCATGGGCGGTGGCAAGGGTACATCCTCCGGTCTCTGCGGCGGCGGGGCAATGGGCTCCGCTTCCTTGGGCGCAAACTCAATTGACTTCTCCTGAGGCTGAGATTGTGGAGGAGGAGGCTCCGATGCAGCAGCACTTGGAACGGGTTTCTGTGGGTCTTTCTTCATTGTTTCCTCCGATGACGAAGATGAAACATCAGTTAGTACTTTCTCCGATTTCCTCTTTTCCGGTCGCTTATCCACATCGGAAGATTGAATATCGGCGTCGGTTTCCGAGGAGCGCTGAGGCTTGGGTGGAAGATCTGGCGCCACACCTCTCGCCAAAGAGTTCTGCGACGAGATGTTAACCAGGGGCTTTGGTGTTGCTGGTGGTGTTGGCGCTTCACCAGAATTAGGGCCAGGCCGATTCGGATCCTTCAAAGTGTTTATTCGCGCTTGCGAGATCTTCATGGACATCACCCGCTTATCGGGAGGCACCATGGAACCACGTCGCTCTTCCGCTTGCCGCAGTGTCGTCACCCGGGCATCCTGCTGAGTAGCTTCGTGATCCTCCAAGCCGAATCGGGTAGCCGCATTTCCGGTGGTGGTCTGGTCTGGAGGCCGTTGAGCTGGCTCCTTGTTCGGTGTATTCGATCCGTCGGCCATTCCGGTGGTGCTCGTCCACAGCCCAACAACAACCAAGACCAAGTTCTGGCACTGCCACCCAGGTGTTAAAAGACCGAGCCGAAAATCAACAAAACAAACTTGACAAAGGCCGAGAGTTGACTGATTCACAGGAAGTATTAAGCTCGGCTAGCGCGATCTCAATTCTCATGACTTTTACGAATTTCATAAGAATTTCTAAATATAATATAGTCGTTGGATTTTTAGGTTCAAACACATTAAAACAATAAACTTTATTATGCACATACGTTCATATACAGAAATATATATATATATATTGATATGTAAATTGCAATCTTTCGTTCGCCAACGCCGTAAAACTAACAATCTTTTTACAATCAGACTGGGGACCGCTGCCCATAGTCAGCCAATCCATGATACCCATTACTTCTAGGTCGATCTCCCCAAAATAACGATCTCTAACAATAAAATCCTCTATAATATCAATAGGCTTGCAGCAGTAACTTCAATGATATGTTTCGTTGCAGTAAGTCTTCTGACCGTATAACATATATATATATAGTGTATATTGTATATCCGAGCGGTTCTCTTTAACATGTAGATCGTATGTAGGAATGTGGCAAGCATTAGTCCACAAAGATATGTATCGTTCTCAAACTTATGGGCTAATGGGACGGGGAGGAAACCGCTTTCCCCGATCGTCTCCGGACTTACGTGCGCATCTTCTCAGGTCTGAAAAGGTGTAAAGGAGATACTACAAAAAAAGGATACAAAAAAAAATAAGTTATCTGTGTAATTTGTGGCGATAATTGGAATCGTGTATATATTTTGTCTCATATCAATTCTACTAAAAATACATACATAAGTAAGATATAATTAAATTTGTATCACAACGAATTAGCGAGAACTTAAACTACGACTACAACGAAGAAACAAAAGAACTGGAAAATGTGTGCGTGGTGAGCATGTTAACTACGGTGAACAGGCAAGTACACAAAATAATATGGACTATAGATAACTGGGATCAAAAATCATCAGCCAGTCACTTACTTACGCACACGCTTAGGCCTACGAGCTAAGTAGAATTTTAGAAGTGCTAACCACGTCGCAGCCCGGAACGGAACCAACATAAAGCAGTAGGTAATTCATATAAGTAGAGGGAGATTTACAGGATACGTAATCGGGATACGTAAGTGGTAGAAGTGCGATGGCAAAGTGGAGTGGGCACTGCAACCGGGGAAAGCCTTGGGTGAAAGGATTCTGGCTGCTGCCAGTTGGCAGCATCTACCATCTACTTGGCCTCCACTGGCCGGTTGGCGAACAGTTGCTCCACGATTTGCTCATCGGCCAAGGTAGATGTGTCGCCCACGTTGCGATCGTTTACCGCGATCTTGCGCAGCACACGGCGCATAATCTTGCCGGAACGGGTTTTGGGCAGTCCGGGAGCGTTTTGAATGACATCCGGCATGGCAAAAGGGCCGATGCGTTCTCGCACCATCTTCTTAAGGTCAGAAATAAGCTTTTGATCAAAGACCTCGTTCTCGTTGGGCGTAATGAAGCAGTAGAGACACTCGCCTTTGACGGGATGCGGACGGGAAACCACGGCGGACTCAGCCACGCGAGGATGCTCTGTGAGAACCGACTCTACTTCGGCGGTGGACATCAGATGACCGGACACGTTTAACATGTCGTCCACACGACCAGTGATCCACAGATAGCCATCAGCATCGCGACGGGCTCCTATGAGGAAAAATTCAAAACAAATGTTAGCAACCTATATCCACTTTAAAATCACAAAGAAAAACAGTTCTAAACTTGAAAACGGTTTCAGACTCACCATCGCCAGTGCAGTAGAAACCTGGGAACTTGGAGAAGTAAGTGTCCTCGAAGCGTTCATGGTTGTTGTACAAGGTGCGCATCATTCCCGGCCAAGGCTGCGAGAAGACCAAGTAGCCCTCGCCCTCTCCCTTAATTTCGATTCCGCACTCATCCAGCAAAGTGGGCTTGACGCCAAAGAAGGGGAATGACTACGAGTGTAAGGAAATAAGTTATAGTACAGATTCAGACATCAACTAGCCAACGGGATTCACTTACAGCAGATCCCGGCTTCATGGGAGTCGCTCCAGGCAGGGGTGTAATGACATGTCCACCTGTTTCCGTTTGCCAAAAGGTGTCCACAATGGAGCACTGTTCCTTTCCAATGTGCTTGTAATACCACAGCCAGGCCTCCGGGTTTATGGGCTCACCCACGCTGCCCAAAACTCTGCAAGACAACAACATTATGACATTAGGAAAGTTGTTTTTGTGATCCTAAGCGATATGTTCACACAAGTAAGAATAAAGGGTATAATACATACTTGAGTCCGCTCAGGTTGTGCTTCAGAACGGGACCCTCGCCGAACTTCATGAGAGCGCGAATCGCCGTAGGAGCTGTGTAGAACTGGGTGACCTTATATTTGTCAATGACACTCCAGTACCGATCGTTTCCAGGGAAGAATGGTGTGCCCTCGAACTGCAATTGCCGGGTAGTAGAAACAGTTAGTCGGAAATTAATATTTCGTTACATTTAATCAGCCACTTACAATCACTGAAGTGGCACCATTGGCCAACGGTCCGTACACCACGTAGGTGTGTCCTGTGATCCAGCCAACATCGGCGGTGCACCAGTAGATATCCCCTGGCTTATAGTCAAAGACGATCTTGAAGGTTGTGGCCGCATACAGCAGATATCCGGCGGTCGTGTGAAGCACTCCCTTGGGCTTGCCAGTGGAGCCACTGGTGTAGAGCATGAACAGCGGATCCTCGGCATCCATCCACTCGGGATAGCAGGCCGGCTCCTTGTCCTCCATCTCCTCATGCCACCAGTAATCGCGGTCATCGGTCCACGGAATTTCCTCCTCGACATGATCCGGCTGGCACGGAGTCACGCGCTTCAAGTGCGACACTACAATGCACTTCTCCACGGAGTGACCCATCTCCTCGACCTTCTCTAAGGCCGTGTCGCACAGCGCCTTCAGGTACAGGGCTTTCTCTCCACGCCAAGCTCCATCCGCCGTAATCAGCAGCTTGGCCTTGCAATCGAACATCCGCTCCGCCAGTGAGTCAGGTGAAAATCCGGCGAAGACGATCGAGTGCACGGCTCCAATGCGGGCGCAGGCCAGCATCGCGATGGGCAGCTCCAGAATCATGGGCATGTAGATGGACACACGATCGCCCTTTCGAATTCCATGATCCTTCAGCACATTGGCGAACCGGCACACCTCCTCCAGCAACTTGCGATAGGTGAGACCCCGGGAATAATCGTCGGGGTGGTTGCCCTCCCTGAAACAATGGCAAAAAGAAACACGACCATGAGGAAACACACTGCATTATATTCCAACATACATAGTAGTATTACTTATACGAGTATAGTATTTACATTGACCACGCGCCGGTGGCGTTCTTAAATGGGTGGCCGCGTACCGGGTGCCCCACAATTGGACTAATTACCCCCACCACAAGTGGATCACTTACTGTAATGCGAGTCTCCCTAATTGCACGAGCAGACTTAATTCGATTTTCTGAGCTCAAATTATCACCTAATTTCAAGGGGACATTTTACGGCTATCGTGAAAATTAGAAAGTAATTTTCAATAAATGCTATGGGTGCTCATTTATTAGACGCTTGTGTTCTTACGGTGTACATAATATGACTTGGCATTGTGCAATTGTATATTCAAGTACTTTGTATTCCTTTCCCTTTTTGTTCTGAACTTGGCAACAGAAGCCAGTGCCAATAACCTACTTCATTAAATAAATACACTAGTTAGTGAGTGCAATTAGCGGTAACTTACTAAAAAGTAATTATACTTTTCCAAAAATAAATAAGAAAATTAACCCCATCGAATATCCATTCCGAGTAATCCAAAATTCACGAGCAAGTAGTGGGCACTGTTAATGTTGCCCTAATTGTTGCTATTAAATAAACGAATTTAGAATGTGAAATTTGTCAGAGCTTTGAAAGCTTTGAATGGGTAAACAAAGATCGTGACTGGGCTAAATCGTGAATGGTTTCAGCGTTCAAAACGGATATAAACACTCGCGATCACCGACGGTCAGACACGAAACTAGAAGAGTAAGGGGAAAGCCATTTCCATGGCTGTTTTGGAGGTCAAGGCAGATTAGCAACGCAGAAAAACAGTAATAAACTGCACGACAGGTGGACTAGAAAGGTAGACAATGCAATCAGCACAGTATAAATCATCACCTGCTGTCCGTCACCAGCGATAAGAACTCGAATTAGCCGGCAATAAAGCGCCTATTAGTTTGGCCCAAAAATATGTATTGCCAAAGAAAAAGCAGGAAGCAGGCGGAACAACGACAAAAGCTCGCATCGTGACGTTTTCAAAGGGGTTATTTTAGTACCGCTGACTAGTCCGCAGTGTGCAAAGTTCGCCCTGAAAGGGTGACGAGTGCCAAGTGGGGCTGTTCGGTGTTTGGACTGATTTTACCGGGCCAGAACCACTTCCGTGAAATGATATTCCACTCGAACGAAATACCTGTTTGTACTTGTACTGGTCAATTAGTAAGATGGTAAAAATAAACAAAATACGCAATGAAAATACCCCTCGACTTACTGCGCTTAGTCATTTTCATCCCTAACCCTGTACTAACTGTAGATTCTTGCTCTTTGCCAAGCAAAGGCTTGGGAATACTGCACTGCGATATTACTCAAGATGGCCCAGGCTTTCCACCGAGTCAGTCTCGACGGTCAAAGGCATAAAATCAGAACGAAAACACCCACAAGTTACTTGAATAGCACCTCTACCGTATAGTCCTCATGGTGCGACCCTTTCCAAATCTTTTATCCATACTTATCGGATATCCTCACGGACGAGCGGCTAACAACTTCATCATTTGTACATTACACAAGGCGTTTCAGATGGCCAACAGCATCACTAGCACCAGCTTCTCTAGCTTTCCAGATCAGCAATAATTAAAATAGCCCCTCAATTTCTTACGTCATGACTTATGGATAAGATCAAATAAATAATAACAAACTTAAAAGATATATATATATTTTCAACACCTGGTGATTGCCAGACTGTTCCGAAATCCTAATCAGCCGGCGACAGCAGACAGACAAGGAATACTGACTTGTGCACTTGCGGACATCCTCTTCGCTTATCAGAGTTTGGAGCACTAGAGGTGCCTACTCCTCCGCGTGAGTAACCAAGCTATTGGGAAAAATGTGTCGGACGAGTGTATTAATTTCCAATTTGGAGGCGTAATCGGGCCACTCGCCTCGTAATCTCGTCGCCGGATCGCCAGACAAGAAATTTTCCATGCTGCCTTAAAAACACCTCATGCACCGTCCCGATCCGATCCGCCATCTACCATTCACCTCTTGACCAAGGGAGGACGCGTGGCCGTCTCCCGCTTATCAGAAATCGGAAATCCGAAAATATACCAAAAACCGCCACTCTCCCCACACGTGCGAGCCAAAAATGAAAAAATTATGAGGAATGGTATAACAACTACGGCGAGAACAACAAGCACCGGCGACTTATCTTAATAACAATAACATCAGCTGTTGATTCGCGTGTCGCATGTATCGCATGGAATATTTCAGTTTCCCTCCTACACTGTGCAAAAACCTTTTTAAGCCGCTAAAAATAATTTGTTTGGCAAAAACTGATAGAAAATTTATGAGAAAATCTGTTTACGTAAAACTTTGAATATTTAGCGCTTCGATGTAATTCGAATTTTTATTACTTCAAAGTTCCCAAGCATTCGTATTTATGACCGGAAAAAATTACTATGTTTAACCTCTAGGGCCTCACGGTGAAGTCTATATGTTTGTGCTTAAAAAATATTCTAGATACTCTCCAAACGAACAGAAAGTGGATTCCAAACAGTAGCACTAAGTCATGCTAAGATCAAAATTTGTTTGGCCACAAAACATTCTGATTTCTTGCAGTGATTTCACTCTATCGATCTCTTTCTATCGCGTCTCCGTGTCTGCTCGGGCCCTACAGTTTGAGGGACATTATCGTACGATGCTCCTCCACTCTACTATGTTTATCTAAAGATCGTTTATTTGTTTTAACGGCTTGGCGCATTTTTGATTTGTGTGAAGAGAGTAGCTTACAGTTTACATAATTTACAGAAAAGGGCCTGTCAACCTGTCTCATGTGGAAGCACTGATAACAATGGTGAAAGAAGTCAAGAAATGCCTACGCAGCATTTTTATACGTATGTGGGTTTTTGCCGCTCTTTTATTTTTTAGCAGGTAAAACAGACAGTCCATTATTTTTTTTTTATACATATGTATGTAGCTCTCCCTCTAATATCTCTCTCCTAGTCTTTCTTCGTGCGTGGAGCGCAGTGGCTCTCTAATTGGTTGTGAGTGAATCAGACGATGTGATCGCGTGATTTTCTAGACGCACAGTGGTTGTCAAACTGTTAGCGCTTACTAGGAAATTAGAAATACTTTATTTCTATACTTTTTGGTTAATTTCCCAATTTTCCCCGTATTTAGCTTTAGTCAATTTCCCCGTGTTTTACCTATTCTACTCCACCTTTTGCCCAGACGCCGGCTGACACAAAAATTAATGGAAAGGAAAAATGGCAAACTGTTTAACGCAAAGACGCGCTTCCATCAATTTGAATAAACAATTTGCGCGCATTGTCAAATCGTTTACATAATATTGCTTGGCTTTCGCCTCAGGCTTTCGCGTGCTTAATTCGACTTAATTTTGTTGCTAACGACTCTCGAAATTGAAAACAGTTTGCGTAAATCGGTTGGGTTCGAAACGGTTATTTTGGGATTGAGGCACGGAAACCGGAAGGTAAAAAAAATAATTAAGAAATCCAAAGATTTTGTTTTTTAGGCTTAGAAAAAACTCTCATAAAATGCACTAATTTTAAATCTGAACAATTAATTAGGCCAAACAGACAAACTTGAAAGAACAAGAACATTTAAAATCCCAAATACCAGAATTCTAAACCTTTTCCGATTCGCTGCGCCTATCTATGCAATAAAATTGGCACATAAATTGTAAGATTTTAGCTTGCTGTGGTTTGCAATAAAATTATCTGAGACGGTGGTTCGAAAAGCGCTAATTATTACTCATTACGTGCACACGGTTTTTTCAACCTTATTGGGTCTGTGTCCCACTTTTTATCTTATCTGAGGAAAGTGAGGACAGATTGTGGGCTGGGATTAAATAATTCCCAACAAAAGTGGGAAATAGCCGAGAATAGTAGTAGTGATGGGCCGTCGTATAGTAACTTCGACGCTGAATGGGAACCAATACTTCCAATGACCTTGTAATTGCCTTTCAGTTACCTGACTTTCATTTGCATTTCCTCCGGCACACGCGCCCCGCCCCCTAACCCGCCTCTCAAATGATAACCCCGAGATAAGCTCATTAGCATTAACATTTGTTTAACTTTGTGTTTTTTGCGCCCTGACGCATTGCTCGGTGAACTTTGGGTCTGAAAACAACAAAACAGAAAACCACCGCAACCAAAACAAAATACTTATTCCGTCCATCCACTCCGAGCTATTCAATTTAATTGCGATTTGAGTGGGCACTTGAGAACCTCAAAAGGTAATATATAGTACTGGGCTTTTCGGTAGCTAATCAGCGAAAGGGAGTGTCTGTAGCCTAATCTCAGTGAACGAAGTATGTTGACTTAAAGTGGGAAGAAGTCCCTAGTTATTATTGCCTTTGATTGTTTAATTTTTGTTACGAACGAATGCCTCCTCGTGTGGAGAAACAAACAAATGAGTTAAAAACTGAACTTAGATAACTTAGATAATGGACGGTTAATGTTCCTTTGAGGCAAGTACAAAGTTTTGCGAATAAAAAAGGAGCGAGCTTAACACAAGTGACAGTGACCCTTAAGCTTTTCTTTTTGTTCAAAAGCAAAGAAAATGTACTTCAAAATAATTGAAGGTACTGGCAAAATCCGGAAACATAATTAAAAAAGAGTCCAGTGGCACACGATTTTAAATTTATGAATAAAGAAGAACATTCCTACCCACACTAAACAGAAAAGCTAGCAAAAACATGTGAAAAAATCAAATAAGAGCAAAGTTTCTTCTTTGTCAGGGCTTCCGCAACCGGTTTCACTGTAAATCGATTTTAACTGAATAAATAAAGAAAAACCAAGCGTAAACTTGGCCGGGTCACCCCCTTATGAGGGTCGTCTCGAGGAACGAAGACTAGCCCTGACATTGACCCAGAGTCGGAGTGCCTAGCAAAGCCGCATTTGGAAAGCCAAATACCTCCCGAAGTTGAATTATTTTAGGTCGTTAATCCCACTGTCACATTTGGCATGCAGACGATTAAACCAATTATTGGCAATCAAAACGAAAAAAATTGCTCAAATTAACAGACAGAAAAGTAATAGGGGAAAAGTTCCCAAAAGTTCGAAAAGTCCGATGGCAGGTGAGGTGCCACCGAGTTGCATCCTTGTGCACATATATAAATTATGCAAAAGTAGAGCTATCATCTGTTTTCGTGTGGTGTGGTGCCTGCGCAGTAGATCCTTTTCAATAAGAACCCACCTTTCTACGTCACTAGGCGAGAGTTTCGTAACATACGAAAAATCAATAATCCTGCGCTGCCTCCTAAATACTTTTGTTTTCGTGCGACCTACGCCACCCGCAGGGAAAGTGGGCGAGGATTTCCAACCAGACTCACCAGTAGTAGGCTATCTGGTCGCCCAGACCGTTCCTCACGTTGCGATCCAGTAGATTGTAGCACAGATTGGTGGAGGCACCCTCCATCCATTTGATCGAAATGGGTCCCTTGGAGATGTTGAAGTTGTACTTTAGGAACTTCTCCGGGTCGGCGGGCGTCTCCCAGTGGAACTGCTTGGCCACGCGGGACCAGAACTCGGCCGGATTGTCCAGCGACTCCTGGTAGAACTTCTGATACTCCTCGAAGCTGGATATGTAGGCATTTTGGCTGATGGCCGGATTGGGATCGTATATTGATTTTTCAGCTGGCATTTTGTTTTTGATTTGTGGTCTTAGTTATTGGTGTATATCCTTGAAATGTTTTCCCTTGTTTGCGGTCTTCAATTATCCTGTTTTGCACTTATCCTTAGCTTTGTGTGTGATTGTTTTTATTAGTTTTAGGGGTTGGTTCTCGAGCAGCATGCGCTTCTCGCACCGCACGGAATGAGTTCTTTTTGAGCACTGACCACTCGAGTGAGCTAGTGCCAAGCTTTTCGCCTCCGTTGCCATAGCTTTCCGAACCGAAAAGCTTTGGCGAACACGCTCTTCAAGTTCAATGGGACATGGGCGGCGCTTTTTGGAGGGCTTATCATCTTGATCGGGCATATTTCCAAGGCGCGACTTGGACATCCTTATCGCCAGAGCACGGCGTAACTTTCCAGAGAGGTAGGTGTGTCATCGGTCCATCATCGAATCAATCAGGTGATGGCTGAGTGCCGTGGCGTGCGCCATCGCGTGTCCAAGCAACAGTGTTAAATGTTTTTCCTAAATCCGGCCAAGCACGCCGCATTAAGCTGATCTGTGTTATTATGAAATTGAGTGCCTTGTTGAGTGAATTCTTATCATTGAGCAACTCTTAACACGTTTCTCTTCGGTCTTCTGCTCTTATCGCCTAGAAGGTTTCCATGGGGGAGCAGGCGACGTCTGCCACCCGCAGGTCAAGATTCCCAATTTAAATATAATATTTGGATTTACTGTTGATTCTTATTCGTAACAAATTTCAAGAGCTACAACAACATGTGTATGACGATGAGTTTTTGTGTATGAGTGTAGCGTTTTTCAGCTGATAACAAATGCTAGTTTTCCGTTTTAAAGGCTACAGCAAAGATGCTTTCGGGTTAGGATTAGCTGTTGGTTCTAGTGATCACCACTGCTGCTCAGAAAGGCTTTGTACTGATCCTCGGTCATGAGGGCTTCTAGTTCCTTGGGATCCTTCAGGTCTACCTTGAAGAGCCAGCCTGGGAAAAGCAGTGTGTTTTTAATAAAGTTAAAAAGGTTTTTTTTTGCAGATCTTACCCTTCTCATAGCAACTACTGTTGACCAGGGCCGGTGTGTCCTCCACCAGAGCATTCTTTTCGATCACCTTGCCGCTAACTGGTGAATACACCTCGCTGGCCGCTTTCACGCTCTCCAGGGCTCCACATTCGTCATCCTGTTTGAGTTCCGTGCCGGGTTCTGGGAGCTGAGCGAACACCACATCCCCGAGAGCCTCCTGGGCGTAACTGGAGATGCCAACTATGGCATTGCTGCCCGATACCACCTCCACCCACTCGTGTTTGTTTGTGTAGCGGCGTTCTGGCGGGGATTACAGTTTGAGATTCAGTGGGTATTGCATAAACAAATGGCTTACCTTTGGCGAGGAGGCTTGTCAGATGAAAGGCGCGAGCCTGGACGCCGCCAATGGGCGTGGCACTTAGCTGGCGGGCGGCCTGCAGTCCAATTCTTGCAAATTTCGTAATGAAAACCATATTTTTCAAGTCAAAAACAAAACCAACTGTTGGCGAGACGAATTTTCCAACTGTTCCCGGGGGTGTTTCGGTGACAAATGATCGGATTTGAAAACGCACACGCTACGTTTAATGCCCGGCAATCGAGATGAAAGTTGAATACTGCCGGGCTTATCACCAGCCAGAATATAATTTGTGAACTTTTGTTGACCCGAGGAAACAGCGGCTTCTTCGAAATGGGCCTAAAAATGCCGTACGGCTTGCATGCCGACAACGAAAATCGGACTATCGGCTTATCGCACTGCCCAACATTTTGGAGGGCTGATTGAACACTTCAGAATGTTTTTTTTTTTAGTTTGAGAACTTTTATTAAAAAAAATAAGTAATTTTGCATATAGCTTAATTTAGAAAATAAAATAGAAATAGAAAAGGTATTTTTATAACAGTTCGGACCACTTTTATGTCTTCTAAATGTTGAGATCAGACTGAAGAATAAATCGGCCATCCTAAATTCATATAACAATTCGATGCTCCTCCTGTATTTCTTATCTCCTCCCAATTAATCGTTGCTGGGGGCCGATTACTTTTCTTATCAGCTCTATAAGAAAATAATTTACATAATTTACATATAAACAAATACCATTCCACTGTGGAACTAGAACGTCTTTATATATTTACAACTGTACACTTATTTGGTTATAAACATGCAAATAAATAAGAATAAACAAGCAGAAGAGTTGCTCCCGCTGATAAAATTTGAACTAAACTTTAGCTGTGATTATTTGAGAATTATAGTATCGAAGAGGGCTTTTTGGAGGGGCGCCAAGGGGCTTAGTAATCTAGTATTGGTGGGGACGAAGAATGCCATTGGGGCTGGGCTGCGGGGAATAGTCCGGTACGGGGAATCCCGAGGTGGCCACCACAATGGTCTCCGTGGGATTCTGCGACGATGGCTTCAGCGGGCGACTTTGCTGCGGATTCGGAGGAGGATACTGCTGGAACGCATTGAGGTCCCGGAATCGACGATCCATCAGGTTCGAATCCATCGACAAGTGCGCTGCCCGCACAATGGCTCCCTCGTTCACCTCAATGGTCTCGGCGATGGAACGGGTTTCCGGAACGTAAGCGGCGTTGTTATACGCCTGGACCTCCACCCTGTCAATACAAATCGAGAATTAGTTTCAAGTTGTTATGGATATTATGAGCGTTTCAACTTACTCCTCGTATGCGCGGATCGGAGTCCTGGTGGTCAGAATATCATTGGAATCCTTTCGAGGATTGAACAAAGTATCCTGCGGAAAATTACATGTTAGTTTATTTTTGAACAAGAAAGATACAGCCTATCCCACATTTTGTAATATTTTATTACAGAAGATATTTGGGTTTAGAGCTTTTCAGTTCCAGGAAACTAAGTCCTTCTTAAGAACCCCCGCACTTAATGCACAGTAAACCGTCATTTTCCACTGTGTTCGGTGATTCAAAACCGAAAACCCAAGAGCCCGCTATCAGGCAAACCCGATGCCAAATTGGAAACCAGCTTATCAGCAATTACCACCACCACATTGAGTTAATGGCGACAAAGTGCTAAGTTTAGCCATGTCGTAGTCGCTGCCCGCCGACTTCTGCTTTCTACGTTGCTGGAATTTTTCAAAGACAGTGTCGAAAATTTATGAAATCAGAATAGACAACGGAGAAGTCACCCAACATAAGTGGACGATGAGCTCACAACTTACCACATTGTCCTTATCGGTGGAAATGCGAATGGCCCTCACGACGAGGTATACGAGCAGTCCAAAGTTAATGAACCACAGAACAAATCCCTTGAAGGAGATGATCATCATGGCAATGGCAGCCACTCCTCCGGCGATTAAAGTAGCAGCCAAGGGATAGATGACACCAGCATTGATACTATTGGCATTGTATCTCAGAGCCTCCTCGTGGAAACGTCCGTAATCCACGCCGAAGATCACTCCGGAAGCCACATCCATGCAGCATATGGCGGCCACGAAGAAGGCCCAGATGGAGATGGCAGTCACGGTCTGCTTTGGGTTGTCCTTGCGCACCCCTGAAATGGAAAGAATGTGAAGGGGCTATAAATTCAAGTATAATCCATCACGGGCGAGACTGTCAGAAAAAAAGCAAGGCGCTAAACATGTGATACTTAAATGGGCTCACTTATTGGTGATACATCAATCAAACTTATAATTAAGTCATTAAATAATATAATTTTAAAAACCACTGTATATAGTATCAACTGAAATGTGTCAAAGAGCCAATAACTTTCGTTTTAAAATGTAAGTAAATACATATCTTTTATTAAATTTTAATTAATCAATTACTAGATAAGATATGATTTTTCATGATTTATGATTTTTGTATTTGAGCAGTATTTAGATTGAGTCATAATATAACTACAAATGTATGTACGTACTAACATGTTTATACCCTTTACTTGTAGAGTAAAAGGTATACTAGACTCGTTGACAAATTTATAACAGGCCATTCGTTTCGAAGTGGCCATCTCCGTCTCGCCGTGTTAAATTTTTTTTCAAAAATTCTACAGATATTTTAAAAAATGTCGAAATTTCTCGTTCGCACTTACACTAGCTAAGTAACGGGTATCTGATAGTAGGCAGACTCGATATAGCAATCTCTCTTGTTTAAGTTTAGAAAACGACATGTGACTTCTTAATTCCCTCATTGCTTAATTTTCTTAATTCTTTGTAAGCCAGCCAGAAAATGCTAAGAAAGTAATATTCTGGGGAAGTACCATCAATGAAATCGTTATATAACCCATCATATAAGTTCCAAGCGAACTTATCATTAAGTTTTATTTATTTGGGCTTTACGGCTTTGTGCCATGCGAGGGCCTTTTGATTTTATCGAAAGTTTTGGCTGCTTGATAAACAATATTATAGATTTCTCCTAGTGAATCATAAAGGTTTCAATATCTTAGTTCTATATGCAGTTCATTTCCGGTTCTTGAAATACTTACACAGTAGCAGCACAACGGAGACGATGAGCCAGCAAACCGAAACGCCCAGGTAGACCGAATTCCAGATCAAAATCTGGGTAGGATCAAAAACAGTATTCACTGTATTCAGAATAGTTTGGTCGTAGTTCTGGTAATCACTGGGGTTCATCCTGCAACCGCCCTTGAAGTACACGTCAAAGAATACAGTCTTGACCATGGAGCCATAGCTGAGGTCATTTGTAATATACAGCACACAATTGAAGGCACATATCGCTGTTATGGTCAAACCCATCCAGATGATAGACTGAGCCTGATATAAAAAAATAGTCATAAAATAAGAAAAAAATTAGTTTATAAAAAAGTCATAAGTTAACTAAATAAAGATCAGAAAGATTTTTATAAATTCATATCAATTCTCCTAAACGTAAACGAAATAAAAATATTGTATTGTTTAAAGATGAGTTTGCCCTTCTTGTTCCCTCTTAATTGAGGTGAATGGCTTCTAGATACTTATATTATTCACACCCAAACAATTAGGCAACTTTTTTTATTATATTTATTTCCGTTTTATAATGACCCAATCTAGATCTTTTGTTCATTCACTTGTTTACACACGTCAATCGGCATTATCTGTTTATCTGTTATCTTTTTCGCTTAGTTCTTCTCTCCACCAATTGGAAAACTGGACCTTCCGATAGGGAGAGACCATCCAATCTCAGTAAGTGCGTTCAATGTTAGGTCGAACACCACAGTTTATCTCTTATCAATGGGCTTGAAACGGGGTCGCGGTCGATTGGTGGCCTAGACAGTAATAATGAATTCCAGCCGCTGACTTACCACTCCGAGAATTCCGGCCCAAACTGCTGCCGTTCTGAGGGAGCCAAAGTGCTTGATTTTCGCCGCTGGTGCTGGATACATTTTGCTGTGACTGTTTGATGTATAGGGGTGGTCTCGATTGCCTGATATTCTCACGCCCCGGATGCGGGACTTAAATCGATCGGGTTGAGTGCGCTTTTGCAGTACGCGACGTCTGTGGGCCAACTGAACGATCGGGCCGGACAATTAAGTTTGCCACCCGTTTACTATATTTTCCGATAAACTTGCGATAATGGTTCTTTTAACAAATAGCCAACTGGCCAGGGGCTTTTATTTTTTTATGTTTCGCTTCGATCGAGGCGGTATCCGCTCGCTTTTCGTTTCGTTCGTTAACTGAATTCCGTGGTTTGGCTCGAACATTTATCAGGTCGTAACTTATATTATCACTACTGATAAGAGAGCCCCCTCCTCCGCGACTTCCCCTTGGCTTGAAATGTAAAAGAGAGACCTAAATCGAATGGCTAAATTTGGAATTCCAGAATCTTATCGGTCTTCTGTATTAGCACATTAGTGCTTACCTCAGAGTTCAAGTATGCCAACTATTTACTGGCAGAATTTTTTTAACCTTTCAAATTGCGCGGGCAAAGGCGCCTTCTGCTACCTGCGAAACGCACTGCTTATGTTTGACGTTGCATGACAGACAAGACGCGTTATCCCTTTCAAGCTAAAACGTTCTAGTGACTAAGCTTTTATAAAAATAATTACAAGAAAAAAATCCTTATTTGTTTGCAATCACTTCCCAATCGCAATAAGCCTATTTAATGTTTTATTTTATAAAGTAATTAATCCCGTCATCGTATAATACGGCAACGCTGTTACATTTTCGCTGTCTAGCCGTACTTGACCTCCCAGGTGGCCGCCATTTCCGTGGCGTGCGAGCGAAACAACTAGCTCATGTTTTCCCGCCGTGCCAGGGCAGCGAGCATGCTAAAGAGTGAGACAACCATACGCGGACGACGAGAACCGCTGCAGCACATACGCATTTTTAACCCTAAAAAATACAGCACCGAGTCTTTAGTACAGTCAAAGTGACGCCGCGACAACCCAGAACGAAACCGAAAATTAAAAACGGAGAAGATTGTTGTTTCTGGTGTCCAAAAAAGATAAATAGGTTCGTTCGAGTGGCCGATCCGATAACGAGCAATAAATAAAGTCAAGCCAGGTGCCCAACCTGAGTGCAGAAGTGCAGTTTGTCGTAATCGCCGATTAATATTGAAAAGTAGCGGCTTGCAGTTGCGCGTGTTGCGCCCGCACAAACCGAAAAACACCATCACTACGGCGTGCTCATCCGAATCCAAAACGCCACGAGATGAACAACCAACTGAATCCGGCCACCTACCGCAAGTTTAACAATCTGCTCAGTAGCGGAGCGGTCACTGTGACCGGTCCCAGCCAGCCGCGCATCCTCAAGTCGACGCGTCTGCTGGTACCCGGCGGTGGTGGAGGGGGAGGCGCCTCTGCCGGAGGAACCGCATCTGTCGGCGGAGTAGCGCAGCAGCAGGCGGTCAACGATGCAGAGTCCGGTGGTCTGGGTGTCGGCGGACTAGCCACGCGATGCTACATCTGCGATGACCGCTGCGAGCCGCAGACTTCGCTAACTGAGATGTGCACCACGCACACCTCCACCAAATTCCCCAACAAATTGGCCCAGCTCGTGGGCGAGGGTTTCCTCGTCATTGTATGCGGAGAGGATTACGTGTGCTCACGCTGCACCAACCTCGTGAACTACTACGACCGCCTGGAAAACGACGTGGAGCGCGTCAAGACGAACCTCATCAGTTTGCTTAACAAGAAGTATGCAATTAACGAGGATGTGGGCTTGGAAAGCAGTCCGCCGCTCAAGATGCAGAAAATGGTCGGCGGAGCCGCCAATCGCTCGCTGGAGGAGAGTCCTAGTGCGGATTTGCTGCGTCCACGTAAGGTCCTGCAGGGAAACCCAGGTAAGCACTAGAATACAGAAATTTTAAATATGTTGTAACATCAATTCTGTAATCAAACAGTTGGCCAGTCTAAGATCGCCCCAGGAACCACCCAGAGCGGCGTCCAGGGAACTCAAACAGTCCAACGCAAGGCCACCAAGATCTATAAGTGCACCTCATGCGACTATAAGACCTCCGATATGCGACTGTTTAACACGCATTATGAAACCTGCAAGCAGCAGACCTTCCAGTGCAAGACCTGCCGCAAAATCTTCCCGCACTTCGGAGCCATGAAGCAGCACATGGTGCGCGACCACAACACCGCCATGGATAACACTTGTGCCATGTGCCACATTAACTTCGTGAACGAGAACAGCCTGCGCAAGCACATGGAGACGAATCACGCTACCAATGTACTGGTGACCAGCACCACCACCATACCGGCATCTGCTGCTCCCGTGGCTGCTGCTGCAGCCGCCGCTGCTGCTGCTGCCACCGAGAATCTGAACGTGGTTGGAACATCGCTGTACACATGCAACCATTGCCAGTTCAAGTCTACGGACAAGGGTGTTTTTGATGAGCATATGCGCAAGCATGCCGCTGGGAAACCAAAGCCTTTTAAATGCCGGCTGTGCTCTCAGCGCTTTGAGACCCGCGAAGCGGCTACTGTGCATGCCAAACAGCATCAGACCAACTTCTTCAAGTGTGGTACTTGTTCGATGACCTTCCCGAAGCGAGAGCTGCTCGTTAAGCACTTCGAAGTGCATCAAAATCCTACCGCCTCGACGGTATCGCCCAAGCAGCCAGTTAGCCAGAACCTGAACACCCAGAAGCTACTCCAAGAGACCATTGATGAGGCACTCAGCGATAGCGTGCCTGCTTCGGCATCTGCAGCTGCTGTGGTGGCCACCACCGAGGCGGAGAACAACATCCGCTTCTTCTCGTGCAGCATTTGCTCACTGACCTTCATCCAGGAGACATACTACAACCACCACATGGAGACCCACAGACGTGACAAGAAGGGAACTACGGCCGGAGCCACTGCCCTTAATTCGGCAGCTACGGCTTTACTAAGCGATGAACCCGGGGACGCATCTGGTAAAACCGTAGACGAGAGCGGTGAGCAAAATGCAGAGGCCGACATTGAGAGCCTTTTTGAAAAGCTCCACTCTGACAAGAACGAGAGCGGAGAGGCGCCCAAGTCGGGAAGCAAGGGCGGCGAGATGGTTATTACATCGCAGGAGGGCAGTGGAGGCATAACCTTCAACATTACTATCCCGCAACCGGACGGAGACCAATCGCAAAAGGATTCGCCCAATGCCGCCGCACCTGTCTCTGTTAGCATTGACATGCCAAATCTGGATCAAGCCGAAGACGAATCCCAGTCTCAGGGCAGCATTGATGCCAAGGGCGAAAGCGGTGAGGCCTCCTCTGCTGATAGCAAATCCAACGCCGCTCCCGTTTCCATGCCCAGTTTAGATGATGACAACGAGGCTGCAGCTGCTGAAGCTGAGACTTCAGAGGAAACCAAGACGGCTAGCAAAGCAGGCCAAGAGAAAGCCAAGGTCAAGGCTGGAGAAAGTGCCAACTCGAAGGAAGCTGCCGCTGCTGAGGAACCACAACCATCGGACGAAGGAGAAGTCGGGTCTAAGCGTGAGACTACAGATACGCCCACAACCGAGTCGGAAGCCACAGCAGCGACCGCTGAAGGCGGTGAAACAGGAGAAGGCGAGGTTACTGCCAGTACTGGAGCCGAGGGCGAGGCTGGTGAGTCTGCAGGTGGCGAGCACGTGGCCATGGAACTTGACGAAGCGATGCAGGCGCAGGTGGAAGGTGGCCAGATCAAGTTCATTGTTAACGAGAACGGCCATCTTCTTCAGTTGGACAACCACATCCTGACCGACGCCGAAGGCAACCAAATAATTGTGCAAGATCCCGAGCAAATACAGCAGCTGCTACAAAGCGTTGGAGTACTGCAGTCGGGCGAGGGACTTGAGGGCGAAACCCTCCAGATGATGACCGATGGCAGTGGCCAAATGGTACTTGTACATGGCGACAACAATGAGCAGCAGCTTATCGATGCCTCCCTATTGAACTCCGAAGGGCAGTTAATTATCCAGCAGGGACAGGATGGTGAGGAAGGCGCTCATGTCATTAGCGAGGATGGTACCCGCATCCCAGTGTCCGTGTCGTACACGGAAGATGGCCAGCCCATCGTCCAGGTTCAGCAGCAGGTACTGGAGGCCGCACAGCAAGCAGTCAGCGCATCCGAAAGTGCAGATGACAAGGAGGCGGTTGCCGCCACGGCCGGCGAAGAAGTGCAAGTGTCGGAGGCATCTAGTGCCACGGCATCCACCACCGTTGTTGCCACGAGCACGGCCAGCAGCACTGGTGGCCCCTCTGGCGGCAGCTTTTTTGCCCTGGAGGAGTTTACGGAGACAAAGGCCGACTAGGATTGGCCTTAGGGGCGTGGCGATGACCACTATACCATACTGGCATGCGAAGAGGACTGGTAAGTTAACGGAAGTACCAGCGTGGACTGGGATAATAAGACTTTATTGTTTACTACAGGTTTTAGCTGTGGGCGCGCTCAAGATCTCTGGAGGACTTTTGCACACCCCGATGTGGAACCTACACCCTGACACCCAAAATCGAAACAACTTCACAGACAAATGAACACGAAGACAGAAATACACACATGAACTTTTTCAATATATATTTACATTTAGTATATGTATTAAACACTCCAGTAAACTAAAAGAACTATTTCTTATTCCCGAACCAGAAGATACAACTAATTCAATCAATCAAATTGTTCATTCGGTCCGTTTCGCACTAGGCTGCCAGGGATCTCAACTCAGATCTCTTTGGCTGCCTCGTAAAAATCGTGTCTAGGTTTAGTAATAGTATAGACAAAACTACAAGATGAAAGCGACAAAAAAATGTATAAACATAGAGTTTATTTGAGATACTTGAAATATGATAAATGTATGTATTTACACGCTAACTCAACAATTACACTAAATAAATCGATTTAAACACAACAAAAATTGGATGAAAACAGAGTTCCGAAATCGGCACAAATTCATAAATAGTGATGCTTCCTAAGAATTAGTGATCCCCGTAAAATTATAAGGACAGGTGAACAATTCCCGCTTCCGACTTTCATAGACTCCAGATACACACCCAAAACAAACAAACCCAGGCCACAAACACACCCAGATATATACATACATATATGTCAAGCAACTTGAAATATATAATTGTAAAGAAACAAACGAACATCGGTTTCGTGTTCCTTTTTGCTTTGTGTACAATCTTTGGAATTCGGTATGCATGTAAATCAATTCAGATAAGTTCAGTTAACAAGCTGATGGCAACTTTGTTCCAATGAATACAGATGATCCATAATTCAGGAGGCAGTCCCAACGTTTACATATTGTCAGTATGGTTTCAAACATTCATTTCTCAAGTCAATAAGTTCGTCGACCTTTATAAATAGATTAGTCGGCTAATAATGCATATTTAATAACCAAAACTTTTGACTCGTTCTTAATTGCCCAACACCTGTTGGCTGCTGAGGTATTTATATGACTATATTTAAATTTTCAGGTAGTTGATTAATAAGATTTAATACTAAGTTGGATACTAAACTCCCAGCGGTGGCATTAAAGCGTTTGGACTGTCATGAAAGCTTTATGAATGCCCCGTTCCGATCCGTAAATCAGCGAGTGTTGTGATTCTGAGAACATCAACCGGATTGGCACGTGGATACGGTTTGAGAGGAACTAATTTGATAGTTATGTATACGAAAATAGGACGTGTACAAATTGGTGATCTGCGCCTGCGGGTTGTTTGTAATTTATCCAATGAATCTGTTGAAAGGAAGATAAGATTAGCGACCCCGCCATGAATAATTCATATTTGAATAAGTTGAAGTGGGATGGAGTTCTAGCCACTAACTGGTGGCTTGCATGCAGCAGCCAGCAGTGGCATTCATATACATTCACTGTGAACTTTTGGAGATGCCCGCGGTAATCTTTCCGAGGCCGGAACCAAATTGGGGATTAGTTTGAGGCGACAGCATCAATCAGCAACTTGTTTCGGTTCGGTGACATTAAACGGTGTCAACTCCACTTGGTTTATTAGTCTGCTGGTTACACTAAGTCGCTCTTCGAGAGTCGGTCAACATTATGCAACGGCCTAATTAGGCGCCCACATGCAAATGAGCGGCGGCAGGCGCAATCTTCATCGCAAAAGCGAAAGTCGTTCTTAAAGACAAGGTCGCTCATCGGATCGGATTGGTATGACAAATTTATAGCAAAGCTCTCAGATCAACAGTGAACTGATGAAAGCTGGCATTTCAGTGCGCTCGATTTGCTAGTCATTAGCATAGAAAACATGACTTGGACTAGTTATGCAGTCCATAAATCTTTGGCTCTAAAAGGAGCATTCTTAGCATATTTCATAATAATAGTTGCCGGTTTCAACACGCTTTCGATAAATTATGTCAGACTGAAATGGCGTTTATAAAAACTGAGTTTCACTTTCAAGTCATAAGCATAAAAACTTTATTTAATTCGTTTGCAGTCCACAAATCTAAGAAATTTGTAATTTATGAAATATTATCAAGAGATAAAATATTTTTACATTTACATAAACATAAACATAAAAGTCGTTTAATTTTTATTCTAACTACTCCTTTGCAACTATAACAAATATTTTTTAAATTTTTTGTTCAGACACTTTAAGTTTACTTTTAATAATTATTCATCTTTGTTTACCGATTTCCTTTTCTGCATCCTAGCCAGCATAACCTTTCAAATTGAAGTATCCGCAGCTAAAAATTCCACTGACTTGCTTCTCATATTTTATCCCGTTTCGCAATTTCGATTGTTATTTATTAATCATAGTTCCTTCCTTTAGGCAAACTTACCGGACTTCAGGAACGCAGATCAATTAAGTCTAGTACTTTATTTATAATTCTAGAATATTTATTGACTTGCCATATACCTCGGCATGCTTTTGTTGTTGTCTTTTTGTCCGATTTGCATGGAAAAATAATTAGCATAAATACGAAATAAAAATATTGCGAACTGTATCCAGTTGTATATTCAGCCAGCCCATCGGCAGCTATTTAGACGTCAATTTATAATTACTGTAATGTCGTAGAGGTTTTTACCAACGTCTCGAGCGCAGCTCATCCACCGGTGGATGCGTGCGGATGTACTCCAACTGGCGGATGACGTGCAGCGGGATGGCCGGAATCTGATCTCCGGTGGGCTGATATCCATTTGCATCGGCCACGTAGGAGAATGTAACGGGTATTCCCTCGAGAGAAACGAACTGCACCACTCCGACGGCTCCATTCTCATTACCAGCTCCTCTGGTGGTAATGCCATTTGTGGTCTGGAACTCGAAGCTGTAGTGACCAAACGGATCGGGTGGCGTATTCCGGTAGTAGATAGTCCTTTCCAAAGATGCCGAAGTAAAAGCCGCACAATGCTTTAGGTGAACTAGGACCAGGACCAGGAATACCACAATCTGATCGATCGGGTGGTTGGGGTCTCAGTTGGTTAATAGATCAAATACCAGTCATAAAAAGTCGCACAAACCTTGTCGAACGACATCATCGCCTAATTACATTAAATTTATTCCAAATGTTTGCTTTGCCGTGTCGATCTTGAACCTGATATATCGATACTGCTGCTTCTGAACCAGAATCAAAGTCAGTATCCCAGTTTTAACCGTTATGGAGCGGCAGTTAATGCGACGCGATCTGCTGCGCTCGAAAGTTTAATTAAAACTGGCCAAAAAACATTTGGCCAGGCCGAAAAGGAAGCTTTCGATTTCTACAGGGGAAGCTTCAGCTTCGAGATATTAGATGAGGAAGACAAACAGCATAGCCAGGGAAATGGTGCAACCAAAAAGCAGAGGCATTATTTCCCTAAAACACAAATACATGTTCGTGGACCGGGTTTTGATTTATATTGATTTTGTGCTAATGCCCGTCCAATATCGCCTCCCAATGAAGCTGTTTTGCATTTTTCGGGGTCCATTTGTAGGTGTGCCTGCATGCCAATCCGATCTAAAATCGAAAGTTATGCACAGTGGTTCGACTAAGATTCATATGTCTAACTTGCAGACTCCCAGCCGCTGACAAATTGAGCCATTTAGTTATTAATTTATAATATTTAAATTCTATTTTCAGCTCTGAAAGGTCATGGTTCAAATTACTGCTCAGCCAAAAAATCCAATACTATATATATATTAAATTGATTTAATGAGGCGTGCTAAATATACGTTTAATGCGTCAGCTTCGATTATTCGATTAACTTTTTCGAGATCTCAAGCGAAACTAAAGGTTTTTACTGCACAACCATTGATCATGGTTGATTCGGTTTTTTTTTGTTAAATGGGTTTTTTAGATTGCCAAATAACTTCTGTTTAAAACTGGTTGTCTCAAAATAATGTGTCCAAATGGGTAAATTTTGAAAATGAAATGCTTAACCTGAAAAACGTACTAAAAAGTTAAATAAACTACCTTTGGTTCGCATATTTTTTTAAAGTTTTTAAACAACTTTTATTTCTTAGAAAAATTGTTTTCTATTTGTCATTGAAAGTGCAACGCCTCTAATATATAATTATCTCGACCCACTGTGTGAAATATGGAGCTATGTAGACCTAGACCTTGCACGATTTGTATAATGTAGCCCCGCACCCCGTCTATTTGCATAGCTTAAAAACTTTACAACTTCGCCGCTTGTCAAGGTGTCGGACCGAAGAATCAATCAGCACATCAATCAGAATACATTTGTATTTGCCTAATCATATTTGCATTATCTTTGTTTGCGTTAAGCACTGTTTGCTAATTAAGATACAATGCCTGTGTTTTTGGCTGAGGATTTACACAGCAAAGGGGCACTCGACGAAGATGAAAGCATGAAGCGAAAATAATCTGCGGCTAATTTTCAGACATAAATCTTCAAATCAAACGAGTTGTGATCTTTTTTCGCGGACAACATTAATTAAGTAACACAAATCGACGCCAAATAGTTTAACCTTAGAATCGACTGCGAAACGCAAACACGAAAAACTAGAAAGCCGAAATCAAAAACTACAAATGAACTGCCTTTTCCAGTTCTCCTTCTGCCAGAGATGGTCTTCTCATAGTCTATGAACTATTATACGTTGCACGACTCTTTCGGAGTGGGTTTTCTGACACATTGGAGAACCATAACTTAGGCACAGGAAAATATAAGCATAAACAACGGTTGATTATGCTGAGCGTTCTACCAAAATTACCATAATGTATGCTACACTCTCACATGTGGAGCGCAAAACAAAAGATTTAGGCAACGAACTTAATAAGGCTCAATCAGTCTGCTGCGAAAGCTATGAGGAGCATAGTCGCTTTTATTCCAATAAAGGAACTCGAACCGTTAACTATGTTTTATCAGCTTCAGATAAACAAATAAAAAATTGTTAACAAAAACTTTGTGTTAATCTAGCTTCTGGTGACTTTTATAATTTTATGGCCTATTTTCTTTGATTTTATCACATCTGCTATGATTTTAATAATTGTCATTTGCATTTGCTTCAAAACCAGAAAAGGCTCTAAACTTAATTCAATATTTTTTGATGTGAATATTTCAGAACATGCTGGGCGCCAAAATACTTCCGTGTTGGGAACCCTAGGTGGTATCGTATGTTACGGATAAATAGGTGCAAACAGTATACACTTTCTTCAAGCGGTTATATAACAAACTTCAATTAATTACGCACTAATATCATAATAGGTAGAAATTGACAATGGGATGTGATTAATCTATTGATCTAGATTTTACTACTTCACACAGTTAACTTAATACCGAACTAGTATTTATATATTCCACTCCATATATTGCTGCCTTTTAATAATAACAATAACACCAAAATCGGAAACTCGGCATCATAAACTCCACCTGAAATTGGCAGCAGATCTTCAAGAACTCGAGCTACTTATCACATTTTATTGTCGCATTTATTAGCATCCGAAGTATGATATCGTAAAATATGAATAAGCAAACATGATAAACGGAAATGAATTATATAGTGGCTCCGACATGACCTGCTATCGAGAACCAAAAATTGGTGGGCAGGGTAACCACAAAGAGCAGCGTCTGGTCTCAGAAGACGCCAGAGCCACCGATTATTGGCATTTGGTTATGCTTATTAGATTTTCGTGGCTTACGTTTTGGCCCGTTGCTTACCTCGTATAAAGTTGAAGAGACCAGCTGGCCGGGGTGGCAGTACGGTGGCTAACTTTAAACCTCGCAGACGTCGGAATTCCGCAGCGGATTACATCAAATCTGGATATTACAAATTATTACAAAATCAATCATAAAACCCCGAGTGGATATCGTGTATTGCAGACAGTGCGAAAAGACACTGAAATAAAACCGAGAAATATGCGAAATTTTGTAAGCACTTCGACCCTGTGTCCATTTGTGTTCCCCATCCGATCTGTGAACTTGATGGCTGATAAGACCTCTCTTGGTTTCAGCTAATTGGCCTGGTGTTTTTGGCCCTGATTTGGGTGGAGGTCGATGCCCGTCTGGTGAGGGTTCGCCGGATCAGAAGATTGGTCGGCGCCACTGAGCGGGATGCCCAGATAACAGACTTCCGGGTTTCACCCCAGGATGACGAAGGAGTGTTCAAGTTCGCCTTCAAGACCAGCAATGGAATCGATGTGCAAGCGGCAGGATCTCCGCTGGAGACCATTGGCATCTATAGCTACACCTCACCGGAGGGCGTTCCCATCGAGACGCGCTACATAGCCGATGAACTGGGTTTCCATGTAGTGGGTCGTCATCTCCCGCAGCCACCGCCTACTCCGGACTATATCCTGCGATCCTTGGATTACATTCGCACACACAGCGAGGATGGCAAGCTAAAGAAGCCGCACGTCTTGTGAAGTTCCTGACTGCATTCTATCCACCATACACATCAACTTGGATGCAAGTGTCCGTGAAGAAGGCTGAACATACCATAGCATGTACTAATCACCAACTAACTTTAGTAGCGTAAGACTTAAGACCTAGGCTAAGTTGTTGCTAGATGTTCTAAGCACTCTGAAATGCGCAAATGTTTCTTGCCTCCGGGCTGTTCTGCTTGGGTTATAAATCAATCCATCCATCCATCGATTCTTTCACGGCGTGAATTTACGGTCTTCGTGCCCATAAAGAGCGAACAATGGGGCTCAACCAAACAGAAAACACAAAGAAAACCCCCACGAATTCTAGCTTGTTATCCCATTATCTGCGAACAGCTTTATTTGTCTGCGTGTCTGATTAATATTTACGTCTATTCTCAGATATGGAAATTTGAAAACTGGATGGAAAACAGTCGTAACTTTGTTTGGGCGACCTTTCGATGGCTTAATAATAAACGGAAGTTTTTTCCGGGTTTAAAGAACCCTCTTCAAATGAGCGTCTCGGGCAGCATTTGCAAAATTTCAACCAAGTTCGGCTCGCTCGAATTTCAAACCGACCTAACATATCTTTTAAGCGAATAAAATGCCACAAATTGAGAAAACCTGTGTGAAGCCTAGTGTTTCTTTTTTGGTTGGTAGCCCAAAAGTATAGTTTGTTAAACATGTGATTCATCTCATATTTGGATCATCGTTGGCTAGTATTCCAAAAATTTAATTACTTGGGTTCGGGAATAATGATGAAGTTGTAGAAATGAAAGTAGATTAATTTATGACAGATACTTAAAACTTTTTATTTTTATCGAAATGAGGGATTGACTGGTCATTTTTGAATCAAGTTTAGTTTATAACTGTTTTTATGTTCTAAAGCAATTTGAAAGAGAAAGCAGGATAATAAAAAATTGTTTAAAATGTAAATGCTATCTGCCTGATATTTTTATTCTATTAAATGCAGTGCTTGAGCAGACTTCCTTGTCTTAGCCAAAACACACTTCTGTATTATTAGAAGAACTATAAGATGCTCAAACGGATAATGAAATGAATATTTTATTTTCCAGGTTTCCTATATCAAAAACGAAAGTGATCTGTATCGAAATCCTTTATTAACGATAACTACCTAAATAACAATGACTGGCCGCAGTTTTAATGTGGGGTTTCTGCTTCGGAGTGCTGGTGCTGCTCCAGGTTACTGCTCCTTCTGGGCGGGCGCCGGGGGATGTGTGCGGATGTATTCCAGGGCACGGAGCACGTAAGCCGGCACTGGGGGCGGAGTGGGCAGATGGTCACCCACTGGATGGTAGCCCTCCTCGTCAGCGGTGTAGGTCAGCGAGATGTGCTCGCCCTCGGGCGACACGTAGGCCACGGCACCTCGTGCTCCGTTGGGGTTGCCCGCCTCCTGGAACTGGATGCCATTGCTGGTCTCGTAGGCGTACTGGTAGTTGCCCTCGGCATCAGTGGCGTCGTTTTGGAAGCTACGGATCTGGGCATCCTTGTTGATATTGTCGGCGCAGGCGCAGCCGATGAGAGCCAGGCAGAACAGCTACGGATAATACATGGATTAGAGTGGTGGCCAGCTGGGGGATGAGGCGTACCAGGACCATCCGAACTTACATATTTGTACATGGTGATGGGAATTGGGATTTTTTTCTCTAAAAGCGGTGATGCTGTGATGATGCTGCTTGCAGTGCAACTGTTTAATTTGATCGGCTCAAGTGCGTCTTTTATATGGATGAGACCCTTGTCTTTAGTGGCGCGCACCTAAACGGGTTTTTTTCTCGTTGAATCACAAGGACCCGAGAGGTGGGTATAATTGCCAAAATGTCTTCTTATCATACTACCAATAATGGGAAACAATAACAACAATGCTCGGATGACCTATAGTTAAAATACATGAGTCATTTGCCAACAATTTATATTGCATGCTTTAATTCGGTTTCAGTTTCGGATTCGGTTTCGCACGAGATACCACTAATTGTTGAATTACAATCAAATAAAAAGTGCTGTTTAATGCGACTCTTTCGGTTCATTCAAGACGCCGTTGGAAATTCCCAACACGAGCTGAAGATTTCTTGTTACAACTTTCAATTGGAGCTGCGCCCTGGGCTCGAGGTTTTCAAATGGAGTGGCAGGTGCGATGGTACATATGTATGTATACCTCGTGCCCCTGGCTGTTGAAACATGGACAAGGTCGCCGGGCAGCATGTCACCCGGAGCGCCGCCGAAGACGATCCAGCCAAGCAATGCAGTGTGTGATCTTCTGATACCCTACATTTATGACTTTAATTAATTGTTCACTTTGATCTTCGGGGTATTGATTAATGTGAACAAAGTTATTCATTTTTGTTTTGAAATTAGCTTAGCAAACATCATCAACCGTTGCAAACTGGTGTTAATTGCTGAGAATCATTTTGGTAAATAAGGAAGTGTGCAAACTCTGGAGTAAGCTAGTAATTTAATATAGTTCGCACCTTTCTATGTATGTGTAGACTTCGTTTGAAAAACCCGATAAGCAAACCAGCCAGGAAATAAACGTCATAAAATGGTATATTATTCCCAGCCCAGGTAGAATGAAAGCGAAGCTATAGACACACACTAATCTGTTGGGGTAATCCTTAGGTATTTACAGTGCATTTTCCTACTTCTAATATTTCTGGCTGTTGAGGCACACCCGTTTCCCAAATACCACACCAAATCTGATGGCTATGTCACGCCTGTTATCAATTCAGAGGTGCAAATTCTGGACAATGAAATACCTGGATACTTCCACTTTAACCTGCCAGATGGAGGACACATACGGGTGATTTATCATGTGGATAAGTACGGATTTTATACCGAAACTTTGCCCTGACATATGATTTTTTTGCTGGGCGTGTTTGTCTGCAGTTTTGCCATAAATGGAAACCAGATTTATTCCAACGAGTCTAATTTGTATTTTATTTTATAAAAATAAAAATAAATGCAAATATAGATCAAAATGTTGTTTAGGACCGTTATAGAACTGCTGTTTAATATCCCGTGATATTCGGAATACATCTATATGGCGGTAAGCAGACGTCGCAATGATCTGAGAATTTGTGTTTATACATATATTTTGATAATTTAGCAATTCAGGTTTCAGTGAATGTTGCCATCTGTCCAATACGTCACAGATCTCGGATAGGGCTCGGATACATCGATTGATGGGCATTTTATTAGGCCGAGTGCTAAGTGCGATTAGGCCTAGAAAACAATTTATTACTGGACAGCAAATTTGTATGCTAATAAGCTGATCTTGTTGATTTTTTTGGGAATTTAAGAATTCCTTGATGAGCAAACAGGTTGTCCGCCTGCGCTCACCGCAAGCCAAATGGCCAATGAAAATAAAATCGAAACGAATGATAAATTAGATGGAATTAAATTAGCTCGCCACGAGCTGCTGCCCCCTTCCAAATCCAGGTCCATCTCTGAACTTACCCTCTATGGGCGAATGTCACAGTCAAATGTTCCATTACCGTCGACATGACTCCAAGCCGCCAAAAGCTAACCGAATCTACTTTTGGCCATTAAGTGCAGCGTCAGATGATTACCGCTACCCATGCAGAAGTGTGTTGATCCATCGGCAGATGGATCCACTTGGAATGGGTTCAGGTGCTTCATGCTAAGGCTGCTACATTGGGATCAATGGTTTTGCGGAACAGCGATGATTTTTTAAGATTAAATGCAAATGATTAATATAAATATCATAGACCACACCCTTCCAACGCTCACTATCGAAGAGTGAAGATACAAGCCAATTGAGTTACCCAAACTCAACAGAATTTCAAAAAAACACTTAATTTTAAATAACAATACCTGCTTTTTTGTGCTTTATTTGAGGAAAATTTCAAACTTTTTAGGTCATTATAGTTCCCTACACGTGAGCTTAGTTTTTCTTGTATAATAATTTGTATAATACCATACTGCATAGCTCTCACAGTAGTGAAAAATCCTTAGCCCAGATCTAGACACAAGTCCGATTAATCAAAAAGAAAATAGTTTCCGGCAATATTTTTATATCGCGGGAAGCACCGATTAAGACAAAAAAAAATGCTATGGAGATAATTAAATTAAGCTAAGCTATATGCCGATGATTTCTAGGTAATCTTAGCTATATCTGGCAAGGGTATTTCGCATTCCGGTGCTCAAATCCAGATCTCCTTTCTATTTTTTTTGCAGGCAGCTGAGCGGAATTTTATTAAATTCGATCGGTATGCTGCTGCCGAAAAAAAAACCCACAAACATATTAAGTTTGATATTTAGTTTGGAGCGGCTTTTGGAGTTCAGAGCCAGATTAGAGACGTCAGCGATGGCGACGCCAACGCCAAAGTCGACGTTGCCGTTGGTTGCCTATAAAAGCCACCGCCTGCGAAGATCACCCAACCAGTGTGGATTATACAAGCCCAGAAACCAGCAAGATGTTCAAGCTAGTGAGTAGACTTAGCCGCCGTCAAGGATTCAGTGATTCAAGTCCAGACGTGACCGTGTGTAACCATTTCAGTCGCTCTGCCTGCTCGCCGCCTTGATGCTGTCTAATGTCTATGCGGACAACATTAACAAGGATGCCGTGATTACCCGCGAGGAAGTGGATTCTGCCGATGCCGATGGCAACTACCGATACGCCTACGAGACCAGTAATGGCATCCAGGCCCAGGAGGCCGGAAACCCCAATGGAATTAGCGGAAGCAGCTCCTACATCTCCCCCGAAGGCATTCCCATCACACTGACCTACGTCGCCGATGAGAACGGCTTCCAGCCTCAGGGCGCTCACCTTCCCACCGCTCCCCCAATTCCAGAGGCCATCCTCCGCGCCCTGGAATACATCGCCGCCCACCCCCCACGGTCGTAAATGCCCGATCGGACCCCCATTTAAAGCCTAGTCAGTGCTTTTGCTAAACATGAGTTAAATCTAGTTATAGAAAGTCTGTACATAAATCCCCTCAAAACAAAAACATAAAAAGTTACATCAAATATACCCACAGCAATGCTGATCATTTGAACAGAGTGAAGTATATTATAATGTTCATTATACAAATCGGCAAAAATCAGCTGTACCAAATTTCAATCTTAAAAGTCCAGCCGTTTTTTTCCGAATCCATAATTATTAGCCCCAAATTGCATACAAAATATATTATAATATCTTATTTGCTTTTTAACGTCACACTTTAGAGCTGAAATCGCTTTTGGGGTAAGGTTGTTTATTCAAAGATGCAAATCAAAAAATTTTAAATCGATGTCAGATTTTGTCAGAATACTTTATTTTAACCAGACGTTTCATAACCTTTTTCGATCAGAGTAAGGAACGTTGGACCAACACTGTTCTTAAATGCTTTTTATAATTAAATCAACACTCTTGCGTTTTAAATTTGTTACCATATTAAGACAAATTAAACAGCTGTCCAAGATCATTTATCACACTGCAAACCAGACCCAGGAACTAACCAAGGCAAAAGAAAAAATTCAGCAGAAGCAACACCAGACGAACATGAGCGCAGACAAATGTGGAAGCTGCATGGCCATCCACTTACTTGGCTTCTTTTCCCTGTTGCCTCAGCTGAGTTATTTTTAAAAATATATACCTAGCAAACAATCATTTCCATGTAAATCCAACCGACAGTGACCTCCAGAGTGGACACCGACCACTGGCCACGATCATGTTGCCTGGAAAAAGTCTAGATGATGCAACAGCCAGCTGGGATTTGCGAAACTGGTTTGCGGGTTATTAACACTTTCGCTGCTTGGATTCTACCGTGAAGAAGATGTAGGTCATCTGCCGGCGTTCGGAAGACAAGTTACTTCTGTAAATGGGCATTACAAAAAATATATAAGCCCAATGATAGTGAAATACTTATACTGAACACACAAACGCTACATATTGAAATATTAAAATATGAACATTGGCTAAAAATGAATTACAATAATATTTATAAATACTCATAAAGTAATATTTGTATTATTTAAAAGTTTTTCTGTTATAACTATGTTAACTAAGTACTTTAAAGATAATGGTTTTCGAATCGAAAATTATTTATATTTTATTAAATAACAACATGGTAAGCTCTTCATTATAGTACCCATTTAAAACAAATTTATTGATGCCGGAGCCTTCGAAATTAAAAAGTTTTGAAATCTACACTATGGGCGCTTTACTAAAGGGTAAGCTTCCACATAACCAGTTTCCTGGTATCCTTCACGACTTCCCCATTAATCGGAGTCGAAAAACCTCTCGGCTGATGAACATTGTATATTTATAGCAGAGCCGAGTCCTCTGCCGCGATCACATAGCATAAACAATTAAGTATAAAAACCTGTACAATCTGTACATCGATAAATAAGCTCTAGTTACCACTGTAGTGGTCTAAAGCTTGCTCTCCTTCGCCTCCTTGGCCTTCTGGCGGGATGCAGCCGCTGCCGCCGGTCCGAAGCGCTGGATAAAGTTGTTGAACGGCGCAATGATGGCCTCTGGATCGTTCATGTGCACATGGTGTGAGCCATTAACCTCCAGGTACTCAAAGTTGGGCTTCTTTAACAGCACATCCAGCACCTCGTCGTAGTACTTCTTGTCTTCGAAATACGAGGACTGGGCGGCCTTGATGAACAAGTAAGGACATGTGATCCGATTGGCCATTTCCACACACAGCTCCTGGGACCCAATGGCATAGTTGTAAAACTTGAGACGCCGATCGCGGCAGAAGAAGTACTTATCCGGGTACTTCTCTGACTTGCCAATGTTGCGAGCCATTAAATGCTTGCAGTGCTCCTTGTTCACCGAATGGAATGTGCCGATATAGACCCTCTCAATAAGTTCATCGTAGGTGTAGCTCGGCGGCTCGTTCTTACTCCGGTTCCTTTCGTCTTCCCGCAAGAACTCATCCAGACGGGTTTCCATGGTCCTAATAACCGACGGATACGGACGCTGATGAGGTTTCAGGGCATCTATTCCAATGATCATGTCCACCTTGTCCGGGAAGACCGCGGCGAAAACAAAGCAAATAATGGAGGACATTGAGTGTCCTATCAAGGATACCTTCTCCCACTTGTATTGCTTCATGATCAGGCGGATCACATACAAATTATCCACGGAGTTGTAGTAGCAGCCATCGGGCAGTCGGGATGATAGCCCGTGGCCAGGAAGATCGATCGAGAGGAAAGCCACGTCCGGCGACAGCAGTGGCACCAGACGATCAAAGGTTCCCGCATTGTCCTGCCACCCGTGAAGTCCCAAAATCGGTTGGACATTCTGCGGACCGTACCACTTGCCGGATATGTGTCCCCATGGAACCGTAATGCTGATTTCGGCGAACTAAGGTAAGAAAAATACAAAAATACATAAAACACTTAAAAAGAGTCTGCTTTCCTATATCACGATCATTTTAAGTTGCGTATTGTTTTATTTTTAGAGAAGTAGATCTTAAGGGATATTTTTGGAATGGTAACCATTTCCATAATACAGTTATGTACATATACAAAACTCTACAGAATCTGGAAGACACCTGCATATAGGCAACATTGCACTCAATGTATATCCATGTACATACAAACGGAGCTTTATCAACGTTGATAAAGAATATATATTTTTTTTGAAATGGCATCTGTTTGCAAACTTTCCGGGAAAATAGTATTTAACCCCCTGGAAGTTTACGAAAATGCAGCGAGGTGGTTCAAAGTACACTTACGGGTCTGGTTGGGGCTTCGCCAGTTAAGTCGCCTGCATGCCGATAACGCTGGCCGAGATCACTGCCGGTAACGGTGCCACTTGAGTTGTCGTCCGAGTCCATTTCTGCGCTCTGAAGTGCCCAAAAAGCAAATGAGCTTAAATTCCAAAGTTTAGCCGATTTCGGCGCTTATCAGTAACGACCTGTGGAGATTAGCACGGCGATTAGTTAACGCAAACAGGCGGGGAAGCATACATGGAAAATGCTAAAGTAAACATTAAAGAGAAATCGTAAAAAATAATCCAGTATAATATCCGAATCGATGCCGGTGGCTCATTAGAGTCAAAGGTCAAGGTGGTCGCCTTAGTGAATCATAACTCACGTTGTCGTTGTGTCACATATTTGATTGCAGGGTTTTAATATTTACCTGAGCTCCCTCCAAGTTTATACAGCATTTATTTCATTGGATTAATTTAATTACCAATTATGCGCCCAACAATCGGGTGAAAACTGCGAGCGAACAAATAATAAACACTAACCTAGCTACAGCTGTTCACTAAGCGTTCGCTTGCTGGCAACGTTTATGCGGCACACATTGCACGAAGCTTACATTTTATATTCAATAGTTAAATTTATTTTAAGTATTGCATGGTGGAAGAATATTAGACTTTGCTGAGATATATATTTTTTCATATATATATGATGACAAATTAATACTTGCAACTAGCTTATGTATTTCATCTAAGTTCTCGAAATTTTGTTCATATAAACGAAGATTTAGTGTTGTAAAACATACCAACCAAGTTTCGGACCAGTGTTGTTCGTTAACAGCAGCCGCCAGCGAATGACAAGATTAAAAACCTTGCTGAAACATAGTTTTCTCAGATATTACGTATCAAGATCAAAGTTCAGCTGGCATCGCCGCCAACCATCCATGTGTGGTGAAATCAAAGCCAGAATATCAGTGTCATTCTATTGATCGAGGAAGAAGAACGTGTCATTACTCAGAGGAAGTAGAAAATTATCTTACCTTGAAATGAAGGTGTCCAGAGGTCTCCGCATGCTAAAACTGCTGCCGAATGTCAGAAACTCCAGCAGTGGACCCACAAAACCCTTTAAAATCATCAACAAGCATGTATGTAGTAGAATCCTTTTGATTTTCAGTTAATAGTCACATTGGATTTCTCTTCGCAGTTCGATGAAATCAGCATACCAGTTCCATGGGGACACATATCGGGTAAATGGTATGGACCCAAGCACGTACGACCGATTGTTGGCATGCATGGCTGGCAGGATAACGCCGGTACCTTCGATACTTTGGCTCCGCTCCTGCCGTCCCACCTCTCCTTCTTAAGTATCGATGCTCCGGGCCATGGGCTGTCCTCCTGGCTGCCACCTGGCACTTCCTACCACTCCATCGACCTCGTGCTGGTCACTCGCCGGCTAATGGAAGAGTACAACTGGGATAAGATCTCCATAATGGCCCACTCGATGAGCTCCATCAATGGCTTTGTGTTCAGTGCTTTGTTCCCCGACAAAGTTGATCTGTTCGTGGGTCTGGATGTGCTGAAGCCGCCTGTTCGAAGTGCTCGCAGTATTGTGGATTCGTTGTCCGAAAGAATTGAGTCCACTCTGAAGCTGGAACGACGTTTAAAGAGTGGGTCTGAGCCGCCCTCCTATGATTGGGATCAGTTGGTGACCCGGCTGCACGAGGGTTCCAACAAGTCCGTCTCAATAGAGTCCTGCAAGTATCTGCTGCAGCGGAACTGCAAACCATCAACCCACGAACCGCACAAGTATTACTTCTCCCGGGACAACCGACTGAAGTCATCGCTATTCTACACTTTGCATCAGGAGGTGCCAATGGAGATGGCGCGCAGAATTAAGTGCCCGCATCTGTTTATAAAGGCCTTGCAAGCTCCCTACTACGAACGCAAGGAGTACTTCGATGAAGTGTTAGCGGAACTGCAGAAGAATCCTCTGTTCGAATTCCACGAGGTTGAAGGGACGCACCATGTTCACCTCAACGAGCCAGAAAAGGTGGCGCCCATCATCAATTCCTTCATCAACAGGTACCGACCCTTATGAGACCAGCCTAACATATACCTCGACGTAGAAACCACTGTACAAACTAGCGGATTGATATACCTTATTCCTAGTGTTAAATTTCACCCGACGCAGATTGATGATATTGACTGGATATTAGATGAAAATCAATCTCAGTAGACAATACCCAAAGCATTGAAAGTTTGGTTGTTTCTATTTAATTTATTATGTACAATCGATACCGGCAATAACATTAAAGTTAAACACTATATTAAAAACTTCAAAATATAGGCTTTGAGTTGCTTTTTTGTGTGGAATTTACGCCGTAACTAAAACTGGCCAATAAAGAGCTAAGACAAATGAGAACATACGCTCAAAAACCATGAGGAATAGACAAGAGTTTGTGAATTCCCCGCATATCCCACGTAGTTTTCTTTTGCAAAGCGTGAAAATAGTGTAATAAGCATTGGATTTAAGTAATAAGTCTATGGGCTCGATTTGGAATTATCTGTGCACTGCACCGCTCTGAACCCATAAAGTCAGCACTTAAGCATTGGATAATTGCTAATAGAACATGTTAAAATAAATATTACGTAGAGGTTGGGTTAGCTAAATTCTAAAAGTATTTTTAAATCTACATATGTATATACGTTTTTGGGGGTTTCTTTTGTAAAATCAGTCGGCGCGAGGAAATATAATATTAAACAATTACAACATTGGGATAGCCAACTTCGCAAACGTGGTGACTACTCGAATATATGCATCTTCTATTGTATATATTTGTAAGCGTAATCAACAATTGCTTCGGTTTCGCATGGAGTTTTTCTTAGCTTTTGAGTGTCTTGTGTTGTTCTCAATCAGATTCAAAGTGTTATAAAAAATATACAATATGTGGTAAATAAACATATGCAGCATGTACATACATATCTATCTACGCTTCTGGTTTTACAATCTATTGCATTGGCAAGTTAAGCAGTCGCAGCATTTCGCTCATTCACTAAATGACAGCCAGATCTTAAAAAACGATATTGCAGAAAAAAGAAGAAAAGGTTAAATTTAAATAGGAGAATAGTCAATCAATGCAAAGCTGTTAAAGATTTATCGAAAATGTATATATTAAAGCCATTAAGTAAATGTTCGACTTGCGCTTGCTTGAACTACTCTTGCACATTAAACATTGTAATAAAACAACAAACTAAAACCTACGTTAAAAATAAATACAATAAATAAGTTAAGTCCTAAAGAGAAAATGCTTAGCAACATTTAGTGTGGATTTCTCTGGATATTTACCCTCTCAACATTCCCGCATTTTGGTTTGTCTATTTACAATTGTATCAATTTTCCGTTTCGTTTTCCCCACATTTGTTTGGGTCGAAGCTCAAGCTACTGGCGACGAGTCACCCTTCATGTCGCGCTCCCGAAAAAAACCCCGCTCCGTTTTGCACTCGCGTATGGTGACGGTCTCTAGGTTTACGGTGACATCTGTGATCACCACCCGGTTGGATATGTTGCATTTGGCCGGCAGCCAGAAGCGCGGCGGCAGGGCACGCGGCGAAAGAGGAGTAAGCGGCTGTTTCTGGTTGATGGCCAGGTTGTTGCACGGTTTTGGTATGTTATTATTCTCGGAAGGAACCTGTGGCGCCTGTTGGTTGCCTTCCTCGTTGGCTACTTCTTCTTCCTCAGCTCCAGATTCTGCGGGCGTTGTGTTTATGACTTCTGTGGCCAATGGGGTGGCCTGCAGCTCAGATTTCAGTGGCGTTGCAGCCTCGCTGGCAATCTTTTCCGCTTGCTGCTGATCCTGGAAGGGCTGCTGCTGGATGGGAGTTAACTGCTGGGTCGGCTGAGACTTAATGGTGGGACCATCTGGCGAGGTCTTAATCGTCACTCCAATCTTGCCTGATTCCTTGAGCACCTCGGCTTTGCGCTTAGTGCCGATCAGCGGCTGATCCTCAGAGCTGGAGGAGTTGCTGTCGGGCTCGGGGACAAATGAGTTGTGCGTAAAGCTGCTGTTCGAGGAGGAGCTGTGATCCATGCGCTGACGCTTGGACTCGTGGTGGTGGTGATGATGATGGTGGGTCAGCGGAGATTCCGAGCGCCGTCCACTGTTCCGTTCGGACTTGATGTGGTGGTGATGATGGTGGTGATGGTGCTTCTTCTCCTTCTTCAACTCCTTATCGTGGGTAGCCGTTGAGGTGGTGGCTTGATGTGTGTCCACATCGTCTCCGGTGAACGTGTACTCATCCTCCTCGGATTCCGGCTCCGGATCGGGTTCCTTTTCCTTCTTCTTTATGCCTCGCTTGGAGGGAGTTCCGGAGGATTTGTTTGTTTGTTCGTAGATATCGATAAGGCGGCGATCCAGGATGTTTACCTCCGGTTCCCAGGTGTTGTAGCGCTGGTTCCAGCCCTTCCACTTAACGCGGTACTCCACGACGCCCTGGAAAATCGAGTAAGTGAAGGAGTGGGGGTGGATTGCATTTTCTTAGACTACTAATTGATTTTCCATCCAGCGAAACAAAAACACGCCTCGCATACACACACACACGCGCTACGCACTCACACACACACACACATGCAGCGTGCAAATGGTGGTTGCAGCAGCAGATGTCCTCTGGCCAAAAAATGTCGAAGGACATGTGACCTTGTGGACTAAACATGTATCCTGCGTGTGCTGCGCATATTGCGTTTGGCATTTTCAGCGGAGCATCTCGTTTTGGTCGCCTTTTTCGCATTTGTTTACGCTTAGCTCACCTTTTTAACGCGCTTTTGGATGATTTTCTCAGCCGCGTACACTAAATCGACTTGATCGTCGGTCGCGTTGTCGCGCCCCAACTTCCCCTTACCCCCCTTGCCACGACCAGTCATTTTTAATTAATAATCTTCGCGGAGCGTTTTATTATTCGTATTATTTGCAATTAACTTCTGGTTTACAATTCTGCGTACGTCGATAGTCGTCGGACTCGATGATTTTCATTTAAACAATCGATAGTGCTGAACACGCAGAGTGACCGTGCCACACCAAATTGGGTTGTTAACTTAACATGCAGCTGTGTCACAAGCCCTTCTGACAAAAATTCTCAAAAACCCTGATAACTGGCCATACTAAATTGGACGTTTTTTAAATTTTTAAATGTTTTGTTTAAATATATTATTCACTTCTTGGAATTTTTTTAAATTTATTTATGTGCAAATATATTTAAATATAAATAATACAAAATACTATGATGAAAGTACTTTTTTATAGATTTGCCAAAAAACCTCTTTGCATACTTCCACAAACCGCCCAAAACTACCACGCCCACACTATTTGATCGTATTCTTGCTAATTTCTATAGATATTCCGAAAACATTATAGAAATGATAGACGTATTTTTACAGTAAAAGTATTAAATAAATACATACCACATCTAGAGCCCAGTGCAGTTTTTAACAGATTATTCTTATATTTTTATCCATATACTACTTAATAGTACTAGAAGGTTAGACTTTAAAGACTTGCACTTATAATACTATTAATTTAGTTAAGTAAAATTTAATCATAACAATTTAGGCTTAAAACTTTTTAAACACTTTGTATATAATTTTAATAGTACCGCAAGTAAAATTCTTTGTTAAGACATATACTTCTATTAGTATTAATTTAATTATATTGATATACAGTGTCCCGAAGGTCGAGACGCTTGATTCGTCCTGTTCGTGCGATTGAGCAAGTTTCTAATTCTCAGTTTCGTTCTCAAAGGTCCTGCGTTTCGAAACTCTGCTGCAGACAATTCTCGATATAAATAATGCAAGTTGAAAGACAATTAAGATAATGAAAAAAATTCAACACATTTTTCAAAACTGTGTGCGTGGCAGTTTTGGGCGGTTTGCAGGCGTTATGGTGGGCATGGCTGACAGTTTCTTGGCACATCAATAAAAATGTACAAGACCGACACAACACTAAAAATATCAAAACTGTTTTAAGTTACGTGGCGTGGCAACATAGCTACTAATGAGATTAGAAGAGGCAATTTAAGTATACGTCAATAGCTATAGTATCTTGATCAAAAGTTTATTTCTGGCACTGAGATATCTGCTCAGGAAGCCGTATATGGATGTCTGGGAATGGCGTTGTTAGCAGCTAGCTATAACTGCGTTCATATAAACACCTTTCTTACAGAGCGACCTAAATCAGAATTAAACTGACATATTTCTGAAAGAATAGGATAGATACAAACAAAGACCATATTTCCATGAAGGCTTGTGTTTAGCCGATTTTGCTGTAAATTATGAGTTTTGTAAAAGACAGAATTACTCGCCAGAGGGAAAATAGTGACTGACGATGAAACTGAAAAAGGCTTAAAAAGACACATGTACATATGTATGTATATCCAGCTTATATACCCAAATTCTGTTAAAATTTTACTGTGTGGTTCCACAGGCAAACTGCTTTCGTACCGAAGGATCAGCTCTTCATTACATGTACTCTTTCCCTGAAAATCAGGCAGCGTTCTTTTATATTTTTTACCTCACAGAGTTAATGCTACAGGGAGATGTCTAACCGTTAGCTATTGCACTTAATAACTTGGCATCTGGCCTAAGGACTTGTGATGATTTTTGCCTGCTTAGATCTCGAATTTCCGATTAAAATCAAGTGTCAAATTGTATTCCCCTTTTCTCGAGTAGCTAGGACACAGATCGGAATAATATAGGGAAGTTAAACTAGATCCCCACTGCTCAATTTCACTCTAAAGCTATGGATTCAATGAGGTCCTCTAAAATATGCTTAGAGCAGAGGACCACATGTCTGGGATCCACTAGGACCTTAAAAAGATCTGAAACACAAGGTTTATAACTTTTTATCAAAGTCTGGAGCTACGTACAGTAAAGTGTTAGTTCACACTAACTTCAGCATGCAGAAAGCTGCGCTGTATGTAGCCTGTAGTAGAGCCTAAATTTTCCTTTGCTCTACTTTTATTATCGTATCACAAATTGACACATATACATTGCCGCATATTCCGATTCAATTAAGTTTGATAATTAACTTGATTACAAGAGAATTAGTTACCCTCTTCGAACTCTTCAAATGGCAAATCCATAAAGGGAGAGTGAGTGCGAGAGAGCGAAAGCACAAGAGCGCCGAAAGCTCAGAAAGGATGTGAAAGGAAGTGGCCGACTGCAGATATTTTATGCCAGTTGTATGTTGGCCGAGGGTTCGCGTGGCGGGGGCGGCAACGACGATGACATTATTTTATTTATGCTGTGATAGTGAAATAACAACAACACCAAGACCAACAACTGAAATAACACCCATTCCCCTAAAATCAATCGCAATATTTTCGACGAGGGACGCGAAACGCATGGAGGGTCTTCACTTTTAACGATGAAAAAAGAAATTAACCAAAAGCTTTAACCAAAACATAAAGAAAAACACCAAGCAAATCGTTGCGAACCGTATAGATAAATTAATATTTAATAATAGTGAAAACAGCACCAATTAGCGCATAACCTATAAAATATTAGTCAATATGTTTAGCTAGCTACAATTTACATAGATAATATTTAATTAGTGGCTTCAAACAAAACACCAAGCAACCAAACAACCATTCAACAAAGGGGAAAACCAATACCTAGTTCAATTGAACGGAACGAAAAACTAACGAATAGCGATTAGGAAAACTGGCCAACTGATAAGGCTGGCGAAAATATTAAGCTTATAGCATATAGGAAATAATAATAGCAACGGCAACCCACCCCATCCCCAAGCGAAAGCCCCGAAAAGCGGATTCATTCAGTAAAACGTGCCACACAACCGGACGGCAGCGACGTCGACGGCGTCAGCGGCAGCGACGGACAACAGTAAATGTCAAAGTCATAAAGAGAAAGCACGGAAACGCCGATGAGAGAAAGCTCAAAGGAAACGTCAAAACTATGCGAGGCGATAAAAGCTAGACAGTTATTTTGGGAGAAGCAATGCCAAGTGTCAAAATCTCAAAGAGAAATTACGAAAAGAGAGAAACAGCTTAACAAAGAAACCCTCAGGTTATTTTGCTAACCAGTGGATCAAACGAAACCGCCATTAAAAAACGTATCCTGTCCTGTGGAATGCTGACACAAGTGTTCGATAACCTCAGCTTGAATTCGAAAAAGAGTTCAGAAAAAGAAAAGGGAAAAAAACGTCACAAAAGGAGGTCATCCAAATCGTCAGAAGAGAGCTCCTTGATAATTTGACACAATTCAAAGCTAAACCAATGAGAAAGCCTTAAGTGAAAGCTCAGGATAATAGCTTCAGCACAGCTTTTGGCCAAGACACAATCCACTAAAATCGAATCCAATGGCCAGCACAGCGCTAGCAACGGATGGCGGTGAAGGTGGTCCAGGGGCAGGAGGAGCGCCGGCAGGATCAGCGCATCCCGACGACGCGAGCAGCATGAGCGACGACGTCTTCGAGGATGCGGAGACCACCCAGGCCAGGATCGAGGAGCTGCGTCGCCGGCCCTTCGGCGATGGCTGCTACAATCCCCCCGCAGCGCCCGCCTCTGTTTCTGCCTCGATAACGACGACAACGACGCAGCAGCAACACCATCACAATCCCTCGCACCACCACCAACCTTCCCATCACCAACCATCCCACCACCATCACCACCACCACCACAACCAGCAGAGCTTGACGGGTAGCCATCACTACCACGACGATGCCATCATGGCGCCCGTCCAGCGCTCCGCCACTGGATATCCTGGCTATCGTCCCTCCCGCGAGGCTATGCAGATGTATGCGTACGGAACGGATGACTACGACGATGATGACTATAATGATGGTTGGCGATCGTATCGCTACGATGAAGTGGACATGCACCCAGCCCCGTCCACCGCCTATCAGCAGCCCTTCGATGATACGGTCAACCACAAGACGATCCTGCTGGGAGACTCGGGCGTGGGAAAGACCTCCTTCCTGGTCAAATACAATACGGGCGAGTTCCGACTGGGTTCCTTTTCCGCCACGGTGGGCATCGCGCTTACGGTGAGTTTTCAATATTGCAGTACCACAATTTGTAAGTGGAACTACTCTAACCCCATCCTCTGCAACTCGAGCCAAAGGATTATTCATTTTATAACCTATTTTCTCGGTAAAAGCAACATCACAGAAATGTGCAATGTGCCGAGCAAAAGTAAACTGCTAGCCAAACCCATGAATTTTAAATTGATTTGTAAGCTTTAATACAAAATGTAACTCTCACATGTTGACAGATGTTGGTTCGAGTTGCAGAGTTGCGGAACTCGCTTGGCCTTAAGCTTGCGATTGTGGGCGAATCCGTAGCGCTGCCTGCTGCATGAAACCCGCACAGTAGCCTGACCCCGCCCCCTAGCCAGCCGCCCCTGACCCCCGCCCATGTATTGACGCACATTCGAATGGGCTCGCTTTTGTAGTAAGAGTATGTCTGTGTGCACTGGCCTGCTGTGTGTACCTAATTGGGGAAGAGCTGCCCAGCTGCTTTTGGTGAAACAAGTTTTGCCTTCGGGGCACTGGGGACTATGGATTAGTTATAATCGCATAACTCAACTAAATTCATTTAATTGTTAACATTTGGATTAATGCCAGTTATAGGTTCTATATAGGATTTGTGGTAATGCCAATTATTGGTTATTTATAGCTTTCAGTAGAAAGACATGTTGTTACTATAAAACAGTACCAACCATTATTTTTTACCGCCCAAATAATTTCAAAATAACAAGGACATATGTACATATGTAAAACCTTTCTCGCAGTGCACTCTTTTACTCCGCTAAATAGGCAACATATTGTTCGGGTAATCGCGGAGATTTTCTATTTTTGGCGGGCATGTTGAAATCCCCGAAATTGATTTTTTCTCGCGCGGTAAATATAAATATCTGCGTTCGACCTTTTCCACGTTGTTGTGCTGACATTGATGGCTGCCTGTGTGTGACAATGTGTGCAGCGCGCACACACACACTCGCGCGACCTGTTGCTGTTGCCTTTCACTTTCACTCACCACAATCAGCACCACACACAGATACACACTCACTCCCCTCACACCCGCACACAGGCACACACGCGCAGACCCTGACACAGACACAGACAGACAGCCACCGCAATGGCCGCCAGTGAAGTTCAAGTGCAACGGTTTTCAGTTGCCTTGGAAGCTGTTGCTGCTGATTTCCCTCCTGCTAACCCGCTTTACCCATTTCCCCATTGCAACACTAAGCGCGTGCTCAACTTCGGGGCATAAGCATTCCTCCACCAGGGTGGGTCACTGGTTGAGTGAGTAACAACTGAAATGTGTTAAGCATCGGAACATTATATACATAATATTTATATTTATGATTTTCTTTAGCTGGAGCTTTTGTATTGGATATGTGTTTCAAGAATTTTCTTATATATATGTATGTATATTACAAATATAAATATTTTTGTGTATTCCCCATGAGTTTAATTCAAAAAGTAGCTGGAGTTTTGGCTCAAAGCAACGCACTGGAGCAGAATTAGGTATGGAAGTGAGGAGAATATTCTGGCAAGAAACGGAGCACCCTATCGAACAGACACCTGAGTCCTGAAATCTTCTCAAGCCCCTTCCCTTCCCGTTCCCGTTCCCGATACCCTCAACCTTTCACGTTTCTAGGCCAGGGTTGCTGCTGCTCCTGATGCCAAAGTAAAGCCGAAGTAACCGAAGCCACACGAACTGCAACTCGAACTGAAATCGAAGCGGAGCCGAAGGACTCGGCTGCTGCGAGGGATTGGGACTGATGTGACGATGCTTTTCTCCTGGGCCCGCCAGTCAGTCTAGCTGTGTGTCCCGATAAGCATCGGTCGCGCATCCTGCACATCCTTCGCATCCTTCGCATCCCTCGCAGCTTATCCGAATTTGCCAGCCAGGTGACCAACCAAAGGCTGAGCCAGCAGCTGCAGCCGAAAATACACTCGGTCGCGAGTTTCGAAGCCAAGTAGATTGAAGTGCTGGTTTGTGTTTGGCTCTTTGGGGCGCGCTCATTAAAGACCTACTACATTTCGTAAACATTTAGTAAGCACTTGCATTTAAGCGGCAGTTCTTATTTATTACCTTTCTTATTTTTATTATGTTTACCCTTTTAACATCCTGCGCGCGTGTGTGTGCTGGTGTTTTGTGGTGTCTGGGTGATTTGACAAGGTCCTGCGCGAGTTAAAAATAAATGAAAACAATTATGGTGGACTGGCTTTCGCTCGGTACTCAATAATTCAAGGGCAGCGGAAGATGTTTGTAACCAACATTCTTTCGGCTTTTGTGGCGTTGAGTGGATTTCGGAATTTCGGTATTTCTGGTTTCTTCTAATGGGTTAATCTGTTCAAAAGATTCACCGAATAGGCTTAAGGCATACGGAATGATGTTGGTACAAAAATATAAATGTTGTATGAAATTTGTGCAAATGTGTTTAAAATTCCACATACATCCCTTCCAAAAGTGCAAGAGAAAACCAGATGAACAAATTGACTGGAAATATTTAATAGTAATGTTAAGTGGCAGGGTCTCAAGTATTTGTTATAAAAATAAACTGGACATATCATAGATGTTTCTCAATACTAACATGTTAATAATTTCCAAAAAGTTTGGTACAGAAATATTATACATTATTCTGGATATTTGTGTTTAACGATTTCGCAACTTAAACAAACAAACAATTTTTGTTTATATTACTTCTTATTATTAAAATTCTGTTAAGCAAATATGTAAATATATTTAAATCAGTTTAGTCGTTTTCGAAGAATTATTAAATCAATCAATTATTTTGCTGAATTTTCGAATTTTTCCCACTGGCTTATTGTCAAATGTAAATTGGAATTTGTTCAAAGCAATTGAATATAAGCCAAGTTATCCCCGAACCTGATGTCTGTCACATTTTAACCAGGTTCTATTGTTGTTTACCCGGACTCGGGTTTCATTCAAATGCGCATTAAATATGTGAGAGTCAATAATTGCGGATGAACACAAAAGTTCCGAGGATCAAGGCGATGATTTTCCATTGAAATCAGCTTTATGATAGTTGCTATTACATAAGCTGAAACTTAGGTACATTTCTAGGTGGCTTTTCGTTTTAAATATTATTCAGAGAGAGAGAGAGGGAGAGTCATAGATTTTTGCAATAATAATTAGTTTGGCCTCTCCACGACGCTTTGAAAAACTTCAAAGGCGCGTGGGTAAGGAGAATATGTCTAGGAAGCCCCCAAAACTTTTCTTCCACTGCCACAGGTGTCCTGTTTCTTGTCGTTTCGAAATTTCCTGGGGCCGTCCCCTTGGGGTGGAAGTCACTTGAATCGTCGTTTAAGCCGATTACAAGCACAAATCTCCTGGGTGGCGAGTGCTCTCCCTCCAAAGTAACCTCCTCCTTTGTCCCTCCGCTCTGAAGAACCACTAATATGCACTGGAACTAAATTGTTGTGTGGCTGGCTGAAAGTTTTATGAAACCGCTTTATGCGCAAGCATTTCTCCTTTTGTCCTGTGAATTGTCTATCTCGCCTACAAAATTTTCTGTGGTGAGTAGTTCTACGGAGATAAGCAGAATAATAGAGCTTTTAATAAAGTATTTACCCTATTAATTCACTTCTTAATACATTTTAAAGCTGGATTGATAAGTGGAAAATTAATGAGAGTGACAGAAACTTAATAGTTTATAAAAGTTTGTTTTTAAAATTGAGTCGGGGTCTCCAATACCGGTAACACTTTTTCAAAATGTAAAGCCTACCATATGAAGTATATACATTCTTAATCAGCCCATCCTTTACCCGAAATTGCTTATTAGCTTTAGGGATATCTGCCAACCTTTCCAAAAGTGTTCTTTTTATTGCATTATTACATATGCAATTCAAACGACCCGGTTCGGAACACTATGCATTTGAGCAGATTAATAAGTTTATCATTTTCTGTTCCAACTTTATATGTTCGAACTGTATATCCTTTTGCGTGGGATCCAGTCCATCCATCTGGCTCGTCATTTCCTTAAAGCTGTCCGTGCAATCAGGAAACCATTGTCTGGCGCTTCTGTCTGCTCCTTGTTGCCGTTTAAGCGGCGTGATTGAACGCTAAATTGAATGTAAGTCAGTGTGCCCTTACATCTGTGTGTTTCTGGTTGCCTCGTGGTTGTGTCCTGTTGTGCGTGTGTATGCGTGGGCAGGACCTACTTGTACGCTTACATGAGCATTCTGTTTTGCGTGGGAGCTTCGGTGGCAACGGTGGCTGTGCACAGCTGTGCAATGAACCGTCACGGTGGCTATTCCTCCACTTTCTTCCCGGCGGACAAACCACTTTCTCCTTTCGCTTTGTGTGCTTACACGGCAAGCTGCAAATGGGAACGGGAACGGGAACTTCGCATTCTACTTACCCAATTTATGAAAGGAACTGAAAAATGCTGCTTAACTTTTAACTTTGAACAAATTTTGTGTACTCTGGGAAAGGAAATTTCGCTTTTCCTTTTTTGCTTTTCCGTTTTTTGGTTGTTGTCGTTGTCACCTACAGCGATGGGATACACTGGAAAAAGCATCTCCGAATTTAATCATCTATTTCCAAAGTTAAAAGTCCTCTGAATGGAATGAACTTCATACGGATACCATTTACATTAATTGTATTAATCACATTTTAGTTGCAGAATTTGTATTTAAAGATAAATTCTATTTAGTAGCAGTATTATTTCAATCTGTAGGGTAAGAGATAGAAAAAAGAGCTTCAGCTGGGGCAAAAGCTGCGACAACCCAATTAAAAACTTTTGTTATCAGGCACTGCGTTTTAAGTTGATTTAAGTAAATTGCTCGATGGCCGTTGGAAAGACTGTTTCATGGATTGACACCTCATTGACCCGCGAGCCGGGTAAGATGGGTGAAAAAGGGTCAACTTTTTGAATATCATTTCTCATATTTGCATAAGGGCAAGCGAAATGCCCGTAGGCCGCAAAAATGTCTACGTAGAGTTACATTTGATTCGGGCATAATTAATGGTCCCAATTTGTGCGCGTTGCTAGGAATGTGTTCGTAATTGGTAAAATTAAACTTTTGTCCTTGGCTAAAATCCTATCCGATTTCAATGGTTTCTGTTGCGGAATCTTTTATAATCAATTTGCTCATGAATTGTTTATTTCAGATGCTCTTAAAGTACCTGCATTCTATAATCCTCAGATTTCATTTAAAGCAGAGACCGTTAATAATTTTTGTAAAACTTAAACACAAAACTTTGCCTTATGGCTTTTTAGGAATCAAATATATACAGATATATACAAAAAGATTTAAAATTAAAATATTTAAGTTTTTTTCTGTAACTGTCTTAAATTATAGTTTATGCGCCTTTCGCCATTTCTACAATTTGTCCCTGTGTTTACCGATTTCATTGTTATTCCATCCTTAGCACTTTGCTCCGTTTTAACTGCTCTCAGAAAAGCCGTTAACAATTCGCACGTGTTCGCTACCGTTAACCTGCATTTAACCATCGAAGGCCGCAATAAAAATAACGCTTTAAGGAGAACTTAACGAAATAAAGATGTCTGAATTCGGCGGGACTACGGGTCCCATAACTTTGATAAATCAGCTTCGAATGCCCCAATCCCACCCTAAATCAGGCAAATCAAAAGGGTTTTGTCTGAAAATTGAAAGCCCAACAACCATTTTGATTTATGTATTGGCATTTGGCCATTTGTTGAGCTGCGAATTAAATTAAAGTTCGGATGAATTTTGCTTTGCTGCCAGCAGCAACCCCAAAGCCATCAAAGTAAATAAGAGTTCAGCAATTTTAGGTAGATGAAATGTGATTTCTAGTTTATGTAATCGGTTAGGTGGGAAATTTATGCGTTGTGTATTATTGAAATTATTGATTTAGATTCAATAAAAACCTTCTAGATGTTTATGTGCGATTTTATCTTCTGCGCACTTGCTGATTGCTTTTCTTATTATAGAAAACTTAAGAATGAATTTTTATTTAAGCAATAGGCACTTGCAATTTTTATTTTCAAATCTAATCTTTATTGTCTTTTATACACGAATAATGTTTTATGTTAAACGTTTCCTTATCTTGTAATTTAAAAATAAATATAGAAAAATGGGAACTCAACTCTTTTCGGCCCCAAAAAGTATGCTAAGAATAGTGGCAACATACATACAAGCTATTTGTAATCACTTAATTATACAGGCGCCTAGGCAATTCGTGGCTACAAATGAGCGGTAGTTAATCACAGAGCTGGACCTATACTAACCTTTGACACCGCTCCCTCCACCCCTCTTCCCACTCCCCTGCAGGACGAGCCAATGCATAATTACCAAAAATTTAGTTAGCCACAGCTACGGTTCGCTGATTTTGCTTCTGCTTTCGCTTTTGGTGGCCTTGCGGTTTGCTTGCCAACTGTTGATTTAGCGACAGCAACCGCAACCAAACACCGCCCACCGCCCACCACCCACCATTCCATTTGTATCCACCCCCCGCCCACTTTCACCACTGTTGTCAACGACAGTTGTTGTTTTGTGGCCCCGGAGCATTTGTGGGTTTCGGTTTTCATTTCATTTGGCCAAAAAAGAGAAAGCGTGGAAATTACATTCAATTTGCATCTGGTCGTTTATTGTTTTATGTCAAAATATTCATGTACTTTCTGTACAAACCCGTACGATAATGAAAGTTCCCATCTTGTTTATGCTTTTAATGAGTTTAAATGACTTTGTCGGAACCGACTGAGTGTAATTATGAAAGTCTGTGTATGTGTGAGTATGTATCTGAGACCTAAACAAACTTTAGTTTTGGATTACTTCCTCCTGGGGGTTGGTGTTTTCTGCCCATCAATAATGAAGACACAGCCGACATCCGAGGCGAGATTATTGATTTATGTGCGTGTGTTAAATATAGAATCCGGCCAATCAGCAGGAAGTAAAGAGGTTTCAAGAAGATGCGTCGACAGCAGACAAGATATCGGAGTGACTCCATCGCAAGTCCATCGGGCTCCCGCAAGCCCTCCATTTCGTTGGCCACCCCATCACCGTTGGCCAGTGGATCCCCCACTCGCCGGGAGTCCCTGGTCAAGCCCACATGGCAGCACATTACACCTGGTCAGCTGCCACCCAAAACCCTGGACAAGATCAATGGCATTGCCTCTGACGATTCGGACGACGATGGCTACCCGAAGAGACGACCCAGCGTGATTGTCCACCAGCGCCAGCAGTCCATCTCCCAGCAGCCCTTGCTGCCGGAATACATGACATCTGCCTCCATATTCCGGGATCAGGCTCCGCAGACATCGCAGTTGCAATCGCAATCGCAATCACATCATCTGCCGTCTGGCAATGGATTCATGGCCCGATTAAATAACGTGCGATTGGCCAGCGCGGCGGAGCAACAGCCACTATTGGATTCCGGAGGAGGAGCCGGAGATGGAGGATCGGGAACTGCAGTGGCTAGGCCATCTGTTGCACCTGCTCCAGTTGCTCCGGGACCGGGAAATGAGGGAGCCAGCGCCGCGCTCTGCAAGAACGCTGGACGAGCACTCATCCGCATGATTTCATCGAGCAAGGCGCCGGAGGAGGAGGACGAATTCGATATCATGGGCAAGGTGAATAAGACTGGGAAAATGGGGAATTAGTGAGGAAAAACTCTTGGGAAGTAAGTGCAATAAAAGTGAGTGTAAAAGTTATGGGGGCATTAACTAATTTAGTATTGAGTAAATATTTCAAAAAGTATTATATGAAGAAGGCAGTTAGAGAGTTTCCACTCATTTTTTGTTTCCATATAAGTTGGAAGTTGAAATATTTATTTATTTGCCAACAATAACACATTACACTTCGTACTTAATACTTAGGAATACTCCCCCATTCATTTCAAAATAAAGTTGCACAATGAAAAATCCCTTTTTTACTTCAGCTTGTCAACTGCCAATTTGCATTTTCCGAAAGGCGACAACAAAGGCGTTCTCAAGAAAAAATAAAATATATGTACTTTATTACGTGTATTTTTTATTCCAACTTGACGAGTTACCTCGCCCAGTGACTTGGTCGTGAGGCCGCAATTTGATTTATATAGTATACCTTTTGTTTGACTGCCTGCGACTTTTACGAGCCGGCTTTTATTCGATGCCGCCCCTGATCGGCTTTTGGCCTGGTTTACAATGTGATTTACATAAGCAGCCAAAAATAAAGTCATAAAATTCAATAAAATGCAGAGTGACAGAGGAAATTAAATGCCCAGACAACAAGGACGAGCAGAAGTTCGGAGAGCAAAACCAAAGTTTTTTGCGACATTTGGTTCGGCAGACCTGCAGCTGCTGTTGATTAGAATAATTCTGGGGAATTATGATAGGTCTTCGGGCGCCTTAGACTCCCCGTCGTCCAAATGCCAGCCAAGTCGTGGAAATGAAAAATGTACATATATAACAGGAGCTGCATAAAATTTCATTTACTTGACTCGCTCGTTAAATCTTGAATGTGAAGTGTTGAAGAATCCATCGAGGCAGCTTTAACACATTTAAAGACATCATTTGAATTATTATTTCGCACATGAATAGAGCGGATATTAAACTCAAGGCAAAGAGAAACACTTTATAATTGGCATATTGATTTATTGGTCTAATTTATTTGTTTATTTTCCATTGTTTTTTTATTTTTTATTCGTGTATTTTAATGGGTTTCCTTACTGGTTGGGTGTAACTTTTGTGCTTGGTTAGCAGCTAGCACCTGGGGTATTCCCTGAAAATCAGCAATTGCATGTTTGCACAACCAAACCAACTTTGCGTATTTTAGTAGAGTCAACACCAGCCATCAGCAGTAACCCTTAAAAGGATTTTAGGTGGGTGTGCAGGGGAAATGACCTAGGGTAAGGATATCCCGCCACTGAGTGTATTCAGCACTCCCGCTATCATGTAAAATTCAAGAGCAGTTCATTAAATATTTAGATGGAAACAGTAGGGTGCGGCATAAATTATAATGTGAAAAATCGAACCACGTCAATGTACATAACAATTTACGTATCACATGGTTTTCTCCGGCTTTTCTTGGCTTCCTTCGGCGCCCCATCCGAAAAATAGGTCATAATGCTGGGCGATTCGGGAGTGGGCAAGACCTCCCTTTTGATCCGTTTCCGCGATGGTCGATATGTGCCGAGTTATTTCCTCAGCACGGTTGGCATTGATTTTAGGGTAAGCGCATTATTCCCGCCGTGTATTCTTTTCCATTCTGTTCAGATCTCTGTGTGTTTGTTGTCGGTTCAGTTCCCTCTTTCTGTATACATATATATTGTTGTCACTGTCATTATCCTTCTTGTTGTTAATGTTTTTGTCCTTATTGTTGATGTTGTTGTGGATATTGTTCCTATCATTGTTGTTCTTTCCACATAAGTGTTTTCTCCTTCTCTCAGTTCACTTTATTCACATCTCTGACTTGTCTGTCTACTAAATCTTCATCATTTATCTATCTATTTGAGCTGTCCAGCATTGGGTACACACGGAAAATTATTTGTATTAAAAACATCAGATGTAATAAACAATAAGGTTAGTTATTTAACTTGTAGAAATTTTAAACTATTTAATATTCGTTAAGGGTTTATTAACACCGAAATAATAATATGTCCTTTTGTTATTGCGAGAATTTTAATCAGTAAATCAGATATAAAAGTGAGAAGGATCACTAGCCGATTTAATTCCGCCATTTTCGTTTGTCCGTTAGTATAAACATCGAGAACTCAGGAACTGAGATTAGCCATGCAGGATCTAGTCACGTAATTTATGCTAAAGTACTCGTTTTACTGCTCGTATATTACTATGGCGTTTTCTATTAAGTTTAGCAGTTAATAGAAAGACATCTACAACGCTACAATTATATCATCAATTTTAATGCTACTATACTTATAATTTATAATAGAACATAACAACTTCTTTCTGTGTGCCACTCTTGCTCCTTCTTTCCATCAATCTCTGAGTCCTCTCAACAGTTGTCAAGGCTCATTCTCTGTCTGTCTCTTTCCACCCCACCTGGTTCTGTCTCCTTCTACCCGCTTATTTCTCTCTCTTTCGCTGACCCGTCTATGGGCTGTGGTTTTCATGATTTTGTAGTCGCCTGCGGTTGTCCTCTTTACGTTTAGTACTTGTTCAACCCCAACTTCTTGCTCTGTTGATAGAGATAAAGATCCTTGGGGTACTATTTATTAAAAAGCATGTGAACTTGAAAAGGACTTGTAGATGTCTTACCCGTGTCTCTGTGTGTGTGTGTGTGTGTGTGTGTGTTTGCTCTCCTTTGGGGTATTTAACTAGATGTTGTTGTTGTTCAGTGTGCTTATTATTGTGCGCGGTTTAACATTTAGGTGCTTTGTTATCCTGCCCGCAGGCATTTCCTTTGCTCCACTCTGTGACCTTCCATACATCCTCTTTCCTCTGTGGTTCATGGCTCATAAATTTATTAAGCTACCCGTGTTACATATCTCCCACTATCTATTTCTCCGTCCACTACTATTTGTCTCCGTACCGGGAGATTTTACAAGTGCCCCATGCGTTCGGCGTTTCCTTGACTTTAAATTGTTGCCATGTTTTCTATATTAAATATGTCGACTCTGCCATTGTCTAACTGTGGCCTCGGGGATTCACCTCCTCCCCATTGAGTCACTCACACCCACCTCACCGGTTTCAAAGTGGGCCATTGGGGAATGAACTGAAATTTAATTCGCTGGGGAGTTGTTCATGTTGATTTTTCAACTTGGCTGATTCTTGGCCAAAGTATAAAGTAAACGAATATTGTATATGACTGCCTGCCAATTTATGGATAATTAAATGTTTGAACTACCTAGACGTACGAAAAGTTATCCATTTGAGTGTTGTATGATATGTGTCCCAATTCATTTATTTATGTTCATATTTTAGAATTGTATAAACCTGAATATACGTTTCCCACGCTTCCTAGTATATAGAAAAATTGTATGTTTTTGCTGAGGCTGTAGTTGAAAAGCAACAATTAAATATATAAATTTAAGTAACATTTTTAGTTTTCCTGAGATTCTTATCAGCACAACAAATTTTTAATTGTGACAAAGAAAGAATTAATTTCACACATTTCTTTACTATCATTAAAATAAAAAATCATCTGAAATGCCAACAACGAAGAGTATCATACATATAAATGTAGCTTCATTAGCCCATCCTATGCTGCGCCAGAAATTCTTGGCTCATATTTTCAGTCGTGTTACTTTCTCAGAAATAGAAATCAAATCAAAGCATATGCCACAAATTCACGTTAATATCATACACCCCGTACATGAACCTTTTGCTGTATGCCGTGTATATTCTGTGTAATTCTTTGTGTATTCCTTGGCTTGTGCACTTTAATGATATTGACTGACTGTCTAAGTAGTTAGTGGTGGAATGACATGGGGCCATCGTGATGCCGGACAAACCCGCAACGTCTGCTGCTCATTATTTGGATAAAGGCAAAACGGAAGAGGAGGTGGCTCAGTTTGCCGGATCCTTCGACCTTTTGGCTTTCATCATGGAAGTCGTCTGCCCGTCCTTATGAATACTCCACCAACCTCGTTCTCCTTTACTTCTAAGAAGTCTGCATGTGAATTCTGGGTAGAGACCACGCTGCGCATAAGTGATATGTATTAAGCATACGCAACGATATCCCCCTCCTCTGCAAGCATTTTACTCCCCTTCTACTTGTAGTGCGGTGGCACGGTTTTTGTGCATGAGCGTTTCGTTAATTGCATTTTGCATACCAACTGCATTTCCACGGCCCTGTTTCGTGTTTGCGTTTAATATAATAAAATAATAAATTAAATATCGCTCAATTATAAAATACCAACAGAACAAAGTGGTGGTCGTCGATGGAACGCGCGTCAAGCTGCAAATCTGGGACACAGCCGGTCAGGAGCGATTCCGGAGCGTTACCCACGCCTATTACCGCGACGCGCATGGTGAGCTAAAAAAGACTTTTGCAACAGAGAATCGCACAAAAAATGTTTTCCATATGAAATGCTTTAGATATAGAAAAAAGCTTAATACTTTATTAACTTAACCTAATATTATCATTATTTTGAATATTTCGGTCCAATTGCGAACTGTAATCAATCACAGTCCTAAGACCCAATGAACAGTCGCTCTTTATAAAGAAAATCAAACTTCTCGGATACCATTAAAATTGTTTCACATTATATGGGGCACTTTTTATTGAAAGAACTTAAATTTTTCCGATAAACCCCAAGATCCGTAGGGATTCTATAATATTTCTGGAGATAATAAAAGTAAACAGGTATTATTTATTATTAGGAATAATAAATCTATATTAAAGATTGAACTAAATGTAGTAGTTTATAGTCACACCTAATCAACCGCGTATTTATTGAACTTTGAACATATATTTATAGTTTTAATTGTTTTATTTTTAATCACATTTCTATACTTCGTTCGGTTGGCCCTTGTCTGCATATTGAGACTAAACCTAATTAAATTTTTCAACCGAAGCTCTGCTGCTGCTATATGACGTGACCAACAAGACCACCTACGACAACATACGCGCCTGGCTGGGCGAGATCCGGGAGTACGCGCAGGAGGACGTGGTCATCGTTTTAATTGGTGAGAGATCGGCTAAAGGGCTTTGATTAAGCTTAATCAACTTACGAGTTTCGAATCGAATCCACTTTTCGTTTCGTTCCCAGGCAACAAGGCCGACTGCAGCGGCAGCGAGCGACAGGTGAAGCGGGAAGACGGGGAGCGTTTGGGGCGGGAGCACAACGTGCCCTTCATGGAGACCTCGGCCAAGACGGGACTCAATGTGGAGCTGTCCTTCACAGCGGTGGCCAGGTGAGTTCTGCCTTGCAACTCCATTCTAAATTAGATTTGTTTCCAATTGGGCAGGTATATTAAGGGGGATATTGATTTAATACACATATTACGGCAACCATTAAACACGTTACCGATGCTTGTTTATATATATAATATGATAGCATAATAATATATTAGCTTGGCATTTCATTTAACTCCCGTTCTTTCCTTCAAAAAATAAAGTACTACAATTTATAGCAAAGATTTTAGTTTTTGAATTCTACAACTAAATGCATAGTGTTTTGTTTGATTTGTAATACTCGTATCCATACTGTGTTTTAAGTTTGGTACAGACCTAATGGCTCTATAAGCAGATAAGTGAATTACTATCACATGACACCACTGTGGAATTCTTGGAAAGTATCCCATCCCAGTATCTAATCGCTTTATTCTCATTTTCAGGCAACTGAAGAGTCGCGGCTATGAGCACGGCGATGATGGAAAGTTCAATGTGCATGATTTTGTGCGTGACAATACAAAGGCGCGCTCGGTTTGCGCCCAATGCAGGAACATGTAATTGTCGTTGGCCAACTTGTGGATGACAGAAGAGCCATATCCTCCCGATCCCGCGCACAAAGAAAACAATAACCCCGCAGTCCGTTCAGATGGGAAGTGGGGCACTTGAAGGAATACAGAAGGATAAGTTGGCGATGGCGCAGAGTCGAAATTCTGCATTTATTGAAACCAAACCCAAAACGACAAAAAAGAAAATCACAAAGACACTCGATAAGATTGCACCAATTTTGTAAGACCCTAGAGGGAAGGTAGAGAACTCGGCATGTTTTGTATGTAATGGGGATTTCGGGGCGGAACGGGACGCGATACGCATAATTTTTATAGGGCAGGCCATTGGCATTGCGGCATCAGTAGGCCCGATGCATAAATATTGAACAATATATATATAGATGTATATATATACATACAAATATCCATATACAACTGCATAAATTACTTTAATGAGAGAGCCGACGGAACGCAGCAAAATCATGCAACATTGAGATTTATCCAGCACGCCGTTGGATTTCTCTGAGGATGGCACTGCTTGGAGAATACGAGGGTCGTTTGATAAGTCCGTGACTTTTTGTATTTGCCGCGCACCTGCTCTAAATACAACACTGCTCCTGTCAGCAGTTATCGATTAACAGCTGACTGTAAAATTTTGAGAAAGCTGCGTTTTTTGGTTTGCGTTTTATAGGCATTGAAAGCAGACGATCTCGTGAATTTTTTTGTTCCATCAGGACAATGCACGGGTGCACACGTGTGTAGTCAGCATGGCAAAATTTCATAAATTGGGCTACGAACTGCTACCCCATCCAGCATATTCTCCAGATTTAGCCCCCTGTGACTATTTTTTGTTTCCAAACATGAAGAAATGGCTCGGCGGTAAGAGATTCGGGTCAAATGAAGAGGTCATCACAGAAACAAACGACTATTTTGAGGGCCTTGAGAAAACCTATTATTTGGAAGGAATAAAAAAATTGGAAAAACGCTGGACTAAATGTATAGAGCTAAAAGGAGATTATGTTGAGAAATAAAACGCTTCTTTGACGAAAAAAATATATTTTATTCAAAAAGTCACGGACTTATCAAACGACCCTCGTATAAACCTACCTAAAACACCCAGAGGAGATCTCGGGATGCTACAATTCCAATTAATGAGAAACAATCACTCAATTTACCTACTATTAGTTCTATTGATTCACTCCTACTTGTTAAGTGTTATGGACTATCGTTAAGTTTTAGGTCCACTCGAGGGCCCTGGAAATTGTTTACATTCCCCACTAATGAATACCCTACGCAATTAAGTTAATTATTACTAATTACGCCAGTGTAAGCCCAATCATAAACCCATTCGAAAATAATTTGAATAGCGCGCCCAGACAAAGGTGTTGGAAATAATCAAAGGCAGTTGAACAAGTTGAACATACATATACTATATTCTGAGGCACTACAGCAAAAGATAAAGAATCCGACGCATGCGTATATCACGGGATGGATGTAAATTAGCTACTAAACAGCGTTATATTCAAGCAGACGTCAGTCTATACCATAAACAGCAAATACATATTTACATTGAATGTGGTTTAAAAAACAAAGAAGCTATTTGTTTCATTTTTGGGAATTGAATATACCACTGGAAGGGCTGTACAGTACAATAACACATTTTTGAATTTGGCGCCCAAAACAGCAGCTGTTAGCAGCTGCGTTCTAACATACTCACCACTGCTGTTAAGCGCTAAGGCGATGTTTTGCAAAACATCGCTTCACATCGATATCAACAATAACGTAGAGATATCGAGAAAAACATTGTATTGTCAGAACATGTGCTCTAGCTTGAGAAACTAAACAGCGTAAATTGATTGGAATTTAACGTTAACTATGGCGGATCACGCGTTTCATAGGCCCGGGCCGCTGAAACAAGCGAACAAGGCTCACAAAACGGGTCGTCATCGCTCCAAAGGAGCGATAGACAATGCCCAAAAAGGTATGTGAAAATCTTATACGAATGCTCCAAAGTTCTGACCCACATGGTGCTACCTACCACAGGAAAGATTGGACTGAGGCCCATCTCCCACAAGCACAAGCAGCAACAGCGCAAGGAGCAGCGTCGCAACCAGATGAACCAGCTTCGGAAGAATAAAAGGGAGGAGGTGTTGGAGCAAAAGAGAAAGCTAGGTGGTCAAAACACAGCTCCCTTTCTCGTGTGCCTACTACCCATGCACGAACAGATAGATCCCAAGTCCGCATTGGAAATCCTTCAGGGCTGTGACAGCGAATTGGTGGTGGAGAACTCCCCAAGTGGCATTGTTTACATCAATCTTCCAAGGTTCAAGCAGCGTTTTGCTTTTGTCACACCACCTGTGGGTCGTGGAAATGAGCTAATTGCCCTGGATTACCTGAAGGTTTGCGACACCACCCTGCTTTTGACCTCCGCCGCCTTTGGCGATGACGAGATATTCGACCGCTGGGGTCAACGAATCTTTAACATGATATCTGCTCAGGGAATACCCACTCCGGTGGTAGCCCTAATGGATCTGGAGTCAATCAATCCCAAGCGTCGGTCTGCTGCCAAGCAGGCGGCTCAAAAGATCATTTCAAAGCTGTTGCCTGAGGAGAAGATCATGCAATTGGACACAGCTAGCGAAGGTTTGAATGTGATGCGGCGCATTGGCGGCCAAAAGAAGCGCATCCTCCATAACGTTGCCAATCGGCCACATCTCTTTGGCGATGTGGTAGAGTTTAAACCGAGTTCAGATCCCAGCGACGATCTGGGTACCCTAGAAGTCACTGGCTTTTTACGCGGACAATCTCTAAACGTGAATGGTTTGGTCCACATTCCCGGTTTGGGTGATTTCCAGCTCAGCCAGGTTGTAGCCCCTCCAGATCCGTATAAGCTAGATAAATCTCGCGACGGCGAAAATGACGAGGTGCGTCTCTTGGATCGCAGTGATCCCCTTAAGCGCACTTCTCTCCAAAGCGAAAACATACCCGACCCCATGGACGCAGAGCAGACGTGGCCCACTGAGGAGGAGATCGCCGCCTCGCAAGCAGAAACTAAGAAAATGAAGCTGGTCAAGCGTGTTCCCAAGGGCTATAGCGAGTACCAGGCTGCTTGGATTCCGGATGTTGAGGAAGTGGAAGACCCAGACGGCAAGGAGGATGACGATGACATGAGTTATGATGACGATGATGAGGACGAAGAAGACGATGATGGGGACTTCATGTCGTGCGACAACAAATCATTTGAGGATGAGTACGAAAGGCGGGATTCAGACACTGAGGAGTTCCAGGATAGCGTGTCCGTGGCCTCGGAGGCTGCTAACAACGACGAAAAATACGATCAGCAGATGGACTTTCAGGAGGAGCGTGAGACTCTTAAGAAGCTGCAGCAAGCACGCACGGATCAGCTTTGGCCCGATGAGATTGACACTCCTTTGGATGTGCCTGCTCGGGAGAGGTTCCAGAAATACCGCGGCTTGGAGTCCTTCCGAACATCGCCTTGGGATGCCAAGGAGAATCTTCCCGCTGACTATGCTCGCATCTATCAGTTCCAGAACTTCGACCGCACCAAGCGTAGGATTCTTAATGAAGGCAAGGAGTTCGAGGGCGTGTTGGTAAGGATATTTAATAATTTAGGTTTTATAAGCTTACTTATTTTGCTTTCAGCCCGGTTTTTATGTAACTCTTCATGTGATCAATGTTCCTGAAAGTCGCTGGAATGCCTTCAAGTCTGCCCAGCTCACAGACAATATTATCGTGTATGGAATGCTACCTCACGAGCACCAGATGTGCGTAATGAACGTAGTACTGCAGCGAATGCCCGACTCAGAGGTGCCGCTGAAGTCTAAGGAACAGTTGATCATCCAGTGCGGCTATCGACGCTTTCTTGTGAATCCCATTTACAGTCAGCACACCAATGGGGATAAGCATAAGGTAATATTTGGACTCGTATCAAATTAAATCTTTATTAATGGATTATATTTTTCCAGTTCGAACGCTACTTCCGTCCATACGAGACAGTTTGCGCCACGTTTTACGCACCGATTCAGTTCCCTCCGGCAGCCGTTCTGGCCTTTAAAGTGAATCCCGACTCCACCCTGGCGCTGGTGGCCCGTGGACGCCTGCTCTCTTGCAATCCAGATCGCATTGTTCTCAAGCGCGTTGTTCTCAGCGGTCATCCCATGCGTATTAATCGCAAGTCAGCTTCGATTCGATACATGTTCTTCTACAAGGAGGACGTCGAGTACTTCAAGCCAGTGAAACTAAGAACCAAGTGCGGACGCCTGGGACACATCAAAGAGTCGCTGGGCACGCACGGTCATATGAAGTGCTACTTTGATGGGCAGTTGCGATCCTACGACACTGCTTTCATGTACCTCTACAAGAGAGTCTTCCCTAAATGGACCTACGAAGAGTGTCTAGTGCGAACGGCGGAGCACGAACGACAACATGCGTCGGCGAACAGAAGGAGCTCGCAGCAAGTCGCCATGGAAGAGTAGGTGTGTAAATGGATGGATAAAACCCACGAACTCGTATGGGAATCTTAAGTGATCGATGGACAATGTGAATAACTTCTGAAATGATTTTATATTATTGTTGTTACATTTAAACCTATAAAAGTTTAAACTCTAAGAAATGTTCAAACGGGAAAGGTCACCCGAAAAGTACATAAAGTATGTATAAAAGAAAACCACATCGATCATTATTTATATGTGACTTCGTTTTATAATAGGAATAATAGAATTATATTCACAAACAATTGTCTTAACTTAACGGTAGAGGCAATACAATATACATACATATAACATGGATACGTTTAAAAGCTTGTCGCATTGCACAAGGATAAAGGGTCGGTCAGGTTCTCATAGAATATGGCTAATACATTTTTGGGGGGATAGGAAAGGGATAGGACTATGATAATTCAGTAATTGGTAGACAAACACTTGCGCCGCTTCTTTTGCAATTGCTCGATCTGTTCGCTTATTTGGATGGATGTTTGGAAACCTCTTACAATGCTGTTGACGGTCAAAACCGTAGCGATGAACTGGCTGATAGATATGTGCCAGGACTCGGAAATGTTAGTGCTGCTGCTGCTGCTGTCCCCGCTGCTTGTCGTTGTTGTCCGGGACTTTCCGCTCGCCTGACGCAGCTCCTCTTCCAAAGCCACAAAGAGGCGTGTGGTGCCAATGGGCTCTGCTGCGGGAGTGGTCGGATTGCCATTGCTATCCGGTTGCTGAAGGTAGATCCAGTTTTCCTGTGGTTATTGAGTATCTTTCAAAGGACAAAGCAAGACATACCTCATCGCTACCCATATTTAGCTGGGTAAAGCTCTCCAGGCTGGGCTCCTTCTTAATGTTGCTGTTGCCAAGCTCAAGGAGATTCTCATCTCAAAAATGAATAACAGGTTTGAATGGTACTTTCAATTTTTAAAGTCTTTACTTACAAGCCCTTTGCATCTCTTCATCTTGGACCAGACCCATGATCTCTATGATGCTCCGCCACAACAGCTGAAAATTCTCCTTACGCATGTGGGGAATGCTATGCTGCGAACTAGAAGCGCCTTCATCCGGCTGGTCCAGCAGATAGCCAAGACTGCCCAAGCTGCGCGAGTCCGTGGCATTCGAGTCGGCACGCTCCAGCCGTGTGGCCGCAACTAGGTCGCTGATCTGTGAGAAATTTGAAATGGTCTCGACATTGAGAAGCATGTGATCAGCGGCCGCAGCAGAGGCTGCTCCGGCTGCCGCAGCCACTCCGGGCGGCGTAATGCGTGCCGCTCCCAGATCTGAAATATCCGAAAATGTGTCAATCGATTCGTAACGGCCCTGCTGGCGAAGCTCTCGCTGGAGTTCGTCTTCGTCCCGCCCAGCATCAGTGGATGTTGCAGTACCCTGGAGTCCCGGCAGGTCCACATAGAAGGTTGAGCTGCGATGCGCCAACGAGGAGGTGTTAGAGTTCAGCGACAGATTGGGAGTGCGTGACAGGTCCATAAATGTGTTGCCCGAGATTCCGGCCAGGTTGTGCAGATGCTGAGTGGCACTAATCAGGGCAAAGTCATCGGCATCAAAGTTGTGATCCGAGGGCGAGGGCAGCGCTTCCATCGACTCAGAGGCGTCATTACTAAATAAGAGATTCATGGTTTTAGTTCGTAATAGGTTGGTTCTGAAAAACAACTCACTCAAAGAAATCCTCCGCCTCGAAAGCCTCCTCGGCATCATCTTTTATGCGTGGGCGCGGGCGACGTGATCGTTCAATCTCCGCTTTGGACAACAGAGGCGGAAGATGCAGAACGTAAAGGAGTTTCAGCTTCTCCATGTTCTTGTTGGAGCAGACCAGGCCCAAGGCATTGATGAGCTGTCCAAAGTCGAGAACGCCAGTTCCCTTCTTATCTGTAAGCTGGAAAACGAAAACAGAGACATACAGTTTCATGACAATGCTTATCCCACGATTAGTTACATACCCTGAACAGTTTTTCGCCAATGTCTACGCTGACGCACTTGCGCCAGGGCGTGAGTTCCGTAAAAAGCGTGTGGAATACCTCATAGTTGACACTGTAAGCCTCGTATCTGCCTCCAAATGCGCCGGCATCTTGAATCGGTCTGCTTGGGGACTGAGGCACCAGCTGGGGAGTCTCAGATAAGGGGCATTGAACCTTTTGCTGCTGCTGTTGCAGGGACTTGAGGGCGTGCTTTTCCTCCCGGATAATGGTGAGCAGCATATGCAGTTCACTGCGGCTGAAATACGCATTCTGGACGTAGGCCTTAACAATGGTCTTCTCGTTGTCGATATCGAACTGCCGCATCGTTAAGCGGCGATGTTTGTTGCGTAACTCCTCGATGCGCTGCTGTGTGATTTCCTCGCCGAATTTTGTGTACGCCTCGTGGATTAGGGTCTGAACTGTTTGTGTTTGGACTTTACGCTCCATCTTCCGTTTGTCCGTTGTAGGAGGAACCTGGTACTCCGGATTGTAGATTCCCTCCAAGTAGTTCTGCAAAACTAGCATGGCTTCGCCATCATCCTGGCAGTGCAACAGCTTTTCCCTGTTCCATTCAATGATTTGCAGTGAAATCATAAAGATAATCTTCGCGCCCTCGTAGAAGAAACAGTCCAGGATGTGCAGCGAGCTCTCGTAGCTGATCACGCTCATGAAGATGGTAAGGAACCAGGAAATGGAAATCATCTTAATCACTCCTAACTGCTCCAGGTGGCCGTGCAAATCGGGCAGATGCGTCTCCACCAGTTCGTTAAGCACACCTTGATCGATTTGGGCGCCCACTACCTTATCCTTGTAGTAATCCGGTAGTAGGTTCTCGCATAGGCTGGCCAGCATCCAGAAGGCGTTCTCTTCATCACAGAAAAGCAGGAACACCGACGACACAATATTCATGGCCTGACAGTAGCCTACTTGTGGGTTGCGCAGAGCATAGGCCTGAAGGACTCTCCGCAGAGCACCTATGCCATCAGTGCTCTGAAATGCCGGATGCTCGGGCAGCGAACGCGGTAAATCCCGATCTATTTCGTCGTGGGCAAAGCAGTTTTTTATGCAGGCTGCCTTCTCTACGAGATCCTCGTACAGTCCGGGATTCATCTCTTTGTCGTGGATTGCCCCCGAGAATATCAGCCAGATCTCCTGCCGAAGTTTGTCGGGAATACCCTCCACTATTAAATTTATCACATCTGTTGTGCGAAACATTCCAATGCCTCGTCCGAAGTCCCGGAAATGCGCCTCCCAGCGCATCATCTTTTCCTCCTGCTTCTGTATGATCTCTGCGCTGAACTGTGTCTTGAATGTGTTCATCAGCGCGGTCTGCTTGCTCCACGAAATATCATATTTGGCACGTTCGCGACTCACAGGACTGCGTTGAATAGATGGTATTGTTAGGATCGAGAATTGGAGAGAAATAGATTGTCAATTTAATACTTACACATGAATTCGTGCCAGAAGGTCTGTGATCTTGGAGATTAACACATCCCTGTCGACAATATGAGCAAACATGAAAGGCACATTCTCCGATGTAATAATTACAATTTGATTTTCGAACCGTTGCTGGCCATCGTCCTTCTTTTCAACGCTCTAAACAATGCAAACAATAATGAATTCAATCGAAATTAGGCAATTTCTTCAGCGAACCTTTATGGTCTTCATGGGTATAACAACGCTGACCAAATCCTTTACATCGCTACGAAAACAAAAGAAGTTCGGCGATAAGTAGATAAATCCTGAATTGAACCGCTTTGAGTAGGGTGTCCAGATGTTAGCCTTAATCTTTCCGTCAATTATTTCCGATTGTGGCAATCGAAAATAAATTCGGAACTCCTCGGATTTCTGGCGAGCTGTCAAATCGCGCAGTAGCACGGGTTTCTTGGACGTTTTGGCACCCAACCGTGAGAAATTTGAAGTATCGTGGTCGACTACAGGACTATCTGGATCATGGATTAGCTGCTGTATGGCCATTTTGTTGAGCTGCTCAATCAATAAGTGCGCCTCGCTGGCGTTAAAGAGCATTGTAAAGTTGTAGGTCATGTTATTGGTGGTTTTCAGATAGATGGTATTCGCATTTCGGCTGATGTCCTCAAGCTCTGCGAAGCGTATAATACGCTTTATCTCTTGACCCAGCATGTAGGAGTAGAAGCAGACATGGTTTAGCGAAATGTAAAGCTGACCCTGCCTTGGTATCTTGTTTTTTACATAGCTGGAATTCAATATTCAGTAAATAGAGACTTTTAAAAGAAACATATGCTTACGTGGCCGAATAGCAGTTAACTAAACGCTCTTCCTCGGGCATCTTGAAAATCTGTCTAAACTTTGATTTCATAACCTTGAAATCGGCCGATTCCCCAGTGTCATCTTGATTGTTTTGCGTGTACAGAGATTGGATCTTGCATATGGTGAAGTTGGTCACCTCGTCCTCGTTCTCCATCTCGTCCAGCACTTTAAAAAGATTTGCTTTCAGCCATTCCCAATCCTTAACAATCTCATCCTGGGTTATGCCAATGGCGATTTCTGTAAGGAATAGATTCTAGTTATTGATCTAAATTTTGAACTATAGAACACGTGAACTACAGAACAAGTAATTTAACTGATCCTTAATATAATGGGCATTATGGACTTTGTGATAAAAAATGACTAATAGGGGGGTATATACCCCACTCCGTCTACCGCCTTCTTTTCTTAATTTTATATAAATTGAATAACAAAAGGAACGAGCCAGCCTCCAAAGCTTTTGTAATCAGTTCCGTTCCGTGTTTACGTAAGCGCTGAGGGAACCGTAGATGAAAGAAATATTGGCATACTCCCATAAATGCGAGTCAAAGCCCGATGATTCACGGTCACAGATTGCTAGGCATACTGCACAGGCTCGAGGTGCTGGAACTGATAGAGCGGATGAGTCCGAGATATTGAACCTACCGTAAGACACCTCCGACGAGGGCGTCTGGTGCAGGATGCGATAGGGAGCCGGTTTGGTGTTCATCACGCTGTCGTAGGTGCCCACCAACATGGAACCGAATCCGCGGGATTCCCCATGACCACGTCTCTTCTGCAGGACAAAATATCTCGAGTGCATCTCGGCAATCCTGTGGGCGAAAATAATGGGATTCTCTTTTAAAATCGGCTTATCAAGGTGGGACGGCCCCACTTAATAGGAGCTACATTCTAGAGGGAGGGTGTCTGCATTTTTCTACGCAGCAGGAAACAGTTGGAAATCAATTTTCAAGCTGACTTTACACAGCTGCCACTTTTTGCGTTTCGAAATCAGAACCGACGAGCCGAAGAGTTGGAGTCTTGAACTTTTGGCTCACTGAGTTATCAACAAATGCAATTTAACTAACGGCAAGTAAGACGTTTATGCATAGTCCAAATACGTGATTGACTGTTCCCCGTGTCGCCTGCACTTCGCGATAATCGCATTCCATAAGATATCTTCCATAAACATAAAATTGCATATACACATGCCGTCCATCCCAATTCACCCACACACTCATGCAGCCCTTTAATTTAGACATTCTGAATTCTGCGATTTAGCTGCGGATTTGGGCTATAACTCACCAAAACGCCGAGGGCAGGAGCAGCTCCTTGGGCTGAATCCACATTTTGATTGTTTTTAGCCCGTGGGAGGCTCTAAATACAAAATTACTCTTTGTTTAATTCTGCATCGAGCGTTGATTGTTGTTTTTGTGGCAAGTGTGCCCGTTAGCTGGAAAGCGGAAAAACGGACCAAGAACGAAGCGATCTATTGTGAATGGGCGCACACAGCGCGCGATTTTTGAATCCAAAAGATTACGTTTAGCTATACAAAAGAATACATATATGTTGGATTCAAATAAATAACTTGGTCGCTCTAAGGAGCTGAATAGAGAAACAGCAACTATTCGTTGCTAAAAGTTTAATATTCCCCTGATTCACAATTCAAATTACATAGTGAGCCTTTAGCTTGAAATCAAAACTAAAAACCTCTCATTTGTATAACAAGTTTAAAGCCTAACGAACGTGTCGTGCTACAAAATTACTAGTTTTATTCCCAACTCCTGCAAAATCGTCAGTGTTTTGCAAAAATGTTGAAAAAATTCGTGGAAGTGAACGCCGAGTGCGCTCCCTCGAACAATCCCTATGAGATTCGTACCTTTCTGGGCAACGAAACGTCGCCGGAATGGAAGGCGGAGAACTGTCCGCCCCGCGAACGCGTGTGTAAAAAAAAGCCTCCCAACTCTACGATCTCTCAAGTGTTAACCATCGAGGATGAGCTGCGTCGCATCCACCAGAAGGCGGAGGAGTCCCGCTTTATAAGGCCTTATAAAAAGAAATGTGCCCTCTACGACGAGTACACCATGTGTATTATACCTCAACGAACTCCTGCGGAGCTAAAGACCCACGCCGAGATGCGAGAGCGTCTGCTGGCCGCACGCAAGGACTTTGGACTAGTCGAGCACGATGCCAGGGTCGATAGGACCTGTCCCAAAGATCTCGTCGTCCTCAACAGTCCTATGGACATGGGCGAGGAGGAACAACAGGCCGAAGAGGGCGAGGAAGAGGAGGAGGGCGAGGTCAAGCCACAACTAGCCACTCCCGAATGCAGTTCTGATATGATAATTATACCGGATAAGCGCATGGTATGTTTAGAGATAGCTTATAAACAATTACAACATATATTTCTGAATTCATATAAGCTACGTTATCGAAAATTACCATCATTCAAATGATCTTGGAATTTTTAAATTAAAAAATGTTCATAATAAGCAGTGCTGGTTTATTGACCCTTTAATAAATCAAAGCGAATTTGATTTACAACTAAAATACTTAAATAAAATCGAAGTCCTAGGTACTATTAAGGTAAAATGAACTCATTGTTTCCGATTTAAATCTAAAATCTTAAGTACTTTTATAACGAAACGTTGTGTTGATCATAAATAACAGACGACTACACTGTGGCATTAAAGTTTAGACTATTTTTATCCTAGTTTACTTTGGGGTTGTTACTCAATCAATTCGATGTCATCGATATCGGCGTAAATACTTCCCGGTGGCAGTTCCGGAAGACTGACTGCCCCGGGATCCGCTTGCCCATCTCCTCCGGTCGTCGCCAGCGACAGGGTGTGGTAAGCTCCAGAAACAGCCTGTTGCTGCATGTGCACGCCCAATTGGGAGATGATTTCCAATGCCTGTATATCCGAGTTCATAAGAGCGAATTGATGGATAATGGCTAGATGCGGAAAAACACCATTCAGAAGAGTGCTGGTACCAGCGTTTATCTGATCATCTCGGTTTTCCTGGTCGCTCTGTTTTTCCCCTTCTACATCTTCTGGTGTGCTAAATGGTGAGGACATCATGGTAGGCTCACAGGTTACTAATTCCACTTCATCATCCTCCTCTGGATGATCAGACATAACACTGTTTTCGCTGGAGAGATTGACAAAATCTGGTAGAACAGCTCCTTTTGTGACTGCTTCGCCTGGATTGTCCAGCTCCCGTTGCATAAAGTTCGGCAGTGCATGCTTGAACTCTACAATAATGTCTTCCACTGGCAAATCCTGGTTCAAGGGATTCTCGCCCTGGTAACCCAATTCATCAGCCTCGTACTTGTACTTGTTGCGGAATCGGCTTAGCCATCGATAGGATGGTCTAAAGGAGGGCAGGTTCAGAACAGCGGCCATCCGGATGGCGGTTTCCTTCAGTTTTTGGTTCCTTATGCTGATGTTCAAGTGCATTTGGATGCACCTTTCCACCCACTCGTGTAGAAGGAAACTGATGGCACTCATCTCAAACTTGCGACGCTTGCGCGTCATCTCTTCGATTATAATGGAGGCATCTGCTTCGCTTAAGGTGGCCAACTGCTGGAGCAGATCCTTTTTCTTATCCAAGATTCTACGTATTTGGGTGGCGCAGCAGTGGAACATCTTGGCCAGACTGTTCCTCGAGATGTTGGTCTCTTCATAGTAACGGATCACGGCAATCTTTTCGTAGAAAGTTAGGATGTTACGCTCATTGCGACGGGATTTGATCTAATATATGTATAGATGAGAATAATTCGCATAATATTAGCATTGAATATAAAATAGTCATTTAATAACATAATAGATATCTTATAATTATCAGGGTATATCGCGATGACAGTTTACATGTACAAGTGTTACTGGGCAGATGAGTAATTTGTTCTCTCAGTGATTTTCATAAAAATTTAAATTGTAAAACAGGGTTATGTCCATATATGTCTTATTGAATACCTCGTGCACTCAAATTAGTTCTAAAAAATTTGTATACAATAAAAGATAATATTGTTGCTCTATATGAGCATCGTTAACAAATATTTGAACATTCTACAAGCTGTAACATTAAAAGTAATAATTTGGCACTACACTGAAAACAGAGGCCTCTACAAGCTATAATATTAAGCGCAACTAAAGGATTAAAAATGTACGTTTCGATCATGCAAAGGGTGTGCATGTTAAGGTCCTTGAATGCTAACAACAGTGTTCAAGGGTAAATGAATGTACGATACTCGTCTGTATATAAACATATGTACATACATACATACATATGTATGTATATGAGTGCAAACAGAAGTATTGGTGCAACTGCCGCGTGTCCACTCGAGTCACGTTATAAAATCCACCCTCAAAGGGTCGCTTAAAGGCCAAGTTAACAGACATATCTGGCTTTTCCTTGCGACAACTTACCCCTTTGTGGTTGCTGTTGTTGCTGCGCCGCAACGTTGTTGTTGGCAAGGCGGCAATAGCAGCCATTTCAGTAGTAGTTAGTGAATTTCAACCAGGTTTCTGCTCTCTTCTTCCTTCTCCTTTTCCTTCTTCACTTCTTTTCCGATAAATGCGCAGCAGCTTCTTGCGCTCTTATGGCTGTAGTCGTACCGCTCTCGCGCCGCTAAGATCATGCGTCAGAGAGGGATGGCCGATTGGCGCGTGTGTGTGATTGCGTGGAGACTCCTTTTTGAAGCTGTCATAGAGAAATCGTAAAACAGAAATAAAAGCGTTATTAATACTGTCGATGCAAATAGCTTAGCGTTTATTAGTCACTTTTTTCATGAGTGTTGGCACGGCACGTTCTCAAATTCGCTTTGCCTCTTTTGTTGTTGCGCCTCTGACATTTTCACAATTACTGAGTAATAACACACTTGTGTGCCCTGTTTCTGTTTCTTGGTTCCGCTCTTCGTTTCTCTGTCCCATGTGTGTGTGCGTTCAGTGCGCGCTCCGTATGAAATAAAAACGGTTCACTATGCTCAGTCCCTTTTGAATGGTGTTTGTTGTTGTAGCAACACAAACGACACTTGCAGCTGTTACTTTTGCACAGGGCAGGTCAAGATACTAGGGGCTATCAGTGAATTTAAAGAACTAGGCAAAGGCTAAGATCAACTGATTGTTGGAAAAGATAAGGGCTGATTCTGATACAATAAAAAATAAAAAAAAACCATACTATGAATTCCATACCTAATTGTTGGCGTAGTATGATAAATACATAATATGCTATACTGTTGTTAAAAGGATTATAAATATAGCATATAAAGTCCTATTCCTTATATTAATAACAAACGCTGTTATCAACTGCGGACAGTAATAATACGTTTAGAAATCACAACAAAATGGCGATCATAATGTATTTGCTGACCTTATCTTGTATATGTATTTATACATATCTCTCTATTTGCCCGCTGCTGTGTGCGTTGTTGGTCTATTGCATCGGCAGTGGGCATAGTATGCAAAAGCAGTGCGGTTGCAGTCGCTTTGCTTTTGTGTCATTTGCGTTTCGCCGCGTTTGTTGTTTGCTATGGGGGAGGAAAAGCGCGTGGGCGATGCCAGGAGGGGTTGGCAAAGCTATATGCTGGGTTACCGATTAAAATCCGATTCCTAGTCGGATTGCTCGCTGCAAAATCTCGCTTTATCTTAGCTAATTACCTATGCGCCGCAGATAAGAGCCTGTCTACTTTTATTTTTTCAACGATTCGTTTGGTACTCGAAGTGATATGAGCTCGCTCCAATGTCTTAAGGGCGTTCATAGCCAGCTTCTTATCAATAGCCTTAAAGCGATTTCGGTTCAGATTGTTTGTGTTACACCTGGACAAAAGGAAATTTCTTAACTGTTCGGGCTATACGGTTCTTTTTGTCCTAATTGACTAAAGTATAGTTTACTGCATACCACGGTATGTTTTAAGTACTGGAATTATACCAATCCTGTTTCGGAATTCTTTTTGGTTGCGTTCTACTAACTATGGAAAAGGAAGGTCCTAACTCGGGATCCTAATACTGAAGTTTACCCTTTTTAAAGGACCATATATCCAATGCCTCTGTATTTACAGACAATCTCTTTTTTTCTTATTCGCCAGACCGCTGTTAACTAAAAACATTGGCTGCACCTTGCAAATACCAAATGTAATATGAGTTTAAAGCCATCTCCAAGGTTGTTTTTGCAGCCTCAGCATCTTCGATGGAAAGAGCTGCAGAAAAGTGGATTACTTCAGCAGTTTCTATAGCCAATTCCTATTTCTCTTTCTTCGAATGTGGTCTTTTAATGAAATTAATAACCACACATGGTTATGATCTTATATTTCATAGGCTTCTAATTATATTTTAAGAATATTCGTGGTGGGGTTATTTTTACATAAGCTATTAGGTAACTCAACAAGAATATGTCCTTTGGAACTAATACAAAATATTATTTCATCAATTAATATAGTGTAATCACTTATCTTCTCAGAATACTGTTCTTTATTTTAAGAACAAGACGCTGTAATTAAGTGGACATCCCAGCACACTTCTTTGGCGAATGATCTTGTGCCAGGTGCGTGGAGTACCCGGAACATACCGAGCCCCATCGTAACCCCACCTAGTTTGGCATTTTGCCAGCAAGCTCGCCCATGGAAAGAGGGTTGCGTTGTTGGAATTGTAACCGACTTGTACTGTTGGCAACTGCGCCTTGGTATTGGTGTTAGTATTGGTATTGACGTGGTCGTATGCTATAACAGTGCGATACTGCGCCGCTCACCTGGTTCACCTGGTCGTCGATTTCGATGCCTGTAGTTTCTGTTGTTGCTGCAGCACGCTACTTACTAGATGACTTGTTTGTTCTGCAGCCGAGACAGCTTCGTATTTGCTCGGGGTCCGGGTTTCTGGTCTCGGGCTAGTCGGTTTTTTGGCCTGGTTGGGTTTTTGGCTTTTGGTCGACCGAACGAACGAGAGCGATAAGATTCCGTGATGTGGCACTAAGCGCTGTTCGTTGTTTACTGCTCTGTGCATGGGACGCCTCTGTTGTTTGGTGGCCGTCATCGTGGCCAGCCAGCCATAGAGGCACACTCACCAACACGGACGCACTGCGGGCCCATACACATATAGCACATGCCATCGTATACCGCATATAGCGCGGCGACATCATGTCGTTATAGTCAGTCTAGTTGGCATTTCGTGCTTACCTTATGCTGCTAACTAACTTCTTGATGAGCGCAAAAAACAGCGGAGGAGAAAAAACAGGCCTCCCGTAAATACCGTAAACTACCTTGCCATACAACACCATACAGAAAAGCCATACCCAGACCAAGACCAAGACAAAGACCAACGGGGTGTCGGGCATCGGTGGCGTATGCGTGCTATTTTCAGCCGCATTAAAAGCTTATGGCCATGGCCAGGAAAACCGAGTCGCCGAGTGAAAGCACAGAGCTTGCACAGAGCCAAGCGCTGATAACTGGCCATATGTTACCCAACCCATGGCCAGACAAGACTATTAATTCACTGACTATTAGTTCAATTTTTCAATTGGCTGGACATATCCTTACTATATTTGGGTTCAGCTATGTCCTCCTTCTGTTGGTATATGTATATTTTCAGCAAATGATAGCTTAAGCTTATGCTCACTTCAGTTCTTTAATACAAATTTATTCCAAATGTAGGCACTGAGACTTACGTGACGGCTAACCATTTTATTTACATATTAGATATAAGTGCACATATAATCCTCATGGCTAATTTCTAAGTAATGGGCTATGGAATTACTTATATAACCTTAAATAAATAATTATATAATTATAATATATATAATAATAAAATTATAATTATACTCCCTGCGCAGTTGGAGCTAAAGCGTCCCAAGAGCCGCATATACCTAAACGAAACTGAAGTTGGACCCTTGGAGGAGCTCCCCTTTCCATCTTACAATCCGCGAGTCCTGCAAGAAGGCTTGGAAGGAGAAAACCTCAAGACCTACGACATCATTGAGGGCTGCAGTCCTCAGGACTTGTGGACCTGGAATGTCGGCTACCAGAAGAGAGAGGAACAGATGGATCAGGAATTTATTTCCGCCTCCCTGCCCAAATATGGTGTGTAGTTAGCGGGTGGATTATTTTTTCCGAGATTTTTGCATTCCTATTTAGGCTTATCCAAAATTTGCAGAAAACGACGGGGAACTTACGCTCTATAACATACCTCAACAGCTGGAGAAGACGTTTACTGCTGAGATTGTGTTTGGGAATCGGAACATCTATCCTGAACCAAAGAAGGAGCCTAACCGTTTGCAGTAAGTAATCCAAACCATAACAATATTTCTTTGCTAGTAAAACTTAGAATACCAATAACGGCCAAAAAATAATATAATATCTCCCTCCCATTAAATCCAGGTACTATTATCGGCCTAGTGAAATCGGTGCCATTATAGTCGCTTTCGTAGAGACCTTTCGTTTGAATCCCGATTTCTGGACGGGATCTACTATGGATGGGATCCTAAAGCGCGGAGTGAAGTTGACCAAAAAGAGCGCCGACCTGAACTACAAGTCGGAGGTGAATGATTTCGATATTATCCAACAGGTGGCGGAAAGAGATGCCGCCGTTGAGATTAAAATACACTTTTCAGGACTTTTGAAAAACGAACCAAATATGTACAAAGCACTTTCGCTATTCTTCTCGAAATACAATGCCTGCATATTTACGTCCCGGGATCTTTTCCTGTTGATCTGGAAGCGGTGCTTAAACTCGTACTATATCTTTGATCCCAATGGACGGGATGAAAACTGCGAACGGAATTTCGAGGAGGGGAAGTGCTCACTGATGGCCACTCGTTATACGGAGCACTTGGTGCATTTGATCACCAAGTTCAGCGATCTGCAGCCACAGGATGAATTTAATATCTTTGAGATATCACTGACTCAGTATGGAAAACTTAAGGAGTTGCCTATTGATTCGGCGGAAAACGAGGAGTACCACAAACTTTGGGCGCCAGTCAATGAGAACTTTGCGGTAAAAACTGCGGCCACAGGGGGCATTCACCAACCAATCTCCGGAAATGAGAAGAACGCATCGCTGGTGGTGTCATTAATAGCTCTGATTTACTCGGAATTTGAGCTGGCCAAACTTTGGAAACCGGGCACCGTGGATGACATCATAAGGTATGGTGTGGCCTACTACAAAACCCTACGGAAGAAGTTCCGCCTGGACGGCAAACGCTGGAAGAACAAGAAGCCCCACTTGAATGTGGTGGATTTGCCAGAAATGTTCCTCATGGGTGCATTTAAGGCCACCGTTCGAAAGCATCCCTTCATGATCAATGGTCATGTGGCGGATTGCAGGAACTATTTGGAATCCCAGCTGACGATGGCACTGCACCAGTTGTTCAACATGCCCCAGTGGCCATCTGCCCTGCTTCAGATCGATAATTCAGTGATGGCTGTATGGCGAGACAGGGAGTTCTTCTATGTCTTTGATCCCTTCCGGCGGAATCGAACTGGTCTGGTGGTGGATCCCGATGACTATAGCATCAAGGGATTGGCCGTGCTGCAATTGCACGCTACCTTCGATTCCTTTGTCCGTGTGATCTATATGAATGCCCTCAAGATGCGAAGGGGTGGTAAGTTCTTTATCCATGGCATTCGGACTGGATGCATCCGACCGCTGCAGGTGATGACCCCGCAGACAAACAGGTTTCCGGGATTACAAATGGGTCTGCCCACATTCACGGATGAACCACCGATGCCAGAGCTTAAACAGAAAAAGAGTATTGAGAGTATACCGGAGGAGGATCGCTTCCCCACAGTCGATGAAAAGGAAATGGTGGAGGAGCTGATCAATATGATCATCAATAGTATTATTAAGGAACTGCCAGAACCACAACCCAAGAGACCACGTCTCTATAAGCCTGCCCAAAAGGTCCTCCTGCGTACGGATCAAGAGAATCTCAGGGCTCTGCGTCTAAAGATCAAGCGGGGCTATGAGCTTGGCCAGGAGGAGGAGGAGGACCTGAAGAGAGTGCTCACGGTGGAGGAGGAGGTGGCTCTCAAGAGCAACTTCAAGGCGTTGCCAGATGGCTCCTGGATCATCGTGGGAACCACTCAACTGCCCCAGTTGGACGAGGAGATGGCTAAGCTGGGAGGTCTCCTGGCTGGCTTGGTAGCCATGGCTGTCTCAGCGAAGTACAAGCTGTCCACCTGGAATTCTGAACTAATTGAGTTTAGCTTGGAATCTGCAAACAGCTTTGGAGATGATTACCAGAACTACGAATCCATATTGGGCTGCCTATTGGCCAAGAAACTACCGGATATTTCCATCGGCGAGAGCAACTTCAGTTTGGAGGTGAAGAAAGTGGTTAAGTCCTCGGTTATGGTTCCCCTTCGCCAGGTACTTGTGGATCTACTGGTGGACAATAATAGGCTGCTCCTCGTTTGTCCACGTTTTTCCTGTGTAATCTTTAAGCGTTACAACTTTGTCTACATGTTCATTGGGTTCCCCTGCAGCGTAATTGGCTATAGAAAGGGTGGATCCGGTCCAGCTTGTCTCCTTCGATTTGTGGAACTAGATGCATTGATCAAGCGCATTGAATTCGGCTGCAATCCCCAGGGTTGTTCGGTTATGAACTTCATTGTGGCATGTATCGAAATGGTAGATAATAATCTTCATGGACGCTTTAGACCTTGGAGAAAGGAGGATGATGATAAGGAAGTGAAGCAGGAGACGGCTAGGCAGAAGAAACTGCGCGAGCAAAGACTGGAGAAGATGCGCTACATCGACGAGGAGCTACAAAAGGAGAACGAGCGTATACAGATGTTCCTCAAGGCCAAACAGGAGCACATGGACCGCAAGGCTGGAAAGAAACGTAAGTGCCACTATTTATACAAAATAGTGTGCTATGTTTTTTGCAGATCCTTGTTTAAAAGGAATTTATTACTAATGTTCCATATTTGTGTTACCTTTCAGCCGAGTACAGGGACATTGGCATCGACGAGGGCGAAGGCGAGGAGGGCGACGAGGAGGAGGACATAATGGGTGATGGAGAGGGCGAAGAGGAAGGCGAAGGCGAGGAGGAGGTGGAACTGAAGCACCGGCCAGGCAAGAAGTTACCCAAGGAACTTCGTCGGGCATACAAGCCGCGTCCCATAATGTTTGGCTACAGAATGCGCGAGAAGGACTGCAACTTTAAGATCCAGGGCAGCCTGGCACTCGAGGGACGCGACGAGGGTTCATTCAAGACCATCAAGCCGTGCTACTTCGCCTCCGCTCTGGCCATCATCAGTTGCTCCTTGCGTCCCTTGAACCAATGGAACTCCTACCGCATCGATAGGGTAATCAATAATGCCAAGACCATTTCCAAGGGTGTCTGCGAATTGGAATCAGTATTCGAACGGGTTGTCCGCCACGTTACCATTGATGATTACGAGTTTGACATCTGGATCCGTTGCTTTGAGCCGGCTGGCATGTGGACCCCTAGCCCGGTGAAGAAACCGGATACTCCGGAAGTGGGCCTTATGATCTTCAAGAAGAAGTTCGGCAAGCTGTTGAACCTGCGTAAATATATGATTATCTTCACGCCGAATGGAAGTTACGCCATCTACCACGACGAGTTCTTCCACGTCTTTGATCCCTATGGCAGTATGGAGAAGCCTGGACAGGATGAGGAACAAGAGGACGAAGGCGATGAGGAGGGCGGCAAAAAGAAGAAGCGATGCCCCAAGGGACCTAAGAGGTGGCCCGAAAGAAACACTGCCTCCTGGGTTCTCCTCTATGATGTTGATTCGCTGCTCAAGTACATCGACGAACGAAGTGCCGTGAAGAACTGGAAGGAGAAGAACCAGTACAAGTTCTTTGTGGTTGATGTCCTTTCCCACAAGAAGGCTGCTCCCAATGCCAGAATACTTCAGCTGCTCACGGATCTCTCGATCCCAATGACATGTACAAACAAGCAGTATGGTAGACCGGAATACGAGATCTGTGCCACCAATGAATCGCTTGGATGGCTGGAACTGGAGAATTGCCTGCCCGTGTGGAGCAGATTGAATCGAAGGAATACGGCGGGCAAGTATCGCAACCTGCCTATCAGCAAGATTAAGAAGTTCGACATCGAGATCGAGGGTCGTCTATGGTCCCTATGGGGCAATCTCCATCCAGAGGCTCCTGTCTTCGAGGACGACGTTAGGGGTCGTCAGTATCTGGGCTGCTATGTGATGGCCTGCTGTGCGGCCAGCGTCTACCGGTTGATGGACTGGAGTCCACATCTCCTGGACACCATTGTGGTCAGCGGAAGCACCTACTTCAAGGAGAGCATTGATCAGATCAGTAAGGAGGACTACGAATTCTCACTGGAGAACCTCAACATCGACTGCTCTATGGACACCATCAACTTTGTGGTGCACATAGAACATGTGTGCTATGGGAAACTGTACCGGGTCCCCACATTCAATCGAATGAATCTATCCGAGGCCCTTATCTACTTCTTCAGTCACTATCAGTTCGGAATTGTGAGTGTGCGAAAGCGGTCATTGGCCATTGGATTCTGCCCCAGCCACGATGGCGGATACTTTATGTACGACTGCCAGGAGAAGGATCACCCACTGTTCCCCAAGCAGCAAGGTGCTTCCTACATGCTGCGCACCCGGCATCTGCAGGTGCTCCTCTACTGCGTCGTGGTCACCCTAAATGTGCCATTCTATAACATTGACTTCAGCATCCACAAGGTAGAGATGCTGCGCGAAGGAGCCACCGTGGAGAACGAAGAGGAGGAGGGTGGTGAAGAGGGAGGTGCTTGACGGGATTTTGGATAAGAATCGTTTGGTGTTCGTTGGGTCTGGAACTTTAAATTCTTTTTAATAATAGTTTGGATAAGATTTATGGAAAGCATAAATAAAATATGAAATCTCTTTTTAAGAAGATCGAAACTGGAATTATACAAATGCTTCACACGCAATAGAATTCCGACAGGATTTTCTAATGCATATAGTTTACTTCAAATTCGAAATTAAATATGCTCTTTAAGAACTATGGTAAACATTTCTTCAAATCCGAAATTTAATATGCTCTTTAAGAACTAAGGTAAACATTTAACAACAATTAGATGACGCATCGTCGTGTGAGTCGATGTCGTCATTGGGTGACTCAATTTTGTGTGACTTAATGCCGCAGACGAAGCTGTTCTTCGGCCTGTTTGTAGTAATAGCCATCGGCACGGAGTTCGTGGGCGGGCTCCGGTTCCAGAGGCTCTTGGGTCTCCACATCGGATGGAGCCATGGGCTGCTGAACATCCAGAACGTACGTTGCTTGCTGGTCCTCCTGTTCCGGCTGTTCCTGCGGTTGCTGGGGCTGCTGTTCCTGGGGCTCATCGTGCATCTGGATCTGCTGCATCTGCTCCTGGTATTGCTGGTAGGTCAGCTGCTGCTCAGAAACTGGTGCGGGAGGCAGGTAACGATGTGCGAGCTCTGGCTGTTGCTGGACCTTCTCCATCACTTCCATCTGGGGCATCATCACGGGTTCAACGGTCATCTCAACTGGAACGGGAACAGGTGCAGGTGCAGGTGCAGGTGGCAGGTAGCGAGAGGAGGGCATGGCTTCCTGCTGATCCACTGGAGCGGGAGGAGTGAGAAGACTGCTGGGCATGGGCTCCATCTGACCCTGTTCATTTGGACGCATGTACTCCACTTGCTCGGGCAGCTCTCGCAGCTCCTGTTGCTCGATGCTCATGGACACAGCGTGCTCCGGACGAGGAGGCGGAAGGTAGCTGGTGCTGGGCTGTAAGTGGGACACATCGGCGGCAGCCAGGCAGGCGCACAAAGCGAGAGTCAGGACGAAGGTTTTCTGAGAAGCAAAGAATTTATGAAGTATTTAAAATTCAAAAATGAACAATCAATTCATAACAAGGATACATAATATAAAATTATCCAGCTATCCGCATTAGTTCGAAAGTAGATATTAATTCTTGATTTTGTTATTTCATATCCTTTGTTATCCTCTTATGAAGTTTTAAAATCCTTGCCGGATACTTACCATCTTGTTGGATGTATGGCTGTGGAGCGTCTGATGTCGGAACAGATCGAAGTTATGATATTTATATGAGTACAGCCTCAGTGGAGACCTTCGCTTGGAATAGCCAATAAGTTAAGGTAGTGGGTTTCGAGGCGAGTTCCGTTATTTGATTTGTCGACGGTTTTGGGCTTTGATTTTCTTTAGTTTTGTCGCATCTCAACAAACAATTTGCCAAACAAACATTCGAATGGCTAAATATCCAAGTATTCCAGCTGAATCATCACCACTGCCGGCCGCCAAGCAAACCATAGCAATACGATCCCATCCGATTCAAGTCAAGCCTCAATTGGACTCAGCTTAAGCCACTTTTGTCTACTTTTGTACCCTTGCAGAGGGCAATGTGCTTATTAGTGCACACGAGGAAGCGATTCTATCTAAACAAATATTTGACAACATATTTTATGGTTAATGTACAAACAAAAAAACTGCCTTATTAACAGTACAATTACAATGGAAAACAGACTTTATTTTGGTTTCCAATTTATAATTATTATTGACTTATTGACAATATAAGTAAATAAAATAAAATAATAAAAATAATTGTATTAATTATTATTATTGATAAAGAATGCATATATCCATATCTAGGTTGTAAGACTCACAGAACTGCATACAATTATTAAGATATATCTTAAAGATGAATATACATTATAAAATAGGGTATTTAAACGTCACGGTGCCAAAAAAACATATTTCTCCATTTTTGGTCTTCTCCTCTCTTTATTTCTGTCCTCACCTGCTGACAGGTGCCACTTGACGGGGCGTTTGACAATCTCAATTGGGCTCAAGAGCTCCGGCTCGAGGCGTATAAACTGGAGTACGCTTGGTCTGGGAATCCAAGGTTCCCCGAATTCGCTTTTCACTCAGTGAGTTTTGCACGTACCCTCCTGACCTTCTTCTTCGGATTTCACGGTCAATGGATAGATTGTCCAACCCCGGGCGAATATGTTTGCGTATCTCCAAAGGGGCCGGACCGGAAAAGCAAAAATAGGAACTTCAGCTTAAATAGGTTGTTTCCTTTTAAATTACTGTACATTTGGTTATCCAAATTTTTGTTTATTTAGTTATTAATATTATTACAATTAGCTTCTAGCTCGGCATATTTTTTGAACCAGTGCTCTTCTTATGGGTTATTTTTGCGCCTTAAGCCAATTTTTATTTTGTAATAAATTTTTGTATATGCTATATTATAGATCTTTTTTAATCCAGTTGTCAGGTTTTTTAAAGTCCGCCTGGATGTGCACATAATTTTTTATTTTCACACTGTTTACATTCCCATTTATGGGAACAAAACCAAAAAACTTTAAGCAATTTTATATATTTATTTCGGTAGCGCTTTTATAAATTGTCTTGTAGGTCTCAAAGAGCTTAGACTTAAATGTACGAGTGCATTCGTTGTGGTCATCAAAGAAACAGTTTGACTCCACGAATTGGCGACAAATTCACATTCGGCAGAAAGAATTATGTTGAGGGAGCTTCGAGCTGGTGTAACTTCTGCAGCGAGTTGACCTTCTTTATAAAGAGCAAGATTGACTGTACTCTGGATTTGATTGAGTCGGCATCAACTTCTCGCAAAAGTTTGGATATTCAGAACTCACAGGGCGACAGTATGGCTAAGCGACAGAAAAATTGGGCCGTGGAGGCCGTGGATCCTCCGAAAAACGGGGCATCCTTCACTATACTGCCCAACAGGAATGGATATTTGAATCGGAATCTTCAGATTCCGCGTGATAATGATGCCCGGCCACCTGTTACACCACTTAACGTTTCTTTAAATTCTAGTACTCGACCCCAGACTGATAAGCGTATCCTAGGCCACTCAAGCCAAGTAAAGAAAACGAAAAAAGCTGAAATGGTGCCGCGAGCTGCAAGATCTCCAAAAGTTAAAGGTATTGAACTCTTACGATCTACGCCACCCAAGCATCTGAGTGTAGATCCGGATCGTCACTTGTCGCCAGTTAACCCGTATAAGATGAACCAAAAGCACCGTGATGAACGACATCAAAAATCAGGCACATCCAACAGAAAAGTAAAAAGCTCAGAACTGTATATGGGATATTCTGGTCCTGGTTTTACCCTCAAGGATATCAAGAAGCTGCAGCGTCACTTTGCTGCCGACGATTCCGAGCCGGGGACTTCAAGGCAAGGCAGCCATGTTCAGAGCATACCAAGGAGTGAGGGGAGAGTTTTAAATTCTAGCCACATTACGTTTCAAAAGAAACTCATCGAGAAGCGGCGACAAGTGAGGAAGTTGGCCTCAATGCGAACGAGGCTTAATGTGAAATATCAGACGACTCTAAAGGAACTGGATGACCTGGAGAGCAGGAACCATCGATCGCCAACAGGACGAAGTAAGCGACAGAGTGGTGGAGCTCACATCACGTTATCACGACTAGTGTCGAAAATGCAAATCGGAAAAAGAATGGAAGAAAGCAGGAAGTTGCTCAAGGAGGGAAATCTTGAAACCCTACTGAAAGCTCTAGGCGAAGATAATTTACCATTTCTGAACGGAAAGAACTTGGTGAAAGATCAGGAATCGCTGCAGAGTCTGAAACCAGTGGGCACACGTCTGACAACGGAAACGGAAATGGAAAGTGTTGCTGAAACCGTTCCTAATAGCGATTTCGGCTCGGAAACGGAAACTCATATAGATAGCACCTCATCCGCGGCTTGTGAATCTGTGAGGACGAGGAGTATTTATATACCCTTGCCCCGTCAGCAAAGAAATTCCTTTGCATCCCCCGCCAAAGTGGGATACTACATGCCCTCTGCCTATCATCCCAAGGATTATATTCAACAATCGCAGCCTTTAGCCACGTCTCCCAGACTTTGCACCCTAGTGTCCTCGGCACAACGGGCACTCTGCACTCGCATCGTCAATGATCCCTTGGATATAGTAAGGCTAATCCGAAGTATGGACGAATCGACGGAAGTCTCCCTGAACGCGCCCAGAGCTCAGTTCTCCACCATAGCTTGTGCGGAGTCGGAACTGCTGCGTTTGATCGAGAAGAAACCCTATGTGACCAGGATGGGAAGAGCCAAGGAACTTGATGTTTCCCGATCACCAGTCCGTTGTCCCGATCACGACTGTCAGCGGCTGTGCTTTGTCTCGGACTTTAATATCCACATGATGCTTGACCATCGTTCTCTAACCATGGAGCGGATTAAGGCAAGGCATTCCAAGACCTTCTTCTTGGACACCAACATGACGATGCTGGACAAAGCCAAGTGTCACATGGTTTATATGGTGCGGGATAAGGTTATCGACACCCATGGCGAGGATTTGAACGATCTGTTCCCCGTGATGGTAATGAGTGGCCGCACCCACTTGTCGAAGACCCTCGGTCATGCGAAACTTCGTGCTACGGGAGTTCTTAGTCGGCAAACACCCACTTCCGATATAGAGATCTTTGTTATCTGGCTGACTGGATTTATACCTCGCGATATAAAACCACTGGCTACCATTTCGCTTTGGTCCACTCTGGGTCCCCAGATGGCCGATTGCGTTAGCGTTAACACTAGTTATGTCTACGATATCCGAGCACCCACCGATGTGGGCCAAATCGCCCGCAGTCGGTGCTCCATGATACTGCCCATGAGCATGATCACAAAGATGACCAATAATGCGCGCAGATTCCTGGCCGTTCAGGTGCAGGTTTATTAAATTTTTTAGTACTGACTAAATAGGTTTTAATAAAATGCCACTTTTGTAAAAGTGAAACCTGCATCTTTTTAAGCTCAAATGGGCTGAATTAATAGAAAAGAAGGACATAAAGGGGCTCCAAGTTTTCCCCGTATGCCTTAATAAATAAAATTATTATTATTAAAAGAATTAAATCTGTAGAAAACATTGCATACTTCTAGGCTTTGCGTTGGTTTTCCTCTATACTGCCGGTGCCTATCGCGGACGTCGATATGACTCAACCAATAATACAAATCGGATTGTAGGAACTCTTCGGCCTGGTTACTCCAAATACAACGCCGTACTCCCCAGTGGAAACAAGAGACTGTCATAGTGCGCTCCTCCTTGCAACATGGTTCCCAACCTCCAATCTTAACCAACGACCGGCAGATAGCGAGTGTGCAGCTACAAACTTCAGAAGCAAAGGTTAAATTAGCTTCCGTGTATCTCCCACCCAGCGAGCGTTTTATAAAAGCCCATGTTAAGCCTTTTTGGAAAGGAATTTGCAAGAACATTCGTATCCAACAGGTCTGCAGAAGGCTATCGAATCGGTTTCATAAAGTGCTGACTCACAGAAAACAGCACCAGCTAAAAAACCTTTTAGAGAACATGGGTACCGACTCCTCTTCAAAATTCTCTCTGTGAAGAGTCACGAAAAGGATAAAGTCTTAGGCTTCTAAAAGATCCGCAATAAGGAGCCCTGCTGATGACTGGTGTCGCACATCACAGGACAAAGCAGAAGTGTTTGCAGGGAACTTTGAGCAAAGACTTAGGCCGCTCGCATTTGTCCATGGAAATCATTGCCATCTGGTTGCGCAGTCTCTCGAAACGCCTGCAGATCCTGTGACTCGCGACGAACTGTACTACTTCTTTCCTTGTTGAAGCCAAAAAAAAGGCCCTTGTCATGACTTTCTTGACAAAAGGACGATGAAAATCTCTTTTTTAATAGCGTTTTACTTGAGAGTTATTTGCCAAAAGTCTGAAACCAGGGAAAAATCCGACAGAGGTAGGCTCGTATAGGCCGATCAGCCTCCTCCATTCGCTTGGTATAATGATGGAAAGGGCGATTCTCAATTGAATTCGTGACGTTGAGCCTGTATTATTGACGATACCTGACTTTTAATTCGGATTCTGGACCCAACATTGTACACCCGAGCAGTTGGCATGAAGTTGTCAGTTTTTCGCTAGAAGCCTTGGAAAGGAAAGAGTATGCAGTAGCAGCTTTCCCGGACATTCAACAAGCCTTTGATAGAGTGTGGCATTCTGGACTCGTACATTAAGCTAAGCAAATATTAACACCTCAGCTATTCCAGCTTGTTATGAGCCTTTTGCTAGGACTTACTTTTTGTGTGACGACTGGTGGATGCACCTCTTCCGTTAAAGTCATCGAAGCTGAAGCTGGACCTCAAGGAAGTGTGTTAGGCCGCACTCTATACTTAATCTTCTGCTCGGGGATGCTCATCCAGACAGCAGCCTCTGGACTAGATCGCAAAGATGTGCTGATTGCGATAACAGCATTACCTGGACGCATTTCATCAATGCAAACATCACTTTCACAAGCCGAATAAGTAGTTGCCGCGATGTCTCACTTAAATGAAGAGTGCTCAACCACAAGTCATCTTACAAGTACCTCTGAGTGATTTCAGATAGGAGCTTACCCAACTGATCCAGTCTCCTGTTGTATGCATATATCCTATGGTAGCATATTCAATTTGAACTCTTTGTTAAGGCTTGAGAAGTTCCAATATTATGGGAGAATAATGAAGAGGTCCGGGGGCCTCTCGACGAGCAAGCAGAGCTGTTGGCATTGTTAACATTCACCCCCTCCAGGATTTGCATATTGACCTCACTCAGTTCTTCAAAATGGGGTTTGAATGGGTTTTGTGTTTATATTGTGAGCAAGAAGACGTAAGCGTTGCGGCTTTTTAACGGCGTAGCTTGCAAAAGAGCCAGAAAAGGTAGAAGATCCGTCGAGAGTCTTGAAGAGTTTATACATCTAGCCTGCCAATACCATGCTTACTACGAAAACAAAGGCTGATATTGTTAATAAAGGGTTGTAAGAGTGGATTCACCCGTAGCCAGAATTCGGTAGTGCCCTTGTGCAATGACTTCTTGTATCATTTTACCTCTAGTGCAGGATCGTGGGCTCTCCACCATGCATGTTTGGTATTGTAATCACCACCATCAACAAATTTGTTGTCTAACGCAGCACATTGATTTGAAGTTACTGTACATCTTTCTGCTGGAGGTAGATACATATAGAGCAGCTACAGTGATGGTCCCAACCGATGTTTCCATGCACGCGATTGCTGTCTGCCTGTCATGCTAGAGGTAGAAGGCTGAGGGCAGTGATCCAGTTCAGATTTTATTTACGTTGACTGTAGAATCACCTCCTCAGTTACCAGATATCCTAGAAGGTAGATGAGCTGACCAACTCGCATGTTTGTTATTGTGGCAAGCATTACGTCTAGAAATAACCGAAACTCTTCAGAGCCTCTTGTTAATCCACGAGTTTGGTTGGATGGTTTCGAAATACGTGTAATATGAACCGTAACCAGTTCTCTGAAAGCTTTATCGGTCTCTACAGTTTAATGATTATGCTTAAGCGACCGAATGGAGTTGTCTATCACATGAATTCATCGTTAGGGCTGTTGTAAGACGTTGGTATATCTCTAGGTGCGTCGAGCTTAAATGCCTCAGCTGGAATGAATTCGCTGGGGAACGTTTAGAAAGTTTGTATGGAGGACACTACATTTCCCATAAATGGTCTATAGGGCGCTATAGTTCTTGGAGTGTCCAAAAATTTGGCAACATTGACATTGTAGAACTCTTTTCTGTGTACAGCACGCTTAACCGTGACTCTTTATCTGCCTAGTGGCAGTGTCGATTCTGCGAACTCCAATTGTAGAGATCCAAATGTTGTAGTTTGAGGAACCAATACTTTCAATAATACTTTCAAAATGGTTTACTTTCACGTCGCTTACACTAATAGAGACTTGGAAAGCGCGAAAATAACTTTTTTTTATTAGTTATGATCGCGAATTTTGAAAGCTTGCTGGACGAAAGCATTTGCGAGGCTTTATATCAGGATTTAAAAAATGATTTTGCAAGTAAGAACATAATATCAAACTACGTTTAATGTTGTCCCTAAGTTTATCCCTTGCTTTTTCCGTCTGTTGTAAGACAAGGCAAGCCACTCTCACTCTTATTAGTTGACAAGGGATATTTTACTTTTTGTGTGTCAGCTCTTTAAAGGAAAACAAAAATTTTGATCTATCCAAATTATCTCGGCCCTAAATTGTCTGTTCAAAGAGGAATTCGCCATACTTTCGTTTCAATCCCAAGACCACCGGGAAGCGAACCATGTCATCTCAGTTTCGTGAGAAACGCGGAATAGCTAGCAGTGGCAATAATGAACTGCCCACCATGGATCCCACGGAAAGTGACTTTGCTCTGGAGCTGAAGCCAGCACCCAAACAGACCTGCATTCCGGAGCACCAGCGCCAGAGATTGGCCAGCTCGGACACCAGGTGAGTTTAGGTTTGAAAGAAAAATCTAAAACCGAATAGTCCTCTCGGAAAAGGCAATTTGATTCTTCGGAAAAAACATATACACTTCAAATCCTAGTAATAGGTTAAAGAACTACGATGGTGTTGTCATTATAAATAAATGTGTATCAAATTCGAAGTATATAACACGTAGAAGGAACCTATAAAGTAAATATGTATATTATTAATCGGGATCACTAGCTGGGGAATGCAGGTTCGAGAGATGTCCTTAGATTAGACTTTTAGAAAATGTTTTGATTTTTTTACTTTTTATTTATGTTGTTAATTATTATAGTTATGCCAAAAAAATGTAAACAGTTTTTCTTGACTACCAAATTTTAAAAAATCTTCCCAGCCATCCCACTAGCTGAGTAACGGGTATCAGATAGTCGAGGAAATCGACTCTAGCGTTCACTTGTGTTTCCGACCGATAAATTGCCTAATAATAATAGGATTTATTATAAGTTAAATGTATGAAGATTAAATCACTTTGCTTGCTTATATGAATAATTTTAGAACATTTTCTACAATTTTATAACACTCTCTATACCTTTTAGCGTTTACCAGCGTGAGAGCGTGTTTGATATTCCGGACAAGTCCTGGTCAGTCCTGTATTTTGGATCCGGCAAGGACAGACCTTCAAATTAACTGTAATAGAAATTCATACTTATTATATATAAGACCGCTGTTTCCCATCTCAAAATTCCGTTTAGCACCACTTTAAATCGAATGTCTGCAACCGCCTGGCCCACTGATTGACTCCTTCGCCACCACATCCATCCATCAGTCATTCATCAGATGTCGCGAAATGTTATATAAAATTGAAATTCGCCTTCGTGCCAGTGCATATTTTATCTTTTTATGTGGGTTTTCCTTGGGATGGCTGCAATTGATGATCGTGTTTCTGGCGATTCTGGTTTGTACGATTGTGATTAATGGAGACGGCGTCATTGAGTGCGATCTGCGGCGCTCCAGAGATACTATACTACTTGATATTTGCACAAAGATCGCAGAACGATCCATGATATCATTCAAGATTGCTCTTCAGAAGTGTCAAACGAGCATTTCTATTTAAAGCGGAAATAATGGCTTAATGAGGCAAATGACGCGATACTGACACATCTGACAGTTTCTAAATACGTGTGAGCTTTAGGAAATGGATGCCCAATTTATGCAATCGTGTCATAGTTATGATGAATTTTTAAATAGTAGTTGTATGAACAGCTAATCTGTCAATAAATAATCTATCATAGCGTTGATAATAATAAACATTTTTTAGGGGAACTACCCAAAGTCTTTAAGCCATGTAAGATGTTTTGAAATATTCATTGATTACAGTTATCTTTTTAATTAAATAATAGTCTTAGCAATATTAAGCAGAAGTTGATTAACCCGTTGGCCGCATGGTTAATTTAAACTAAAAATACTTTTAAGCTTGGGATTTCAGGCTCAACTGACCTTTTGTGTTTCCTCGCCCATTAATTTATGGTCTGTCTGCGTTTGAAAATAGCTCCGAAAATAGCTTTCTTTTAAGCGTGCCAAAATCTGTTTGTCTGCTCGTTAGCATATCTGCATGCTGAATATTTGGCACTGGTTGCAGATGGGTGGATACAAAGATTCTGAACCGCGTGACAGCTAAAATCATGAAAAGCGAGTAATGTCGATCCATAAATATAATATTTAGATAAGAATACGTTGTTAGTAAAGTATATGTTATTTTGTAATAATATCAAATGACTTTGTATGATATTAAAGTTGTCCGCTAATCAGACAGTGCAAATAAATGCAGACGGGCCAAAGAAATGTCGCATTTCCGCTAAAAATTTTTGTTTGCTTGCTGCATTTTTCCCTATTGCAAACTACAAATTATAAATGTGCTGAATATGGCAGTGACATCAGTTGGCACTCGGCTCTAACAAGAACACATTAATACCTTTCGGGTGAAAAGTGAGATCACCTTGGCCAATTCTATTTATTCGGCGTGTGAAAGTTCCGAACTGTTAGAAGAGTTTATTTGGCCTAATTCCTGGGTGTTCCTTCCAAATGTGTTCACACCAAGACCTCACCATGTAAATAAGTAATACATACATTACCCGTTCACTTGCCACATTATGTGTTTGCTACTATGTTCTAATTGAAATGGACCACAAAATTGCTGGTCTCCGAATGTGGCATGCCGCAAACTTCAAAGTTTCGATTTCCTTTGGCCGATTCTGATTGATGCTTATGATTGATGGCGTCGCACTCGGTTTTTGTTTATTTTTGTCATTCCTTTTTTCCACCAATTTGATACAATTGAACTTTGTCGTGTGTCCACACAGAATTCTTTCCATACATTATGCCTAGTTTGCTTAAAATGTATGGGGAAAAGCTCAAAGTCCAAAAAACAAAAGTCGCCTGTGTTTTCATTTCCCCGTTTTATTCTCCTTAGCATTTTTGGACGTCTCATGTTTTTCTTTCTTCATATGTAGTAAAATCTCACATTTCCATAAGGCAAACACGAGCATAAGCATAAAATTGTATGTATGTGCTCAAGAATTGGCGGAGCAATCGAAGCAGCAACTTGCACTTGCCAGTTGCAACAATCTGAGCGGTAAGTATACTTCATGCCATTTGCTTTGTTATTATGATAAGCATAAAAACCTATTTCAAATTGAATTAAATTTCTATTACTCTATTTCTCCAGTATTTCTTCAATCAAGAAGGTTTGAAAATCTTGAACAGGATTTCTTTCCAGTGTATTTTGATGGGGTAAGGAGGGTAAACAGAGTGCAGGGAGTTTCTTTGCTCTGGCCAAATTTTGCCTTACTTGTTGTGGCCGTAAATGCAGCCGCTTTCGAGGGGCCAAGAGGGGGGTAAGCTGTGGGCGGTGGGTGGTGAATGGTGAATGGAATACTGGTATCTGTCATTGACATGGATGGTCGTCGTGCTTCGTGCCTGCAGCTCAAATGCGTTTTGCATAATTTTAAAGCCTCTTTAAAGCGAAATGCAATTACGGGCTGCGATTTTGTGACCGAAACTATTTTGCGATCTTCCTCTTCGTTTTCCTATTTATTTTTTTGGAACAAATTGAATTTCACTCTTCGCTGCACATCGGTGGGCGGTGGATGGGGGAATAGCCAGGGTTTTCATTTCCCATGCGTCGTATACGTGTTATTTGCGAACTCGCAAAGCGCAAACCATTTTGATCAATTTCTATGCAATTACTTTCTGCCAATTAAAGGGAAATTGATTAATTAGCCTTAGCCAGTGTGGATGAAATATGCTTATTGAATTATTGATGATGCCCGGGAAAAGGTTTATGGAACATGTCTGGCGTTAGTATTCATTTCATTTTATTTTTCAAAAATTAAATTCTCAATGAGAGGCAAAACTAATATGCCAAACACAATTTTCACATTATTCATAGCTGAAAATAAAAGGTAGAAGTGATTTAGGTAGCTTTTCTCGATTATTCACATCGATAAGAGTAGCTGAGATGATTCAGAGACAGCTGTATATTTAGTAAAGCTGAGTCAGATAACTAGCAAAAGAAAAAAATTATTGTAACTTGTTTCTTTTTGTACAAATTTGTGGTCATGACGCACCCCAAGTGAACTTGAACTTTATGTCAAGTGACAGTAATTGAAATGTCTTCATTTTGTTTCCAAAATTTGGGTCAATTCATGCTAAAATTCATGGAATGCACACAAGTGAATAATTCGAATAGTTTTAATTACCCGTTGTGTACTGTACAGACTCGGGTTAAAATTATTCTTTATCACAGGTTGCATAACTTTATAAAGAATTATGAATATTCATAGAACCAGAAATAAAACTGTGTTGTGCTGTATGGCATGTGATTGCCGTCTGAGTGTAAAGATTTTGAAATCGATTAGTTAAAAGCGAACAAGAAAATCAACAATATGAAAAACGCCAGACAATGTGGCTCTTGGAACTGGTGGCCACGCATAATTCTTGAGCGACTGGCTTGGATCAATTCTACTGAGAAAAATATTATATTATATTATTTAGATTGGGATAATAATTAAAGTCTAGTTTGGTAAAATCATAACCATATCCCCCTTAAGAACTAACATTGTTCCCGTAAAAATATATACACATTCTACTAAAAGTTAGTAGGAAATAAAAAGCTTTTATAATTATTTTATTGAGTAAAAATACAGTAAAAGGAGTTATTCATATAGTAAAAGGGTTTACTTAATTCGTTCATATGTACATAGGTAACAGAAAGAAGAAGCCCTACCAACTTTTTTGTTTTCAATGATTTTTGTTTTTTGGTCTTTCCCATTTCTGTCGATATGAATTTCTCCCTCACAGTCCAAACAGCTGAGTAACGGGTATCTGATAGTCATCATTCGGCTATGGCGATCTCTCTTGCTTACTTGTAAGGATATATTATAGGAAGTGATCTAGTTGATGCGCATTATGTGCGGATTTTGTTTTTCTCGGTGCTTGACAATTATCAATGACAAAGTTTGTCCGATGCCCGGGGACAGGTTGCAGTTGGCTCTGATTGCTGGCCACCGGTCAGGAGTAACCAGTAAGCATTGACCACCATCTCCATCTCCATCGGCAGCTGTCCAACAAGTTGTCTTCAATTAGCGCCAATCGCGGCACAACAACGAAAAGCAATTAAGACACGCAGCGCTCACCAACTTGGGTGTTCGGCTGCTGCCTCTTATCAAATATTTTTTAATTGAAAACTTATTACTGAAAGTATCCCAAACTTGGTTATCTGTCGCGTAAGCTATGTTACAATGACATTTGCATAATTGAAAACACGTTAGTCAGTCGGTTTAAGGTATTCATCAGTACCTTTCTCTTTAACATAAAGATTTGCATAGAGCTTTACTCACCGAATTGCTGGATGATTCAGAGTTGTAACCTTCAATTGTTGAGGGAACTACTATATAAACTGTATCTATACATAACGGCAGTAAAATATTATTGAAAACGTCTGGCTTTATTGAGCAATTGTCTTCGAGCAAGTGCAAGTTTGCATATTTTCGTATTTAGGATTCAGCATGTTTATTCGCATTTTATGATCGTTTGGTTTGCTCGATTCAAATTTTTCGCATTGGGGTCTCGGTGGTGCGGTTCAAAAATGTGGCGATCGTTCTGGACCAAATTTTTGTTCTTATTAGTGGAGCATACCCAGACGCGAATCCCCGGGCAGCAACACATGTTGCGCCTGCCGATTTTATTCTAAGATTATAAATATATACATATAAATTTGTATATAACCAAAATGTGCGAAAATCTAAGACATTTGCTACATCTGGCATATGCAATGAGTAGGAAACTGCGGGGTTACGCGGAAACTATTTGTCTGGTTTAATTAGCTTGGGACTTGTGAAACGTTAGCAAAAGCACTTTTACAATAGCTGCCTTCAAAAGCAAGGACTTGAATCTAGAAGCATATGTCTTCCGTCGTTTTCCGAATAAAACTTTTATTTGTTGTAGTATGTCGAGATAAATTAAAAAACAAATTTGTAAAGAGACATAAATATGGTGTATTTTCATACAATTTTTAGAAGATCTAGCCAAATACGAAATTATTTTGTTTAGTGCAAATAAAATAAACTGATACGAACCAATCGAAGTTAAAAATGCCTTATAAAAATGGCGATTTCAAGTTAAGGGGAATTATAATTCCAGAACCACTTTTTAAGCTTATCTTTTATTTCAAAAAATGAAATTTAAATAAAATACAGGAAACGGTTCTCAAATTTATTGTTTCTCATTTCCAAATTTTATTTTTTACACAGGAAATGTTTTCTAGTTTTTAGATCATTGCTCTTTTACAAAAGTTCTTTTTAAATGCTTGGTTTGCTTAAAAATGCTCTCCGTCCCCTCACCACCTCTATATTTATCTCTATTTTTAATTGATGTTTTTCTCTGATTCAAACACACTGATGTCCACGTGCTGCGACCCCTTCTTTGGGTCAATGTCACGCCAGAATGACTCTCCACCGTCATATAAGGGGGCTCACCCCCTTGGGGCAGCTGAGAAAATCTTTAAATTGCCATAAATTACAAGAATTAGGGGGTATTATGTTAGATACGGTTGCCAAAGTTGCGCAAACACTCGGCGGAGTCAAGTGCAGAGTGTCGATGGACGAACTAGATCGAGATCGAAACGAAGGCGTATGCGGTTGGAATAGAAACCGAATTAATAGGTCTGGCCTTTGATGGCCCCAAAAGAGTGGAGCTACAGCATAAATCATGGGCGACCTTCCCCTGCGATATCGTCGATATAGTTTTTATTCGAATTTTCCGGGTGTTAATGGCGGGCGAAAAAATGTAGGCACACAGTTTCTTTTTGGGTTTTATATCGTTACTAATTGTCTGTTTGTCTATATATGTATGTACATGCCTGATTTTATTATTTATACACCTTCAACAAATTCTTTTATCCTTTTAATCACATTGAAGTAAATGAATAGTTTTTATAAAAATCCACAGGTCCATTCCTTAAAGCCGTTATTCTTTCAGATAATTTTACTAATAACTAATGAAATGTATTATTATGACGTAATTTTAGTTCCGGCTGCAAAAGAATACATTTAAAAATGGTTAATTGTTATATAAGAATGTTGCTTAAATTGACATTTGAAGTGTTCCTTTTCAAATCGAACTGTACTAAATTTTTAGATTTAATCAAACAAGTAAAAATATTTTGTTTTAAATAGTTCCTGTGCTACAATGAATGATGTGTAGCTATAACGATCCATTTTATCCGGGTGTACACTCGTAACGTTACACAAAAACTGACGTTTATGCACGGATTTTTTGGGGCAGCTGCCGCACATGTTGGCAGCGAGGCGCCACGCCGCGCCACCACCCAATGCCAATGTCCAGAGCAGATGGCGGCACGCTCACCCACCCACATCCACATCGACTTACCCACATGCCCAGATCGGCCCCACCCACTTAGCCCCAACCCCAGCGGAAAGGCTATTCTATTTCTATTTGGAAGTCATCCCTATTTTTAGCCAGCATGGATCATCCTGTGTGGCCAAGCATGGTAACTCTTTCGCGTTCCATAAATTAATCTATTTCAATTCGCGATTTCCATCTTCCGTCCGGGAAACTATTACCCATCTCAAAATTATGATCCATTTGCCTTCATGTGAGGCTTTAATATTTTGTCGAATTATTCCTTTGTTTACAATTTGTTTGCTGCCATTCTCGAATATATTTTTGTCGAGTGCGCTCCATTGCCCTGGTTTGTAAACATTCCGTTTTGTTTATCAGCATACAAAGTGCAACAGATTAATAATAAACTGTTCCGTCAATTTGACCACTTTATTGGGTGATTGGGTGACCCCTTATCAAAAGTATTGTGGAATTTCTTGAAGCACTTGTAGTGGATTCGTAATTTAATCCAACTCCTGCAACTTTGATATAGAGACCATGTAGACCAAACATCTGCAATCTATGTATGTTCATCCCATATACTAAGGAATATTCATATTATCAAGCATATTAATCATGACATAAAAAAATAAATTGTCTGTGTCAATTTTTAATATACAATATTACACAGCCTAACAAATTATTTTAAACCCATTAATCCTATTATTATTCTACAAGGGTATTTCAGATTCGGTCCTAAGAAATCACCCCTCTTGTTATTTAAAGTCGGTCAGGCTCGCACACGCAATGAAAATGTTAATGTTGCTCCTTGAATACATTGCTGTTGTTGTTTTGTGACTATTTTTGCACTTGTTGATGTTGCTTTTGTTGCTCAACCACGAAAGCAACAAGTTGCTGAAGTCTGAGAGCTTTTAGAAGCACATTGTTGAAGTCCTACGAAAATTTGATCAAACTCACAGTTAGTACACAGATTACAGTGTACTAATATTAACGAATATGTTAACTTTTTAATTTTTCTAGAACAGTTTTTTATTGGTATGCAAATTTCACAAGACCTTTGCATGATTCATTAGCGCTGATCTACGTAATTGTTTATAAATACGGTCGCCAGCGGCAGACAGATGGCGTCATTTGTTTGCATTGAATGTGGTCAGGAATTTCAGTATTCTTTTTCCGACCATTTGCAGGTTGACTGAGCTGCAGAAGTAAACAGAAAATCTGCTAGCAACACTTTTGGTGTTGGGCAACAAAAAAGAATTCAGTTTATTGCTCTGCTATTCGAAACATTTAGTTTTAGTTATAAAGAACGAGACAAGACGCACCCGTTTCGCCCATAAATTAACTGGGCCAAGCACTCTGATCTCATGCAAAAAATCGAGTCGAATTGGCGCCCATAAATTTAAATGTCTTTATAAATAAGCATGGCGGGAGGCAGCCAAAACAAAAAGCAAATTCAAAGCGAAACTAAAATAAATTCAACTGTATGAATTATAAATCAGGCATCGCCAATTAAAAGCAACCGGGCATTTGAAATACAGCTCAAATTAGTGGATCACACTTCAAACAAAAAAAGCGCGCCAAACTTCGCTCCGCAACATGTTGCTAGAAGTGGGGAGCACTTCTCCACAATAGAGCGAGACATGTGGAGCCGAACCGGCAATTTCGCAAAAGAGCACACTCGTACTCTTTCAGTTTTAGTTTTGAAAATACGGGTTAAAGCTCTCTTTGCACATCAAAAATTGATGGGGAGTTTAAATGAAAGCAAATATTTGGTATTGTCATTTAATTTATAAAGGCTTTCGCGAAACAAAGTTCATAGATAAAATATATTAGTTTATATAGATAAGTGTATATATTATACAATTTATTTTAATCAATTACTTGGATAGGCATTTTTAAAATATTTTTGTTTTTTACTATTTTTTTAGATTTAGCAGTTTTAAAATTTGTGCTGATGGAAAAACATCTTAAATTAAATCTCTTCTGTTAACTTAATACAAACTCATTAACAGAATTTAATTCATAATACTTGAGTAATAAATATTAACTGATTTGTGTGCCCAGTTAAGAGACCAACCTTGCGCACTGGTACCATTTTTCATATGGGAGTTGTTTTTCCAGTGTACCTATCTATAGCTCTCTCTTCTTCTCTTTCTTCCTCTTTTTCTCTTGCCAACAACAGCATCACAACAGCGGCAGCGGCGACTTTGCTGCTTTTCTGTTTCTGGCAAGCCGGGAGCTTTGCGTTCGCTTTCGCGATTGCCAGTCGCAATTTTCCGTTCGTGGCGAGCACACGCGTTTGCGCAAAAAGCCGGCACTCGAATTTCGAATCTCTTGGCCTCTAGAAGTAGTTGGCCAAAGGCGAGAACTAACTGTCAACAACTGACTTAAACTCCGAACGAAAACAACAAGTGCCACTAACAATTAGCTGAAAAGTGATCCCCGGCTTCTTGGGTTCTTGGCAGGTTCGTTTTTTGCCGCAGGTGAAATTTCGGTCGTGCCGGTTGACTCGACATTAGCTCGACACCTTCAACGATTTCCTACATCCGATATTTATATTTCTCTTACTCCCCCGAAACCGACTCCGTGTGTTAAGTAACCCCCGCCAAAATCGCGCTAATTGGGTTGATTTTGGATCGAAAACTAAATATCAAGTTTCAATATTTACCGTGTGTTCGCGAAATCGGACAGTCTGTCACCTGCGGAAGCAGAAAGAAATCCATATACAAGCATATATACTCGTATATATATATTTTGGGCATCGGGCCAGCATCGGTGGTGAAGTGAGCTTGGAAAGCAGGGAGTTCTGCCTATTTGCATTTCAAATTGCTGGCGAACATCTAAGAACGGTAAGTGGCGGCTCGCCGGCCAAAAAAAATCAGAAACCGAAAATGGCACTGGCCCTGGCTAAGTGAAAATCAAACAAGAAGTGGTACAATTAACTCGGACGGTTTTCGATTCGATTTCTGGATATTTCGGGCGCATATTTGCATAACCTGACGCGAATATACATATATATATACATATATATCTTTAAGCTTGCCCATTTCCTTTCGGCTGCATAAATTATCCCACTTTTCCCACTTTTCTATTCTATTCGGTCGCAATTCTAATTAAGTGCCGAGACCTGCCCCAATGATGTTGCCGCTCCCACGACCCTTGACTGACCTCAGACCCCTTGATTGCTACACGGAGAAAAGCTTATTAGTGTATTTCGTTTTTCATATCAGTTCGTGTTTTATTTACATTTAGGCCTACCAGTGCAAACGAATGTTATCAATCATTCAAAGCTAATATAATTTGTGAATTAACCCTTGGTTAACACTTTACCACGTGTTTGGTCAGAATAAGATCGCTTTAAAAAACCGACGAACTAGAAATTCATTTATTAGTTTTTGAATCGAATTATGATTTAACTCACATAATCCCTAAATTTTGATTATTTTATATATTAAATATTAACATGGTGTATACGTGTTAAAAATACTACAAATACTTTCACCGGCACTATGAAGCGTCACAATGATAAGCCAAAGATAGTAGCTTACTCTATAGATTCCAAAATTTATTGATTATCTTTCGCCGTGCATTTGGTTTCCACTCGAAGCTTTTTATTGCTATCTGTGCTCTTGTAGAAATTGTTAACAAAACTGTAGATTTATGCAGTAGATTAGCTCGTCAACAGAAAGTGAAGGCCGAAGGACATGCTCAGCCCACCGAATCCGCTTATTAATGAGCTGTCACAGGGCAATGGGATCAGGGATTTGGGAGCTGGGAGCTGGGCAACGGGAATTGGACTCCACTGGAAAATCGAGATGGTGGTCATTATGGACTTGGTCATCAATTAATGTTAATGTAGCGATGTCGTCAGAGCTGCTCGCTTGCTAATGTCCTTGCCACACTTTTGTCAATCACGAGTTTTTTTCTTCGTCTTTTTGCATTTTTTTTTATTTTTGCAAGCCGTGCGAATGCATTTCATATTCATAAGCTGTCGGATCGAGTGAGTGAATGAGTGAGTGAGTGTGACTAAGCCGACAACTTCCACAAGCCAAGAAATAATAATCGTTAAATCGATTTGGTTTATTTTTCGGGGGGAGTAGTAAATGGGGTACGTGATGGTGACCAATGGTGACCTTCAACGGAGCAGCCTGCTCCTGGGAGATTTAAGCCAAATGCACGAATCGCTTTTCAAGGGTCATAAATAAAAAAGCTACCCGTACTCCCGTCTCAGTTGCTCAGTGCCACTCAGGTGCTCGACATGCCGCATATTTTTAGAAGCTTACCAGAACCGAATAAAATACATTGCTTTCTTCAAAAAAAAGAAAAATAGCAAAAAAACACCATACACAAAAACGTAAAAGTGACGCGGGAACGAACAAAATATCCCGCAGAATAGAAAAAACAAAGCCCTGCACTCAGAAAACGACGGAATGCGCTCTGGGATATCATAAAATGCCGAAATGCAGAAAAAGAGCCGAAAATACGAGAAAATATACGTTAGTCAGCACAAGAGGCGAATCTAAGGAGTTGTCAGTTGGGATTAGTCGAGCATGGATTACCCTGGAAATGAATATGATTGCATAAATAGGTTGGCAGTATTGAGTGCGAAATTATCATGCTGACAATAAACTAAAGTGTTCAATTACCAAAGATTTCCTTCGGCCTTTTGGCCAGAACAATAATCAAATTAGTATTGATTTCTTGTTAGCTTATTGGCTTTCATTTTCCAACATATATAAACTTGTTGCGTAAAACAACGAAACCAAATTTGGGATAATTGAGTTTTGTGCATATGAGAGCCTAATAACTATTCCTAGTGTTTAGGTATTCAAATTATTTTCTACGTTGTATCCAGTACAACTCCCTTCGGAAGTATCAAAGTTCCTTAGAACACAATGTTCCCTTTCACTAAGACGAAAATGATATACATTGGATGTTTTTTTGGCAAGGGAACGGACAATGCGAGACAGAAAAAACACAAACATTTGGCAGAGCATAAAAATAAAAATGAAATAAAATGGCATAAAAAATGCAACAGTTCAGTGAGATAAACACGAAAAAGCCAAGGTAGGAAAGGTATGAACCGGGGTAGGTTGTCCGAAGGCGAGGGAAGATGGCTTAGGATGAGGAGGAAGCGCGAGCTGAAGCATCAAGACTGAAATAAAGAAGGATACAAAAAATGGGCCAGTGGCTTGGACTTCGAGCACACTCACACATGAACGCACCTTGCCGAATTTTAAATGAGTCAGCCCACGATTCAGGTGGCCAAACGTGGGCGTTGGAGGGGTCGGAGTGGCCTCGGGGTGGCGGATCCTTCAATAAGTGTCCAGTTGTCCGGCTCCCCTGCTTTCGGCCAGCTCGGGGGCCCGCCTTCGACACTTGGCACGGTTTTAATGCCCTGCCCAAGGTTAACACGAATACACAGGGAGAAAATAGTAATAATAATTTCCCAATGTAGGACATTGTGGTTTGCAGGTGAGGAGAAATATACTCATGTAACTTATGTTTGTATGTTTGAGAATTTATAACAATTTGAGAAGACTATAAAATATCTAATAGAATTTGTATTTGGAACAGCTGATGCAGCATCTTAAATATAATTTTTTTGATTTTGTAAAGACTTTTGGATAGCAGTTACTTTATTGACTAATATCACATTTTAGTAAATATCAAGGTAGACCCTTGTGTTCGTTCAGTGCACTTACACAAAAAGAAATACAGACACTCTCACATAATAAAGAAAAGGCGGATAAAGCTAGCAAATAGAAATGAAGAAATACAAATTGTATAAAAGCGGAAGGGGGTCTTTTGGTAAATGTGCCACAGAGATAAAAGCCTAAATAGAAGCGAGGCACGAAAATTTTTTCAAATTACCAGCACAGAGGTTGAGGCAGGGCCACCCACCACCCCCTCTTTAGAAGCCATCTGTGTGTGTGTGTGGGTGTGTGTGAACTTATTGAAAGTGCTAACACACACGCCACTGAAAAAGCTCGTGCACTCGTGTGCGTGTGGTTTTTTCACATCCTGCCAAGCGACCGCAGTGCAAACAAACTGCTTGGCCTGCCCGTGTCCATGTTCCATATACTATACCACACCATGCGGAGAAGTTGTCACCTTTCTCCAGTTTCCAGTTCCACTGGCCCATCTTTCAACCACCCAATCTCCACTGCAAAAATAATACGAATTCCTATTCTCCTATAAGATAACTCCTGATCTAGATTCAGATTGTGTTTTTAATTACTGATCGAATTGTTTGTTTTATTATTAGGATGATTAGATCTTAAGGGTACTTTTTTATCAGACGTATCTACTGTAAATGCTTGTAGATATATAAAATATATCAACAAAGAAAAAGTGTCTTTTATAGAAAATCCCCAACTGAGGACCCATTCTGGAATATATATTTTTTGTGTGTACTCCCACCTCCTCTCAACTGCTGCTGACTTTGCGTGTGTGTAATGAATTTAAAGTTTGCTCGGTATACATTTTTCATACGCTTGCAAATTGTTATGGCTTTTGGTCCGCCACCACCCACCCACTTCCCACCCACGCCCCTTCTGGAACCGCCCAACCACCTGCACGGCCATAGATTCTCCTTGTACTAAGTGTATGTTAGCTTTTGTCCTTGTTATCCCCACGAGACATGATTATTAATTTGCAATTCCTGCTAATTGCATGAGCTTCAGCCACCCATTTTTCCTGCCCTCTCCCCTCAGGTGTTTAGCCACCCAAGTGATCGTTTAAAAACTTACTTTCTGACTAGCGAACTGAGGCGAATTCCACCACACAGTGCTGCTGTTTAAATAGATAAGCCTAGATTAGATTAGCGGTCACTGGAGCACATGGGAAACATATTATGATGCGTTCTCTACAGGAAATTCTAGTGGCCTAATGGGATCTTGGAATAGTTTTTTATTTGCGTTCTTTAGACTGGCCACTTGACTTTAAAATGGTGGGTCATGCAAATTCCCAGAATTATTCCCATTGCTCTAGCAATTAGTTTAGTTTTTAGGGAAAAGTTCTGGAAGAATATTTCTCATTTGCATCAATAGGGTTAGTAGTATTCCTTAATTAAATAATCATTATTAACAAATGCTACTAGATGGTGAATAATGAATGCTTCATATATGTTGTGCTTATATTTTTCTTTAATTCATTGTCGATCAGAGAAAAATAATGCTTTTAATCCGAGATGTTAGAGATTATTTTCTGAAAAATGAAATACATAGCAAGTGCTCGAATTGAAGTGTTCCCAATGATCAAAAATGATACTAAACTATTTATTTGCGGAGCTTCCTCTCCATTAATCACACTTGATGACGGAATCTCTATTAGGAATTTTTATTGCCGCTCCATTACATGGGAAATTATTCGAAAACTTGTACGTATTTTGTAGCAAAGAAAAATCCATATATTTTGTAATAAAAATTAATTTGCCAGCAAACTGCCAACCATTAAGAAGTCAATATGCCGGGAGTGGGCTCTGCTCAACGCAGTGCAGCTCGTCAAAGTTTTTCTTGGCTCAATAATGAGGTGATGAGGCTCGCGCTTGAGAACCGATGGCTGTCATGTCGATGCATTATAAATTGTTGACATTAGCTGGCGAATCGACGCCCAGACGGCGGCAATACGTTCAATTTCGATGATTGTACAGCATCGAGCAGCTAAGCAGCTCCTCTGGCTTTCAGCTCGAAATGCTCCTATTTAGCTTATAAATCGTTGGCAATCTAATCGATAGGAATACTTTGGCATTTGATGCTGTGGGGTTACCGGCTAAGTGCTGTTGCTTTACTTCCTGTCTGCCGGCGGCCAAGGGGCGGTTGTTCGGTGGGTCGACCTTGACCCGACCGCCCTTCAATGGGCGCCTATTATAAGGCTCGCCCAAACGAAAAGTTTTACTCTTTGGCAGCCTTTGTGCCATTGCGCATACGCCCCGTTGCTAGACTTCGTTTAACCCTTCACAAGGTTTTGGTAACGAAATTTCGCCGTTTTTGAAGCTTTTTTAAAGTACCTTTATTTTATGAATAACATGAAAACAAATATCTTCAAGCAAAAATATGTAATTTTAAAAAAATATAGTCTGATAAAAAATCATAATTTTAATTTTAAAACAGTAATCTATAGAAGTTTCTTTTATTATTTATATAAGCTATTAATAAGCCTGTGGATATTCCATTAAAATTGTAAATCCTATCTTTAGTAATTGGAGGAGGGAGTAATTTGAACACTTTCAAATTGTACAATCGAACTGAAAGGGTTAAGCTCAACAGCAGAAGCAGGACTTTTCCTCTTTTCCTCTTTTCAGTTAACATTTTCCTTTTGAAGCTGCACTAAAGGCCGGGTCCTAATTAAGTCGATGTTGGCTTTCCAGCTGCGCTTTTCATGGCCAGTCCTAGCTTTGAATCTGCTCCCGATTGCTCCCCTCATCCCCACCGAAAAAGTGGGAGTTGCAGTGCTGGAACGAAGGACACGCACAGCTGATAACGCACAGCTTGCAAACTGGCGGCCAAATCCCAACAGGCCAAGCCACAGATCCACCGCTTGACAACTTTCATCGGACAGCAAATTGTTTTCTTTTCTGCGGTTTTTACTCTTAATTATGCGCAGTTAGGTGGAGTTGACTCGGGAATTATCACGGTTTGGGCACTGGTAATGGTACCCGCGTTCTTCGCTTGTTGGGATTCGCTGACTTTGACATTCGAGTTCAGCTTGGCTCCAGTTTTTGTTTTTTGTTTTTTGGTTTTTTCTGCCAGACTGTTGCGAGTCGCCAGTTCATTAAACTGAAGTGTCATTCTGCGAACGTTTCACTGCCTTTTTTTTAAGTCTTTCACGGTAACGGGGCAAAGTACAAAATTGTGGTGTTGTGTTGTAATGGCAGGGGAATTTATGGATTCAGGAATTTTCAGAACTGTTTTTAAGCTGACTTTAACCAATGTGGGAGCGCTACCCTGGAAAGAATAATTCTAGAGAAACATAAATAAAAATACTGGTTAAGGTGTTTATTTGTATGGCCTCATCCACACCATCTAACATTTGTGTATATGATTGAATAATGCAGAAAATAGAGAAGAACAACCAATTTCACAAAAATGGAAGCTTGCCATTCGATACATATTTTGCATTTCTATATCACTACAATATTAAAATACGTGCTATAAAAAGCTTACCTTAAAAACGCATAATAAGAGCGGTTAAAATATCCCCCGATGATTTTATCCCCATGAATTTATTATACTTCGTTTTCCAAATTCGCACTCATCGGGATTGCCAACACCCAAAAGTTTTGACTTTGCTTGAATTACATCATAATCTGCTCGTTCGCACACCTTTAAGAGCATTAAACGCGTCGCTCTGCCCATAACAAATCGAAAAACTTTCAAATTGCTAACATGCTCGTAAAATCAGTTGTTATGGCTTCACCCAGCACCGACTACGGAATCTACCCGACTCAAATCGGTGAGATATGGCACCATTATGATTGCACAGGCACAGACACTCGTCGTTTTTTCTGCTTTTTTTTTGGTTTTTGCCAAAGAAAGCGGTGAAAAAGTTTTTTATTTAGGCTTCGACATGCAAAATTGTCAAGAACAATAAGGCGAAACCATATAAAATATGTTTTGGGTGCGTTGCGCCAGTTCACCAGAGAATCGGAGGTGGAGACGCGCTGAAAATGCCAATTAGGCTGAAGCCAACGTCTCAAAAGCAAAAATGCACAAAAAAAAGCCCAAATTCATAAAAAACTTTAAAGTTTATTGTGCGCCTGGAATGCGAAATATACAAGATCATGTTGCTGGGAGAAAAAGCGAACTAAACAAACAGAACTATAACAAGGGACCGAAAACCGGCGTTTCTTAAGACCCCTTATCATAAACGATCGTGCTCAGGAAATCAAATAAATTATGTGGTCAGACCGAAAGAAAACAGACCCCAAAAAAAAAGCTTAATTTCTAAAGCCAGAACACGGAGACAATGTTGTCGCCAACTGATTGCTATATCGTTTTTTTACGAACTTTGCTTTGATTTTGATTGGGGCAGATAAAAGCGTAAGCACCACAAACGCGTTTCTGGCCTACGAGGTGTTAATTATATTTCTAATTAAGCCCATCTAGTGGGTAGCGTTCAGTCATAAAGTCAGCTTTAAAGTTCAACAAAATTAATCAACTTGGCTTATTTATGGCTGTTCCCTTGATGGATTTGACTGTGTAGAATTAATGGTGTAATACATTAGGCCAGCTTCTTAAGACAACAGCCTCCGTACCTCATTAGAAATTCTATTGCGCCGGTAATGAAAACACCATAAATATGCAAAATGATGGCCAAGATGGCGTTGACACAGTCGATGACGAGGCTCCTGATAAGGTGAACCTGTTCGCAAATAACTTAGCCCAGCAAACTGGAACAGATAAAGGGTATAAGGTAGTTGCGTGAAACTATGCAGATAAGATAGCTAGGTCTCAGGATTACCCTGAATCTTATCTGACAGAAGAGTCTGAACCTTAGTCATTCAGGAAACATAACGTTCTCAATTTAATTATTTTAAAATTCTGCGAAGTAGAATTAGTCTAATTGGTTTAATTACGTATATACTGGGCGAGTCTGTTTTAATAATAGGTTTGTTTTTTCTTTCGTACGCAGCCTAACTTAATTTAATTAGCCGGCAAAGTATTTTTTTAAAGTCATATTCTTTGTATCCATAGAACACAAATTTTATTTGCTTAATAATATTTTTAATGTATTAATGAGTTAGTATTCACACTAGTTTAATGACATTTTAGTGATTAGGCATTGCCAATTTTTGCCACGAAACTCAATTAATATTAAAAACATATCCGCCAGCAATCGTAGGAGGGTTCTAACTCCATCTATCATATTTCCGGCCTTTGAGTGACTTCCTCCTCTTCGCCCCCCGACTTATGACATATGAAATTAATGTTCGTTTAATATGTTTTCAATTTCAATGAAAATACCAAAAATATGCCGTAAAATTTCCGGCATAAATTGGCGGCGCCGTGCTCATAAATCTTTTCCAGCCAGGACAGGATGCTGCTCCTCCACGTCAACATTGCCATAAGCCGATGCTCATACCCAACTCCAAAATTCAGTATCGCCCCGAAGGGCTGTCCGCTATTTATGCAAATTGCAAACAATCCGAGGTTCCTCATTTCCTCCCGCTTCAAAACAGCATAATGGCAAATGGAATTCATATTTGTGGCCTGTTTGTTCTTTTTCAATTAGAGTTTGGTCAATGATTTGTTATACAATTTAATGGAAAATCGATTTTGGCCCCAGGCAAATTATAAATATATTTATTTTATCTGACCCTTTGTATATTGTGTCGATTTTGTTGTCAAATTAGTTATTAAATAGGGAAAGACAACTGCTAAAAGGAGCTGCATTTTCGTTTAAAATGTAATTTCCCCTAGTAAGTTCCATGCATGTAGAATAAGTTGGCGGAAAATTCTGCAGCAGTAGGAAACGCGCAAATGCGAGGAAAAGAAAAAATTGAAATATGTGCGCCAAGCAAAAAATGTGTTTTCCTCGCACACACTCACTTACTCCCACCCCCGTCCCAACCCCCTGCTTGTTGTGCATTTATTTTTGCTAGTTTCGTTTGCTTTGTGCAGCTGCTTTGCAATTTAACTCCGACCCCCTTTCCCCCCTTTCCACCCTTCCCTTGGGGAATACCCCTTTAACCCCTTGTTGCCGGTTTGCTTAGCTGCTTCGCATCGCTAATCCAGTGCGAGATACTTTCCCGCTGCTGCCGTAGATTTTTCTCGAGCATTGTTCGGCTGACAAAAAGTCATTTGTTGCAGTTGCCACTGGCAAACTGAGAAAAAAATATATCTTTAGCGCGAAGACGGCTTCTTATGATGCGCTTAATTTGAGTTTTTTAGCAGAAATGTGAGATGTGAGAGAAAAAATTGTTGTGCCAGGACGTTACTTGGGATGACTGATTCGAAACAGCAAACAATTTCGCTAGCCGTATATGATTTACTTTTAAGTACATGAACTTTTTTCTTTTCATTTAATTTTTTTTCGGTTTTCAAGTGATTACCTACTATCCACTTATCATTGTATTGTACAATAGTATTAATAACCTTTTTCTTTATATCCCTTTGCAGGTAAGTTCCCATGGCAACCGGATAATCTTGGTAAATATTTCCAGCTGACCGTCATGAATACTGCCTCCAATTTCGTGCAACTTTTCCTTGAAACCAAAAATAAAGTATGCAATGCAACATTCGATATGCAAGCACAACAAATTGTGTTCAGTTGGCAGAAATATTTCAGCTTTTAGCATGTTGATTTTCTCGAAAACGAAGCGAACTGCGAGGCGTACACCAGTGCGTATGTGCCATGCATTGCGGCGGGCACGAGGCGCATAACGCATACGCCGCGTATTGCACGCCACGCGCAATTAAGCCAAACAAAATGCGATCGCAAAGCGTTAATAAAAATAAAAATCCCAAAAGCGAGATGCGAGATGCGAAAAACGCGAAATAAAAATTAACACCGAGCATAAAATATTCCCAATTTAACGACGGCGTGTGCATGATAAATTTACTTGCAATGTGCCCGATAATTAATAAATATTTAGGCGAGGGGCCACAAACACTATGCAGTCAACCACTTGACCATAATCAGTCAATCAGCCGGCAAAACGGGGACGTTGTTGTTTCACCCATTAATGAAGTTGTTGTGTTTGCTTGCGCCAGCCCACGCATATAAATATGTGCGAATCCATAGAGATACAGCTCCATACATATATAACGCGATATGGCGATACATAAATGCAATTGCCGCTGGCAATGGTTTCGATCCAAGCCAATTAGGCGCATCAATTTGGCTCGCTTTGCTTGTTTATCGAAGTGCAAAGCGACGGACACGAGCCACATGTCGAATGGCTAATCAGACACTTTGGGGTCATTTCCAATGCAGATTTCGGTGCGGAGTTGTGCCCGAGTTGTGCCGGAGTTGTCGCTTACTCTCCCCCAGAGACGAAACCATGTCCGCAAATGTTCAATTCTCTACAAAGTTCATACTCAGTTGGGACTTTGGCACCCCCTCCATTTGTGGGCAATGCGCTGCCTCCAGTTATCACTGCCGGAACAACTACGGACTTTCAATTCAGATCATCTCGGACTGAAGCATCGCGATGCGAGCTTTCACTGCAAATACCCATTTCGTTTCGCCCCTTTCCATTCACATATCCACGTGGAGTAGGGTGAGTCGATATGATTTTCTGTGGAGAAAAGAAACGAAATGAAGGAAAGACCTTTGACTGCATTCATAGCATGTATTTCGTATCATCCTTAATATGACAGAAATGTAATTATACTTATTTGAAATCGCACAACAACAAAGAGTTAGTTGTTAACCTACAAACTTTATTAGATCTTTAACGTTTAGAATGAACTATAATCGTCATTAAGCAAACATCTGTTTAATCAACAACTTGTTAATTATTTCGTTATAAACTCAAAAAGGGGTCACCTGAATGCGTAAGATTGACCCAGTTGAGTGGTGAAGTGCGTGCATACATGGCTGGTACTGGTCAGCAGGCCAACAATGGAGTGCCACTCAATATACAAAAGCACGGCTATCCGCCGATGAATACAAACAACAGTGGCAACAAAGACTTCTGCACTGCTAACAATCAGCAACAATTTTAGAGGCTGGCTAGAAAGGCAGAGAAAAATACAGATTTTAGAAAGGCCAGACAGAACGTGAGGAAGAACCGAGAGGCAAATTGCTGAAATCTTTTGCAGACTGAGAGCGGAAAGACTGGCCGGAAAGGATACGCTTGTTAGCAGCGGAAGTAGCACCCAGGCTGGGAAGAGACAGCGCCGCACAATTAGAAAGGGACAGGTGGCGTGGCAGTGGCAGTGGGTAAGGACACCATTGTTGCCAGGACACTGTAATTAAACGCTTAATGCGATTTCACTTGCTGCTGCTGTTTTTGTTACTGCCTCCTCTTGTTAATTGGGTCACTCGAAATGAATTTTTAGCGTTTATTCAAATAGCCGGGCATAATGAAGATGTTTTCCCAGGCTAAGCCACTTAATTGACTTTCATTGTTGTTAGCAGTGTTCCACCTGCAGCACAACTCAATTAGCTGAATGGCAAAGTTCTTGCACAACTTTCGCAGTCTGCATAATTTGTAGGTCAGCTTGCTTTGGCACAAAAGCCTCTCGAAACAATAAATTGCAGTTAAATGGTATTGCCAAAGGATTTTCCCCAGCCAAGTAGCTTGTAGCCCCTTATTTGTGTGGCCAACTTCGAGCCAAGATGGCCCTTTGGTCGACTGATCAACGAGCATGTAATTAATTTAGTTTCTTGATGGAAGTGAGAAAAGCAGAATTATACTATACACACAAAAAAGTAGCTTAGTACATAAGTGCATTGAATCAATGGACCCAAATTTATTAAAAAATATGTATTCCTATTTTCGGCTAGAAGAAATCGAGCGAAGATATTTAAGTTTTCCATTTGTGTAACTTTTCCTCTTCCAGACCTTCAGAAAAACAAAAGGCGAAGTGAGCTATATATTTCTTATTTTTTCGGTCTTTTGGCTGTCGACATTTTGGCAATTTGATTAAGTCCAATTTGTGCCGTTGTTCTGCCACGCCCACTCACCCACACAGCAACGCAACAGCCCACCGCCCACCAAGCCGATCGGTTTATTTGCGCTCAACTTTGCAGTTAAATAAGACAACACAAATTTTCTTGCCAACTTTTCGTGTGCGTATGTGTGTGGGTGGCTGGGAAATTGTGATGCCATTAGGAAAAGTCTGCAACTCAAATGACATTTAAGTTTATCTAAAGGGCTGGTTTTTGGGTTTTTGGGACCGACCTGAACTCCAGGGATTGGATGCGGAAGTACTCTGGAGTCGGAGTAACCGAGACAGACAGCATTTCCATGGCAAATATAATTACAAAGAAACAGAAAATGCAATTTTCCGAGCATACTTCTGGGCAATCCAGCAGGAAACTCAAACACACACACGCTTGTTTCGAGGCTAAATTCGGTAAACATACGTGCATATTGTAGGGATCGATTTTTGGACCAACTGCCAGCTCGCTTGCATCAATTAGAGTGCCCAATGAATATTTCACAATTTCAATTTGGCCCAATATATAGCTATATAATTATAAGCAAATTGATCCTTTTCAATGCGAATTTGCCACAGGCTGACACCCTGTCAGTGCACAGGGGCACTCCACTGAAAGAAAAATTCAAAAAAAAAAAGGAACTGGGCGGAAAATATTATATTTAAGGGTGTAATACATAATGTGAACTACTAAAAAAAGTTCAGTTATATTGTTAAAATTTTAAACAATTTTAAACCATTCTTCTATGCCTTTGAAAAAGTGTTATGTATTTTAGGATTTTGCAGCATATTTTTGCAGTGTACTGGCAGCATAACCCACACACACATGCTGAGCAGTTGAGCTCACTCAAACTAATCAGTTGTTTCAATATTTGCCCGAAGGAGAACAAGGACAAAAGTCATCAGGAATGGATGGGGGCGGGGGAAGGGAAACTGCAATGCAGGCAGGAAACGGAAACGAGCGGCGAAGAACAACGGAAACAGCGCAGTGCGCTGCAGATATGAGAGCCACTTCCTCGTCCTCTACCTTCATTCACCTGCCACGCCCACCTTCCACCTTCCACATGTCGATTAGGAAAGAGTGGAGGACACTCAGCCAAAGGCTAATTGATTTTCTCGCACTCGCACAACTCGAAGTTGCATCACCAAAACACATTTTCCATGTTCTCGCCCGCAGATCTTTTCAGTTTTGTCTCGTCTTATCGCGAGGGGCCCACTTTCAGCACTCTTTTGTGGATTTAAATTCGTTTGCATAAAATGCGGCTAATTAAAACTTTTGAAACGGACAAAAAATAGGCAAAAACGGTTACGCCAATCGAAGGCATCTGCTTGAAAAGTGCCCAGAAAAAAAGGAGCATAGGAATATTCAGGCAACGACCGACTTCATTTAGGGAAAACTTATTATGTTTTCATGAACTTTTTCGCTTAAAAGAGCGGTAGACGTTGGAAAAAAATTCCAGAGAAATAGGCCTTTCTCATATTGAAAGATACCCTTTTATTTGTATAGAGACAATTAAAAGGTATTTAAAAAATAAATTGAAAATTAAATACGTCTTTTTTTGGCTTTATTTATAATCGTATAATCGTATAGTCCAAGAAACTTTTACCAGAATCCCTATAAATCCCAACATGTCCAAGATATTTAATCTCAGAAAGGAAATTTCATACGTTTCTCCACCCCAGGCATTTCCGCTTGGCCAAAGTGCCATCGCTCATTGTGAGTGGAATAAGCATAATGTCGTTACCGCCGCCTCGCTTTTCCCCACTTATTTCACAGGACAACCGACGACTGTGCAAATGAGTAATAATAAAAGCCAAAACTCTTGAGCTGTTAATGCTCGCGCATTAAAATAAAAACCCCGAAAAGGCGGCATAAAAAAGGGAATACGGAGAACAGAATCCAAAAGGAAGTGGAATAAATCGCAAAAAAAGCTATGGAGCAACGTGCCACGCCCTCTTAGGCTGCCTTTGGCCACCAGGCATAATCAACTGGCTGCTTAAGTTATAATTTTATTTTTTCCTGTACTTTTTTCTGGCCTCCGTTTGCAATGCTAATGTTCCATTAAAGATGCCGCAAAACTTCTCATGGTCCAGAAGTGTGAGGTTTTGCCACAAACATATCCAGAGCGTTTCTTGCAAGGCTGTTGCATAAATATCCGAAACTTACGGCCCATAAAAATCAATTCCCCCACATCAGCGAGGGAACAGTTCTGTTCTTTTCTGGATTTTCTGACTGGGCTTTGTTTATTTGCATTTCCTGCCCCGAGAAAACGGAAGTTCGCATGTCAGTCGCTGGGTAGCTGGATGATCATAAAATCAGCCAAAGGCCAGCCGCAAAACTTATCTTATTTATGGGGTGTATATTCATGGGTATATTCGCAACCCCGAAAAAGAAACTCACAGCCCAGGGCTTTACTTAGCAAAATGAGCAGACTACTTGACCCGGCTGGTCGTGAATAATTTCTAACATTTTAGATTAAAGCTCGTGGCGAGGACACTCGAATGATTCTAATCTGAGGTATATGTATATTCTTAATATTTCTTGGCGATCATTAAAAAACAAAAAAACCACTTAAACACTGACAACAAAGTGATATGACTTAATGCTTTTGATGACACAAATACAAGAAGAATAAATCTAGGAATAAATTTTATTTGAATTTAGATGAGTAACTGAAAAGTGGCATGATATATATATTCTTTAATCTATTTCCTTTTCCATTACGTCATTTTCTATTTTCAGACAATGTTTTATAATTTCAGTCGTAAAAAAAACATTAATGCGCCAAATAATTAATACTTACAGTGTGCAGAATGTACATTCATTTCAATTCTTTCCTTTTTGGCACTACAAACCACAAACATTCTAGCCACTATAAATTCAGTTTCAGATAAGCCTTAAGGCTTTTCCCCATAACTTAGTGGGCTAATTGGTTCACACTTGTATTTTTCTGCTGTAGTTTCCCTCAATTTCGGGGTAAACATTTGTATTCGTTTTCTGCTCTTTGTGAGCAACGAGAAGCGTGCCAATTTTCTTGGCAGTTTTCCCCTGTATTTTTAGATGTAAATTAGTCATACTCAACGCAATTCGAGACTCAGACGTTTTCCATTTTAAAATATTTAAAAGAGATAGAAGGGCAAAGCAAACACTTGTTGCGAAAGGCTTCCCTCGAACCTAATTGAAAATTAATTGTTTCTTCAGACACTTTGGGCTATTTTCGAGGCTATTTAGCTAGAGTTCCCAAGAATTCCGGGGATTATTCAAAATTTATGGCAACTGTCATCCATTAGGCCTTCGTTTATGTCACAGTTTCTCTTGCTGAATTTTAATTTATTAACATCAAAAGTTTTCTGATTTAATTGTAGCTTTCTGGCTTTTTCTGTTCGTTGAATTTGACTTAACCAATATTATGCTTCGATTTTAATTCGCCGTTGTACTCCTTTCCAAATTTTATTTTTGGTTTTATTGCCACGCATTGATATTGACTGAATGTTTGATGATTAAGCGGTTTGCTGAAATGCAGAAACATGAACTACATAAAAAATACAAAAGCCCGAATATTACATGTAGCTGCTCTGTAGATCATGGTCATTACTTTGGAGTTCAACTCTTTGCTTTCCACATGTATGCAAAATTATGCGACACATGAGATGAAAGTGGATAAGTTGTCACAAGAATTCCAGAATCTGTCAAATAAGTTAAAAAATATGTCAACTGCATATGTGAGGCTCTGAATTCTGATGCCTGTGAATGGGCCAACATGATTGATGTTTTTTGTCTGATGACATAGACAGGATGAACGAAAAAAAAACACATTTCTTTTTATTTAAGAGTACATGAGAACATGTAGGGAACTTTTTATTTTTATTGGCCGTGTGGACGACTTTTATACTTTGAAAAACAATTGGATTTTGCTGCGATTAATTTGCCAAATTGATGGTACTCGACGTTTACTTTGTGCAATCAGCAGGCTCAATGCAATTTTAATGCATTAACCGAATTAAATAAGCCAGCTCAAAAGTGATTCAATTAATCTGCATATAAAAAATGCATTTTTAATTTATTTAAACACTCAGTGCAAATGGGAAATGCACAAATACCGACCACAACAAAAGGTCGAGCGCAATTAGCCGGGCCATAAATATATATCCAATTCAGGGACAGACGCCGTGACATCCAGCAGAGATGTTCCACAGGGCGTATAAATAAATAATATTCGAGAACAAAATCCATTCCGCGGAACAAATGGACCGGCTGGGGGGAAAAGTTCCTGAAAATACATTTTCAAGTTCAGGCCAACGAAATCGACTCGGAAATAGGAACGGCCAAAGGTCATGGGTCATTCCAATGCCAGAGCGGGTGGTTGGGCTGTTTCGTGGGTGGTTCTCGTTTTTTTGGGGTGGGTCATGTTCATCTGTTCAGCTCTTCATCGCTGAGCCAACATTTAAAGTCCCCTTGGAGTGCACCGCAAATTGAATGCAAATTCGTAAACGTGCTATCCCATGTGTGGCAAGCAGTTGAGCGCTGCTTTTTGGGTGGCGCACCAAATGGGTGGTAGTGGGTGGTTCATTGAGTGGTGCTGTTTCAGCTAGTCAACTGTCTGGGAGACTTGGGGAATGGATTTGAGTGTAAATCATTTTATTGAGTTAAATGCAATGTAGCCAAAGGTAGTAAACATAAAATAACCAACAATTGTAAACCACTTTTATCATAAAATTGCATTTAAGATGTTGTTTAACCTTGGTTTTTATGTTAAGAAGTTAAGTCAATTTTTTAACCCCGGAACTGAAAATATTCATATGTATATATTTATTTACTTAAATTTTTCGTTCAAGCGTTTAATGCTTTTTGCCTAACAGCAGTATCAAGACAATGTTGAATAACATTGGTGAATTGGCATTCGCTTTTTGGTGTCAAATTTTTAAGATAATAAGGAGCATACAGAATGCACTTGGTAATCATTCCAGCGTCTCTTCATTTAATCAGCATCAGCTAATCTTACGTCGTTAGCTTTGCCCCAACTCGTCCCCATTATAGAAATGAAAGTTTGTGCTGACCTGATGTGCATTTTCCACTTGGAAGCTGGCCGTTCAATGGATGTGTTTGCGGATATTTTCAAATGTTTTAAATTTATGACCTGTTGCTGGCATTATTTTCATGCCGATGACAGGCCTCCTTATGGATGCTGTTTTATTTTCTCGTTATAGTTGTTGCTTGGCGGGCCTAGTCTTGACAAGATAAAGCGGCAGCCATATGGAAAATATTTCAAAGAAAGATTGCCAAATCCTGATAAGAGCCGCACTGAATCCGACCGCCGCGAACTCCGCGAAACCATTTCAAATTGATTAGAGAGGGAGTGAGAGGGCAGAAGGCCTTAGAACGAGACGGGAAGACGGAGCCAGCGGAGCATCGTCTGCGATAAACATTTAAGATAGCATCGAGCCATTAAAAGCACAGATCGCAGGGGCCAACTCAGGGGGGTCCCAAATCAAGCAAATCCGCTGAGATTTGACAATCGAAATTCTTCTACGGATTGAAAATTCAAGTTGCGTTTTATATTCTCTGGGTAATATGGTAGTTGTAGACTAAGAACTGCTTACAACCTAGAATATAATATATATAATTAATAATAAGCTGTTCCTTGTAACATTAATTCGAAATGAAAAAAGTCGTTTTTCCGAAGCCCCTCTTAAATATTGTTAAACACCGCCTCTGATACCTGCTCCTACTACTTTCCCCCTACAAATCTTTTGAAATACTCTTGCTGCTTATGACACAATGAAAAACCGATTTGGCAGATTGCGGAAATTCAGCTTGCCACCTGAAGTGGAGCATTCGGGTGACCCTCGAGCGGGAAATTCGAGATGCGCGAAAAGCTGCGCCTGCGCCTTCTGCCCTTGCCCTTGCGATGCTGTTGCATGCCTCATTCATGGCTGCTTGGCCATTATATCTCTTACGTACTTGGAATGGTTCCATAGTACCGCACTACCATTGTTCGGCAAGTCCGACATTGTTCCAGACAGCTTACCGCGAGCTTTTGAGCCAACTTTGTTGTGATTATGAAATGATTTGCATCTACTTTTTGCCTGGCAAGTGAACTCGCTTTCATTGCCATGATGCCAGACATTGGAGTACATACATATATTTCGGGTTGTGGCTGGGTGAAACTGCTTAGAATGCATAAGCTGGCAAGACAAGCTAATGAGACAGGCTCCTGACGGAAGTCGGGCCAAAGAGATATATCTGTAGGAGACTTGCATTCGGCAGCGCTACTTTGACATGCTGAAATATCTGCGCGCTGTCACGTTTCTGGCATTATAAACACATTAGGTATTCGGAAAACATTTTCATTTACCAATGATTGAGGGAGCCAGGCAACAAGGTGTTCCTCGCTTTTCCTTTGCAGCAGACAAGCTTTATTAATTCAATTCGAAATGCATTTTCGCCGAAATTGCTGCCTTTTACCCCAAGAGCTCCGTGAGCGAGGGCCAAAAAATTTGCATAATTGCGTGTTGTCAAAGAGGCAAAATCGACAGGTGAACCAGGCAGTGGAAGATGTAATTGCATCCTCTTTGCCAAGTTAGCACTGGCGGCAATCAAATTCAATCAATTTAATTAAGCTGAAACGGGGGCGTGGCTGCAGCAGCATTTCGAAATAGAAGAGTAGACACGGCGTATACGCAATTTGCTTTATTTTTAACACGTTACGCACGTAGAGCGGTGCTAAAAATATAATCGCGTATACACTTGTCTTTATATAGCCGCCATAATATCGAGTAACACACGCGTACCACACACGCACATACGCACAAAAGCGGGAAAAGCGGGAAAGCGGATGAGCGGGAACGGGGGAAAAGCTGGCCAGAAATGGAAGTGAGTTTCCCCAGTGGCCTGCCTACATAATAAAGCGGCCATAAAGCAACAGAACGTGCCTACAACACGTACAAATGGGCCAAAAGGGATGTGGCTGCGGTGCGCACAGTTCTTCTGTTTCGGCTGCTGTTGGGCAAACTATTTCCCAGAAAAGTCATTTGATAAAAATTGGTAAGAACGATAGGTTGGCTTAGAAACTTATTATTTGTACTAGTTTTTGTGCCATTTGGTCACATTTTTTCTATTCCGAATTCCCAATAAACATTACCATTTCTCTTATTTTAAAAAAGCTTTGTAGTTTACTGTGTCAAATTGAGAATTTCAATGAAATGTAATATAAATTATGTTTTCTAAAGCACTTTAAATAAATATGTGTGTCAGACAACTTCTTTTCTCACAAATGTAACAAAATATATGAAATACGTAAGTGGCCCAGAACCCCACAAGTTCTTTTGGAAGTCCCAGTATTTGCTGCTGGATATGAGTTCTTCTTTTTTGCCACCCATCATATGAATATTGCAAGTTAAAGTTTTTGGGAAGGTCCCTGACAGTGGATGATGTTCTGCAGTGGCTTTGGGCCGCAGAAATTTGTAATTCCCAAACGAGGCAACGGCGCATTCTCATGCTAAACACGAACCAAGAGCGATTTACTGGCACTTTTTCCATATTTCCTTCCATACTCCCGAGTATGTGTGTCAAAAAGCAGACAACATAAATAACACAAGCCACAAGAGAAGAAATTATGCCCAACAAGGGCACAAAATAAAACACGTGCAAAAAAGTTTTTTTTCCTTAAGACGCTGGATAATAAAAATCAAATAAGACCGACGCAAGTCGAAGAAATGACTGGAACCGCAACGCAAAAGAAAGTGAGACCGAGAAAAAGGCAGTGGAAAGTAAATTTTCACACACGCGCCGCTCAAAGAAAAAAATGACAAAAAGAAAGACAGGAAAACACGTAAATAAATAAGAAGCGTGAACTTGAATTGATTTGCTTAAGAGAGCCCAACGAAACTCCCAAATGTTCAGGCGTAAAAAACATCATAATTATAACGAGGTAGCAATTTGCTTGTTTCGCCCAGACAACGAGGCGTATGAGCAATATGCGGGCAAGAAGCATTTTTATGGCACACACGGGCATCAAATTTAAAGCGAGTGCCAAGAGAAAAAGGTTAAACGCAGCTGTAAAAATTCAACGACAGTCGGTTGCAGGGCTGTGAAAAAAGATTTATGAAAAATTGGCTTTTGTTGTTATGGCTGTTATGTCGTTGCTGTTACTGTTGTTGTTGTGGCTCCTATGCGTCGAGGGGCTGCACAAGTAAACAAGATAACATGGTCGAAACACACACTCACTCGAAACGAAACGAAACGAGACCAAACGGAACTTACACACACAGAGAAAAGACCGCGACCGGAAATGAAAATGGGAAGTTTTTGACAGAACTCGCATTTTTGCCATCGCCACACGACCTTCTCTGTTCGTTAGGATATCCGCTTTTTACCCGCCCGCATTTTTATCAACTAGCATAAATAAATCAGAAACTATATGCCCTGAGGTCAAAAAGGTTTATCCGCATGCATGCACAGCGAAAACTGGGGCTATTACGAAAAATAGAATCCGAATGCGAAATATCGTATGAAATGGTTGAAATTTTTGAAGTGAAGTATTTTTGGTTTTACACATAAAGGCATCTTATAAATTATCACAACATTCCTCATTATCATAAAAAATATCGATCATGTAATGATTTTTATCTCGGCAACATACAAAGGTACCTTAAATTAAAAATTAGATTACATTTCTAATTGCTACTTTCATGTAAAGCATTATTTTTTTCCCAGTAGTAAGTAACAAATGTGTCATCCTAAAATAGCGTATTTTCTGTGTTCTCACAAAAAACTGAAAACATAGAATAGCGAAATAATAATCAAAGCAGCCATAATTTTCATTCTCGTTTTCATGTTGAATTGAATTTTATCTGTAGACCGCAAAGTAAACAAAGATGCCAAAGCAATTTTGTGGCCGATGGAAATCACAACAAACACATAGTTGGTTTTTATGCATAGATAAATGCACATTGGCTAACATGGGTTAACTGGGTTAAAATGACAAACGCAATTGGGAACGGCAACAAAAAAAGCAGCACATTTTTGTTAAACATTCGTTGGCCTTTCTCGACGTGGCTTCTCTTTCTTTCTTTTAGCGATGTTTTCCCACATAAATGTAATTTTATTTTTATCGCTCTTTCCCAAATTTGTGTACCGTTGTTGCTCATGCTAATGTTTATGCATTTTAATGGCACAGTAACAACAGCAGCCCGAGCAGCACGAACAGCCAAGAAAAATCGGAAAATTTGGCAAGTGAAAAGCAAGCTGCAAGCAGCCGGCGTTTGCCAGCTGTCTGATCTCTGGCCCCCCAAAATAAAACTGACCCACCCCGACCCTGGCACAATATCAAAGTCAAATTGTGCGTAAAATTCTGATGTTGCCTGTGCCAAATAAAACCATCATCGTCGTCGGCGAAAAATGTTGAGACCAATCGAATGCTGATGACTAAATGATGAGGCAAATGATGGGCAGAAAAGGGCCAGCATCTCGGGAATGTGGAGCAAGTACGGCATGTTTCCAGCTCATTAGACTTATTTATTGAATACATTTTGATATCCATTTTAAAAGATTTCATTTCTTTAGGCAGAACGGTCAATTGAATATATTACTTATAAATCGTATCTAAAATATACAAAAAGTAACAATAACCAGTCCTAAAATAATTAGCGTGTAATGAGAAAGCCCGGGTTTCCTTTATGTTTGACAGTTTGACAGTTTGACGGAAGGGACACGGCACTGTAGAACAGGTCCACAGACTGGTGAAGCACATATTACAGGCTTTTGACGACTGCGAATACTCAAACGCTGTCTTTATAGATATGCAACAAGCCTTCGACAAAGTATGGCATGTTGGATTATTATGCAAGATAAAGACCATGCTTCCTGCGCCCTACTTCTGTATTTTAAAGTCATATCTAGAGGGACGAGAATTTAAAATCACAGTTAGGAATAACTACTCTACCGTATATCCAATGAGAGCTGGAGTCCCACAGGGCAGCGTCCTTGGACCACTACTATACTCCTTGTACACTGCAGATATCCCTTGCCCGAACTTCGATCACATGGAAGCACCCTACAAGGCTCTTATGGCAACCTATGCAGATGACATCGCAGTGGTGTATAACTCTGGGGACAGCAGAGAGGCAGCGAAAGGAATGCAAGAATACATTAATGCTCTGGCAGCCTGGTGTAAACGGTGGAATCTAAAAATAAATGCAACGAAAACCACAAATCTATGTTTCACATTGAAAACGCTCATCAAAAAAACACCCCCACTCCAGCTAGAAGGAGTTACACTAGACCAGCCGCTGCAAGCAACATATCTAGGTATAACACTGGATAAACGCCTCACCTTTGGGCCGCATCTCAAAAATGCAGTAAAGAAATGTGGTCGCAGATCACAACAACTGAGATGGCTCATGAACAGAAGGAACACCCTCTCGCTGAGATGCAAAAGAGCTGTGTATGCGCACTGTATCCTACCGATCTGGTTATACGGGATCCAGATTTGGGGAATCGCAGCCAAATCAAATTACAAACGAATCCAGGTGATGCAAAATCGAGCACTGCGACAAATAACCAACTGCCCCTGGTACGTACGGAACTCTACACTCCATAAGGACCTCAATCTCTACACAGTTGAGGAACAAATTGGGAGACACACAAGTCGATACAGTGACAGACTACAGAGTCATAGCAGCCTTCTTGCAAGACGTCTTATCCCCGCTCGACCTCTGAGACGACTCAAAAGGCAAGGCTTTGCCAAGACATTTGGACAGCAGTAAAAACTGCTATGTATATATGCTCCTACTTCACTAATTTGTATATAGTGTTTGGTTACCCCTAGAATATTTCTCCCCTGTGATGTTAAGATACAATATTATGATGTACGGATTCTTCACTTAATAAACAAAACGAAAAAAAAAAAAAAAAAAAGTATTTTTAAGGGCTATAAAAATTATGGAAAAACTGGTGTGGTATTTAGAGTAAGTTTACCTATAAATCTGTAATGGTTACAACTAGTGAAATGAAAAAATTGCAATGGCTTATCGATTATTACCCCGACTCTTCCCTTGTAATTAGTCTTCCGAGTGATTGTGCTCGTTCCCCGGGATTATTAGCTTGTCATCCAGGGAGATTCCACCCTACCCAAACATCACCCAGCATATCTAATTGCATTCAATATTCCCCCTCTGAGTCTAAACCCTTCCAATCGCCAGATAAAATTTCAAGTAACTGAGGGTACTTCAACGGAAGATAAGAGGAGGAGGCAAATCCCCTGTAATCCCAGCCAGGCGAAGAAATCACAGTCACAATCCTTTGGCTACGGACCTTGGACTGCCAAGCAGGAGTGTCGCCCGCTCGATGGCGAGAAGTTCGGTCGAAACTTGTTGAAAAATTGCAAACGTTAATCAAAGTTAAGCGGCGCAGCGCAGACGATGCGATGCCGACGTCAAAGTTAATTAAATTACAAAGTTATTTAATACTTTGGAATCGCAGACGTTCAGCAGAACCAGCAGGAGGAGCATCTGCTGCTACACCAGACGCAGGACCTTTTGCTCCTGCGAACTCTTGCAACATCATCGCAACGTGTGGCAGTATTTAATGAAATGTAATTGAAATAAATTAATTTTCCTCACACTTTATTCTGTGGAGTAGCTTGGTCTGGTAATGGAAACATTTCGTGTGCTTTTCACCTCTTCCTGAGCTGCAGTTTAATTCGGTTTTCCACCTTTAGTCCGGCTGCAAACAGGTAATACTCTACGTAAAGTCCTGCATGGACACTCCTCCTGCACCCTCATTGCTGGAGGGTTCCTCCATTTCCACGTCTTCGCCTTCGTGATTTTCAGAGGATGGGCGTGAAATACGCAACTTTGGCTCCTCCAAGAAGCGGCAGTCGAGTGCTGTCGGGATCAAAGTTTTTATGACTATGCGAAAGTGAAGGCTGCGAAAGTGATGAAATAAGCTCGGCCAGGCAAAAGCGATCAAAAGTTATAAAATAAAGTCCGTTTCGGTTCTTCTGTGGATTCTCGAGGTTATTTCAATGCGTCGGACCAATTATTATAATAATTATAATGTCCTTGGTCGGACTTAGTCTGGAGGGTTAAGAAGAAAAGCAGTTTTCAAATTTGAAATTCTAGTGATTATGTCTTCTGTCTGTCCGTATGAAAGATGAAAACTCTTAAAATTTTATAAATTTCAATGAAGTTAATTTGACAATGCAAAAGCGTTTAAAGCAGCAATGCTACAATGAATGTATAAATACCTTTATGAGTTATCACCTCCATGGAAGCATAAATGTCCGTATCAAAGACCTGACTTTGCGGCATCAGGGCGTCCGAGTAAGGAACGTTATTGAGCGGACCTAGATCCAAAACATGACCACTTCCATCGCCTTGGGTATTTTCGAATAGCGATATCGTGGGGTAGCACCTTAAGTAGAATGCATTTAAAGCCTTTTGAGTGTTTAGCTCATTCTCGGCATGACGATTCCTCACGGCCACATAGCTACGATCCGTGATCTTCTCAATAAGCGTATTCTTATAGGTGTGCGCCCCTGGAAATGGTGGCAAATAGTCCGGAATGTACGACGTAGAGCCCATTTCCCTGGCCTTTGTGGCACTCAGCATGGGTTGTGGGCCCTTGTGGAAATCCTGGTCCTGTGTCTCCAGTGCTGGACATTCAACAGCGGCCAACGAATGCGGTTGACTCAGGCAAATGGACTTGAGGCCGCCCACCTGGATGTTCATCAAGGTGAAGGTACGCTCCAGATCAAAGTAGCTGGGTGCACTGCGACCGGCGTGATTGGACCAGTTGGTGGTTCGACGGGCAATCTCATGGAGTCCTCGAGGAAACCGTTGATTAACAAAAGTCTGGACATGAAATGAATCTTATTCTCGCCACTTACTGCCGCGCAATAGTTCCAGCAACGACTGGCGTAATACTTCGTCAACCACCTCACAGTTCCTGGAAGCCAGCATTTTGTCCAGCACTTTCGACAAGACTTCGTCGTAGGTATTCATTTATGGGCAAATCACTCGAGTGACTGGGAAAACGAAGTGTCATAGAGTTGCCGAGCATAACGCTTATCGACGATAACTTATTGACATTTGATACATTTTCTAGAGAATTGCCAACGTTGTTTTCAACACACACCTGAAATATTTTTATAATGGTTTGAAATATTTTTCACGAAACCAATTATTCATACCATATGTTATACATATGTAGCTATAAATTATTAATAAAAGTAATAGCCAAAGGCCTTTGCAGCCAGTGCTATAGCTTTAAGCTAAGTTATAAATTCACTTTGTAACTTAGCTCTATATAAATAAATAAATAAATAATCATAAAAGCTAACAACATAACAGTTCAAATAATTTACGCAATCTTTCCAAAAGGCTGAGCACTAAAGACCAGCAGCTAACAACCGATTGGGAACTGTCCGCACCACTCCCCTAAAACTAATTATAATATTTTCGCCTTATGCGATCGCGACCCACTGCAAACGACTCGACATATAGAGACTCGTATCTTGAACATCTCTCCTAATGAGTTATGCAAATATTTGCAGCCGAATGGGTTCCAAGAAAACCAAAGTGGGAGCCATTGTTTGTCCGATGACAAATTCTCCAGACTCCGTCATAGACTGGCCAAAACGTGAGGCATAATCAGTCATAAGCCGAACGAACAACAAGCGGCGCGAAAAGAGAATGGGGAACGGAAAACTGGGGGAAATGGGAAAATCCAAGCACGAGGTCACTGTGTCAAAGTGGAAAAACTACTTTAGATGCAGACAGATTCGCGTTTGCGACGCCCAAGAGGCTGCTGCAATTGAACAAATTGCACCTCCTTCCAGAGTCCCTCCCCCATCGTATTCCCCCACTTTTTATTTTTACGATCCCATCATGATGATGTAGATGATGGGGATTATGCTGGCGGTCGTGCATTGTGGGCGTTCCGTGGCTGACATTTGTACAAAGAACTCGCCCGTATCTATCTGAGATCTAATGTTTTTGCCTCCAAGCGCTACCGTTTACGGCCCACAGAGAAAAAAACGTCTGCTGAATTGAAAACTAGCAACTTGTTCGTTATTAATACAATAAGTTCCAGTTCGTAAATGAAAAAGTCCATCAGTTTTTGATAAATACTCGAATAGATAAAGAGTTTTGAAATTGCCTTATTAAAACTTATCTTTTTGGTAAAAAAAGGACAAGGAAATGACATTAGATACCCGTTACTCGACTAATAAACTGAACAATAATATATATGTATGCCTTTATATACGATTAATATTAGGCGCGTGACTGTTTAAAGCGTTTTGTTGGCGTTACAGTGGGAGTGTAAGAAGTATTTTCGGTACTCCGATAGAAATGTGACTTAAAAGTTTAATATGTATTTTAAATTGAAAGAATATATAATTTTTGCAATTCCTATACTACTGTTTATTTTAAGTGTTATCCCAGATCGCTTATACAAGAAGGAAATAGGGTTTAACATATTTTAAGTTCTTGTGACTAAATAGGTATTTATCATGTGTTTTAAGTAGTGTTTTTTAAAGCCTTTATACATAGGTCATATGATATTTTTCTCTCTCTGTTGCAAAGTGTAAGTGGGATCCGCTTTCTAGACACTATTTCATGTTTAATTTATGCACACGCATCTGCGGTTGCGCCCATTGTCGCATAAATTCATTCTTAATTAACAAGAATGAGGAGCACATCCCGACATGCCAACAACTAGCGATTTGCAGGTTGTTTGCGCAGATGACAAACAAAATAATTGCTGCAATTTAGCCACTGTCCAAGATTCAAACATTCGGAGTATCCGTATACGTATATACAAATAGAGGAAGTGCAGTCGGCGCAAATTGAGCTGTCTTGGGCTAATTCGAACGATTAATTCGATAAGCTTGCAGCTCAAATCGGCAAACAGAAAGACGAACGACAGTTGGACAAACTGGCAGGCAATTGATTGAGCAGTCGATTGCGATTACTAGGGAAGTCTTTGCCAAAGGCCCGGTGCAAATTGCCGCGTCGGCTGGTTGGAGCACAAAGCCCCACAAATTGTTCCAGTTTCCGAGGCGCAGATAAATCTATTGAGATATCGGGACCCGGTTCCTCCATCCATCGCCTCGTTCCTCATCGCAGATGCATTTTTGCTGAACCGTTAGCCCCACGCAGGCCAAATGCATCTTGGCGAGACTGTCTGGATTTCATAGAGTTTATGGCACGATCTTCTGGAGAACTGTTGCCCGAAAGCAATCACTTGACGGAGGGCGGCATAATCTTTATGACAGGCCACTGACGGAACTTTTCGACAGGTTGATCCGCGTCCCAAAATAAGGGATTAGAGGTTAACGGAGCCAGTTGAACTAGTGACCTTTGCCAATTACATTTTTATACATTTAAAAAAAAAAAAAACTGTGTTCATGGTTTTGAGGTTTCATGGAAAGTCAGAGATTTAAAATGTTATTCACCTAATGTTATCCCCTAAATCTACAACTCTTTACCCGAAAATGGCCAACAAATGTAAAAATTGCTGTTTGGCGATCTTTCGTTGATAATGACCACTTAGTTAAGGCCTTATTACGATCTCCTGCATCGAAGACAATCAAAATCAGGAATCCGCACGACTTTTTGCCGGTCAAACAAATCGCTAATGACACAATCAATGCAAAATTGCGTAATTAGAGCCAGATGGCGAACGGTTTGGGCCACGTTTGATTTTGATCAATGGCCAGCAGTCAACCCACGGAAGCCAATTTACCAAACACACAACGCGCGTTCGTCAACCCGTCAAGTTGTGTTAAATTGTATAATGACTACAGCACTAACAATAACAATTATTGTAAGTTATTGTATCGCAAAGGGGAAACGAGTTTAGATGACCAGCAGGTGCCACATTCAGCATACATTTTTAAAACTTAGAGTAGGAATTGGGACATCGGTTAACTCCAATCTTTAAGTACTTACAAATGGGTCATGTGCAAATAATGACGGAATCAGTGAGCAAATTTTGATAAATCGCTTTCTTATCTTATCAACCTAAAAAACAGCTTTTGACATGACTAAAAATAGGTTATAACCATATTTGCTCAAGCCTCTCACTGATTTTTGTAAAAGGCATAAAAGTTTTTACACTCGGCTGAGTTTCTGGAATTTGTTAAGTACTTAGTGCGAGAACTACATTAAAGTTCAACGCTCTGGGAATCACTTTTTGGTCGGGCTTACTTGTGGTTTTGCTAATAAAGCAGCAGTTTAATTTTAAATCAAAAAATATTATATTGTATAATATGTCTTGGGCAGACTAAAGCTTATTTTATGAATATAAATATGGCTTAAAGCCATTTGAACAAGAACTATTCTTCGCCAATATTTGTTTTTCGGATATTATTAGGGCACTTGCACTTTGCAAGTTCTTTTTAACTTCTTTGCCCTTCGACATTTGTCAGTTGAAAAACTTTTACACAAATAAAAGTTGTTTGCATTTTTCACCCAACTCTGACAACGTTTCCGTGTACTTTTCTGTACTTGGTTATGCAAATCGAATATAAGAGATTGAGATAGTCAAACAGACAATGTTGCAATTTAGCCTTTTATGAAGTTGACAAAGTCATTTTGGAGTCACTTTCATGTTTTCATGTTTGGCACTGCCCAACTAATCATAGACCAGGTTGATATAACTTCATATCTGAAAAAAACGCGAAGATAGCAATCGAAATGACTTTATTACTTTCAATTGACACAATTTTGAGGCTGTGCCTGTTTTTCTTCTTTGGTTTGACCAAATTGAAATTTATTGCCGAAACAAAAGGAGAATTATGTCGAAAGGAATTTAATAAATTATCAATTCTAGTGAGGCTTCATGTGCGAAATTGGGAATTAAAAGCCGTCTGCGAAGCTCGTGGCACTTTTAATAATTCAATTGTCTTTTCCCGAAACGCGGCAAGAGTCTGACCCGATTTCGATTCCATTTAAATTCAAATCAACTTTTCAAAGCTGGCAGCAAATTTATGCAGCTTCAGGTTCTCCATCTACTTTGTGCTCCTCTGTTCCAGAAACACACAAAAATGCAAAATATGTGCTAAAAACTAGAAACCTTCTGAGCATAATTACGCAGCTCAACATTAGTGAAGAGCTTCAGCTCCAGCATCATCAAAATTTGCGGGTAAACCTAGGAATTTCCAAGGGGATTTTATGTGTGTGCGTAGAAGTTTCTTACAACTTTCAGTATCGTATATCGACAAAATAAACATTTTCCACTGACAGACAACGTCGAAGCCAACAAAGATAAACAAACAAAGCCCCGAATGCAGTTGCTCAAATTATGAAAGAACTGCGAGATCAAAGGGAAGGGTAGAATAGTTGGAGTAGCACAACATATAGGGGCAAATGGGAAAACCTGACAGTTTCAAGTGGCAGTGATCCGCCATAAGTTCCGTTGCAATTATTATTATTTTTGGACTGAATTTCGCTGACGCCAAGTGGCTCGAGTAGAGGAGTTTTGGATTTTATTCGCCTCGCGATATGTCAAAATGCTTTGCTTCGAATGGTTTGCATTTTGCGCATCGCTTGAGACAATACTATGGAAAAGGAATCTCGTGAATTAAATCTACATATTTATTCTCGCATTGGGAGCAATTATTGATTATTGCTGTATTTTATATTTCAGATTCGCCGATTCTGTTGTGAAGACGTCTTTTCCATCAGGTAATTAATTACTAAAAGTATTTCATATTTAACATTATTTATTATGTATTTATGTTGAATTTTATTGTATATATTGGGTGCAGAAAGAATTAAATCTGCAAATTAAATGTACATCTTAGAACTTAAAATACTAGGAAATCAAAGACTAACCTCATTAGTCGTAATTCTCATAAACATTTCTCTCATCTTCAGATATTTCTCCAACACGAATTTCTCTTCAATGAAATGCCACTTACAAATGTGTAGTGGAATTGTGCTATAAAGTTCTCTTGGAAAAATGCAATCGTATAATTCAACTGCCAGTTCGATTTGGATGCCATTTCTCCAGTTCATTTGGCTAATGCAATTTGTGCCACCAAAAACCGCCCACTCCAATGTGGTTACACCTTCCGGGCCTCTTGTCCACAATCACCGCACATTTTGCGCAATGCTAGGCGGCGACTTTGGTTTTCATCTTTTGGACTTCGTTTTTTCTATATACCACTCGTAGACGGTTTTCATTTACACTTATTTATATTTATTTCCACACCTCGACTTCGTTCCGAGACCCATTTCCACCATTTATTTATGCTGATTCCTTTGAGCACTATCGCCATGTGTATTTTTTAGGGAAAAGGCACTTGCAACTGCATATATAGTACAATAAGTTAGCGATAAGCCGCTGGAGTGGCATATAAATTAATAAGATATAAAAATATAAAAGTTTGGGCCCCCTCACATGGTGCATACGTAATAACTTGCAATGGCATTTCCGTGGCCTTACAGCCACAATTTACTTAATGCCACACGAACAATATTGATACTTGGGCAATATTTGAACAATTTGTTTCAAAGTCACACACACATGTGGCAACTGAATTGGTAGAAAAACCTGAGTGAGTCAAATTGCAGATGATTCAGTTTCTCCCGTGGATTGAAAACACACCTATGTATAGCGCCATTTGGCTTAGTCAGCAAAGATTTTAACTCATTCCACTATTTTATGACCAGAATCAATTTGCATGCCATTTGCTATGTCAAAGTTTTCTGTATTTACTTATTATTTTCGCATTTGACCATATACGCTGCGTTGCCTATGAGAACGTAATTTGATTTTCAGATATCAAGTTTGATTTGTGATTTTTGTGGCGATTCTAAATGGTTCGCCTTGACATTTCGTGCTGGATAAATTTAAATATAGATTAAAAAACGACGAAAGCGGCTGGCCAAGTGGTGTCGAGAGCATCATCATCTGCCGGGCCATTAGTAAAAAAAAGCTAATGCCACGCCCCCTGTCCGCCCACTGTTCGCCCACGCTGCCACTCAATCTATAAATATGCCAGACTTTGCATAGCCGTAAAGTCAACAAAAGGCATCCGTAGAATGGGATGGGATATGATGATGCAGCAGCTGGCCAGGATGCCAGGGATGATGGTTAAATGGGAGCTTTTGGGGGTATTTTATGGTAGTTCTGGGGGAGTTACTGTAGAGGTTGAATGGTGAGCAACGAGTGCAGCAGACCGGCTGCCTATAAATTACAGTCAAACGGAAATCATTTTGCATGCATGTCCTGCCTCCTGACTTGTGAAAAGAAACCATGTCCTGTGGAACTTCAACATTTTAGTAAATAGGCGGGAAAATACCCACTTGGTCTGCCATTGTCAACACTGCGTATACGTGATGGGTCCAGCATTAGCCGAGCCATAAACTAAAATTCCATAATGCGATTAGGCCCAGCAGCAAAATGCAAGTCCACCTACCCCAATCTGCGAGAAATCTGAAATTTTCTGCAGCACACGCACAAAAACGAAAAGCGAAGCAACACATTTTTCAGCCTGAAAGTGATTTCAAGGCAACTCATGTGAATGCGAGATGTGGGTGGTGGCTAACAAACAAGATAAAACTTTTGATTTATCGTTGACACGAACGCCAAGAACAGAAAGAACAAGCAGGTCCAGGAACCAGAGGACCAGAAGCATAACCGAAACCAAGTTTGCACCCAATCCAAGAGCCGCACCAGGACCTAGGTCCTGCTGGAATTTTGGCCAGCCGAACTGGAAACTAACTTGGCACAGAAATGCGAGCGTCGATAACAAAAAGCTGGGGCAGGTCATGCACATACAGAAAAAACACAAGAAATGATTTTGAATTTTAATCAATTTTGCATTATATTGTTGTCTTAAGAAACAATGCTTGGAAGAATTTTGTTCAATAACACAATAGTAGCAATAGGATTTCGAGCTATGCCAAAATACCCTTTTTTCTCTGAGTGTGCCTGCATTAAAGGCAATTACACAGCCATGAATGAGGAGGAGAGGGAATCCAGGGGAAGTGCGTAGGAGGCAGTGTCAAGTGTGTGTTACGACACGCGTCGACAAATTTGTGGGCTCCCAGCCGAAGTGCTGCAAACAAGAGTCAACTGAGGCAGATGAGGGGGGTTTTGGGGGAATTGGGGTCCAATGTACTAGAAAGACGAGAGGCACGGACAACAATGGGCACCTAAATGGTCAACTTGCTTCCCGGACGCTCGGATAACATCGCCAAAACAATAAACCCCAAACCAGATACAGTAGCAACAACTCTGAAAGCAAAGTTCCGCAAAATTTCTTTGTTTTGTCAGCCTTAATTTCCACAAATATTAGCTCACTCGCATTTTTTCGCTTGTTCGCATTTGAGGGGTTGAACTTGAAAACAATTAATAGAAAATATTTGTACGGTTCGGATGACATGGCGTGAAAAAGCGCTAAACAAAAATTCTACAAGTGACATTTTTATGTCAATGAAGGGGCACACAAACAAGCATATCGTGGAAAACACGATCTTAAAAGAGGTGATCGATTTAGCAGAATTTACATCATCGCTGGATTGGAACTATATGCGCACTCCAACAATAATCGTCTATTAAGTTCTGTTTTTATTTCGAGACTAATGAATTATATAACTATAATACAAATCATTATAACCAATAACCAATTTATAATTATTAGGTCAGTATTTTAATACACTACATGTTATAAACAACATAAAACAATATTTAAATGAAATAATCTTTGTTTATCACTTTTAGTGACATTGCTTTCAAGTCAACTTTAAGTTACCAATAATTAATTCGTCACATTTTCTTTTCTTCCACTTTTCTTCAAAATGTATAACTTCATTAGAACAAAAATAGATTGCCTTCGTGTGCCAAAAAAAGCCATTATATTTTCTTCGAGTGTACGAACTGATAGTGTCAGCTAGGCTGGGACACCCCGACATCTAGTGAATTACAATAAATTTGAGCGGCATGACATCACTTCAGTCTACTGCCTGAGTTCCAATTGCCGGCCGAGTACGTGTTTTAAATGCTGACGTAGCCGCTGGCGCCTGCGCCCAATGCAAATCTCCAAGTTTATTTGGTCGATGACGTTGTCTTCCAATTCGGCATGGACATACATGCACACATATAAAATCTGAGTGGTTGGAAAATATCGGAATTGCGGTTACATGCGGCAAGTCAAAGGCAAACTTGAAGCGATTGCCGTGGCCGATTATTTACTGGGGGACCCAAGAGCTCTCGGCTGAGTTATGTCATATTATTTTTGAGTAGGACCTCAAAAGGTGCGCACACCTTTTAGCAAGCAGGTAGAAATGATTGATAGGTCGGTCTTTGGATTTTAAGCTGCATCCAAGTTGATTTGTGATGAGTTCTGACGAATTGCTTTTGCTTAAAGTATGGAGTTTGAATTTATGGCTTCAAACTCTAGAAACGCGGGATTTAAGGGTTTCATTTAAATTGCTCACCCGACCCAGACAGAAATAAAATAAAGAATGTTCTCCATTTGCTTCATTAGGTTGAACATCGACCGGAAGGAATCCATTTAAAATTCAACTAAACTCAATTAAATCTTTTTTCGTCGACGAAACTCTAAATTAATTTCAACTTGGCCCGCAGCAGCACAAAAACACAGTCCAAACTTTAAATGCACTCGAATTCAACTGAAAAGTGCAGCCTCATGATGGTCTGGCACACTACGTATACTTGATATCGCGCATACGCCGTGTGGGACCACTAATGCTGCGTTGCCCTGCAGCGCCATCGTCCTGTCAAAGCAGCAAACACACAATACTAGACACAATGACTTGTCAGCAACTAAATGACTTTCACTTTTCCGGCTCGAGAGTGAAGCTTAGCCAGGAATTAGAGAAAGAGAAATGTGAAATTCAACTTTTAGCAAAAAAGAATTTATTTCTTCCGAAAATATAACAAACTAAACCTACAATATACTACATTTAGAGTTGCAATACTTATATTTAGAGCAGCTTTTTGTTACATATGCATCCATAATTTGTCTGCGTGTACGTTTAGCTCGGTGTTGAGATGTGTATCAGTGAACAGCTTTGAAATTCCAAGAGGACAAAGTTGAGAGCTAAATAAAGAAAGTAAACTTCAGTCAGAAGGCTTGACAGATGCGGAGATAGCACATCCAGCCACCACAACCACTACGTGGTGGCTCCTCACCGGAGATTCTGCACAGGTGAAGCATGAAAATGCAGGCAATTGCACACAGGTAGATATTTTCAAGGGCGAAAAAATCGTAGAAAATGGTAGAAGCTTTAGGAATGGCAGAAATGGCAGCTGTGAAAACGTTTCTCGGCTACTATTTGCTGACATCGAGGGAGACGGGACAGCAAGTGATTGAGTGGAATCTGGTAGAGATGCGTATAAATTATATTGGCCGTCGACGATTTTCGATTTTCCTCATTTATCCCATAGCCGAAGAGTTGAAATGCTGCAGTTCAATTTATTGCCACAATTTACGCCCGGTTTGCAACTGAATTTGAACTACTTAGTGTGGCGCACGTTGTGATTGCATTTAAATCAATGAAATGCGCATAAATTAATTAAGCTGGGGCGAATCACAATCGAAAAGAAAACCATTCGTTGTTTTTATAAATGTTTAACTTCCTATAGCTACAAATTAACCGCACAAAAACATTTACCTTTCATTAAGCCGCAAACTGGTATTTTAGCGAGCAATTCGCTATCGATTTTTAGTGTTTGTTTACTTGGTCGCCGAGCTAACAGAATCTATGCAAATGCGTTTGGCAACTTAATTATGCCAAGAACGGGTTGAATCCCCGGTAATTAATTACGACATCTGCTGGCCAGGAACTCCCCCAACGTTGTAGATATGACACGGCCAAGATTTATGCCACCAATTTGTCCACTTCTTACCCAACCGAATGCCGATTTCTAAGCTTTTAAAATTTATTTGGCAGCCGTTTGCATTGAACCCGACATGAAGAGGTTAAGTCCAAAAGATGTGTTTCCTTTTTTGCCATTGGCGGGGAGCCATTCAACTTTTGCTTTTTAACTCGAATTCGTGTTTGGGGAATTTGATTGATGGTTGGCGAGTTTTGCGAGTGGGTGATGATCTACTCAAGAGATCTCAATTATAGGCAATCATTTTGGTTCGCAGTTTTTAAATTTTCAGCGCTGTTTGTGATGCGATTCTAATTACGACTAAATTACATATCATATATCATCGCATAGGCATAAACACTTCGTGGAAGTCCATAATTTATGCTAATTCCCAGCGCCAAACACCGAAAATAGCACGTCATAAATGTAAATTCGGCTCTCAAGTAGAGGAATACCCCTTCAAAAGCAATCGCACGCCCCTTGCTCATTTATCAGCTTCTTTTTGAGATTGGAACCACACGTGTGTTCTTTTTTTTGTTTTCTGGGTACGATACTCGTTCTCATAGGCTATGGTACTCCCTTGGATATGTAAAGGCACCCAAAAGTGCTGATGAGCTTATTCCTAACCTCGAATGGCTGGGGACAAGGCTATGAAAAAGGTTCGGACTTGACAGATTCTGCCTTTAAAAAGCATAAATAACATTTTTATACTTTTTGGCTCTCTCAGCTGGCTTCTGATTGATTCCCATGTTTTGAAATAATTTTGTGTCTCCGCTTCCCCGAATTTTGGTTGATACAATCCGATTAATAAAGCATTTTCAGCTGCGCGGATGTCGTAATATCTAAACTCGAATTATTGCCGACGCGCCCAAGTTCAAGATCAAGGTCGGTCGATTTCCCCTTCATCATTTTCCGCGACATTTGAATGTCGTCTGGGCTCCCACAACCGACTGCATTCGAAGTGGGTCATAAATCAGTCAAATTCAGCCCACTCGCAAACATTTTCCCTGCGCCTACTTGTGTGTGGGTGCTGTCTCTCTTTTTATTAGCCACTTAAAGCGATGTCGAGTTGTAATAATGTTGACAGAATCGTGGATCGGCGGTGAATTGAAGGTCCCTATCTACCGGCAACTCTCTCGTCATCGCGTCAACAGGTCGTGCAAACAAACCAGAAGTGAAGTAAATAATTTGACTGCGGAGCCAGCAGGTACGGCTTCTGAGCATTAGCAAGATCGGTACACTGAACAAAAACTGCGGTAATCGGAAAGAAATTAAAAAAACTTCGTGTTCCTATACAACATTTTTTAATACCAACATAAATATGTATTACCCAAGTTGTATTAAAAGAGGTTTTAAGTTTCTGTTCATCATATGTCTAGGATCAGAATTTGAAGGCATGGGTATATTATTCGTATCCAGTTGGTTAATAAAATTCCAACGCTGGAATTACTTTTAATTATTACATGCATTTCGAATCTGGCATTATACTACCCATTACTCAAGACACACGCATCCGTTTTCAAGAACTCCCAATTAGTTTATTCGCATTTTATTTTAAAATATTTTTCCGTGTATCGGGCCCATAATGAATGTCAAGTCGTCACCAGTGAGGAATTCGTTGTCGGTTGCCGTTGGCCAAGAAAAGCCAAGAGGCACAAGCCACCAGTGGTTGGTGGCTGAGCCCAGCCAGCAACTCCGGCCTGTCTGGCGAAGCTGTCAATCCAGTTGGGCAGGCGTGCGCTTGCTACTTTAACTCTTTTTTTGCTTTCCCTCCTTTAATTTGTTTGCTTTCGTGGTCATGAATTATTTTACAAGAATTATATATGATTATCGGTGTGCATACGTGTGCACATGGTGCGATGGTCTTTGGGAATTGAAAGGGGCGGCGTTGAATTAGCCGCACGCTGAAATGGCTCAATTAAAATGACACAATCTGGCTTATAATTGCTAGGAGAGTGTAATTGAAACCGGTATTCCACCGCTAAAACTTTTAAAATGATAGATCATTTAATTTTGTGTAGTGGTATGTCAAAGGTGAAAGACATGGTACGGTCCAACTTTTAATTAAATTTCGGCTTATCATTAGATCTTATTTACTCTCACTTGGCAATGTCGGGCTTTTAGTAGCTGTTGTAAAAATATTTATTATACCCGTAACTAGATTCGTTGGAAGGTAAAAGCATTTTTTACGTTGAAATACAATAAGAAATACAAATAAACAAATATTTAAACTATTTTTTAATAATATAATAGACCTAGTCATAATATCGAAATTAAAACTTTATACAAGGACCTTTTTTTTTTTAAAAAGTCAAGTTCAATTTGTTTGAGTATCTTATCCCATATACCAAACATAAATTATTTAAGACCCTCACAAGACAGTTGTTCTAATTATAACCCTAACAGACCCTTTAAAACAGTTAGCGGATAAGCCCGCGGCATTTCAAGTCATTTACTTAGTGGTGGAAAAGTGGGTCACTGCAACCGGCACACACAACATTCACACACTCAGCGGTGGCACTTGGTGTGTCAACAAATTGAAAATAGAATGCAATAACAAGCCCCAGTGGCAGTGGCAGCTACAGTGACGGCTTTTGACCGGGTTGTCTTCCACTTGACGAGGTGGTTAAAGTTATGAAAGTGCTAATTGAAACGCCACAGAATGAGCGGCCGAATGAGCCACTCGATGAGTGGACGCTGCACTGACCAGCCCAAAGTCGACGATGACCAGTTTCGTGGGCAAAAGATGTTTATGAATGGGGACCAATAAATAAAATAAATCTGTTCGGATACATGTTCGTCGACTCAATTTGTTTTCGCTGGTGCGGAGGCGTTTGTGTGTCCATCCATCAACGGATACACTTGTTAGAGACTTCTCCGAAATATATTTGCATAAAACAAACATTTGCTGAAATAAAATTATGATATGCAGACGAGTTGAGAGATTAACGAATGTTCATCGTTTGTTTTCGTTTCAAACCCATTTTTCCAGCCCGTCATCCGGAAGAGCGATGTAAGAGTGGCCTGAGCGAACACTGTACAGAGCAAAATTCATCTTATCCCCGAAAGTAAGGAAAGAAACCCGGCATTAACAATCATCAAGAAGCAGGCAGCAGGATGTGTGGCAGCCATAAAATGTGGTGCTGTCAAGTATTTATCTTAGCTTTATGTGAGTTATTTGGCATCCAGCTATTTCGATGATTTATTAATTATGTGTATCATGTCCACAGTTGCTCACACAATTGCGGCGGACTTCCACGGAAGTGCAGCTCGCGCCGAAATAAGCTTCGAAGGTCCCTCGCCGTCTCACAGTCAGGATGCAGTTGCTCCAACTTCGAGGCCAAAGCGCCGCGTATACGCATTGTGTCCACCGAAATTTCATCGCGTTGGCACCGATTGCTACTCGCTGGTCGATCAGCGCAGCAGTTGGCTGGAGGCGCACTTTTTCTGCAAGGACAAAAACGCGAATCTCACAGAGCCGGGCAAACACGCCGACCGCAAGCTGAGACTTTTCCTGCAGAAACAGGATGCTCTATCAGGCGGTAAGTAAATCTTTGAAGCGCTACCAGATTTCCTTTCCTTAATAATTTTGTAATAAATCAATTCTACTTTTCCGCTTTAGAAAAAGACCCAATCTGGCTAGGAGCCACCTATGACCACCACAACAACCGATGGCAGTGGAGCATGAGTGGCCGCAATCTGTCCACCGACTCCTTCAGCCGCACTGATCCCGCGTAAGTGATCTCTTCGATGCTCTTTCCTTTCTTCCTTTATTTCCGTAGATTGACTTAACGCTTAAGCAACAATTCTAGCTATGTGCAACTTATCTCCAACAGCCAACCGCTGGATAATAACTGTGCCATCTACGATCCAAGCCTCAAGTACCGCTGGTCGGCGCGACCATGCTCGGATAAGTTGCGCTTCATATGCCAGCACAAAATGCCAAAGGTGAGCGCTCCCAATCGCTACAAGATCTATAACCGCTGGAACGCCACCTATCCAAATGAGCAAGCCAACGAGGTGGTACTGGAGATCCTTGAACCGCGTGAGAACGATCGCAGGTAAATGACAACTAAGGAGTGGCGTCTCCTGGCAACAACTGGTTTTCTGGCGAGTCGAGGTCCTCCTCCTTCTTTTCCTCTGAAGCCTTTTTATCGCTTTCTTCTTCTGCCAAGAATTCATCCCATTTGGATAGCCGTTCATGCGCCTCCACAGCTGATTCATCAATTCTGAAAGATTATGGAATTAGCAACTCTTTTTGTAGACTATCCAATTTCGAAACTCACTTGTATTTTGTCTTGCCATCCCAGGACTCGGCAGTTAGTTGTCGCTGTCCAAAATAACGGCCCTGCATCATTTGAATGACGACGTCGGCTTCCTCCGGTGAAGCCATGTTGATCTGGGCAACGCCCTCAGGATGGCGCTGAAATGGGAGGAAATTTAGAGGACATTTCGAGAAACTTTGTTTTCTTACATCATAGATAACCACTTTTCGGACCATCCCGCATTTGCTGCACTCCTCCCGCAGATTGTTTTGGTACTCCAATATGAGTTCCACTTCCTTCTCGAAGAGTTCCGGAGTAAATAGGTTTTTAATAATGACGGTTTTCTCATTCTTTGACCTTTCGCCACGCATTTTATCTGGACGCCAATCAAATAATCTAAACATTTGAATGAATGAAAATAATGAAAGTAGTTTTAGTGTACAATTGAACAAACTTTTAGTTTTTTCTTTGTTTTAATTACTTACTTTTCCTTCATCTTTTGCAATTTCTCTTTGTCCTTCTTTTTCCGTTTGGGCTTCAGAGCAGGATTGTATTCTCCACGCATTTGAAACTGAGCCCTCTGGACACGAATCTTGTGGCCTCGCAGATTGTACTCGTCTAGAATTTTTAGTGCCAGATTGACACTCTCCACCTGAAATAGAAAAATAACTAACTAGTAAATGTGTTCTTCTAGGTACCACCGCCGTGTGAAGGCCGAGGACAGTGACGAAGAGATGATTATTCCCGACAGACGACGCAATAACAATCGTCGCAACAACCACAGGAGTCGTCAGATCAAGAATCAGAATCAGCATCCAAACGATGTGAACTACCAGCCCTTACAGCATCGTCAAAGAAATCGTCCTCGTACTTCTACTGTTGCACCAACCACTACGCAATCGGTTAACCAATCAAATGATGTCCAGGCTCCCTCGCCCACCCCTCTGCAGATGACCCAGTATGATCGCAAATTGCAACGCCAACGGGAAAGGGAACGTCGCCGACAGCTACGTCGCGAAGAACGCCAGAAATTGGCTCGGGAGCAAAAGCGCGAGAGGCAACGCCGTCTAAAGGAGGAACGCCAGCGATTGCAGCGGGAAGAACTGCAGCGGCGGCAGCGAGTGCAGCTAGATGAGCCCAAACCCCAAGTGATAGATGAACTGCGTCAGCGCTCTGATGAGGATTTGGATAAGAAGCAAAGGGATGAACAGGAAAAGAAACTAAGGGAAGATCTGCAGAAGCAACGCGATGAACAGGAAAAAAAGAACAGGGCGGAGCAGGAAAGACTTAAACAGGAGGAGGACGAACAGCAAGCCAGGAAGCAACAGCAACAGGAAAACCAGGAGCAGCAACTACGCGAGCAGCGCGAGGCCGAGCAGCAAAAGCGTGAACTCGAGCTACTGAAGCAACGGCAGGTGGAAGCAGACCGCCAGCACGCAGCCGATGAGGAAGCAGGGAAGCTAAGGCTAGAGCGCATTCAAAAGCAACGCGAACTGGAGGCACAACAGCGACAAGAACGCGAAGAGCAGCGCCGCAAACAACGCGAGGAACAAGAGGAGCAGGATCGCCAAAATCATGCCAAGCGTCTGGCTGAGGAGAAGCGACTGCAGGATCTGTATGCCGAGCGCATAAGGCAGACAAATAGCGAGCGGGAGAGGCAATTGGCCGAGGCCCACGAAGCCAAGCGACGTGAGGAGCTGAGGCTGCAAGAGCAGCTTAAGAAACAGGAGGATGAGAGGCAGGAGCAGATTCGACGAGAGCAAGAGGAGGAGGAAAAGCGCCTGGAACTGGAGAGGCTTGAGGAGGCACGCCGCTTCGAGGAGAAGGAACTGAAGCGCCTGCACGAGGAAAACCAGCGGCGCGAGGAGCAGAAGCTCCAGCGCGAGCGGGAAATAGCACTCCGTGAGGCCGCGGAGAAAAAACTAGCTGAGGAGGAAGAAATGCTGCGCAAGGAAGTGGCTGAAGAGGAACGCACAGTGAAGAAGCGCCTGGAAGATGATATTCGTCGGGCGGAAGAAGAGCGTAAAGCCAAGGAGACGGAGGAACGGGCTGCCGAAGAGGCTAAGCTTGCCGAGCAGAAGCGACGCGTGGAAGCGGCCAAAAAGAAGGCCGACGAGGAGGTGAAGGCCAAGTTGGAGGAGAAGAGGCGTGAGTATGCTAGTCGAATCTCGGCGCTGAGTCCTGAGGACCAGAAGAAGTTCATCGAGATGCGCAAACGGCGCAAGCAGCTGAAGGAGAAGAAGGAACGTGACCAGCGGGCAAAGGAACTGAAGAGGATACAGCAAGCCATGCGATTGGACGATAACGAGTAGAAGTCCATAGATGTCCAGGCGGCAGTAATATCACCCCGCACTAACCAATACTAACAGAGACATATCGATCACAATTGGTTCCACATACGCACCGTTGCCCAGTCGATCCCTTTTCGGTTGTTTTCTTTGTGCTTTAATTAAAACAAAACACAAAACGAACACGCAAAAGTATTATTTACCAGAAGAGAAAGGAGAATGGAGGAACATCGCTGCGAAGCGGATTTTGTCGGTTATGGGGAATCAAATCAAATTTCAATTTCAATTGCATTTCGATCGAGCAGGAAACCCAACCTCCATGCGCTTCGCTAGCTGTTTTAGTACTGTACAGTAAAGATATACTATATATAGGTCTAGGATATGGACGCGCAACATACTCACACAGCCCACAGGACACAACGTAAACACACGGCAAGCAGTCACGCATGCTTCCTTAATAACCGAACTAGAAGTTAGCAATCAATTTTAGAGCCAATAAACGCCACACACACGCAAAATCAATTTTTAAACTCAAGCACAGAACCACGGAAATATATTTATAGTGAGTAAAACGTAAGTTTGAATGGAAAACTCCTTTGGGTCAAAGCCCAGCAGTGTCCAAGTCCAATGCCTCCCCACACTCGTTTTGCCTATAGTGTCCTCGAATCGGGCACAGCGAAGCAATAATTTACTACTAATAATCTTTTGATATAATCATCGGATGGTCACTGGCCATTTCCTAACTTCTAGATTACAAAACTATATTTTACAAAGATGTATGTAATAACTAAAGTATGTTTAAATGTAAATTTTTATGTATTTTTTAATACCTCAAACGCGAAAAGCAAAACAAAAAAAAGTAAAAAAACCTCGAGCGCAACTTTCAGTCCTTTTTGTTTCGTTTAAAGTTGAAATTGAAAGCTGGCAAGGACGGAAATGAAAACGAAAGGAAAAGCAATTTTACAGCCAAGTAAATGCATTTTAATAGTAAACTAACCAATTTTAATTATTACTTTACACACGGAGAAACATAAAAGCGAATAAAACTAAATAGTCAGTGAAACGTTAGCAAAGAAATTATGAAAGAGGAAACCAGTACAGAAAAGTAATACGAAAACAAATGATAAATTTACCATATAATATTTATGCAAGATAAATTATAGATAAGAAGCAACAAAATAAAATAATAAATAAAGTTGGAAAAAAAACCAAAACAAAGAGATTGAATTTGCAGTTTTAATTGAACACTTACCTTGATGTAATCACACAGTCCATCGCCCTTGATTTGTCCATCCTTTTCGGCATACAGTTTAAGCTTAAACTTCTGGGTCTGTGGATCTCTCATGACCATGCCACACTTGCCCATCAGATCGGCAAACTCGTCCATAGTAATGTCCAGGGGCAAATTGGAGACATACACCTTGGTATTCTGTGAGGGATCCATTTCGAACCATTCTAAAATAAGATAATAGATAAGATTAGACATCGTAAGAAATTAAACCTAATGTCGAATACAACGTACTTGGGGGCTCCTGGACTTTTCGCTTGCCAGTGGGCACCGCATTGCTGGTGGCTGGATTCTTGTTGGACATTGCAGCTTCCGCCTCTGCCGTCATACGCTTCAGTTCCTCCTCCTTTCTCTTGGCCTCAGCCGCCTCCTTTTCAGCCTTCTCTTTCTCCCCCGCTGAAGTGTTGTCAATGAATCCATAGTTCATTTGGTAGCGGGCCATGAAATCATCATCGATCTTAGGGAACCACGCACTCTTGGTTGCATCCCAAAAGAACTCGACTCCATCCTTGTCGGTGTAGGTACGCTCACCATGTTCATCCACGCCGTAAACCCCTTCCTGGCCAGGGTTTGGTTGCTTGGGTACCCACTTTTTTTGCTCGTCATCCCACTTGTAGTGCTCCGTTTCAGTTTCCTGTTTTTTGGGTAACCACTGTTGGGTTTTGGGACACCACTTGTAGTGCTCGTTTTCGTAGGGATCTCCAGCCCCACCTGCTTCATCAACACTTAAGGTTTGCCAATTGTTTTGTGTGGAGCACCACTTGTATTTCTGTTTCGTGCTAGGATCCGTGTATATAGCCCCGCCGTCCGCTCCGTAGGTCATGTGCTCCTCGTAGGCTGCAAAATCCTGAGATGGAGTTTCGCCCGTTTTATCCGCGTTGTTATCCAATTGGGTTTTCTTTTCCGCCGATTTGTCATCAACTTCTGAAACAGAAATGCGGTTGGGAACTGGTGCTGTTGCTTCCTGCCCTTCCACGTTCTCCCTATTTTCCTGGGCTTCATCAGGTTTCTCCAGCTGCTCCGATTTACCATTACCTTCGTCGCTCATTTTGCGACCTGTAATTAAAGCAAGTCGAGAAGTAGACTACATTTAGTTTCTTCCTTTCCTTTATTGCTGCGTGGGCGGGACAGTCGCCTAATTCCCGGCTCATTTCATATTTTTTTTCCCAAGGCAAGAAATAATCCCCACGTGAAAAAACAAAACTAAATGGCAGGAACGTGCCCATATTGCTTGACATTGAAGAACAATACGGGTGAGGAATGAGAGAACATTCCAAGAAGCCACCGGGAAAATAACAAGTTTCTTTTTTTGCACCTCTCAGCAAGCGAGGTAAACAATTTACACAATGATTGCCATTTTCCCCCATGTATTCCAGTTCCAGTGTGTGTGTGGGTCAACCTTTGGGTCGGGTAATAAAATGAAATGAAAAGCGCACGCCACTTTCTGGTCGGCATAAGAAAAGACCAACACAAATCCCAAAAAGAACACAAACACTAAAGGGAAAAAAAAGGACTTGGCTGCCACCAGCCTGCTGAAGGTCAACTAATTTCGTGTTATATTTGGGGCAGGGAACCCTTCTTCTTTTTCGCTTTTCGAATCGATTCCTCTGAACTGGGCAGGTTCAATCAACCTTTGGCCCGGGAAGTACAATTCAGAAGCCAAATAGATTTGTCAACCTATTGACACATCGCTTGAGAGTTTCGGCAGCTGACTTGCAGGTTCTTGACCGATTCGCTTTACGTCATCGCCAACATCTTAACCCAATCGAAAAGGGTTCAATGGACTCGGACTAATTGTCACAACTTAAGGCCACTAAAAATAGGCTCAAACCACAGAGGTTCCGAGTTCAACGCTCAACGAGTGGGCAGCATTTGCATGTACTCGCACAAGATTCACCTTTCCTGCACAGTCAGCGGATGAAGGCGGAGTCACCAGGGGATTTTGGACAGGGTGGGGAACTGCCTGGCAAACTGGCACATCCAACAGACCATACCCGCTCCTCACCCACAAGGAAAAGCGGAATAGGGCGAAGAGAACGGCACGGGCGATTGCAGTTTGCAGGCCAAACAACTTTGTTAGGGGATTCATAAATTACATAGACATTTGAGTACACACTCTAAGGCCCACGGCTTCCACATGAAGAAGGCAAAGTGTCGGCATACAAACTAAAAGTTTAGAATCCAAACGGGGACTACACGTTGCAATGCAAAATAAAATACTGAACTTAATAGAAAACAAGAGAGAACGCTGTAGTCGAGTTCCACGACTATTTGATACCCGTTTCTTAGCTGGTGGAAGTGCGAAGGAGAAATTTTAAAACTGTCGTTTTTTTCAGTTGTTCAGTTATTCAGTTATTTTCACTTATAGAGAGGACTCTCTGATTAAGTTCCTAGACTATCAGATACTTTTGTTTGGCATATCGATAGAAATCGGTAAAATATATGATAAATTAAAAACAAAATTTTAATTTTTAAATTTGTTTAGCTTTGTGAACGACTTATTCTTTTTGCACTTCCACTGGCTGAATAACGGGTATCCAATAGTCGAGGAACTGCATTATAGAGTTCTTTTTTGCTTAAATAAGAAGCCTTTATTATATAAATGCGTTATGTTGCAGTGCTTCTGCGATTTCTAATTTGACATAATTAGGAGTTTGTGAGTTTTACAAACATAGATATATAGATTCGGATAAATCATTCTGAAATAAAGGTGCATAGTCAGACAATTATTCAACCTTTGCTGCACACCTTTGCCTTTTCCCAGTCGACGCACTTATTGCATAACTGAGTACGGAAATCAAATGAAACCTTCTTGGGATGCCAGCAGAAATCAATTAATTGACGCAAATTTTCTGCGAAAACGTGCAAATGTGGGACAAACTAGCCAGTTGGCTTAGTTTTATGACGGCGCCTTGGAGGTCATAAAATAGTTACCCAAGTTTGGCTATTCCAAAGCCCAAACGCGAATTAATTAACTTTTCAGAAATGTCGCGAATTTGCTGGACACTCGTCCTGTCCAAATGTCAACAGGTCAGGGGAAAGGAATTGGGCTTCTGATGAAGACGAAACCGGGACTTATGCGGCGCAGTGAAAGGGAAAGGAAGAAACCCAATCACATACAAAAATAATGGTATTTTTACCGTGGCTCGTATTCCGAGAGATTTGCAAACATTACTCACAAATGCCATAAATACCACGAAGGGGAGCGGGTGAACCGAAACTCGAGACCGAAAAAACCGAATTCCCATACTCGCTCTTTGGCGCACGGAATAACTTAACTCGGGAAAAACGGACAGAGTAGGGTGACTCACTCCTCAGCTGAGCAAAACACACTCGCTCACATTTCCATAGCATACCTATAGGGGCCAAGCAAAGCCAGCCAAAATGGCCTAATATTGATGGCCCGTTCGTGGGTGGGGTGGTGAGAGTGAAATGGTGGCTTATAGCTAGCCACCTACCCGGTTAGCCTGCTAGAGTGCTAGCCCTCGTGCTAGTCCTCGCTGACCAGTACGCGCTGAGACGTCCGACTGACCGCAAGTGCCGGCCAGTATAACCACGGAATAAACCGGGGGAAAGCCTCGGGAATTGGGAGCACGCAACTCCAAATGGCATTGTTGTGTACAGATATGTGCACCTAGCGGCCGCCTCCCCATAAGCATTTCAAATGCAGCCGGCGAAAAATATGCAAGAGACTCACTAATACTAAAATCAATAAGAGTTTAGCATATAAAGTTAAAAACGCAAATACAGAGACGCATAAAATCCCAAAATGGATATACCAGTCAGCGGGGCCATTTTCACCCTGGGCAAATCCCATCTGGCGGAGAATACCCAAAGTTACTTCTACATCAAAAACGATCCTGTGAAGCGCCTGATTTCCGGTCCAAACCAGAGCGCTGTCATTTGTGGTAACTACGTGACCCCAAAGCCCTTAGAATATCCACCAATCTATTGACTCCAGTCAAGTGGTCAAGTGAAAATCTATTGCCGGTCGGTTGTCTCTGCCCCTTGCATCGCATGTTGAGTGCAATTTTCTTTAAATAATAATAAGCTCCGTCGTTCAGCTTACTTTCACTTTCTTGTTGGCCCCAGTCTTGTGTCCGTGCTTTCCGACAAAGTTATCCGAGTTTTTCGTGTGGCTGGGTCTATTGAATTACTAAATTATAGTCGGCTTTTGCAACCCGACAAATTTGTAACCAGAATTAGGTGTATTGCAGGGGTGTTTTAAATATTTCATTCTGCCAATCCGCACCGAAATTAGGGATATCCGTCTATTCCCTGAGAATCTTACACGTAGAGAAAATATTAACTTTGGAAAATTATTTAGTAATCTAGGCATACGATGGTATATAACCGTACTACTTGTTTATTTTTTTGTTGTTTAAATTTTTGAAACGATTAAATGTTTTCTGATGATGTATCAAAAGAACAGTTTAAAATCAATTACTTTCAATGTACTATATTTATCCCACACTAAGCCCGTATTACATAAGCTAAAAATCCACTTTAGAACGAGTAAAGCTGACCAAGCACTTCAAATCACGGCAACTTCGACAACTAATGGGGTCAGACGCGGCGTAAAAATACCAGAAATATGGAGAAAACTCACGAAGTAAACCCCCAAAAACAAAAAGAGAAACAGAAACTGAAACTAAACCGAAGCTAACGTAATTGAGGCGTTAACTTATGCGGGGGAGCAGTTAAATAGTTGAAACGTTGTGGGATTCAGGGTTCGGCTAATTCATGGGATTGGCCCACACCCGCGCACACTTTATCAATCAATAAAAGTCAAGAAAAGGGAACAACCCCCCGCCAAACATAATAAAACCACCAAAAACAAAAGCTGCCAGCAGCAGGTGAAAGCCAAAGCAAATGTCAAACCGTTCTTATCAATTACAGAATCTGGACGGCTATTTGTTTGGGGCGAGAACCACTACGGACAGCTTGGAATTGGTGGCCATGGCGGAGCCTCCGGCAAAAAGGGCGGCGGCACCCACAACAGCAACGGGGACATAGTCACCAAACCCACCTGCGTGAAGGCCTTGAAAACCCTCGGATTAAGGATCTGCGATGTCGCCTTCGGCAACCAATGGGCCGTGATGCTCACACGTGAGTGAATCAACAAATATGGTGGAAGTTCGTCAACTCGAAGCATGTGTCGTCTAAGAAATTGGTCTAACCTAAAGTTTGGGTTTTGGGGAAAAAGTTTTGGTTAACGGTAGCAATTTGGCCACTGTTATGCTGCTCAGTTGTGTATTTATGATTCAATGAGTAGGATATTTTTATATAAAGAGCTATAGTAAAAACAAAAATTTCGATGCCTAATGAAATTGATCAATATAAAAGTTTGATCGCCTACGTTTAAATGGAATATTTAGAAGCAATTTAGAATATTGAAAGGTTATACCTCAAAAATGGAGAAAAATACTATGTTGAAAACCAGGTGGCTACGACAACGCACTTCCACAATATTTTTAATCATTTTGATTAAATCTATTTATAATCCACATATAAATAATTTCACAGACTCCAACGAAATCTTTTTCACGGGTCGCAATATCTTTCCCGAGGATACCCATGTGGCCCAGCACTTTACAAGCGCTCAAGTTGATCAGCAGCCATGCGCCATTATCCGCAAGCCTTTTCGTTTGGAAGAGTTCGATGATTACCTCTCCAAGAACGAGGAGACGGACAACTTTATGACAGTCCAAGCTGGCAAGGAGCACTTTGCTGTGCTGACTAGTAAGTAGTCACGTGAAAAGCTAATCAAAGTGAGTTTATCTCTCTTATCTTTCTTTAAAAGCCACTGGTCGTTTGATTGGTTGTGGCTCCAATGCCCAACTGCAGTTGGGTGAACTGGAGGCAGACTACGATGGTCATCCGGTTGAGATTCGGCTAGATGCACCGGTGCAGCAGTTTGCCTGCGGACCGGAGTCTACGCTGGTTTTGACCGCCACTGGGAACCTCTTTCTCACCGGCCACCTGAACGAGTTCGTCTTTCCGCGCTTCACCGAGCTGCAGAAAAATCTGCCGCCCACCGAGGCAATCACCTTCATGCACATTTCCAAGACCAGCGAAGTGTACATAGTGACCAATGCGGGCAGCATCTATCGCAGCTTCGAGTCGCTGCGGAACAAAAGTCTGGTCTTCCAACGTTTTTATGACTACGACTGCGAGGAAAATGGACCCATCGGGAAGCTCCTTAAGGGATTCTCCTTCTATGCGGTTCTCAGTAAGGCCAACAAGTTCTTCACTACGTTCTCGGAGAGCGGCCATCATTTGAAGACCTTCCGTGAAATTTCCAAATTTAAGAACCTGCGACTATTGGACATCGCAGTGGGGGATCAACACGTTCTGGTGCAGGGCATTCCGCGCTCCTCGATGTCGTCTGCATCTGTAAATGGATCGGCTGAACCACATCGCTACGTAAGCCGTAGTCTTGCGTTGCAACAGGCGGATGCAAATGGAAACAAAGAAGAGGTCAGGACTCACAGCGGAAGAAGCCTGACCAAACAACAGGGCTTGGAGGAAACCGAGGATCAATCAATGGCGACTACTGTGGCAGGCTTGGCAGCAGGAGCCGGTACAGCGGCGGCCATGGAGGCAGTGAAGCATTTAATTAATGGGGAGAAACCAGATTTAACGCGTTACCAGGACATGAATGCAAATATCGAGAGTGGGGAGCTGATGCTTAAAGAAAACCAGGAGCCAATAGGTAATGATGAAATGGATCCAAATTTAAATATTTCTGAAGAAAAAGAAGCTAATCAAATTGAGGAGCGGACTAGATCTGGAAATAAAAATGACACCGGCGCAGATCAAGAAAAATCAGATAGTCCGAACACAGCTGGAATGGAGCCAACGGCACCTGTTGAGTCTCCCGTAATACCATCGGATAAAGAAGAATCATCAATAAAACCAATCGATTCCCCTGTGAAAACAAAAAGCTCACCAGCAAAACCCAATGAATCTTCTATGAAATCAAACTCAAGTCAACACAACTCTCCTGTCAAGCCCATGGAACCGATGCAAAAGCTACCCACTCCTCCTATACATACACCCACCCCTCCCAATTCCCCCACAGAATCTTTAAGATCGAATAGATCTGCGCACGATATGCAATTAGTTGATCCCAAGACGAAAATGCCAGGCAGCCAGGAAACGCTTTTGCGCCCACGCACTCCATATCCCGAGAGAAGTAATTCAAGCACACCTCAGACGATAAAAAAGACGCCTATACGAAACATTTCATACGAATCTGCCATGGACCATGACCATCTGGAGAGGACTTCTCCCGAATTGGTCTCTAGTCTGGAGACAGTGGAGGAAGTACCTACGGCCAAAATTCACGTGAACACACCAACACCACCCTCGGAAGACGACGAACACCTGGCCGTGGAAATAACCACAACAAAGGACTCAACGGACAGCAGCAAAGTGATCAACGAAATACGCTTCATAAACGATGGAGTGGATGTGACGTCCAAGGTAGAGGAACAAATGCCAGACACACCCCTGGAGAGCTCCGTGGAGGATCTGGAATCTGATGGAGAGCAAATAATGCAGCATGTGGAGGAACAAGTTGACAAAATTTTGACAAACTCTGAAGAGTCAGCGTCTAAAGCCGGCGAAGAAGCTTTGGATGTCATGGACTCCACGCGTAACTCCATTCAAACAGCGGTGAGAAATGCAGCAAATGAAGCTCGTGATGCAATGGAGGCTGTAGGCGAACGAATGGCTACTGGAGCTCGAGGAGCCGTGGATACCGTTGGCGGAGCAGTAGGAGCGGCGGGTAAAGGTGCCCAGCGGATAGCTAGCGATGCAATGCACGCAGTGGAGCAAGCAGGAAGTAGTGCAATGCATGCAGTGGAGCAGGCGGGCAGTAATGCAGTCAAAGCAGCCTCGGAAACAAAGGATTCTATGGGCAGGGCCATGGATTCGATGACCAGCAAGATCTCTACCGAAGTACAGGGCGCCAAGGAAAACATCTCTTCATTGTTTCAGATAAAAGCGGCCAGGGAAGCTGATCCACAGACCACGCCATGCTCCACACCTCGCGGCGAAGATGACTTGTCATTCAAAGAGGGGGCACCAAAGACGACTACAACGTTGGGTTCCAACGAGGAGGATGAACGAACAACGGCCTCTGTAAACTCAAACCATGGCAATGGGAATGGCAACATTTTCGAGCCCAGCAACCCCTTTGAGGATCCGCTGGATGCGGTGGTAGAGCGCAGTAAGAAGGCTATGCAGGAGGACATAAGGGCCATGCAACTGAGGGCGAATTCCCATGTCCAAGCTGTTGCCCAGCAGAAAGAGGAAGACGCTAAGGGATTTGTGCAGCAGGTGATGGACAGGCTCTCGTGCCGTAACGAAAAGGCAGTCAGGATAGAAGGTACCTATTAATGGATGTGAAATACAACAAATCTTTATGTACATACTTACCAAAATCCTGCTTATCCTCCAAACAGATGAACTGCGCCCGCCGGCTGGAAGTCACAACAAAAACACAAACAAAGTCAACAGCGAGCTGAGCTTAACCAATGGACAGGCGCATGGCGATCAGTCGCAGGCGTCGAGGGTCTGCACGATTTTATAAAACTTGCACCAGCACTTTTCTGAGCAATTGCATTTGGTCTTGAAGTACAATTTAATAAAAAAAAAATGCAAACGAAATTTCTATAAAAAGTTCTGCAAGGCGCAGTGTGACCGTGCTGTGGGAAAGGAAAAACCCGCCCAATAACTATAGAAAACTTGGCACGTTCCTTTAGTGGAACTAGCTCATCAGCACAGATATGGCAAATTCGATAGTCACGTTAGCAAGTGACTTGAGATTTTTTAATACAATTCTGGGAATAAATTATTAAAAATATGCTGGCGCCATATTGATATGCGTGTATCTACAAATTGTATCTCTAATGCCAACTTTCTCATTGAGTCAGGACCGTCATCAAATTTCATCACACTCGTGATCAGTAACAGGTCCCCCAGAGCTATCGTCCATCGCCAATTGGCACTAGTTCATTCGCGTCTATTTTGTACGCGAAACAGTAAAAAAAAGAAAAAAAATATTTTTACTATTTTTCTAACGTTTATACGCTTTTTATAAATGAAGACCCAGCCACAGATAATGCTGTGAGGACTCGATTCCGATAGGCGAAAGCAAAGCGCGAACACCCTGCGAAAGGCCCATATCTCCCAAAAAACCGATTCGAGTGCGGAAAATGATGTAAAACGGGGGGAAATCTAAACCTGAAAGGCCCCACACAGCACAGCCACAAAATGGAAAGGTAGGTCAATGTGTGGGCGACCGAGGAGAGTTTAAATGTGTCTCTCAGAATACCCAATTCGAATGTGGAATCATTTGGTAAAAGTCGAGTTTATAGGCGAGTGAAAAACAATGGACATTTTCGAGCGGAGAGCTCCAAAATTAAAAGTCTCCTAACCTCAAAAGAGCTTTTACACAGTACGTGTACGTGTGTGCTAGTGTATGTGCATGTGTGTGCGACTGAAAGTGGTTGTGACTTTTAGGCGAGGAAGGGAACGAGAGGGGCGATCTGAAGGCAACGTGTTAGTGGAAAAACTGCTTTTGAAAAAAAGGAAAAATATCCCCCAAAAAGCCCGCCCAAAAAAGGTCAGTCCGGAATCCTGGCGATCTCTCCTCCGTATCGTATTTTATCCTATTGGTAAAGTTATCAGTAACTTCTTTAGTTGCGAGTAAAACACATGTAATTTGGCGAGAAAGTAACACGCTGTCAATTCAACAAAAAAAAGAGAGATATCTGAGTGCTCCATGTGTGTGCGAGTTGTGTTGGCCTTTCTGTGCGTGTGTGTGTGGTGGGCGGAGAGCGGGGGGCGCGCCAGGTAACTTGTCCGGCGGACGTAAAAACCGTTCAAATATATAAAAAGTTACATGCAACGCGCGCGTATTTATTTTGTTTCAAAATGCATAATAATTAATGCTCTTCATCGCCTCTTAGTCGATGTTTTGATACCCTGAGGTTTATAAAATCTAAGAAGGATTTTGCTTATGATCATCCGATTTGGATCTAAAATTTGTATGTAAACATCTAACAAATTTTAAAAAGTCTGAAAACATTCAACTTATTAATCAAAATTATTGCTATGACAGATTAATGCTTTAATCGTCATACATAAATGATTTAACATAATAAATAATGATGATGATAAAGACGTAATAAGCCCTTTAGGACACAAAATGGATTTCAATCCGTTTCACTAAAAAGGCATAAATAGAACCGTTGGAATGTATGAAAAGAGGGCTGCAAGGGGAGGAGGTGGAGCTGGGAGCCCAGCTATCAAAGTGTGTCAGCTATTGAATAATTTAGATTTATAATTTCGCATTTAGGTATTTCGTATGTTTTGGGAATTCCTCACATATTTTTGCATACCAAAAAGCCAAGCCGCCGACTCAACTAATCCCAATCTCCATTCTCCAAACCCAGGCACTAGCAGCAACAAGATCAGAGAAGCGCCCAAGATGAGCATGTCGTGGCATTTTTGAAGCATCGATCTTAGTTTGTTAGCCAGCTTTCTGTTCAAGTCACCAAGGTACCACAGTCTCCCTGTACTATTCCATCAGATTCAACTCAGCTCCGAATCCCGAGTCCAGGCTAACCAATCCCAGCAAGAGCAGTCCATGATGCATATCAAAAGCCTGCCCCATGCCCATGCCGCTGCTACGGCGATGAGCAGTAACTGCGACATCGTCATAGTGGCCGCCCAGCCCCAAACCACCATAGCAAACAGTAATAACAATGAGACGGTCACCCAGGCCACGCATCCAGCTCACATGGCGGCGGTCCAACAGCAGCAACAACAACAACAACAGCAGCAGCAGCAGCAGCAACAGCAACATCATCAGCAGCAGCAACAGCAGTCGAGCGGACCACCCTCTGTGCCACCGCCACCCACGGAAATCCCCTTGCCCTTCCAGATGCACTTAAGCGGGATCTCGGCGGAGGCGCATAGTGCCGCCCAAGCAGCGGCCATGGCAGCTGCCCAGGCTGCAGCAGCTCAAGCTGCTGCGGCGGAGCAACAACAACCGCCGCCACCGCCTCCACATCTGACTCACCTGACCACGCATAGTCCAACAACGATTCATAGTGAGCATTATCTAGCCAATGGACATAGCGAGCATCCCGGTGAGGGCAACGCTACCGGAGGCGGAGGGGGAGCTGTCCGCGAGCCGGAGAAACCCTTCCACTGCACCGTCTGTGATCGTCGCTTCCGGCAGCTAAGCACACTGACCAACCACGTAAAGATCCATACTGGCGAGAAGCCCTACAAATGCAACGTTTGTGATAAGACCTTCCGTCAATCGTCGACGCTGACGAACCATCTGAAGATCCATACGGGCGAGAAGCCTTATAACTGCAACTATTGTCCGAAGCATTTTCGACAGCTGAGCACTCTGGCCAACCATGTGAAGATCCACACGGGTGAGTGATGAAGTGAGTTATTCTACGATATGGACCAAAACTAAATGTTGTCTTATTTTTCAGGTGAAAAGCCTTTTGAGTGCGTCATCTGCAAGAAGCAGTTCCGACAGTCCAGCACGCTCAACAACCACATAAAGATCCATGTCATGGACAAAGTCTACGTTCCTGTTAAGATCAAAACAGAGGAGGAGGAGGGGTGACTAGGACGAATGCCGTTGGCGGCACACCACCATCAGCACCAGCAGCAGCAACACCAGCACCACCATCAACAGCAGCAGCATCAGCACCACCCTCCGTCCCAGCAGCAGCAGCATATCGACCAGCGAGGAGTCACCATCACCACGTTGCCCTCCGCCACAACAGTGGCCCAGCATCACCAGCATATTCAGGATGGCTCGCCGCACCATCATTTTAATGTGGCCGCTATAGGTGATTTATCCAGCGCTATGCAATTGGGCGCTGTGACGGCGGACGGGAGCTTTGTGACCATGGGCGGCGTTGTGGTGGGCCGCATCCAGCACACACGCGAGGAACTGCAGCAGCTTGGGGTGATCAAGGTGGAATCACCATCGAATGGTGGTACAGCCACTACGTCAGCGGCGGCGGAAACGCAACGCGAGGGATGAGTCGATGAGCTGCTCCTCGAGTATATGCTCAAGGAGGAGAATGTAGATGACGAGAATGAACAGGAGCTGGAGTCGGAAGTGGAAGCGGAAGCGGATGTAGTGGAAATTCAGGAGCATAAAGAGGAGCAGCGATCGAGCCAGAAGTGAGCCATGTTTGGTGTGTACGCTTACGTTGTTGTTAGTTGTTTAATTGTAGCGAACATTGTTGTTGTTGTTAAGGTTTAAATGTGTGACTAAGAACTTACCAAGATGAATGTATAGCAAACGCTTCAAAAGTAGCTAAACGAAAGGCGCCAACACCAGCACCCAGAGCTCCCAAACCGTTAACAAAAAAAAAAGAAATACTAAAATAATAGTAAAGCTAAACAAAAAACAGATGAAAGACCTTAGCACAGAGTTGTCTCTATAGCAGCGCACCCCATCTCACATTTACCACCCTCTCAGCCCCGGAAATAGATTAAACCACTCTCTACTCAATTAAATAATTCTAACCCTAACTAGAGTGAAAATAATTTGCTAATAGTAAAAGTAAACTAAACCCGTAAAAAGCAAAAAGTCATTGCGTGTAAGAAAAACTTAACTAAAATGCTTCCCGAAGTGCGAACCTGTTTCAGATTTTAAATTTGTCGATCCGACTCACTTTTAAATTGTTTAATTTAGCATTTAAAGTTAAAAAAAATTGTTGCACAACTCAAAGTTGGCAACGTTTTTTCGCCATCTTGCAAGGGCGTGTTTTGGTCTGGGCTAACACAAATACAATTTGTTTATAAAATTAATAGCTTAATTATTTAACTCCGTAAACTTATCAGCAAAACTTAAACAAAAATATCCTGAACAGAATACGGCAAACAAAAAAATTCTAATAGTGTTAAGTGGTCGAAACTATCTAATTAGCTCTTAGTCCCTAGAGAGCCATAGTTTTAAAATCAGCGTTTTGTTAATTTTAATTGATTAGTCTTAGTAGTTTTAATTTCAGCATTGGCATAATTTGGAAACACAAAAGCTGTCACGATGGCCTTCGCTTAAATATTAGTTAATGAAGTAAACACAAAGTAACGCTAATTAATTCATAACTAATTACGATTGTGAAATAGGAAAGCAACAAGTTCTGTACAAAGCCCAACTCCAATTTGTATGTATAAAGCGAAAGCAGCGGCGTTAAGGAGAGAGTTTAACTAAATTGTAAACGAAAACCTTTTTAAAAGAGAAAATAATATTTTCTAAAAATACAACATGTGACTTTTTATGTTACCCCTTTATTTTATGTAACCCTTGGTTTCCTCCCAGCTTGATTGTCCTTTCCTTTTGTTTTCAAACCCCGGTCACCTTTAATACCTTTAAAAACTGCAGCAAGGGTCAAACAGAAAAGGCTCCTGTATCAAGTTCCTATAGATTTCAAAGCGCAACAAAACTGGAAGTCCCCAAATGTATACGAATCAATTGCAAGCCGGGAAGTGGAGATACATTTAAAGAAACCTAGCCTATATGGAATGAATATTAAATAAATGTTGATAAATGTGTAGTGTTAACAAATACAAATACAAAACAAGACAGCAGAAACGAAAAACAAATCCCAACCTAGCAGAGTATGAATCCGCTTGAATCCGTACTATGACTTTCGAAGCCCTGAATGCAGATCGTCACTAGGATCTAAGACCCCTAGAGAATTAGATAGGTCGCTTTAACATGAAAGCCTAATACTGAATGCAGATGCAGTTCGGATTGTGGCATTTTCAAAATCTGAGCTCTGCACCCAGCTTCTCTAACCCTCCCCAGCGTATGCATAAACTTTACATATAAGTGAAGTAGTGAGATTAGCATTTAAGACCATAATTTAATGATAGTTGAGTGTGTAAAATGTAAAACTGCAAAGAATTTAGACATACAATGAACAAAGACAAGAATCGTTAGGCAAATCGAGGTGGCAGAAGGATGAGGAACTGCAAAAAAACCAACAAGCAAAAGGCTTAAAAACAAATCGCGATAATATTGTATAATTATACACATATATATTTATTAATGTATGTATGTACATGCGCAGTAGCTGTATTTATATGTAAATGTGTACGTAATTGTGTATTTAGTTACAGCATAAATATATATTTGCAACGGAGAAATACAGAAACGGAAATTATAACAAATGGCAAATGAATCAAATGCATTCTTATTTAAAACCATTTAGAATACTTCTAGTTAACGAAAGAAAAAACAAAAAACTTTTTACACACTGATGTTTTCCATAAGCTTAAAATAACTAAGTTTGAACTTTTGGTACGTTATTCCTTAACGTAGGTGAGCCTCGGATATATAATAATTTTATGGGCACTCAGATTCTCCCCGATTCAAAGAAAGATGCAGAGCCTGCTGGAGACATGGACTCGGGTTCGCCAATGAAGTTGTTCAGATAGATTAACCAGTCAGACACATCGACCTCTTTGTAAACGTCGATTTGAAGTAGTCGTCTCAAAAATCTCATCTGTCGGACATCCTCGCCATAGCGCACACACATCTTGGCCATATTGATTCTGGCCACCGGCAGATTTACCTTTGGCTGACCTTTCAATATCTTATTGTTCATGTACGCGTTCCAGGTGGGTATCTTCTCCTCTAACGTATCTAGCCTAAACACCGGCGCTTCGGTTACAACCATTTCTGCAGGACTGATCCTCGCAGTCAATGGCTGCACGAGCTCCTTGCTCTTTAGGTACTTCCAGAAGCCTTCAAGATTTAACCACTTGTCGTAGTCTTTTAAGGCGTTAAGAAGTAATGCTAGGTATTCCTCACGAGACAACTGCTCGTCGTCGTCATCCGCAATCTCACTTTTTAGTTTGTACTTTATCCATTGACGAGCTGTAAATTCTTCAACAACCTTCTGCGGTCCAAATGGAAGTTTTTTGGGAAAGGAAAAGAGCCTCAAAAAGTGGTCAGTGAACTCGTAGCGGAGATATGGGTGGTCCAGCAGCGGAATAGTCTTTAGATAGGTGCTAATCTGTTTAGGTGGATTCTGTGATCTAAAGATCTTGAAGAAGTCTGCGATGAGCAGGCGTGTTTTGGGTCCCAGATTCGGATAGATTACAGCATTATCGACGTATTTTAGCTCGGCCGTATTGCTTACCTCGATAATGAGAGAAACAAGGCGCTAATAGAACGGAAATAGTTACATAAAGCTTTAAACCCAAAACATGACAAGCCTACCTGGAGAATCCTCTGGCGTTCTGGGAACATGGACTTGGCCACTGCCTGTCCATACAACCTCATAATTTGCTTAACGATGTCGGTGAGACGCGTTTCTGCTGACATTCCAAATACAATCGAGGCAAATGACTTGAAGTTCTCCTGATTCAACTCCGACTCCGACTGCCTAAGCCTGTTATGATCCAGCCAGGAGAGGAACTCCATTTCCAGTACCCACGTGAGCATATTCAATACATCACATAGCCGTGCCAAGCGGACGGCGGGTGACATTCTCTTAAAGTCATCCAGGCAAAGCTTTCCACTCAGCCAGTCATACTGCTGTACATGTCGTAAAAATACCGTCTCCTGTGACATATTCGCATCCTCTTCTTCTGAAAAATTAAACACAAACTTTTCATAGAATTTGGTATTTTGCCGTATTTCTTCATCGCTGCAATGCGTGAGATTTTCCTCAAAAAGATCCAAATAAAACTGCAACTTTTGGGGAGAATCGCTTGAACGTATATGACGTAAGGCAGGACTCTTAACACCCAGAAAACTCAAGTAGTAAGGACGCAGGGCTGTCCAGCAGGGAGGAAAGGCGTCGACCAGAAGAAAGAAGGTGCGTATAAGCTTGTTGTAGGTGTCGCCCAGCTCCTTCACGCTTATCTCTTTAGCAATTAGGATCTGCATAAGGGATTTATAATATTATTACAATGTGACAGCAGAGAATTAGATAATTAACCATGGCCATATCTATCAGTCTGTCAAAGACTCCTTCGCCTGGGTAGACACCCTGCATGACCATCATCTCCAAGATGTCCAGGAATGTATCGTAGTGCTGGCCATGCAACGTGGTTCGCAGCGCCTGAACGGCCGTAAAATTGGGGCCATCCGGGAGCACCGAGCACCGATGTCTTTCGGTGCATAGGCTAGTATTGTAAAGACACTTGGAAGCACATGCTCCAGGAAGACGATCCTCGCTCTTCATGTACAGATTTGAGATCAAGATCCGCAGGTTCCACTTCCAGTTGAGTTTCTGGAGAGTAGCATTTAACGGAGCAGGACATTCCTTGGTTCTCTTGAGGTGCCCCTTTCTAGGGGAAGCCTCCACCGGGTCCGCCTGAGGTTTGACTTCCGATTCTAATTTCGATCTGCCGTCTAATTTGGCATTTGATTTTGCACATGTTTTGGTGTCTGATTTGGTATCTGATTTGTTAGTATCCGATTCGGCATTTGACGTGACGGAGGCCATTTCCACGTCCGAATCCGGCGGTGGATGGAAAGGAACCGTTAAGGGATTTATGGTGGCATGTATGCTTTCTGAGTTCCTTGCAAAACCCATTAATACTTCTATATTGGAATCCATTTCAATACCAGTGAGTATTTACTATTCTTCAGGTTCTCTTTTTCAGGATTCCGTTCACTATCTAGACGAGTACTCCCGTTGTGTAGTTATTTGTGGTGGACATCAGAAAGCGTAAACAGTAATTAAGCTAGAATTTCACAAGTATTTAAAACGCATTTTGTTTTTCTTTTGCCGGTGATAATTTAAGTGTGACCGTTGATAGACCGCCTAAAGATATCTGAACGGTAAAACAATCGATACTAAAGAGTCTAACGGTTTTTTCATCTATGCTGTAATATCGAAACTATGTGGAGTCAAAAGTATGTAAAGCATGAAAAATATGTAAAAGCCAGAAGGAAGCGTTTCCGACCATGTAAAATACAATATATATATTTTTTATCAGGGTCAATAGCCAAGTCGTACTGGACATGTCCGCCTGTCCGCATGAACGCCACTCCCACTTCAACGCCCACAAACACCCCCAAACCAACACGCCCGAATTTTTAACTTTTTATCCTTTTATTATTTTTTCGCCAATTTCTACAGATATTCCTCTACCAGTGTAATGGATATCTGATAGTCGGGTACTCGACTATATAATTCTTTCTTGTTCTGTTTTATTTTCATACCTATTAAAATATTGTACTAGATACGTTAAAAATTAAGTAATATATATGTACATACCTATGTATGTATATTCTTGATCGTGAGTATTAACCGAGCCGATCTGGCCATGTCGGACTATCTTTTTGTATGTCCGTATAAACGTCGAGATTTTGGGAAGAAAGAAAGTTAAAATTAAACAAGCAGATTCTAGAAACTCCGGCATAGTGCATATTTGTCTCAGAAGATTGCCATTCCACAAACCGCTACTAACAGTCGAGATTACACTATTACAAAATATTTTGATTTTTTTGTTAATTATGTTAATTGTTTAGATATATATTTTTATTAAAGTCTTTACTTTTTATATCCTAGGCTAAACATTTTCAATTATTTCCTAGGCAATTTTCTATGGAGTGTATCTCGCTTTTGGCTGCAGATCGCAATATGTAATTCCAGGTCCTAAGCAGGAAGCAAAGCCCATTAAATGAGGTAGAGTGCTTTGTTCGTAGACTCCAGTGAAGAGATGAGACCATGGACCTTAAAGAAGATATAAAAAAAAATTTATAAATTTAAAAAGTTTTGATTTGTAGTGAATATAGATTATATAGATAACTTCAAACTAATCTAGATAATAAACTTCAAGCTCCAAAAAAAACATGGACCTTCAACTCACCATGAGCATAGACGGCCACATCGCCACCGCCGTGAGTCTCCTCGGTCATGGGAACTCCATGCGGATACATTGCATTCGGATTGGAAAAGTCCAGGGTACGAAGATCTACGCGCTCCACCTCCCCATCCGTCGATTGATAGAATCTCTCGTAGGCCGGGCCGTTGGCATATGAGATGGCCGTGTAGGGCAGCTGGTCCACATTACTCAGCTCGGAGTTGAGTCCTACTATGCTGTTGTTTACATCCGGATAGCCGCTGATCGTGACCGTGTGTCCGTGGTCCGCACTCACCACGATTAAGGTGTCCCAGGGATTTGTGAGTTGTCGTGCCTTTCTTACTGCGTCCGAAAATTGGACGGTTTCATCCAGAGCTTTCTTGGCCTTGGTCTCATGATGGGCATGATCGATTCGACCTCCTTCCACGAAAAGGAAATACCCATTTGGATCCCGGGAAAGGACATTAATAGCCGCCGCCGTCATCTCGGAAAGTGTGGGTGTGTCTATGCTGTCGTCCATATGATAAGCCAAGTGGGAGGCATTGAAGAGTCCCAGCAGGAAGTCAGTGTTCTGCGGATCATTGTTCAGAAGATCCGTTCGATTAAACACCACCCTAGCATTACCCGGCTTAGTTTGTTGCCATTCCTCGATGAGGTTCCTATTATCCAACCGCTGACCCTTGTTTCCGTACACATCGGTCGTGGTATTGGGAAGGAATTTGATAGTCCCACCACCCATGACCACCCGCAATCGCTTGCCCACCTCTCCGTCTATCAATTGCTGGGCAATATCCGGACAATTTCCCGGATTTTGACCCAACTTCGTCACGTCGTAGTCGCTCTCGAAATCGCGGTTCGAGGTGTGCGCATAGACTCCGGCCGGACTGGCGTGGGTAACCCGAGTGGTGGTCACCAGTCCGGCGGATTTGCTACCCTTAAGCGCCCAGGCGGCGATAGAGGAGAGCCTGTTCTGTGGCAAGCGCGATCCCTTGCAGTCATTCAACTCCACATCGGCGGTCACTCCGATGGTCAGATAGTTTGCCTTGATCCCAGACAGGTAGGCCGATGCTGTGCAGGCGGAGTCAGCCACTTGTTTATTGGCGCAATAGGTCTACAATGAAAAAAGTTGTTAACGGAATTCCTAAATTGATTAGCAATTTATTGGGACTGCGAAGGATTTCTTGGACTTTAAACGAACACTTCTTTATAGTGCAATATATATAATTAATATATAAAATGTTTATAGTGTAGGTTTTGCTTGCAATGCCTTTGTATATTGTATTTTTATAAATAACTAGTTAGTTAGTTAATAATATTAGTAATGATTATGTTATTTCTGTCTGGTGATGGGGACGTGGGAATTTCTTGTTTTATTATGGCTTGTAATGAGAACATACGCACCTTTGACAAACCCACATAGTTAAACTTCTCGAACTCCAGACGATTCCGCTCGCCCACCACTCCACGCAGCTGTCCATCGAAGATCCTTCCTGCGGTTACGGTGGGAACGGACATCCCATCGCCCAGGAAAAAGATTACATTCTTGGCACGGTACTGGTTTGGTGGAGTGGATAGCTTATTGTAGAGCGTGCGCTGGGCGTCGTGGAACCAGAACTCCTTGCTCTTCAATTCGGAAATGGAGTCTAGGTCCCAGGATTGTTCTGAAAGGGATAAAATTCAACCTTTTTAAAGTACAAATTAGGAATTCATATTATTCAGATTTATTGAAACCTCTTTTATTACTAGCTGATATGCATACACATTTCAAGTACAATCTCAAGAATTTATAAATTCCAAGCACATGTGTCGTTTTACAAAACAAAAACAAAAACACGAACACAATTGCCATTGTTTTTAACTCCACTTTCGAATTAATCATTAAAAAGGGAAATTGCTTTCAGAAGAAAGCACTTTTATAGAAGGCCGCAAGAAACGTATTGAAATCAAGCACTAATTACATAAAACTATTATTATTATCCATTTTATTTTATTATATCCAGTTTCGTCAAAACATTTCTCCTACGAAAAATTGCTATTTGATAGCTCTGTTGGTGGGGTGTCAAATATTTAATTAAATTGACGAGTATTTTGCTAACACCTTTATACTCCATTTAGCACTTGATTAATCAATTCTGCATATGTTTTGAGTTTGCTTTCGGCCAGGCGCACTCTCACTCATTTTTCATTATTTCATTTGGGCCCGTTTTTGATCTCGACTTGTCTATACGCACCTGGCCCATATTTGTACTGGCTGCTACACGCCGTGAGTTGGAGGGCAAGAGCCACAAAGAACCGGAGAGCACTCATCGCACGGAATTTTAATGAACTAACTTTCGACTGTTCGGGGCGTTACGAAGTCTACGGATCGACTAAGCGGCTTTTCGGAATGGAAGGCTTATTTATACAAGTCCAGTAAAACTGGGCCCGAAAATGCGAGTCGCATTACCAAGAACATTGAGACAATAAATTAAAACCCGTCCCTGTATTAGAAAGCTTCTAAATTAACTTACCGACCGGAATTTCGGAATGAAAGGAAGGCATTAATGCCCTTTTTTAAATGATGCAGCCAACACAGCTGAGATTCAAATGACATCTTCCAAAAATCAGGTTCCTTCCACAGGTCATTTGCATAATATCTTTCGCAGTAGGAGATGATGTAATTAGTGGATGCATCGAAACAGCCTACTAGTTCATTCCAATATATTAAAGTTCATTGACCCTGCCTAACACCGGATACTGATAATAATCTTCAATATACTGAATTAATTACAATCGTTCTTGTTTTTGTTTTTACCCAATTGTTGCATTTATTTTGTCTACCAGTTGTTTGATTTTTTAATGGAAAGTAATAATCTTCAATGTTTTTTTCTGCTCAACAGGTTTTAAATAACATTTTTATCCTGGGTTGTACATTGTTTAATTTTAAGAAGATTTAAATAACATTCTGGATGAGCTAAAGATTATTGTATATTTTTATCTTACAAAATTCTGAATGTATTTATAGAATCGAAAAAAAATGCCAGAAATTGATTTCTTTGTTTTAATAAGCTATATCTATACTTACGTTTTCATTTTGGAGGAAATGTTGTAACATAATAAAAAATAATATTAAACATTATATCAGTTATTTTTATATATGCATCGATTTTTAATAGTTACTAAATTTTAGGTGCAACATTTAAAAACAAGAGAGAATGAGAGTTTTCTGATAGCTATCTGATAGCCGTTACTAAGCTAGTGGAAGTCCGAAGGAGAAATTTCAACACTTACAGTTGTTGGCGGTTTGTGGGCGTGAAAAAAAAATTATTGCAAATTTACAAGACTAAAAGAAATGTGGAACAATATTAAAATATTTTTCAGTTTAAGGAGGTTTGTGGGCGTTAGGGTGGTCAACCAACTTGCGCTTCATCTATGTCTCTGAAACCTGAATGCCTAATCTCTTAATCAGACATGGTCGACTCCGTCTTTGACGCTGATCAAGAATATATATACTTTATATGGTCCGAAACCTAGTATAGGTTATAATTATTGGGTTTTATAGAACATAACTATTCGAATGCCGCGCCAATTATCGATATAATTTTAGTGCTGTAAAGCGTAGCAAAGAAGTTCTGCAAAACATCTGTGTGCCATTAACGCATTATGGCACTTTTAGGTGTTATTCAAAAGTGGCTTTCTCGCAAGTTGGCAGTTCAGTTCCAATTGTTGTAAAAACCCAGCTAAAATTTCAGTTTTGCGAGCATTTTGCGGACTTAAATCAACAAATTATAGATTGCGAAACGTGTAAAAAGTGCAAAGGAGATGCTCTAAGATCAAGGTCATAGGCGAAGGTCACCAACGGCAGCTAGGGCAACCACAAACGGTGGGTGATTGTGCTTCAAACAAAGGGAATGTGAACTGCAAACATTCCGACAAACGGACAAACGACAAACTAACAAACAATCACGAATATAGAACCCAGAATCTGGCTGCGACGCATAAAAAGTGAATGTGATATCAGTGGGCCACAGGGCTAATTCGATTGTCTGTCTAGTTCGCTTTTTCAGGAAAAACTTGTCTCCAGCGATAATTCGAAGGTCACCAAAGTGTCTGCCTACGAAAGCATGGACCTTCAGCATATGGAAAATGGCCTAAGTGGCGGGGGAGGAGGAGGCGGTCTCAGCGAAATAGATTTCCAAAGGCTGGCCCAGATTATAGCCACCAGCATCCAGAAGGTGCAGCAGAATGGTAAGTGGTGTCTAAGCACTTGCCAACTTTCGCCTATGACTAATCTAGGTTGCTGTCTCGTTCGCAGTGTCCACGATGCAGCGCATGGTCAATCAACTGAACACGCCCCAGGATTCTCCGGAGCTCAAAAAACAGCTGTAAGATGATTCTCATTACGATCTCTTGGTTTGGAATTTAAAATGTTCCCCATAGAGAAAACCCATTGCAGAAATACATCGATAAATTGAACATCTGTCAGACAAATCTTAAGTTCATAAGACCTAGTGCAGATCTTTAGAATAACCTTACTTACAATACGTTAAAAAAAATCACCGTTAAAACACCTTGTTATATAGTTTGGTTGATATAACCGACCACAGAACCAACAGAGCCGTATAATTTTTGCATATGAAATGTAGTCATTGCCTTTGAAAGTTAAAACGTATCAGGCCCGTGTGATTCACCAATCAAATCTATGTAAAACACAAATGAAAATAACAATCCCTTACCCCGACAGCCACCAAATAATGACCTACACCAACCAGCTGGTGACCGACACAAACAATCAAATAAACGAAGTGGACAAGTGCAAGGAGCGCCACCTGAAGATCCAGCGGGATAGGCTCGTGGACGAGTTCACGGCGGCATTGACCGCATTCCAGGTTTGTTTTTGTTCTCAAAGATAAGCAAATGGCTTTGTGAGTCATGCTGATTGTTTATCATTGGTATTTTCAGGCCGTCCAGCGCAAAACGGCGGACATCGAGAAGACCGCGTTGCGGCAGGCGCGCGGAGATAGCTACAACATCGCCCGTCCACCCGGCTCATCGCGTACCGGCAGCTCCAACAGCAGTGCCAGCCAGCAGGACAACAACTCCTTCTTCGAAGACAACTTTTTCAATCGCAAATCAAACCAACAGCAACTGCAAACTCAGATGCAGGAGCAGGTGGACCTGCAGGCCCTCGAGGAACAGGAGCAGGTCATCCGGGAGCTTGAGAACAACATTGTGGGCGTAAACGAGATATACAAAAAGCTGGGCGCTTTGGTCTACGAACAGGGACTGACTGTAGACTCAATCGAGTCGCAGGTGGAACAGACTAGCATTTTCGTCTCTCAGGGCACGGAAAACCTGCGCAAGGCGAGCTCTTACAGGGTAAGCGTCTTCCCTATAAGGTTTTCTTTAAATTATTATATTTTATTTTTCAGAACAAAGTCCGAAAGAAGAAGCTGATTTTGGTGGGCATCCTGAGCGCCGTGCTGCTGGCCATCATCTTGATACTCGTCTTTCAGTTCAAGAACTAGAGCCAGCCGGCCAATCCAAATATTCAAACCAAACTAGTTAAATGTTGTGAAAAGACAAGAGTTTCCGCATGAAGGCCCCTAACCCCCGTAATTCCCCACCCACTCCTTTGGACCTTAGGAGAGATTGTGGCTTCAATCCTTAATCCAACTTCCAGTACTGGCTAAATCGCAAAACTCGAAGACAAAGATTGAGTGTTTCCAGGAGTATTCACCGGCACGTGCATATGTTATATTTGCTTTAAAAAATATCTTATATTTTATGTGTACTGCTTTTATTATTACGCACCCTGTATATTGATTATTAGTATTGATAAACAACTGTTGGCTTTAAATTCTAATTATGTTCCGAAATTCATTCGCCAGCGCTTTGTATTGTATTGTATTTAGAGTTAAGAGGCAGAGGAAGCCATATATGCGATGGCATACACACATGTACGAAAAATGAAATAATAAACATGAAAATCGATCCTGCGTGCGTTGAAAGCACTTGGAGCACTTCATTTAGGGCCCGACCTGAATGAATCAATGAATGGAACTCGCCAGCTCTTTTGGGCATTCGGAAAAGTGCACGGTCATCGACTCCTTCTTGGCTTAGCGATCATTAAGATTTCGTGTTGGCCATTGTTACGCATGCTTTAGCGGCTTAGGAGCTGGACCTCCAACTCCCGTCCCGATCTCGATCCCAATACCAATCCGACTGGGTGTTCAGCGCACACTCTCCTCTGGCACATTAATGCCGCGACAGACCTGGATGCGGTGGACCCACTTCAGCTTGCTGCATCGTTGAGGTGTGTCAGCCGCAGCTAAAGGGTTTCCTCGTCGCCGGACCCCATCTTCCTCCACATTTGAAATTCCAACTCCGCTGGCCTGCATACAAATTGAGTTTAAATTTTTTGCCAATTCACTGACATTGATAGTTCGTTTGGGCATCATTTGTGTGGTGGCTTCTTATCCACTTGTTGGCATCGAGTGGTTTTCTCGCATGCATTTAAGTGCAGCTCATTTCCTTCTCGATCTCGCCCCGGGGCTCGCCAACAATCATTTCCCGCCAAGTCATCCAGTTATTTCTGGCCCAAGTCGATTCGGATCCCTGCTCTGCGGTACGCGGGGTATATTGAATCATTCAGTAAAGTGGATTAGGTATTTCAAAATGTGAAAAGGTGTATTATTATCAAATGGAATACAAAGTTTCTGGGTTACTAAACATCTTATTTTAAATTTGGGTGTTTGGTAAACAATTATTATTATCTAAATTCTGTTAATGAAAAGCGAATATTTATATATTTTTTTAATTAAGGCAATAACATGAAATTAATAATTTAAGTAATTTGAATTTTAAATCTATATATTTGCTTATAAATTTTATTATTGTAGTGTCAAGCGTAAACCATTATAAATATAAATAACAAAAAATTTGCAGATCGCAGAGTATCTGAAAATAAGCTTGTGGGAATTCTTGACCATTTTCTGGTTGTTTCTTTTGGGCTGCTTGGCTGTCAGTGGCTGTCCAAATACGTCACCGAAACGCCCGACCACATCGATTGGAAATTATTGATTACTCGTCCGTGGGGGCCAAGGGTTAGACTCCGATCGTTGCACAGGCATCACGGCCTAATCACATCGATTATGACTACATGTGGCACTTGGCAGGTCGGTCAGTGGACAATCCGGGACCAAATCCCGACCCGGGGCCATGGGTCACGTTGCGAGCTCGAGTGGCGGAGGAGTTGGACATTAACAGAAACTATGCACACCTACATGGCCCTTGGACACAGCAGGTAGTCTGGTAGCCTGGTAGTCTGGTAGTCGTGGCCAAAAGGCTGTTGTTTGCATAGGCCGGAATCGCTAAACCTGGAACCATGATAATATTGACATCTTCGGTGGTCGACGGCCACAGCCACCGAATCTCATTTGCTCATTTGCAAAGTCATTTTGTCCAAATAAATCCAGCCTCCGTCTTTGGTGATTTTCCCAACACAATGTGCGAACACAAGCCGCATGTTTTGACTTTGGATGGCAGTAGAACGGCCAGTGGAAATTCCCAAACTTGCTAAGCGGTGGATTGACTTACCAACTTGCTAGCCAGGATTTTGGAATTTCTGGCCTGGGAAAATAGAAGTTTAGACCGAGGGAAAACTGTGAAATGGCAATCGCGCATATCTTCCGGTTTCTAAACCCCGATAATCCCTGCACGTTTCGCACGTTGCTTTACGATCAGCTCCCTTCCATAACTCTGATGAATGTAGTAATGATTTGGTAGTGCGTGGTGAATAAACATCCGGTTGTGGCATTTCCCAAATCAATAAACTTATTATTATCCCATTTCCAACTCGCTACCACGCCCCCATTTTATTTGGAAAAATTCTTAATTAAGCGTTTTTATGAATGGAAGACGTAGTGCCACTGCCCCTCGATTCCTCTTTTCTTACAGCGTCTTAAGTGGAATTACTTGCCGAGAAGTGCTGTAAATCTTTTGAATTTTTATTAAAAACAAAAATGCCAAATCAAAAGTTTCGTTTGATTGTTCCGTTTTCACCTGTTGGCGGGCGGCAGGGGGTACAGCACCTGATGCCCAACACTTTCGACAGTTTTATTAATGAAATTCGCAGAAAAAGTTTCCCACTGATGTGCTGCCTCTCCCTTTCACTCGGAGTGGTTTTCCACGATACGAGTATCAGTTTTTCCTTTATACAGAGGAAAAAACAAGCATTATACATATATATGTATATATAAATTTATGAAACCATTTATTTATATCATACTACTGTTGTTCTGTTAACCCTGTTAATTGAAATTGGATTATTTTTAAACCTAAGGAGAATTTAGGTTTCGATTTAATATCTTCATTTTCCCATTTTCCCTTACTGCATATACAATAAATTATTATGACAATGTAAGGCTAAATCTGCAACATATTTTCCTGTGTAGCTCCAAATTTATGAGCTGTTTAAGAAGCCTCCCCCCTGCACCTCCCCTGGCCCACTAAGACCGCCAAACCCCCCTTTTCTCCATCTGGTAGCTGGTGCGCACACTTCTAAACAAATTGGGTGTCAAAAAGTGCGCACATTTCAAAAGATTTAACCGATTTGCAGGCAGCGCTCGCTGCTCTTTGATCTTGGCCGCCCCAAACGGCAGACGCCGCCGGTGCCCGTTTATGTGGTTGCCACTGTGGCAGCACAGTGGAGCCTGCTGCTGCCGCTCAGTGGCAAGTGCCCCACCGGAGCACAGTGGGCACTACGCCTTACGCCAAATTAGGTTTCGGGCACTCCAAATATCAGGCCATACGAGATCAAAATGTATTACCATTTACAGAACTGAAATTGTCTATATGACCTTATGCCATCCACACAGATAGGATTCAGGAGAACTATTAACTAAATCATACTACACAATTTTTTTGGAATGTTGATTATATTAAAATGTCAATATATCATCAACAAATTATTAGGGTCAAGCGAACTATCACGTTAAATGACTTTTTCCAGGATCGTACAGGTATTAATATGCGATTTTCTGCAGATAATGATCCAAGATATTACCTTGTGCTTATAAGCATGGTAAGCTGAAATCATCTACGAAGCAATTAATTTCAGTTACAGCTACTGTAGCACCCACTGTAGAACTCGAGCTACTCTGCTCTTCGCTCAATATAAACACGCTCGACTATATCTTTTATCTGATTCACTTCATACACACACCACGCGCCCGGCGAACAGTGTGAGAAAAGCGTCAACACAGCAAAAAGATAGCGAAAAATGAACAATTTCCCGAGCCAGGGGCGCTGAGGCTGTTTTTTATAACAATTTGCAGGGATCTGGGAGGGCCCCATACCACCGACGGGGCTGGGATTACGACTACAAAGAGATCGTCCGTAAATTCGAGCGCATCCCAAAATCGAAATAGCATTCGCAACTGTAACGGAGTATTGAGACATGTGAGGCCGCAGGCCGGGATTAGAGTCAGTCTGACGGACAACTGAGGCTGGCATACGGATGATATAGTCGATATATAGTCGATGTATAGGGATGCCAGTGCCACCGTGCTCGAGTTCTGACATCCCATTGTGTGCGATTTATGCGAGGATTCGGGGAAGGTGTCTCTAATGCGTCGTGGATGGAGTATCTACTTTTTGTGGCCCATTTGCCGATGCTCTGTTGTGTAATTGTTTGTTTACGAATTGGCAACAAAAGCCAGACAAAAGGCCACGGCCAGGGCGAATTTCGTAGTTCATAGGGTTCAACCACACGTACCAAAAAACAAAAAAAATGGGTCGAAAGCTGCAATAACAAAATGATCATCATCGGATGATCAGCCTCATCTGCAAGCGTGTAGATATATATCTCAATTTTCCAGACCCCGACCCCGATGGCTGTCAAATTATTTCTGGTTGGTTCGTTGATCGTTTTTTGATTGTTTCTTTTTCCAAAACGCCTTGTTTTTCTTCCTTTTCGCTTTTCGCTTTTCCGCTGGCGTTTTCCACCCCCACTAATTGTGGCTGACATTAATGTCACTCTGTATTAAATATAGCCCATCGCCGATTTGCAGGCCTTCTCCTCCTTCTGGCCGCTCCATTTCATATTCGGGAGTAAGGGCCGTGACTTATGAGGGGACCCACCCATCCATATAGGGAGGATATCTGGGAGGATCGGGGGGCCTTCTCCTCGGCAACGTGTTGACAGCAAGTGACAGACACATTCATTAGGCGGAATGATTCATATTCGAAGGCAGGGAGGGTTGCCGTGGAAGTGGAGATGGAAGTGGAAGAGATCCGACAAATGGCAGACTAATTTGAGGAGCATTAGACCAAGTGATTTAGGGCTTCGATTTGCGGCTAGTTGGACTCTATCAATAAGATGGATCGTTGGGATTTGGCCGGGCATGTTGTTAGTTGATTTGGGATAATTTATGGGCCTTCATTGATTTCGATTGCCTTGGCAATTGCAATTCTTTATATAAATATAAAAATCGGAGATGTTTTCATTTTGAATGAGCGAACAACTCCTGAATATTAGAGTAACCTATTTCGGTATTATTGGTTATTATGATTTATTTAAAGAATAAGTATCACTCTTTATCTTCATAATTATATTTTTTTATATTACATTTCATAATTATGTTCTTACATTTAACTATAGGTTTTCAGATGTGGGGTATGATGACACCCCCCACATTATTCAGTACATGAATGCGCCAATCTCAATCGACTTTCCATCACCAAATAAAATCCAACTCCCCTCACTTTTCTCACTCGAAATTACTCGCATTTGTGTGAGGCGCAATCTCTCGAATATTTTCCACTTATTGAGCGAAATGGCAAACGGTCAAACCAATTATGGATTACGTCCTCAAGTCCATATGCGCGAATAATATTTACACAGTAAATATTGCCGGGCGGGGACTCCAGGGTCCCAGGGTCCCATGGCTCCGGAGGGATTTCGAGCGGTCGTGGGGAAGTCACCCATCATCATTTCGTATCTCGCAATTTCGCAATTTCGCATTTCGCATGCAAGCCGTGGGCGCAGCTTGGACACGAAATGGGCGCGGCCAAGTAGCCGCCGGATGCTTGGCCAAAAAGGGCGACAATGCGAAAAATTGTGCAATCGATTGGAGGGAAGGCCGAGACCAGAAACCTCGGAAGTGCGATGCGGATGTGGTTGGTGGAGATTGGCTCTGGATTGACCCGGCCATATGTTAAATCAAAGAAGAAATCAGGAGTGGGTCTGCGCCGCTCGCCTGGCTGCTGTATCCATATATCCTGATTGTTTTTTATCCATAACAAGCCGCAGGCTACAATTTATAATAGACTCGCACATATACGCCACATACATATGTACATACATTTATGTGTGCGGAGGAGTGTCTGTGCTTGAGTATCGTATCTATGGCTCACAGGTGCCGGAGTTCACAAGCCAAACGTTTTTTTCTTCGTATTTCTGTGGAAATTCAATGGAATTTCAAAACGGGCATTCCCAAAAAACAGTGCAGGGAACTACTGCCCCATCTGCGAACAGTAAATTATACAACAAAACCTGTCCCACTGCGGACTTAGGACTTTGAGACCGATTCAAATTCAAGTGTCATGATATTTTTGGGCGAGCACACACACAAAATTTGTCGCCGGGTTTCCTCAAGTGGCCACCAGACCAAGACCCAATTCCAATTCCAATTCCGATTCCTACACTCATTTTCCAATCGAAAACCCAGCCCAAGTCACTCCAGACTGCCGGGCACCACGACTGTGGACGTCATGCCCTAGCCCTCATCACACTATTTGCTCATGTTACATCTCCTGCAGCCGATCGGACCCAGACCAAGGCCCTAACATTGTCTGGGGATAGGGAACAGTGGTTCTAACTTATCAAACAATATATATTCACAAAAAGAAAAAATAATTTATTATAATCCCCTTTTATCATTCATCTGGAAAAGAATTGTATATTAAATGCAAATCTTAAATATTTGACCACTAATCTGATATATCTTTATAGAGATTAATGTTGAAAACTTTTACGGTTTTGCAGCCTCAGAATCACTGTACTTTAACTGCCCCTGGTGGCTTCTTTTATCGCTCGAGCCGAAGACCCGATTGGATGATCTTGGGCCTGCTCCTCGCACTTAATTGTTGGTCATGCACTGACGCTGCATTTATTTATGGTTTTCTTAATGAGTCTCATATTTATTACACAGTGGACGGGTGGACTGACGGCACGGGCAAAGTCATCCATATCCAGATCCACATCCACATCCACATCCCCATCCACATCGATATCCATAGCACGGTTTTGGGTCAGGGGAAATACGTGTCGCATTTCATTAACGGGCTTGGAACTGGGATGTCCCATCGAAGGCAAGAGTTCGTAAAATATATCGAGTGTAATTTGAATATGCACTTGAAATTGCATGGAAATTATTTGTCGCGTTGGACTTAACACTTATTCCGGTCGGAAATGACCGTACTTGGATGCGGTTGGTATCGGATTTGAATGGGCTCGGGTCATTCGGGTATATTTGTTTTGGGACTTTCTTTCGTTGCAGTCCTCGAGAAGAAACGGGGAAGTGGGTGTGTCGGAGCACAAGATCGATTTTCCGGCCTTTACAGACTTCATTTGGCGCATAACCCAATTACAGATGCATCAAATTGTGGCTGCCAAGATAATCCTTTCAAGGTCCATAATCTAGAACGCTCGGACGTCTGCTGGGAGTCAATCCTTCCCACAATCAATTAAAACGCAACCTTCCCCACAAGCTAGTTGTCCTTCCACACCTTTGAGCCCACCCTTTTTGGCCAACCATGGCAACTGAATTGCCGCTGGGCCAAAACAGATAACATTGTAACATTGAATTTTCTGCATATAAATGAATTAATTTTCTGCCGACGCATCCTCGAAGCTATATGGCCCCGTCTCCGTCTCCGTCTCCGGCTCTGACTCCGGCCTTTGTCCTGTCGCCGTATCAGCAGACTGGCACTCCCATCCCAATGCCTTCCAGTCTGCAGGCATTGTGTACCGGGCTAATTTCCATAAACCCCCCTTCTTTCGAGTAGAAAGAGCCGAGAAAGTCGCAACGCCATTGTTATGCTAAAGTTCGCCCTGCGAATTGCGAAAGGGGTTGCTAAACCGGGCTGCTGGCTGGGGGTAGGAAAAAAACCGAAGACCACCGGGCTCGAGTGGGAATCCGAGTGGGAATCCGCTAAAAACTAAACTAGCCAGCGGCCCGGAGAGGATAAGCTCACCACCAAACCAAATTGTTGCACAAATGTCTTTCGTGGAATCCCGGCCAAATAGAAGAGCCGAATAATGGACTCGAAAGGAGCAGCCCGTGTAAGCACCTTAAATGTCGGGGCTGTAGCGCCCCTGAAACCTGCCTTCTTTTATAGATAAACAGGGGCAGAAATCGCTACAAATTTGCAGATATAGTAAGAATATGTAAGTACACTGTAAAACGCGAAATGAGGAAAGCAGAACTTTTTGCCTAACAGCTCCCATTTGGTGGTGGTTTTAATCGATTAATAGTATTTTCCAAGTACTAACATATTCGCATTCTAAATTAATTTAACAATTATTAAACACCTATTTCTGCCGGTGTAGAGATATTGGCCAACTGCAGCTACGCCACGACCATTATCCCAGGAACCTAATCGTGCGTGAGTAAGGGGAGGATCGATCTTTCTCCGGCTGAGCTGCTTAGGTTATTGTGCAGTGTTGCCTGCAATTGCCTGTGAAATTGCAATGAAATGCGAATTGCATTAGGCCCGAAACAGTAGCAACTGTGGAAGCCCGTGGAAACTGGGGAAACTGTGGAAACTGTGGAAACACCAAGGGAAGATCGACGCCCCGGCAGTCCTGTCAATCAAAATAGATCGCTTACGGATAAAACTCGAGGGAGGGGGGCAGTGCGTGTAAGGTGTTCGCTGTCAGATTTCCTCCAAAAAGAATCGCCATAAATATTATACGCTTCTCGAAACTTTATTTTATGGCTGTGCCAACAATGGCCAAAACCCGAAACGAGCTGTGAGAGAAGAAAAAGTAAAATAGAGAAATTACCAGCGGAATGGAACGCCGTTAATTTACGAGATATACTCCCCATGGTTTCCCAGTTCTATTTGGTCCATTTTGTGTATACAAATCGGGAGAGGGCAGAGATCGGATCGGATCGGATCGAAGCATTGGTTCTTGGACTGCGGCAAGTCTTCCATTCGACTGCATTTGAAATAAAACACACTGCACCTAGTAGAAGTCATCGCGGGAAGGGGAAAGTGTCCAGGGGCGGATTAGGGGGTGGCCATCACCATAAATTTGCTGATGGGTGATAACTTAGTGGGTAACCATTAACTGAAGAAGCCTTCCTAACGATTGTAAGATAATGTGGTACAATAGTATTATAATAGAACAGTGTACAACAGTTTCAGTTTACTTTTTCAGTATGCATCTCCACAAGGAAGTCCCCCTTAAGTACGCCTATGACCCATCTGACGAAATCTGGTAAGGTCCCTCGATCTCCCGCCTCCAGCTTCTCTGTGGCATCCCCAGATGCCAGCGACATGCCACAAATGGACTGCGGACTTCCCCAATCCCAATCCCGACCCCGATCGTTGCGATGCATCCATCCATCCTCGGATAGATAGTGACAGCAGAAGACCCCAAAACTCGAGGCTAAAGCCTCGCGACCCGGACATGTGTCAAATCAGCGCGTTAAATGTTTGTGGAGCATTTAAAAAATATTTTCATGTAATTCGGTAAACTAATTGTTGCTCCTGCCGTTGATGATGCGCTGGTGTTATTGTTGTTTTGACAATAAGGCATTTGTAGCTTTTCAGCGCCGAGAGAGGGACGTGATTCGACTTTGATTGACTCGGGCTGACAGACGTTCTGACTGCGAGTTGTACGAGTTGTAGTTCCAGTATCGAGGCACTTTTCCTGTGTGCCGCGGATCGGGGTTTTCCGGTATTCATTGCCCTGTTGCATTATGTTCGACATCGACATCGACATCGACATGTAATTGATATATTGGCTGCAGGCGCTCGCCCCACCAACGATCCACCCCACTCTGCTAAACAGATGTTTTGCATGCTAATGTTTGTTTACTTAGTATTGTTTTTAAACTAATGCTGATGCTTCGGTCTGGAATTGTCGATCAGTGGATGCGGTTTTCCATCTGCCAAGGGGGAAAATTCTTAATTGGTTGGGTATTGGAGAGCAATTAAGAGCTGAACAAGGTGTTTAGCTTTCGCTTTAGTAGCTTTACAATAATAATGGATAAAACACTTTTAGAACGTTTAAAGATGTGGATGGACGGAGCAGTACCTATGATAAGTTCCTATGGTCATTGAACAAGTAAATATATATTCCTATAAGTATAAGCAAAACTGACATTTTTCCATTTTCTGACTTCATCCGGGAAAACTACTTGCTTCCACATTCTTCCGACTCCTTCATCCGCTGCAATCACTAAAAAATTCTATGGAAAATGCATAAAATCTCAAGCATGGTTTGTATACACAAATTTGTTTGCTAGTAATTAACAAATTTAGGGGAAACAATATCATTAATCCTCGACAATATAAAATCAGAGTTTATTTCCAACAATAATACAAACATTTAATGCCCTGCGATTCCGAAACCCCGTTGTCGTAGGGCTTCCCCTGCCCATTCCTCAAAATTTCCCATCCTGGCCTCCATATATCAAATCTGTAATAAGTGCTGAGTGCAGGGGGATGGGGGACGGGGGATGGGAAGTGCAGGATTGGGGCTGTGGGGAATCCGGTTGGGCACATGCCTCAAATGGGAAACGGACCGATTGTGTGTTTTTCTGAGAAAAACTGTCGACGCAACGTCTACGGTGCTGCAGCTTCGGAAAGTCCATAAAAAGCAGACGAGCGCATAATGGCAATGCCCATTAAAGAAGGTGCAGAACGTTGTTGATGTTTATGGCCACATCGTTCAGATATATAGCCCAGATATTATTCGAACCGGTGCCAAATAGCTGGGTCTGCTGAATTGGAGGTGTCAAGTGATAAAGACATCAGTGGCACTTATGCTTAGATCAACTTATCAACGTTATTCAGAGAAAAATTAAGTTTTTAAACGAAATTGTTGGCAAATATTTAAGAATATGACGATAAAGTCCAACCAATTTAATTTTTATTATAAAAAACTAGGAACCTTCTGAAAGAAGACCAGGATAATTCAAAAGTTGATAGCTCAAATGTTAAAGGATCATTGTATATATAGACAAAAATTACAAGAAAACTGATAACATCAAAACGTGTTTGAAATCTTACATTTTTAGCTTGTGTACTTCCTGAGATCGCAACGGTTCCTTCTAACTTTATCATACTTTTCAACGAATCTGGTATACCCTTTTACTGGACGAGAAACGGGTATAATAGCTTAAAACATAACTTTGTGATAAAGTGAGAGCCATGTTCAACAGTCTGGAAATGCAATCTACTTCTCTGTCATTTTCTGTGTGGTGAAAAGTGCCCTTGACATTTGGCTTTTACCTTTCTCCATTCCTGAGCATTTCCTGTTTGCGTAGTTGATTTCTTTCCTCGATTTCCGGGGCCATCCACTTTCGGCCACCTTTCCCGACAACTTTTCCCAGCAGTTGCTGGCCAAAATGGCCGCCGCTACAGTGGTAACTGCCATGGAGTGCATGGCTGGTAGGGCAAGGCAAGTACAGAGCCACCCCGAGAGCACAGACTAGACAAATATTGAGTTTTTCAATTAGCACCCCGAAAAGTTGTCTCCCTGCCGTTCAGCCGCCCCTTTTTGCGGCGGAGGAAAACTTACCCTTACTTGGAACACATCAGCAGCAGCCCGTCTCTTTTGGTTCGCATAGTTGCGTCTCTGTCTGGTTTTCTGGTTTTTTGGAAACGGGAGTGTTTGTCTAAAGGATCAGGCTTTTGTTTGCTTACGGCCGCGTTAATTGCCCATAGTGGCGAGCGTTTAAAGCCGCCACAAATCCCCACCGACAAAATGTCATGTCGCCCCTCGCCACGTGTTCTATGTACATAGGTTTTACCTTTCGGAAGTGGAACTCCTCCGCCCATCTCTTCCACTTTTTTGTTTTTTGTGTGCGCAAAAGATAAAGCAAACCGATCCGGGGACTCCTAGCTGTTTGTCCCAGCTTGTTTTTCATGTTGTAAAGTTAATTATAAATTAAATATTGATTCTGTGCGTGCGTGCGACCGGCCCTCTCGATCTGCCAATGTTCCATTTATTGGCAAATTCGCCATTGCAATTATTTTTACTTATTTTTTGCAGCCGCCAGAACGGCATGAAATTGATTGGCCACGTATGATTTATTAATATTTTCTTTTCATTACGCATCCGCAGCGTTGACAGCAGCTGTTTTAATTGGTTTAAAATTTGCAATGCACTTCAATTGGGCTGCCAATCTCGCCCGCAGTGGTCTGAGGTTTAATGGGCCACACTTGTTCGGCATCCGATTTGCAGTTGGATATAGATATCGATATGGGTATGGATACGGACACGAATATGGATATGGACACTTGCAGTAGCAAGTCATGTCTTGTGCAGGGTTAATCGATGTGTATGTTCTGCTCAAGTTGCTATCTGCCTATTTTATTTGGTTTTATTAAATGTTTTGCTTACGTAATTGCAGGCTTAGTGCTCTCAAGTCCTGTTGAAAGGTAAATATCTTGTATCTTTTAAGTCCTCTAAATCGAATGCGTTAATTTATTATTTTGGGGTGCTAATTAGAATTTGTGAACTGGTGTTGCCGTGTGAGTTGTTATGTGGGTTACAAATACCCTATTGAATAGTTATTTAATGTTTGAATAAATTTGTTGTCCAAATGTATTATGCTTCAAAATGCGGTGTAAGTGAAAAAAAGGTTTATTTTCTTATTAAAGTATTCTTAAACAGAACATCTTTAGTAACAAGGTACAACTAAAAATACACGCAATTTTGTGTTAGAAATTCTTTAAAAACGTAACATTATCTAAAGCCAATTAATCGAGTCCCGGTTGTGTAAAAATACTATAATAATGTGACACAAATTCTGCTCAGTTTAATTAGCTTTAGTAAGCGATTGTTGACCGGATTTTAATATTTTAATATTTTAAACAATAACTTAATAAATATTGCATGGCAATTTTCATATTTTTATCCTTAGAGCTAATTGCACCTGGGAAAAGTATCTTGACGTGCGTAAATTATCTCTGTAAACCGAGCTCACCGCAATGCTCGTATAGGCAAAAAGCGACGGCAAAACCGAAAAGATGCACAACAGTTCACTCACACCAGCACAGGTCCAACACTCTCGCACACACCCGTGGAAACTTGTATCTATGTGCGCCGACAGGTAAAAGCAGCCAAGATGGACAGGTCGGAATAGGAGCGGGAGGGGAAGAGGGAGGGGGAATCGCAGGGAAGGGGCTTCGAGGGGTCTGGCAGTCAGTAATTTATGTGCGGCCATCGATGGTTCAGGTTTGGTTCAGGCGGTGGAGGTGGAGGTGAGGAGGCAAATGGCCACGCCGCTGACCGACTGGTCAAAACAAGTCCACCGGGGATTGAGAAGGGATGGGATGTGGGATATGGGATGGGAATATAGATGTTGACGGCAGTAGGAGATCTTGGGACCTGGGCATCGAGAGGCAGACTGCGCGGCCCGCACGAGTTGTACTGTTCAATTGCCAATTGTTGTAGTTGCTCCAGCACCGCCCCCCGTGAACCCCTGCTCCTGAGCACCCGATGGCAGCGACGTCGACGCTCGTTCTCTCTGCTGCCGCAGTGCGAGTGTGCGAGTGTGTGTGTGTGAGATACTTTTGCAACTGTGGGCGATGCCTCGTATCTGTGAGATACTCTCGTGTTTGTGCTGCGCAGCCAACGCAGTGGGCGTGGCTTCTATTTTGCCAAAATACTTTTCCGTGTGTCGCTCAATTTGAATTTGCCCCTGCTGCTCGAACGGCACGCCCCAGTTAGATACATAAATATTTATAAACCATAGATACTTTTCGATAGGGTTTTCTGCCAAGGTGTGAACTCGCTTCGCAGAATGAGAGAGGCTCGTAAAATACGTAAAACAAAGACAAAAAAATATCAGATTATGAAAAAGTTTTGCTAAACGACGGAAGCCAAAAAGCACAAAAAAAAGATTAAAAATGGGCGAAAAGTGAAAATTACTTCAACTGAATTCGGCGGTACGCCTTCTATTTATTTGGTTAACGATTTCGGATTTTTTACAAGCCAACACAACCTGGTCAGGTTGTCTTCGCATTTATCTATTTTGCATAATTTTGCTAATTTTCATTGTTTATTTTTGCATTCGATTTGCCTTCTCTGTCTGATTTTTAGCCCGCATTTATTGGCTTTGTGTTTGTGTCAATAATCGTTTTTCCCTCGCCTTTTTCTATTTATTTTTTTTACAACGATTGTGCTAATTTGTTTTATTGCATTGTGCAAATGTGTGGGTGAGCTATGTGTGAGCTTTGTAATTGCTTTGATTTTTGTCTGCTTTGGCTAGAAATTTATTTAAAATTTTAATTGTGATAATATTATCCCAAGGATTATGCGATTTATTTGTTATTAAACGGAAGTCATGAAAATGAAATTGGAAATTGTAATTTCAATTGGTAATTACCAATTTCGTATTATTGTTTTCGCACCGTCCGTCTGTCCGTCTATTGTTGTTATTTATTTGAAATGTATCCGGCGGATAAATTGTGCACACAATGCGCACATGCACTATCCATGTATTTTTTAATGAAGCCTGAAACATTTCAATTTCAATTTCCATTTCCATTCCGAATGGCTCTGATTGCCAATTTTTGTTTGTTATTGAATGATTTGTTCTAAAATTTTATGATGCATAGATTTGTGTAATATTTCAATTAAATAGTCAATGGAATCACATGCACACATATGTGCGGGCGAGCAATGCAGCTCTCAGGTTAATTAACTTTTATGAAATGAAAATGTTTGCATAGGTGGGCTTACCTTTTTTGCTAGCCTTGTTTGCCTCCTAATTTGATACACAAACACGGATTCGAGACTAAGATGCAATTGCCAGTTCTTGTGTAAACAGTGAGGATCTAATGTCTAATCCTTGCGACATGAAGTCATGAAATATGTAGATACTATCCATGCGACGAGAGTCTTTCGGTTTTCAAGGTACTTTCTTTCTACTTTTACAACTGGACTCGTAACCTAAGTTAAACCCGTGCCTGTAAATGTTATTTAATTAACTAAATTGTAAATATAAAATGGTTTTCTTTGTGTGGTTCATAAAGTGAGGATTTAAGACTGCAAAAGCCCCTATATCGTATTAACTTTCCAGTTGCCTTCGCCTTTTCCACAGAGTAAACACCATAAATCGATTATTGATTACTCGAAGCGGCTCTCCATTCACTCCAAATGCATTTAAAGCGGCATTCAGCTGAAATTGAGTTCCCAGGGCGTAAAACTAATTAAATGGAAGCACTCTGGTGGCCACAGCCGCCGAAGGAGTCGCAGTTGGACGAAGGGTTTGGACACACTGGATGGGATGGACATAAACGAGGCAGATAGTCGCCATTACGAATGCCAATTGAAAAGGCGACAAAGCGCAGCCACGAGTGGATGGTTAGGGGATTCCAGGCGACGGGAAAGTCGAAGGCAAAAGGCTATGGCTATGGATATGGCAATGGCAATGGCAATGGCAACAGAACTCAAACTCAAATTTCGAATTCGGGCATAAGTGACAATTCAATAAGCCATGACGTGCCCAAATGTTTACTTAGCATATAGCGACGGGCGAATGGGCGACGCTCGACTGGATCGGGGATGCCAGGAACTGGGGAACTCGGCACTAGGGGAAGTGGCCATGGCTACAGCTTCATCCACGCAGGAAAAGAGAGACGTAGCCGTAGCATAGACGCAGCATAGCTGCTGCGGAAGTGCGCGAAGGGAGGAGAGGCGAAGTGCCCCGCGTCTGCCTTTAAACGGTGGTATATTTCAGGCAGACAATTCACTCGACCCATCACCATTGCCATCACCATCCGCGGCAATACACTCAGGATATATCAGCGAATATGGATTACCACATTTTGATCTAATTAGATCTAAAAAAAAGTGAAAAGTTCACTTAAGGGTGTGTTTTAAAAACTTGTATCGAATTCGGTCTACGGAATTTAATTGGCTGTAGATAAAGGCATTTTTAAGTGGTTTGCAGATGTTAATGCAGTTGGTTATTCTTTATGGATAATTGTTATATTATATTGTTTTATTATATTATACTGTATTGTTATATTATATTATATTGTTATATTATTTATTGTTAAAAAAATTAATATTTGGGAGACAGGATCCCGCTGAAGTCAGCATTTCTGAGTCTACAATGCCCTTTCAAACGAACCTTCAAGTGACCCCCTGAAAAATAAATGGTCTTCTAATAGCTTAGAGTTAAATCGCAAAGTGGAGACAATTTTCTCTCAGTGCAGCCGTGCCTCGTTGGCCGCCACTTTCATTAAATGTTGCTGCTGCTGCTGCTGCTGCGGTTGCTGTGGCTGTTCAAGAGAGTTGAAATGTTTATTTAGGACAAATTGTCTTGGCTGGCGGTGAGTGTAGGCAGCAGGAAATTGTTCAGTGCAGGGCGGTCGAGGGTTATACGTCGCGTACCTTGTTAAAACCTTAGCAGACTAACCGTCCCGCAAAATGGCTTACCAATTAATAGTATATGCCTCGGTCGGGCATACATACATATATCCATATATACTATGCGCAATAATCACTTTCATGGGCGTTACTCGTCAAATTGACTGCGAAATCTTTGGAATTGTTGACATCTGCTTGCCTTCAGGCGGACTCCCCTGGCTGCCCCATAAATGTGGATATCCCCTTGAAGAGGCAACCTTGACTGCATCTTTTTACCAACAGCTTCTTTTTTGGGCCTTGTTTGCTTAGCCGCGCGCCATTGACGACACGTTTCCCAGTCATTCAACTTCCCAGCTTCCAGCTTCCAACTTCCCAGCTGCCCGTGCATCGCTCAACTAATTTTGTTATTTGTTAATCTGCGCTCGCAGATACAGATACAAAATCAGCAGCAGATACATCCGTCCGGCCTTGTTGGTTTTCGGATGTGTTTTCATTGCTTATCAGCTGCATAATTAATGGCCGTGCTGCCGAAAGTATCTGTCAGATGCGTTTTTCATAATCTCGCTGATGATGGCTTCTTGTGGATACAGATAAGCATCTCGCTTAAGTGGCTGCCATTCGTGGGATACTTATCAATTAATGCCAAATTATAGCATTATAGGATATAGACGATTACATCGATTACATCTTTCTGAAAACGTGCAATTTTATTCTGCTCTGACGGAATCTTACATGGTGTCCACTCTATAATAGATTTCTAAAATCATCATATTACAATATTAAGATTTACTTGTTCATGAATAAAGCCAGGCATTGAGTAAGTCCATATAATGTTACAAACCTAGCATCAAGGTTACACTTTAGATCTCCATGAAACCACGCCCATCGGTGGGGGATCCCCAAACCCCTGAAGGAAGCACCCCCTGCACCGCCCAGAAGTCTCGCAAAGACAAAGTCTTACATATTTGTCAACGTCTTCGTCGTGGTAGACTCGTTCTCCTCGCTCGCCTCGCTGCAGTTGTTTTCCCAATGTAAATATTTAAATATTTTCAAGACAAACATTTGCGTGTTGTCTCTGAAAATATGTTGATAAAATATTTGCTCAGCAAACTGGTTAAAAATTACAACAATTCCCGCCGCCGTCTTCGTGTCTGCCGCTGACTTTGGCATTTGTTTTATTAATTTTCTCAACACTTTTCCCGCTAGGCGTGGAAAAACAGCACACAGGCCACAAGCTCAGACCAAATCTGCATGCACTTAGAAAAGCAATTGCATACTTCAAATATTTGTGTTTAATATTCAGTAGATACCATTGATGCACCTACTTGCTGTTCAAATACTATATATTCATATATTGCTTAAGCAATCATTAGTTAGGACACGGTTTTAAGTGGTTATTTGTAGTAAAATAGAAAGAACATATCCCCTATTTTGTGCGCTATATATGTAGGTATATTTTGCATCTGGTGTTGGGCTCTTTTCTATGCACAAATATGCAGTGATTGTGTGCGTTTCTTTTTGCTGCAATTATTGTGGCCGCTGTCCATTGTTGTTGTAATCATTGTTGTTGCGAATCTTGTTGTTATAATTGGCATAGCCGCTCGTGCAGACAGCGCGGCACCAAGTGTTTCACATCCCAAATCCGCAGAAAATAAAAAAAAAGGAAAAAACAGAACCGAATCGAACCCGAAGCAAAAAGAATGGAATCGAATGTGGAACAATGAAAATAGAATAGCTGGGTGTGCTCTACTTTAGCCCAATTTGCATTGTGGTCGGTCAAAAGGTTGAGCACTTCATCCCTATCCATTCGGGTTATCCCACTCTGTACTCCATTCATTGGCCATTTGATGAGCCCGTCAAGAGGTCAAAGTCGGAAGACTCGACAGGCGGTCCACTGTTCTTCTCGTATTTTATTTTCCCGGTGGAATGAATCAAGTCGTCCCGTCTGGTATTTCACATAACACATTCCAATTGCCGCAGGCTGACATTAATTGTGGCGCAAACGATCGATTAGCAACATTTTAAAAATCATTAATGAATTGCTTCTCAAACACCCACACTCACACACACACCACGCACCCAAGAACTATGTACATAAATAAGCAATCCCCACATGCGCGCCCCCAAGTCTCGGGAAATATGGGATCAGGGAGCAGGTTGGCCAAGGCGGCACAGTGACTGCAGCAAGTAAATTCCACTGTGCTAGCTTAAGCTTAAATCAGTACTCGAGTTTTTAATTAAGATTCGATTTATTTATTTTTTTAATACATGCCGCTTACTAAGACTGTTGGGTAAAATGCTTCTTTTGATGGTCGTTGAAGGAAAATGAGTGGATGGGTTGATGGCATTCACCTGTTCATTTTTCTCAGAGATGCCAGGAATGGAAATCAAGCTGGACAAGGAGGGGCTTGGACCGGCTAACAACATTTGGGGCTAGTTCCTGCTCTAAGAGATGGTCATGAAATGAGCACTGCCGCTACAAGTGGTGTTACACTTTTCTTTAAGGATTTGTGCCGTGCTCCAGCTTTATAAATATTTATTATAACAAATTTTCATTTTTAAACATTTTATTTTCCGTTTATGCTGTCCGCATACTAAGCTAAAGCACTGTTTGACTTTTACTTCCTTGCACACGTAAGCGCAATAATAAATCGCAGAGAAAACTGTCTGAAAAATGACGAGCTGACGATTTGTATGGTATTTTGATATCCATAGACAGCACAGACATTACCAAACCCCCAACACAAACAGAGGCGTGGCTAAAGGGGGTTTTCTTCAAATCACCACCTCTAAAACTTTATTATAAAGAGTCCCTCTGCTGAAGAACTGTGTAGTACTGGGCCCTCGGCTGCCCTTTCTCGCACCTCCACTGTCAGCATTCAAAAAACTTATTATGCACAAATAAATAGTGGGCAGCCACACTTTCCCTAAATAGATAAAAATGAAGAAAAATTCGTTGTTGCTCTGGCGTTTTTTCCGAGTTTCAACTTGTTTCCCTCCCCAGCCAGTTGATTTATACGAGGAACGGAAATCGTAGACTTTTCGACGCGCAGCATGAGTGCTACAGAAACGCATATACAGATACATCTGCTGGATGTGGAGTATCTTGTAGATACTTGTAGGGGAGAGGACAGCTACCCCGCTGAACGGAATTGGGCAAAGCGCATGAAATATGTTTGCAAACAAATTAATAACAATCGATCTGAAACTGCCCAAGTTGCCAGATCGCACTGCCAAATGAGGAACGATTAGGCTTCTGTTTTTATAATCTGGGTTACACAAACAAGCCAATAAATATATATGCCGAGCGAATGGATGAATGATGCCAAATTGGCCATGAGTGGCTACTATTTTACCGGACTCTAGGTGGTTTTGGCATTTTCGCGAGGGTCTCTCCACCCAGCCCCATTCCAAATTCCAAATCCGGTTTGTTTACCATTGCATTGGAACGCCAAAAAGCTGTCGTAACCATAAATTAGCACCTCCTTGGGACTCCACCATATGGTTTCCATGTAAACTGCATTCTGCGCCCGAAAGATTTATCTGCAATCCGTTTCTAAATGAGTTGCTTTGCCCAAGTTTATCGCCAGCCCTCTTCCACTTGCGATAATTATTATGATATATTTATTTACAATTGCTTGGGCTTCCGTAAACACGATTCGGGATCATGCCCTTAATGATGATCGCTTGAATTACGTAGTGTTATGGCGATTCCAGACTTCCGTTTTGAAGTTGTGGAACTTTGCTCATTTGCGATATTGATACTTATCAGGTGGAAAATTGAAAATTAAATTTAAATATATGTTTCTGTTATTAAGATTTGTTGTATGTAACGTATCTTTGCGGATACGATATATATATATACATCAATATATTCTTAATCAGTATGATGAACGGAGTTAACGTAGCCATGTCCGTATGTCCGTTTTCCGTTTCTACACAAAATTAGCAATTAATTTAACCACTATATCATATACATAATTAAAAATAATATAAAACCACTGAGTTTCATTGTTTTCTATTAAAAAGTGCAATTTCGATCGTATATATTTGGTATATTTGGTCATATTCCGATGCAAATCGGACTACTACGCCACACAGCTGCCGTTGGCAGTTCTGACTTGCATGTTCTTATTTATCATATATTAATAGAATTATATTTACAACAAGGGTATACTCTTATAATCTTCAGCTCGCAGGAGCAAACACCGTTTCTCGTTTTTGAGAGATTTGGAACATAATGTCAGAACATAATGTGACAGCAATGATTAAAACACTGAAAGTAGTCCTACTTCTGTAGTTTCGTTGAACTGCGTCCTGTATTTGTACAAAAGTTTTGAGTGAGAATGTATTACTTCCTCTTTTTAAAAAAGAAAGTAATATCTGTTTCATTTTCAATATGAGCCCTATATCATTGTGGTTTTTCTTCAATGCGACCTCCGGGCGGCACGCCCTTTCCCCTGGAGGCTGAAGATCCGGGCCCGCCATGTGTGAGGGATTACGGATTAGATGTGGCTGGGAGTGGATCGGTAACCTCACCCGCACCCGCACCCGCACCCGCACCCGGACATGGCTGCAGCCGCAGTAGGAGCTGGCGCTAGGTAGTCCAGTTCGGGTGTCTGTTTTATAGCCCAAGATCTCCGTTATTCGACGCATTTACCACCTCCGTGGGCGATAAATCTGCAGTGCACCCGTGGCGCAATGAACTCGCCCGGCCACTCCTCCACTCCACTCCTCCTCCGATCCATTCCAGTGCACCCACTCCTCCTCCTCTCCTCCTTTGCAGCTTCAGTCGCTGCGGTTTGTTTAGCGCGCTGGCGACCATAAACACCTTGGCGCCAGTGGAGAATGGCGATGGTATAGCCCAGTTGGGTCCTTGGCATGGGGACCTTTTGACAATAATCCGGGTCCACTTGAGATCGGCTCATTAAGGCTTTCAGCTGGTCAAGTGGAACCTCCTTCCTCCTGCATTAGATCCAAGTACACCTGTTGCCCAATTTGAACATCGTTGTGGGGGTCAGTGGTGCTGGCTTGGCTACTTTTTGGCCCCAATTATTCGAAAAATAAAATATATACCATAGAAAATATATATAATATAGAATATATAATATAGAAAATATATATAACATTAATAGTCCCCTTACATAGTCAAGAAAATATGTAGATAAGTAGTAAATCTTGTTATAGTACATCTTGTCATTCTCATAAACTAGTTATAACTGAGTCGAGATAGAGTGGTATATTTTACATAACGTCTTTATACTATAATGTGTTGTATATCAAGAACATTTTTTGTTGGAATTTCAGTTTCAACAAATTGGTTAAAAATGTATAAATGTATTAAATTGTTATTTATTATATTACTCCAATTATTTAAAGTTACTCCATACAAATACTCCACATGCTTCATGGTTCCACATACTCATTTGGTCCATTTTATTCAGAATAACCATTTATTTTATTAGGGATGACTTTTTTCCACGAGTGCCATTGGCTTACTTTTTACTTTAGTTGAACATGTCCAAATTCTTCCTGATCAGCACTGATCGCTGACCATTATGCGGTGGGGTTTTTTGACGACGCTCTGGCGGCTGTCGTGTGGAGCGGGCTTCCGTCGAAAGCTCTTGAAATTACACACGATATGGGGCGGTAATTATGCATGCATTTATGTTATTGTTAATTGTTTAAACAATACACCTCTCTCCGTTCGATTGTTTAACGTGTGTTTGCTTGTGGGGCTGGGGGTCTTGGGTTACGAAACGGATCGGAATCGGAATTGGAATTGGAATTGAAATAGGAAAATCCAACCCCACGATCGGATTCGTTGAATGGTCGCTGTTCATTCATGGATTTGGCAGAAGGGCGTGGGTGTGAATGATTCCGAACGACTGGGCCCCATTCGATTTATGGAAAATAGTCCATAGACAGGCGGAATGAAATGTGCCCTGTTATATAACCTGATTGCAGTCACTTACAGCGCATTTCACTCACAGCATAATTACACAAAATTCCTAAAAAAAAAAGGGATGGGAAGGAAAAGGAAAGGAAAGCTTTGCAATTGATTTATGGCCACTTCCCTGGAAATTGTCGACAAAATGTCTGGCCAGGCAGCACATCGAATGGGTTAGTGAGAAGGGGAGAATGCTATATCTTTTTCTGCTATTCCCAACAGGAATGCCAAACGAGGAGTTGTTTCCGTGATTTACACGCCAACGAAATTAGAAAATAAACAATGGATTTTAGTACTGCCGGCTGCGGATTTCAGGCTGAAATTGATTATTTGACTTTCGGCCTAAGACGATGTCGGCCCCGTTCCCGGGCACTTTGATAGTGCTGAATGCGCGAAAACACCAAAATACGTCTTTGGGGAAAGGGGTTAATTTACTATTCGCAATTCTCGTTATTCCCCGATTTTATTTATTTTCTTATGTCGCGTCAACTGGTTGGCAACTTCGGCGGCAGCATCAAATGGCCGAAAAAACAAGGCACAAATAAAAAGAACATTCGAAGCCCGGCTGACGCATAAACATCGCTCCCAATCCCATCGATCCGAATCTGAATCTGAATGTGAATCTGAATCTGAATATGAAAACGAATCCGAATGATGGTGATATATCCAATCCAGTGACATCAAAGCCAAAAAAGCCTGATAAGCCAAATAAACCATGCATCAGCAGCACAGATAGTCAATTCAATAACTTGATTTAAGAAAGGGGGAAAGCATCAGTGTTGTCTACTCAGCCTTTTTATGGTCATTTTCAGCCTTTTTTCTGCGAAAGTGAGGGCAAATTCACAAGAATGCCATTAACCCTAATTCTATTTACGATTCGGCAAGTGAAAATATATGTGAGTGAAAATGAATATTTGCGCAAATGGTGATTGTGATTATTCGTTTATTCAGAGTGGCAATTTCTTCATATAAATGTTACTTTTGGGCACATTTGCAGAAGTGAAGTGGCTCACATTTACAATAATTTAGTATATTAACATTGTTCGCCTTTTTCCAACATGAGAGCCATTTTAAAACAATTTATAATTCGAAAAAACAGTATAATTGCAAATATATTATCAAATAATCAAAGGCAAGCCACAGATGATTCTGAACTCCCATTTAATGGCTCGCTGATCTCCTTTAGCTGGCGTCGCCCTACAGAATGACTGATCCATCGATCCAGCCATCGGAGATCGGAGATCAAAGCGTTCCAGCCGCAACAGTCAATCAACATCTCCCCCAGTTGCAAGATCGTGGAGTAACCTAGACGGCCAATGATGCACTGGATTCACTCCTCGCCGAGCAACTCGCCCTGCAATTTCCCTATTTGCTGCGTGGCTGGATAATTTACTCAAATGTCGACGCCTGGCGCTGAGTTTCGCGATTTTTATTTTGTGCTTCTAGTTTTTTGCGCAAATCGATCATAAATTAATTTGGAAAATTGCTGCCTAAGGCCGCCGACTGCCGCTGGCCAACTCCAAAGTCATTTCTGCGTATTTATAACTCAATAAAACTTCAAAAGTGTTCCAAAACACACGCTCTCAAAGTTTGTTTAATGCCATAAAAATGCAGTTGCCCGTATTGTTGTTATTGTCGTTGCTATTCTGTATTCCGTATTCCGTATTAGCAGACATCGGACGAGGGCACTAAAATCCGACTATAGCTTTATTGCCTTCCCAGAGCCAAAGGGCCGAAAGGGAAGCGGAAGTTTACTCTATGAGTCCGTGGAGTAAAAGGAGCTCCTACAAAGTTCAATTGATTCCGCGAAGAGCAAACAATCAATCTGAAATCGATCGTGAAATTCGGAATCTGGTCCCTTTTCCCATAATGTCGTAAACTCCAGTGCGGGTCTCACTAAATACATTTTTTTTATATTTATTAAGGAGTCTAAATAATAATTTTGGTTTGGAACTCACTCCTACAATTCTGTGCTATTTTCATGATTTTTTCTTAATAGTTGTTAATGGCTTTCTTTCTTTAGCTAGATTATGTTTATTCTTGTCACAGTTTTCCCATTGTGATTTCACCTTTTTCACGCTGTAAAAACGAACAGAAATTGTGTTCATTAATTTGTGTGCGCTTTTTCCCACACCCAATTACAAATGTCATCCACATGTGTGAGTGAGTGTTGCAAGTGAGTGTGGTTATTAAACCAGCGAGATATGAATTTACTTTAGAGCCATTGTCTATTATGGCCTGGTTAATTGCGGCGACAGCTGCCAAAACAACGCCAAACCGTGCAAGAACAACAACATCATCATCATCATCATCATCATCATCATCGTCAGCGAAAAAGCGATGTTGTTGTCACCGCGGTAGTTGAGCCTCGACCACTGGAATTTATTGTTATAACGGGGCAATGATAACAGGTCATCAACACAACTGGCCAGGTAAATAAATATCAAGGGGGTCAGGGGTTGCATAGGCATACCCCCACCTACATACATGTGGGGTTCCACTGAAAAGCGCGAAAAATAAGCAGCGTTAATTACAAAGGATCTCCCGCGGGCCAAGTCATAGTCGTAGAATAGATACATTGTATCCGGTAGATAGGAAAACGAAAATCCTTGTGCACGCAGCACATTTGGCAGCTGGCCGGCTAATACTTGCATTTAATTAGGCTTGCAATAATATTTATGTAAATCGGGCTGGTTGCGCGATGAGCCACAGAGACAGCTGTCAATATTTGTGAGCGCCACGAACGAAAACCATTCCGAAAGCCGCCCGCTTTAGCTCGATTGGATTATTGAGCATTTGGCATTGTTGTCCTGCGAGTTTCCCCGCATGTGTGTGTGTGTGTGTGGGCGCGTCCTTATCGCTAAGCAAACAGTGCAACATTTTGTCGCCATCGCATTTGTTTTTCTTGTCCTCCGCCAGGCGTTGCGATACACAGTATTCCCGATTCTCGACTCCCGATTCCCGGTACGCGGTTCCCGGTTCCTGATTCCGATTCTGGTTTGTAAGTTCTGGACCACCCGCGCAATCAGCGACGGCTGCACTCCAAGCAAACATACTGCCACTTTCCATCCGGACTCTTGTTGTTTTCGCATTTAATTTTGTTGCTTTTCACACCGAATGGAGAGTCCGGATGGCATCGAATGGCATCGAATGGCATCGAATGGCATCGAATGTGTATTTGCTGCCAAAAGTGCTGAATTTGCATACCAAAACTCGTTTCCACACCGATCAGCCGAATATCCAGATTGAAAATATTGAGCTTTTGGATATGAAAAGCGTGCAAAAATTAAATTAACCAATCACACTTGTGATTTATAGCCAATCCCATTGCAATAAATAAATATAGCTCAATTATCAACCATTTAAAATTAATGCTATGACAGCTTTAGTTTCTTAAATGTTTTTTTTTAATGGATAGCTTTTAACTAGTGGTGGTTTAAACTTTAAAAGTTAACTTACATTTGCCTGTTTACTTTGAGTTCGCAGGAACAACCAACTCCGCTGCCCATTTAAATTTTAAAATAAAGCTCATGCTCAGTGTACTTCCCATTTGAAGATTACTTTCAGGCCTACAGTCTTTGGCACACTTTTGGCTGGCACTCGAGCGCCATTCACATGCCACCCAGCCAGGTATTCCATTGTTGTGGCTACGACCAGCTAGCCATACCTATTCACTGGCTTTCGAGCGCTGTCCGCCATTGAAAACAGCCGTTGAAGAGCACAAACTGCGAAACACCTGAGCCGAGTTTAGCCCACAAATCGAGAGCCATACACATACGAGTATAACCAGATTTCTGGCCCGAGTGCGATCCCAATGCCGCGGTGGCGCCAAGCGGCGCTTACTCAAGTGACAAAGGTCCAAAGACGAGTTCCGAGACGAGACCATGACCAGCTCCCCATCGTCAACATCAAGAAAGCAGCCATCAATTTTGGCCATCAATCAATCAGTGGCTCTTTATCTGCGCATCTGTGGCTTTGCGATCGATCTCTGGTTGGGTAACTGATAACTGGTTCACTGGCTAATAAGCTGAAAATACTGCAGGCTGTTGTCTTGCTTTCTACCAATTTGCTGCAATTGTCTGGCCATTTGCTGCAATTGTCTGGCCATTAGGAGCAGCTACAAGGAAACTAAGGGCACAGTTTTCTCAACTAAAGATTTGTAATTTGCTGGCCATTGTTCCGCGACTGCCTTAGTGAAAGCTAAGAGCTTATATTATAAATGGCATTTTAAAAGAGGAAATTATAATGCGATTGTTTTGAATGAGATGTGATCTTATTAATTTCCTCAATATTCCATTCGAGTTGGTGTATTTAATATCATTTAATTGAAAAGAAGCTCAGCGTCGGCAACTACAAACTAGCAAACAGTAAATATTATACTAAAGCTACCACTTTTCTTTGAGAATTTAATGAATTTGCATTTCTGAAGATACTTTTCAATAGCTACTTTTGCATATAAAGCATACATTTCTTAGAAAAAAGCGTTTATTTTTCCAAAAGGTCGAATGCATAGGAGTTTCCTATGAAAAGTGGAAAGTGTTTCCTATCCGATCGATCAATAACTCAAGCCAACTTGCCAATTTGCAAGTCGTTCAGAACTGCAGCCACCTGATCGACTGATCGACAAATGATATGACACTGCTACCCAGAACCCAGAAAGCCATCTTCCAGTGGCAATTGGAAGCCGGATGACTCAGTGATTCGGGCCTCGAAATGGACACGGCTTGAATAATTATTTATCTGGGAATTCTGCGTGTGTGCTATCCAGTTATCCAGTTATCCAGTTTCGGGCTAAAAAGTCTGTTTTGCCAGCGCAAAGCTCAAGCGAAAAGCTGGAAAGGCGAAAGTCGCTTTACGGGAGTTAAATAAAACACACGATTTGAGATATTTTAACATATTTTCAATACACTTTTTGTTCGGCTCATATTGGTGGTACGCTAGTTTTGATAGTTATGTTATAGCTACGATTTAGTTGTATAATTTATTATTGCTTACGTGGGCTAGGCTAGTGATAGATCGATCCGATGCGGTAGTTTTAGTTATTGACAAAATGCTCTAATTTAAGTTTATATTCTGTGTAGCAAAACCTCATCACAAATTGCGTAGCTGACAATTGGGACTAAGCCTAAATTCGATAACAATTACGAACTACAATTATAAATTACAGTTAATACAATACAATAATGCGCTTGCTTAACAACTATGTCCCCCATTATTTCGTATACAGATACAGATACAGATAAATCGAAAACAAGTTGGAAAACAAAAAGATCTGAGATAGAAGACTCCGGATCCCGGAGGATCCCCCCTAGCTGTGCTTCGTTCTTGGGTATATTATATGGTATATTTACAGGAATATACAAGAGAGCCCAGCTGCCGAGAATCCCGCCTATGCTGTAGATTTACACCCCGTACTTGATGCCGTACTCCTGGTAGTGACCCACATGTGGCCGGTAGTGGCTCAGGTTGCTCAGCTGACCCAGCTGGCCCAGGTTCCCGCTTAGCGCCGCATGGTGATGATGGTGGTGGTGGTGGCTACTGATCACCGCCGCCGCTGCTGCCGCGGATGCCGCTGCCACGGATGCGGAGGCAGGTGGACTGGCGGACTGGAGGCTGCCGGTGGGACTGCCGGTGTCCAGTTGGCAGGATTGGTTCTGCTCGAAGATCATGTCGCGGAAGCCCAGTGCCGAGGTGGGACTGCTGGTCAGCACGCTGGAGGATCCTCCACCGCCACCGCCGCCTCCGCCGCCGTTGCCCACTCCGTTGTGGTTGAGGACACTGCTGCTGTTGTTGTTGTTGTGTCCCGGGTGGGTGGGTGTTCCCTGCTGCCCGTTGTGAGGAACTGGTTCCGATGGCGGCGTTTCCGGGGTGTACCAACCCCCGTGCGCGGGACCATGCGGAGTTGAGATCGTGGTGGGCGAGTGTCCGGAGGATTGACCTCCGGCACCTTGGCCGCCGGGGGTCAGGGGATGGGCCACATGCGCCACATGGCGCTGCAATTGCTGGGCATGATGGGCCGCCGCCGCATGGTGTACATGGTGCATCTGACTGCTGGCCACCGTGGCCAAGTTGTCCTCGTTCAAGTGGTAGGGATAGGCGCTGTGATGGATCCGCGGGTTGTACACATTCATGAGTGAGTCCACGGTGAAGCCGGGATGCTCCACTCCGCCTCCGGCCAAGTGGTTCATCTGGGCCAAGCTGTCGTGGCAGGAGTTGAGCATTGCGGCATGGGAGACCTCCTTGCCACTTAGACAGCCCAAGTCCATTAGGGGCTCCTTCTTGAAGTGGGCAGCATGGGCGGCCATGTGCTTGGCCTCCAGTATGCCGTTGGTCATCAGCTTGAGGGGCTTCATCTCGGCCAGCTTCTCGTTCATCATGGCCTGCCGCTTGATGGCCTCCTCCTTCTCCCGCATCACATCCTTCTTCTTGAAGCGACGCCGCCGGCGAAGAAAGGAGCCGTTGTCGAACATGTTGTACGAGTCCGGATCCAGAGTCCAGTAGGAGCCCTTGCCGGGCTTCTTGTCGTCCCGGGCCACCTTCACGAAGCACTCGTTGAGGCTGAGATTGTGCCGAATGGAGTTCTGCCAGCCCTGCTTGTTGTCCCGATAGTAGGGGAACCGCTCCATGATGTACTGATAGATCCCGTTCAGGGTCACCTTCTTGTCCGCCGCGTTCTGGATGGCCATCGCTATCAGAGCGATGTACGAGTACGGGGGCTTCACGATCTCCTTGTTCTGATGCGGGGCACCCAGGCCGTAGGCACTGGCCGAGTACGGATAGCGGGAGTACTGGTCGTATGCGTAATGTGCCGCTGCCGCCGCGGAGGCGCTGCTGGCCGCCGCCACCGCGGATGCGGATCCGTAGCCGGCTGCGGTCTGTGCATAGTGGCGCGTAAAGGAGTTCTGGTCGCTGAATAACGTATGCATGGCGGCGATTCCGGCGGATTTCTGTTCGATTTTCCACTGCCGCCTTCTGGTACTCGAATTTTCGTACGCTCTTTTCTCTTGCTTTCTTTCTCGAACTTAATCACTTCACCACTTGCGGCTTCTTATTATTTCTAGCGATAATATTTGCTTAAGCAAGTCGCTCACATAAGTGCAGATATATAAATATATACATATATGTATATTTATATATATATCTAATTGTAGTTTAGGGGAAATGGGAGCGCAGAGCGAGCGCAGAACCGTTCGGTATAGTAACACGTCTGATACTGAATCTGTGTAACTGAAATAACACACAGCTCGCATCGAGCAGAATCGTTTGCGTCGTCGTCGGCAGAGCGTCGCCCGCACCAGAAAGTATCTCAATCCGCTGCCGCAAAGTATCTGTGTGATACTGTGTGCCCGCACAATGTATCCGTATCTGCATGTGTATCTGCAGCCAACCAACGATGGCTGCCACTCGCAGTCAGTAAGTGAAGTGGGCCCGCACACACAGCTGCGGCAAAAGTATCTGTGTGTGGCATAGCGAGAGAGAGAGAGAGAGAGAGAGCGGACGCCATTCATGGTTTCTTTTTTGTATTAAACCAGTAGGGAAAAATAGTTAGCTAGCTACGGTGTGTGTCCTGTGGGCCACCCACCCCTCTTACCACCCTTTCCCTTCGCTTTTCCCGACCCTTGTTTTTGTTGTTCAAACTAATGCTTAAAATACGGCCTATCTCCCTCTCTCTCTCCCGCTGTCCCGCTGGCTCTCGCTCTCTCTATCCCGCATCCACGAGATACCAGATACGACACAAGTAAGAGCGAGCGAGCACCACATAGTTGAGGCACCTGGGAAAGCCAACAGCACGGTCACAAGTGGGTGGTTGTGGGTGTGGGGTTGATGGTGAATCGAGGGCTGCAAGCGAACCAACCACCCACCTAACTCACCCTCCCAATGACTTTGGCATAAATTAGTGGTAAAGTTCTTTCGATCTCAGCTTAAAGTTCGCCTTCTTGGAAAGACAGAGACCAAAAAGTTGCCTGCTAATTTGCAGTTTGATGGGTTTTCGCCAAGATTCCCAAGTTAAGAGCCACCTTTGAAGCTTGTTTTCGTTGAAGGCAGGGCATTACGTTTTTAGCAACTCCTCTCTTCGGGCGCTTGAATTGAAATTGCCTTTTTTTGCTGAACAAAAGGGAGAAATTGTTCAGGCTTTTTTAATCTAAGAATTTCAAGCATACACAGCAAAACATGTTTCCCACTAACTTTGGTTAACTAGGATCAACCTATTCGAAAATGATTCATTGAAATGTAGTAGATTTGCAAAGTAGATACACTTTATAATCTCAAAAGAAAATGTGAAAAGCTTGTTCCGAATTCTCTGCAAAATAAATTCATAGCTAGTTATTTTTTATCACTATTGTGATTATTTGAAGTCAGGTGCGAAGAGTTAAATTCCGAAATTTCCCTTCTTTGCAAGGAAGTACAATTGTCCCAACTTATTTACCAAATTTGTGAAGATGACTATTGCTCTTACATAGTAAATATATTTGCAGGTATTTTTTAGTTTTGACTTGCAACTCATTCATTCACACCACTTCCCCAAACATCGCGAGGGTTACTAACCCAAATACAAAATAAATACGAAGCAGGCAAACGCAAAAAGTCCTTTGCCGTTTTTTCGATTTTTTCGCCGACTTCATTTTTATTTTTTGCTTATTAGAACAATATTTTTTATTGACTTTGTCAGCTTTAAAGTAAATTTTATATGTTTATTTGGGCAAGGGCGAGTGTGTGTGTGCGTGCGAGTGAGAGTGAGTGTGAGTGAGAGGCCGAATGGGATGGGTGTTTGTCTGGTTATTAGACACAGGGAAAACAAACACGCGTACTTTATTTGGATAATTTAAAAGTATGCTGACTATTTTTTATTTGTATTTTCCTGGGCAGTCTGCAAAAAGCGAGCGCTTTGCATCACTTTAAAATCCCAATCGTCTGGGTAATTGATACAAGAATAATATTTGGCTCTATTAACGCAATCGCATTATTTTGACAAATATTTGTATTGTTTTAACATAATTTTTCGCATGCGATCTGTCGGAGGCCATGAATCATCGACATCGACATGTGTGTGTCCAGTTTCCCCGTTTCCAGTATCCAGTATCCTCTGCAGGATGCGAAAAGGAGAGTCCTGCATTTGAAATTCGAATGAGGCGACTCCGCCTCCGTGTGCTCCATGTCACGCACTTTATTTTGGCTTCCTTCTGGATTCTCTTCATATTTTCCCCATTTTTTCTTTTCCAGTTTCAGGATTGCTGCTGCTGATTTAACAAATTTTCGTCTTCGACATCGGCGCCGTGATTGCGATTGTATGGGTTTCGCAGTGGGTGTGAGCTGTTTTTTGTGAGTAACTGTCTGTGGGTTCGTCTGTGCATTTTTGCACAGCTCATGTTATTCTTACGTAGTTGCCATTGCCTGTCTGTCCGATTTCTCCATCCCATCCCCTCACAGCTGTCCCTATTCGTACTGCTCCGCCACTCTATCGGCTCTGGCCATTCGCATTCGTATCTGTATCTACGACTATATCTGCATCCCGACCATCCCACTGCATTTGACCTATCCAAATATTGATTTAGTTTCCCGAAACGGCAACTTAACATTTTCGCCGCAAATGGAATGAAGGCTGCGAGCTGCTTGGATCTTGAATGTAAAATGTCTACTAGAGAATGATGATACAATTATTATTGTAAAGTGCTGTGTTCATAATATACATCATATATCTAGTCTTATCATTGAAATCGAGACACAGCATAGCATGAAATCAATAATCATTATACATTTTGAACCAGGAAACATGCCCACATTACCCAATTAAAATGATCATTAAACAAATCACAGTTCTTTGAACTTTGGGCCTTGATGGGCAAAAAAGATACGCCGTACTCAAATGACAAATAAAAATGACAACCCCACCATAATTTTGGCAAGTGGTAACCGGGTTTTGGGGGATCTGTCTCGCCCATTAGCCACGCTCAATTTGATGCAGTCAACGGAACGCTGACACCGCCGTTGACATGGAGGAGCACTGGCAAAACGAGGAGCTGAGATGGGGCAGCCGTCCAAAGTAATCAGCATGTGGAGGAGAAGAGACGAGTGCCAACATGTGGCTGCTCAGTCAGTGGCCATTATTAAATTTTAGCAATGCCCTTTTTGGGCAGAACTCTTTTTTTCGTTTTTCTCGTTTTTTCGGGTGAGTAATCCAAGAACAATATTGATTTTAAAGTGCAGGGCAGTGCACCTAATCAGACACTTGAACCAAGGACTTAAGCAGCCAAAAAAAATACGATTTTTGTTGTTGGGAAGGACGGGCAAGGAAATGCAGGAAAAATGCTGATAAAGCGGTTTCAATCTTTGAAATATGCGGCACTCACACGCACGCAGGGGTTAAAGTAACTCACACAGATACAACGGCACACACAGATACACGCACACGAACGCGCGCTCCGCTGCTCTCTCATGAATATGCAACAATTTCTCTTTCTCTCCACCAATTTGATAGGAGGCTCACACATACACTCGCAGAAACCACTGCGCAGCATTGAGAAGGGGGCGTGGCTAGCTGCAGAGAGGGATGCAGCGATGGCGTTGCCCGCGGTTCGCTCTCCCTCGCACACTGCAGTTTCCGGTGGCCACAAAATTTGTAGATACTTCCACCCGCAACCCTCGACCTTTCCCCCTCTTTTTAATTTTTTTTTTTATGGTTCCAGAGTTTTGGTTTGGAGTCGGAGTCTATATTGGCCACTCATTAAAATTTATGATTCGTACACAGTTTCGGGCTTATTATGCATATATTCTGCGATTTTTTCCCGCGACCGCTCTCTTTGGGCAGACAATTTAGCAGATTAGTTGCGGACAAACACACGCGTGTTCCCAGGAAGGGGCTGGGAAATATCCGCCATTAGCTTAATCATAAGCGTAATCATGGCGAAAATCTTCCGGTCATAAGCGGCGGAAATTCAGCAGACGGCGCTAAGTCTGGACTCCGGAATCTGGAGCCGCGTATTCCGAAGCTGGATCCTGAATCCTGAATCCTACCTGGCCAACACCGGATGCCAAATGCTAATCATCGATGCTTAGGCATTGATCGGCCCAAAGAGGGGAAACTTTTTAGGCATGTTTAGACTTTAATGCGCGCAGCGGGAATTCTTAATGAAACCTCGAGTTTTCGCCGGGTTTTCCCCCAGATGCTTCAGATTTTGAGGCCTCGAGATTCGGACTCTCACTCGCGGACTACCTGGCCTTTGCTGCTCAATGTGTCCGGTTTTCCCCTCCCGATTCCGTAATGATGATGATAATGATTTCACGCGTGTCCTGCGGTTTTCGTGGCTTATTAGTGGTCCTCATTGGCTTACCAGTCGCAACCCGCTGGGAAGTGGGTGTGGGTGTTTCTGGCCAACAGTGCAGCTCGCTTCTGGATGCAGGGATTGGGATGGTCAAAGATAAGTTGGGAGCGTGTCCGAGGTGTGGATATTTGCCCTAAGTAGTGAAATCTAATGGAGAAGTGTTCAAAGTACGTAGTTGAGTAAGAACAGGATCCTGAAGCTGTGAGATTTATCATTAAATCAGATATAAATAATTTATTATTCAACTATCATTTTTGTTTATTGAGATTATATATTATACCTCTTCATTATATTATATTCAAATTATTTGAAGTATAGAAATAGGTAAGGGATATATATGTAAACTTTGTTTTAAGCTACAATTTAAGAAAGAAAATCGGCATTTCGAAATGTAAGCTTACTGCTAGATTTGGTTAGCCGAATCTCTTAAGTGTAAATCTGAATCAGGGACTTAATACGCCCACCATTCTGTGCCAACGATTCGCAGGCTACATTTGTTACCTGGATTGGACAGACAGACCCCTTTACCATTTACCATTTACCATTTGGCAATCGGCATTTTGGGCCGCTGGCAACGGTTGAATTCATTCATAAAACACCTTGCCCGATGATAGTCATTCCCATTCAAAGTAGCAACCGAGTGTCGAATCTCTTCTGGGCTGCTGGGTTGCTGGTCTAATGTTTATTTAATAAATATCCCACGCCATGTTATTGCAACGAGACTTTTGTTTATTTGCGAGCGAAGTACGCGACATATTCGAGACGTTGGCGATATTCGATGGAGAAGTGGCGAAGTGGGGTTGTCGGTATGATTTTAGAGCGGAGCCGGAAAATTCGCAATGGAAAACTCTTTGAATGGCCCATGATGTTTATGGCGAAATCTATATTTTTGTAAGCTACGCTCCGGTGTCCGGACAATTTGGAATGGCTCGTCTATGAAAACATTCGGGCAACTGGAAATCCTTGCGAAAAACGTTTTTAATTTTCGCATAAATTTAAAGTAAATACGAACACAACGAGTGCAACAAACGGTTTTTAACAAATTGTTTGTTTTAACGCAAAGAAAAATGTTTCGTCTCTCTCCGTGTGCAAAAATAAAAATGTTCAAATCATTTTATTTATTTATTTATTTATGCAGGCTGTGCATCTTCGATTTGGGGTTTCGTGCTTGTCCTGTAGGCTGCGTTCAATCGCAAACGTATATGGTTGTATGTCCTTTTGGCCAGGAGCGGCAATCGGGTGCCTGCCATTCGTATGTTTACTTGACGCGCAAATCCTCTTACCAAGGTTCGTCCTCAGAGAACAGTGTCCTTCGTCCTGCGTCCCTTTTGTGGTTTTTCGGTTCTTGTGCAGTTCAATTCGAGGCGGAACGAAACGGACAATTGCATGTTTTGATTGCCGCCTGCAATTGTCCTGTTCGCTCCGGTCCAGCCTCGTCCAGCCTGGCTCGTCCTGTCTCGTCCTGGCGATCCTTGCGGTCCTGGGCGCTGGTTCGCCAGTTTGCGGTGGCTGGCTGCTGTGCACTTGTGACAATATTTTCATAATTTTTGCATCTTTTTTTCGCTCATCGCCAACGGTAGGTGCGTGTGTAAACATTAACTTTTCAAGAAGATTTAATCCCGATTATCCATTGACTGTGAAATTTTTCACTCAAAACTTCTCAGTGTGTTTCCACACTTGTGTTTGTCTTTGGCTTTCCGGCTGTGACTCAGCCGCAATCCCACTGCGTTTTTCACTTGCCAGCTTTGTCTCCGCACTGGATTGTCCTGGATTGTCCCGCGTCTCGTCCTTTGGGATAATGAACAGCGGCGACGACTTCTTGATGCGATTGCTCCTGCTTTTCGCCTGGCAGGACAATGGGCATTGCCTGCGTCCTGCCCAGCGCCTTGAGTCCATTTGACTCTGGGCTGGATTTTAATTTGTTCATAAAGGTGAGACAATTAACTGAATAATTGGATTGTTGCTTTTGCGGACAATGCGACTGAGCTGGGCCAAGGAATTCGGTTTACCAGGCTGATTAGTTTTTGAAAGGCGCTGCATTATCATCACTGGTTTGTGACTCAATTAACGCTTCGTTATCCGATGCTTACCGACGCTTATCCACTTTTTTATTCAGTCTACAACAATCAAATCACAATATGGCAATATACATACATTATAAAGAATTTAAAGGCAGGAGCGAGTTTCTGGGGTGTTTGAGTAGAAAGTTAGAGTTCCTTGAATATCAGATACTTGGAACTGAGTTGAATGGAGTCCTAGCATGGAAGTTATCAAAAAACCAACCATCTAATCAACTTTTATAGGTGTTGAATAATTTTCAACCTATGTAGTGTACCCATTTAATTTACAAGTAATAAATATTACTCAAACAACTGAATAATTTTCAACCTATGTAGTGTACCCATTTAATTTACAAGTAATAAATATTACTCAAACAGTTCTTATTCTGATATGAAAACATAGCAGACTGTCTAGTTGATAATATGATAAATCATGATTATGATATCATAATTGATAATATGTAAATCAAAACAAAAATCGTTTTGGTCCTTTTGCTTTGATCTTTTCGGTTTGGAAGTGGATTCGAACATAAAATATATTATAACTCTATCGATCGGGTAATCAAGATTGGAGTTTTGCAAAAAAAAGATATATTTTAAATATATTGGATACCCTTCTGAACCCATACTACATTATGATTTACATTTTTTATCAGAGTGGCAGTCAGTATATTGAAAGTGATTTCTTGGTTGGCAGGAATTACAGAGTAAGCGCAACAGGTGATTTTATTTAAACCAATACATGAAATGTATATTTTTTGGAGGATTCATTGCTGCAGTGGATTCTTTTGGTCATTGATATGGTAATAATTGCAGTTCTATAAACGAGATTTGAGACATTACTTTCAGTTTAACAGAGCACCTAGTACTTACCATTTTAAGTTGACTCACAAGCAGATTCTGTTGAACAGTTTTTTCTTTATTTTTAAATTAGCATTTCTTTCTTATTTCTTATTTCACAGCCAGTTGTTTTTCTGATAAGAACCTATTTTTTAAAGTAAGTATTTCGTTTCCATGCGTTCCACCCTTCACCACTGCATCTATTTTATTTAAAGCTATGAAAATCTCTATTTTGAAATTCACCAAGAAATAAATATTTAGTGGCGACATCTATCGCTTTTTTTTCGTAACTGTTTTGGGATGGCAACGCCCGACATGTGTTGAAAACGGGATGGAAACTCCCGTAATGTGTCAAAATCGGTATGGCAGCTCTGGCGGACTTTTTATTGTTATACCTGTTACTCGCATATAGAAGAGTATACTGAATTCGTTGAGAAGTATGCAACAAGCAGAGGAAAGCGTTTCTTTGATCGGGATCAAAGATGTCCGTCTGTCTGCCCCTCGTTATGAGCTAGAAGATGAGATTAAGCATGTAGATTCCACTCTAAAGCCCCCAAATTATCAATGTGCATATTGAGAGCCAAAAGAAGTATTAATGCTTTTATTTATACATAATACAATACTTATATGGAAAAAACAAAATCTTAGTTATCAAAAGTTTTTAAATGTAATTCATCCGAAATAGGACGATTGTATTACATAGCTGCCATAGGAACATTCGCAAAATTACTTTCTAATTATTCTTATTCTTATTCGCTAAAACCCTATTTTAATGTATAATTACTGCTAGCATGTGTAAGCTTTGGCTTGCCAAAATTATCTTCCTTTCTTTTTTTTATCGTATCAGCTGCCTCCAATTGTGTCCAATTTTCATCGATAGGCGAACATCAAATCCTATTAGTTGCAATACTCTTCGATTGCAGGATCGGATAATTACAGCAGATATACGTGTGTTCGTGTAAGTGTCATGTACTTCGCAGGATTCATTTACTTTGCGTGCACAAACTAAAAAGAACAATGTCCTTCCCAAACCAAAACCGCAATTAAATTTGGTTTAGAAGTAAATTCTAAATTCAGTATTCCTCCGGTTGCGCTGAAATATGGCGATCCAGATGATGCTCAAGTCGAAAGCCTGCGCGCATTCGAAAATTACCCGTCCTCTCCAGTGTTGGTTAACAAGTGTTGTTTTAAGGTACAAAGCGACGTCTTTTAGTCTTTAGACAATCGGGACACTTATACGACCCTTTCGTCTGTGTGCGACAGCATGTGTTTTGAGCAGTGGAAACACTTTAATGGGCATGCTCCTATTTGAGGTCGGAGGTTAAGGTGCTTGTGTGTTCATATGTGTCGACTTCGAACTTGGAGATGTGCAAAAGCCTTAGAGCAATGGGCACTCTTGAAGGCTTTTCTTTCAGTGTGGGTTTCCAAGTGAGCGGAAAGAGCCAAATCGTCAATGAACATTTTTGAACACACAGCACACATAGATGGCTTTGTGACGACTAGCTGCTGTGTTCGAAGAAGTGTTTTGCGGCCACACGTTTTGAGGGCTTGATATCCTCCATTGTGGGTTACCATGTGTCGCTTACGATGTGCATCAAGCACAAAGTCCCTTGGGCAATGGAAACACTTAAAGGGGCGTTCTGGGTGATCTCGCATGTGGATCTTAAGTTCATGTTCGTCTGGAAAGGCCTTCGAGCACTGGGAACACTGGAACTTACTGTTATCGATGAGCGTGGCAAACAGTCGCTTAGGAATGGTAGAATTTAAAATGCCTTTTTGGCAGTCTGAGCTCTTTAACGATTCTTCTCTTTCGTGTATCTGCATGTGTACCTTGAGATTCTGACAAATTGAAAATGCCTTTGGGCAACGGGAACACTTGAAGGGTCGTTCTCCTGTGTGAGTAAGCATGTGCCTCTGCCGAACACATTTGTAGGCAAAGGACTTGGGGCAGAGGGAGCACTTGAAGGGACGTTCTCCTGTGTGTAAACGAAAGTGTGTCTTCAGACCGCCTTTCGTTCGAAAAGACTTCGGACAGTGGGAACAGCTAAAACCGGCTGCATCCTTCGCCTTGCCATTGCTTTTAATAATATCAGGTTCATTACCGGAATCGTCGTCGTCGGCTTCGACATTATTATCCCTGGAATCCACACATTCTTCAGTCCTCTTTTCTTCCTGGTATTCCTCTCCAGCTGATTCCACTTCTTCGGAAAAACAGGATCCCTTATTTTCGCTTTCCTCCTCGCGTACATCCTTAAAGAAGCAATAGAACTGATGACTTCTCTCGTACGATTCTATGATGTCGAATGCGTTCTTCGCATCCTCCAGGCAGGACTTGCATATGGTGTTGGGTAGGTGATCGTCCTTCTCAACTTGAAAGCCAGTGCACTTTGATATCAGATTCGCAATGGATAAGCCAGGTTCATGAGACGCATCGAAAACATTGACCATATCATCGCAACTAACTAGGCAAACGCGGCATACAGACGATTCCATCGATCTAATCTGAAATTACACGAACTGGGCGTTAAACATCCGTAAGATATGCATTAAAACTAAACTACATGAATATTTAAGCGCTTTAAGCAGACTGAGCCACCAGAATTTGGCAAACCTTTTCTATTTGATAAACTTGCCTTATTTTCGATCTCGTTCACTGAGGGTGTGTACTTCAAATATTGGCAGCAATTAGCAATCTGTGAGAAGTGGCTTTGACAAGAGCTGTGCTCCATCTGATGTGAATAGGTAAGATGTAGGCCTTATAAACATGTCCATACGTCGTTGGGCGGTGGAAATGGGCAACACAGCATATACCTAGAGCAGGTATCCTCAAAAAAGGGCTTTCCAACAGCTGCGCGGATAGCTCCCAAATTATCTTCAGATTTTATGCCGATCCATGCAGGTCAATGCATAATGTGTTATACTCAGGTAGAACTAACTATAGTTAAAGACTTTGGCCGATCTATTAGGGCTAAAACATTATTGCTAATTGTTCATGCCGAACAATCACAGGTCTCCCAGTATCCAGGTATAACACAAACAAATTTAAAAGCAACCATTGGCGCTAATATTTACATATTTATTAGACGTCAAGGTAGCAACTCTAGGGCCGTACTCGGCATATTCCAATAAGGAACCGTTCTCACTGGCACTACTTTTTTGTAGTTTCCAATAGAAAGTGCCAATGTGGTTTTTCTTTAATACTTTTTGGAACTCCGTTCTTGATTTTATTCCGATTCGCATATATCCAGCGTCCCACATCGACAATAATAGTCCAGCGTAATCCAGCGCCCTCATATCTGTTTTTTTCTCAATCGATAACCAAGTTTATTCCGATTATTGTGTATTCCGCGCTTAATCCAGCGACCCCAGGTTCTATATAAAAGTATAACATAATTTGTTACGATTACCACTTTTTTCACGCGTAACCCGACGCCTCTTACCTTTGTCTAAATCGATTTATTCCGATTATTCATTTTTTATTTTTTTTTGCTCAATACAGTGACCCCGGTGTTTTTGTTCTGATTGTCACATTTTTCACGCGTTGTCCTGCGCCCCCACATCCTGTCTAAATTGATGCGATAATTTGGTTCTTAAATTACTTTTTGTGCGCTTTATCGAGCAACCCTGTATAACTCCAAATCAACAAACCTTAGCTTTCGATTACCTTTCCGTTTTATCCAGCTACTCCAGTTATTTTTTTCCAAATACGGAATATTTCGATCGATCCAAGCTCCGAATATATAAGTTGTTTCGATCTTGGTTGCACGCTTTATCCAGCGTTTCAATATATAAGTTAACTCGATCGTTCAATTGGTTGCATGCTTTATCCAGCGTCCCAAATATATAAGTTGTTTCGATTTTCAAGTGGTTGCACGCTTTATCCAGCGTCCCCATATTTGTCCAAGTGGACAGACTGTTTCGCCCCCGCACGGTTTTCGGCTCCTCCGAGAGCTTAAGATGCCAATTGGCCACGGTGAGGAGGTAAAAACCCGTTTGACGTTTAGAGCCAAGAGCGAGTCCTGTGTGCCCTTCGAAAGCCCAAATCCCACTCGAAGCAAAAGCCCATCGACAACTCCACTAAAATCCACGAGCACGTCGCTCCAAGTTCCACGATCAGCACAGAACACGAGACCTGCGAATTCAGACTTCTCACCCCAAGTTACTAGAGCAACCGCAAAAATGGCGCAAACTAAGGCAGACAAGGCCTTGATGAAATTTATGACCATAACCGATAGAGTAGGTCAGCTCGAGTCCAGAGTCAACACCCCAGCAGACACAAGTCTGTCAATCCACACAAGTGGGTTGCGACTCGAGCAGATCAGAGCCCTATGGAACAAGGTGGAGAAGGAATACGAGGCTTGCTCCTAAGTTCTGTCCAGTCTGAGATCCACAGACACAATAACAGTCATGCTGTCTAAGTATAGCTCGCGGGCGATTCAGACCTTTGAGAATAGAGTGACGGTAACTCCACAATCCTGTACACTTTGTTCGCAAGAGAACCATCCTATCCGAGTATGTCCGTTATTCTTACGAATGCCAGTCGGATAGCGGGAGAAATATATAAAACAGCAGAAGTTGTGTTTAAACTGTTTTGCCAGAACGCATCTTCTTAGAGATTGCACTAGCACGCATAATTGCAATACTTGCAGAGGACGCCACAACACTCTCCTGCACCGAAATGGCACTCCACCAGTTCAGTCAGCGGTCAATCCTGACCACCAGCCCCCCGTATCCACATTTAACCACCAGCAAGAAATACAGTCAACTCCATTAACGAATCAACCGAATGTGCAAACCTTTCTGGCTGTAAACACTCAAGGGGTCCTCCTGAGTACAGCTTTAATAGAGATTTGCCATTTAGGCATCAAATACTCAACACGGGCACTTATTGACTGGGGTTCTAAGGCAACCTCAATTTCAGAATGCTCAAGTTTCAGGGCTCAACCTCACTGTTGCGGCTCAGCCCCGTAAGCGCTGTCAACTCAGCTTAGGTTCTCCCGTCAAGCCCCACATCCAAATTAAAACTCCTGCATATGTACTACCACAACTGGCCGGGAATCTCCCATCCTGTACATTACCTGAAGACTCTTTGAAGCATCTGCTGCCTTTGCAACTAGCAGACCCTAATTTCTACCGGAGTTCGCAGATCGACGTTCTGATTGGTGCCGATATCCTGCCATCGATCATTCTCAGCGGCTCCCATTCCAATATCTGTGGCACGTTTCTTGACCAGGAGACCATAATTCTTTGCGGTCCAATCGCAACGAATCCCACTAGACAACATTCTCACAACATTTTGGGAGGTGGAGGATATTCCAGTGAAGCTGGTTAGGAAATCCACCTCGATTTGCGAGGAAAACTTTGTCCAATCTACAAAAACGAGATATTTGTCTCGTTTAAAGACAACAATATCATCTGGCATCCAGATCGATACCCAGAACATATTCGAGGATAGCACAAGTCTCCGAACGATCTATTAATTTTATTTGCCCCATCACGTCTCACCAAAAGAACAAGAAGTTTGTGGTTGTTGCCCTTTAAAGAGCCAACAATATCAATCTTGGCACTCCAGGTCGATGCACTGGCTCATTCCAACGAGATTCGTCTGAATAAAGACGTTCCGTCAAAAAAGCAGTACGACTCAGTCATTCAAGAGTATTTAGATTTAGGTCATATGCACCAAGTCTCTCCGAACGACTCTATTAATTTTTATTTGCCCCATCACGTCTTCAAGCCAAACAGCACCACAACGAAGTTTCGCGTTGTGTTTAATGCTTCCAATCCTTCATCAAACGGGAACAGCCTCAATGAAGTCCGATCTGACTATCCAGATTCTAAAATGGCGGCTCTTCAACTATGTTTTCAATGCTGATATCACAAAGATGTACAGGCAAATTCGGGTAAATTCTGCCCATACGCGCTTACTGCCCATATGCGCATACTACAACAGTTGGCTCAGGATATCCGAAGCCAATTTCCTTTGGCATGTGACGTCATCTCGAACTTTATGTACGTCGACGACGCCCGCAGGCACTCACACTAAGCAGTCGTCAGTTTTAGCCATCGAGGAGCTTCGGCTGGCTCTTGAGAGTGCTGGTTTTCCATACCGGAAGTGGACCTCGAACGAGAGAAAACTCTCCAAAGCAGTTCCAAAAGAGCACTTGATTAGTGCAGACTTTCTTGAGCTTGAAGAGGCTAGTACGGCGAAAACTCTTGGGATCCGTTGGCAAGCTACATCTGATAGTTTCTTTTTTATTCCAATGGAGATCCACCTCAAAACTGCTTACACAAAACAAGAGGATGGCTATCACCTTTCGTAGTCCGAGCCAAGATTTTCATGCAGAAAATTTGGCTACGGGAGCTGAGCTGGGATCAGCCACTCCCCATGGATCTCGCGACCCAGTGACGAGAGTTCCTAGAAGGGTATCCGGCCCTGAAGGAAATTCGTATCCCGAGATGGGTACGTTTCCATCCGAAACTTCAATACCATGCGTTTTGCGTCGCATCACAGGACGCCAATGGGGCTGCTATTTTCGTCCGAATCGAAACGAAGGAAGGTTGTTGTACCCATCTACTTACATCCAAAACCCGAGTCGCTCCTGTCAGATCCATCTCCATACCACGCTTGGAATTGTGCGGAGCAGTGCTGCTCACGGAGCTGGCAGCTCTAGTAATTTCTGAAATGCCTCCTTATGTCTATGAGACTTTACTGGACCGACCAACAGGGTCGCAAAAATCGAACAGTGTACCGACGGAAGCAAGTGGGGACATGTACGATCCGAAGACAATCCAGCTGATCTGGCAAGCCGGGGCGTCTCACCCCAAGAACTTAAGGACAGCGCACGGTGGTGGCGAGGGCCAGCTTGGTTGCACCTCAAACAGGAGCAGTGGCCGAGTGAATTGTGGGTCCATCCGGTGACTGAGCATGAGCAGCGCCCCGTTAAATGTCACACGGTCGCAGTGCCCCCAGCAGTTGAGATCCTAGAGAGGTTCTCAGCCTTTGACCGAGCTCTGCGGGTTCTTGCTTATGTGTTTCGTTTTGTGAAAAGTTGCCGGAGGAAAGGTGTAGCCTCATCGGTAGAACTCACTGCGGCGGAATTGTCGGATGTGCAAGAGCGATTAATTGTGCTCACTCAGAAGAATTAGTTTCCCGCCGAATATAAGGCTTTGAGCAACAAGCAACCAGTTCCACCCGCAAGCGCAATTTCTAACTTAAACCCCCTTCTCGACGGAAATGGTGTCTTGAGAGCAAGCGGCAGGTTACAAGCATCTGAAATGCTTAGTTATGATGAAAAACATACGATCATCATTTCTGCACGGTATTGGTTCGCCGAACTTTAAATACTGTTTATCCATCGCATATCCTAGCATGGGGGGAATCAATTAATGATCCGACTGATTCGTTCGAAATTCTGGATTCCCAAGCTTAAAATGTTGGTGAAACGAACAACACACTCGTGCCGAGTGTGTATCATCCACAAGAAGAGACTGCAGACGCAGTTGATAGGGAATTTGCCCCGTGCGAGGTCCACGTTCTCCAGACCGTTCACCCATACGGGAGTGGACTTCGCAGGACCATTTGACGTCAAAAGTTATGTCGGTCGAGCCTGCAAAATCACAAAGGGGTACGTGTGCGTTTTTCTGTGTTTTACTACCCGGGCCATCCACCTCAAAGCGACCTTCGACTTGACTACAGAGAAGTTCTTGGCCGCATTCTACCGTTTTTTCGCTCGGCGTGGCTGTCCACAACACGTCTACTCTGACAACGGGAAAACGTTTGTCGGAGCCTCCACGTCCTTATCAAAGGATTTCATTGAAGCTACCAGAACATTGGTTTTATCCCAGCACAGTCTTCAGAATGTGCCCTGGCATTTCAACCCTCCTGGCGCACCTCATATGGGAGGGGGTGTGAAGAGCTTCAAGTCGCATTTTTACAAGCACACAGCCGGTGGAAAGTTCACCTTTGAGGAACTGACTACCCTCCTGGCGAAGATTGAGGCCTGTTTGACTTCCAGGCCTATCTCGCCAATGTCCGGAGATCCCACGGACCTTGTCGCCCTTAGCCCTGAGCATTTTCTAATCGGTGGTAGCAGAACCTGATATTAAAGAAGGTCCCAGCTCCATTATCAATCGGTGGCGGAGGTTGAAAGCTCTGAATCAGCAGTTCGGCCTGCGTTGGAAGGAGGAGTACCTAAAGGAACTCCACAAAAGGAACAAATGGAAGTTCCCAACGCGAGATCTCCAGGCGGGAGACATAGTGGTGATCAAAGAGGAGAACTTGCCACGTCCAACGAGTGGCTTGGGCGTATCCAATTGGTCTGTCCTGGCGTGGACGGCAAGATCAGAGTGGCAGACGCTCTCACAGCACGGGAGTCGTCCGAAGACCAGAGGCAAAAATGATTCGCCTCCCAATGGACAGCCCTAATGAGTCGAATGACTCCTCCATACTTTAGTTATTTCAAAAACTGCTACTGACTAGTCCTATGTTTGTGTCATCCTACGTCGTCCATGTGTCATGATCATCCGTAACATCTAATTTTGCATTATTTACCTATTTCCTATATAGCCGCATATACAATGGCCCCAGCGATCCGCCGTTGTCCGTCGTTCATCGTTTCACGATGTATACCGATGTCGAGTCTGCAGGAGTGTTCACCCCCTGAAGGGCTGTAAAGCGGCTCCGGGCATTCTTAATTAACAAATACTGCGCGAACTGTCTGGCCCACGAGCGTTCGGATTGGTCGTGTCGCACCAAAACAAGGTGCCACATCTGCCGAGAGGCCCACCATACTCTGCTGCACATCCGCGGTGAACAGCCATGCTCTTCGAGGCCTCAATGGAAGCGCAAACCACGAGCAGCGCCTCAGCCTCAACGGCGTCAGGAGGCGGTTTCAACCGGGTCATGACGCCCAGCCTCGCCAATGGATGTTTTTCCACCCCGCAGCTCATTGTCGACGCCGACGGTCGCGCCTAGCTTGGTGCGGACACGGTGGTCAGCATCCTTCCGACCGCTGCCGTGCTCATTGGGTTCGATCAGAAACGATTCGATGTGCGAGTCTTGGTGGATCCTTGCTGCCACGTCTCGCTGGTGAAGGCCTTCAATTTGGCCATCACGGGCGTTGGCAACAAACGGCTGTGCACCACTGAAATTCGCTCGAAATCATCCCGGATGAGCAAACAGCTGCTGATGCTGGTGGACGAGCAAATGCAGAGCCGGACGCCGGCACAGCCACTGGATCCGTAGGTGGAGCAGACGTGTACGCCGACCTGATGCTGCCGGGTATCCTCGCGAGCCAGGACCGCCTGCCCATGGCGCAGAATTCCAAACTGGGATGGATCCTTTCGGGATTCCTCTCTCTCCTAAATTGCAAGTATTCCTCTTGTAAGGGGCGGTGAATGTTCATTCCGAACAACTGAGTCAGATATCCCGCCAGCAGAACATCGCTGTTGGCGGAATTTACCCTTGACCCGTTTCCGAAGTGGGGCACGAAGCCGCCATACTCATGTATGAAAAACCACTATAAAAATAAACCTCGAACCAGAAAGACGTTCGACCCACCACGAACTCCAACACCTCTCTTCAATTAATTCTGGGAATGTTTGGAACCGCAACTTTCCGGCCCCCGACGTTATCAGTTCTAAAACATTATTGCTAATCTTTAAAACCAAATGTTTGTACCGCTAGCTACACATAAAAATAATTAATCAATTTATATGAATCATAGTAGTAGTACCGAGTATTACCAAAGTTCCCAAAGACTAATGCCATCAACTTACCAAATAATCGTTCGGTCCAACATAACCATTATAGCTACAGAGAACCAAAAAAGCGTTTTTAAGTGCAAGAAACATTGTTTATTGCGAGTATAATGGATGATTTTGGCGACTCCTCAGATGAGGATGTTGTTGCACCGCAGACCGGCTATCATGGGTAGCTTCTTGGGTCCGGAGATGTACATTCCCGCCACCTGGAGGAACTCGCTCTGCCTGCGACCGAACATAGATGCCTTTTGGCAGAGCTCGACGTTCACGTGGTTCTCAGTCAGGTAGACTTGTCCGTTGATGTGGATGTGGCTGTTGCTGATGTAGATGTTTTGGGTGGAGGGGATTTTGACTTTGTCGGCGTGCAATGAACCGGAGACTGTATCAGTCATGGAGTCCGTTCGCCTCCACACCACCATTGATTCCTCGGAGGATTCGGCCATTGGCGTCTGCTTTCCGGATCTGACACTCCCATAGCTACTGGAGCTGCTGCTGATCTCCAACTCGTGCAGAAGTTCGCGCATTTCAAGGCACTGCAGTTGCAGGATACTGAGTTGCTCCTTCAGATTTTCATTGTGGTCCAGCAAGGGCTCGAAGGGATTCGAATCGTTCTGCTGACATGGCGCCTGCTGCTCGGCAACTGGATCCTGCACTTTGGAAGATGATCCGGGATGCAGAGCCTTGTGGCTTTTCAGAAAGCTTTTGGCCTGCAACTCCGCCAGTTGGAGCAGCTTGGACAGACCGAAGGTCAGGGCGAAGATCACTCCGAAGCTCGTTGCGAATTCGTATGTGCTTCCGGAGCGACTATGCTCTGAGGAACTCTGGCACAGCTGCGGCTCAAACGAAATCCCAGGACGCTCTGGACAAGTACATAAATTAAAATTAATCACATGTTTCGGAAAACAAGAAGTATTTTGAACACCGACAGGCAGACATAGCGAGACCGACTAGGCTAGTGATTATAAAAAAAATGATGTACGAATATACATACATACATCCACTTAATACTGAATATCTATCACATACCTATGTATAAAGAAAGCTAGTATAGCCAACCGGTAACGGTTATAATAATAAATCGAATTCGCCATGTTTTCATTTAATTAAAGCAGGAATGGCTGTGCTCACCTGTGTACAGTTCGACCCGGAAATCGGAGGAGCCTCGCGTGTGGACCTGGACGACGTGCTGGAAGCAGAGCAGGACCCAGGCCACAAAGGCCAGGGCTACCAGGAACAAGAAACTTATGCTTTCGAACATGATTCCCGAAATTTAGTTGTGTGCTGATAACGTGTGTAGTTATAAAAACAGCTTTCGAGCAAGTCGGGCTTTGTGTGGAAAAAGTTGAAAGTGATTAAGGAATTGTAAAAAAAATCTGGCACTAAAATCAATGCTTGTCATTTTTTTAACGCCTTTTTTTAAATTATTGCTATTCTAGTGTAAGAAATCCTTTCTCATATCCATACATATATATATTTGCAACATTCAAAACCAACATTTGTTAAGTGATTATTAATTATTTTTAATTTAATAACAGAATTTGAATCTAATATTGTCTTTGGTATTTGTACGATATTGTTAAATATGCATACCGACTTGCGGCTGGTCACACTGCGCTAAACAAAGCACGAAACGTGATTTTCGTTGTAATAATTCTTGAAGTAAATAATCAGCTTTGTTCAAATAAAATGGAAATGATGGTATGTTGCGGCTAAAATAAAAACAAACCGATCCTAATTAATGGACTTAATAGCAAGGAGCTTCGCTGCTGTCGCGGCCAGCGGAAGAATTCGGCAACGACACCCTGGTGGAGGAGATGTGGGCCTCTAAAGCTCTGGAACACGCCGAGGTGCACTTCAATGTGAGTACACGTTCCACGATATAAAGGAATGCTAATTGATACTGGTTTATCGAATTCTCTGCAGCTCATCACCAGCATCCATCCCTCCCAGCTGAAACTCACGCCCTACGACGACCAGATATACGCCACTTTCCGACAGGATTTTCCCGATCTTCAAGTTGGCCGGCTTACCGATGACATCCTTAAATCCGCCACGGAAAAGCTCAGGTGGCGCCAGTTCGCCGAGAAGTTTAACAAGATGGACGACTACTCCTATGGCACCCTGATGCGCGCCGATGCCAGCAAGGAATTCTCTCCGGACAACTCTATTTTCGTGTTTCGGGTCCAGTTTCTGGCCATCGAAATTGCCCGGAATCGGGAGGGACTGAACGATGAGGTTTACGAGAAGCACAAGCCCGCCAAAAAGGTCGCAGAGGAGGCACAGTAATCCCTCGCCCTAGGTTAGATTAAGCTGTAAAGACAGAATGCATATTTAGATGCACTTCGTCTAGCTACTTTAGAAAACAATCAAATTATTTTTATACAAATTATAAAAATATAATGTTCGACTTTAAAATGTGCACTACACGTTGCCATTTACTGCCTTTGTATATTTTTTTCTGCCATTCTGTGCTCTTTTCGATCAATCTTTAGAATAACAATGAGATCCACATCTTGAATAAAACAATAAGCCCAAGTTGAAAATATTAACGAAACATTTTTTGTAATCAACTAAGAGAAAGATAAAACTTGTATACGTTTTGACGACCTAACATTCAAACTCTGGTTAAAAAGATATTCGCTTTTATTGGGAAATCGATTCCATTTAATCTGTGAACAACAATAAACCCAAGGTTTTATGTTAGAATATTGTCTCCTAAAGTACATATTGTATATATTAAATATATATTTAATGGGATTTGCCTAGTTGCTACGTGTATTGCCCGCACTTGGTCCATCTTCAGTCTTGCTTTTGGGCGGTCCAGCTAATCTGCTTGGCCCCTATTCTTCCCCTTTCTTCCTATAGTCCACTGGTATTGCTGGTCATCAGTATGAACGGAATAAGAGCATCCATCTGCATCTGTCCGACCAAGTTGGCGAAAAACAGCTCCTCCATGGCCTCTGCGTCCAGGCTGCTCAGCGGAAGAAGTCGAGCCACCAGAACATTGAAGCGCTCCTCTCCGCCCCCGATGCCTCCCTGCCTTCTCAAACTCGACAGGGCGTAGAGTTGGACTCTGCGAACGTAGCCTCGCAGCGACCGCTCCTTGCGCTGCTGCAACAGCGTGGGATTGAACAGCAAGATCAGACGCAACAAGCCAAACTCCATATCAGTGACCTCCAGTGACTGGAGCTCCTGGACAAAGTCGTGTAAGGTCCTGGTGAGATTGGCCATCTTGGAGATCTTCAACGGTTCGATCTTATCGATATCCGCTAGCTGACGAGTGCTTTGAATAAACTGCCCGATAATGGTGGGCACCGAAAGCTGCCCCTGACACTGAGCCAAAGCTATAGCCATCAAAGCTGGCCAAACTCCTCTTAGCAGTTTCACCTGGGTATGGGCTTCCAATTGTTCAAAAACTGGAACCTTTCGAAGGGTATGGATGGTAAGAAAGATTATTCGCGAGCCCGTCTCACACACATAATGGATATTTAAATACGAGTGGACCAAAGTCGGGGGTTGCACATGAAAGGCACACTGCACATCGGTAAGAAGTTCCTGTTCAAAAACCGCTTCATTGATTACGAAATCGCTTCCGCCGCTTCGGTTGCCACCGCACTCAAAGTCTATATCCATGTGCTCTAGCTCTGCATCTACGGCATCCTCGGTGCCACTGTCCTCCGCCTCTGAATCGCACTCGGGCTTCACACTCAGATTGCCACTTCGCTCCAATTGGTTTTGGATGGGCTGCAGGATCTGCAGCCCCTTGTGGATGACCCGCAAGTCTAGCGAACTCTGTATAAGGCCCATTGTCGAGGTGGTCGGCAGAGCGGTGGGTGCTTCCCCGGCATTAAAGTTAAGGTGCTGCGAGTTGTTGTTGCTGGCGCTGTTAGCGAGCAACTGCAGGCACAGCGTGCTGCTGTTGTCCATGGAGTCGTCCTCGTCATCCTCGGGATCTGCCTTGGGAATATCTGGAGAAAAGCTGCCACTTTGTTGATGCTGTTGCTGTTGTTGCTGCTGCTGTTGGGTAGCGAACACTGTAAAGCAAGTAAGAAGATTTTACTTTTTTCGTTTGAAGGAAATTAAATGATTGCAGTTATACATGGCAAATCTGTAAAAGAAACCTTTCACACATGCGAGTATGCAAACCAAAGTTCAACTTACTCAATGTCTGCGTTAGTTCTGCGAAATTCAGCCCCATTGGGAATATATTCTCATTTAAATTAAAGGGCGTTGCTGGCGTGCTATGAACGGGAGGCGTGGCTGCGGACTCGGCCTTCACACTGTGCCCCTTACCACGCCCCTGCTGATAGCCGGACTTGCCGGATAGGTAGGTGGATGAGCTGCCACCCCCGCCAGAAGTGGATGAGCCACCGGCAGTGGCGATGATACCCTCCTTTCTGTCCACAATCGGTTTCCTCTCGTGCTGCACAGCTGTGAACCAGAGTTAAAGAGAATGGAAGGCAATTAATTAGAGCACGAAGTGAGATGAGGATGCGGTTTGATGATTTTCCAGGCAAGGTGAAGGTGAGTAAGTGGGTGAATTGGTTACTGTGTGTGCAGGCTGGGAATCTTTTGTGCTCCCGCCGCTACAGTTTTAAGATGTGCTAGGTATTGAAGGGGATATTAACGTTACAGAAGCGAACACTGGGATGCAATTAGATTCACATGTTTACTTGGCGTAAAATGCACTTCAATATGAGTGATATATCTAACGGTCGGAAATTGTATAACTTTTTAACTAGACCCTAGCATACATTTTGAGAAACTGAGCTGATATAAAAGACCAATTTGAATAATCAAATCAGTTCTTGATGAAGCAGCTTTGGGAGCCTCAGTTGTTATCGTTTCATTACGTTTCATAACTTGGCAGATTTAAATGCTATATGACATTCCCTGACTAAAGAATGGAATTCTGCTAAAGCCTGCTGGAGCACGTAGACTCTGACCTGGCCAGAGATTGTTTATAGCTTGAGACGACGACTTAAACGAAAATTACAATCACTTCGCATGCCGCTGGCCAGGCACTTCTGTAGTCGACAGAACTGGCACCGATTCCTGTGGTGCTTAGTGACCTCGCAGTTCATGGCCCCGCGACACTGGTAGCCCAGCTGCTTCCGGATCGAGCGCTTGAAGAATCCCTTGCAGCCCTCACAACTTATGGCTCCATAGTGCCGCCCGGAGGCGCGGTCCCCGCACACCAAGCACAGCTCCACACTCAGTGTGGCGGATGCTCCGGCTCCCATTCCCACGCCGCCACCTGGTAGCGGAGTGCCGCCAGAGGCACTGCCTCCTCCGATCAAGGGCATCGCTCGGTTTTCTGTAAGGTCAGAGGGCAATGGCAATAGTCGCGTTAGAACGGGCTCCAAGGTGCAATAGCTCGGGTTACTGGACTCACCTTCGCTTTTGATGAACGTCTCAACCTTAACGCCGTCCATTGTCGCCACAGCAGGCGGCTAAAAAATAGTCGTCAGCTGTACAAATAACTGAAACCAAAACGTCTTCACACGTGTAATTTTAATTTTACTTGTAATATAAAGAAGAGAACACATGGGATGAATGAAATACGAGCCGAAAACAGAATTGAAAATATGGTATGAGTTTGTTATTTCATTTTGCCAAATTATATATAATAAAACCATAAAGCAAAATGTATAAATTATAAATGATCTTTTTAAAACCGAATTATTGAAATTTTCACAATATTAAGCCACAAAAATCTTCAATACAAAGGTGCTACTATTTTGAACACAGCTGTAGGTGCTACGTTAGCTATTTTAATAGAACCTGTTTCGGTTGCATCTGTGTGGGTGCTTGTGAGGTGAACAAAGTGGTCTTGCTTACTTGGCTCTTTGAAAATTCTTATTGGGCGTCTGCTATCACCATTCTTGTGTTTTTAAAACACCAATTTTTGAGGCACTTTGTTAGAGTTATGCTACTCCGATCAGTTGGCTATTTTCAGGCACTTTGTGCCTATTTTGAACTTTTTCTAACGCAACAAAATCTCCTTGTTCCAATTGACTTGCAAGCAGTGTGACCGCAGTTGGGCGTTGAAAAATACCACCCGGTTTAATATACTGGAAATAGTAAGATTATTATCCACATATATCAAAAATATACTGAACCACCTGTAGAGCTACAGGAGCTTGTTTAATTACAACCATTACATGAATCATGAAGAAATATTTAGGACATATAAGAATAATAATATAATTACGTATATCAATATTAAAAAAGGCGTGTCTTGTAGTAGTAATAAGGGGAAAATTAAAGGAAGCCTTAGGCTATCGATACATACCTCAGGGAAATAAGTATATGTGTATGATTGTTTTTACTGTTTATGAGCCTATATATTTTATAATCGTAGCTTTTAATCTATTATTGGTATGCAATACTCTACTCTTGCCTTGTTCTTACAATGCAAATGCAAAATTCTTCTTTGCTCACAATTCGTAGCACCGTTATAGAAAAATTGTGTGCCGCGATTTTTTTTCTTAGGAAATAAGTATATGTGAACACAAAAGCTTGTGCGCATTTGTCAATCAGCGTGTTATTTGGATCGAGTAAATTGGTGTTAATTGACTGTATTCTAAAGAAAATAAATTAATTACACAAAAATAATATGTAAGTAATCAATTAATCGCATGTAACACTATAAAAAATGCAGTTTTTTTCTAAGAATGCCTCGTGGAACACACTTGTCTGCCGAAGAGCGCGGTCTGATTATGGGTTTGAGCGAAAGTGGCGCCAAAATTTCTGAAATAGCTTCCAGAGTTTCGAGACATCCAAATACGGTTGCAAATTTCTTAAAAAACGTGGAATCTTATGGAAAAGCCGAACGCAGTGGCAGACCCAGTACCATCGACGAGAGGTGCAAGCGCGAGATTAAGCGTCTAGCTGTTAACAAGCAAATGTCTTGTAACGACATTAAGCGCCATTTGAAGCTCAAACTGTCTAGAAGACGGGTTCATCAGCTTTTGGCAGAAAATAAGACAGTTAAATATAGCTCTCGGGTGCCTGTACCAATGCTACTACCACGTCACATAAGCACACGTTTGTCATTTGCCGAAAAATACAAATTTTGGACCGAAGAATTCCGCAGTGTTATATTTTCGGATGAGAAAAAGTGGAATTTGGATGGCCCAGAGTGTCATAAGTATTGGCGTGATTTACGACATCCCCGAGAGACACGACACAAAAGGAACTTTGGCGGCGGATCACTGATGGTTTGGGCTGCTTTTGGATATGCAGGAATGTCTCGCATTTGTTTTATTCCAACCAAAAGAAACTCCGAGATATATACCCAGTTGCTGGAAGAAGAATTAATAGACTTTGCAACGGAGCTTTACGCCGATAATTGGACTTTTCAGCAGGACAACGCTACATCACGTGCTACAAAAACATTTTTTTCTTCAAAATCTATACCACTTCTGGAGTGGCCAGCGATTAGTCCGGACTTAAACCCTATTGAGGACCTCTGGGGAATTCTTTCAGCAAGAATTTATAAGAATGGACGGCAGTTTGACAATATCAGACAATTAAAAGACGTTTTGGTTGCAGAGTGGGAGCTAATAAGCAATGAAACTCTCCAAAATTTAGCAGACTCTATGCCAAATCGCATTCATAAGCTTCTTATGGCTAAGGGAAAGCATATAAATTACTAAAATAAAAAACAATAATTGAATACAGAAACAATTAATAAGATTAAGAGAACCAAATGAAAAATACACATATACTTATTTCCTAAAGACTTGTTAAATTCAATAAAATATATTTATAAGTTTCCATTAAGCTATGTCTTATTATTATATATTCTGTTAGCGGTTCAAAAGGCCTATGAATTAAAAAAAAAACTTGACCGGATTCACTTTGTTGAAAGTATATTTTTTTGGAAAAAAAATGCATCCACATATACTTATTTCCCTGAGGTATGTGAATTTTTATAAGCACAAAGAGAAAAGCTTCCGGCGAAAATGATAATATTAATTGCAGTTTTATACCTTTAATTTATTTTTGGAAAATTGATTAAATAGATAGACCGTGATTGTCTAGTTTTTGCATCTTTTAAGTTTTTAATTAAATTTTGTACTCAAAACATGCAGAAACTTGCCCATTCTATCGAGAAACACCTGTTGATGCCTTAGTGTGGAATTAGGTAAAACGTCGGGGTTTTTTGTTTACAAAAATACGATTTAATATACAAGTGAAATTGTTACAAAAAAGCTATAACACAAAGAACCCTAAAAATGGAACTAGAATATTTTATTGTGTTCTCCTTTTCGTGTATTTTTTGGTCTTACAAACGACTAAGCCACAAATTGCTTACACAAATATCAAAAGGCAGGCAGGGTGGAGTCAAAGTATACTTATAGGGATCGGAATAGGGTCATGGGTCGACCGAAATGGAAAACAGCAAGCTCTCAAACATACACACTCCGCCTACACAGCGGCACTACAGTCTAATATTTGAATTATTTATTCTTCAGGCCCATTGCACGTTTGGTGGCCCGTCCCAGGAAGATGCCAGTGAGGAATACCAGGCCAGTGGCGCTCATTAGTATCACAAGGAAGAATTTCCGCGCCGGCGAGGCGACGACCTGTTGCACCAGCTGCTGCACATCCTCGGGTGGCAGCGCCAACGTGTCGTCTGCGTTCCTGAACATCTCGATGCGTCGCTGCAGCTTTTCTCGGCAGTCCGCTTCCAACGAGTTTGGCGTATCCTTCACTAGCGTTTTGAGGCAACTAAGTTCTAGAGCATCGAGATAATAAATAAATATTATTGTTATATTTGACTAAGGGCTTAAATTACAGTACTACTTAGTAAAGAAAACAAACAATTAAAGTATCTAAATAAATAATTTTAAAAAAGAAATTTTTAAGGTAATATCATTTTTCTGTCTACAAATTTTATGCCGCTCATAATAACTACTAACATTATTATTTCTTCAAAAATATTTAAACTCACTGCGTCCATTGCCAGCTGCAACTTTGGAACAGTATCTCAGCAGATCGACCGTACACGCCGTTTCGAGGATAGGATCAACGTGAATGTCTGCCTTGGCTTCGGCGATCAGAGTGGCCACCTCCATCTGGCACTCCCGGTTTATAATCTGCTTCTGCAGGAATGCCGTCTTCAAGCACTCCGCCAGCTGGCCGTGCTCGTCGGAATCCACATTTGCCTTGCACAGTTCCTGGATCTCCAACTTGCAGAATACCTGCAGCAGAGGATTCAACTTGTAGTTCAGAGCCTGCTCCTGCAGGATCTTGGTCATCTCCTGCGCACATGGTTCGTCCAGCGCAGATTGACGGAACTTGTCTTTCAGACATCGAATCACCTACAAGACATTGAAACAATATAAGGTGTTAATTAAAATAATAATTAAAGTTCAACATCCTCTATTAAATTAATAACTAAAAATCGATGGAACTTATGCTAACAAGTGGTGTGACTTATTGTCTTATAAGTTGTATTAAAAGTACTTCATAATAATAACGCTATAGCAGAGTCCCTCGACTATCAGATACCCGTTATTCAGCTAATTCTGGTGCAAAAAGAAATTTAAAAAATTATTTTGGGCTTGACAGTTTTACTGTTTGTGGCAACGTTTTGAAACAAAGTATACACAGAGTATGCTTCACTAGAATTACGGCGTTCATACGGACGGACTCGTTTAATACTTTTCAACAAATCGTGTATACCATTTTAATGACGAGTAACGGGTATCAAAATGTTTTGACTTGTTAAATTATACTCAATTGAAAGGTTTATTTTATTGGCAGGGAATGCTATAAGGCAGCGGAGATAAGGAAGCACATGTGATAAGAGATTCCAAAAGTAAAAAGAAAACAAATAGATCTCACGTTGTGCCCGTCACTGCCTTTTCATATGAGCCGGCAATTTGTTAGCCACCAGCGACGTTTCATTCTCGATCCAGTCCTCGTTCAAAGTCGAGTCAGTCAGGTCTAATGCGTAGACGCGGCGTATTCGTGATGCTGACGCTGTGCGGGGTTCTAACCGCTGGGCTAACCGCCTTTCTTGTGATATTCCTCACCGGCGGCCAGGGTGCCGATGCAACCGAAACAGCTACGGTTACAGTGGAACTAGCCAATGGTCAGGGGACAGTTCTTGGGAATCATGGTTACACAGCCTGGACTGATCAGTTATTTATGCAGTTTCGTGGCATCCCTTTTGCCGAACCGCCAAAGGACGAGCTGCGCTTTCGGGTAAACTACTTAATTTGTGTAAAAATGTCAGTGCTCTTTTTGCTGTTTAAGCTACATAAGTTCAAGTGCAGTCAAATCAAAACACTTCTAAAAAGTCAAGTAATAAGTTTTAAAATAAAAACGAACATTGCAAACCATGGGAGGTCGAAGTTTAAATACCCTTACCTAAGGTAAGGAACTATGTATATATATTACATGTAGTGAATCGTATGGTTTTATGACTATTAAGAATATGAATTTAGAAAAAATTAAAGCTAAGAAATGATACAGTAGAGAGGGTATAGCAGTTTCGAAGAAAGACTATCACTCTAAGAATTCTTTAAATCGCATTATATTCACATTTACTGATAATCTGACGCATGACGAAGTACTAATACTTTCTTTTCTTTATTTCGCGTATAGCCACCTGTGGCGCGCTCTCCATGGACAGACACCTTCAATGCTCTGAACTTTGGACAGCGCTGCCCCGTGATAACAAACCTAGATAGCCAGAAGTCTGATGCGGAACTTGAAGATTGCCTCAATCTGTCGGTATACACTAAAAATGTGAGTCAAAATTAGTCTTACTAATCATGATGATCCAAAATCAGATGCACACAGAGCATATTGCGCCTAGAACTTTAAGATTAGAGCTTTAAACTTTATGCGCTAAATTGGACATAAATGATAATTAATATACGAAACAAGTACAACGAAACATATACATTTTAGATCTCTGCTAGCCAGCCTGTCATGTTTTACATCTATGGCGGCGGCTTCTACAATGGCTCCTCCGAGGATCACCCACCGAACTACCTTCTTGAGAAGGACATTGTCCTAGTTGTACCTCAGTACCGAGTGGGGGCCCTCGGCTGGTTATCGACTTATACGGAAGAGCTGCCCGGCAATGCGCCCATAGCGGATATCCTTATGGCCCTCGATTGGGTGGAAATGCACATCAGTAGCTTTGGCGGTGACCCTCAACAGGTGACCATTTTTGGCCAGAGTGCCGGCGCTGGAATAGCCAGTTCCTTGCTGCTGAGTCCCAAAACTGGCGCCAACACGTTCAAGAGAGCTATCGTGCAGTCAGGTTCTATTTTTGCCAGCTGGGCAATTAATAAGGATCCGGAGGCACAATCTCAACGTATCTGTGTTCAGCTGGGATGTTCTAGTTGTGAGCAGCACGATCAGCTCGTGAAGTGCTTGCAAAAAGCGAAAGTTATAGACATTCTAAAGGCGACGACATCAGAATCTTTTTCGCCGGTTGTTGGAGACTTACACGGCATCCTACCGCAATATCCCAGTGAACTGATAAAAAGTTACCGCAGGCAGATTCCTATTCTGACAGGATTTACTCAACACGATGGTTCCTTCGTGCTAGCAAGTAAGAAAAATTAATACTAGGGTTTGCCCTTTTTTTTAATTGAACATTTTTCTAGGCTATTATGATTCGCTCGCTGTAAAGGTGTCCAATGTGAGTTCATTGAGTGTCCGTCAGTTTTCCCAGGGTATTAATGATCTAGTTAATGACACATCGGGACTCACGGATAACATATTGAATCGGTTGCTCTTTAACCCTAATATGCTTAACAGTCATAATCACAACGCAGCAGTTCCCTCATACTTCGATGTGAGTTCGACCGAAGCACAGCAAAAACAGATGGTTTAAATTTTTCTTCTACAGCTCACTACAAACATCTTTATGAAGTCCCCAGTGATAACTCTGGCTACCAAAATTTACACCCAACAATTGGACACGCCAGTTTATGTCTACAGTTTCGAGTACGAAGGCAAAAACACTCGATTTGGATATGAGTTCGGCAACTCGCACTATCCCTTCAATGGAGGAGTGCATCATTCCAACGACAACATATACCTCTTCGCCACCCATTCCCTAGAGGGACAGGACATTCAGATGTCAGAAAAAATGGTCGAAGTCTGGACATCGTTTGCCATCGATGGTGTTCCCCGTAGTCTTAGTCCGCTGAGCAGCGCAAGTGGGCCGTATAACAAACTAAATTTGGAGATAACTAAGGGCGAAGACTTATTGGATACTTTAACTGCCGCAATTGACGATCCTGACAATGGAAGACTACAGCGGGAAGACATGGAGTTTTGATAAGGACCATTCGATATGCAATTAAGAAAGTGTAAATAGTTGTTTCAATAATAATAATAATATTCAATTGTAATTAAAAGGGAATACTCTTTGGATTAGTAGCAAAACCACCAAAACCCCTTTTTTTTGTCCTCAAGTGCTTTTAGCTTCAGAACTTGTGTCAACAAGACCAGTAGGCTCCACTCACCTTTCCGTTTAGTTCCTCATTAGGCAAGGCGCTGGCCACAATGTTGGAGCAAAACCTATCAATGTTCTTTCCGCAGGCGCTTTGCAGTGAGGGATTGAATCGGAAATCCGTATTCTGCTCGATCATGCGATTAACCACCACCAGGTGACACCGCTGGTCGAACTGCGTGTCATCCTTGTACGTCTTGAGGCAGTCCAATAGTTTTGACGAATCCGTGCTAGGGCAGAACTTGTAGATCATTTCTTTGCACGTGGTGAGCAGCGTATAGTCAGTGCCGCTGTCGCCCAACTCTGATTTCTTTACCATGAAGATCGCATGATGACACGGCTTCCCTAAACTATGGGTCTTCCTTATAAGGCACTCCAGAGCCTGCAATAGTAGTAAACATAGAAGTTGGTAAGTGATACTGAATAAACTTTGTGTGGGATGTGAGAGTCAAATGCCTGTACCAAAAGCCATAATGCGTACAGTCATCCTATTTAAATGTTTGTTTATGCGTATTAGCGGTTAAGGATGAGTTAGAAAACTTGCTTTTTCATTCACCTGACCGGGCTCCTTTTCCTCCTCGCAAAATTGCTCAAGTTCACGCTTACAGGCGTTACCCAGCTTGGGATCCAATTGAATGCTCTCGCGCTGCTGGTAGAGTTGGGCCTTGACCTGATGGCGGCACTCCTTGGGGATCTGGTGACGCTGCGCCTTGATTGTGTCGTTGCGCATAACCTCACTGAGGCAAGCCACCACTTCGTTTTTGGTGGCACTCGAAGAGCAGAAGCGCTGGACAAATGGACGGCACGCGTCCTTGAACTTTGTAGTGAAGTGGAAGCTCTTAAGCGAGATGATCTGGAAGTGCTCAATGGCAGCCCGACAGCGTAGATCCTTGCGCAGATCTGCGTCGTTTTTGTGCGCTATAAGGCAGTCCATCATGTCACCTGGAAATCGATTACATATTTGAGTACATGAATTTGAGTATCTATTGTTATTACCATTGTCCTTTCCGCTATTAAGGATCGCCGAGCAGTGCTGCTGCATGGCCTCGCCGCAGACGTTCATAATGACGGGGTTGAGCTCGACGTGAGCTGCCTCCTCCTCCGTATACTTAACCACCACTGTCTTGCAATCCGGCTGCAGTTGGTCCATGTTCTTTTGCAGGCACTCCATTTCACTTCCCTTCTCAGTGCAGTCCGCGCAAAACGCAGAAAGATCGTTCAGGCAGTAATCCTCTACCTCGGGAATCAAGTCCATAGATATTGCGCGTTGTCTCATCACTCGTTTGACTTCTTTAAAACAGTCCTTCGCCAAAGTCTGGTGCTTGTCCTCGCTGAAGGCCATACGGTGTAGGCAGGGCAGGATCATGGGTCCCCTTTCTGGATCCATTTGTATATTCTGCGCATCATCCCATTGTCTCTTAGCACGGCAGTACTTTACTGCGTCATCACGGCAGTGTTTGTACAACTGGGGATCCAACTTGAAATCTCTAGCCACGAAATACTCAATAATAAGAAGTGCCTGCTCGCAATCGGGCAGCATAACTGGGGTGCCAATGTGTTCCATCAGACAGCCCATGACTCGTGCGTCTCCCCCCTGCACATTCTTGCAGGCCACATCCACCACTGGTTTGCACGCGCGTCTAAGCACCGGATCGACTCGCCAGTCCTCGCCAGCATCGCTGGCCTTAATCAGAGTCTCCAATCCACGCTGGCATTGTGCCGTCACCCGTCTTTGCTGACGTCTAGCCTTGACGTGCTCCAGCAGGCAATGAATGATCTCGCCACCTGTACTTGTCATGCCATTCACCAACTGCGCCTTGTGCTCGTCCGGACAGAACTTGGGTATGTCATCAGCACAGTCGTTGAGCAGCTCCGGGGACAGCTGGTAATCGGTCATCAGCATGCGCCGGTGATCTGTTAGCTCAGTAAGACAAGCGGGCGCCAGCTTGGTCCCGTTCTTGGACACCGACTCCAGGCAGAGCAGGATCTGAGCCAACCGCACGTGCTTATCTTCAGAGACGCCGCGTCGGCAGTGGTACAATTTGATGTCGTCCTTACAAGCCTTTGCCAGACCGTGGGATACGCGGTAGTCGCGGCCCATTTGCTGGTCCCTCAATGTTATTTGCGCGGAACACTGGGGCGACATCGAGGGGTGGTTCTTGTGCCGCACTAGGCACTTGAAACCGGCAGCAGTGCCGGACTTTTCCTAAAGCAATATATATAAATTTTCATTTAATTTTCATCTTTTAAACCAAACGTCTAACTAATATGAAATAAATAATAGAATAAAACTAATAATAATTTATTAAAACTATTACGAAATCACATTGTTTTCATTTTTGTTTTTGTCACGGAAATTCATAGAAAATATATTGATATAGAGTAATTTAAATAATTTTGTACCTCATTCACGCTAATCTTATCTGCAGTACTTTATAGTGAGACAAATAAAAAGTAAAAAGGTTGATAGACTTTCAACTAATGACCCTCGTGTGTCTTTAATTTCTATCTCAAAGCATATTTAATTTAAAAGACTAGCTCAAAAGCACATGGTTGCCTTTTGAATCCCACTCACCTGCGAACACAGGGCTGAGAAATCCTCTTGGCAGACACGAAAGAGCTCCAGCATACCGCGCTGTAGCTCAATGGAATTGATGGCTGCTTGGCAAACTGGCTCTATGCCGGTCTTGGTGGCACTCTCCTGCAGGCATTGTACCGTGCCCAGCTGCGACAGCACGGATGGCAGGTGGTCAATATTCAACCGGCCGCACTTGTTCTCCTCCACGAGCGGTCCGCAGGCGGTGTAAAATTCATCCACGGCGCTGTAGTCCTGCCCCAAAGACTCGTAGGCCCTTCGAAGGTGCTTATGGCAGGCGTTGTTCTGGGGTAGCTTTAATCGCTGCTGCTCCAGGCAGCTCCACAGGTGCACTGCGTTCAGACAGCTCTCAAGCTTGGAACGCTCGGCGGGACAATAGGCTGGCAGGAATGTGCTCTCCAACCAGGCGGGCAACTGCAACTGGCGCTGCTGCAGCCACAGAGCGTTCTGGCAGCTCTCCGGGAGTTCCTCCAACTGGCTGGAGCTAAAGGTCAGGGCGCACTCCAGCATAGACAGGTTGTCGGTGGACTTTTGGTGCGTGCAGAGTTTCTTGAGATTCTGGCACTCGGCAAAGTCAATAATGCTGTGCATGTCTTTCGCGTTATCCACGTCGATGGCGGCTCGCCGGCTACGTTGAAGCGAGTCCCCGGCCGTTGAGGCCGTGGCCATCAGGAAAACGGAAAGCAGGACGAGCAGCATGTTCGCTGGGTGACTCTTCTGTCTGTCTGGACGACCAATCTTCTGGACAGCGGTCTCAGTGACCGATCATCGAAACCACCTCCACCGGCGAATTGCTTGCGTAAGCTAATGGAGCTGCTATTTGTGCAGTCGTCACAGTGATTTGATGCGCTGCTTTTGGCCAGAAAACATATGTATATTCCGTCGGGTCTCGACGTGCAGATCCGAGCAACAACAACAAGTGAGTGGAATATGGAGGGCCGGTTCGCAAATCAGCTGCTCTCACGTCCTGGTCATCGCTTGTATCTCTCTTCCGGCTGCTTAATGTGTGGTCAGAGTACTGGCACAGCCTGGAGTGAGGCTACTGCGGCATCTAAAGTGATAGCTTCGTTTCTTTTTGCAATAAATACACCGACGACACCGACAAAAGGCGATAGAAGATGGCTAGAACTATCGGCTGCACCAAGGTTTTTCGATAGCTGAAGCTTATTCTAGAGATGGATTCAAAAAAAAACAGGGTCGTGGAAAGAGGGGTCAATAAGCACCTAGTTCGAATTCTTGTTGTTAGACATTCGGGTAGAAGATGTCGCATTAGAATATAAACAACTTTACATTTTGATAATTGTTTTGATCGCTGTATGTATGTAATGTATGTAATTTTGCGTTTGTTCGGAATAGAAAACTATAAATACGTGTTCAATAAATAATAAATATAGAGTTGGTCTGCATTTTAATTTAATGTATAAATGTATAACCGTGGTATTTCGTTAATTCAAGTGAACCTCGAGGAATATTGTAGTGCGACCAGTTAAAAAAAAAATATACCAAAACATCGATAGTTTCACCGATAAATGTAGGTCTTCACCACTTCGATACGCTCGTTATTGAGTAGATACTATTTGTTTTTGGGCGAATTCAGTTGGATGCTTCGCTGGCCTAGGATAATATATTCGTGTTAGCTTAAAAAATTAAGCTAAATTCATTTAACCACCTGTGGTTTCGTTTTCAATCGCAATCGAATAGCATCAATGTGCACATAAAACGGCTGAAGCGCGAGTTTAATTCCCCCTCCACTGTCAAGCTCACACCTTAAAACTTGTTTCGAGTTTACCAAGTAGAGCGAGGTGTTTGTACGTTTGTGTATACATACAAGCATATGCAAAAGACTTCAGAAATTCCAACGCATCTAACAAATTGCAGTCCAGAGCGACTTGCATTCCCAATTGGAAACAATTAAATGATATAACTTCATTCCGGAGTCTGGTAACAATTCACAGCCATTCAAATGGGTAAGTTGGCCAATACCTTCTGGCACTGAGTGTTCAAAGCTTAAATTTACATTTTAACTAAACTGTAACACATTGGGGACTGTTTTTTTTTATATATCGTTTTCCAATTGGACACATATCTATGTAACGTGAGGAAAATTATTCCAATCGGGTTTTCGGGTTTTATCTATCACATACATATATACAAAAACTTTTCGCGCCCATTTTCTATTTAATGGTGCCATGCACTCCTGAAATCCTTTCGTATCAGAAACGGCAGACTTTTATTTGCCAATGTTTACATAGAAAACAAAATATCATTATTTCAATTAAATCACGATTTTTGAAAATATTTTAATAATAATTACAACTATTTTATTTTACAATTTATACTTATAAGCTTATGTTTAAATTACAACTTCTTACTTCTTTCTTAAGGGAAAAAACAATAATGTAAAATCCATTTGAGAGTATAGTTTATTTATCTACTCCTCATAATATGCTCATAATATGCGGTTTGAAAATATACATCTACTAATTTTCCGGTTATAGCTTTTGCAAGTCGTCCCTGACTGACATTACTGTGACAAAATTAAGCAAGAGTATTAAAGTGTTGATCTAGGCTTCCTTAACTATTATATTTACGCTCTGGCAGCCGCCTATTTAATTCACAAAGAGTCATTGCACGCAGCCGGAATTCATGTTGTGCTCCAATGCCGAGCCTGGGCCTCTGTCTTGGTGTCATTGGCACCCCGCATTTGGCATCTGGAGTAAGAAATCTGGTCCAAAGCCCCCCGGTGGCAATCTCCATTCCAATTCCATTCCGTCTGGCACAGACACCGCGGGACTTCCGGTGAGAATCTCTCAAAGGCGGATGTATTTAAAAGGCGCAGGCTCTTCACTCGCTTCGCTGGCAGGATGTCATTTAGATGTCTCTTCTAGGTTCGTTGTCCCGCCTGTCTTGGTTGGGCTTTAAGTTGCCACTAAGCACATAATTAGCTTAATTACATTCCAAAGAAACGCGGTTGAAAATATGGAATGCCTTATTAAATCTGTTACTTTATGGTAGAGGGGTATATACTTGACTGCAGCAACTAAAATGAAAGGGGTATTATCAGGATGGGTCGCTGAATTAGCATAAAGAATAAGAGGTAAATAAGAGATAACCCTATGCCTATAAGGTTATCGCATTTCCCTTATTAGTATGACTTTTCGACCTAACTGGAGCAGTGAACTTCTACCCACAAGTTCGAACTAATTGTCTCATTAATTACAGCAACAGGCATTCGTGCACAGAAATAAATATAATGACGACCAAAGTTGGATTTCATTGGAAATGCTACGAATTCACTTAAAGGTTTAATATACTTTATACTCTTACTAAAGCTGCATATTATCTGTCAGTGTAACGAGATTTCGTAAGAGAGCGCTACGCTCTTTGAAGAGCAGTTCAAAAAGCCAGTTATCTTCGAAACTCTCTTTTGGAAAACAGAGAACCCACTCGACATCGACATTTTGAGTTTTTAGATTTCAGTGTTCTTTCTTTTCTACGGGAGTGTCATTCGCTGTTCGGTGGTCATTGCTATAAAGACTAATTATAATCATTGGAAGGCCTCTTAATTGGGTGACGTCGGTGTGCGTGTGATTCACTGTGTGCCAATTGGCTTGAGCGGCTAGCTTATGTTCCGTAACTAAAATTCCGACTTCGACTCCATAAAGCACTGTGCAGTATGCCGGGCAAGGGAAACAACCGCGATCGCATCCGAGATCCCCGAGAGGAGATCCTGCTCGAGACGAACTTCGAGGACGACGGCGGAGTCCTGACGCGCGCCTACAACGGAAATCCGTACAACGCGTCCATCCAGAACCGTCGGCGAAACTCGTACCGCTCGGATCACTCCTTGGACAGGTACACGGAGCGCGGAGGTGAAGGTATGACCCGAAATCTGGGACACAACAGAGCCCGAAGGGCGTTCCAGTAGTGCAATCAATCGATTCCACCCTCACCGAATTGTGTGTTCACCTTGTGCTTGTTTTGCTTTACGTGAATCACTGGACAGCCTGAAACCACCAGTCGCGGGTTCACCTGTTATCTTATCACAGTCTTTTTCAGCTTGTGTGTATTCGTCTTAAATGTACCATGCACATATGTTTATAAGCAGCTTTCCCACTTTTCTCAAAACGCAATCTATACACAAAACTATGTATTACACTCGATTCACCTTTGACTTTAGGCTTTATTGCATAGATACACAATCAAAGATAAATTGAAACACAACACAATGTAGAAAGAAAACGTGGGACTTTTAGAGTTCTTCCGGTTTGATAATTTACCTGGAGATAATTTTTTTGGATTACTCTGATCGATAACTTTATAAAGGCATTCCTCTATCTTGTCTTTATCGAGTTTTTAATCAGATTATTACGAAAACAAGGCTTCCGCCTATTTCTCATTTGAATTAGCAATGCCGAAGATTGTATTTTGATGTCTTTTCGAGTTGTTATGGAGTTGAAAAGTCTCCTCCAAGTGATGTGGAACGTTAAAACAATGAAGTAACACTCCCCGCAAAAACGATGTTTGAGGCACCAACATCGACATGTTTGATACTGCACAACAATGACTATGAACACAATAACGAAATGTGATATGATAATGACTGGTAAAGATGCGCTGTCAGTATACTGGAAGCTATAGCTTCCAGGAGAGTTTTTACTTTTGTATGTGTGACTATGAATAGTTGGCTAGCGCAATCTTTCGTATACCTAGTATATGTTTAACTGTAATGACTTCATTTGTAAAATTAACATTTCTTCACTTCATAGACACCAATAATTTTACTTACAATCAAAAGTTATTGATAAACTTCTTCCTAAAATGTAACTCGTTTCTTTAGGAGAATGCTGCCAATCCTGCATGGCGCGTATTCCCTACGCCACCCTGATAGCCACTCTGATGTGTCTCCTGGGAGTGGGTATCTTCTGCTTCACCATGTACCGAGGAGCCTCTCTGACCGTAATAATGGTTGACCAGGTTTTCCATCTACGCCTGATATGGTAAGTTATTTATTGGGATTACAAAACGCGATTAACTTAACCATCTGATCCCTTTAGGATCGAAGCCGTGCAAATGATTTTTGTAATAATTGGAGCGGGCATGGCCGCCCTCGGATTCATGATTCTGTTCGTCGGATTTCTGGCCACCGGAGCCACCAGATACAAGGTTTACCGGGCGTGGAGATCGCGAGTGGGCGGTCGAATCTCGTGCGCCGTACTTATGGGGATTACCTACCTGCTTAACTTTGTTTGGAGTCTGATCCTCTGCTTCCTGGTAGTGGTTACTTTCATCTATACTATGTTCTGGAACATGTGCACCAGTGTTGAGCACTCTCAAAGCTGCATTGATTTGACACAATTCCGTAAGCCATTAAATATATATATCCAAAGATACGCCATTTAATATTTCTGGGATCGTACAGATTTCATGTTCCCGCCAAACACGAAACTTGAGGACATGAAGGTCTGCGAAAAGTACGAGATCAAGGCTTTCTGCAAAGACGGTGTTGAGAACGCTGAGGTGATGTTCATATTGGCCACTTTGTCCACTCTTTTGGTGCTGCTCAGTCTGGTCCACTACCTCATGTGCCTGTCTGCCAACTACGCCCATATTCGGGACCACGAAAAGTTCCAAGAGCTGCAGGAGATTCAGAACCTGAACGAGCTGGAGTACAGCGCAACCTCGAAGGATCGGTTCTAGGACATATTTCAGAAGATTCAGTTTGAGCTTAAGGACAAGTCTAGCGCTCTTTGAGCGATTCACGCACAATACAACGAAAAGTGAACAAATTTCCAACGAAACCCAACATTCTATAGCTAAGATTTTTCATTTAGACCTAAGATTTGAGTTTCAAGTTTTGCATGTTCGTTTAATGAGTTGGTGACTAAACTGTTTATTATTTTATTAGTTAAGCAGTTGTATCCATTTTAAAAATGCCAATCAAAAAACTCCACTGAAATTTTGCTTCTTATATTCTGTCCCACTAGCGTTTTTCTTCCGTCCATTGATTTAAGTTAGTTTACATTCATTATATTTTCGTTCCTTATTACCTTGCTAGCAACCAATCCATGCCAACATACCAGTCAAATGCTTATGCTCAAATTGATTCTTCTGAATTGCCGAATGCATTTTATTAATATACGGATACATTAGTTAATCGCAACTTATTATTACATAGTGTAATCCATCCGTGTACGATTGTCTTTAAAATCTGTACAAGAAATTACTTTTAATGTGTATATTTCACTATTGCATCTACAACTTTAAAGCAATACGAATCCTGCCGTAGTAATTTGTAAATGCGGTAGCATTAGTTTAGTAAGGCAATGTTAATCTATAGATTTGACTAAGTATAAAAATATAAATATATTTATCTCGTATTTAATATATACACGTACGTAATAATATATTTTATACTACAATTTTCTAACCTCACACTTATACAAAAAGTATAAACTTTTAAAAATTAAATAAAGAACTTGAGGTAAAACAAACGTCAAAGCCGTCCAAGGCGGTGTGTTCGATAATGGTATTCAAATTGGAGTTTAGACCCCTTCTCCTTAATTTTTCTTGTTAAGGGTCAAAGAATACAAAGAACAAATCAGTTTTTTTTTCTTTTTTTATAAAATTCATAAAACTTTCAAAGGAAATCATAGTTACACTGAATAATGTTCGGTTAATCATTTTGATAAACACAGGGAAAACGTACAAAATATATTTACCTTTAATTTACAATACAAGTACATTTGCTCAAACTTAAAAACTAGTTGGGAAGATAGTTTTGATTCAATTACAAAAGCATGCGATTATAAGAAGGCGTTGTCGTTTTGGGAGTTGCATTGTTGTAGTCAATTTTCCTGCCGCTTTCCAGCAATGGAGCTGTCTTCAACTTTATCTGAATGTTTGGTATCTGACCGACTCTATCTCTGACCGGAAATGGCAAGTCGTCGTCTTTGCCGAAATGAGTTGAAGTTCCGTTGGGTTGGGTATAAGTTATGCCACCACCTTGCATGCTCGGAATAACAGAGACAACGGATCCATCATAAAATTGAACTTGGACAACTCCATGGGAGAGCTAGAATGGCGAAATGAAGATCAGAAACCATGTAAAAAATAAATGTACATTTTGCATTACCTCAGTAGCTATTCCAACATCAGGAACGTTGATGCGTTTGATGGGAATATTTTGATGGGAAGCTAGCATGTTCAACCTGGAGCAGTTGTTTCCAAAGTCTGTAGTGTTTCGAGTCGAGGAAATTGTGCTTACGGAAAAGTTTATTGAGCCCTGTATGATAAATGCAAGTCACAGTCTGCACATTATTTAATATATATGCATATATACCTGATTCGATTTTGGTGTGGAAAACGCAATGTTGGTGGTATCCCGTAGACCATCTAATCTTTGAGCTGGCTGTACATCTGTTACGGGTCTTCGTCCAATTGTGACTGGAAAACACGAATTGTCTTTTGTCTGGGCAACTTCCAAGGCATTATTGATGTTAATGCAGTGGGTGAAACACTCGTTTCCATGCTCTATTAGGGATCGCGACTCCGAACAGGTATGATCTGAGAGAAACATTCCATTTCGATCGTAGACCTTTACCCCCTCGGTTGGCGTCTTAAGTAGCTTTGCCCCTGAGTAGAAACGAATTTCGAAGTCTGTCATTGTCTCCATCAATTGGCATTTCCCGAGAGTACTGAAGTAAGTGACTTTAGGTGTTTTGCTTTTTACCAGCCCTACAAATCGAGCGCCGTATATATATTTTTTCCAGTGCTTGCTGGGCAAATTCTCGTAATTATATACGCAATCTCCACTTGGTATTTGTAGATCTGGTGGCTGCTCTCTTACTGGTAAGCCACTGAAAAGTAAAAAAGTACTAAGCCGTCTTCAATTTCTATGTCGCATTTTACTTACCGCCCAGGATCTGGCTGATAAATTATGATTCGCTGTCCGTCATCCGATATGCGACAAATGTCAATAATGCGATCTTCATTATACGTTGGCCGAAACTTAAGAAACTCGAGAACTACCTCCCCATTACGCAAAATACTCATTATAGCATTCTTTGTCTTATAACGCGTCGAAAGTAGTCTTTTAGTGTTCAATGGTGGCACTGAAATACGATCTTCTTTAACAGGTGCCGGTTTAGAAGTGGGTACCATGCCGATTTCCATGTGGAACGCTGAAGCCTTAGCAGCTCCTGGCCAATTCGGCTCTGCCAAGCCAGTTGAAGTTTGCCGAAATAAACCTGGCTGCTCATAAGTCAATTTATGATGCTTGAATTCCTCCTGTATTTGGGGAAGCATTTGTTGTGGTCCTGAGTTTTCCACAGAACGAATTTGCTGGGAATTCCGGGACTCACCTAAAATAAATAAATAGAGTAAGATTCCACAGAAAAATATAAATTCCCGCATAATTACTGCTAGCAAATGTTATGATTCCACTGTCGGCGCTTTCCATACTTTGGCTGAACATATTCAACGCTCCCGGCGTCGAGTGTCCACCATTTGAGCATTTTAACATAAATGGATGGCAGAGAACCGCCTCCAAGGTAATCCGCTCGTGCGGGAGCTTTTTTAATAACTTGTTTATCAAGTCCTGCGCCTCATAAGACAAGTGAGCCGGCATAATATACTCGGACATTACAACTTTGTTAAGGGTTGACTGCACCGCATCAGTTTCGAAGGGCGGGCGTCCCACCAGCAGGGTGTACAGCATGCATCCAACGCTCCAGACGTCCGCGGGCAGTCCGTGAGACGAGCGTGACACCACCTCAGGTGAAATATAGTTGGGGGTTCCACACATAGTCATATGGCGCTCATCAGGTCGCTTTAATTGGGTGGCCAGTCCGAAATCGGCGATCTTAACGTGCATTTCCTTGCTAAGCAGGAGGTTGGATAGCGAAATGTCGCGGTGCATAATATTGTGGGAGTGGAGGTACAAAAGTCCCGCCACCACCTGTTTCAGGATGGAAGCAGCTTCCGTCTCTGTGAAGGGTCTGGCAATGTGGTTCATATAGCGATGAAGCTCCCCATTATGGGCCAGCTCGAGCACCAAATACACATAGTTGGCGTCCTGGAAGAAAGTGTACAGCTGAAGCACGGAGGGATGTTTCAAGCGGGAGTGGATTTCCACTTCCTGGCGAACGCGGTTAGTAAGTCCAGTGCCCTGGATCAGTTTTTTATCGATCTGAAAGCAAATTCGTAAATAATATGTTTAACGAACAATACAGAAGAACCTACCATCTTTATGGCCACATCCTGGTGAGTGTGCAGGCATCGCGCCTTGTATACAATCGCAAAACCACCTTTGCCCAGCAAGTGCTGTACTTCATAGTCCTGCAAATACAAACGGCGCTTGATATATTTATTACACTACTGCATTCCAGAACACCCACCTCAATAGTTTCTCCAAAAGCCCGATTGGATAACATAGCTAGCCTTTTTTTTGTAGACTTAACGAGCCACTTGCTATGATCTGTTGTTATTTATCAAAAACTAAAGCCATGTAAACAAACAAGCGAAACAAAATTTAAACGCCACCGTTAGTGTTGGAAAATTTTAATGCTACTTCAGAGAAGATCGGTTACCAGCACTAACGAGGGCTGCACTATTAACCGATATATGTACAAATGGCTTATTGCAATTCAATTAATTTTATGAGTTAACCATATTTTACAATCTATGATATTTTAACATTTAAAATCACTTTTAAATATGATTTATAAACGTTAGTTGTTCTTATAATGTAAGTAAAAGTCTAACTATCGATAATGGCTACAAAATGGCTAAGTAAGCTTATGAGAAATGCATATTACAAAATATATTTTTTTATCTTTATTTGAACGGAAGGGATTATTTATTTAAATTACGTTAAAGGCAGTTGAGTAATAATAAATTTTCTACCAACACTATACTTAAATGCACCTTTTAATCACAGCGCGTTCCCACCGCCTTGACAGATAATGCAGCCCTGGTGATTAATCGCCGAGAATATTGCCAGCCATTGCAAATGCAGAGAATCATGGCAAAATTATTCTTATGGTTTTACTACCGAAACAATGCCTAATGAGACATGTAACTTGCATTTGAACAAACTCTTATGTATGAACCGATCCCATAATAAGCTGAGGCAATATTCGCGTAATAAATGTAATTCGAAAGCATAAACAACGTCGGAATACTAGACTTCGATAGCTGTGTTATTTAATAATTTAAGGACTCCAGCGAGTGCGTGCGCTGAGAGCCGAAAGAAAGAATCGTGTAAGCCGCCAAATGCGCCGGCAATAAAGTTATAAACAAGTGGTGTTTGCATAATTTACTCCCAAAAACTGGTAAGTCCGCAGAAAAGAAAATAAAGTGACCCACATACTTACATTAATACTCATGTATGTACATATGTATATGGGTTGGTGTTTGTCTCATACATGAGGCACGCAGACAACCTTGGACTCTCACACTACCGTCAATGACAAGCAACAGTGCAAAAATAGTGCTGGAAAGTGTCTTTGAAAATCCTTAACGTAATTTATAAAAATTTTTTTCCCAAGTATCTGAAACTTTGTTTTATATCTCCGATCCATCCATTAGTTTTTACGGCCCTTCCTAGAATCTTCGCTGCCGCCCTAGTCAAATTCTACAGGATAGTTCAAACAAACAAAAGCAAGTAGTCTAATGCCAATAATTAAAAACAATCAAATTATATGTAATCATTCTTAAAAGGCACAAATTTTCCAAAAGTCTTAATGAACAAACCTAATTAAAAAATTGTTGTTATTTTTCTGTAAGCAGTGTGCCCAGAGCCATAGATTGGTTAAATGACAGCAACACGCGTTTTTCCGCTGATGGCTAAATGCCCTATACCATTCTCGGTCACACTTGCCACTTCATTATAACCTTAAAATGACAAGTTATAAATTTTTTTTATGTTAATTTTAGTGGAACCCGAACACTAGATTGACTTCCCAAAGCTGTGCCGCAAAGTGCCGAACGTTTTCGATTGCCAGCGCAACATCGGCGCCTTGTACTAGGACATATCCCAGATAATCATGTAAAGAAAACGTCACACGAATATGTGCTTGTGCTGGTAGGCAGCGATGTAAATAAATTGAAGCTGCTCCCGAGGAAAATCTCACCGCAAATTCAAAAAAAAATTGAACGCCGAAGTGCCACTTGTAGCAGAAGTAAGCGGACTGCGAAGACCCAGCACGATCCGTAGAGAACTGAGTGTGGTGTCTGCGGTCTGCGAGTTCTCAAAATCCGACCGTTGAGACGCTACGATGCATGCATCCTCCGCGGCGGCCACCGCACTTGTGGAGTACTCGGACGTTAGCTCAGAGGACTTCTCGGACCAGGAGGCAGGCGACTTGGACGCGGACGCTGGCAAGGGAGCCGGAAACATCAAGAAACCAAAGCCAGCTGCGGATAATCAGTTCTCAAAAGGTCGTCTTGGTGCCAAACCCGATAAGGAAGGTTATGATAACTACAGGTAAGGGAAGGAGAATTTATTTGAAAGTAAAGGTCACTACAAGTCCTCTTTGCAGAAGTAGAAGGGCTGAAGACTCAAATGATCCAGTTGCGGCCGGATCAAGGCAAACGTCGAGCAGCGAGGCCACCAATCCGCGGAAGGAACCTTCGCAGGCATCCAACACCTCGAAGGACGAGATGTGGGGACGAGAAATCTACATGTCCAGCGATTCTATCGACACTGATGAGCTAGAGGCGGAAATGAAGCGGCAAAAGCGCAAAAAGCAGAAAAAGGAAAAACACAAACACAAGTCCAAGAAAAAGTCCAAGAAGCGCAAAAAGAAGCGGGCCAAATCGTATTCCAGCATCGATTCGATGTCGGACAATGACATCAATGCCTTATTGGACCGGCGCTATACTCCGCCGACGGCTCCTAGCAAGACCAACGAACGGACGGTTAGCGCAGCGCCGTCCTCCTTCACCCCACACAACCTCAAAGAGAGCAGTTCGCCAGCCACTCCACCGCCGGCGCGTCGGCCCAATACCAATAGCACCTACTACGGGGAGTCGTCCGTGGAGGCGGCCAACTCTGCACTAGGCAGCAACCTGCAGGTCACAGTAACGAACAAGCAGTCGAGCAGCAGTCGGCTTCGTTCTCCTCCTCCGTCCTCCCGCTCCAGTGGCAACGGGCCGAGGTTTGGAAACTCCCCGCGTACTCCACCGCCCTCTCACTACACCTCCAGCGGCGGCGGAGGAGGAGTGGGCAGTGGGTCAGTGGTCCGCGATTCACGCAGCTCCCGCTATGTAAATAGTCCCCACAAAGAGGAGGTAAGTGCTCATCACCGCTCTAGCCACGATCACGGCTATCAGGGACGGTACTCCGGTGCTGGCTCGAGCAGTCACGATGCCAGGAAGGTGAAACGACTGTCGCCGGGTAAGTTTCACTAGTTTAGGCAAATGTTGTTTACTTACAATGCAAAACTTTTGCAGAGATGGACCGCTACAACCATCAGCCAAGCACACCGCCTCACAAGCGCCGGAAGTTTAGCGATGGCAGGGAAGTAGGCCTCGGAAACTTTGAGCACAGTAGACACCAATCTGGAAAGTACGAACGATACAGCAGAGATCGATATTCAAGGCGGTCATCAAGGTAAAATTTTGCATATATTTTATGTAAATTATAGCTCTAATTACTTACTGACTTCGCTTCATATCAATATCAATAGGTTGAATTAGTTTTGAAATATTTTTCTATCTTGAACACTCTTTAAATAACTTCATGTATGTGCGTAGTCGCTTGTAAAATGGAAATTTGAGCTAATAATTTGACTGAAATTGTGTCTACGTATTTTCATATCTAACAATATATTTTTCCAAACTTTATTCAGGAGTCCCAGTCTGCAGCACTCACGAAGTCGGCAATCGCCCATCGGTGGCCTGTCAAGTGGTTCGAACGCGTTTCGCCATGGTGGCAGTCACAAACACAAGTACGGGACGACGGTTAGCTCGCCGACGAGGTCCTCAAAACGCGCTTCGGGAACTGGTACCTCTGGTGATCGCTACTCGAGGTCGCCTAGAACAAGTTCGCGGTACATGGAGGCCTCACCCCCATCGCCAGTCGGAGCTTCAAGTTCGCATCATTATCATCATCGCCGTTCGCCAAGGATGCGCCAGAGGACCAGAGGAGGCAGCCGTCGCCGGTCGCCAAGTTCGGCCAGCAGCGAGAGTTCAGCCTCTCGCAGCCGATCGCCAACGTCAAGAGATCTGAAGCACAAGCGTGAAGAGTACATCAAAAAGATCAGTGAGACTAGCCTATTTGCTGAGCTGGTGAAAGATCGTCACAAAAGACAGAAGGCGCTGAAGGAAATCATCGAGCGGCAAGAGGAGAACAGCAATAGCAACAGCAACGGTGCACTGACTATAAACGACAATAGTTCCTCAGTGGATGGCAATACACCCAACACGGGTGATGGCCGATCTGGCCCTGGAAGTGGGACACCCGCAGCGGCTTCAATTACTTCCAATGGGCTTGAAGTCCTGGGTAGCAAACCGGATCTTGACCTCAACAACATTCCCATGCCAAACAAGCAGAACGATACTGTGGTTTCGAATCCAGGTTCAAACGTCGATGTTCCGGACAGTTCCACGCCGTTGAAGCAACCTTTGTTGGTGACACCGTTCTCAGCCAATAAGAACAACATAAAACCCAAGAGTCTGACTTCTTTGCCACTACCACCTGGGATGAATGTACTCGACTTGGCCAGTGCAAGGTCTCCCTCGCCGGGGAAAAGAAAGGATTCGGACGAAAAGAACGTTAATACAAGCGTCAGCGCCAATAAGAGCGTGCTTAATCTTCCTATGCCGCCAGTAATTCCTGGCAGCGAAGAGCTTAGTGGCGAGGATGATGTTATCGACAGCCCTGAAGACTTTGATGCACCCGCTGTTGGCAATGTGCACGCCCAAGGTGGTGGGCCAGGAACAACCCGTCGGCGCCCAGTGATACTCAACCGTCGAGATTCGCGAAACAACGTACGCGACTGGGGCGAGCGCTGTGTGGATGTCTTCGAAATGATTGCGCAAATAGGAGAAGGAACTTACGGACAGGTACAAATAGGACATTTGGTGGTTCATTCAAAAAACAGCTAATTTCTTGTCGTTTGCCTTGCAGGTCTACAAGGCTCGGGATCATCATACCAATGACATGGTAGCTCTAAAAAAGGTTCGGCTGGAGCATGAGAAGGAGGGCTTTCCCATTACGGCTGTTCGTGAAATCAAAATACTGAGACAACTAAACCATCGCAATATAGTCAACCTGCATGAAATTGTAACGGACAAGCAGGATGCTGTAGAATTCCGCAAAGACAAGGGATCCTTCTACTTAGTGTTTGAGTACATGGATCACGACTTGATGGGTCTGCTGGAGTCTGGCATGGTCGACTTCAATGAGGAAAACAACGCAAGCATTATGAAGCAGCTGTTGGACGGTCTAAACTACTGCCATAAAAAGAATTTTCTGCATCGAGACATCAAGTGTTCGAACATTTTAATGAACAACAGGTGGGAAGTTATAGCATTTGGGTGCACTAATAATTGTTTTACACAAGCTGAAATGTAATGTATTTTCACTGATTGAGTTAAAAATTCATTTTTTTACATCTTTTTTTATCTTAATAGTTTATACCAATGCCCAAGCATCTATTTTAATTTGAGATAATCTTTATTCGCAGTATTAACTATATTGATACACTATTTGCAGAGGTAAAGTAAAACTGGCAGACTTTGGGCTGGCACGACTATACAATGCGGATGATCGGGAACGACCCTACACGAACAAAGTAATTACCTTATGGTATCGCCCTCCTGAACTTTTGCTGGGCGAGGAGCGTTACGGCCCGTCGATAGACGTGTGGTCCTGCGGGTGCATCCTCGGAGAACTCTTTGTGAAGAGGCCACTGTTCCAGGCTAATGCGGAAATGGCGCAGCTTGAAACAATATCAAAGATTTGTGGATCCCCGGTTCCTGCTGTGTGGCCGAATGTAATTAAGCTGCCTCTGTTCCACACTCTCAAACAAAAGAAGACGCATCGCCGCCGTCTACGGGAAGACTTTGAGTTCATGCCAGCACCCGCACTTGATCTGCTGGACAAAATGCTCGATTTAGACCCGGACAAGCGCATCACAGCTGAAGATGCGCTTCGCTCGCCGTGGCTAAAGAAAATCAACCCCGACGAGTAAGTACACAAACTACACCCTATATGTATCTCAAGCATCCAAATAACGTTATATTTTTACAGAATGCCAACGCCACAATTGCCCACGTGGCAGGACTGCCATGAGCTTTGGAGTAAGAAGCGCCGTCGGCAGATGCGGGAGCAACAGGAGTCGCTTCCTCCTACGGTGATAGCCTCGACCAAATACCAACAGCATGGAGCTGCCATGGTGGGGGATGCTTAGCATTTGCTGTTTGCTTCGCTACTTAATGTGAAGGAGAACTACAAGCAGCGTGAAGGCGAGGAGTGTTCCTGGTGGCACTAGCAACTAGCCGTAACTAGCAATAACGTAACCTTTAAAGGGATTCTGTTATCCCTAGACAGGGCCAGAATAGGTTGACTTGGACTTGCTCTAGCTCTGTCGAGCTTAAGACAGCTTCAATAAAGTCTTGGCTATATTTATAAAATGCTTTATATGTTGGGCAAATTGAATCAATCGCTGTATAAACGAAGTGTTATATATTCGCAAAGATACATATTTAAAAGATGATTTTATACATATACTATTATTCAATTTAATTGCTATTAGTGTTTTTAATTTTGGAATAAACTGGCAATCTGAAGACATCGTGCATGATCGGGAATACATATAAAATTCGCGTAACGAAAGTGTAAACTATTAACTCAGTACGTATTCGCAACATCAAAGGCGATTTGTAAGTGACCATGTTTCAAAGATACGAAATAATTATATATAGCGAATCAGTTAAAGATTAGCATTCTAATTATAAACAAATTGTTAAATAATAATAGACTACTTATAGTGTATTGACTAGTTTAGTTTATTGTTAAGTATGTAAGAAAAGTGTAAATTATAAATGAATTTATCAAGTAAATATGTACTAATTTACCCAATCGCAGGCATTTGATAAGTTTATATTTTAATATGATGTTAGACAGCACACAGCATCAGATTTACATAGCATGATGTGCGTGAGACTGAAATCAATTCACATTAAATTATGTAAATAAGTTAAAAAAATCTAATATTACACACGATCAAACAAAATTACAATCTCCAAATGCAAATCAAACTGACTAAATTCATTATTGGTACATAAAATCCTATAAATAAAAGTTAAAACATACGACGTGTATTTTATATCAATTGATAGCTGCGTAAATGTTTATTCATATTATTTTCTCTTCGGGCGAAATAAAATTCTTCGTTTTGGGAATTAAGTAGATTTTGTAGGGTGGAAAAGTATTTTCAATTTAAGAAATTAATTATCAAATTGGGAATTCATCCTATTTTTTCCAGATTTCCCGTTATATGACACTTTAGCGGCTAAAGATTCTAAGCAAGGTTCTTTAGATTAAGATGTTATTAGACTGCATTCAAATAATATTCTTTAATCATTTTACGGCAATAATAATAGTTTTTTCTTAAATAGAAATTAAATGGAACTGCTATGTTTTATCCCTGACTCTATGATTTATGTTAGCTTTATAAAGTGAGTATTTAATAAGCCAGTTTGAAAAGAACAACTTCAATTTATTATTATTGTAAAATCAACCAAAGCCTTGCATTAAGCTTATGAAAAATGTTATTAAATAATTAAAATAGACAAGTGTAAAAAAGGTTTCTTTACAAATAAAGAGTGATATAAAAACTTACATTCGAAATATTGTATATTTAAATTTAAAAAGTATCTCATCATACGGTCACTCAAAGTGAAGAGCCTGGTATTTTTGGCATTCGTGGACAAACGAAGTGATTCGGTATTTTCGAAGGGTCCCACTAAGTGCAGCATATATATAAATGCGTTTCATCATCAGATTTGTATGTATATTGTGTCAGTTCGCCTTTGTTTTTAATAGCAAGTCCGTCAATTAGGAAATGGTTTTACGGTGTGTGTCCAACTAATCGGGATAACCCATCCTCGGGATGAGCCCACTGGAAGGCTGTTTGGGAGCATAAACAATGGGAAGGGTTGCATCTGTGGGAGCGTGTATGTTTGTATACTTATACCCATACCATTGTTACGATGCACCTGGAAGGCCAAAAGAGAAATGCAGTGGAAAGTGTATTATTGCAGTGTGTTAGCGATCCTGGCCAGCTGAGTGAATGCACGGATTAGTTATTGTGCTTAGACATATTCTAAACAGAAACTGAGGATCGAAGGCTTGGCGTGGTGTCTAGACATTTTGAAAAGAAAGTGATGAAAACAGTGTGTGCGTGTATGTAAATAGATGTATTTTGCCATTCCTTTGTACCGAAAACAAAGCAAAGTTGATTAATACGAGCTATGACAGTCGGGGACGGCAGTATTGTCCAAAACAAATTCTTCAAAATGTTCTTAAGTGCCCCAAAATACTATTATCGTTAAACTTTAGGTGCTATCTGTTATGACGTAGTAAAATTTGTCAAATTTTAAAATGAGGTTACTCATTGTTGATGTCGAACTTTTATGATTCCTGATAATTATCTATGTCCAGTTATTTTACGGGATTAATATTTTTAGCAGTATTTGATTTAATGAAGGCAAAGTTACAATTGCGTTCTATTCCACAACAAACCCCATTGTTTGAAGTCTATGATATGGGGGTGCACTTTTGATGGTGGTGTGGGTGAACCAGTTTTTTCCGACAGAGCATCCAAAAGTATAGAGGTAATTGATCCAAAAAAGAAATAACCTTTAAATGCGACACTTAAAAAAAAATGTTATTCTAATTCTAATACATGTCAAGACTAGTGTTGTTATATAGCATAAAACTGAGATTGAGATAACATAATTTAACTTTTCTAATTTTCCTCGGTTTTCCTAATATATATAGCCATACCACTATTTTTGTCCACGACTGTGCAGCCATCAGGGATGTACATACGTAAGTAAAATGCATGTACATTGCACATACACATGTACATACAAATGTAATGTGTAGAAAAGAAAAGAGCCGAATGAAAATACCCTTGATTTTGGTATTGATTGATTTTGTGTATTGACGAGATTAGGAGACTCGGCGGGTGGCTCTCTCATTTTTGGGTAGTAATACTTTTAGTTACGCTTTTGAAAAGATAGACCACAAACTGCACTTTCCATAGTAGAGGGTTAAAGGTCGAACAGCGAAACAAGGTTAAATATAGAGTCCCAAATGGGGCATTAGTTATTCTTTGGGTCCCGTTTCCATTTAATAGAAAGATAACGAACTGTATTCTTACAATGTAGCTGGAATATAATGTGCTATACCTTCCCTGCAGGTCGTAGATTGAACTGCAATCAGCGAGTGCTATCAACTGCCAGAAACGGAGCCCCAATCACGCTAAACACCCCTTGAGCAATCGTCGACTCAGGCCGCCTAGGCCCATCAGGCAGCGGTTCAGGTTGGAGGCACTTGCTCGGGATCGGGTTCTGGAGAGGCTGAGCCGGAGGCAGAGCCTGCTTGTTGCTGCCGCGTTCGCAAAGGACTCAAAATTGATAGAAACAACAAAAAGGCTGCTGCAACTGGTGCCTCGTCTGAGGACCAGCCGCCGCGCAAAAAGGGTCGTCGCTCAGGAGGCTCAGGCTCCGCGTCCTCATCCGCCTTCTCCATTTCCAGTGCCGCAGGATCAGTAGATGCGGCATCCACGTCGCGAGCGGCTCAGCAGTTACAGCTCCAATTAAACTCCTCCACTTCTACAGTCTCCAGCACGGAAGCATTGGCAAATCCCAGCAAAGCTCATCAAAAACCGATAGACAGCAACAAGAGACCACGGGATCATAGTAGCAGCAGGACACAGGGCTTCGAGGCAACTATGCAGAGCACGAGTTCCACGTCGAGCGGCTCCTGCTCCAGGCCTCTCGAGGGTTCCACGCTAAATTCCGGCGGCAGTGCCGAGAACGTGGCCCGCGAGGGTGGCAGTGGCGAGGACAGCGTCGGCATCGGCGATGAGAATCCCTCGGGCAGCAGCGCCGCCACTAACGGACACGACTCCAAACACAACGGCTTTATTGTCAACAATGGCAGCAGCAGTCGTATCGTCGACGGCGAAAACAATCGGGAAAACACCAGCTACAGCGGTGTGCAGCTGGACAAGTCCAATCAGGAGATCATCCGACTGATCGGGCAGTATCTACACGACGTGGGGCTCGATAAGTCGGTCCAGACGCTCATGTTGGAATCCGGATGCTATTTGGAGCACCCTTCTGCAACCAAGTTTAGGGAGCACGTCCTAATGGGAGACTGGTCAAAGGCAGATTCAGACCTCAAGGTAATTAGCTTTACTTTCGTACGAATGGTTCTTAGAAGTACTCAGTTTGTTTTTTTATGATCCTATAAGTTTTCGAGTTTCTATATTTGAATAGCTCGAGTAAAACAAATTTTACTGTATGGATGTAGTTTATTAACTTCAGAAGCCGAACCTTTGTTTACAAACTTAGACCATCTTACTATTTGTATTTAAATTTATTTTTGAGAAGCTACTTAACGAATGCGATTATTGCAGGACTTGGAGCCATTAATCGACAATGGAAAGCTGGCAACGATCACCGAAATGAAGTTCATATTGCTGGAGCAAAAGTATTTAGAGCATTTGGATGATGGGAATCCCTTGGACGCCCTTCACGTCCTTCGCAGCGAGCTTACTCCCCTGCAACATAACATAACGCGTGTGCACCAGCTGTCCTCATACATGATGTGTTCTACCAACCAAGACCTTTACCAGCGCGCCAAGTGGGAGGGCAAGGGCATCCTGTCGCGGGCCTTGGTCATGGAGCGCCTACAGACATTTATGCCGCCGTCGGTGATGATGTCGCCACGGCGCCTGCGCACCTTGCTGCAGCAGGCCGTGGAGCTGCAGAGCCAGCACTGCCCCTGCCACGACATGGCGTGGGAGACGAATCTGGAGACAGTCTCGCTGCTTACCGACCACTGCTGCACCACTGACGGCTTTCCCATGCAAACTATACAGATCCTTACCGACCACTGCGACGAGGTGTGGTTCTGCAAGTTCTCGCCCGACGGCCTCAAATTGGCGACGGGCAGCAAAGACTCCACTGTGATTATCTGGGATGTTGATCCGTACAAGCTGACCCTCAAGCACCGTCGCGTTCTCGACGGTCAGGCCCAGCTCAGCGTGAGCTTCGTCAGCTGGAGTCCCGACTCCAAGCTCATCCTTGTCGGCGGCACCGAGGATTCCCACGAGCTCTACATCTGGAACGTAGACGATGGCAAGCTGGTGGTCAAATTCTCGCAGTCTCTGGAGGACAGCCTGGCCTGCGGTGCCTTCAGTCGCGATGGCGCTCGCTTCGTCTGCGGTGGCCAGAAGGGTCAGCTTTATCTATGCGACCTAAACGGCACCATAGTCGACTCCTGGGAGGGAGTGCGCGTCAACAGCATAGCCTTTCGGGCAGACAACAAAACGATCTTAGCGGCCGATAATCATTACCGAATCAGAGGGTAAGCAGAATTAGAAATAGGTGGTTGCACTTCGTTAACTTGGTTCATTGAAACTTAAAGCGTATTATTCATATATTATTAAAGGTTTTAAAAATGCAAAAATTCAAAAACCTGTCTTCGTATTAGCAGATTATTTCCACTAAAGGTAATATAGGCTTTACCAATGTTCCTTTTGGTATGAAAAGACTTTAAAAAACCAAACCCATTGTTGTTTTACGATTTAAATTAAAAACTCTCTTACGTTAAAACTAGCACACTCTTGAAAAGTTTACTTCTTTTAATTTTAGGTACAACTTTGATAGCCCGCGTTCAGACTTTGATATTCTGAGGGAGCCACATCCCATAATGACCTTCAGCATCAACTCCGCCGACCGATTGGCCTTGCTGAACGTCTCAAACCAAGGCCTTCACCTCTGGGACATCGAGGACAAGTGCCTTGTGCGCCGTTTTCAAGGTATACGTCAGAGCAACTTCGCAATCCACTCCTGCTTCGGAGGCGTTAACGAGAGCTTCGTGGCCAGCGGCAGCGAGGACAAGGTCGTCTACATTTGGCACATCAAGCGCGAGGAGCCGTTGGCCAAGCTGGCCGGGCACACCAAGACGGTGAACTGCGTGTCCTGGAACCCCGTGTACCCGTCCCTGCTGGCCAGCGCCAGCGATGACGCCACCGTTAGGATTTGGGGACCGAAGCCCAACGGCAGCAGTGCAACGACTGAGAGCGACGATTGCTCTTCTAGCTCGTCTTCGTCCTCCTGGAATATGACTTAAGGTCCCGAGCCGTAGCAAATGGATGTGCGTAGGATGGATTTTGGATGCTGATATAGTTATAGTGCGTCCTGACTTCGATATAAAAGCAGAATGCGTCCCGCTCTGATTGCGCGTCGGGGTCGTCGTTGCTACAAACTGCCATTACAACAAGATGTATGAGCAGCATGACTTACGATTAGCATTAATTACTTAAGTACATTAACACGAAAGGAGAGGCATTACATCATATCTACTATGCTATAACAAGAAATCGATTCGTTCTCAGATTTCTTTTTTATGTATGTATATGGCGATGCAAATTAATATTTCCGGCCTATATTAGCGACTCTTCTCGATCTTTTCATTTATCAAAAGTGCGAACGACCTGCTTGGTTTTCAAATTATTAAATATTGCCATTTGATTTGTTCTATGCAGTTTCCGACATTTAGTATTTAACACGATTTGACGTAATTGATACCCAACAGACACAATAAAAATAGTTCTATATATGTTTTTAAATGTCGATGTTTCGATTACCTTGGGTCATAAGCAATCAATAAAATTTGAGTAAAAAATTAGCTTTGCTTTTTTATTGTACGTTTTTGTCACTTATTTCCGAGTAAAGGTTTGCGTTGTTAAATAACATAAACAAAGGAATTTGTTTAACCAATTTCAGCCTTTTATAATCAATTGCCTACACAATTCTCACTTAAGTAAAATGCTCCTCCACAACGAGTGAGACAAACTGCCTCGCAGTTTCCTTGAAGGCGAAAGCCAGAACTACCAAAGTTAGTGCCCACCACCGCAGGTTCTTCTTAGTGGCTCCGACTGCCTCGTATGCGAGGACCAGAGAGCAGAGGTGATGACCCATTACTAGAAGATGGTGCAAATTCCGTCCAAAAACGGTCGTATTATTTCGCCATACCAGAATGGGCAAAAGAAAGAACTTGGAGAGATTGGAGATCAGCACCACTTTAAATATAATTAAGGTAAAACTTCGAAAACCTATTTTTTGCATCCAATCAATACTTAGAGTGGCGGTGATTATTAGCAGCAATAGAGTCATGAACATGTAATCTATAAAATTGAGAAATTGATATAGGAAACTTTTGCATTGCATAAAAAAACAAAGGTTAAGTACCTCCCATATTTTGAAGAGTATATGTGTAAAAGCCCTTTTCATGGACGTGTAAAGAGGCACTCGGAGGGTCGGGCAATTTTTGGCGGCAAAGTGCAAAGGATTCCAGGAGCAGCACGACCAGCGAAACCTTCCAGTAGACCTATAACATAGCATACATTTTAGAGCACTACACCAAAGGGACATTCTCACCTAGTCACCTTAAAGTCTCCATTGTATATGATGTGCCGGAAGGCGCACGAATCTAATAGTAGTGCATCTATTAATATGATAAACTCCTCGAACTCAATGTATTTATCCGTGATTTTGTGACATTTGTCCTGCGGAATAGTAATTAAACTAAATCCAACGATAGTTCTCTTCATTATTTTCTTACGCATTGCGTGGCTTTCATAGTATTGCTGTATTTCTTGAACAGTTCTTTTACTCTGTGTCCACAATTTACGCAGACAAACCGCTTCTTTTCTGTCATTTCGCAGCCAATCCAAAATTTAATTTGTCGTCCGAAAAATCAAACATTTGTAACCATCAGCTGATTAGTATTACCGTTTCCAGAGAACCCAATAATACGGCCAATGCACTTCGTAACCGTTAGTTTCAAAATACTGCAACGCCTCAGCTTTGAATGGCTTACCATTTCAATCCTACTTAAAAAATTTTAGGGTTCTGATATAATATTTTAATTTCTTACGTTGGCGATCATTCAAGTGATTTAGTTCAAAAATGATTACAATGTTATATTGTTCAAAGGTGAAGTTCAGCTTTAAAAATTATTTTAAAACTTTAAAAAGGCTGAAAAACTGAACTGAAATAACAGATAACTGTTGTGTAAACTACAACCATTGTCAAATTTAAAATAAGGGAAATTAGGGTTTATTGTAAAAAATATGAAAAGAAGAAAGGACTTTTACCTGAATACCGAAAAATTCATTTAAAACGTAAGGGTTTCTAAAAATAGTAATAAGTACCAAAAAAATCCGTGTAATAAAGAAAGTCTGATTAAAGACCCTACATATAGATTCGTCTAGAAATTGTTTTATTTTGTATTTATTCCATTCCTGCGTTTTAATATTAACATAATATTACAAATTTTATTTTTAATCTAATCTAGGTACAACTTCAGCCAGATTGGTTGGGTTTTGTTTTGAACAATTTTTAAAATGGGAAATGGCACAATTAGTATTCGATTCAAGGCTCGTTTTATATTTATAATTTATTTGAACGGACCCCGAATATTTTCTAACAATTATTAGTTTGTTACTGCAAAGTATTTTGATTTAAGAGTTTATTCTGTTCAATTACTTATTTTGTAATCCAGTTCAAAAATTAAAGAAAAATATCACTTCTGGATAGGTTTAGCTATTTTGCAAATCTTATCGGACAAACTCATAATTTTACACAAAAATTTAGTTACTACACTTACATAGCTTACATTACGCTTTCTCATTATTATGCGATGAGGTTACTTCCAGCAAATTCCTACGTGGGTCCTCAATGTGGTACATGACGTCGGAAGAAAGGAAGATTAGAACAAAGGCATTGCGTTGCAGCTTTTGCGATAGCATGTATTTGTTAAAGTGAAATTTTCATTTTATATCATACTTCAACGACCATATTTTAGTTTTTAAAACTATGTACTTATTTCCAATTACTCATAAGATATTTGTTGTTTGTCAACTAGAATCACATACAAATGGGCTTGAATTGTTAATCGTTGAACCCGAATCTATGCAATTATTGAGATTTTCAAGTATTGTTACATTAATTTTAGATTTTGGATTTCAAACATGTTGAGTTTATATGTTAGTTCCCTTTTTATATTTAATTGTTGCTTTTCCCATGGACAACACATTACATTTGTATCAGTAAAAATAAAACATTTTAAAGAGGTACATTTCGAAAGTATAAACTTAAAATTCATATACAGTAAAGATGTTATACATATCATATTTGTAGTGGATTGGGTATTACGCTTGTGGCCAACAATTACAATTATACTGAATTATAGGTATGCAACAGTAATACTCTAACACAAAGGCTCATAACAATAACAAAATTTCATTCATCGGCGAAAGGGAATAGTTTCTGCTCGGTTTGATACATAGACTTATTCGATGCTGAATGCAAGTATCCAGATAGACGTGTTCATGTGGATTGCTATGTGCGTTTCACTTAGTTGTAGTTGTTAAACTTCAAAAAATGAGTAGAAAACCGATTAAAGAATGTATGCATTTTTATCTTTACAATTCAGTCTGAAAGCCATAATTTACATGTTTTTTATCACCTATTTTCAAAATGTACTGTTTCCTGCTTGTTTAACTCTAAAATTGTGTATTGAAATTTAATGATATATCAATGTTCCTTCAGGTTTAGGTTAAACCACTTGTTAAAGGTATTAAATGTAATTTAATTCAATACAAGTACGGAAAGTTGCTGTAAATTTCGTTGCATTAAGTGGAGAATAAATATTATGTAACCTAAATTTGGTACCCAAATACATTATTTTGTTTAATTTCGCATTCGATATTTGGTTCAGTATCGTTTATATATATCGTTTGAATATTGTTTACGTGTTTCTGGGATTTTATATCCAAATTTGTATGCTTTTGGGCTGTTGTTGATTTTTTTGTTTCCTTCTGCTTCAGAAGCTTACTCGTCATCCGAGTAATCGGAACTTTCGGAACTAGTGATATCACTTGAAAACATCTCCAGCCAATGATAATCACGCCTATCTACGTAGTCCCAGAGATAGATCTATAACAGATAATATATTATTTTAGTGGCTTTTTCTATAGTTTTTATGTCACAATTTCTAAATTAACTACTGAAATAACCCTTTAAATAGAAATATAAGGAGGTAGCTTTTACAAGCTCGGATTTTAAGAATTTGTACTCACATCAAGTAAATCAATTATTTCATTCTGGCTCTGTAACTTCCGAGTGCGCTTCGGCAAACCAACATCGACGATATCTCCGTTGGGCAGGGCGTGCTTGTAGAAACACTTGTTACCAAAGGGACACTTGCCCTCTCCTTTTTTGAAGTATTTGCAGTCCTTTGCTCCCAAGGCGGCGCGGTAATCGTTGAGCAATTTGTCCTTTTCCTCCTTGGTCTCCACCCAGAACGCACTGGGACAGACAAAATCCGAGCACACGCGACATTCAGGGCAAGCTCTGCAGATAAACGATTAAATTGGCATTAAAATTATGCGTCCATTTGCCTCACGCAAATATCAATTTAATTTGAATTCTGGATATTTTTCTGTATAGTACAAATACTAACGTCTAGTTAAGGAGTAAAGCTTTATTTGGAAATGTTTACTTATAAACGCATTATGTTTGTCGTTCCATTCCATTAAGCAACTCTAGGTAAAAACGCCTTTTACGGCTTATTTTGACTTTGGATACCAACAATACCAAACAAAGAACAAAATGGCCGTCAACATACGTTACTTCTCAATCATTTACTTACCGCGTTATTTTGTGCTCAAACTGTTTGGCCTGGCGCCATGTGCGAATGCACTCCAAGCAAAATATGTGGTTGCAGTTAGGGAGAATGCCGAAGCGCTTTTCTCTTCCCGCCTTCTCCATAATCGTGTCGAAGCAGATGCCGCACGTCTTGTCCTTCGATCTGGCAATGGCGAAGGATAGCTCCATGGCTTGTTCGTGCTGCTGGAGGCACTCGCGGTTGTGACTCTTCCGCTGGACTTGATCCGTGGGATGCAGGCAATACTGGTCGCACATTTCGCACAGCTCCATGTGAATTGGGTAGGCGGAGAATTCTCCCCAGGCGCAGGGACCGTTCTCCTCGGCGTAGTGCCCTTTGTTTAGAGATGAAGGTCCGCCCACTACTTCGGCCCAGGAGACACCTGGGGCTAATGTATCATAGCTAGCTGCAGCCTGCGCCTCAGGGTCCACAGTAGTCTCAAACTCGCTCTGTTCGTGGGCAGTATTTCGCTTTTGGCTAGGCACGAACACCGGGGCGTTTGCCCAGTTCCTCTGCTGAGTGGAGATGCTGGCGCTGTGGGTGCCGCTGCTGCTGCTGGTGCTCGTACTGGGCTTTGGGAGCACATCGGTGGCCACCTGCTGCTCGCACTCGGGGCGACCGCGGCTCAAGTCGTGGGAGAAACGGCAAAGCTCCCCGAAGCGACAGATGCCGCGCACGTAGTAGCGGCAGATGGTCTGGCTCCGGCCAAGGGCCATGCCGCTGATGGCTGTATCGCTGCTGGTGACGGCACTCATTTCGCTACGATGATTGCAAAAGGGTTTTCGGGTTTTCAAATCACTGACAAGTCTGGACGAAGACCTGAAAGCAAAGGCGAGGGGTTAGCGATTGTGTAAATTCGGGGAAGTGTGACCTCCAGTCTCAAGCGTTCTTACCCCCAAGTGAACATACCTACAGACACAGCCACTGCGTATATACGCAAATTCGGCCAAACAGAGCCCATGCACACTGTAAACCTTAGTTGATTGGCAGTTTTCGCAATCCTCAGCAGGAAACCATACGAAATGCACTAGTGACAACTTCTGCATTTAAATTATCCCCTTAGCATCAGCGAAATATGCAGTGTTTGTATGTATGCAAGTGTGTGGATTCCTATACGCGTATAAACGTTGCGTTCTTGATCTTCAAACTAACGCTTGCATCGCCCTCCTTGAATGTTTTACATTACCTGCTGGCTCTCAGTGAATGCGACTTCCTAAAATCGAAGCTGGTTTAATGTCCGCAGCACTCACAGTTTTTACTTTGTCGTTTTATGCACCTTGGATCACATTCACAATTTTTTCCGCAGTGTGACCAAAGCTACCGACTGTTGAAATCACACGCACAACAAACCGTTTGATCATGAAATGTTTGAGGGATTATTTTACAGGGAACCCTGTAAAAGAATGAAAACGAAAACAGGAAAAGCGCTTTAGTGCAGTTATCGACTATCTGATACCTGTTACTAAGATAGTGGGAGTTCGACGGAGAAATATCAAAATTTGTTGTGCCATATAGATAGCCATTGGCAACAAAATAATAAAATCAAACCAAAAATCGAGTGCTGGTGTAACTGTTATGGGTGGTATGGGCGTAAGAGTGGGCGTGGAAATTTAAACTAAATAGGAACTTTGAACAAATATAGTATATTATTTGACTAGTCGATGATGTAAGGTAATAATAGCAATAACCATTATTTAAATTAAATACAAGTTTGTACAATGTAAATCACTATTAGATTAAAGCTTAGAAAGCAATTTACTAATCGTAAATATTTATTTCTATCCAGCGTTTTATTGTAATTGGTGTTAAAGGGTATATATTTAATTATGCTTGCTAATGATGCAACATTAATGACATGACCAGCGTTACTCCACACGAAAAAATTGCTTAGAAATGGTACAAACATACATGCGCAAATTAAATTATGTGAATAAAGAGAGAGTTTCTTATTATAATGTAGTTGGAACGGTATAAAACCCTTTTTTTTATTATATTTTGGCTTTAAGTTAAAAATGAAACATTCAATTTACATATCAATGTAAAATGGTTCCGCTTGTGTAAATTTACATAAATCAATATGTAAATTTATGTGATTATCAACATTACCTAGAAATTTGTTCTGTGTAGCAGTACCGACTTTAACGGACGTTCAAAACATATAAAAAAACCATTACTCAAGTAAATTAAAACCGATTTACAAGAAACCCTTTTTAGACTTTTGTAGTCCCTATGAATCAATTAGAAGTAAATCGTGCCCTACTCAGGTGAACAGTATTTATACAAACCTTACAAAAGCCAGAACATGCGCTTGATAAAAATAAAACCTGAACACATTTGGAATGTTAACCGAGGAAGGGCGAAAAGTTTCCTAAGAAATACTTCAATGGAAATGCTTAAATACGTTATTAGCGATAATAATTATTCTTGGTGGATAAAGCTATACTTCGCCATTATTTTCGCATTGGTTCTTTCTGTGGCCGTAAACTTGGCAATTGGAATTTATAATACGTGGGACAGCACCCCTGTTATTATTGGAAGTAAATAAATTGTAAATTATATTATTCTTATAGATGCCAATTCATTCTCATCTTTTTAAAGTAAGTTCTAAAGCGACTCCCGTGGATCAAATTCCGTTTCCAGCAATTACGGTTTGCAATATGAACCAGGCTAAAAAGTCGAAAGTAGAGCATTTAATGCCGTAAGTACATTTTAGTTAGGTCATACATGGTAAACCAATTTATTTGTAAACAATATTAGAGGATCATTAGGATACGCAATGCTCCAAAAGACCTGCTTTAAGGAAACTAGTTACTCGCAATACATGGATAATCAGCACAGAAATGAAACATTTCCAAATTTCATATTGGATGTTTCTGAGAAGTGTGCAGATCTGATAGTATCGTGCATTTTTCATCAACAAAGAATACCCTGCACTGACATCTTCAGAGAAACCTTCGTGGATGAAGGAATGTGCTGCATATTTAATGTTCTGCATCCGTATTACCTTTATAAATTCAAGTAAGGTTCAGCTAGGGCCAAATTAACCACAGACTTACACGTTTATCCATTTAAAGATCACCCTATATTCGCGACTACACTTCGTCCGACAGGTTTGCAGACATCGCCGTAGACTGGGATCCAATATCTGGCTATCCACACAGACTACCTTCAAGGTATTATCCCCGTCCGGGAGTTGGAGTTGGTGCCTCGATGGGTCTGCAAATCGTTCTCAACGGTCACGTCGACGACTATTTCTGCTCCTCCACAAACGGTCAGGGCTTTAAGGTAAGTTTTGTTATACGGTTTTTGACTGATTTATACAGCTGATTTATACATAACTTTTCAGGTACTCCTGTACAATCCGATAGACCAGCCGCGCATGAAGGAGTCGGGATTACCTGTGATGATTGGACATCAGACGAGTTTTCGCATCATAGCTAGAAACGTTGAAGCCATACCTTCTATAAGAAATATTCACAGGACGAAACGCCAATGTATTTTTAGTGACGAGCAGGAATTGCTCTTCTACCGCTACTATACGCGCCGAAATTGCGAGGCAGAGTGCGACTCCAAGTTTTTTCAGAGACTCTGCAATTGCATTCCCTATTACTTACCACTTATTTATCCCAACGCCTCAGTGTGCGATGTGTTCCACTTTGAATGTCTGAATCGTGCAGAGTCCCAGATCTTCGACCTACAGAGCTCAGAGTGCAAGGAGCTTTGCCTGACCAGCTGCCATGATTTAATTTTCTTTCCCGATGCTTTTTCAACTCCTTTTAGCCAAAAGGACGTCAAGGCACAAACCAACTACCTAACGAATTTCTCCAGTGATTACATACGCCAAAACTTGGCGGTAGTCAACTTCTTTCATACCGACAACTATTTTAGAAGCAGTGTAAGGACTTCGTATACCGGACCCACTGAATATATGGGTATGATACTTTGTATGATACATTTTGTTAATCTCGTTACGCAGACAGCAACTTTAATTCCAATAATTCCTCATCGGGAACATTATCCTAGTCGATAAGGGATGTCCGTCCGTCCGTCTTGTTTTAACTCGAAGGGGGCTTTTAACTTGAGCTGACTCTTGATAACCTATTACTATCTGCTTTTATTACTCAATAACGGTCCACGTAGTCCATATTAATTATTACTTAATATAAATATACATTAATTATTAAATATTAGTATTAATCACTACAAAATGTAACTCCTCACTTTTTCTCATCCCGTGATTAGTTTATCCCTAGTTTAGAGCTAATCCAAAACCCATAAAACCGTATACAAATTTCATCTTGAGTTTGTTCACAGAGTATCTGTGATCAGTTAACCGATTTTGAGACAGTTGACTAAAGCTATTTATCCTTCTTTTATCTTTTCCAGCGTCAACTGGTGGCATTATGAGCTTAATGATTGGATTTAGTGTAATATTTATTGCTGAGATTATATACATAATTTTCTTCATTTTAGCACTGTTGCTTATAATTATATTCTGATTATGTGTACCTTTCGGCTTCTGCAAATAAAAAAAAATTATTTAAATATGTCACAAAATGTAAATTACGTCCGGACGGGTGTAGAGTAACGTAAAAATGGTTTTCAATAGAATGGAACAAAAATCCCGCACAACGGTCATACAAAGCTGGCATTTTAATACCGATTGCTGAAGCAGCACATCCCCTGGCAACCCTGGGAAATTACAGTTCAGTGGCAAAGTGACAAGCAAAAATACGAAAATGGTTCTGGAGAGTACTATGATATGGTAAATTATTGTTTTTTGTCCAATACGTAGAGGATTTGATGTTTTCACGTACTGCTTACGATGGAGCGCGGCCTGACACTCATAATTTACACCTCTACAGCTTTGATAACAGCGACTACCAGCGCAACGGAGATTACTTTCCCACTCGTCTCAACGTCCAGAAAGATGGCATCAATCTGGTCTGCCTGACCAAGCTGCGATCCAATCCCGAGAACAATGTGGGCCTGATGACTCTGTCCAAGTGAGTGTGGAGCTGTCTGTGGCCATGCCGAGTACTCATTGTGTCTTTGTTTATCCCTTAGCACCGTGGAAGTGCTGGCCACTCTTACTAGCGATGTAGGCCGGATTTTCTCAAAGATGCATCTGGTTCAGCCAAAGGGCGAGATAAACCTCCTGACCGGAATACGAATTGCCCATCTGGTGCTGAAGCATCGCCAAGGCAAGAACCACAAGATGCGCATCGTGGTCTTTGTGGGTTCTCCCATCAATCACGAGGAAGGCGATTTAGTGAAGCAGGCCAAGCGCCTCAAGAAGGAGAAGGTCAACGTAGACATAGTTAGCTTCGGCGATCATGGCAACAACAATGAGACTCTCACAGCATTTATCAACGCGCTGAACGGCAAGGATGGCACTGGCTCCCATTTGGTCAGTGTGCCTCGGGGATCCGCTTTGTCGGATGCCCTGCTGTCGTCACCCATCATCCAGGGCGAAGACGGATTGGGTGGAGCTGGTCTGGGCGGAAACGTCTTCGAATTCGGTGTAGATCCCAACGAGGACCCAGAATTGGCCCTTGCCTTGCGTGTATCTATGGAGGAACAACGGCAGCGCCAGGAGAGCGAGCAACGTCGCGCCAATCCCGATGGGGCTCCACCGACTGGGGGAGATGCTGGTGGCGGAGGCGGCGTTTCGGGATCTGGACCTGGAAACGAAGAAAGCGCCGGAGCAGACAATGAGGCCAACACCGAGGAGGCAATGCTGCAGCGTGCCCTGGCCCTGTCCACCGAAACACCGGAAGACAACTTGCCGGACTTTGCTAACATGACTGAGGAGGAACAAATTGCCTTCGCTATGCAGATGTCCATGCAGGATGCTCCCGACGACACGGTTACCCAGCAAGCAAAGCGCCCAAAGACGGACGAGACAAACGCCCCCATGGACGTGGACGAGGACTACTCGGAGGTGATCGGTGACCCGGCCTTCCTGCAGAGCGTACTAGAGAATCTGCCTGGTGTTGATCCCCAGTCAGAGGCGGTGCGCGATGCTGTCGGTTCACTCAACAAGGACAAGGACAAAAAGGGCGACGGCAAGGACTCGCAAAAAAAATAAACCGCATCTATGATTATATCTAATAAGCTCGTTTAAAGCATTTGTATGCCCATTAAAATCATTTGTAGCCCCCTTTCAAATTATGCTTCAAGTGAAAATATATAAACAAATACACACAAGGATGCTCCTGACCTAATTGACTTTGCGAGGGTCTTTTCTTTCTCTGCATCCTTAATAATATTGAGATAATTCAACCTCGTTCTGATAGTTCCCAGACATCTCGACCTTCATACAGACATGGCCATATCGACTCGGCCTGTAATCCTAATCAAAAATGTATATCTTTTACGCTTCCTTCTACATGTTTTATAAATTTCAACGAATCTAGTAGATCCTTTTACTCTACGAGTAACGGCTATAGTTAACGTACATAAATTGGATTAGGTATTTAAAAGTCTTCGATTCCTGAGTTCATTGGGCAGGGTTCGGAGTTAAGCACTTTAAGGTTTAAGGACTTAAGCCCTTTTAGAGTCCATTTAACACGTCATACTGAATTTTATACCATATATCAGTCAAGCTTGATTATATTCGATATCGAGAAGCAGTTACTTGAAGTAAGGCACACTTTTAGTTACAGCATAACCGACGAAAAATAATAAAATCAGTTTGTGGCTCAATGCGTTATAGTTTATTTCCCTATAGCAGGGGCACTATTGTATTGATGTTCTTTACTTTACAGGGGTATTAACTATGTGTGGTATCGTAAGCAGATTACTTGTCGCCCTTGTAGTCCCGGATGTGGTAGAGCACCCAGGCGGGAATGCACAAGGATGCAGCGCACATGCCGCCACCGAGAATCACCTTCTCCTGTAATGCAAAGAGCAATTGAAGGATTAGTTTTTCGGTTTGAGAATCACATCCTCGTTATGCAACTAGCTCAAACTTACGGCGGTGGAGACGCGCTGGGTCGGAGGTCCGGAGACGACCGACTGGCAACGGCTCTGCATAGCGCTACGAATAGCGGGGACCAGAAGGCGGGCAGCGCTGTTTTGGAACATTTTTATAAACTTTTTCGCAAAATACGCTGGCGTAAAATCAATGTTGTAAGGTTAGAATGCTTCTTCTTAACGATTTGTCATTCGCCCTTTCTTAGAGATGAGCTTTCTCGTGACACGAAAGGCAATCGCTTCAAAATGTTAAGGTGTTTTTTGCGCAGTTCAATTGTTAATTATTTAACTTTAATTGCTTATAAATAATGTTTTTAACAACCTAGAATAAAGAATTCAATTTATCATGTTACATGTTAATGTCGGTATGATGAAAATTTTTATAATTAGTTAAACAAAGTTTAATGTTTAAAAATTACTTTATTTGATTAAAATAACATTTTTATGTGAAACATAATTTAATGGAATAAATATTACACTTTATAATTAATATTGAATATTTTATAAATCTAATAAGCATCTAATAAGCAATAAAATGCTTTGCAGGCACTTAAATGTTCCGTTATAAATATACAAAAACAAGGACAAAACAAGATTTTTGAAAATATTATAGCTGTTCTTATCGTTCAATTTTAAATGGGGAAAGGATAAATAGGAAAAAGATATATCGGGAAAAAGAAGCCAGAGAAAGGCGGTCCAGGGTGACCACTTCGTGCCATCGGATTCCAACGATAGTCGCGCACGGTCTCACTGCTGCATGGGACATGTTCGTCATGTGATATTCGTTGCTCGAGAAAAAGTTCAGTGATCGCATTGTCCACCTTTTTATTTTTATTTTGCCCGAAGCACTTTGCGCCGATCCTTTGAGCCTGCAAAATGGTTTCCGAGTGGGTGGCACCAATCGTAATCACCAGCATTTGGGCCTTCATTGGCATCATCTGCCCCTTCTTCGCCCGAGGTCCCAACAGGGGGTAAGCTGTTTACCCAACTTTAGTTCCCTTACAACTAACTTAACTAATTTAAAAATTTTGCAGGGTGACTCAATGCTGCCTGATGCTCACCGCAGCAACATGCTGGCTGTTGTAAGTACCTATATATAAGCATGCATCTAAACGCTTGGTTCAGTTGGCCTAAGCCCAGTGCTCCCATTCAAAACGCTTATCAATGACGTTTTTCCTTGCAGCTGGTTGTGCTGCTACATGACGCAGCTAAACCCTCTGATCGGACCCAAACTGAGCATGAACGAAATCATGATCATGGCCCGCGAGTGGGGTAATGAGATCAAGGACACCATGGCTGTCACCGTCTAACCCTAATGTATTCGTTTCACTTGTTTTGTTATTGTTTCTTTATCAAGGATGTTCCGACATTGTGTATTATTAATTTCCACTTACTGTTCAAAGCATAAAATAAATTGTATTCGCGATCACGCTTTGGGCAAGACGTTGTAGAAAATCATAGATAAGCAACATATTTGTATACTTAGTACGCGCAAAGATGTAAAGTTAGTCTTGACTTTTTGGCCAAGCATTCCCAATAATCGAGTGTCTTAAAATGAAGATTGAAACCTTAAATAAAGTATATTTACACATCATTTTGTGTTCAGTTGGTAACATGACTGTGCGTTAAAAACTATCTACTCGAAGCATCCGCAGTTTATACTCTTTATTGTGTACCCTTAGAAACTAAAAGGCGTGGGAGGATATATCTCTAAGTGGAAGACTCCTAAGACTCTCGCCTACGAAACTTTTATACCTACACATTTACAGCATGTTTATGCTGCCATTGCTACATACATAGGTAGCAATATGTAAAAAACGAGAATCCCAACATTTATTTTAATTTTGCTGAGCTAAAACTTTATTGGACATGACAATTTGTTTTCTTTTTAAAGAACAAGAGAGTACGCTTTAGTCGAGTTGCCCGGCTATCTAATAGTCAGCTAATGGAAGTGCGAAGGAGAAACTTTCTTTTTGAAGGTTTATAGGCGTTAGTGTGGGCGTGGCAATATGAATCGATAAACTTGCGCTGCGTCTATGTCTCTGGAGTCTGCATGCCGAGTCCCAACTTTCAACGGACAGACGGACATGGCCAGATAGACTTGGCTAATGATCCTGATCAAAAAAATATATACATTATATGTTCGAAAACGCTTCCTTCTGCCTGTTACATACTTTTCAACGAATCTAGTATAGCCTATTACCCTACGAGTAACAGGTATAACTAAACAGATACATATTAAAAGCAAATTATTTAACTTATTTATAGTAAATGCAATATTACGAATTTACCTATGAGAAATTAAAAATTATAGTTAAATCATCGATTTGGAACTTTTTGAAAATAAATGAGCCATTTTTAGTTTATATAGCCATATTAAAGCTTTTTCATTACCACATAAGCAATGCATAGTTTTCGGCGCAACTTCACATTAGAATAGTAGTAGATAACAAAATAAATGACCCTTACTTAAGTTGCTTTCATTATCCCGAAAAAATATCCTTATGAATATTTAACAATACGATTAAACCACAATGGATGGAAAATAATAATTATTAAATTCGTAGAGTAATAGGTTCCTTGAAAAGCATGAAGCAGGTATAAGGAAGCATTTCCAACCCTATGAAGTATATATATTCATGATCACGCCCACAATCTTTTACCATTTTTTTCAGAATTCCCATTAGCTGAGTAACGGGTATCTGATAGTCGAGAGAATCAACTATAGCGACTCTTGTTGCACATATACACATTGAAATCATGTTTTTACACATTATAATCAAAATATAAATTTTAGAAATTCTTCACTCGTGGACTTTTATGCATAAAAACAGTTTGGTCACCCCCGCAAGCCGCCTAAAGCTGCCACACGCACAACTTGGATGCCACAGCAAAATGTTTATAAATTATTAATTGGATGCAAATTTACTACTTTGTGCGCATAGAAACACCTAATTACATTTAACTGCTTGCTTTGAATTTGAGATTCCTTAGGGTATACAAATTACCTAAATATTTTCTACAGTTGTGTTCCAATAAATTAGAGTTGCGACTATGGGATACCTATTTAGAGGAAACATTTTATGGCAAATCGATAGAAATTACAAGACTAATAAAAAATTAAAAAATATCAAAACATTTTTTAGAAGTGTGGGCGTGGCAGCTTTGCCCGGTTTGTGGGCGTTGCAAAATGGGTCAAGAAATTTGCGCTGCGTCTACGTCTCTGGAGTCTGCAAGCTGAATCTCAACTTTTTAGCTTTATAGTTCCCAAGTAGACAGACGGAAAGACGGATCGACTATCGATCGGCTATTGATCCTGATCAAGAATCTATATACTTTATATGGTCGGAAACGCTTCCATCTACCTGTTACATAGTCTACCATTTTACTCTACGAGTAACGGGAATTACAGTCTTAAAATAACAGGCACGTTCTTCAGAAAAGCTGAAACTTATTTAAATTAAGTTACATATTTGGGTTGCACAGTTGTTGATTCACACTCCAAAAGCTAGCATCACTAGCGGCCCCCAGAAATATTGTTATATAAAAAGTTTCATTTCGTTTGGCAACATGTTGAAATTGCTTTGCCTATTACCTATAATCACTCTCGCAATACTTAAAATTACCCAGGCTCAAAGACCTTCTTTTGCTGGCCCAAGACCTCGAGATGGACTAAGTCAGAAGGACAAATACTTTGCAACTAAAAATACAGCTGTGGAGAATATTACTGGAATTACAGGACCCAGAGACCCAACATTTTCTGAAAAGAATATTATCAACCTTCCATATGGAGCACCCCAAAGGCCGCCCGTAGGAGATCCGGTGGTTTATCCCTCCAGCCTCGTCAACAAAGTTGACTAATTTCCCACCCCAAATCAAATTCCCAGATCACAGCCGACTTCACATCGATGCACAAGGTGACGGGGAATGGGTGAATAGATTGAAACAGCTGCCTTTGGACCAGCAGCCCTTCTGGCTTTTATCAGCAATCAAAGCACTAAGGAACAGTTTCAGACCCAATGCTAGAACTTATGAATTTCGTGGAAATTCGTTCGGCGTTTAACGATTTTTTAAGTTTACTTAATTATGTGTTGATTGTGGTATTTAAACAAAATATGCACAAAAGGCATGCTGTAGGCTATTGTATACATTAAATTGAATAGGCCTTTAAAGAGTGTATTATAATTTTAGTCTGCCAGCTGCCTGAGCACATTTACGACGCTCCATTAAAATGTTACAGTAAATTTAAAAAAATATTCGGTAATAAGTTATTTATTTAGTAACTATGCAGTATGTATACATCATTTTGAATAAATGATGGCTAATATATAATATTCCTATATGCATTGTTAAATTATTACATTATCGAAATGTTTATTTACAGTTCCTTTTACTAATAAAATGTACAATTTCCTTAAAAAGTTCATACAAAAAATTTAATATTTATTTTAAACAAATAAACGAAAGCCAAGTTGGGAAATAAGGAATTTTAAATAAAAAATGAAACAGAAAGAGAAATATAAAACAATGGCATATCAACAAGAAGCGTTTGACTAATATTTACAGACAACCCCGTAACATTCGACAACTTTTTACTTAAAATCTACCTCCAGATCCACGTCCTCCCGCTCGAGCCAATTATATTGCCGAGAACATCGAGTAGAGCTGTTAGTATGGCTTGTCAAAAGTGCATGAAGCAAAACATTTAGAGAAGTTATGTGTTTGCGGAGCTAGTGGACGTCGGATTCGATGAGGACGGAGCTGCTGGAGCCGCCAAATTGGTTGGAAGCTGTGCGGCAGCCGAAGAATAGTAAGCTGCATTAGCTGGAACGTTTGTGCTAATAGCTGAAAAAAAATACAGTTTTTATATTTTTCTGATAGGATCGTAAGCAGAACATACATTGGCGGAGTGCCTTTTGAAACTTTTCGTATTCCACATAATGTTTAAGACGCAGCTCGTCCTCTTCGATGAGTTGTCTCTGACGCAACAGCAACAGCCGTTGGTGCTGGTTGGTACCCAAGCGCGTATTGCACAATTGGTTCACTAATGTGTCTAAATTGTGCTTTATATCCTGAAGAAAGAACAGTTGCGATTATTCATTTATAACAATATGGCTTTTGATTTGTTCTTACGGATTGAATATCGCTCGGTAGCAGATGCGGATGCGTAGCTGCTAAAGATACAGGCTCTTCGGTAACTGCAATAAAGAATTAAAGAGTTGTTGAGTTCTTACATGTAAGTAATAAGGTATTGACAAACTACACACAATTTAAAAAAATAATATATATAAATAAATAAATATCATGTATTGGTTTACCTTCACCAGACGTCGCATTAAAAATTGGTTGCATTACGTGTTGCATGGTCTGTGCTGGCTGCTGAGACCCCATCAAAGGGGACTGCTGCAACAAATGATTTGGCACAGCACTGGCAAAATTTTGAGGTGCTGCCACACGAGCTCCAGCCTGCTGATTGTACATTCCGGGCACGTTTTGTTGGTGCATGTGCGATTGCATCTGCAACTGATGCTGTTGTTGCGAGATCATTTGCTGTTGGGCACCCATAGTCTGCATGGGTGGAAGCTGATGCGGCAGATTTCCCTGAGCCATGCTCACCACCTGTGGTGGCAGCGTGTGAAGTTGGTTGGGCTGCGACTGGATGAATTGGTGCTGAGGATGAGTCTGTTGTGTGCCTGGCAAATTAAATTGCTGTGATCCTTGCTGGGATCCCTGTTGCTGCTGCATCAGGATCTGCTGCTGCTGTTGTTGCGAGATGATAGGCATTTGATTCTGCTGCTGCTGCGACTGAATCGTCTGCATCGGTAAGGGTTGTTGTTGTGGCTGCTGCTGAAGAGTGTTAACCATTGATGGGAGTCCATTAAGTGGTGTTTGCTGAGGCTGTTGTGTCATATTTGGATGTACACTCTGCTGCTGTGGTTGTATGTTAGATAGCTGTTGCACGTGGGTGCCATTAACAACTTGAGGTACCACAATGCACTGAGCCCCTGCTCCACTTGTAGTAGTTGAGGTTCCACCTGGCAACTGGTGGATTTGCGGGGGCTGTTGGTATATCAGCTGAATTCCGTTAATAGCCAGCGGAACAGTTTGAATGGGAGAGCTGATGACTTCGGTTGGAGTGTTGACCACGCTGCCGTTCTGAACGGAGTTGTTGGTCTGCACCTGGCCTCCAGGGCCGGCGACTTGGAGGTCGATCTTCAGTTGACCCTGAGCAGGTTCTTCCACTCCGGTTGAAGTTTTTTGCTCCTGCACACGACTGACACTGAAACGCGAAATTTTACGCGCGCTTGGGTTAACGACTTCTTCAACTTGTTTAGAAACCACAGACAATGTGGCTGATGAAGACTGAAAATGAAAGAAGTTAGGAATAAGTTAGAATGGTTATCGAAGAAACAACGATTGGTTTCTTGCCTCTTCTGTGTTTTCGGTATTTCGCAAAGCAGCCAATTTCTTTTCCAAATCCGCAATTGAATTTTGGTTAATTGATCCATTGCTGGGATTTCTTTGCGGAGGATCACTGCTGTTCGTTAATATGGAAGTGGTAGATGGTTTTTCCAAGCTGGGCTGCTTGGAAAGTTGCTTCTCATGTCCCGTGCCGATAGTAATTCCAACCGATGCCTCAGTTGGAGTCGGATCCGAGTTGCTCACTGTCCCTTCCAGATTAGTGGCAGTGTGCAAGTGCACATCGGATCCCATGCTGTTGTCGATGGATGTGCGACGTGAGTTGTAGACGGATGAGCCTGAGCCCCTGGCGGATGTTAAGGCTGCAGTGGGAGTATTCTGACCCACTGAGGGTGCTGAAGTTCCTGCTCCGTTATTTGACTTGATTATCTTAGGGAAATAAAATATTTATTATTAGAAACATTTTCAAAATAAATTTAAATATTTTAAAATGACACTTGGTGCAGGTTATTTGATAATAACCAAAATTGAATCTCAAGTAAAATGCAAATTCGCAAAAATGTTTCCTTATTAAACGACTTAATAGTTAAATAATTGTACCGATTTAAAGAGATTTTGTTAAAGAATTTCGTAGCTTAACTCTACTGTAACACTTGCGAAAAAAAGCGAATACCTCTGTTTGATTTTTTGTAATTAATAATTACCTCTTGTGGTTGTCCAGAGGTGGCCTTTAGGGAGGACATTGCTGGGGAAGCTTGGTGAGGAGCTCTGTTGTTAATTGAGGCCACTACAGCGGAAGCGAAAGCGTGGGCATGAGTTATGTTCTCCAGTTCTATTTTTAACTGCTCTAGAGTATTGGCTGCTCCGGTTCCCTGGTTGCCTACAGCCTGTGCGGACTTATCTTTTGGCTTCTCGGCTTCCGCTTCTGTGCCTTGCTGAGCGTTATCCGAAGTTCCCAATGCGGCCTTGTTGGGCATGTCAAAGGTTATTTTCACTGCTGTCAAATCGTCAAGACTTCTAGTATGCTTCAAGTCTTCTTGAATCTTTAAGTGACGATTCAGGGGCAAATTCAGACTACGAGGAGCACCATTGCCGGCCGACTCCAAGAGCTTTTGCATTCTAGCTATAGCAAAGGAGCAAGGCTTCTTATCCTTTCCATTGTCAAGCGGTGGCTCCGGACCAGTTGGAGTAATGTTGCTGTCGGGCATATAGTCAATCGATAGCGAAGTGTACTCCGAGGCTGTGCTCGTTTTTCGAGAAACGGAACCAGAACCGATGGTCACGTCATTGCTGCTATTGGGCGCATCCCTCGATGCGGTTGATGAGGAAGACATGGTCGAAGTGGTTGTGGGTGGAGTGCTGACATTCAGCTGTGGTTCCTTCGCATTCGGTAGGTTGGGTACATGGGACCTGGCCTCTAAAGTCAAGTTTGAGTTCGACTGTTCAGCGCCTCCTCCACCGGATGGCAGGGTTTCAACCCCATGGATAGTGGGCTCGAACATCTTTGTGATATCGCTGGCGGTTTCATCCCGCTAAAAAAAGTTGGTTAAATGTGAGTTATAAAAGTCCGGTAAATTTGTTTGTGCATATACATTATTACTTAAAATAAAAATGTACTGAAAGTGGAACTGAAATTAAATCATTATTTATATAGCCCACTTTTGATTATTAAAAGAGCAGAAGAAAAAAATAATTATACTTCTGGATAAAGTTTTTTAAAATAAGATATTTATAAGTTCAAACTCTAATTTTACTATTCGTTTGTGTTGGGGCCATAAAAACTGAAATTAATAAAGAGTTGTAAGAAGCCTCTTAAACAATTACACTCTTCAATTTCCATGGGATAATAATAACTCATTTTGAATGAATTATTTAGTTCCAAAATGATTTAGTTTTTAATGACTTCAGTACAAATTTTCTAACAAAATGTAAAACGTAAAAGTTATATGAATTTTTTTTTAACGTGCACGTTTTCTTGAAGATTATTATTATTAAACATTGAATGCTATTTATCACGGACGATAAATTCGAGTAAATCTGAAAACGGTTTTAAATTAGATCATGAAACGAACATTAAGTATACATTAACTTATGAACAAACTTCAATAAATGTACTTTTTGAGATATCTAAAAAAAGGAAAATCCTTGTAAGTAAAGAAACATTTTTAATTTAGCTAGGAAAAAATAAGTGTTTACATAAGCCCAGTGCACACAACACTTACAGATCTATGTCTTTGGTGTGACCTAAACGTGGAACGCTGTCGAGTTAGAGACGCGTGTCGGACCTGTTTTATTATAGTAGGGATAGACAATCAAAAAACATGGATTTTGTGATATTGATATTAAATCGCTTAGTTAAGTAATTTACGAAATCTTGTTAGCATCATTTTCTCGATATTGAATCGCTGCTTTTCGTAGGAAAAGGAAGGAGTTGTTTGGACTCATGTAGCGGTAGGAAAATTGAAGTAATTTGTATAGTCAACAATAACATGTAGTACATAAGGACGAATATCATTATATTTGTGAAAAGTATTAGTGATGCTTGGTGAAGTTTTGAAAGTTTCAATTTTCATTGAAGGATCGGACTACTATTACAGCTGACTTTAATTTGGGTAAAAATAGGTGCAACGTGGTAATGTGATACCATTAGGAACACACTTATGAAGGGCTATAAACATAATCTTTTTCTATATATGAGATTCTAGAAAAAAGGTGAATCATTTTATTTATTACGGATTGTGCATCCAATGAACCGTGTCCATCTCTGCGCTTTAAGAACCCTAAGGTCTCGTAAGAATAGTCTTCATTGAGTAAAAAATTTTGGTAGGATTAATTTTGGGAAAGCGATGTACCTTTTCAATATTGCGGCGATAATTAGTCGGTATAGGGATTTGATTAGGATTCTGTTTGACTTGGTCAACAATTTCATTGATCATTTCCACAAAAACTGTACTTTGACAATTAGAAAGCAAATCTTGGGCAATCTGAAAACGAAACAATATGATGATTGAGTTTTAGTTAAAGCAAGATAATGTCTCACCAATTTATTGGCTATTTCAACCGGATTTACATCTCCTATGTCGAATTTAAATGTAATCGTTTTAAGTTTGTTTTCCATGTGGCAGTTGATGACGCTGCCCTCGTCGACGCTGGTAACACTTAGTTTGGGAATCCTTTCGTTTCCGCTCCGGTTGGATCGCCTCGGTTTCTGGGAGCGTGTGCCCGCGCCTGGCTGCTTTTGTTGCTTATCCGCATCAGCAGAGTTCTGGGTTTCTGTCTTCGGTGCAGTTTCGAGGGTGCCATGGACGCTATTTACAGACATTGCTTCCGTTGCGACATTTGCTTCTTTGTTGACTTGTATTACCTGCAAATTTTCCTGTTGCACAGGCCCTTGCGAAGAAATCTGTGAGATTTGATCCACTGCAGGTTGCTGCTGTGGCTGTTGCTGAACCACGAGTGGTTGCTGTGTCTGGGGCTGTGGTTGCTGTTGCACCAAAGGCTGCTGATGTTGAACCAGAGGCTGCTGATGGTGGACCAAAGGCGACTGCTGTTGGACCAAAGGCTGTTGTTGCTGTTGGACCAAAGGCTGTTGTTGCTGTTGCACCAAGGACTGTTGCTGCTGATGACTTATAGCTTGTTGGTTTTGTTGGGCTGGCTGGCTATGCAGCAATTGCTGCAATTGTTGCTCCAAAGGCATTGATAACTGTATGGGTTGCTGAGTGGGCTGTTGTATAAATTGCGCTGGCTGTGGTGGTAAGGCCGAGAAAGCGGGGTGCTGTTGCTGTTGGCGATCACTAAGTGTTACTTGTGCGCCCTGTTGGTTGTAGGTCTGCTGTATTTGAGGAGCCACAGAAGTTGGTGGAACTTGAATCTGAACTGGGATCTGAATAGGTTGCTGATGCTGATGCGGTGCCATCACTTGCGATCCCGTAACGAGTTGCTGATGTTGTTGCTGCGGCATAGCCTGCGCATACTGCTGTACGAATTGCTGTTGTTGAAGTTGTTGTTGTTGGAGTTGCTGTTGTTGCATCTGCTGTTGCTGCTGCTGTTGTAGTTGTTGTTGTTGAAGCTGTTGCTGCTGAAGTTGTTGCAGCTGATGCTGGGCCAGTTGCTGGTGCATAATCTGCTGCTGATGTGAGACAGCAGCTTGTTGTTGCTGCAAGATCTGTTGCTGAATTTGAAGAGGCTGCGAAAGCTGTTGCTGCTGGCCTGCTTGCTGCATTGCATAAGCTTGTTGCATGTTAACGGCCTGTTGAGGCTGTTGCTGCTGAAAATATTGCTGGGCCTGTTGCTGAGCCATTTGTTGCTGTTGAGTCAAATCCGGAGCTTGCACGTTAGGGTGCATAAGCTGCTGCAGTTGCTGCTGCAGTGGCTGTTGTTGTTGCTGTGGCTGCTGCTCATGTTGCTGCGGCGGCAAAACAGTTTGGGGCTGTTGTTGCGAACCAACTTGCTGTACTTGAACTTGCTGGGGTATCTGCTGCATCATTTGTGGCTGCTGCTGTTGGTTGACTTGTTGCTGTGGCATGACCTGATGATTCACTGTCGATGCCACTACAGGTGGTTGCTGTTGCATCTGTTGACTGCCCGTCGGCGATATGACCTGGTTATTGGTCATCTCCTGCATCGGTGCATTCGAGTTTTGATATGACGCCAGCTGTGGCGGTTGAATGTAGTGCACAGTTGGCTTCTGTTGCATGGGAATAGCCGGTGACGGAATAGCTTGTGGCTGCACCGAGATCAACTGGGAAACAGCAACTTGACCTGGGACCTGAACAGGTTGCTGTATGCCACTGTTCGGAATCGAAGTGTTCGACCGAGTGGACAGCTGTTGCGGTTCGACGCTGTTCGTGGATAGAGCAAGGCTTGTTTCTGAATCAGTGTTAAGCAGGTCATATCTTAGCTGCAGGCGCTGATTCCATTTTACACCATCCTCCTCGTCCTCGGACTCATCCTCCTCTTCCTCATCTTCATCGACGTTGGTCGGCAAACTCTCACGTTGCTTTTGCAATGCCAATTTTTCCAAACGAGACTTTTCGTTTTGCAGCTTGATTTGAGTTTGACGCTGGGCACGTTCCTTTAGCAACGACACCACTTGCACCTTTAAAAGCCGAGCTACAGCGCGAGAGTCGTCCTCAGATATAATATTTTCCTTCATCATTTCTTGCGCAATCTGTTCGTACTCATCATGCTTGATGTTGTACTCAAACTGGATTGCCTCGTTTTCCTTATGACGGGACGAGCGCTTCTTGGGGTCCATAAATCGCAGTCGGAACTCGATGATGCTGATGCTCGGATCAGAAAGGAACTGTTCCGAAGCAGTTGGCTCTACTCGTATACCAATATCCTCGTCAAAGAACTCAGATTCTAGCAGTTCATTGCAGCTGGGTCGATCCTCCTTTTTAAGTTCAATGCACCGTTCGATAATGTCGCGCACGTTAGGATCCTCCACCTTAGCTAGCGCCGCTGGCTTAATTCCTGAAATCACCTTTTTGTAGATCTGGGCCGGACCCTTGCACTCACTGTAAGGATATTCGGAAATGGCCATCTCTAACATGCACATGCCAAATGCATATACGTCCACCGACTCGTCGTAATGCTCCTCGTACATTTCCGGGGCCATGAACTCCGGCGTACCAATCACAGATTTCGCGTGGGAGCGGTTTTTCAAAGTTGCCAAGCCCAAGTCGCCGATTTTAACACTACCAGTGGTGCCAGTTATAAAAATATTATCACATTTCAAATCACGATGAATTATAGGAAATTGACGAGTATGCAGGAAGTTTAGGCCTTTTAGGATCTGGCGACACCATGACTTCAATACCTTTGGGTGTATTTTCTTGAATCGTTTCAAATAGCTATAAGTAAATAAGATTTTATATTTTTTTATATCCCATTGAAATCCAGGTTTACTCTTACGATTTTAAAGTTCCAGATAACATTAGTTCGGTGACTAGTACAATATTTTTCTTGCGGCCAATGGGAAACTCCCAATATGTATAGAACCGCACAATGTTTGGGTGCTGAAGTTTCTTCAGCATGTCTGCCTCCTCGCGGAATCTGGTACGTTCACTTTTTTTTACTTGCTTGTCCTGTAACACCGATAGACAAAAAATTTTACATTTTAAAGTTAACTAAAGATCCATTATATAAAACTTGTACTCAATCAAAAATTCTTGATAATTATTATCTATCTGATAACTTGCTCATGCAAGTTTGGGATACTGTTTGCTGTGACTAATAAACATATATGTACATATGCTTATTGGCACAACAATAATTTACTTAAAAGTTTATTATCTTACCAATAATTCGCACCAGGCAACTGGAACACCCGTCAACGTGTCCAGGCCACGATATACAGTTTTAAAGGATCCACGTCCGACTTCCTTATCGTACTTAAAGAATCGTCCGCACGGCGACATGGCCACCGGATCATCGTCCTCATCGCTTTTGCTCTTGGTTATCGATGTAGCTGAAGATGTGGTGGATACCGTCGACGTGGAGGGCAGCAGGGATGCAGATGCATCTGTCGAGGACCCGGTGACAGTAGCTTCCTCTGCGCTAGCTTCGGAGCTCTCCGTCTTTTTGGTTATATCGTCGATGCTCTTTGCCTGCTTTTCGCTCTGAACTTCGGTATCGTCCTTATCCTCTACTTGAAAGCCAACGCGTTTTACACCACTTGAGTGCTTGGTAGAAGACTTCAATGGCACATCATCTTCAGTCTTTTCGATTGTAAGACTCCGTGACGCTTCGGTTATTATGTTGTCGATGATTCCAGCCACATGGTGGGAAGTGGCGTCCGTAGCATTGGAGCGCGTTGGCGTGCGGAACTGCTCCTCCAGATGCTCTGCCTCGCGGGAAAGCATCTCGATGTTGTCGTCATAGTCCCGAGGAAACTCCGTCTCCAGTTCAACGAACTGCAGCGGATTGGTGTTCCTGCCTGACTGTTCCACATTTTTACGGACGAATCGAATATTTTGCACAAAGTTCGCTGTCAAAGTCGTTGGCGTGGTCTTTGACGAGTGCAGTGGCGCCTGCTGCTTGATCAATGGCTCGATCACCGTGTCCGAGGAGGACTTCCTGGCCTCCATTTTCTTGGTGTCTGAAGAAACCGCTTGCGACGTCCCCTTGACAGACTTGTCTTTTTTAGGTTTGCCCAAAGTAAGACCAGCTTTCTGGTGGGTTATGGCATCTGCAGGCTCTGTTTTGCCATCCATTCCGTCCTCATTCTGTTTCTTGCTCTGGTTGTCCTGAGAGCTAAGCACCTCTACATCGGTCGATTGCTGTTTGCTCAGAGCGCCGTTGTTGTTATCGTTGACTTTCGGTGCGTCGTCTACGTTTTTCGGGCTTAACGCCGTCTTGCCGGGAAGGGAGTTACTTGAAAAGCGTCGTAGCACTCGCACAAATAGATTGCTTTTGCTGGCTGCCGGTAGTGTAGGCGTGGTGTTTAGCGTGGGTAGAGAGGAAGCTGGCTCGATGGGTGATGACTGAATTGAAGTGGTGCTGCTAGTGCTCGTGTGTGCAGAAAGTGTGCCCTGCTTGCAAGTGGGCTTTCTGCTCAGGGTGTCTTTTAGTTTTGATGTCGGGTTCGGCTTTTGCCTAGAGGAGGCAGATCTGTTAAACGAACGGTATCCCGACTTTTGTATATTAGCTCCCTGCACAGTTTGCTCCTCGCTAGAAATTGAGGTATTCCTAAAAGTATGATGGAAGTGGTTGATTAGATTGTATAGATTCATGGGTACAAACGTCGATTATTCCACAGTTCTTAGTAAATTTCCTTTCACAAACATTTTATAAACAATCAATATTAGGAATAGAACGGTTTAAGTTTACGTGTTTTGGTAACTGGTGTTTTTTGTTTAATTAATTAAAAAAAATTAATTAAAACAGAATTGAAAAAAAATTATTAAAGTTCAAAGATATTTAAAAAAGTATCATCTTAGAAAAACACATGGCATGTTTGATCTATGTTTGCATGAAAGGATTTTTTGAACCAGCTTTTGCCATAATGTAGGCATACATATATCCAAAACGACTGTTGCTTTTAATCCTCTTTTGCCATGAGCCCAGGCTTTAAACCGAATTCAACATTAAAATAAATAAAGATTTTCCCTACAACTTTTCGCAACTTTTGGGAATGACTCCAACTCACCTTTGAGGTTGCGTGGTGCAGGAGGTAGTACCATCTTCGCTGATGGCGCTTCCCTTCCGAGCACGGTTCGCAGGTACGACTTCTTGTTGTCGTACAAAGTCGCAGAGGGTTTGTCCAATTTTGCAAGATTTTCAGCAGCAGACCACCACGTTTAATCTGAAGCGAGAGGTAAGGCGGGGTATGAGTACAGGGAAGCAAGAAATGGAGCAAAGGTTAAATTCCGGCACTCTTCACAGGAGGGACTGGCTGGGACTGGGGCAGAGGCATGGACAGGGGAAGGAGCAGGGAGGGGTGACCATTCCACCCACTTATGTTCGTTGCTGGGTACCGACGTCTGAAATATCGCTTACAGCTGGGTGGAGGAGGAAGCGCCGCCGTCTCCAGGAGGCCGAGGTGTGCGCTTTCCATGAATCACTAGTTTCGATTGCACTACGTTCGTCACTGGCTCTGCCGTTCCACTCTATACTGTTCTGTTCTTTCGCGAGGGATATGTGCGTATGTGCGGTACGCTGGCTATACATACATATTTATGTACATTTGATTGGGGACAGGAAGCATATGCAGCGGCTATGATGTCATGGTTCCACGCCGCTCCTTCCGGAAGTCCTTCGCTTGACGGGATCGTCGCGAGTTAGGGATTTTGGACCAGGACGGGGTCTAGAGCTCGCACGGCGACTGTCGGGCCGTTCGCATCGAGGATTTCAGTTTGTGATTGTGGTGTTCAAAGGTAATCCGAATTAGCAGGCTTTCATATTACGGCACAGGGGATGGGTAAGTCTTTCGGGAGATACTGTCGCCGCCACAAGGGGGGTCAATTGCATTGAACGCGTGCGAAAGTCAGCGGAAAATTAAAGTTATTTCGCCAGAAATTCCCTTTACTTTCACAAAAAATTTTACAAAGCAACTGGGTTTACTTGTGTTCGTGATCTATCGATAGCGCATATTGTTACACAAGTGTTATCGGCGGTGATGCCACCCAAGTTGCCAGTTTGCCTAATATATATGTTATGCACTAGCAGAACTGTTACCTGGCATCTGTAAAGCTGAACAGTAGGCCGTTACTTTTTGAATATTACTTTTTGAATTTAAAATTGTTATAAATACTACATAATCTTTAAGCCACTTAAAAAATATATTCAGAACTTTTCAGGCATATTACCAATAGAAACAGTAAAAAACACCCTTACTAAAAAAATGTTAATGAAGTTCAGAACCAGTCGAGTAGCCTATCCAGTTTTTCTTATTCAGCTAGGAGATATTCGTTTCTCGTTTTTACACGAAAGTAAAAAGCTCAGGTAGGCTCCGTTTATAGTAATAGATATAAATATGATTTTAAAAACGTTTTTTTTCACTTCGATAATTTATTTATTATAACTAACTTCTCTGAATGATTTTTGAGATACATACAAATATAGAATTAAAATACACATGCACTAATAGTTTTTAAATTATCACTTTAATAAAAAGGAAAGCTATAAGTGCACGATATTTTTATAGATGGATAACAAATCAAAATCACTTTTTAAATATCCCTAAACTTTACCAATTCCAGTGTCATAATTTTTTGTTACTATACTAAATTTGCATATTTTGTAATCGCTAGAATAAATTAAATTAAAACAAATAGTGTTTTATTTTATTTAAGTTTATGAGCAAGATCCTTTACTTTTAATCGTCACACCTGAAATAGAACCATAATGTTATATATTATTTACATAAAAGGTATGAAGCTCTTACTTATATTGAGGCATGACGAATAGCACTGCAGTTGGGTCTCGCCCGTGTACATATATCCGTCAGATCCACATATTATTTCATCGTTTTCATCGTACACATTTGCGCATATCTTCTCACAGTAGCTCTCCGTGTCCTTTGGATTATCCGGAGTAGCTGGACTCGTCCCAGTGGGCACCTTCGGATCCTCTTGCTGAAATATATTTTTTTTGTTTTCAGAAAATTCAAAGGCATAATTGGTATTTATTTAACTCAGTCACCATTTAACGAACTGGACTACTTATTGATCATCAATTTAGTCAAAGTTGAGTGGCTATACCTATCTCTTAGCTTATATGTGTATACTAATTGCGGCTTTCAAGAAACAAAACCCACCTGTTTTCCAATTTCAGTGTCAGCACTGTCCTCTGGGTCGTCGGTGTATTCCTTGATGGGCTTGCTGAGCTCGATCTTCGGGGCAGGAGATTTGGCGGGTTCCCGGGGAACTTGGGCCACGGTTTCGTAGTAGTACTGGTTGGCTTGCGGAGCTTGGGTGTACTTCATGGATCCCCTGATGGCATCCTGTTCGGTGAACTCGAATCGCAGGGGCTCCGGCGTAAAGCTCTTGTGACTCTTGACGAGGTGCTGGCTCTTCAGCGGCGATTGAGTGGTGGTGTGGACCGCCATGGGAGTGGAGACCACATGCTTCACAGCTTTGTTGCCGTCGGATTTGACCACGAAAACATCCTGACCTGCTTGGTAACTGCCGCGAACCACAGCGGAATTCGCAGGAGCGGGATCTTGCTGGTAGAACAAGTCGGACACTTGTATGGGCTCATTGTAACTGGAGGAGACCGAGTTGTCTAGGCCAGCAGTTTTATATGGAACATGTTGCTGCTGCGCTTGATGCTGTTGGGATTGATGTTGCTGCGGTTGCTGGTGCTGCGGTGGCTGGTGGTGCGGCTGCTGCGGCTGCTGTGGCAGCTGGTGCTGCTGATACAGCTGCTGCTGTTGACTGTATTGCTGTGGATATTGATGGAGAAGCGTTTGCTGGTCCCGCTCGGCGTCCAGCTTCTTGAAGTCGGGATCCCTTTTGGGCAGGAAGTACTCGTTGGTGCTCATGAATTGCAGGTAGTCCTGAGCCTCCCTGGACTCCTTTACAGGTGGCACTGCCTGGCGAAAGTTCACCGCCTGGCTGATATCCTGCTTGGCGGGAATATCGGAATCCTCGTAGACAGAGTAGCTATTTGGATCCTGGGGGAACTGGCTGTTTTGGAGGGCAGTTTGCTGGGAAGGCACCACACTGAAACTGGGAGATCCCTGTTGGCCGAAGAGCTTGGGATAGTGCAGGTACTGGGAGGCCTGTACGGGAATCGCGTGTTGTGGAATGGGTGCGTACACTGGCTTGTGGTCCTTCATGATCACATTGCCATTAAAGCGCGGCGAGGATTTGAAGTTCTGAATGTACTGCTCGGAGACATACTGGGGTGGAAACTGGTTCTTGCCCACATCCAACACCGGAGCGTCCTTCACGTGGGCGAATCTGCCCTGCTGATTCTGATCGAACTGGTATCTCCTGAGCTGGTCGTTCGGAGGAAAGTTCCCAAACTGCTCGCGGCGCATGATGTGTTGCGCGGTGGCAGGAGGCGGGGACCTCAGGAACTTGTTGGGACTACCAGGAAGCATGGGCAGGTTATCCGATCGCGATCTTATCCGGGGCAGTAGTCCGGGACCCGGGGGTCGATTGTGGTTGAAATGGGACTGGGGCTGGGGCTCACTCAGAAACTGCCTTATGCGCGCTTGTCTCATATCATTCTCACCGCACTGCACTTGGTTGGTTAGGAAAACTATCAGAACTAGTGCCTCCAAAATGGGGGCCAATTTAAGCGGACGCTGATTCATTTTTAAAGCTCGTCTTCGTTCCACGACGGTCTATTGGTATTTGACATTTGTCAGTTCCGCGGCCAAAAGCAAAAAAGTTTCTTTCGAATTAACCACGCATACATGCGAAGCTTCTTTTCCACTCGACGATCCACGATCTCGAAGACTTGATCTCACTTTCTTTGTTATCCGGCCAGTCGTTTAAATAAAAATGGAACGCCTCGCGGCACTGCAGCCAAATACAATATCGTGGCCTCGGCTTTGGGCCCAGATGCAGCTATCTATGTGTATCTATTTAAAACCGAGCTTTACATGGGTACGATTTTTTAGAGCCTGTTGTTCCAATGCGGCAGCACCGTTAATCAATCGAGGGTCTCGAGCATCCACATCCATCCGATTACTTTCTTCTTGAATTTCGGCGGTGTCGTCGGTTGGAAAGCAACTGAGTGGCAAATGGAACGTTTCTGAACCAGCTGTGCTGGAATTCGGAGTGTTGGAATGGCCACTAAACCAGTTTTGAGATGCTGCCTCTGCCACAGAGGAGATATGGATGTGGATGTTGATGTGGATGTGGTGGCCACCGAGAGATCCCCGAGAGATCATATCGCACTCATCGCGGCGCGAAGATGAAGCACTCGAGCCTCGAGGCACCGTGACAACGCTCCAGATGCGACAGAACTATTTGCCAGGTATACTTTTTAATTTGGCTATCTTGAGTGCAGGTGAAAGTAAATCGGAGATGAGATCTTTCGGAGACCAATGCGTAATTGGTTCGGAGTCCCCCAAACTTAAAAGATTAATTTGCTTATACAGAATATTAGATGGCTGGATGAGAGATTTGTGAATGCCGGGTTATTTACCTCATGTAAAAGTGAAAATGTTTTTAATTATAGATACTGGGATAATGGGTACAACTTTCGCTTTTGTCGTCAATTTGGCACTGCTTTTTCGAGAGAACAAGCCAAGAAAACGATAATTTAGATCATTGTTATGCAAATCGTTGAAACTGTAATCGTTCGTTAATGTATTCATTCATAAAAGCCCTGTTATTCCAGCTTGGTTTCAAAGTTTTGCCCATAAAGATTCAAATACCTCAGATTCTTTGTGTGCCAGTAAGTTTGTGAAGATGTAAAAGTGCAACTTATTACCATTTTATAAATAAATACATATTTATAAGAATCAATCACAATTAGTACAACTGTTCGTTAATAATAAAACTCATTTGGTTTATTCAGTAATATGAGATGTAGTGGAAATAATTAAATATCTTAGACAGACTCCTAGTCATGTCACAAATTCAACCAAATACACAAATCTTTGCTCTTAAATTAGTCCTACAAAAAGTTGTGCTCGTTACCTCGAGTTTTCAATCGACGTCTTTGGCTTAAACTACAAATGGTGAAATGGCCTCCTCCTTAAATACAAGTCTCCTCGTTTTCGATCCAAATATCATTCTCAACTTTGGGCTCCTCGCAAACTGTGTGGCTGTTTTCCAGCACGATGACAATGTCAGTGGTGCTCAGGACTGTAGAGTCCGCATTCTGAAAGTACAAGGTTCAAGGTTATTACAATAATATAAATACATATAAAAAGAATGTAGTATTTATTCGCCCTGTATTTTATGAACTCGAACAATCACATACGAGCACTTTAATTCGTACGACATGCAACGTAAGGAAAAGTTATGTTCCCATAGGTATTCGTGTAAACAAAGCCAAATCAACCTAAGCGAGGATGGAGCCGGAATACTAAGAAACTTCAACATTGGGAATTACAAGGATACACAAATTGTCGCAGAGTGAAATAACTTTTTAATTTGATTTATTCGCTTAGGTATCTTTGTGCTCCGAGAGTCCGGCGACACGGAAAAGTTTGGAAGCAACTCTGGGATTTCCGGCTCAAAAGAATCTGTAGAGTTGTAATAACTAAGTGGTTGCTCTATATTTATGCTAATTCACTTTACTATACTAGCAAACTACGAATACTTAAATTAATTACTTTTGGTAGCGGGAGACTGTAGGTTTTCTTTATCAACACCCTATTTGCAGATTGGGAGTCCGTTTCGAACTTATTTGGGAGTCGGCTGGCTCTGACGTGCACCTGAAGGGTAGTTTGAGTTAGAATAGCCAAATTTTAGATTAAAATGTGTTTTTAAATAACTTACGGAATGAACGCGGTCGTAGGCTGAGCTTTCCCGGAAACTGGAGTGATCCCTCGCGAATCCACTATTGTAATAAGCGCCCACTGCTTTTCCGCAGAGGAGTTCCCTGAACGCAACCCTATAGCGACGTGACATCACACTGTAAACTATTGGGTTTACGGTGCTGTCAATGAAATCAGTTAATATTCAGCTTACAAAACACTTGGGCACTTACCATGAAACGTAGTACGCGAATCCCGCAATCGAGAAGAGTGCTTCGTTTATATCCAAGAAGTTATCCATGTTCTTGGCATACAGGTAAATGAGTCTTTGCAGGTGGAACGGAAACCAGCACACGAAAAATGTTATCACCACAGCGGCTATACTGATTAAACGGGACGTTATTGTGGGATTTGATCAGTATTGTTTGGAAAAAGGCTCACCCAGCATTCGAATTACCGTCTTCTTCCGCAATTGAGAGTTTCTCGTTTCTCTGTTGTTGGTGCCATGTTGAACACCTGGAATACATCCCTGAAGTCGGTTTTTTTGGGGTCAATAGAAGAAGCCAGGTACTTGCCCAATTTCTGATTTGTTCGAGACCGAATCTTGGCTCCCATTCGTCCGTAGAGTATAATGATGAGTATCATCGGGATGACAAAGAATATGCAAAAGGATACTTCAAACACTGGAATTTCGTTAACAATCTTGTCCGGCATGGAACAGAATGCCGACTCCTCAATGCGGGAATGATCTGAAAACCGTAATAAATGCCGTTCATAACTAGTCATATTATTCGGATATTATTCAAAGAGCATAATTGGATGTTGAGTGGTGATTTTCATGTCCCACCCACAAAAGGAACTCGAGACCTTACCAACCACCCATTTCAATTCAATTAGGAGGTTTCTGCAACCTGCTTTATGACTCAAGTGCCAGGCCCCCTATTTTGTACCACGAGTGAATCTATGATGTAGTTTCATACCTACGGGGTAGTCAAGGTATTGAATATCCGACAGCAGTCCAAATGGAATGGCACTTATAAAACTGGCAATCCATAGAGCTGTTATTATCCGAATCGCGCGCTTGAAGCCCACCATAGCATATAGATGCAATGGATGGCAAATCGCCAGGAATCTCTCCATGGAAAATGCAACGATGGTGAACACGGAGACATAAGTGCATCTGAAATATAGCTGGTATTACAAATGATTGAAATACAAATTAAAAGTAGGTATACTAACGCCTCGGAAATAAATGCGCGTATTTTGCAAAATGGCATGCCAAAGAGATCCGGGTACTGATGCCAGTACAAAAACACTTCTGTTGGTAGTCCTAGTTTTATGCAAATAGAATATTAGAAAATTACATTTTCTATGTTGGTCGAATTTTACTTAGATTACCTACCGAATAATAGGTACAGCAGATCAGAAACAGCCAAGCTGAAGAGATAGTAATTGGTCGCAGTGTGCATTGCCGAGTGGCGAATAATCACAATGCACACTAAGAGATTACCAACGACCCCGGTTATAAATATGCCTCCAAATATAATTGTTATCTGGAAAAGGTTTACGCAAACAGAAGACCAAGCATTTTCCAGTTAAGAAGCTTAAATTGAAGCAAGCAAATTTCAGTCCCGCTAAATAAATATACATGTGTATTTAGCCTAGTTATGTACTTTGAAACCCAATTTTTAAACACATTAAAACTAGTTTAATAAGCTGTATTAAAGTTTGAATATAACATGAAGAATGATTGTTAATTAATCATTACGGATCACAGCTGACAATGAAAAAAGTATTTCTTCGTCTTTAATATTTGATTGCAAGTAAAATGTTTCAGTCGTTCTCTAAAAGACTTACCAAAATGGCCTTGTAAAGGGGTAAGGTCTGTGGACCAAGCACAAAAGCCACGAACTCTTTTGGAGAGCAGTTAAAGGTTCCGCAGACATAGTGGGCTCCCACTTCCTCTAATCCGGGGGATGGATCAAAGCTAACACTAGTGGCGTATACATCCGGTGTATTTGTATAACTTGTGTTTAAATCTGAAAGGGTCGGATCGGTCGATGAATTCATTTTAACACAGAGCTAAATGTTTTTGTTTATTTCGTGTAAAATATTTAACGGCCGCCGCTGAACTTAGAGTCACACATGGCACACGACAATTTCCGTTTAAATTTTTATGGATAGCGAAAAATCCGCGATGCGCTATCGTTTAATACAGCCACTGTATCTTTTAGATGGCCGCAGATTACTGTCCGCAGTCTGCCGCTAAAAAGATAAGAAGGCATGGTTTAGGCTAAAATGTAAATAGACACCTACACAAAAGCATATATGTATGTATAAACACCATGTACATTTATAATATATATGTGGCCAAGTTAAATATATATGTAGATATGGCATGTTCATGCCGCAGAATGAGTAATTAGACCTGTAACTCGTAGCTCCAAAGGGGTATGCTTGACTCGTTAAAAGGAATGTAACAGCTATAAGAAGGTGTTTCCACAATGTATTCATATAGTGGATCCGGATAACCAGCCGAATCGATTTCCGTATGTCCGCATTAAAGCTGGAAAAGTAATGACCACTTTGTTCAAGTTTGTTTCAGAACTTTGTCCACAAGCCGCCCACAATTTTAAAAATTGTACTTCTACTTAGCACTCCCACAGGCTGATTAACGGGTATCTGATAGTCGTGGAACTCTATTACTGCGATCCCCCTTGGTTTCTTGTGTTTACGTCAGAAACAACAAAAAGTTAATCTTAAATTAGGAGTAGATAAGTAGATCAGAAGTTAAACAAACGGAACAAACACTACAAAATTGGAAAGTTTTCGAAATTAAAGTGAAAATATTTCTTTAGTAAAACATTATTATACAAAATAAAAATCTCTATTTTATTTGTACTTTAATGTTGTAACATTAAAATTCCGCTTTGTTCTTGTTGCAGAACAAAATCGCGCTTTCTCTTTTCAAACCCTGTGCGAAAAATTTAAATAAATATGTATGTCGATGGTGTCCAGATATCTTCTTTACTTAAATTGAAATGTCGAAATGCATAAATCAAATCGGGGAGAAGCTGAAAGTGTCCCTCTAAAGGTTTTATTACCTCAAAGAGGCAGGCACTTTAATATAATTTAAGAAACTCGGAAGAGTGAATAAAACATGGATTATTGTTTGAATTTAAAGATGCCATCTTATCACCTGGCACACACCCCATTACATTTATTTTTCTGTTTGTCGAGCGATGTACGACTTAATTGCTATCAGTTTATTTTGTAGACTATATTAGTCAAGCAATTAGCTGAGCATCTGGAAATTCTTGTGCAACGCCCTATTAATAACTTCTCTATAAAATCCACCCACAGCCTAAAGTCCTCAGTATTAAAACTTAGAGTTCAATTAAAAGTGTCATGCCCACAGCTATTTAGTTATATTGTGGTTGCAGGTGTCGGCAGCAGCATCTTGGTCGGATTTATTAAGCCAGTTTGAATGGGGCTAACAATGGATTACTCATAAATGCGAATACTCGCAACCAGAAAAGTTTGCATGGCTGTTGGCCACAGATTCATCATTATTACGAACATGTCGTCGAGACAAACTGAACTCAGCACATCGAGACATTTTGGCCTAGCGAAGCGAACTATAGAATTTTACGCACTTCCAAACTTTCAACTAAGTGTGCTCAGTCGTGAATTTAATTTGACGAAATACGCAATCAGCAAGGCACACGTGTAATTAGGAGGCCAACTTGGGGAGCGACTGCCTAAAGATGGTAATAAATAGCGGGCCTCATTCGGAGTAGCCATCCACTACATACCGTGCGTACAGAAACCAGTATATCAGTAATTCTGGCTACTTATACTCAGAAGAGCCAGGCGCTCTCCCGACCCACCTAATCCAGTGCAGCATCTGGTCATTAGAGACACTTAGGCGGTGACCAAACCCATCCTCCCTCCAAAGGCCCCTCCGTTGACACCAGAACGAAGTGCCAGGCCACGTGTTGCTAATTACTTGGGTGCCGAAACCCACAAGATGGCATATATATTCATGTGTGTGCAACAGAAGTCAAGTGTCGCCTTAAGTTAAATATAATTATGTATGGACATCTGGGAATTTTCATGGTATTTATCCAGAGGCACTTGGTTTCATTGGATTTATTGAGTGCAGATTGGGCAGATGGAATAAGTGAGAAATGTTCTATTATTCACACTGTGAATTTCACAGCTTGTGGAAGGAGTTTAGTAAGCAAGGGGCAACTATAACTCTTGAAACCAAGCCCATCGCAGATTTCCCATCCTAATTTAAAGAACTGCTTAACAATAAGAACCGCATGCCAAAGTTCGCCAAACTATGGGAAATTATACATATGTAGTTCTCAATTACGAAAGCTTTTATCGCTGCATACACAAATATTTACATGTATAAATATTTCTCCCCAGTTGACATTATGGAAATGGCTATTCTGCATTCCTATTTTTAAGACAAGCGTAAGAAAGTAAAAAAGATGTGGGAACCTGTTTTTAAAACAAGTGCGATAATAATTAATATTAATATTAATTAATATTTAAAATATAATACCCCAGAGAGTTACTCCAGTAGCAGATGAAGGTAAAGGTACAGTGTATCGTATAATGTATTTTTTTGTAAAATGGTTTCGAATTACCTTTTTATAAGATTTTCTGTTGCCTAATTAAGTTTCATCTCTTCTCGTTTACCATTCTAATAGGTATAATTAATTTTGTCCTTTTGGTGTTTTTCTTATCAGGACAACAATGGACTATTTTCTTTTATCTTATCACTAATTAGTGTCATTAATATTTTCTCAACTTTGCTCAAATATTATTTCGAGTAAATGTGCCAAGAGAAGGCATTTTTATAATATTGAAAACTACGTGAAACCGTATCACCTATTTTCCACATGCATCTGTAGAACCAGTAGAATGCATTCGTTACTGCTTCTGATCCGACACTTGTTAATTGATTTCGAGTGTCATCTCGCATTTTCGCTATTAGCGCACTTATTTCAGTTAACAACAAACTACCGACATTGTCGCGCCGGATGCTTGGGCATTGGCAGGTGGAAAGCAACTGCCTGCATGTCCAGATGTCCTTACCAGTTTCGGGAGTAGGGAGTCTCGGCAGGTGAATGCGCAGGCGTTGAAGCCGAACATCTCGATATTATTGCATGTGGGAACTAATTTCGGCTGTACTTGTGGCTTTGGGGCAAACCGAAGTGCTTGAGAATGGACCGAATGTGAGCCTAATAAGGATGCAGCTTTCCTCACTTCGCTACATTCGCGGCCCTTGAACTTCAGCCAGGTGCTAAAGACAGATAGGTTCTTAAAGGATTTATACGTTGTTTCCCAATCTTTGGACGAAGAAGTCCTATTCCAATTGATTAGTATCAAGTAGATTGGTCTCGAAATCAAAGCCCCATTTCAATAAAAGTCTTTGAACATGAACTGAAACGAGTTTGCTTCAGTTTGCTTCAATTATTCGTTGAAAAAAGAACAAAATAAAAAAAAAATATTAAAATGACTTCTATTATACCGCCGGGCTCGATCGTTCCGCAAGCGCAGGGCATAGACGCAGCAATACCCATATGGCTAAAGATAGACTGGAGCCCGGATATAGAGCAGGGCATCTACAAGGACTGGGGAACCTATTACTGTCGCCGGCGCAGGGAGAACCTGGGCATGTACTATTTCGACAAAGCCCTTAGGCTCGGACCTGCGGATTTCACGACTCTATATCGCCGAAGCCAGAGCAAAAGGAAGAATGCCCAGGCAGAGGGGGCACTTAATGATAGTTTGGAAGCGAAACGTAAGCTCAGTATCGTCCTCTTGAAAAGTTGCAATAAGTAGATTGATTTCGGCCACAGGACTATTGAAAATGTTGCAACGCAGTGATGCGCCTATTAATTTGGAGGTTTGCGATGCACTGTATGAACTAAACCGGCTTGAGTATGCTAAAGCCGAGCTCCACGATAATACCCGTGTCTTTACTGGAAACAAGACCAAAATGTTCGAGCAGCGACTGGTGGTGGTATGATGGTATTTAGGGCTATATGGGGGTTTCTCTTGATTTTTGGGCTTTTCTAGGTTGACGAGAACATTGAAGATGCCTGTGGCCCTTCAATGACTCAGTACATTTCGGATAATGAGAAACTTATAGTGCACTTAGCGGAGGTACAAAACAAGTACAAGCCGGATACCAGGCCGCTTTGGAAAATTCTGAAGGAACAGGAGAAATGCGACGTCCTCAGCATTCCCGAAATCGAAGTGGGTATTAATGCAAATTTCTAAATTAATTTTACGTTTATAACCACTCTCTTACCAGGAAGAAATGCTTTCTCCACTTGAAATTGCGAGACGAAGTCGTGCTTTCGATGTGTTTAACCAGATGTTCATAGATAGGTCTTGGCATGATGTGATATTTCTAAAGCACGTTCGAAAGTAAACCCAGATACGAACCTTCAAAAAACATTGTTTCCACCATACATCCATTTGTTTTAGGAATCCGAACCTGCTCTTAGATCAATGTAAAAACACCACTGAGTACTTGCGAACGCTTTCTACAAAGAAATATGACGAGATCAAAAGTTTTCTGGTTGGTTTGATTGGTTGTTCATTAATCAGTTTCATCAGTGTCCTAAATTGTTGATTTCAGAAAATTCTGGAAGCCCGTAGCCCCATGTACAATATCCGGTATCAAAAGTTCACGAACAAGAAGTTAATGGATAAATTTCGCCAGGAATATCTTTATCGAGTTCAGTACCAAACTAGTCGAAATATGATTTCTGCACTGCGTAGTATTCGGTATCTTCGAAAAACCAAAAGTCTAACTGTAAGAATTTCGAGTGTATCAATGGCGTCAAACAAAAGAAAAAAAAGATTGGTCACCAATTAATTTCAGAAACTGACCAGTTACGTGGAGGAAGTAATGGGAGATTACGTGGTGAAAAAAACCAACAGGATTATGCCCTGGAAGTTCGAGTTCATAAACGAGGTGTACAATATTTTGGCTTTGGCCTACGTGGATCAGTACACAATTCCGAAGAACTTTCGCTATTCGGAAAAGAACTCATTGCTTCGACTACTTCGCTTTCCTATGGATAAGTCAAAGGAGGTGAAACACTTCGTATTTGGGGATCGCACTACGCATCACAGCTCGGAAGCAGTAGATCCGGCCGTGACAAACTCACGGTAATTCGTGTTCGGAATAAAAATGGTTTACTAATAAGTTAACTTTCAGACTTATGGGAAACCGATACGAGAACCGGATGAATTTCGCAAAGTACCCTATCGAGAAGTCCTACCTACTTCACCAAATGGCTGAGATTCATCTTAAATCACATAGGTTCGACGAATGCTGTTTCAGTGCCAGAAAGTCTATTGAAGGTTTGGTGCATCACTCACATCGAACGATAATATATATTATATATCTATCATTTTAGAGGCAAAACAGTGCAATAGCTACATATGGCAGTTCCTCAGCTACCTACTGATAATAAAAGCGAATGCCGCGCTCCACAAAGTCGAGCGTACCAGTGAAGCGTTAGATATGGCGCTCAAAATTGCCAACAAATTGAAAGAAAAGCATATCCATAACTTCTTAAGTGCTTGCATACACTGCAATGAGGAGGAATTCATCATAAAAAAACAAAGTATTTTTGCGAATAGCCGGCGTGAAAGCGAAAAATCGGGTTATAGTTCCCTGTCTATCCGCCAAAGCCAATAGTCTTTTATATTACTTGTATAACTAAAAATATTAATTAATAAATTCTCAGTGCAATATAAAATTCTACTGTAAAAACAATTCAAAAAACTGTATTGTGGTTAGCCTCGATATCAACTTTCTAGCTCCTTTAGTTCCCAAGAAAAATATGGCTAGATCCGTTCGGGTAGTGATCCTAATACAGAATATATGTATATAATTTTGAGTCCTGGCATTTGGAACACTTTAAAATCTTCTAATGAAGTACGGCTAAAAAGTGCATTCGTTCATTACTGTTTTTATTATAGAGACTGGCAACAGACAACAGTTCTTCGCTTAAATCGATGGTTTTGATACTACAAATATTACGCTGATGTTTTCCCCACCAGCTTGGCCATCATCTTCTCTTCCTTGGCCTTTCGCTTGGCCTCCTTCTGCTTTCGCTTGTCTTCCTTCTCCTTTTGCTCCAGCATTTCTTTGAAGCGTTCGTCGCGTGTATCCACTTTAAATCCAAAGTGTCGGCGTACCTCCTCCACTAGGCGTTCCTTGCGTTGTATAGCTGCTGCTGCATCCGCCTCCCGCTTGGCGATCTTCGCGTGCAAGTCCGCCTTCCACTGTGTCAACTTCTCCATCTTCTTCGCAATGTCCTCTTCACGGGCATTGATCTTTTCCAGTTCCTCCGTCTTCTGCGCTTGGTTCTTCTCCAGCATTTTTAGAAGTGTTTCTAGTTGCATAACGTGCCTGCTGTCTTTCTCTCCGTGGGAATCAAAGCAAATCTTCGGATTCACATTGCTCTGGGCGCCATACCGCCCGAAGCTCTGTCTCTGGTACTTCTCGGTAAGATGTATCCAGGAGTGAGGCTCCTGGTAGGGCAATTTGTTCATGAGCACATTTTTGTGTTGTGGTTGCAGGCCGGATTTGTCCACCGCCTGGGGATAGGTCGGTTCCACATCCTCGTCGCCGACCAAGGACGCCGGCAGCTCCACTTTTACAGCGCTCGAGTAGTGCGCGCACGAGCGGAGGGCAGGTAGTCTACTTACAACGCTTATCTTGCCTACATTCATTTTGAACTGTCTAAGCAAAATAGTTTATTATTTTCCAATAGAGATGCGAGAAAATCGATAGCGATAATACTAGTGCCGTCGACACGAAAATTATTGAAGAAGCTTAATTTAGCTATTTTGTGGCGTAAGATAATTATTGTAAATCAAATATAGGGACAGTCTGGGTGCATCCTACCTTTAGCTATCCTTTAGGTAAAATTTTTTCTTTTAATAAGCTTAATTAAGTTCCAGTACTTGTTCATTGCGATTTACATGTCAGTATTTATTCTGAAATAGATTTCTTATAGGTAAAATATTCAAGTTTATGTTTTATTTGAAGATATGCTTAATCATAAAAAAGGAAAATAGGTTTGGGTATATGCCCATGGCACACAGGAGTACCCCTAATATCATACCAATCGTTATCGACATCAATGTGACGTGCATCTATGCCCTAATACGAAACTAATTCTAGAAAGCGCGGAATCACATTTAAAACATTTGTTACTTGAGTTAAATCAAGCATTTACCGGGTAGAAGCCTATGCCTGGACATGGCGGGAGATCGTGCCTTAAGTTCCAAGCAACTGACCGGTCGCATACACTCCGTGTACTGTAAGGATTTCGTGTAGGTTCATTTCCATTAAAGGCGCAATTCGCAATGGGCATTTCATTTGTTTATTTCCAACAACAGCTCCTACAGCGAGATAACATTCCATCCAAAGCACTACCTGAATGTCCTGACCGGTCCGAATGGCAGTGGCAAGTCCACCATTGTATCGGCCATCATTTTGGGCCTGGGAGGGGAACCGATTCTCCTTGATCGCTCCGCCAGCGTTGCTGACTATATACAGAGCAACAAAACCTCGGCCACCATAATTGTCCGGGTTTACGGACGCACGCCCAACACCACGGAGACCTTTCGGCGCGTCATAAACTCGAATGGCTCGTCCATCTTCTCCGTGAACGACAAGGACACCTCCAAGAAGAACTTCCTTGCTGCCGTGTCCTCCTATAATATACAAGTCAGCAACTTGTGCCAGTTTCTCCCTCAGGATCGGGTTCAGGTATGTCTTTCTTCATTATCTTTATATGGCAAATCATAAATAAAACACCTATTTATTGTAAACCCACTATTTCAGGACTTCTCCAAGATGAATCCCCAAGAGCTTTTGCTTAACACAATGTCTTCCGTGTGTGACGATGAGCTGACCAACAGCTTCAACCTTCTAAAGCAAATGCGCGCACAACAGGCGAATGCTAATGCTAATCGTGAAAAGGAGAAAAGTGATCTGGTTAAAAAGCAAAAACGATTGGAACAGTAAGACATAGTCGACCGCTTTTTATTTATTTGTAGCCCAAGTTAATCATTTCTGAAAGACCTAATTACATTAATATAAATTTAATAGCTTACAAATGACTGTTGCCCAATATAAAGAACGCGAAGAGGTTAAGCAAAAGCTGCAAGTCTACAGTGCCAAGAAATTGTGGGTTGAGACCCAGGCTGGAGAAACTAAGGCTGCAGAAATGAAAGCTCTAGTGAAAAAGGCCAAAACTCAGAGCGACAAATTAAAGGACCAACACGACAAACTTGTTCAAGCCCAAGAACAAATTCAGAGGAAAAAAGTGTCACTCAGAGAGTCCTGCTTGGAAAAGGTAATGGTTGACCGAGTTTTTATATATTTTCTAAAAGTGGATTTGGAATTATTCTAGACACGTTTATTAGAAAAAGCTGTGTCAGAGAAAACGGCTATTGAAAATCAACTGGACTCTCTGAAGCAAGGAATTGGCGAAAAAAAATATGAATTGGAGGTTAGTTATTTTTTGTTGAAGATATTTAACATCCAAATAATTCCTTATCAAAATTTCAAATAGCAAAGCATTCAAAAATCACTAAGAACGGCCACAGATTGTGATAAATTGAATCAATTGGTGGAAAATAAAATTTACGAGCTGGAAACCCTAAATAAGAGCAGGCCTCAGATCGTTTCCGAGCTGGAAAGGACTAAGGAATCGTGCGCGGCGGCGCGCGGTAAAGCAATGGAGCAGTACAACAGACGAAAACAACTGGAGCAAAAACTGAATGATGAAAAGATTCCCGAAATTACTGCGTATAAGCATAAAATAGAGCGGTTGAGAAACGTCAAAATGCAAAAGATAGAGGTGAATTCATACTAAAATAAAAAAGAAAACTTGACGCTACATTTCTTTTTTTTTAGGAAATTAGAGTGAGAAACCCGAATTTGGTTACGGCCATGAACTGGTTGGCACAAAATAAGCAAAGGTACAAACTGACCGTTTATGACCCAATGATACTTGAGGTAAGTTTTTCAAAATTTAACCATTATAATGTTAACACCGCTATTATAGCTTACAGTGGAAAACCATGAGGACGCAAAGTACCTGGAAAACGTTGTGTCGCAGCGTGATTTATTTGCATTCGCATGTGAAGACAAGGAAGATATGTCGGACTTGATCAACGAGTTGTGTGTAAAGCAAAAATTGGGAGTTAACGTTATTTACTGCGCACCAGCGGATAGACTTATGTACTGTCCTAAAGTGCCGATCGGCGATCTGCGGTATGCATTTGTCTATTGTCCAATATGCTTACAAATTCTAATTTTAAATACCTTTACAGCTCTTTCGGATTTCGTTCATATCTCGTAGATCTTGTAACTGGACCAATACCATTAATAAACAAGCTGTGTGCTTCCTACTCAATTCATAATATACCAATTGGCACAGAAACTGTGAGCAATTACACTTCATCCATTCCAAAAACTATCCGAGTTTATTTTGGCGGTGTGTATTCTTTATTTGCCTTTACTCAATTTTCGCATCGCTCAAGTATAATTTCTGTGGTTCAATTCCCCTATAATGTGCATTTCAGGAAGCAAGAAGTTCGTTGTGACCGCATCCCGCTATCGATCGGATACAATTCTTACAGAAAGTACTATCCGCGCGAAAAACCAACTTATTACAGTGGATGCGCAGCAATTGGCACTGGTGATGAAACAGTGCTCCGAAGCAGTGAGGGAAAGTGACAGCATTAAAAATGCAATAACCAAGACCGACAATGAATTTGAACGTTTGCAAACTGTAGCAAAGGATGAGCAAGAGAAGAGACGCAAGCTTGACCAAAAAATAACCCATTTTAATAACCTTAAAATGGAAATAGAAACCCTCAAAAAGAAGCTCGAAGCCCTTCAGAGCAACAATAGTAAGTTTTTCTTAGTGCAATAAATAAACAGTCATTAAAAATTATATTTTCAGCGCTAGACTCTCTTAAAACAAATTTCTATAAAAGTTTGCAAATAGACTTGAAAAAAATAGTCGAAACCGAGGCGAAATTGTGTGCTTACTTACAATCTGTGGAACGACTTATGATTGAAAAGAAATTGGCTCATGCAAGGGCGTCCGTTTATATGCTGCAACATGAAAGTCAATATGATGCACTCAGCGAAAGCGAGCAACAGAGTAAAGCAGCAACCGTAAGAAAATAAAAATATATTTAAGTAATTTATTTATAGGTTTTGTGTTACTTGCAGAGAGACTTTCAACAACTGCTGCAGGGATTAGAAAATCAAATTAGTGATGTGAACAAACGAAAGAGCGATGTGCAGCGTCTGTGCGACGGAGAACTTCCAACCAGTAGCAAATTTCCTTTTAAGAAGGAATTTAGGGAGTTGGAAAGTATAGATTTGCCCGGACTACGAGAGGCAATACATGACTTTCAGGCACGATTGGAGTGCATGAAAAGTGTTAATTCAGAGGTAAACTGAAATGTGGATAAATAGTATAGCAAAAGTATCTTTTAAAATAGTGAACTAAAGCTGACTGAGCTAATAACCTTCCATATAACAATATGCAGGCCATCGACAGCTATCAACAACTGCACAATGAAGTCCAACAACTAGAGGAAGGAATTCAAGAGTCTGTTAACCAAGCAAAAAGCATGGAGCAAGAAATGTCCAGTTTATACAACAAATGGGAGCCCAAACTAAATAGCTTGGTAGATACAATCAGTACCAAGTTCAGCGAATTTATGGAGGCCATTGAATACGTGGGAGAAGTTGTGTTATTCAAAACCGACAAAGTGAGAACTAAAACTGTTGTGTATCTTTTTTTAAATGTAAATGAAATTAACTTTTATACTTTTAGTATGACTTTGACTCGTATGGAATTCAGATAATGGTCCAGTTCAGGAGAGGTCTCCAATTGCAGGCGCTAGATAAGTTTATTCAATCTGGTGGCGAACGCGCTGTGTCTATCGCAATTTACTCATTGTCCTTGCAACATGTCACTCATGTGCCATTCAGGTAATTGCGGAACCCAATTGGAAATTGGATGCTGATTTAAAATTCTCACTTTTTAGATGTGTTGATGAAATAAATCAAGGAATGGATGCTACAAATGAACGTCACATATTCGATTTACTCCTTAAAGAAGCCACCAAGCACGGCTCGGCCCAGTATTTATTTGTAACACCTAAGGTAAATATAAAACGTATTCTTATAAAAATCTAGTAACTCATTTCTAATCTTTGTAGTTGCTTCGAGACCTGAACTACAACGAACATCTATGCGTTTCCATTGTTCACAACTCTAAAACTGTTTGCCATGGCATGAAATTCCCAAAAACCTAAAAACACTTGGGGTTAATCAGAAGATTTATGTTATGTATTAAAACTTCGTTAAAATAAAAGAAATACTTTTTAATTATTAATTACTGGTTTTAATTATTAAAAAATAAGAAATATAATTAATCTTGTTTCATTTTTTCAAATGACCAGCCTGGCTGCGACTTCTTTTCAAACTGTTGGCCTAATCGGAAAAAAGTCTAAGCCCGTAAACAAGTCCAAAGGCAATGATGCCTGACGATTTATTTTATCAGATTTCAATTTGTCCTCGTTTTAAAACCCTACAAAAGCACCTATATCTTATTTCACATTTTATGTGATTTTAACACTACAATGCGAATACTTTTATGTAAGGAGATGCCAGTGTACATATGTTTTTAAAATAAATTAGATTGATTATAAACTATAATTGGTTGAACTATTGTCATGATAAAAAATAAATATTTAGATTTGTATGTATATGTTTATGTAATTTAAAGCAAGCCAACTCTTTACAGGGTTAATTTTGAGCAAAATTATGTCGACATATTTATGAATACTCCATTACGCCACACCTATATCGAGTCTAAAACGCTAACTATAAAAGTTCAGGTTAACTTCAGATCGTTTGTTAGTTTTTTATCAGCTCTAAAGAAGTCGGGTTTTGATCGGAATCCGTGAGTGCCCCCATTATGGTTGGGATTTTTTAGATCAGCAGTTATTGCTATATAGCCATATTTATAAATCTTCTACTGGCCTACTAAGTCCCAACATAATGAGAGTAAAAACCACAGGTTCGACGTTGATGTGAAGATTACAAAAATATAATAGAAATAGTGAACTTAAAAAATATTTGAGAACTTCTCTTCATTCACTGTAATTAAAGAAAAACGGTTCAGCTGTTTAATACTATTGCAATAAGAGAATTAATACGGGTGAGTTACGAACATATTTTCTAATTCCGTACTGATATAGTCATAGTTTAAAACTGGACAGATTCAGTAGTTATAAAAGGGGCAATGCAAGTTTTGAGTCTTGCATTTGAAATTACAGAATTAAAAAATTACCCTTTAGTCCTAAGAAAACAAAAAGTGAAGTACCAAAATGTGTTTTAGGTAAATATGGCACATTGGGGTCATGCTAAATGTTCGATGTCAAACAGCTGGTATCAGTTCAGCCGTTCGTTCAGAGAGAGACCGGAATACCCCCTCTTACTGGCAGTATATTTCAGTACATTTTCCAGAAGCTGCGGTGTTTTAGCACTACGCGGTCACACTATTCGCAACCCTCATACGATTGACAAATTAAAATTAAAATTGAGCGTTTTCTAGGAAAACATGTATTCAAAGGCGAAATTTGTGCTAATTTTCTTGCTGGGTGTGGTGGCCAGCAGCTGGGTAAGTGATAAACCCCTGCGTAACACACTTAACAAGACTAAGCGAACTCTTCTTCCAGGGATTCTTGGAGCATGACAGCTGGATTACAGTAGAGCTCCAACACTCGCTGGTTGCCAACTCGGAAAGCTTCTCCTTCCGCGGGAATGTGACGATTCCAAGCCTTAACTCTGGACTGGCCAATGTGGAGCAACCAGCTCTGAGCACTGTGGATCTGGACTTGCTTAAGGTAACAGTGGTTTGTGCATCAGGTACATGAGCACGCCGGTAGGAAAATGTTAAGCATTTTTCGCCATCCCGGATTGTTGTATGTATGTACATGGTGCATACCTATAAACCCTATAGGACTAGCGAGCATCTTTTTATCCCATTGAATTCCGGTTAATACAAAATGATTAGCGAATGATTTTGCCCAGATATTTGCTTAGCACTTTACCAACATCAACCATTGATTTAAAAATGCATCTATAGTTATTGAGCCTACGATTTTTTGTTTTTTAGCATTCAATTAGAATATATCACAAAAATTGGCAACTTTTCTTTTTTAGAAACTGGCCCTAGGAAACGAGTTCTACCGCTTGAAGGCCACGGTGGTTTATTCAAATGGAGCTAAGGCGCAGTTCATCACTTCCAACAAGGCTTGTCGTCTGCTGCAAGCTCAACTGAATGACGTGCTTTGGGTGTCGCTTGATCCCTCCGGATACGTTACCGGCATCACTGTATCCCAGGACACGGCCCCTGCCACTGCTGAGTGCACCCAAGAAGACGTGAAGAAGCTGGTTGAAACGCAATTCAGCACCGATGTGCTCATTCGCCACGCTGAACTGGCACCCGTGCCTGATACTGCTGGATTCATTCAGAAGGTGGAGCGGGAGCGTGAGGCCAGGGAGCGCGGTGAGGTTCGGGATAACCGCGGCTTCTTCGCCAAATACGTAAGTTCATAGATTTTAGACTGAAATTCTTTGTTCTAACTTCACTTACTCATTTTTAGTGGATGTACATCGTTCCGGTAGTTTTGCTGGTATTCATTTCGGGAGCCACCAATCAGGACGGTGCGAAATAGGTTTAATTGTATGATGTGTATTCTTTTGTTTGTTAGCATTTCCTAATTACAATTCCTAGACAATTTTGGATTTAGCAATTAAAGCTTGTAAAGTAAAAATCGATTGAATCAGCATTTTATTTAAAATAATTCTATCTACCTTTGTGCAGAAATATCAATACATTGGGATTTGATGACTGTTTAAGGAGTGTTGTGGTAAATAATGGTGACTGAATTTTAGACCTTTGGAGTGCAGTTTATTAAAATTTCTCGTTTTGGTGACAATATTTGTTTTTATCTGATGTTCCCCTGTTTTCATTCAGTCCATTTTGGTTGAAAAATTATTGTAGAAAGTCGTCAATATAAATAATATCTAATAAGCTCCATTTGAGTATTTGGGCACAATCATTATACCGTAAACGTGGGATCTTCTGGATTTATGACGCTTAATGATAGGTGCTGCCTGCTTTGCACTACAGCACTTCCAATTGAGTTTTGGTACCCAAGCTACTTTTAAGATGGTTAAGAGATTTTAAGGTCCGGAGCATTATCCCCTGAAAATTTATATAGCTGAATGCCTTTGTGTCAGAAAATTCTGGTGATCCTAGTTCAGATGTATGTCAACCAGGAGGTTTTAAACCTCTGAAATGAAAGGTACTTTCTGCATAATTTTCTTTGGCTCAAGGAAAATGTTTCTTCGTTGCTTTTGATCATAAGATTTTTCACCAGACCTTTTAAAAACAACATTTTGGATTTTAATTTAATCGAAAATGGACGACTATATCATGTGACTGGCATAAAAACATTCGGAAATTAGAATGTAAAAATGAAAATAATACTTATTAATTTTCTTTAAGGGTACTAATACTTTCGCTTACTCTTTAGTATATTAATTTGTAAGTTACAAAATTAATATAGATTTGAACTAGAGCTTAGAATAACATTTCGACGTGGGAACTAATTTTTACTTTTTGATTACTTCACACGTTCCTTCAAATTCAATATAGAATTTGATTATTTGTATACCCGTTACTCGTAGAGTAAAAGGGTATATGTTGACCCATGTTGCCACGCCAAGTTTAACGTCCACAAACCGCCCAAAACTGCCAAGCCCACACCTTTGAAAAATGTTTTGATATTTTTTCAAATTTTTGTTAGTCGGGTAAATATCTTTCGATTTGCCAAAAAACTTTCAGCCACGCCCACAAAGCGCCAAAAACTGTCAGTGTTGAAGTCTCTCCATCGCACTTCCAATAGCTGAGTAACAGGTATCAGATAGTCGGGGAACTGGACTATAGCGGTCTCTCTTGTTTTTCGATTTTACTTGATCACACAACCACCTTTGTTACTAATTATTTCTGTGATGCAACGTTGAATTTAAAATATTCGCCTGCTTTGTTTTCTATATCATATCTATACCATATATATCTCTACATTCAATATACTATACTATATTTATATTAGATATTTGAAGAGCAGTTTTAACGCTATTTGGCCATAGTTTTTACAATCGGTTAAGAAGTGTATGCATATATTATTGCAATATCCACATAGTTTTTACAACCGGTTAAGAAGTTTATGCACATATTATTGCAATATCCACTTTTAAAATACCAAATGAGATCCGATGCCAGACTCAATTTAGACGAATTAATCCAACTGAAAGTGTAAACCGTAATTAAATGCCTGTTTACCACAAGTGACGGGCTATCCGTTGAGAATCGTGAATTACACGGTCGCTTTACCACGGACCACCCCGAAATTGACTGGAGTGCGATGCGTGCCGAGTGGTTGCAGTTCAAATTTGTAATTACAATCCGTGGCGCCTTCCCGGGGAAGTTCTGCTGGGGGAATCCCCAGCACTTGCAAAAAACAATTTTCTACATGTTGGCCAGGGTAAGGGCGACGAGGGCTACGTGACAATTTGCCGATACCCAAATTTTTCCATGGACCTGGAACGCCTCCGATGGCGTAAAAAACGAATGGCCCGTGGGCTTGTTTTTTACCCACAAGGCGAGCCAACATGTGGTAACCCATAATTTACGCCTAGGGATGTTATGATTTTATGTATATCGAGGACTTCAACAATAGTTTTTCTGCGGTCAAATGATACAGTTTTGGCCATTTGTGCATTAAATGGTAATGATTCTTTGGTTCTTCTTAGTTTCAGGTATTTATCAAGACAGTCTTACCATTTATTTTGATTTTAATAATAATATAATTTTATATCCGATACTCGTACAGTAAAAGGGTACACTAGAATCGTTGAAGAGTATGTAAAAGGCAGAAGAAAGCGTTTTCACCATATAAAGTTGAGCTAAAGTTGCCACGCCCTCTCTTACGCTCACAAGCCGCCTACAACTGTCAGTGTTAAAATTTCTCCTTCGCACTTGCACTAGGTTTGTAACGGGTATCGGATATTCGGGGAACTCGACTATAGCGTTCTCTCGTGTTATATTTAGATTTGAAAATTATTGTTTCTTTAGCGAGTTTCTAACTGTATACGAATCTTGTCCTGCTAATTTATAAATTGTTTTAAATTTGTATTAAATAAAACTAATATATTTTTTAACAATATTTTTTTTCGTAATAAATGTATATAATGTATTTATTTAAAAAGTTAATGTAATATCCGACTTCCCTTTTTTGTAGTAAGCACTAATAGTGAGTTTGACAGAAGTAGGCACAATGTGTTTTTTTAGATTAAGGAGCAATTCCTACTTAAAATTTTCCCTTAAAAGTGACATACTCAATCTGATGGGATAATGTTAAAAATGTTTCAGTTTTTACTGTCCCCACACCAAAGAGTTCGTCATCTGAATAATCCCAAATATTGTGACAGTAATATTGACATCGACTGTATTGTGAATTGTACTCTTTTTAAGCATCTTAATCCGTCACCCCTTTTCGCTTAAATTTAAATTACGTATTTGGCAAACAAGGCGCACTGAAGGATAACAAAACACTTTTAAATTCGAGCCCACAAATTGTCAGATCAAAAAGCGGAATCGGGAAGGGCCATCTGTCAAAATTCTCGTAATGCCATGCAATCTGTCACTCTTCGCATTTCCTCGCCGGGCAACGTTAACAAGGTTGGAGTTGGAGATGGAGTTGGTCGATACCCCTAATTATATATGTATGTCCTAATAAGTGCTATGTGCATATCCCGGTGCACTTGTCAAGTGTTGGCACACCGACTCAACCGAGCCGGTCATTAAAATATACATTTTTCGATGTTTAAATTAGCCACCCCCACGGCGCCGAGAGGGTTGCGGGCTATACCGCCGCATTCAATTAACTAAATGGTTCAGTTAACGTGTTACCTTTGGCCCACATTCGATCGCAAAACGAGCGAGTAAAGGGGTGTTGTCATTCGGAGCGGCTAATAGCGCTATTACACCCCCAATTAGTTCGAATAGATAGACTGATAAAAGTTATGTGGCTAGTTTGGGGTGTGTTCATGGGTTTAAATGAGGAGGAAAAGCTAAGCTGGGCCTAGAACTAAAGATGCACCTTACACATTTTAAAGTTTAATGCCTAATCCCCATTGCCACTTCCACTACAATCAAGTACTATCCACAACATCCCCTATCCCTTTCCAGTTCATTAAATGCCTGTCCTGTAATATACAACCTTTTATTTGTATATCCCTAACGGATCTCAATTTATTTGGATGCAATGCAATTCGTGGACTGTTAAACCCGTCGTACCTGTACGTAGTTCGAAAAATGTTTTTCTGAATTTAAAATAAACACAGTCGGAGAGGATATGCCCCTTATAAGTTCTTCACCAACGAAACGCATCTTACATAAGGACAGACCATATTACGGCGTAATCCAGGAAGAATCCAAGAAGACTTCCTTTCTTGCAGTTAGATAAAGAAGCAATGAGTCCCAAAGAATGCGTTCTGTTTTGATAAAGCAAATAAATGCTAATACGGCCGCTTGAATGCCAAAAGCATTTGGACAAACACGGACCCACGCAGATGCACTCATGAGCATAAATTTGTAACAAGTTAGCAGCTGGCGCCAATTCACAAGCGTCGTGTCGAGTGATTAAACAATCGCATTGATACCCAGTCCATCCGAGCTGATTCCAATTCACACAATCCCGATCCCAATTGAATTTCGGATTGACAGGTTCATAAACGGCATTGTTCGCGTGTTTGTATTTAAATTTCATGCCCGAATACAATTGCTCTTTTCCTGCCCACACACACCCAGCATCTCACAAAAGGCGGGAAAGAGGCTTATGCGTCGGGCAAATACGCTCTGGTTTGCATTGGTCATGGGAAGGCCAATTGCGGACTCATTCCGGGTGCTCTGCTGGGTGTGCGGTTCATTATCATCGAGATAATCCCATTAGAAAACGCTGCGGCAAGTGCTAGTTTGATATTCCTGCGAGTCCTTCGGGGCCGGATAATAAATACATGTGCACTTTGCACATGACGAAGTATCCCTGCGCAATAATTAGCATTTGTCAGAATTGCGGATCTAGCAATTCTCTAGTTTTTACGGATAGTCTGAAAATATCTATGTAGAAATTTTATAAATCTAAAAAAATCTCTCAAAACCATTCCAGTTTTTACAGGTTTTCCGATTGCAGAAATCCTTTGAAGGATAAACGGAATTTCAATGAGATTGCCGAGCTGGGCAATAAAAATATTGATTGAATGCGGAACGAAGTCAAAGTTCAAAAGATTTGCCTTGTGGGTAAATGGATGAAGAACCTTACGTCTATATTTATGATTATTTTCGTAAAGCCTTTTAAATAAATAAATCCATCGGGGGCGTAAGCGCATTTTAAGTGAATGCGATTAAAATAAATGAACTTAAAGTGCCTTAAATGGGCAGATGTTTCTTTGCTTTCCAGCTTTATGCTGCTGTAACATGAATACAGAGCCCAAGTTTGCCGTGGCTTAAATATGAAATTGCCGAAAAATCAAAATTCCCAAATGCGCGCACATAAATCTGTAAAATTTCCAGTGCCCATACAAAATTCCAAATCACTTTAACTGCTGGTAATCGGCGCATAATCTTTGAAAATTTGCATGCACTCCCCACGAAAGAAGGCATTTGAGATCCTTATCGTGCGCATTATTCACGTCACGTCTGAAGTATTCAAAGCATAGTAAAACTGCCCATCAATTTCCTTCCCTGCACCGCCCAGCCCGGCCCCGCCCCCTTTTCCATCGGTCCTTTGCCCCCCAACCAAAGGAATATTAGAATACTCGGGATCCTGCTACTAAATTACCTGCAATGGCGATGACGGCTTGTTGTGGGTGCTGTGTCCCGATTGTCCTGCTCCTGGACCTCGTCCAGGTCCCTTCGATCGCTGGGCAATTATGAGCGGTTGGGAGCCTCGATATGTCGCACTGTGGACATGCCCGTTCGATGCTTGTTTCCCCTTCCCCCTGTCTTTTGTCTTAGCCATTTGAGCCATCGAGGAGGCTGCAACTCCGGTCTCTCCAGGTCCTACATGATCGCCCCGGGCCAGAGTGGGGCCTCTCCAGAGAAGGAACAGAAGATGGGCAGGAGATGGTAGGAGATGGGCAGGAGATGGGCAGGAGATGGGCAGGAGGTGGGCTGCGGCACAGGCGTTGCGTCTGGCACGGGCTAGTGGCCATAATTCTCGGTACACGACTGCAGGAAAGGGCTGCTGCAGCGGCATCACCGCCGGCATCATCCGTCCCGCCGATCAGATCGGCAAAAACGTTAGGAATCTCTGACGCATACCAAGAATGCAGCACTCCAATGTTGGCTGCATCACTCCACTTTTCTCGGATTTGTAATATTACAGCACAATGATGATCATTTCTGTCCAAGGAGTGGCCATTTCGAAGCTGTGACTTAGTTCTTATTGGTGTCTTGATTACTTACTAAACGAGGTTCTTTGTTTCAAATAAAGGAAATTATAAATACAGCACACATGTATTTGTTAAGGTCAAATACTAAGTGGTTTTAAGAATCTAGTAATATATAGGCTCTCATACTTTGACTTGCACTTGTATATTAATTGAATTTATACAAAAGATCAAATTTTTCCCACTACAACAGTTGTATGGCGAAATTGGCATTAAACTATATTAATTTAATAGCTTTATGCCACATCCCAAATTAAATAGACAACTAGCGAAATCGTTACTATTGCAAACATCGCTGAGCAGCAGGGGAACGATAATGAGCTGATCATCGACTGCTGTGATATGATAAGTACGACTTCTATCGGAGGCGGCAGACTGATTCTCGCCGAGCAGCGCCCATAACGACGCAGTTCGTCAAAAGCTGGCGCGGTAGGTGGAGGAGGGGGACGCGGCACGGCAAGATCGGAGGCGATGCCGGTTCCAAAGCCTGAGCACTGGAGCGATTGCAGATTTTGTTACGAAGGTTAATGCGAAGCGCAGAACAAGGAGAGCAACCCGTGTCAAAACTGAAAGAACAAAGACATCGTCGCTTAAAGCCGACTTCCGCACACCCTTACCAAGGAGGTCATACAACTAACCATAACCGTTGACTCAACAACTTCTCCACATTTTACAATAAATTAAACACTGACTATCGCAACCAGTAAAAAGTAATCCCAATTAACAGATACTTGATGTATAAGAGGGCATGTGGCTTACCGTATACCCCGCAGATGGCAGGTAACATGAACTCGGCGCAAAAGTTATGAGCACAAAATGCAAAGTCAAGCAGGCAAAATCCTATAATTAAACAATTATAGCAACTCCCACTTTTGCTCGTGGTCATTCGCTGGCCCTGGACCCTGGCGATATGTGCGCTACTCCTCCTCTTTGCGATCAGGACGGATTTCGCTCAGTGTAGCACGACGCAGGTACTGGTGGAGGAGGAGCTGGACAAGTCCGAGGAGTAGGCGGAGTTGGAAGAGTTGGGGGAGTCGGATGGCAGGGGACAGAGCGGTAGCACAAGTACTTCCTTCTGTGCGAGGAATGCTAGCGATTCTCGGTCCTCCATTCTCGACAGCGCCCCAAGCTCCACCTCCGTCTGGCGGTCTGGGGATCTGGGGATCTGGAACCTGGAGTCTGGAGTCTGCAAGTAGAAGCCATCGGAGGCCCAAGCCCCGAAAGCCGAGTTCAAATGCATTTCGATCTCTGGCATTGACACTTACGGCTGTTAGTCGGAGGTCGAGCACCAATGCCATAATTATAATACCCGCGAGGAGAACCCCAACCATTAGCGTGAAATAGATTGCAAGCATAAACTGGGAGAGCTGAGTGTTTGCAGTTAAAGTATTCGTATTAATCGCAAACACACTCTTCTGAAAAATTCAGATTTCACAAGGGGTTTCTATTAAAGTTGAATTGGAGTAAAATTTAGTATGCTCCCAAAATTAGACAGTTCGCAATGAATAGATTTTAAGGCCTTAAAGTAAAGTAAAATATATACCTAACACTTTTATAGGGAGGTTGGGTCCTTAAAAAATTCTTTCTGGTTACGGAGGCGCGACCAGCATGCTTGACTCTGAGAAGTTCAACTGCAGCCACTAATGATATGTAGATGACGGCATATGAACCTCGAACTAAACCATGTATTAGTCTTACGTGCGGGTAAAAGACCAAAAGAAACTGGACGAGCACAATAAATTATTTGGAACGAGTCGATCTCACCCCCGAATCTGGATCGCAAAGTTCGTCTCGGAATCTGAGAAACTCGCAATCTGGGGAACTCTGGAGCGCTGGGCAGTGCGACCTGCTCCTGCGTGGCTCCACTCGTTTATCTTGCGAGCAGAAGACACCTCGGACACTCAGACTTGCAGACCAAGTCGGAGCTAAAGTCTCAGCCTCGATAATTAACACACAAGCGCGGGGCGTGATGAGCAACGGACTACAGAACCAAACAAATTATTAAAAATGAATTAGTGGAAATATAAATATATGATTTCGAAGTCCCATGGACCGCTGGGGCCACGTGCTCCTAGGCATCCATGCTCACATCCCATCCACATTGGGCCCTGATTACGCCCCTGGCCAGGTTGCCTCCGGGGTCGCAACGGCCAGCTCCACGCTCCCCACTCGACTGCAATTGCATTTGAATGTTTTTCGAGGCTTCGGTCTCTTTTTGCTTAAATATATAAAAGCCATTAAATACTAATCTATTCTCGATTGCTCTTCTTCGGCCAGCCACCTAATGACGCGCGGCCAACATTTAGGCCACCACCACAGGCCAGGGGACCTGTGGGACCAGTGGTCCCAGTGGTCCAGTGCAAGGAGGCAGTGCCTCCTCCCTCCTAAGTATGATTAATTAATAATGCAGGTAAGCATGTAGTTCGGCGTCCACATGCGCATGTCGGTATGTGCCACAGTGGCTAACCGTATTATTATGCACATTAGCCAACCGTGTCATTATTTTATTATTATTGTTATTCCGATTTCATACTCATTTAAATGCTCATTAATAAAATCGAATTGCAAAGATTTCGACAGATTTCGAATAACCGAAATTTTATAGGCTGGAGTTGCTGTTTTCTTACGAAAGATAACCTTAATAACCTTTTTTATTTCACCTGATCCAATGGGAATAGTTGAGTTAAGCCCTATGCTTAACTATGAAATGCAAATGAAATAATGTATAATATGTAATATTTATTAATTTGTATTGCTAATTATTTACACTTAAGAGTCTACTTCTAAAATGAAAAAACGAAACGAAAAACCGGTGGAAACTGGCGCCTAAATTGCACAGTTAATTTTTATATCAAATATTTTCTTTAATTTTAACCGATGTGTAAGTCTCATGCACGCATTTATTATTAAGTAACTACCAGATATGTTGTTTATTTTTGTGCGCTTTAAAACATTAAAAAGCTTTAGTGATTTATTTTGAAACGAGGGTTCAATTTATTATTAAAAATATGAATTCTTACCCTATTTTTAAGCATCCGAAATAGAATTGCCAAAAACTACACAATGATTGTAAAACTTAAAAAATTGTCAATGCAATCAGTAATGACCGCTTTAAAATCATTTTAGAAATACTATTTTTACATCGGTACATCGTTAATATTAAAATAATATTTGTAACCAGTTACGAATAAATACATTTTGTATTTCATAGATATGAATAAGGTTTTTAATTGGTAGTATGTCGGTGCTAATATTTCAATGGCAACTGTGGCTTAGTGCAAATTAAAACCACATGACTCGTGGCTTATTAAGCTAGATTTAAAGATCACCAAGTATGGAAATCAATAAAACAAACACCAATTGCTAAACCAATGTTTTGCAGGCAGTTCCCTCTTCGCGATGCCCCTGCGACGTCTTCCTATTTTAAAAATAATGGAGGCACGCGAAGGTAGCAGATAACTAATAGGGCATTACACGGCCACGATGCAGACGTAAACATCAGAGCCTTCCCCCTTGCACCACAAAAACCCATAGGCCGAATGTATCTGTATCTGTATCTGATGAGTGTATCTGAGAAGTGCAAAGAGAGTCTGCAGGCCAGCTAAGAGAGCGCGCCAGAGCGAGACGGCACGCGGCAGAGCAGGACGGAGCGCGAGATAAATAGAGTCGGGGGTGAGTCGAAGATACAGATACATACCGCCTCGAACGCGCTGCCTGGAAACTCTGCCAGCATCCCCAAAAGCGATATGCTATGTACAGCCCGAGCAGAATGTGTATTGGGGCTGTTCAGTTGTCGGTGACACAGGAGATTGTAACTCACTCCCCCTTTTGGGGCTTATCCGAAGCAGTACCTCTACACTCTGGCAAACGAGTGGGCTATTTCTTAGCTTTTGGTAACTGTCGAAGCTAAGCTTCTACCCGAACTTCCATATGCTAGTCGTAGAAAATACGTGTCAATGGTTATAGAGATGTGTTTAGGCCTATGTGTCGCTTATCTTAAGGTTGTCCAATCATAACATAAAATAAAAATATTAATATATCTGTAGGAGCTGTTATTTTCCACGGAGATGTGAAAAATCAGCTCGGAATTCACAAATATATCTGAAGTACTTCTTTTTAGCAGCATCATTTCTTTAGAAATGAAAGATAAACCATACGTTTGGATTTGTTGATTATGTATCTAATAATTCGAACTAACAAAAGTTATTTCAATATTTTTAAAATGGTTATGTCAATGGATTGAAAGTGTCTGCAATCTGTCGCTATCAGGAACTGCAACTTAGATTATCTTTTTCAAACATCTTCTGAATGCTTTGCTGCTTTAACTTAAGGATCTATGTCCCTTTTTTCCCAGTGCAGTACATAGGCACACACATAATGCCCCCGGCCGTGGGCAATGAAATTCGGGGAGTGGGCGAGACAAATATTAAATCAAGCTGTGTATTATGTACTGGCCATGCGGCACATAAATATTTATGTATCCGCATGTAGGCACACCGGGGTGTGCGGGGCTATGTGTAATTATGCACTTATCACTCTACATGAGCCGTGTCCGTGTCCGTTGCCGTTGCCGTTGCCGAGTTTGCTAAGTTCCATTTCCTCGGGAGCTTTTGTCCGCATATAGAAGGAGTGCGCCCGAATCTCAGATGTACGCATGTACACGCGTCCAGGGAGTCGCAGTGCGTATGTACAGGTGCCCACGAGTCCGTACATACGTATCCGTATCCGTCCATGTACAGAAGCTGTATGTGGAATTGTGACGGAGGGAGGAGGGATGAGGGATGAGGCAGAAGGACCACATACAGCCATGGCTGCGCACTATCTTGGCAGGACTTTCGGGGGGCTGGGACTGCGACTGAGAATGGGGATGGGAGGTGAAGCTGGAGCCGGGATCTGGGTGGCACATGACCAACAGAAGCTGCATGCATACACCCCCGGGTGGAACAGTACATAGCCAACGGCTGGGTCTTCGGTCGCACGGAACTGAGCGGAGCGGAGCGGAGTGTATGCTGGGCTGGGGCTGGGGAATCCTTTGGCCGAAAACCACAAAGGAGATACGGAAGTTGGCTCAGACGACGACGACGGCGCTACTGCAGCTCCTCCAGTGCCGATCCGCAGCTGGAACCTCTGGCACAAGTGCGAGTGCAGGAAACCGGAGCGGAAATTCACTGGGCGGATGTCAAGTCCAAGTTCAGGCCGTGTTCCTTTACCGAGTTACCCCGTAACTAAATAACCGTGTTTGGGTCTCAAGTTCCGCCGGCATCCGCACGTGATTCCCCACTACGAGTGCCAGTCCGCTTAAAGTAAAGTTCGGGCTCCATTTCCACTCCGAGTATCTTCATCCCCGCGCGGAGACATCCTAGGTCGATTAACATAAATTTGCACTCGGTGGCCAACTGCGAAAGCTGTCATCATTCTGGATTTTACAAACAACTTCCGACGGAAGGTCGGTCGGACAACAGCTGCCACTGGGTCCAAATTGGCAAATTGCTTTAACCAACTTTTCGTCTATTTCCGTAGGAGTTGGATATGTCATTTCTGGCTACCTTGGACGCAAGTGCCTGGCAGGTATGTCTCCATTGCTCCTCCACGAGTTAATATAATTTGTGTTACCATTAAGTAGGCTGGGCCTATCTGCTGCGACATATTCCGATTACAAAATCAGGTCGAGTTTGTGACAAATAAAAAGTTTACTCGAATTTAGTACGGTTTTTATAAAAGAGTCTACCAGTGCAAATTTAACTTTAAGTATAAGTAACCAGTATTTAAAAATCGTTTATTTCTTTTATATCTTAAAAAAGAAAACATTTTAGATTAATAACGGAATATTTTGACTCGGTAATGTTAATGTTCTCAAACAATTATTACTTTCATACCTTTTGGTATTACATCATAATTTGATAGAGTTCTGAATCCCATTTCTAAACTGAAATGTTTTCAAGAACAGATTATTTAACCAAGATAAAAAGTGGTTGGATGCTGTAAAATATGGCTCTTCTATATACAGTAACTGCTTTTCTGAAAAGGGGATGAATTTGTTAATTTCGCTGCTTGGTAAGCCGAAATAATATTATTACTCGAAATGGAACTTCATAGCTCAGGCAGCAGACAATTGAATCATACATGGTAAATTTGAATCTGCCAAATCTAAATTTGTAATGAAAACTTTATCGATTTACGCCGAAAAGTGCGACGTTTTTTCCTTTTTAGCATAACGTTGAGCTGAGTGCTATAAGAAAATAAAGTTAAAATTGGAACTATCATCTTGGTTTTTTAAATTTCTGTTTGGAGAAATTTAAAGTAGTAACTAAAGTAGTAAACTCTGTAACGTGTGGGTTGCTCATTTTTTTTAATAAAATCCATATAATAAGAATGTTAATTTATGACGTGAACATATAGGTTAGGTTGTTTGATGTGGCATGGGCATCGAAGGCCGCGCATATTTACACTTTCCCAATATCCTTTGACAAGTTCCGCTTGCCACAAATTGAATTCCAGGCTGGGGCGGCGGGTCGTGTGCTCCGCCGGCCAGTGGTCGTGTATGTCTGATCTGATCCTGTTTGAGGGAGTAGTTCTGTTTGCAGGACGACTTAGTCCCTGTCACCGGCAGCCAGGTCCTTTTTGTGGTGGGCGACTGATGTTGTTGCTGGCAGCGGTGGCGCGACTCAAATGGCAGCGACTGTTTGCGCAGACCTGTCGACCAAATGAACCGAATAATACATCAAACGCTCTTTAATGGGGGTGACAAATCCCCGACAGTTGGTGGACCTGATTACTTTATGAGTGCGGTGGGTCGGTCCTGAATAAGCCGCTCGTCGTTTCTGCAAAAATTAATCAAGCACCGTCAAATAACCGCCTAACATGTAAATACGCTAAACCAATTGTGCCCCTAAAAAGAGTTGGCAATGCCAGTAATGGGACATGACACCACAAAACTGGCAAGAAGGCGCTGTTTGCTATTTTTACCTTATAATATACATAAGTGGGTTATATAAGTCTACACTTTACATTTTTGAAACCACTCCTCAAAACACACAAGTTATTGAATGGTTGCAGAAAATACTGCAAGTGATCATTCTTGTTTCGATATGCATTCTACTTTTATGTATAATATTTGTAATATTTAAAGCTCAGTCAAATAATCATTTTAAGAAGGCGATTCCATATCTCAGATTGTAATGGATTTCATCCCTCAGTTTTGAATTTATCCTAATGAGAGAAAATCAAAACGTGACAATTTTACTTTCATATCCCGTGGCTATCTCAGTTGTATGATAAACAAATTGTTTTAGCAAGAAAGAACGTTGAAGTGTTCTGTTTGAATTGAGGAGAAGATGTGCGTTTTGCATTCCGAAAAGGGGTGTAATCAAAATTTAATATGAATTTACCACAGAAATTGAAGAAGAGGATTTATTTATGTTCTCTGGCGCAAGAAATCACCGATCGTATTTATAAATGTATATATTATTAATTAGTATCAACATCACTTAAGAAGGTAGATGCAAATATGCTAGTAAAAAAATTGGTAGGTAGGAGGAAGCCTTTCCGAACTTATAAAGCTTACATATATCATTCTCATCAGGATCACACGTCAAGTAGATCCGTATATCTGTGTGTCCGTATATCTGTGTGTCCGTATATCGGTGTCCGTATATTTGGGTATCCGTATATCCGTGTGATGTAGGAAACTATAAAAGCTAGAAGAACATAAGACTATAGTGACGCAGACGCTTGGCTTTAAAAGATTGGAACCCACACTCTAGCACCCACAAACTGCGCGCAACTGTCACGCCCACACCTTTAAAATTATCAATTTTTACCGATATACCAACAAAATCTTAAAATTTCTCCCGCGTACTTCCACTAGATGAGTAACGCGTATCTGATGGTCTTGTTTTATATAAAGAAGTATATTGTGGATATTGTGTATATGTAACCAACGACATTATTGTTATGTCTTTGATGTAACATACCAAGTTGGCAAAAGCAATCAACGAAATTTCGAAATAGTCTTGATTCTGAGCTAAATAAAGGCTTAACAGTTATTGATGGGACTTGGGCTTTGCAGGTTTGAAAAATATTTTACATTATGGAAAGGCCTTTCATACAAATGAGCAATGTTGTGCATAGAGTGCCGCTTCCATTCATGTTCTGTATGCAGGACGAATGGGATTACTCCGACTCGGTGTTTTTTTTGAAAAGAGCATATGCTTATCTATAACACTAACCTTAGGATGGAGTATCGACCCCTTTGCATCTAATTTTCAGTGAAACTCAGCTTGGCATTCTCATGCTTGCCGCCTCAACGCTGAGATAAAAATTTGTAAAACAACAGAATTTGTATAATCTAGCGGAAGTAATGGCATTACCAGCGCAGACGTTGCCCACAGAGTCCATTGTAGTTAAATGCCAATTATATGCATAAAGGGATTTGCGAGATAATTACGGAATAGCGCCACGACATCCTTATCCACATTATCCAATGTTCTGGGTAGGCTAATAATTCGATATGTTAATACCTCGCCCGTTTGCGGCTTGGGAATCGGCTTCGAGTTGCATCCTGGCCAAGGAGCCAAGAGTTCGTCCAGAATAATGGCACGTGACCATATTTATGCCATTTAATACATGAGGAAACACTGCCTGTCCCACTGCACCAAACAACACTTCGAGGCATATCATCCCATTTGCCCACTAAAATGCACCCCCGCCTTTTGAAGAGATGCTGTGTACACTGGGAGATGAATTTTGTGTGAATATTATGCGTATATATAATGAGTATAGATGCTTACCTCACTTAAAATATTTAACACAAATTTTATCAGAAATTATTAGATCCCTTTGTAATGACAGTATTGTAATAGAGGTGTGGTATAGGATGGTATAGCCACTTCTAGCGAATTTAAACTGGGGAACTTGTTTTTTTCTCAGTGTCCCTGGGATAATCTCCCCTCTCCCGACCACATTCCCTTCCCAGTGAGAAATTGGGCCGGGCGGAGGGGCGGACGAGCACTTCAAGCTAAAAAGTGAAAAGCCAAGTAGTGCGAGTGGCATCGAGCGGCGCTGCGGCGACACGCATATGTTTTTTCTGGGGCCGTGCGGCCGTGTTTGTTGCCTCGCAGGATGCGCACACCTGAGTGCTCCTTGATGGAAGCCCACAACGCCGAGTGAGGAGCGGAATCGATGGCTGGGGGCTCAAGAGGCCGAGAAGGCTTGTCGGAAAATTATACGGCAAACAAACTACAAACACGGCGGATATACATTACGAGGGTGGGCCACGTGCCCCGAGAGCCGTCATTTTAATTAAGTTGGTAAAAAAACAGGGCCACGATCCGCGAGAGTCTTTTGTCAGCAAGTTTCCCATTTGATACTTTATTTACCTTTTGTTGATATCAACACGTTATATTGGGGGTATCGATTTCAGGTAACTATCTGCGGATGTATCACAGGAGATTCCTTTTTATACCTGTTACTCGTAGAGTAAAAGGTTATTTTATATCCGTACAAAAGTAGATAGCAGCTGGAAAGATTCTACAGAAGTTTGAACTGAAGCTTTAAAGCCACCAAAAGCTGACAAGCACAAAAAATGCAAAAAAATTGTTGGTTTTGTTTTTAAAAGTTACTTTAACAATGTGTCAACGATTTTTAAAGTTTTACCGATTGTATCTATGATAAGTACCAGATAGGTATCTGATATTCGAGGAAATCGCATTTGCGATGTCTCTTGTTTAGTTCAACACATCCGATTGATAAAGAAAGGATTTTATAGCTTATATAAAATTAATTATAAGTTGAAAGTGCAACACAAATAGTTTAGATATAGTTAACCTAACTGGAATTTTATAATCTTCAACATTTGTTTTTATTTAAAAGATGTTACCAAGCTAAAGTTACCAAGTAAGTTGTTCTAAGCATCATGGTGTTTATAACTAACAGTTTTACGATGTTTAGCTTCAGCAAAAAGATATTCAGGTAAATTCTAATTTATGAGTGCTTGCTCAATCAAACATAATACCGCCCGTGGGTTGCAGAGGTTGCAGAGGTCTTCTTATTTATTTAAATCATTAGTCATTGCAGTTCCACCGAGGGTAATTACACACACGTTTTAAGCGCATTTGGGCACATAAATTAATACATTTCAATGGAGTGTGTGTCGCTGGGAAGGCAATCGCAGTTCGAATGCAGATACGTGACAGGGTCCTCGCAGCACTGTACTTATCACGTGATTTATATTAATGGCGGCATATCATGTTTCACGCGTGCTCGGCGCTGGTTTTGACTCCAGAACAAATTTGTCAGTGGGGGTCGGCACGCGCTGCACTTTCGAATAAAGTCATCGCCAACGACAGGTCGGCGCAGCAATGGCAACTCCGCAGATCCAGAGATCCAGAAATGCACATGGATGCCTGAATGCCTGGATGCATGGTTGCAAGGATCCAGATGCGAGTATACCCCGACTGGGACAGAACTGGCACCTATTGAGAGCCGGGCTTTCGCCATAAAACAAAGAAATATGGGCGAGAAGAGCCAGTTGTTTATGATGGAGATGGACAAAGCGGCTATAAATCTTCATCCGCAAGAGCCAGATCGACTTATTGAAGTCCAGGAATAAGCAGAGGCATAATTTTAGAGATCAGCTGCTAGGGAGCCCAGTATCTGCATATTTAATTTCGTGTATCTAGTTTGGGAAGCCTATTAAGAAACCCATAGCCATCAGTATCTTCTAAAGCATTCACATCTGCAAATAAATGTTTTCACTCAATATTGGAAGAATGGCTCTCGTTTTGTTGTAGCTGGGTTCCTTTGCACCCAAATATATTCAAAGCACCGAAAGGCAAATTATGTTAATTGTACGAGATTCCGCTACTGTTGCTGAACATCGCGGTCGTGTCATTAGCAAACATGCTTAATTATGGCATGGTTTTGGAATGGTATTGGCTCTAGAACATGTTGAAATATCTCATATCAACACGTTTTCGTGCTGAACAGGCATTTTCGGATTTCTTTTCGTTTTGGGAAAGCGAAGTGCGTTAAATAATAAGACGAATTGCCATCTCAGCATGCTTCAAATGTTTCTTTTTAATGCAATCTTGGCCGTCTCCTCCAACTACGCCAACTACTTTACACTTGGCGAATCACTTAAGAGTGTGCGCAAAAATGAAGCAAAATGCAGAGCCTTAATGATAGCTCCGGGCGAGTGGCCCACTAGTTATTCTCACACGGGGCCAGCGACACCTACTACCGGGCCAATTCCCGACTCCACACGGCAATCCACCAACGGATACCGTTCCGCGCCATCTCGCCCTCTACGCACTTTCCAGCCCATCTAGATTCAGAAACGCATCCGCAGGCGCTACACACTCGGTTGTCCCTGCTCCGAAGATCGCAGATGTTTAGGTGCGTATACCTAGGAAGAGTTGAGGTACATACATATGTAGATAGTTAGGTATATGCAAATAAATAGGCGTGCTTTGAGGGAAAACAGTGCGTTTTTATATGCGGTTTTCACAGTGATTAATACTCGGATCCGTATCAAATTAGTGAAAACTGTATCTTTAAACTTCGAGGTAACCTCAAAATATACATCAAACTCCGGAGTTGGGGCTTTATAATAGATAATGTTTAAGTCTATATATCTTTTACACGTATCGGAATGGTTTAGGATCACAAGAATTTTCCTTTTTTATTCAGGATGGTAGTATTTAAAAGTTTTTGATCTATTACCACCATTGCATGAATTCCAATCAACTTTCGACTTATAGGCGTTTGTTGTGACAAAGTACTTTATGAAATACAGTAGCAAGATTCCTTTCAACCACATTCTCAAATAATTAATTTAAAATCACTATTGGATCGCAAAACAAATCACATTGGGACTAAGATTATGTTTGGTCGAGCTATGACCAGTATGAACTGTGCCCCAGATATCGGACTCATTTCGTTTTGTTTTATCACCGCGATGGCATAATTACACCATTTTGGGAGCGTAAAAACGAGCGAGGAATTAAAGGCAGCTAAACATTATTAAGCGCTTTAATGATTTTATAGTCCAATTTATAATCCTTAACAACCACTTGCACTCGGCCAAATGCTTACATCTCTTATTTGGATGTTTGCTTTTAATTTTCGAAGTCGGAGTCTGGAAACCAGAACCCACAACCAAGAACCCACAATCCAGAACCGAGAATCCGTCTCCGCAGTTATTTATCGCAAATTGGATGCGAATATGTGTCTGAATGCCTGGGTATCTGAGTATCTCAGTATCTCAAAGTCTGCGCCACTGATGCTGATGCGATGCCACTCGGTTCTGGCGATTCGCTTGATTTAATAGTGGCAATTTCGCTCGACTCCAACGCACTGATAATTTTCTCACATAGAAATCCGTTTTTATAAGCTAAAAAAAGGCGCCGCACGCAATTCGGCATTCATGTTTTATTGCCTAATTAACTGGCGCTGACCATTTCACGACCTCTTGTGCGTGACGCGTGAATGGAGTTACGGAGCCAGGGAATCACTTATTCCGAGGAGCAGCACCAGGAGTAGGAGGAGGAGGAGCACCAGAAAAAGAGCGAGAGCGCCGGGCTTCGGACTCCTGTCCGCACATCCTAACCGCATCCGAGATAACCAGATAGCATAGGGGAAATAGGATTATAATTATAATTCATGCAGCGGGCAAGGGTCGTTATACTTATATTTCATTTGAGTATGGCTAAAAATGAAGTATGTCGTTTAACAAGCCTAATTTAATCAATACTCTATTGTTCTATCTATTGTTATATTTTTATTCCCTCTTCAGTTGTACATATTATACGAAATAGATGTTTATTATTATTTCTAGTTGGAACTTTTTGATTATTTATCATTATGAGTTCAAGAATGCTAGACAGAATATTGAAAACCCGTTTATTTTATTTGCTTACATTATTTTATAAATATGTAAAGGGTTTTAATGTATTGCATTTAATTTGCGAATGCTACGAAATGGTATAGATATGTGTAATCAATGAACCATCGGAATCTGGATCTTTGGACTATCTTAGAATAATCCTTTTACTCGAGTGTGTGCAGGCGAGCGATATGTTCGCAATTTATGTACGCAATCGCAATCGCAATCTACGGTGGGTAAACACAGCTGCAAATGCGTTTCCTTTGACCTCGAATTTAAATGGTCCGCCCTGCTGCTCCGCGCTCTATCGCCTATCTCGTACGCTCTCGTACGCCGAATTGCGAAAAACAGAGCGGATTAAAGGTGCACATGAGCACAGCCGTAGGAAATATGCTGCAAACATCCGCCATCCGCCATCCGCCTGCTGCAACTGCATCTGAAAACGCACACACCGCCGCACAGAGAAGCTCGGTCGGAGCTGGGGTACACTGAAAAAAAAAGCTGAGCCCTGTCCCAAGCTTAAGCTATTTTATCAGCACAATGTTATCAGGTTATGATAAGATAGTTCGAATGAGTATAAGAAATTAATGCGTTGCGGCTGTCAACATATATGTTGGTATATATTATGCTCTCATTAAGTTATGGTTCGTCGAACTCAACCTTAGTTTTTCCCTGTGCAGGCAGGGGCAAATGATGGGCAGCAGCAAAGGACAGGAGGCTGGAGGAGCCCAGGACTGCGACGAGCGCGGCTCACTCGCTTATCTTCCCCGCGGCTATTGGCGTCGTGCAACATTGCAGGAGCCGGAGCAGGAGCCTTTTCCTGGGCCTGCGCTGCTGCTGAAAGACCGGCCAGAGGAAGAGGAAGACCTGGCGAACGGACGAACTGGCGAATGAGCGAAGGAGCGAATAAGCGACCATGGGCCATGGGCCACGACCATGTCGCTGATGATTCGCTTTCGTGTATCGCAAGCGGGCCACAGCTTTTGGCTTCCCCCGAAATTTGAATCTGCCTGCATCTGAGGACTTAACGAATATGAACGAAATGGCCCGCGGCTGTTTCAAAATATTACCACACTCGAGTATTCGAGTAAGGCTACGTACTACATATACATGCGTTCTACTCCGAACCCGAACTCAAGTAAATGCGGAAAATTATGGCGAGGTAGTTGCAGATACAAACACTCAATCACAAGGGCTCCATTTGCATACGCCGCACCCCCCGCCCAAGTCCAGTCCAGAAGAAGTCCATGAGGCCTATGCAGTCGCATTAGCCATAACCCCTAGAAGTGCATATTCCTTTTGCTCTGAGGGATAGTTCCATTTAAGGGCTTTCTGCTCTTTCGTCCGTTAATTAGACGTTTTTCTGGTTACTAGATATGTACCTTGTGAGTCGGCGATTTAATGTTCACAAACGTATTGGCATTTGGCTTAAATCGCAGGAAGAAATGGTTTTTTATCTAGTGGGTTTAGCCACAAGAAAAGCTCTCAATTGTACTCTACTGTATAGAAAAACATATTGTACTATAGCAGTATTTCATACCTTAGACAAAGATCTAATTTAAGAAATCAATGTAATGAACTATAAATTATGTTGGTATCACTGAGTTACTGAAATTTTTAGTATTTTAGTTCAAAGGAGATAATTCATCTTTCGAAAATGAAGTAATAAAATTAAATCTTATTGACTAAAAGATTTTAAATAGATTTTTTTTGAGTATATATCTCACTACTAGGTTTAACAATTATTATTAAATTGCCTAACAAAAATAGCATATCCCTCTCCGCATCCTTTACTGTGCTACAATTTACCTTTTCTAATTACATTTTTGGCTGCACATCGCTTGTATGTAGTATTTTTGGAAAATCACCACTCCCGCCGAGCTGATTGTGATTTGCATGTGGAATGGAATGCACTTGTCTGCGGCCGGCAAGGCGGACCGAAAAGAGCGACTTGCCGCTAAAAGGAGTTGCCACAGATTGGCGGTCACAGTCCCTGGACCCCTAAAGTTGGAGTAAGTGCCACGAAGCCACAAGTCTGGGCAGTAGTCATGCAACTCCTGGGGCATTCACGAGTTTTCCCCCGGCGATCGCATTTAAGACGCATCTTAAATGAGGTGCTCAGGCCAAGTCCTCGACTCTTGGGCAGTTGCGATCCCCAGCTCCTCAGTTAAGAGCCAGCTTATGACTGGCTCAAAGAAAGCTGCCATTTTCGGTAGTGCACTGGTATGGGTTGGGATGTGGATGTGGATGTGGATGGGGATGTAATTGTGGCTGCAATGGTGTAGGTGTGCGGGTCGGTAGTTGGTAGTTGGTAGTTGTACAGAGGTGTACTTGGGTGCATTTACCATGGGCGCACGGACCACTGTGCATCACGATTTATGCCCGGTGCTGCGGGGAGGACTGGGAATTAATTGGTAATGCGAGCAGTGCATCAGTATCAGTATCAGTATCGGTATCGGTTTTGGCTTTGCTTCGGCATCCGAATCGGAGCTGAAAATGGCGGACCGATCATCGATCGATCGATCGATCGATCGATCTCTTGTCGTGGCCGCAATCAAAAGTCGTGCCGCCGCAATGAAATCGCTGAAATGGAGGTGGGTCGACCGGCATTCCACCGCCGCAATTGGATAATGCACCTGATCGCCGCTTCCACTCCACTCCACGAAATATACTACCCAGGTATACCAGCTCCTCCGAGGTGGCTTCGTGAGTGGCTCCGCGTACATAATGTGCATGTGCAGTCGGCGAGATCACGGTTTCACATCTCATTTCGCCCTGCCACAAACTCGGATTTAATAACTGCGTGCCCGATATACTTTTCCGGCGAGTTTCGCTCCTTCTTTCTCGCTTGAACTTTGCTTCCCCTGGCAACTAAAGGTAGGAGCCCGAATCCATTTGAGTCACTTAGAAAGCTAATGGCATAATTTAATTGGGGGACAAACATTCAGAGCTCGGGTTGGGCAATGCGAGTAATTCAATTTTCCACAGCCGCTAATCCTCCTTGTCCCGTTTACCTGCGGATCTAATTGTGTAACCTGAAAACAAAGCACGAATAAATGTAATAAATGTCTCCCGAGGATTCTGAGGCTTACTTTCAGCTTTTGTGGGAAGTTAATAGAACAACGAATTCAAATGTTCGTGACTCACACAGAACAGCAGTTTCTTCCTAGAGCTATTATTCCCCGTGCTTAAGACGCATCTTATCAGCTCCATTTTAACACATTTTTCACACTTTTAACCAAGTATGTTGATTCTATGCATGTTGATTTTACATGCATCTAACACACATTACATATATTGAGCTCTTAAAAATGATGGCGATGGTTTAGGTTGATTAGGAAATAAATTTTCTTCTGGCATAATTTGATTTAAACAATGTTAACCAGTGACCATTCAGCGTTCCATTTATTTTTTAAGCAGAAAAACTACTAGACAGGAGTATTTCGGAATTGATTTTTTCTATGTTCAAGAGTTCGATTAATGAATTGATATATTCAATAATTTCTATATTTCTATACCTTAAGCCATATATCTACATATATCAATATCGTAAAAAAACGATTTCCCTATTTTCATCACTGCTATTACTTACTATATTTTTGTTTTATCATTAACTTTTAACTTTTAAACCATTTGCTTTTTATTTTATTAGAATTTACATAAAATTGAACAATTAATGTAATGCAGAAAATGTTTACTTTGTTTTTAATTTGGGATAGCATCTATAGGTGCAAATAAATAAAAATAAAGTCAAAGACATTAACTTGATTTGAAATACTGGTGCTACTATCTCTGAGTTTATTTTCTTTTTGTTTGGAATCACACTAAGTATTTGATTAAAAACTATCTTTACAAGACAAAAATAAGAAGTTCCCTTGTTATAAGCACATTGGCAACCAAAAAAGGAGCTCCTACAGAGCTCCTTTTACTTTAAAGAGTACTTTAATCTCACTTAATCACTACCGTGATTTACATAAAAGGGAATTTATAAACTCCCTCTCTTTAAATAGGGGACTTGTCTTTGATTTTCAGTTTGTTTAATCGTTTACAAAAATTAAATGAATTTGTTGGGTAACTTGGGTAACTTTACCGCAAATGTTTGAAATGCTATAGCCATAAAATGAAAAAATGAAAATCTGCTATTTTCAGTTTGTTTTGATTATGGCGAGCACGGACCCACACTCACGCACTCATATGGGTAGATTTTTATGTAGAATATGTAAATCGGGCCACATTTCACATGGCAACCCCCGAATGTTCGATAAGTGCGTCGGTACATAGGTGGGTCGCTTAATCCCCGAGAGAAGAAAGAACCCGGAGCACGTACCACTGGCGTTTTGGGCGCCCAATGCCGGGGTTTTCCCAGTAGCAGCCCGGGCCCAGAGACCAGAGACCCAGCAACCCTCGGGGCACGGGTGCGTCGCCAACCCCGGCCATTCGCATGCGATTCCATTCCACCCCTATGTATCCGTATCGCTCGCATCTCGCGAGCCGAGCATCCGCATCTGGCCATGTAGCTGTATCCGTGTGTTTGTACGTCTGTACGTGAGCTGCGCTGCCGCAGCCTCTGGGTTTTCGGTTTTCTGTTTTCTGTTTTCTGTTTTCGGGCTCGGCCCATTGTCTAGTAGTCCGCTGGCGGGGCGTGGCTTCCGAAATATAAATGGCTGTGCTCTCTTCGGGCGGCGGGCTCTCTTCGGGAGCCGCTCTTCGATGCCCGAAAGCCAGAAAACCTGCTTGCCCGGCGTATCTGTGTGCGCCTCGCACCCATACAGACGCGCGGCGAACGGGCATAGGCTTTGGGCACTTTTCCTATGTATTTCGCAGCTGTATGCGAGAAAAAACGGCAGCAGCCGCCGCGGCAGCAGCATCTGCAGCAGCAGCAGCCGCCGCAGCAGCAGCAGCGGCAACATCGCACATCCCCCGAAGGTTTTTGCGTCCAACCAGAAAATCCAACTTCAGTCGAGAACTACGTCTGGTGGCTGCGCAAAGGCGGAATTTCGATTGCGGGTCCTCGCTTAATTAACCAAACTAAACCAAACCGAACCGATCCGAACCGAACCAAATCCGTACCGAAACCGCTCCGTTGCGTTGCGTTCCGTTCCGTTCCGCACCGAGACGATCGTGGATCCGAACTGAAAGATTATTCAAATACAATTAACTCACGTTTATTGTCCTTCAACTAGAGAGTGTGCAGTGTATATAGATAGCGGCGGATACGTAACTCTAACTCAAGCACCCACAGTTGCCTTAACCAGTGCCAAATATCGATTTTCAATAAATACTTACATACTTAGTGATCGTACCTGTTTTGCATCCCAACTGGCCCAAGTGTTCAAAAGAAACCCTATGCTATCCAACTAGTTGATATCGTCGTCTAACTTGGATCAACATGCACATTCTACACCGCACCAACGACCATCAGTTCGAGGATCAGAAGTTCATGATGGTAAGCAGCGCGCCCTTTGCAGGATACTTCAATCCGAGGAGAGTCGTCTATCTATCCAAATTGTCTGTCAGCCGAAATTTGCCCAGGCTAATCCCCGAGTGCATCGGCACAGCTTTACCCCAGCTTTACCGTCAGCTACTCAAAATACTCAAAGATATTGAACCATCGAGTGCCCATGGGCCGACGAGCTTGATTGACACTGAAATTTCTTTGGGCACTTTCGGGCACGCAAGCACCATTGGCCAATTACGCTCCAGCGATCCGGACCCAGAGATCTGGGCCCGTGATTCACACACAAACTGATTACCATTCCGGGTGATTACCATTCTAGCAGCAAAATCAATGACCAATTTACAGTAATGGCTTTTCCTGCGACTCCGTGTGGCACACTCTGCTCTGGAAATAATAAGTACATAAACTTCAACCTGATTGTGCCCACTCCAAAACTCAGGGGATCACTCAAGAACCCAAGAGGGTGTGGGGCCCAAAGTGCAGACTGCGATCACAGGCGCATGCAATTCTTTTGTTATTAGGGGTCTTAAACCTTGAAAATGAATTTTCCAATTTAAATTGACTTCTTAAGACAATAAGACCAAAAACTGCAGTGTATGCAGTAAAAACTAAGTGTATTTACAAATTTTAACAAAGTCAGGATGAATTTAAATGGTTGTTCTTATGATACTAAGACGTTAAAGGAGTCATTTAATTTCATTTGTCTTCCCGATAAAAATGCGATGTACACAAAATGTGCATATTCGATATTCAGATTAGGTTTGTCTGGTAATATTTTGTTTCTTAATATTCTTATAGGTTTCTGGACTGAAAAGTCCTAACTGTAAGCAATACTGGGTTAAAATTCGTAGAGCGACAAAACAAAACTTAACAATAGAAGTTAGCCTGATCTATTTTTAAAATTCGTTTAAACCCAATAAATCCAATAAATAATATTTTAACGGATTATTACAAAATTTACAACTTCTGTGAAAAAGCCATTTGGTCTACTAACTTAAAGTTTAGACTTAAAGTTTATAACTACTAAAATAAAACCTTAACATGTCATTGAGATATTAGCCCCTAAACAAGTTGGCTCCATTTATTGATTTTCTATGCTACTTTTTAGTTTATTTTGTTTAAAAAGAGCCAATTTGTAATCGTTAGGGCTTCAAGACGGCAAAACGAGCCGTCGGAACAACGACAATGTTGAAAATGCTAGCAAACGTGTATGCGTATGAATTCCATAAAGATTTTAAAGTGGGGATTCTTACAAAAGACTAATAAATTTCAGATAATAATTTATCATAAAATATTGACAGTCATATTTCTTGTACATATATTATTAAAATTGATTAAGCTTTGAAATTAAATCCAAGAAAGAAAGTGCTTTATATGTTACTTCTGTTAAAGCTTCTATAGAAATTCAACCAGTAAAAAATTGTCCGGTAAAAGCCCCAGATTAAGCATTTTAGCTGTTTAAAATATGTGCGTTATGGGAAAACATATCTGAAAGTAAAAAAGGTTCTATACACTTAGTGCAGACACGATTTCGGGGCAGAGAGCAAAAAGTGACGGCGGTGGGAGTGATCAGACGTCAGTGGTCAAAATTCAAATGCGGCTGCAGAGGAATTCTGGAAATGCGTGGGTACACGCTCCCCCATTTAATTAGCGAAATTATATGGTGTTTCTGCTTCCAAGAACTTTTTTGATGCCCGATAAAAAAATAGGGCAATTTGCGGGGCAAGGGCCAAAGATCAAAACAAAAACACAGCGAAGAGGTAGACCAAAAGTCATCGCCCACAAAAATCCGAGTCCCGCCAACAAAGTGGGCATGCCGAGTGTGTTGGCATTAGCTTTGGTTTGGCTGGCCCTTGTCCTGGTCCTGATACTGGTACTGGTACTGGTCCTGGCCCTGGCACTCCGAAGGCTCCCAAATCAGGTAAGATCCCACTGGGACACTCGCGTGATGCGTTGCCAAAATAATTTATGAGATTGAAGCGCAACGCATCGTCAATTTGCGTGCGATCGCCGACTAAAAAAAGAATGCCATACAGATTGGCAGAAAAGTTCCCATAGCACACTCGATGCTCGATGCACAGCCCCCAAATATCAAAAAGCATTCAGCTTATTTATTAGCCAAACTCCCAAACTCCGTTTCATCCCAGAGGTTCGGGCTCAAACCCTGATTGATGGGTTCCCTTATGATTTATTGAATAATTTCTTTATAATTTAGAATAATTGTTCCAATTTACAATATGCGTTGGTATGGTAATTGTGCTTAGAACTTCGGACTATCTGCTATACGAGTGTAGGGATTACAGGAAGAAATAAATGTGCAATTAAATGTTTACTCCTTTCGAGATGCAATTTTATACTCTTGATTAAAAAGTGAATTGCACATCTACATGAATGGAACTAGTGGAAACTTGCAATAAGATGAATGAAACAATTTCGATTGGATCACAGTATAAGAGCGATCCGTGTGCATATTTGCATATCATATTTATTAGTCCGCCAGTGCGGGCGAGATAATTTCGAGTCCTGTGCATCCGCTGGAAGGCATTTCCGCTTCCACAGACGTGCAGATGAATCCTCGGAGGAAACTCGAATTGCATATGCACGCATCAAAATTGATTTCATTTGCGGAGAGGAAATTAAAAAGTCCAAACAAAACTAAATTGATTGGCAAGATAAATGTAAATGTTCATAACGTGGCCAAGATCCGCAGCAGAATCCAGAGTGCAGAATCAAGTGTCGGAACCTCGACGAGGTGAACGGCGTGTGTTAGGCTCGTGGCAAACCAAAACCAAAACCAAGCCGTGCAAAGCACCACATCCACATCCACTTCCACATCCTCGTCCGAAGCCAAAAGCCAAGACAAGAGCGAAAGCATCGCTTGGCCGACATGCGTTGCCCTTGCCTCCTTGGAGGTTGAATATGGAGGATGGGGAGGCCATACCTGCAGTTGGCTCACGAGGCTGCTGCATCGAAAGCCTGCCCTTTGGACGTAGATTGCAAACGGACGAGCAGAGCTTAGCTCGGTCGAGCTCAGAAGATGCTACACAGGGAGAATCATTGCATTATGAAGAGCTAAAAAGAAACAGAATAATAGTGGGGTTGGGGTTCTTACTATGAGGGAAAACTGTTCTTATCTTAAAACAGATATAAGAAACTTTCTTGTGCCTCAGATATATTAAATATGTATATATAATAGGGTAACATAGTATTAAAAGAAAATACATATAAATATACAACTATCGCATGGTTATATGTGAAGTTGCAGCTCAACGTAAATTTAGTTTTGTATCGGAACAGTAGGACTCAGTTATGGGTTCAGTAAACAGTGATCCTGTTTATATGCCAGAAGTCCAGCGACTCACGTTATGCATTGCACTCTGACATAAATAAATACAGTAACCCCTGATCTTTTCTCGCAGTGCACCTGCATGGTCAAGTGGGCACTCGCGACTCGTCGTTCTTCTATTCGTCATCTGTACGCTAGAAGAGCGGACGCAGCATTTCGATTTTGGCCGAGCGGGCTCCGCAAATACCCAGCAGGTTTAATACATTTATGAATGGGTTTTACTACTTCATTAAGGGCCCGCTCCTTCGCGCATTTGGGGGCCAAGGAGCTGGAGCTGTAGCTGGAGCCAGAGGAAGAGGATGAGGAGCCAGCCGAGCTTCAGCTCCGCGGATTGGAGCGCGTGCGCATCCAGGAGGAGCAGGAGGGCAGGAGTACCTGCAAGAATCGTAATAAGCAGAAATCGATTATCGTCTGCTGAACATTTCCATTGTTGTTATGAATATTATATGCAGCGTTTGGAGCGAAGCTTCCTCTTAAGTTCGTTTAATTTATAGCTCTTCCGACAGTTTCAACTCGCAGTTTCAATAAATGACAGCACCGGACGTCGAACGAGTGTGTAATCTAATTGGAAACCAGCGCGGTTCGGGGGCCCACTGTACCACCGATTCGCGGATGGCCAGTGCCGACCGTATGTAAATTCGTGCCCAAAACTGATCAGAATGGATTCTTTATTTACTGACAATATTATGACAATGCCCGCATGAACTCGGCTTATTCTATGGCCGTGGGGCGGTCCTTACGCCACTCGATGTCTCCATATGGCCAGATCTCTTAGGGATCCATAGGGATCTCCCTCCTCCCCTTCTTGGAACCCCACCATCATTCAACTTGACAGCGTAATTAAATGGACTGGTCCACACGATGAAAGTGAGGAGTTTTATAAGACGTTAGGGCCTACTTGTTTTATATGTCGCAATATAATTGGCGGCCCAACCAGACCCAACCAGGTAGTGGCCGAAAAAATGCGAAAATCGAGCAGGCATGTTCTTTTCTTGGGCGGGCACTCTTCTGCCAGGCGAAATGATTTCGACCGGCAATTTCAGTAATAGCGGCATGCCGGGATCGAGGCCAACTCCTGTCCACTCCACTGCTACTGTATAAGTATCCAGAGTCATTACGTCATCGCCGAGGAATTCGGACGTGATTGCTCTTATGGAAGCCACGTGCTAATTTAATTATTATTTGCAAATACTTTCAAAGTAAGAGGGCCTCTGCACTCTTTCACCACTCATTTTCGATTTTTAATTTGATTTACTTTGATTGCTGTTTCTTTAAAGAGATATATTCGAAAGCGTATAATCGTGTTCTTAATAGTAGATTTCATTTTAAGCGCGAGGATTTCCTTTGAGCTTTGATTTTGATTCACAAAGTGTGAAGCTTTTCCCATAAGGATTTAGAAACACATTTTGAAAAAGAGCTGATATCAAATTGAGTTAGGAAATAAAAAGACTTTCATTTATGTACAGAGAAAATGTACATTATATTTAATATAACTTACCAAATATTTTGATTTTACATTTCGTGCTGCATTAATGGTTGAATTAAAAAGCAGGATTTAACTTTTATATATCATATTCCTCGTATATTTTGGTTTTGCTTTCATTTTCCTAGAATCTTCATTAGCAATTTAGGCGTTTGCGTTAATACAATCGGCAATAAAGTAAGTCCGACATTTGTTTTTGGAATTTCCAAATGGTTATGCGCTTCTTGCAACCACACTTGGTCTTTTAACAAACATACATGCAAGGCTACGGAATATTTTTGGTCGGTTCTTACATAATTTAACTCACATAATTTAGATACAAACGACAAGCATTCCAAATGACTTTGCATATACTTGGTAGTTGATTAAATGAATTAAACGTAAACGTTGAAACGTAATGTAATTATTACGATTTAGGCTGTTGGCTTCATACAGAGTGCGCTTTTGTAAAATGTTTTGTTTTTTCTTAATTTTAAAATATTACTACAATTCAAATTTGTTCTTGTTTTACTTGGGCTATAGAGCCATCTATGGGTGGTGGGTGGTGACCTTAGCTGGTTCAGTTATCCAAACATAGATGCCGCCCACTGCTTGTACGACTGTGTAAAATGCATGTAAAGTAGCAGAAATCAATGTATTTCAACAAGACACGCCCATGAATACTATAATTTCTGGACCTGGATGCCTCTTTGAACCAGTTGAAGAGAAATAACCTTTTCTGCAAATATATTCACCATTATTTTTATATGGCGCCGAACCCAGTTCATTCTGAAAAAAATATTTGGGTAACTTACAATAACAAAGTAGCGGTAACTCTAAGAAATGTGCAATTTTTATTAAAACGCATTTCTTCTCTTGCCAATTATAATGCTTACACAGTATTAATTATAAGGAAAACAATTATTATAGCACAAATAAAATTTAAATATATAATAGAATATATGGAATTTGTATAACAATGAAATTAAAAAAGTTCGGTCGATTAGAACTAACAGTGTTCGCAAACGAAAAGCCGAACTTCCTATACTACACCATTAATTTGTTATCTTAATAAATGAGTGCGATTGAATTATGTAAATACTTTGGAAATCACGTTGGCCACGTTACCTAAAAAAAAAACTAAAGAAATTATAAAAAACTTATTACAAAACTAATCCTGCTGAGAAATGATAATTCGAAAACATGCCTTTAAGTATTATTGTTATTCAATTGCAATTTTTTGCCGAACTTATTAAGAGGAAAATGCTATGTCAAACTAAAGATTCTAAGAGTTTGCCTTTGATTTAAAACTCACGAAGTACAGGTCTCTTTTCAAAAATGTTTTAGAATCTTAACCTCACCCTTATAATCTTTTTAATATTATTATTTGTATTATTCTTAATATTGTTGTTATTATAATTATTAGTAGTAGTAGTAGTAGTAGTATAGTAGTAGTATAAGTAGTAGTAGTAGTAGGATGCGAAAACCAGCGTTAGGAAACGGATCCACTCCACGGGGCCGAGAGTCGTAATAGGCCAGTTAGAAAAGTGAACCCTGGTTCTGAAGTCAAAACTCTTTTAATGGCAATTGATCACTCGCAAGTGGATAACGTTTCATTAGAATATCGGGTGAAGTGCGCATTTATACACGGCGTGTGTGTGGATTGTGCGTACATATGCGAGCCGAGATCTGCGAGCCAGGCTTTGTGAGTTTTGTATGACCGTCGTTTGGAACAGAACCCACTTGAGGTGAAACTATTTCGACCTGCTCAACAGCTTCCAACTGTCTACCTGTACCTGTGCCCGTGCCTGTGCCTTTGCCTGTGCCCCCAAAACCAGATGGTCTCTGGCCGCCGAGCAGCATTGGAACCTTTATAATTTATTTATCTTTATCTTGAATTACGCCATGGGAGTATTGACCACCAGAGTAAGTCAGAAATTTCGGCACATTCATGTCTCGCAATGGCAGACAATGGGCTAAAGTTCTGAAACTCATGTGATTGAAAACCAGAGTTTCCAATCGCACAATTAATAATGGAGAAAAAACGCCACGGCAAAATAAATAAATAAATAGAAATAGCAGCGGAATAAAGAACTCTGCCAACTGGCAAAGGGTCAAAAGCATTGCCCAAAAGCCACGCATACCCACACCAACGAATTCCGAGCGGGCCAACTCTGTTGACGGTATTGAGTGACGGCAAGAGCCGAGAATAAGCCGCGAATATCCGAAGACGGATGAGCAGTCAGCCGCGTATTAGCGGCTACCAAATATTAGCTAACATAGAGTTCAGTACAAGTCAGCAAACCAAGAGCGAATCATAAAATAGGTCATAAGTGGGGAGCACTTAAAGGAGCTAGAGGATTTTGGGGTGCCCTACTCTAGTACTAGTTTTCATCCAGAAATACCGTTTTAATTGATCGAAGAGTTAATACCCAGATTCGGCTTTGATTAGAGCCAAGCTTGGATTCTTCAGCGTAAAATCCGCGAAATCTTCGGGGCTCGAAGAAGAAAACCACCGAGAACCCAGCCGCCGATAGACGAATATTCACGCAAAACAAAGGAGAACCGGTTTACCTGTGTTCCTAAATATTCTATTTGATGTTGGCAAATGACAAGATAATCCAAAGTAATCAATCAAAATTATTTTAATTTATTAAGCCACAATAAAGTCGTGCCCGATCCGCAATTGCCACGTTCTTGGCCCAGCCAGCCAGCCAAAGACTCGCAAGAATGCTCCCTACCAAACTAAGGGTTTGGGCCCAACTATCAAGATTGGTTCATACTCACTCGTATGTGGCTAAACTTTGTTCACTAAGTTTACCAATTCGCTTGGCGATCCATAATTTAATGGGAAAAATGTAGTAGTGCGGCAGACATTCCGCGAATATGGTTATTACAAACTGAAGAAATGCAGAAACTGGTTTTTAGGGAGCTGTTAAGATAGGATGATCATATATCGATAATATCTGAAATTTTTAAAGTGATGCAGTATTCCATTTTGCCTAGAACATAATATATATGGGTAACCTAAGCAGTTTCTATAAAATGCATGGATCTATCGCCTAAACTAAAAGCGTTGTCTAGGAGTTTCAATAAGTTGGAAATTTAAAAAATACACACAGCCCCTAACTTGATAATACTTACAATAACTCCCTGATACAAAAGAATTTTCACTTGCCTAGCTCGAAACAAATCTGGTGTTTAAACACGAGCCAACGGTTAAAGCTCCGCATGTCTAACTGAATTGAATCACCTTTTATTCGGTCATCCACTAAGAACTACTCCTCAGAACTAAATAATGGAGCTGCGATTTGGATGTGTAAGCAATATGAATTAGTTGATTAAGGCGATGCGAAATGTGATGGGGAAGTAGAGCGCTTGGGCAGGGCCTTCCATGTTTGGTCCACTTGGAGGAGTTCCTTATTTGGACCACAATGAAGGCCGATCCTCCGCGAGCCTTGGTCTTGCACAATCGAATAAACATGTTCGATTTGTGAAAACCTCAACGTTTTGTGTCAAATTACTGTCATTCTTTTCCGCAATCCCCGGACACAATGCTGAATTAAGTAGCAGGTAAATGAGAGCAGCCTAATGCAAGGCAGTCGTATAAATTTGTTATGGAATGGCGCGCAGTGGCAAATGCAGGGAATCAATAGCCGCAGTTATGGATACCTAATGTGTGTACCCCACCGGTTCGGCCTTATCGCGCGCATCTCCCATTGACACTGCATCCTGCGAGTCCTGACAATTCAAAGGCGCGCGACTGGGCAGGATGTCAAATGGCTTGTGTGATACCATTCAGCAAGCCGAGCTTCCGACCTCATTATGCGAGTCCTTTATGCCGCACACACATTTAAATGTGCTTTCGCCCACAACAAAGATCTCAAATCGGCGGTAATCTCTCTATATAGCCACACAGCTCCGACCAACCGACCATCCGACTATCCGACCATCCGACCGACCCACCATTTATCCATCCATCCATCCATCTATCCGACCTCTAACGGTAGCGACTGCGAAGCGAAGCCGCCGTCGCCGGCTGAAAACCTTTTCGCCTTTTTGGCACACTGGCGCGCGACTAGTTCTCATTTCGCGTTCGTCGCTCGTAGACTGCTGATGCTGATGCTGCCGTCGGTGCGGGAAAGTCGAAAAAATCGAGGAAGCGCGAATCGGTCTTCAGAACGAGCCCCGTTTGATTTGCGATTGTGATCCGACGCGATATAGCCAAATAGTTCCGGAATACACCGACTTGCGCCCCAAAATCGCCGGAAAAACCCATCAATATGTGTGCATAAGGTTTCGACGGACTTAAATATGATAACATGACTTTAGCCTATGTGGATATGCCAGCTGTAATTCAGGTTCAGGTATATTTTGGACTCGGGATCTCGCTGGGATTACGATACAATTGATTGACAGTGTGTCGAATTTCGCGGCGGTTAAAAACATGATCTCAGAAGACTTTCTGTGCCTCGGACATTTCTTAAATGTTTTATATCGCGTCCAATAATGTACATCGCATTTTGAGTTTACCGTGGAACCTGACCAGATAGTTAATTTAATGATTTCTAATTAAATACAAATTTTTACAAAACTATTGAACGCTCTATTGTGTGCCTTGCGGATTTGATATTCAATTAAAAAATTAAATTAATTTTCATAGTATTACAGACCAAACTTAAAGTTTTTGGTGGATCTATGTATATTATTCATATCTAATTAATCATCCATTCAAAAATATCAGTGAATTTATTGGTTCTCATGTCCGACAACTGGAATGTTGAATCTCATTAAAGCTATTTTTATTTGATGTAAACTATTACCAAAAGCAGATTCAGAAAGACACGTTCAAACTACCGGCTTCATATTGCTTTTCGGTGTTTGTTTAAGTTTTAGAGTGAATGAAGCATTAATGCCTAATAGATATCCAATGTGTTACAAATATTGTGTACCGATGGTTAATTGTTTTCAACAATATACGAAACTTACCTTAACAGCCTGAAACACGACCGCAAAGGATTGTGTTACTAAGCATTTGATCTTCAACCAAAACATATGCTATCTTAAGAAAATGAAATCCTTCACGAAATGGTATCCACGTTTTACTAGTCTGAGTGTGTTCTCATTAGTTACATACAATTTTGTTGTTTACCATGGCATAAACTTTTCTGTATAACCGACACATATACCAAATAGAGATCCATAGCCAAAGACCATCCACGTTTCCCCGAAATAACTTGTTATCTCTCAGTCTTGACCGTAGAATATACGGTTCTTGAGAACCTCCAGTACTTTATGTACATATATGCTTCATTAAAAGTGATCCCAGTTATAGTATATTACAAATACATTCCATTTTCGACAATTGCCTAAGCTGATCTGGAAAACTTAAGATTTTTCCCGCCATTTATTCTAATCAGAGTTAGTTACATTTTAACATTTGATCACTGAACTTGTGTTGAAAACCATAAACTGTATATTTTCCTCACGAAATGTGTGTGCAATTCGAGTTACCTACAATTGTGCGTGTCTTCCCCAGGAACGCCTAAGTGGACATGGGAGTCTAGGGCTGTCCAGTGGCAGTGCGGCGTACACAACGCATTCCGGCGGACACACGGGACGCAGCGGACCGGCCACGGGGCACAGTGGACACAGCAGCACCCATGGATCGGCGGCCACCATGCACCACCAGTCGCTGCAGTCCGACTTCCAGCCGCCGTACTTCCCGCCCCCCTTCCACCACTCCACCCAGAGTCCCCCCCAGCAACAGGTAAGCTATCAGCACCGCGCGGCGCCCCTGATGATCCCAAGCGCAATCTAGATATCCGGCTACTTGCAGAACCATGGAGCCCTCGAGTACTTGGGCACGGATCCGTATGGCCAGCCCCTCTCCTCGCTTCACCACGCCCCACTGCACCACTACAACCAGCTGGCGGGACTGAGGTCCACGCAGGACCAACTGGGGATCCACAGGACCCATAGAGAGGCTGAGCTGCAGGGACATGTTGTAAGTTGAGTCCTGCAAGGACTCTGTTTTTATAATCTGCCCATTTATTTTTTATTGTAATTTGCCTGTTTTATAACTGATTTTGGGCTTATGGGAATAGGAATAGTTTTTGAGATTTATGGGTTACAACAAACTTGCGTGCTTAATTTCAACTTTCTAGACTTTTACTCTATGAGTAACGGACATCAATGTGAAAGGTTTTATTAATAGGTTTCATCACAAGACAAAAAATATTTACTTAAGAATATCATACATTTTTATTTGCGAAATATTAAAAAAATAGTTCTGCTATCTATAGTAAGAAAATTGAAAAGGAAAGCACCATTATATTTTTACTATAAATCGTTCAAAATAATTTTGTGCATATTAACATAAATGACATATTTATAGAATATATAAATATAAGTACATATAAGTACGATGTAAACTCCTTGGACATTTAGATGAGTTAAGTTAAGCATTTCCGCCTTGGTACAGCGATTGCCGGCATATTACAATATCTGCTAACAAGAAGGCAGGACTCAATCTTTTCATCCGTTTAAGAATTTGCGTCTTGCTCCACATTATTCTTGCATATTTTGCTACATTCTTGGCTTCGAAAGCCATGGAACATTTGAGGGTGGATGCTGGCCCGTTCTGTGAAAGTTGTCGAAGTTATTTTGGAACGGATTCCATTCGAGTGCATTAAAAAAACATACTCCGGAAAATGTGAAAAATGTTCTTGGGATTTCGCAAGAAACTCTTCCCAACAACGATGAAATTCCTAGCTCAGCCTTAGTCCGCCGAAGGGAGTCCCTTCCCCCCTTTTCTCTCGTTCCCTCGTTCCACCGGCAAGTGGTGCAGTGAAACGCAGCCTTGTGCCCCGAGAAGGCGTATCCTCGCAGGCTCTGTGCGCATCTGTTCGCCCAAAGGACTCTCACACACACGCGGCTCTGGCGAGAGGCTGCCAGTGTTTGTGTGCCAGCCAGTTTGCCAGCCGGTCTGCATACATTAGCGGCAAGGACCTCGGATTGGCTATGCGGCGACTTCAACCCCTTAGCCGAAGCCCCGATATATTAATAGTCTCGCAATTATTGGCATCATGCCTTCATACCCTTAAAAACACTGCGCTGCAAAAATTATGTTTACGCTTCAATTGAGGCGCTGTTTGAGGGAACTTTCAGTTGAAAAGTACTCAGTGCTCACCGACATAGATTATACTGAAGGCAAAAGGAAGCTTTAACTCTATCAGGGTACATTTTTCAGATATTACACAAGCTTACGGAACCTAAACTAAACTTAAACTTTATCACTCGAAAAGGATCATAAGTATAGAGGCACTTTTGTAGTTGGTAGATAGCAGATAGCATTGCCTGTAACACGAAATTAATCTTGAAAGCCTTTGCAGACCCAACTGTCACATGGATTTCCGTACACGGATAGGAGGAGTGATTACGGTAGTGCAATATCGGCGGGAGCTGCCCACGGATCGAGGCTTGGTCACGAGCACGAGTCCCTGGCGCTGCACCAAGCACTTCAAAACGCCGTCGATGATGTCCAAGCTCCTGCCCTCGACGACAACGTGGCGTTCATGTCGGACTTGCCACTCATAAAGAGTAAGTGCCCCTAATAGGCATATCTTAAAATTTTTATAGTATAACTATCATAGGAAATGGATTTGGAGGGCCGACAAGCTCTTATTCTCACAAACTTAACGATTAGTTGTAATAGACATTCATATTTTACATACCAAAAACATCCCTTTGAGAAGTCACTTTTAATCCTGAGTAGTCGTATTCCAAGTACTTCCAAAGGGTAACTACTCGAATTAAATAAAATTTTAGCTTTTATGGCATATGCTCATATTTTATTAGATCGAAAATTCAATAAGGGCGTTGGTTTTATTCTTGACATAATTTTATTGTTAACTACTAAGATAGCTGTATTCGATTAATGTAAACTATGTTTTGATACACCGTATTTATATTCAGATATTATCAAAAACATATTAATATAAACATTTTCATGACGAACTTGGAAGTTACATTCACATTCCACTCCATTGGGCGTTCGAGGCGGAACCTCGAACACGCCTGAATAACAATACAACATAACAACTACCCCTGAAAATAGTGAGTTTGTGTGAATTGTGAAACTCAATCTTGCCCTTCTAATTGGCAGGATTTGGGTAAAACGATCCCCACGTCCTGGTTTCACACTTGGCAATGTCGGAACAATAACAACAAAAGCCATAATGATATATTTTCCGTACAATATGAACAATATGGTGTACCATACATACTCATGGAGACTCATTTTCGGTGTTGCGTTTATTTGCAGGCATGAAAAGCGGAAAAGAAGCCGGGAACATTGGATCGGGTTCGCCCAGCGAGGTATTCTGTGCAGTTCCTGGTCGCCTCAGTCTCCTATCGAGCACCTCGAAATACAAGGTCACCATAGCCGAAGTACAGCGTCGCCTGTCGCCCCCCGAGTGCTTGAACGCCTCCCTGCTGGGCGGAGTGCTCCGAAGGTGGGTTTACATGGGATCCCCACTTGGTTGAGTCGTTAGCTAACCTTTTCGATTTCGATGTTCGTTTCAGGGCCAAGAGCAAGAACGGAGGGCGCCTGCTGAGGGAGAAGCTGGAGAAGATCGGCCTGAACCTGCCGGCCGGCAGACGGAAAGCGGCCAACGTGACACTACTGACATCCTTGGTGGAGGGAGAGGCAACGCACCTGGCCAAGGACTTTCACTTCGTGTGCGAAACCGAGTTCCCCGCCAGGCAGCTGGCCGAGTATATCGTGCGCCACCAAACGGAGCCGCAGGACTCGTACCGACGAAAAGAGCTCATTCTTCACTCCCAGCAGGTACGGTCATCAGAAATGCGAACAAAAAGATGCATTGCATAATATTTATAATATATCTTAGTCTTTCCACTGTTGATATTTCTAAATTCTAAATTCTTAAATACTTCAATAAATCCAGATTACTAAAGAGCTTATGCAGATCTTGAGCCAAGATCGAACGACTCACTTCGGCACGAGATCACAGCATTTGCTGGAGCCATCGATGCAGCGCCACTTGACTCACTTCTCCCTGATAACGCACGGATTCGGATCGCCCGCAATTATGGCTGTCCTGCACGCTTTTCAGGTAAGGATCCCCTTGAAAAGCTCTTGGAATTTCAGGTCATATAGGTGCTATCTCTCTTATTGCAGACATTTTTAAACGAGTCATTAAACTACTTGGAAAAGCTCTACCCTTCGAACGGCGGAGGAATGGTGTCGTCGTCGTTGGATAAAAGTAAAATTGACAACGAAAAAAAATGATAGGCTATGTTGTATATTGCCACAGATTGAAGCAAGCCGTACTTTAAGATTAACTTTCCATACACTAGGTACAACATCAATAAAAATTATAAAATTCCTGTAAATTAATTTATTTAGTTAAGTGTAAATTATTGGACATTTTGTATATCTATAACTGTAATTTGAATGTACAATATTCAAATATATTAAATACGTATAATTTATTTAACTTAGAAAAATACATCGACTTTTTGTCAAAAGCACAAAGCTTTTTACAACTAATTCCAACAAAATCTTTACAAATACACTTATTTGTATGTAGAAACGATTGAAATGCTCTCATTTTTAATTTTTTAAGTAACTTACAATTTAAAGATTTTAAAATTATACAAATGAATAAAATGTGTTTTTAAAACTAGCTCAAAAAATCTTTTTGAACTAAACTCTTTTCGGAGAAGAGGTTCATCTGGGGAAATATGCATTAAGTGCTAAAGTAAGTATAAAGTGTGGATGATACAAGTAAAACAAGGCAGAAGGCATTGTTGTCAAGTATACCCGTTATTTAGCTAGAATAGTGTGATGAAGACATTTTAAAATTATTTCTAAATATCGAATGCAATTAGCAAAAAAATAAAAAAAATATTTTGAAAAATAGTGATTGGGACCAGACAAATAATAATATAAAAAAACAAAAACGGTTTTGTAGAATATCCATATTTAGTTCCCGAGCTCTCGAAGACAGAATATAATTTGAATACAATAAAATACAAATATACTTTATTGGTTCGAAAACGATTCCTCTTATATTATTCAATAAATCTAATATAGCGTCTAACTTTACAAGGAACTGGTACAATTAATATTATTTGATAAACAAATAACATTTACCACCCCACAAAGATTATTCCCAGTTTCTTATCTACTAAAAAGTAATATTTAGGTTTTAATATATGTTAAGTCTATATACATATACGTAGTGTAAATCCCAATGTATTTCCCAAGGAGTACAGAAATGATAATTCTAGACTTTTTACATTTTTTTTAATCCGAATATTAACTTACAAAACAAATCGACGCCTTAAAAATAAAACAAATAATATAATAACAATTAAGCTCAATATGATCAAAAATATGATTGGAGTTATTAAACTATCAGCGGATTGCATTCCCGTTAAATAATCATTGCTTTGCAATAGTTTTTCGATCTCCTCACCCAACAAATTTTTAATTAAATTGATCTCGTTTCCTGAAACAAAACAGAAATATATGACTGCATAGCTAAAATAAATGTGTATAAATACCTTCATTTTCCATTACAGCTACGTCTAATATAGAAGATTTCCTTGGCTCAACGTTTTTTCGCTTTGTTGAAGCAAGCCAATCAAATTGTTCGCAAATGTTGTTCTGTGCACCAGATTTTAAACCACTTTGCGATATTTTAAGAGGTAAAGGTGCTCTTTCTAATTTGTGAAATTCAGATATACGGTTTAAATTCTGCAATAAGCTCGATTTGTGTGAGTTTATTGCAAAATCTAAAAATGTTATAAGCAGCCAGTAGCAAGCCTTCTCCAGATGCGTGGAGTCAAGGCAGTTGGAGTCCCCGTATACGGCAATACGTCCTTCACTGTTAGTTTCATGATTATTGCTTTTCGCTAAGCTGATACTTTGTTCCTTCTTTCGTAGTAGCAAAACCCGGTTTTTAAATGTGGAGTAGTCTGTGGGTATAGCCTCTGCCAAATTGCTTTCCGCATTGCTCACGATTTCCTCGCTGCTTTGAATAGTATTAGCCTTGGTTTGAAACATACCAAAAATGGGTACATCTACTTTGGTCACCTTGTTAGGTGTTTTTGAGTTTATAATCTGGAAAACGGAAGTTCGTATTCTGTACAAAGTAATAAGGAAAATATTAAATTTACCGAAAGTCCTTGGTCATTCAATTTTGTTCCCACTAAAATATCTCCTGGATTCATTGGAAATTTAATAATTGTGGCTCCACTAGCATAGTACATTAAATGGTCGCCTAGTTTAAAATGTCCCTCACCGACAAAATCGCCAAAAGCAATTCCAAATGGCTTCAACAAATCGTTCAGTGCTGGAACATTGGCGCCACCAGTGTCGGGTGTCCACCATTGTCTGGTGTTCTCGTCAAAGAATTTAATTTTTTTCATCACCGTGGTGTTATACCAGTCTCCGAATACGACGACGTTCAAACCTCTTTTATACACGTTTTCTTGTAAGGCGTTTATTTCCTCGTCGCCAAACCCTCTCTCAGGGTCAACAATCAATAAGGCGCCGTAATCCGAGGCGTTGAAACAGGTGAACGGTTCTCGCAAAACATCAATATAGTAGCCAACATTTCGCAAATGTGTATACATGTCCTTAAAGTTTGTGTGTATATGGTCTGCCCTCCAGTCCAGAGGATCCAATTTAACTTTGAGATCATCTCGTGGGATATATCGCGGAGGATACCTTAAGCTGTGATACTGGTCCCATAATATCCTTTTGTTTCTGGGTGGTTTTGGAGTTACCTTTATTGTTAGAGGAAAGTCGACTTCTGTAACGTGAGTTTCGTTGGTAGACTGTTTAAAACTTTCCACAACTATGGTGATACTTCCTTTACAAACACCTTCAAAGTTTTCTCCGTCCTTTGTTACAGCTTAAAAATAAAAAATGTTGGTTAAGTGCGGAGCATTTTTAACCTTTTCAAAAACGCTAAGATTGTAACAAAGGAGATCCATACTCACTAATAAAAACTGCCATCCATCCGGTCCACGGCCAAACAATAGCCGAAACTTGTGTAGATACTTTAAGAAATTGACCGTGGTTTTCAAGATCGGGAATCCATTTAGGGATGCCAACTATCTGACTTGTGACTGAGATGCCATTGAGTATGGTAACGTTGGCAATAGCCACGGAGCTTCCATAGTACAGCGGTTGGGAGCTATATGGCCACATATAGTTTTGAGTGAAATCAAGGTATGCCGGAATAAGAGTTATCTTTGGTTTGTAAGAGAGCAATAGCTGCATACTCTTCAGCAAATTCAGTTTTCCTGCTCCCTGCTCAAACATGTTATAATGTGGCAGTTTCTCGGCACCTTCAATGAGTACCTGCTTAAGAGATGCTGGGTTAATGAGGTCCATTTTCTGAAATGCACCGCTTATAAGCAGTGCAGCAACTCCTGCAACAACTGGAGAGGAAACGGATGTTCCAGAAAGTCGTCTGCAGCCCTTGCGCACATCACTGCCTTCCACTTGACTTCCGTACGTGACAATATCGAGTCCTATGCGTCCGTAGCCCAGGGGAAGTTCCCACGTGGTCATTCCTCTCGAACTGAACTTGGCGATTTTATCATCAAATTGAATACCTCCGACGCCAATTACATCACTCTGATCGCCGGGATTGTTCAGCGTGCCATACAAGGGACCATCATTTCCCGCCGCCGATATCATTATGACATTATTAGCAGACAGTTCCAGCACCTTTTCAACGAACGGCGAGTCCATAAAGTCAGGACCACCAATGCTAAGGTTGAGGATGTTAATCTTCCTATATATCGCGTAATTGAAGGCATCCAGGAACCAGGAAGTGTAAGAAACCTGCCGTTGGAGAGCTAATTAGATTGGCTCAGTTGATCCATATAATCTTACCTGGGAGTTCGTAAAAACTTTAAATATGTAGAGATCGGCGTCGGGAGCAAAGCCTAGGCATTCCCTGGAGGAGGCGATTACCCCGGCGACGAAGGTGCCATGACTGACTCGGTCGTCAAGTGACTTTTCATTGGTCCAGTTGGTTCGTTCCTTCACATTTCGGAAGTGTGGATGGTTTTTGGTTAGGCCAGTGTCGAAAATTGCCACTTTGACTCCCTTGCCTGTGATTCCCAGTTTCCAAAGGACGTTAGCGTGGAGTACTGAGCAGACTTGTCGGTGGCGATCGTTGTTTGGGTTTCTGTTCCTTAAAACTCCTTGGAGATGGCGGTGACCATATGTCAGGTTGCTATAGGGGTCATAGTTCAGGATCCGTCGTACACTTCGCTGAGGAACTACTGCCTTCACTGAAGGGTGAGACTGAATCCTTTCTATAATAAACTCTGCAGATGATTCATAATCTCCTAAAACTCGTAATACATCAAAATCACTTGGAAATTGCCAAGCTAAATTCAGACGGGGAATAATTTCCCAGTTCGTTACCTAAAAGTGGAAGAGTATATAAAAGTGATCGTGAAAAGGATTCAAAACTTTCAAAATTGACGTTTCTGACTAAAAAGATGCGTTTGTATCTTTCAAACACAGCAGTAATTAATTAATTCGTATAGAACTTTCTGTTTGGCATAATCCGTTTGAAATAAACGGAAAAATATATATTTTAGGTATCAATGTTTAAGAACAAACTTAAACTTAACACTTACATTTGAACCATGAAGTTTGGCTGCGATGTAGGATTCACGAACCGGAGCAAAGTATTTGGAATAAAAATGAACAATGAACTCATTTGGAATAATGGCTGTTTTAAAGGCGTCAAGGCTGCGATGTGCGCTTATTATAAAAATAAAAATAAACACATTCATTTAACTTTGTGAAATGAATTAATTGTAATAACAAAAATGTCAACAGTCTTCGTCTTTTAAGATAAATAAATAAACAAACCACAATCAGCTGTCAGCATGAACGAAAACGGCAATAAGAAAAATACCATGAAATTCACTAATGGGAGATACTAGAAGTTTAACGAGTAAACCTGTAAAACTAAAATTCACTCGTATCACTTACTTAATTCAATAGATTATAAATGCAAAAAAGTTGATTTACCATTAACACAAAAATATAACAGTTTACATTAGTTTATGTTAGTTTAGTTCAAACAGGATTTGTACGTTTGGGGTATCAGTCATGTATATTCCAACATCTTTGCAAATTGAATTTCTGGTCACACTGTGTCTCGTCCGGCAAGTTTCTAACCAAGTTTAAGTAAGGTATAAAAAACTAATTTAAATGGATCATTAGTTGAATGGATTCGTACCCGCGAGCCCTAGAAGGGATTTACTGACAAGCAGTGGTTTCCTATACTTGGGTGAAAGAAATACTAATACACAAAAATGGAGTGATCGGTCATTGGGCTTTCAGCGTAGAAAAAAGTAATGCAATTCGGTTATACAAAAGCGGCATTTGTATTCGCAAAACACAAAGTCTAGGCGCCAAAATATACTATTTGCTGATCTTTAGTGCAGTTTAATCAATGTTGTATAGATATTTTATTTGTCATGAGATATTAAGTTGAGGATTCCAACATCATAAAATTACTTTTGTAAGACAAATTCACCACTCTCATTCAAGCTAAATTCAAACACATAATAAGGCACACATCAAATTGGGAAATAACCGTAGTTAAAAGCTATACACCCCTACACCACCCAAAGGATGCCTGTTAATCAATACACATTTATCTCTAAAATAACTTGCCTGAGAACCCCACATAGGAATTAGTAACACCTTGCGGAGAAATATAATCATCAATCATCCGCTACCTGCTAACTTGATTTACCATATACTAATGAATTTAGCAAACATAACTATTTATTTAAAGAAGGTTTTAATATGAAATGGCAAGAGTTATCATGATCGACTTACATTCATGCAATTTCTTCAAGAGGCTTCATTTATAAATATGCATATTTTACAATCGCAGATAAGTCCCCAACATGGAGGAGCTGTGCAACAATTCCGGACACTCGGCTACTTCCAGTAGTGGGAGCAACTCATCGATATCGGCTAAAACCGCTCTAAGTGAATGCTCTGCCGCTTGGATAAATTACTTGAGCGCCTTAAACAACCTATGTACTGCCGGCTCCAAATTGGCGCACTCTATTGCAGTTTTAGAACAGTGGTCCTTGAGTGAAAAGCCGTTGTTTAATAATTATACAACAACTTATTTAACAAATTCCTGGAACGACTTGGCAAGGTAAAGGCAATTCACCACATACACAGAGTTATATTTAAGTATATTTGTCTCCACCAGAGCAACAACTGTGGCCACGGGAACCGTCAAGACCCACATGTTGGCCTTACTGCAGGATTTCGTTACGATGTCATCCATTGATCAATCCTCCAATACGGAATTGGATCAAAAGCGGTTCAAGGAGCACAACGAGCTAATTGTGTTAGAGAATGCACAAGCTGTAATCAACATTCAGCACCAGTTCTGTGCAGCCAGCTACGATGCATTTTCGTCCCTAACTTGCTGCTTTGTTTGCCAATCGCCAGTCGGATTTCCACATGAACAGGACTGCAGTGTTATGAAGCAGCGGTACATCACGACATCAGTGCCTATTTTGAATTTAGAAACTAATTTTTATTTTTTGAAAGCCATCAATATGACCAACGATCTCAAACACCCTCGCCCAATTTATGTGGGCCGAGTACCAAGATGGATTCCTCCAGGGGAAACTCATTGACTGATCAACGCCCAATTGCCACAGGAATTTCAGAAACAGGTTGCTTAAAATACCCGAAGTAGTATTTCCTACTAAAAGATGACAATTTGTTGTACTTAAAGCTGATCAACCCAGAGGCCCCTCGCCTCAACTGAATTTTTGCGATACCAATCCAATGCAGGCCATTTTTGAGCACACACGCGGTCCCTTGCCAAACCCCGGGCAATTGCTGTCCATGAAGATTCCATTTCACCGGAACGTCAAGTCATCCTTAAGTTTTCCATTATTTCCACTGAACGGTCAGCGTCGATGGTCGGAAGCAGCTGCTGCCGAGGTGATAGATGGGATCTCCACGGATCCCGAAAGCCAGATGAGGAGGTGGTCAATGCCGTGGGAAGCATCGAAGACAGATAGGAACACAGTCACATGGAACCAAACCAGAATAATGCCAATGAATACTTTGAAGACCTCTTGCTACAAGATGTCCAGTTCAGAGCGATATACTTCTCACTCTGGTATTCCATTAAATCATAGAAATTTTCTTGTACTAATCAAAACCCTATTTGTTGCAGATGGAAACTGGCCCCTAGCTTCCACCAGTCAAGATGGGCTGCTAGAAGCCATTCAATTACTATCCATCAAACCAACCACCGTCCCACAAATGAGTCCTCAGCCCTCAATTCTATCGACTTCTCCGGATGGAGCACCACTTGACTAAATTTCAACTAAACTGAAACAAACATACAAATAAATATTATACATTAAACTAATCTCAATCCTTGGACTACTTGCTTTATTTTCTGGTTGTTTATCAAGGTTAGGGAGCGACTTGGGATTTAAAACATACCACTTGGGAGTCAATGAACCCGATTCTACAAAAATGTGAAATCTACTAGTAAAATGATTTATTCGTGCTTTTTAAGTTTGTTATGTATAATGCCATTCATTATTAGTAGGTAGATCTTACACGCTTAGTTTAAAGTAATTTTTTTATCGAAATTATAACACTAATGAAATATTATCTATTTCTTACGATTAAGAACACTTATAGTTAAAATAAAAGATACTTTATGTTTATCATTATGTCCATATTACCATCCAAATTTTACGGATGTTGCGCACATACTTGTACGTATAAACTTACAAAATAATTATTAATATAATTACTACTTTTATTATATCCAGGTTTAAAAAGTTAATTTTTGTATCATACAGTTGTTTTATTTTTTGTAATTTTTTTATTAAATCTATTAATATGTTAATGTTTGATTATGTATCTAAGGATTTCTCTAATAATATGGAGTTTTAGTATTCGTTTAAGATGTATTAATTTAAAAGAATAGAAAAAGAAACAAGCTACGTTCATCTTAAAATAAAGAAAGCATATAAGAAAACTCTTTTTAATTCAGAAAAACTGAAGAACAAATCCAAACTTAATAACAAAACAAAATGATTGGTCGTATTGAAGTTGAAGAAATGTTACCGTAATAATACATTTTAAAAATTAATTAAAATTAAACAACATTTTTTGGTATACAATATTGCACGTGCTTTATACATGAATATATTTTCTGTTTGTAAATTGAATCATAGCCAATATAAACAATCCCACTACATAGACTAATTTAAGTAACTGAGGAAGTATATCTTCCAGACCGATGGTTCTTATTACTTAAATATTTAAAGTTATATATTTAATTTTTAAGTTCTCTTTATTCTACAATCGTTGAACGATATTGCAATATGTATTTATGTATTTTATGATTACAGGAGGGTATATACTGTATTCGTTAAAGTTTCCATATGAAGTTGCTAAGCTATTTTTCAGCTCTTAATTTTTATGGTGATCTATAATGCTGTGAATATTTTTCTGTTTTGCATATAACCACTACCCACAATAAGAGAACAATAAAGGGTCCATTTACAAAAACTTATACACTCCTTTTTTCTTTCAGCTGAAATGGTTTTTGTGCCTCGATGCAGGAAGTCCCAATTCGGACGTGAATTTTAGAGGGTAGCTAGTAAACTAACAACTCACAATTAAGTAAAATAAAAGTTTAACCAGCATGGGGGATATCGGGATATGCATCGTATAAACGTGGTATATGTTTTAATCTGATTTAAGATATTACCTCTGCCAATCAGACGATCTTTTGAAACTACGAGTATTTGTGCTTATGTACATATGTATAACCTTTGTGCCAATATACGACTTTTGGTTTTCGTACTTATTATTCTTTTTTATTAGCCGATCGTATTTAGATAAGTATATTCTAATCAATGACCTACTCTTGCATCTTCTACGGTATGCCGCTATTATTTCATATCAAAATCAGCTGCTCGTTTGGGCTGATTTATTATATCTTTTTGAGAGTAGTTATGATATAATCCGGTACTCAGTTCATGGATCGGGCTAGCGGGAGGCTGAGCTTAACAATTTTTTCAGATTTATTTCCTTCTTTAAAACACTTTTAACGTTATTTGGACTTGGATGAAATACCTAAGTATTTCAAAATGGTCAAAAAATTGTATTCATAACTTCTAAAATATTGTTACATGTTTTTGGTTAATAATGGTAAATAACAGAATGAAATTAATTATGAATTGTTGGTATGGTAAATATTCACTTGAACATTTTAAAAAACGATACTTTTGATAATATTTATGAAAAATAATAAAAAGTTAAGATCTCTTTCTTAACATAAGCCATTGCGGAAGTACATTCATTAATTTTCTATTGAGAGAAGTATTCTATTGAGATTTTAATACATTTAATACGATTTCTTAATGTACATACATGTAAATTTAATTATTTGCTAAAGTTTTAGTAAGGCACCATTTAAATTATATTTGCAAATAAACCCTATTTGTTATTCCTTAAACACTAATGATGGGATAGAGTACTAACATAAATACAGATAAAATTATTCCGGAGACAGTTGGAGATATTCGAATATTGCTTGAAATGCCCATTTTGTATTCCATGTCGATATCAAGGAGTAGATCATGATTTCTCGTGTAGAACTGGTGGATATCGCTTATCTAGAGAACATTTAAGAGGACATTTGAAGAATACACCTATACTAAACAACTAGCTACGCACCTCGTTCCATCCGTATTTATTTTTAGCCTGAACAATGGCTTCATAAACAGCGTTGTGTTCCAAGTTTTTGACGAGATACGACATTAGAAAGTGGGATCCATCCGTTCTGATTGGCGTTGGCTTGATGTGATACTCGTGCCATTTACCAGGGTGCTGGTAGGTCTCGTTCATCTTAAATGATATTATAATTATGTTAACAACTAGAAATTAAATATAATTACTAAACGTACCAATAAACGGCGATACAACAACTTAATCTCATCGAGCGGAGGTATGGACTCAATTGTCCACGTCAAGTTGTAGTGATCCAAGAATCCACTCAACGCGGGGGATATAAAGTCGGCCGGACCGGGTCGTCCAGATACTTCAATATACTTCTTTGTTCTCCCCAAAGCATTATCCGCCACACAGCTATAATTGCCAAAATCCGTTGGCTGGAAGTTCCGGATAATGAGGCTGTACCTATCATCTCGTGGATACATAGATCGCCGATCGGTAGCATCGAGTAGAAAGGAGTTTTGGTACCACAGCATCTTAGAAGAATACATTTTTGGTTAATTGGTAGATAGATGTGGTATTTAACATTCACAACACGTCTAGTAGTAAAATTGCCGTGTTTGACTTACTTCTGAGTTTACATCTCCGTGAACTATGCAAACGAGCTCCACATCGTATCCTTCGGATGCATGGACCCAAGATTTCTCTACCGTTATTTCAGGGGGAGCTATGGCCATTACATTATTAATAAAAATTAGAAGGACCTATATATTTCGTTGTAGAACGTTCTTCTTACAGAGTATGGTCAGTTGTATGTCCATGGATACGCGATCTTTTACTCCATTATCGGCTGAGCATTGATATGTGCCTGCGTGGTGCCTGTCCACGTTTTCCAATATGAGTGTAGAGCTGTCCGACAGGTGTGTTGGCCCGGAAAACACATCCTTCTTGAACCAAAATATGGTGGGCACCGGATTGCCAGACGCCTTGCACTCCAGGGTGACGGTGCTTCCCTTCCGGGCAGTCACTTGACCATTATGAGGCAGGGCCCTCAGTGTGGGCGGAACTATGAGGTACATTCAGCATTCAACATTGGCAAACACTCTCAAGATACAGAATGAAATGAAATTACCCAAGATTTCCACCGTGTGAACTTGGTCCCGGTTCTCCTGATCACCAAGCTGGCATATATAATCTCCAGCGTCTTGAGTCTTTACTCCATTGATCTGCAAGTTATAGTCGCCCACTATCTTAAAGCGCTGATCCCTTGTTATTTTCAGATGTCCGGCTGTGAGCACAGAAGACCCCTTCCGCCACAAGAGCACAAAGGAGCCGAGGTTCTGCACTTTGCAGGGCAACTCGATGGTCTCCCCCACGATGACCTTGTACAAGTGACCTCTGGATAAAAACTTTGGCGCCGTTGTGGGAGGGTCATTCTCTGGCAATATGAAGGAGCCGTCTAAAAGAAGGTGTGGTGTCATATTTGAATTTTAGTTCTTTAAAATGATTTTCAACTTTGTTTTTTTTCACAATCTTTGTGCTTTCGAAATTTTTCCAATTTTTGTATATTATTTTTTAATTTACAATACTTACTGATCAAGGAAAGTGAAAACGAAAATAGGCAGAGCACAACTGTCCAGTATTTCCTCATATAGTTAATCTGTAATGAACAAATTGCAAAAACAAATAAACTAAATTTTATGCTTAAAATATAAAGACTTAATAATGTACAGTTAATTAGTCTTGTTGTTTTAAAACCCATGAGACAAACTACTGGAAAGAACTACCAGAATGTAATCGTAGAAACTGTCACAAGTTTTTATTGATATTCTAATTAATAAAGCGTTAAGAAAAATTGGTCCCAAATCTTTTCCTTTCCATCTTTTGTTTTGGTTTAATCTTTACGTTTACAGCTACGGACATCCTTGTAAACCAGAACCGTTTTTTATTCATTACCTAAGTACTTTTCATCGAATACAACATATATAGACCCCGAACTTCGGTTACTGGTATGTACATTTTTATTAATTTATATTTTATATGTATTTTTTATATGTAAATCTTAATTGTAATCTTTCATCTTTAAAAGTAGAAGTATATATGAGATTTTTTTAGTCTGACGTCGCTTACCAGGCAATGCACTTTAAATCTTATTTTATCCGAACAAAATAAATACATAAGTCATAAATAAATATAAAAGATAAAAATATAATAAGTGGGCGTGGCATTGGCTTGTTCTTACATCCCCAAGATCTCGACTATAATACGGCTATATCGACCAGGATAATGATCCTGTTCAATATTATATATCTCTGTAAGGAGAATCGCTTCTACGTCGCTTAGTTTATATAAAAATGCCCGATTATGGAATGTGTTATATTGAATCGTAGATTTTACTCAGTCCTTAATCTATTATCAATTGGATCAAATTGGCCAATGGATCTTTTTAAATGAAAAGAGACCAACAACAAAATCAGTCTTTGACATAAAATTCTTTATCCCTTTCCCTTGTGTTTCCAAAATCTGGTATTGAAGCCTGGAAAAATGTTCAATACTGCTCTACTTGGTTTTGATAGTTTTTTTGTATTTAACAAAATTTTGTATTTTATTTCAACACTTAATTGAAGTCGGTCTTTTTTTGATTACGCTAAAAAATAAAAAATGAGTTTAAAATTAAGCAAATTTAAAATTCAATCTAAATTCACAACAATAGTGCTTTCTAGTAATTAACCCCTTCAAATTTTCGCTTTTTGTGGATAATACTCATCACAGTGAACAATCTAAACTGTATAGTTGAAAGGCTTCGTATGTATGTACATATATATTACACAAGGTAAATCTGTTTTTATATACACAAAAACGAACTATAGGAACTAAGAATCAATAAATTAAATTTTTCCAATCCTTCCGCCTTGGTACGTATTAGCTCGGCTGTACTCCGTATTCTGTATTACTAACTTTTCAAACTAATCACGAATACATAAGTGTGTCTATATAGATAGGCGGTATATATACACGCACATACATAATATATGTATCTTATTTCAGTCATAAAACAATGGGATATCATAAATTGCAGCATTCGTAGAGTTTGATCCACCAGTAAATATACTTTTCCGAGGCAAGAAAAAATTTCTTTACGCTCCACACTTTTTATCAATTCTAACTTTGCAGCACCCATTTTCTTCCTTACCATTTTAATATGTATGTATGGTATGCACTTATTCGTTTTTCTCTCTGATAAATTAAGATGTTTCTGGCTTTCAGTTGCCTGTACTGCCCGTACTAATACTGCCGATTAACTTGAACAGATCACTAATTGTTTATCAGATTAATATCATTTTTTCTAGTTTCTTATAAAATAGTCTCGAATTTAAGACTGGCGAGTATAATTGTATTTATCCTTAAAAGTTCCATTAAATGAGCGCATGCTCAGTGCAACATTATTTGATGTCAAAAGCTTTCCCGAGCTTTAAACGCAGAGCAGTGTCACAAAAATAACTCCAACTTTGCGCATTTAATGTGCGGAAAAGTTGCTTTTTTAATTTGCTTAATTTAAAAATGGCTTAAAAACTAAAATGTATACAATTTTGACTTACGCTAAAAAGTAGGAAGTAGGAGTGCTGTAGCGTTAGAAACTATACAATTAATAGTAATAATAATACAATTTTTGTATAAGCTTAATAAAAGTTTACGAATACACAAATTTGAAATAACTCTTTTTTCCACGAAATAAGTTGCTTATCTTGGGCAAATTTATTCATTAAAGCTAGTCCTATTGAACTATTACTTTCATTGATTTACTAATAGTTCGTTAACGAAACTAACTTAGAATTTTTTGAATGCTACATTAATGGTACATTATTCATTAAAATCTATATTTATATAATACATCATGTACCTCTGAAAAACGACATATCCATTCAATTTGAACTCGATAATTCTTGTTATCGATAGATATTACTTTCCAATTACTTTTCCCAAATCGCAGATATCGGCTTTTATTAATAGAGACGATACTGTACGGCCATCCCTAATTCGAGATAATGCAGTATTGTCAATTTACGTGTAATAATAATGCATCGCTGAAGGAAAGCCGATAATGTTTCTGTTTCTGTAAGAATAGTAACCCGTTTTCTGGCAGTTGTTCTGACTCATGTTATCCGCAGTCTCTGGTTGTTGTTGTCGCTTGCGTTGCTGGCAGTGCTGTCATTCCTTTTCCTGAGGCAATGGTTGATAAGCCGAAAGAATAAGTTGCACTCACCGTCGGAAAATGGAATCAACGTGGGCATTTTCCATCCGTATTGCAATGCAGGTGGCGGTGGTGAACGTGTCTTGTGGTGCGCCGTCAGAGCACTACAGGTAATATTGGAAAAACAGAAAAACTCAATGCAGACATACGTGTCTTGTTGAAGACCGATCATCAGCTGATCGTTTAGTTATCATTCGAATAAAAAGAAGTTAATTACCTTCCACAAAAAAACTAAATAATACAACATGAAATGAATGGGAGTATTTCCTCAGCAGGATGCTAACCTTTCATTCTGTTCCATTCTACCTTTCGATATCCTGTAAATAACATGTGAATAATAAGCAAGAGAGCTCATTATTTTGATACTCGTATTTGCTATACTCGTATACTAATCTTATAGGTTTGATAATTTAATTTAAAGGACAAGTACCCGAACTCCAGGGTGGTAATCTACACAGGCGACATAGACGCCTCTCCCAATTCCATACTGCAAAAGGCCAAGAATGTCTTCAACATTGCCATTGATAGTGACAGTGTGAAGTTTGTGTTCCTGAAGCAACGCCACTGGATCGAGGCCAAGAACTATCCGCATTTCACTCTGCTCGGCCAGAGCATTGGATCGATGGTCCTGGGTCTGGAGGCACTCTGCAAGTTTCCGCCCGACATCTATATTGACACCATGGGTTACGCCTTTACGTATCCTCTGTTCCGCTACTTGGCCCAGTCCAAAGTGGGCTGCTATGTGCACTATCCGGTCATCAGTACGGATATGCTGAAGAGGGTTCAGCAGCGGCAAATGGCACACAACAACAAGAAGTACGTGGCAAGGAATCCCTTTCTCACCTGGACTAAGCTCGCCTACTACCGTCTGTTTTCAAAGGTGAGTGCAGCAACACAAATAAGTATATGCGCAGCTGTATACCAAGGTTCCCCATTCTAGATGTACAAGTGGGTTGGTTGTTGTGCTGAGACTATTATGGTAAACTCATCGTGGACCGAGAATCATATTCTGCAACTGTGGGATGTGCCCTTCAAAACCCACCGGGTGTACCCTCCGTGCGAGGTTAGCCACTTAAAGAACCTTCAGCATACGGAAAAGAGTGACGAATTCATCATACTGTCTGTCGGGCAGTTTCGCCCAGAGAAAGACCATCCCCTCCAACTGCAAGCCATATACGAGCTCCGAACTCTCTTGGCCCAAGACGAGAGCCTTTGGAACCAAATTAAGTTGGTCATTGTTGGCTCCTGCCGAAACGAAGATGACTACGATCGGTTGAAAAACATGCAGGACTTGACAAAGCATCTGTCGCTAGAGAACAATGTTCAATTCAGTGTGAATGTCCCTTACGAAGACCTACTTAAATTGTATCAAAGCGCCCACATTGGCATTCACACTATGTGGAACGAACATTTTGGAATCGGAATCGTCGAATCCATGGCTGCTGGCCTTATAATGGTGGCCCACAGGTCCGGAGGTCCTTTGCTCGACATTGTCGAAACCTCCGAGGGAAGTCAGAACGGATTCCTTGCCACTGATGCGGTTGAATACGCAGAAAACATTTTAAATATAATTGTTAACAACTCAGAAATGGCCGGTATTCGAAGCGCAGCCAGGTAACTAGATACACATTTTTTGTTTCGTACACTTTAAATATATTTTGTTTCGCTTTAGGGCCTCCGTGGAACGGTTCTCTGAGCAAGAGTTTGAAAAAAACTTTCTTCGGGCTGTTTCAACACTATTTACCAACCTTTAAACGATAATAAAATAGTCCGACCGCTTTTAAATATGCAAAATCCCAAATATCTCCAACTGAATACATTTATTATAATTATACTTTACAACATATTTAGAGCGATGTCGTACATATCGTATCGCTTTCCTTAAGATTTACCTATTGAATTTTTAAACCATAAGGTGATTTCGGTTTGATCGAATTCACAGAATCTCTGAGATTTTGTACCAAATTCGCCATCGTGTTGTAAAATTTGATTTATTTCCTTTGGAGTTTTAAATAATTTTTCTGCCAATGATATTAAGAAATTGCCTAATTCCCTATCCATCATAAAAATCATCATCAAAATTATGGCTTTAAACTAAATCATCTTATCTTAACTACTGTGCTAGCTTTAAGAAAAAATCGCATAGAGCAACAGGAATAATATCTCATGACGGCTGTCTTCCTTCTGTCATTCACCAGCCAGGCTAGCCAAAAGCTCCTCATCTATACCATCCCCCGATGGCATTCCCGCCGTACTGCTTAGGTTCAGGAGTCCTTCATTGCCAGACGGCGAAGGAGGCACAGGCGGCTTGACGTCCGGCTCCGTCAGTCCAGTAGAGCTGGCAGCAGGTCCTAATATCGAAGATGATGTTACCGCTGAAGCAGTTTCTGAACTGCCACTTGGCGTGCTGCGTCCACTGGTTGTATTGCCTCCGCTTCCTCTCTGCGACAGCTTTGGGATCTGAAATTTGTTATGCAGCCCCTTTATGAATCCTTCCATGCTTGCAGCCATTGTTGGAGAAGCGTATTGGAGGATAGTCATCATATCCGTGTGGTGATCGAATCGAGGCGGTGGCTGCGACATTGAGCCGCTAAGGGCAGGCGATACCGAGCCCGAAGATCCGCTGCCCCCCGCCGTAGTGGAGCCCGACTTGCGCTGTCCGCTGCCTCCTCCACTGCTTCCGCTAGCCAGGGCTCCCATGCTGGGACGCCGTCTGGGGGCATTGTGCTCTTGAAAGGAGTTAGTGCTGTTGCTCTTGGTCAGCGGAAGTCCTCCACCTGCTCCCGACCCGCTTAGCTTGCTGCTAAGATTGCCTGACGAGTTGGCCTTCTGGAAGAAATGCTTGCTGGATGATGCCGTAGCGGACGAGGCTGCTGCGGTGGCCTTCTTGGAAGCGGGTCCGCTGTTTACGCCAGGCTTAAGTCCGGTATGCTGCTTCTTCGTGGATCCGGTGGACCCAGCGAAGCTCGTGGCGCCACTGCTGCTGCTCTTAGCCTTTGCTTGGACGCTAGAGGAGGAACTAAAGCCGGAGCCGGTGCCGGAGCTCTTGCTGCTTCCCGTCTTGTTGATGGTCAGCTTGAGACCCTCTTGGCTGCTGGGCCTCACCATGTATTCCGTGGAGGCTCCGGCCGGATTGCTGCTCCCGGCGGAGTCGCTGCTGCCCCCGCTGGTGGCTAAGCAGCTACTAGTTGGCGCTGCTCCCGGCTGTTGCTGCTGCTGCAGAATTGTTGCCAGTGTTGCTGCTGCTGCTGCTCCCGCTGTTTCCTGCCCCTGACCCACTACCGCCGAGACTGGGGACGCCAATGACGCTGACGAGCCCGCTGTTGCTGCTGCCACTGTTGTTGTTGGCGCCGGAATTGTTGGTGCTAAAGCTGCCGTCGACGTCATCAAACTAACCTGACAAAGTAAGCATGTGGTTGTGTGTGTGTTAGGGACCAAAGGAACCAAAAATAAACCAGAAAAGAAATTATAACAATCAAAAGGGGAACATGACGTGTAGCAAAAGAAACATTTTTGGGATTTCACAACCATATGTCGTGTAGGAAGAGAACACAGACAGGAAGAAAGGGAAAAAACAAGAAAAGGACCCCGTTAATAATTAGCTTTAAAGTTGTGTCGGATACAAAATATATTTCCTACAAAATAATGTACGAGTATAAGGCAAGCACATGTGCAACTAGTTTTGAATGTACATTATATGCACATAAAGGACTAACTTTAAACTTAGTATTTATTTAAGTACAAAAGAGGACTCTTTTAACCAAATTAAAACGGAAAACAATGCAGAAAACTATAATCATCAACATTGAAGAAGAAAGGGGAAACAATAATAAATTTCTAATAGAGTCAAGATGCCACACACAACTAATATAAGCTTAATCTACAGATCTACAAATGTTCTTAATGAAGCTTAAAGGTCATTTACATCCTCAAAAGCGGTTTTGGAAATTCTGGAACAATGTAAACAGCTGGACTTGCTAGCCTTGCTTTCCTAGAGAAAACATGCAAGCCGAGCAACATTACAAAACAAACAGGATAACTATAAATACATACGTACTCAATGCAGGAGGAGGTTAAAGCTTGCGTTTTGGGGATACTGAGTGCTGGATAAGCCCCATTACTGTACGAGTTTTTGGATTTAGTCGAAAATAAAACGGATGCAGCAGTATATGACAAATAATAGAAACATATGTATTTACAAAAATAAGAAAATGGGAAAACGAAACACTAACAAAAAATAATAATCATAGCATGTAAATATAATCATTTTAAACTACAGCAGAGGTAGGCAAATTACAAATCGTTTTATAGCTAAGTAAATACAGCATTTGCATTAGTTTAAATATAGGTTCACTCTGATTTTGATCTGCATTGGTTAGGAGAGGTGGCAGAGAGTAAACTACGTGTTAGGCTTCCAGTGGGAGATGCTGGGGGTGGGTTGGTGTGGTGTGGAGCACTTATAATGAAAACGGACTTACCGCACCTCCCGCCATGCCCTTGCGCAAGGCACTCAGCTCCAGTCCGGAAGCCCCCGCTCCAGCGCCAGCTCCTGCTCCCACCACCACTGCGGCTGCACCAGACGCTCCCGTTCCCGACGGAGCCGCGTAGCTACCCAGTCCCCCGCCCGCCGCAAGATGCGAAAGACTGGCGACTGACTTCATCTGCTGTTGTGAGGATTTCAGGGCAGCCACTGCAGCGGCCACGCTAGCCGGGGAAATACCGCCGCCAGATGAGACCCCTGCAGCCGCCGAGGATGACGTGGAACTGGACCCCGATGCGGAAGAGGTTTTCTCCTTCTTTACACTTTGGCTGCTGCTGATAGATCCGCTAGTGCTCGCTAATGGAGGAATTGGCGGTGGAGGCGGCGGTGCTCCAACGCTGGCAAATGACCTTACCAGACCAGTAGCTCCCCCGGATCCAGAGGAGGCAGATGGTCCCGAAGATGCGTTCCCCACAGCGGGTGAGGTCTTATCGCCCTTGGGACTTAAGATGGTTGCGGCTGTAGCTGCACTCTTAAGCGTGGACATGCTCGGCTTTCCGGACGAACCGTGTTTAGGTGAGTGTGTGCCAAACGGCGACTTCGGGCTGTTAGAGGCGGTGTTATGCTTGGGACTGCTATATACGGGAGAGTGCTTGGGGCTTGGTCGGGCGGTCGGGCCTCCGGCCATTAGACCCTGCCCAGCGCCACCTGCTTTAGGTGACGAGGAGGGAGAGGAGAACTTGCGCACCACTCCACCAGTTGCGGAAGCATCTCCGCCACCTGCAGGCGAGTTTTGCCTAGAATAGATCTTCTCCGGCGGTCCCATGGGCGAATCATCGCGCTTCTTCTTGCGCTTCTTTTCCTTCTGTGTATCCGAAGAGCCGCTACTGGCTGAGGATGACATGGAGCTGGCAGAACCACTGCCTCCGGACGTAGACGAACTACTTGTGCTACTTTCGTGTGGACGCTTGGCGGCCACACTTACTCCTGCTGATGTAGAGCTGCTTTTTTTCGTTGACTCCTTACTGGGATCCTTGCCCGTTATAGGGGTAATAGTTATAGTCGTGGGAGCAGCACTGGATGAGGCTGTAACACTTCCTCCGGCGACAGCTGCCTGGACATTCAATGGAATAATTTCAATGCCACCCGTTCGCTGTACCTCAACGCCGGGGACTGCCCCAGCTGAGCCAGACTTTCCATCTCCTGGGATGGGCGTGATGCTGACGCAATGCTTCAAATTTGGAGTCTTGTCCTTCCAGATATTTTTGTACTTATCAGCAATGTCATGATCACTCGTCTTGGCGGCGACGGAAGAACTGGAGCTGCCGCTTACCGTGGTGCCACTAGTAGAACCGCCAGACTGTGGATCCGTTTCGCGCTTGAGATTGATCAGACCCGCTATGGCCGCTGCTGCCGAAGTAGAAGCGGCAAAAGCATCCGCTAGAGATCGCGACTTGGCGTCCATTTTAAGGTTGTTGATGTTGGCAAAGCCGCCTCCGGGAAGGCTTCCATCAGAGGGCGACGCCGTATCCATTGCAAACTGTGTAAAGCTATTGCCTGCTCCCGAGACAGGTCCACCACCACTCATGCCTCCACCTCCGATTGTTCCTGAACCAGCTCCAGGACCAATCGCGCCGTGCAGTTTAAACTCGTGCTCCTCATCCCAGCACTTAAGCAACTTGTAGATGACCATCGGAATGGATACCACTTTGCGAACGGTGCGGGTGAGCTTCTGGGACAGCAACTCATATTCATTGTTCAGACAGTAAACGCTACACGTGGGCTGACCGTCCTCTAGCAAAAAATCCACGGTTGCCAGCGACTCTTCGTACGGGTGCTGCAGCTCCACGGTGATTTGGTTAAATGAAACGGCGGTAACCTCCAGTATCACAGTGCTGTCCATATCTGGGACAAATTAGCATAGGAAAGAATATTATTATCATAGAAGAGATAGTGGGGTAGTGCGCCCAACTCACCATTATACTGTTTCTGCTGCTCACGAACACAGCTGGCGAGCAGGGTGTAGAAGAGAGCTTGTTTCTTGAGGAACGCCACGATCCGCGGTACCTGTGCGGGTTCAGTAAAGGGCAGCGATGACACTAGGGTTCCCTGCAGTTTGCGGTTGTCGGTGAAGAAATAGCAGTGCGTCTCCTTTGGCAAATTTACATACAGGCCGCGCTGTGCGTTCTTGATCGCCTGCTTCGAGGCAGTTTGTACAATGAGATTAAGCACTGTGGTGGGAGGACTAGGTGGCGTACCAACGGAGTCTAGCCCGGGAAGCCCGAGAGCCTTTAGTGATTCCAGGCAAACAGGCATGGGTTTGTTAAGCCGCAGCACATACGTGGCCGGCATGAGCAGCGAGTTGTTCTGGTTAAGTTGCGTGTACGTGGGAACCTCTAAGCCCGTTTGGGCATCCCGGACTAAGGTCACCGTTGGTAGAGTCTGTAGTTTGTTGGCCGACGAGCCTTCCAAATTGACGGTGGCGCTCAGTCCGTAGCTGCTTCGCATTACCTGGTCGATGGTGAAATCGCCGCTGGCCAGTTTGGGATCCCCTTCGGGAAGGTGGAGCGGCGGGCAGAAATAAGTAAGCTTCATTGGATGGCCACCGCGACGCGGCAGGACCAGACCCACCGATGAACTCGTCATAAGGGAGTAGCTATCTCCGGAGTGATTTTGCAGGTGCAATTGGTAGAGGCTCTGGATGTCCGTTTCCATGGCCTGAAGCGCCACGAACGCCTTCTTTTTCACCTTTGGTTCGGCATTCAGTTGGTAAATGGAGGATAGACCCTCCAGTTGAACCGTAAAGTCAGCAAAATCGCCAGACTTGAGGCAGGATACTAGTTCGCTGGACTGTTGTTCAATCTTGCACTCGTGGTGCACCTTGACGTCCGACAGACTGCCGGCGGCGTCCAGCAGGATCTCTACGTAGAACATGTCCGTGGAGATAAAAAGCAGCTGCTGGTCCTCCATGAACTTAAGGCCTAGCTGGCGCGAGAGGCTTTCCAATCGTTCCACGAGGCCGTGGCGAGACGTGACTTTGATGTAGTGCTGCAACTTGTCCAACGCCGACTGTAGCGTGGCCTTGCACAGCGGGTCCAGAGGGTAGTGCTTTTCGATGAAGTACATACGCACCGACTTTTTGATCTCCTCGTAGCTTTTTGGCTTGTTCCGGTACTTGGCCCGCAGCTTCTCCATCATTGTTTCCTGCTGGATCTGCTTGTTCTTTTCCTCGATGCTGGGAATGTGGCTACCAAAGCCTGTTCGGATTTTTGTCAGTGGGGCTCCGGAAAAAGTAGCTATGGGTGTATTGATTGGTACTTACCAGATCCCGAGGATTTTGCATTGGATCCGCTCATATTTATGCTTTCTTGGCTGAACTGTATTCACTTAATGATATTGTGACATTTTCGGCAAAGCATGGGGGTTTTCGAAAAAGATTTTGATCTATATAGCAACGAACCCTATTTTTTCATGCCTTCTTTATGCCAAAAAATTTCAACGCCAAAACAACAAAATGGCTGTTCCCTTTCCTTACAATGGCTGGTCACACCATAACTCGCTGTGACTTAAACCGAACTATCTTATTTCCACTGAGTCACCTAGTCGTTTACATTTATATACATATACACATATTGTACAAATTGTAATTAAAATGCTATTTCTCCTATGCATCCTTATTTAACTTTTACTACCATTTCTTATAAATAATTGTGCTTATTTTCTTAGCGTCCTTGAGCTGCAGGACGGAAAGCTTAAACATTCCCTAATTTAAATATAAAGTACAATGTCTCTAGAAGCTTAGCCTGGCAAAGTATCGCTTTTTCTGGTTTTAATATAGGAAGGACTAGGCTAACTTTGTAGGCTTTAGGAATGTGGGAATTTAGGATATAGTTGAAATGACTCAGAACTCTGAGTTTAAAGGTTGTGGTGGATGGAACTTAAATTTTTTCAAACCATTTTTTTTTAAATGGTTTAAATGGTCTAAAAAGAGACATCATTCAGATATTATAACAGTGGTACATTTGTTATTGTTGTACAAATTCAGCGTGATATTGGTAAGCAAGCGCGGTCACACTGAACATGATAAATATTTGTTATTAAAGTGTTTCGGAACCAAAGGTTAATAATTCAGCTACATGACATCCATTGCAGGAGGCCACGGTGAGGCGAATCCGAACAGCTCCTGGCTGAGTGCACGCGGATTTTGGCTAGCATACCTTCTGGGCCTGCTGTCGGTGCACCTGCTCTTCTTATCAGTGCCCTTCGTCAGCATTCCGTGGGCCTGGACGGCCACCAATATTCTTCACAATGCAGTGAGTGCTCATAGCGTCGTTAAGGAGTATGTCCTAATCCTAATCCGACTTCGCAGGCCCACCTGTACTTCCTGCACGTCATTAAGGGCGCTCCCTGGCTGAGCACCGAGAACGATCCCAGCCGGCGTTGGACGCACTGGGAACAGATTGATGACGGGGTGCAGATGACCACAACCCGCAAGTTCCTCACGGCTGTTCCCATTGTTCTGTAAGTTAATACGCCTTGGAAGTCAGGGAACAGATTAAGTTCCTAGTTATGGAATTCAATTTGAAGTAACAAGTTAATTGGGATTCAAATATAGTAAAAAATGTATTAAACAAATTTATTAAAAAATTGTATTTTAATTTTAAATTTTCATCATCACTCACTTTAATTTCGGTAAATATTTTCTATATGAATAATGAATTAATAATCTAACTACCGTATAATCAAATGCATAATATACAAATTTACTCGCTCTTTTTTAGTTTCCTACTTACCTGCCTGTACACCCGAAACAACACGGAACACTTTATTGCTAACTTTATATCCCTGGTTGTCGTCACGCTTCCCAAGTTGCCGCAGTTCCATGGCGTGCGGCTGTTCAACATAAATAAGTACTAGCCCCTGTGACACCGGACTGCATTTACTTTGTTTAATGAACATGTACATAAAAACTTATATTACGGGCACAGCTCTTGCTTACAAATGTAAATATTGCTAAATTAAATACTTAGCGAATTAAATAATTTTGAAAATCTTTTTTCGATTTTTTGGTGATGTAAATAATGTATGACCATACAATATTGGAAACAATAATCATGCTTCATTAAAATATACACTTCCTTACGACTCGTATGGTAACATTTTGCACTAGATTGACTCGGTTAGCGATCCTGGTCAAAAAAAACATTCATATATACTTTATAAGACAGGAAACACTTTTCTCTATCTGTTACACACTTTATAGCCCCCTCTTCTGGGGCTTACAAGTACAATTTATTGGCGTTCAGAGGTGGCAAACAACACTTAAGACTTTTTATAAAGTGTAGTCTTATATGATAGTAATCAAATATAATTATCACGGATATTTACATTGCAGAGATGGATATCTCGTAGTCGAGACGTTTGAACAAATAGCTTTTTCTGTTTTATGAGCTCTACCGAAAGTCGCGCCCCTAAGGAACTATTCTATATTCTAGTCAAGTGGCGATTACAGGGCAGCTTTATCTCTCATTATTGTGGGCGGTAAAAACGCGGGGGTTGGGCAATCGACTTCTGACAGGCTGATTGCCCGGTTTGACTTTGAGGGAGAAGCTCGCGACCCGAACGACTTTGGCCATTCACAATCATAATCAGAAGCGAACTCGCAGTAAACAGAGGTGTGCCGGATCAGACTACGTCTGATACCCAAGCAGTTGCTGTCAGCCGTTTCAAGGGGAAGGAACGACACCGAGACGCGCCGAAATGTCGATTACCCTAGAGGAGGAGATCTTCGGCTTGGCCGTGAATCCGTTCACCAAGTCCCCGGAAATGGTGCGCCGTTACACGCTCAAGAACTCCAAGGGCATGTCTGTGTCGGTGATCCAACTGGGTGCCATCATCCAGAGCGTCATCTTGCCGGATGCATACAAGAAGGTGGATGATGTGTGTCTCGGCTTCGACGACATTGCCAGCTACTTGGCCAATAAGGGAGCCTACATCGGAGGGACCCTCGGACGAGTGGCCAACCGGGTGGCCAATGGCGAGTATACGTTTAACGACACGAAAGTATCGGTGACAAAAAACATCCAGGTAAATATTTCACAAGCCTATGTGACACTTGTTACGGCAAAGTTATTTTTGCTTAGCGATAGATTCTGATTCTCTAAGAAGCTCTTTGATTGTTATACCCAATACTCGTGGAGTTATAGGGTATTCTAGAATATTAAGACTATGTGACATATAAAATATGTGACATACGACTTTAAAACGCAAAAAGCTCTCACTCCCAAAATTTTTCATTTTTTTGTTTGCCTTTTAATATACATAAATAATAATATAGTAAAGCTCCTAGATCTCAGTTTGGTTATAGTTTTATAGTCTAAGTTAAATAAATAAATATAGTATTTCTAGTATAGCTAAATAAAGAATAATAAATATATAATTTGGCGAATTTCAGGATAAATTCCAGCTTCACGGTGGCTTCGTTGGATTCGATAGCGTCATATGGGAGGTGGTGCAGAAGTCCGCCGAGGGGGTGATATTCCGTCACGTTTCGCCACACGGTCACGAGGGCTATCCGGGCAAGCTGACGTGCCTCATCACCTACCAGCTGGACAACGAGAATCGGTTGTGGGTCAGGTACGAGGCCACCACAGATCGCTCCACCATGGTCAACCTCTCGAACCACGCCTACTTTAACCTGGCGGGACACGGATCCGGAGCGAAGGGCCTGGCGGAGCACACGGTGGAGATTGCGTCTGATCACATCGTGGACACGGACGAGCTGCAGATCCCCACGGGGAAGTTAGTCGACGTCAAGGACACCGTCTTTGATCTCAGGCTGCCCGTTCTGATGCGCGACCGGCTTATGCAGTTTGAGAATCGCCAGATCAAGGGCTACGATAACTGCTTCGTGGTCAACGGAGGGCGAGTGCAAAAAAGTGTAGCCAAGGTGGCCAAGATTGTACATCCGCCATCTTGCCGGGTACTGGAGGTTTGGACCGACCAGCCGGGCATGCAGTTCTACACCGCGAATAATCTGACCTCGATAGTAGGCAAAAATTGCACAAAGTATGACAAGCACGGGTCCTTTTGTGTGGAGACGGAGAAGTTCCCCGATGCTATGAACCACCCGGAGTTCCCTTCGATCAGCCTCGAGCCGAATGAGAAGTACCGGCACGAGGTCCTTTACTGGTTTAAGGTCGAGGAGTCCTGGAAGTGCTGTTGCAACAACGATCCATAAGCGTCGTCGTGATCTCTCGTGAATAAAGTCCTACCCCAAAGTACTTGGTTTTTTATTTAGCTATTTTAAATTATGCTACAACAACAGAATAAACTGCATAGAATGGGGCGCCCAGTCTCATCATACAGACCTGGATGTATGGATGTAACTCCAGACTCCTTCAGCGTGGCATAAGTGTTCCGTTTGTGGGCGGTGAAGTGTGCGCGGTTTCTAAGATCTGGCATCCATACAGACGGACATGGCTATATCAAATCGTTAGGGATCCTGGTTAGGAACTTACGTACCTTATATGGTGGGAAATTCTTCCTAACAAATGCATACGAGTCTACGAACATTTTTCAGTTTGAGTAAGTTTACAAAATGTAATGCTTATCATTTTTAAACCACCATCTCAGTGTGCTTCGATCTGGACTTAAGGCGTGTGAGCCCTTTTAAATTCTAAAATCTGTCGCCACAGCAAGGCATCTCAAAATTTTAGTTATCCTCCTCTAGGCATTTGGCAAAACTTAGGAGCTCCAGGATGGTGCGAGTGATCGAGGACATGTTCGGCATCGCCGTCAACCCGATGACGCAGAAGACCGACCGGGTTCGGCGCTTCACGCTGAGCACAGAGCGTGGGATGTCGGTGTCGATCCTAACGATGGGTGCCATCATCCAGTCCTTGAAGGTTCCCGACTTCAACGGCAAGCTGGAGGACGTGTGCCTGGGCTACGACGACGTGGCAGGGTACTACCGTAACCAGCAGTGCTTCTTTGGAGCCACCATTGGCCGGGTTGCCAACCGTACAGCACATGGTCGCTTCAAGCTCTGCGGCAAGGAGGTCAGTGTGAGTCGCAATATTCGGGATAGACATCACCAGCACGGCGGATTCGTGGGCTTCGACAGCGTCATCTGGGACGTGGTGGGGGTGCACAAAGACGGCGTCACCTTGCAGCACATCTCGCCGGATGGGCACGAGGGCTATCCGGGCGAGCTGACCACCAACATTAACTTCTCGCTCAACGAGACGGGCTGCTTTGGGATGCGAATAGAGGCGCGGACGAAGGCTACCACGGTGGTGAACATCTCGAACCACAGCTACTTCAACTTGGGCGGCCACGGCGCCGGCCGGGATCCGCTCTATCAGCACATGCTGATGATCAAGGCCCAGAAGATAGTGGACGTGGACCAGGAGCTTCTGCCCACCGGAAAGTTAATGCGCGTCCGCACCACGCCGTACGACTTCTCCAGCCTGGTCAGTCTGGGCAAGCGGCTCAATCAGGTGTCCGCTTGCCCCCTGGGCGGCTTCGACAACCATTTCTGCGTGGATATTCCTCCCAACCGGGTGCAACTGGTGGCCCGTGTGGTTCATCCATGTAGCGGCCGTTTCATGGAGGTCCACACCAACCAGCCGGGCCTGCAGTTCAGCACGGCCAACCATCTGCCGGACGAGGACAGCGCGGACATACCCAACGTGGGCAAGGATGGGGTCCGCTATGTCCGCCAGGGAGCCTTCACCCTGCAGACGCAGAAGTACCCCGACGCAATGAACCACTGCGACTTCCCCACAATCGTGCTCAATCCTGGCCAGCTGTACGATCACCAGGTGGTTTACCGATTTGGCGCCTGTCCCAAGCGAGTGTAGCTATTTAGTTAGTGCTCCCAAAATTTGGACTCTCAAATTTAACTGGCAGTGCAATCATTATGGTTAGCAATGCCGGAAATGCATTTTTTATTATCTTTCTTAATTTCATAACAATAAATTTTCAATGAAAACTGAGGGCGAAAGTTTCGAAACAAATCGATGGAAGTTTTCAAAGAACCGAAGACAATTCAACGGAATATTGTTATTTGACCTAACTAATTTTAAAAATAACGATATTGAAGCAATATCTAACAATGTTTATGTATATACCGTTATTATAACAGAAAGAAAAGGCGCCAACTGGGCAGCACTGGCAGCAGCATTTGGCTTGAGTCGTCGCTAGAGCATTTATCAAAGTTCTGCACCGCACTGATGTGAACATCTGTCTTATTTAGGAGTAGGGATGTGCTACATTTAAAGGGCAGGTCTACTCGGTCACTCTGAAAAGTCAAATATATAAAATCCAAAGAAGTTCTCTGCAATAACGAAGGGAGTTTCTGATTGCCACGTTTGGAAGTAGAACTAGCCTAAGAAAGCCGCCAAGCTGTTCAACCTACCGCAGGTCTACAAGCACACGACGGACTCCAGAAGTCACAGCAGCAGCAGCAGCAGGATGCCAGTGCGTTTCAGTGGTTGAGTCCAGTCCAAAATCGATTGGAAAAGCGTTGAAAATTCCCCTTTCGCACCAATCCATTTTCCCGCTTTTCCCAGGTGCACGAATTCAAGGTGGAGATGACTTGCGGCGGATGTGCCAGTGCCGTGGAACGAGTCTTGGGCAAACTGGGCGGTACGTACTACGTAGCACTAGCACTAGTGCCAGGTACTAAGTTAGTTAGTGCCTTATCGGTCGAATCTTACGTATGTACAAGCATATGTACCTATGTATGTATGTGCAAATGTGGGGGTGAACTAATTGAATGCCGATACATCATACAAATGCTATGTGGCTATAGTAATTCCTGAATTGGGATTTCACTCTAAAGTTGCTTTAAAGTTGGAAAGTTTTAGGTATTATGTATGTCTTTGAACTGTCTGCAAAGTTCGCCAATGTTGCTTGAAAAATATTACCTTTCATTAAAAAAGGAAAACCATTTTTATTTGATACCCATGCTATAACTAAATTTGTGATCTTCAAAAAATATTAGATAAAACTTTGAACCTAATAATGCAACTTATCGAAAAGTTCAGTTCAAACCTCAGAACAAGCTTTAAACATAATAAATCACATAACGATAAGGGGCTTAACCGCAATTTGCATTGTTCGTTTAAGTGGTGGGAACAACTTAGCCCTTATCAGTAGTGAATTGCCCTGCTTTCGGCCGAAAATCGACTAAACCATGTGTTGTGTCATTCCGCAGATAAGGTCGAGAAAGTCAACATTAGCCTGGAGGATCGGACGGTGAGCGTGACGTCGAACCTGTCGTCCGACGAGCTGATGGAGCAGCTGCGCAAGACCGGAAAGAGCACCACATACGTCGGCGTGAAGAAATGAGACGAGTTCCTCAGCAAGTTTCAGAAGTACGGCAGGCTGAAACTTGAGGTCTAGGGTGTGGACCCTTAAGGATCGAGGGATCTTCCACATTGCCGCACCGAAAGCATTCTATTTGGGTCGCTGTTCAGTGATATTCATGGGATACATACAAATTTTACTCTTAACCAAATCAAATATAGGAATCGTATACAAATTTTACACTAGTATTTGCTCTTGCCGAAATTGTATGTAGCCTGTAGTTAACCAATTGAAGTGTTATTATATTATGCATTAATTATGCCTAGATGAAGAATTTCAAATTCAAATTTTACTAATCAAAGTGTAAAGCCAACTTTTTGCCTAAGTATGCAGGTGCCGTATTTAGGGGTACTCTAGTAAATCCAACGTAGTTGCCAATAAATGATATACTCCAATTGCCCTCTTATGACTAATCGTAATATTACAAATTTTACCATTTTAAAATATCAAATATATACAAATACGTTTTAACCTTAAAAGTTACGAACTCTTTTTTGTGGGAATGCGGCTACTTTTATGATGTAGTAATCTATTTTCTTGTTAGGGAAATGGTATACATTTTCAAAATGTAGTATGGAAATTGGCTTATTGTCGTTTCTAATCTGAAAATCAGATGCGGGCACTAAGCTTCGACTTGTGGTGTTCGGCGTTCCAGCGAATCGGCGACAAATAGCCGGTTATTGCCTTATAACGATCGAAGGGGCAGCATGAACTTGTCATAAATCTCGGCTCTCGGGAACCCACACTTATCAAATTGAATATTTTTTTTTGGTTTTCCATGTTCTGTTTGTGTCTTTCTTTTCTGTGATTTTTTGTGGGCCATCTTCGAGGCGTAACGAAATTATCAATCAAATGCCACCTCGGCATCCGAAGAATGCAGCACACAAAGAGGCCAGGGGACTGCACTAATTGAGCTCGGTGGTGGACATTCGAAGCCTCATTTCGTTTCGGGTACCTGGGACTGCGGCTCAGTTGCGTTTCAAGTTGCGAGCAGAGTCTCCTGTTGATTTATTCCCCGACAACAAAGAGGCTAGCGAGGGACGCTTCGCTGTCACAACACCAGTCACCTCCCCATCCACATCCACATCCCATCCCATCGAGAGACACGTCCTTGCCTCTAACCGATTATAATCCCTCAAGTGTGGCCCACTGATCAATTCCAGATAGCATCTGAAAATGTTCTTACGCAGCCCCTGATGGCATCACGTTATCTTTCCGAATACCGTTCAAATGGGAATGGTAAGGCAAACAGTTAGTATGCCATTGTCTTCGACTGATGAGAGTCTTTTGGTAATTAAGATAGTGTTTGGAATTGAAATTAGTTAGCTGCGGATGTTGAAAGACAATGTTTGAGTTTGAGTTTTGAGAAGGTAAAATGCAGGTTACTATTAAATGATTATTAAAAGCCCCTTTATAATAACTAACACAACAACTTTAAGAAAAAAGCTTGTATCCGTATTTTATATAACATACCAATAGAGTACGTAGTAATGACTTTAGTGTTGATTTTTATTGCAAGTTGCCCATATACTCAGATCTAATAGCGCACCATTTTATCGCAGCGCTCCAGAATTTGGGCACGCCCCACTCATCGCGCCTTTCGGCAGACCAGTCCTCCCGTGCTTTTATTTTCATTCTTTCGCGATTTTTTGTTGATGTTTTCCTTGCACACTCTGTGCATTGTAGACATTCCGAAAATCGCTGGCGAAATTCTTTGGCGCATGCTTGGCAGCAAAGTTGCCAGTTGCCAGTTGCCAGTTGCAACCAGTTGGCCGCTCGTTTTTCGCCTGGTCAAGTGGCTGGGACCTCGGCTGGTGGTGCGTTGGGGCATTGGCAGGCAGGACACCCCTGGTCCCAACCTCCCTTTCCTCATTCGCATCCGACGGTCTGACGGACTGGTTTGCCATTCGGCGGCGTTCTTGTTCTGCAGATTGTCATGGGAGATGTGAGGAGGACCGACCAGAACAATGGCACACTAAACCGAACTTAGGGCCCTGTTTGGGCCATAAATTCCGAAGTAAACTGTGACGTTTGAGCGGCAGGTATCCCCACAGATACACTAACACAAGGTCGTTTCGCTGGCAGTACGAGTGATTAGTGCGGCTGAGCTTCTTGCTCGGTTCCTGGCTGGTCATTGAACCAAGCCATTAGCGACTCCTACGCTCCTTGTCCGATTGGGAAAGCACAGTAGCCAACTACGAGCAGTGCAAATTACAGGGGGAAACGATAGGCAGAATGCGGTAGGAGGCAGAAGGGAGGCGGAAAAAGAGGAAGAGGACCAAACCTGTCGGGGCCATGGAAATTCCTATGCCGAGGTTCACAGTTGCGATTCGGGGGCCAGCGTGTGCCAAGCCCACGAGCTTCGTTTCGGCCATAACAAGAGCAGGCCCTGGCCCGCAAAGGCAGTACAAAAAGTACAAGAAGTACAAAATCGCCGAGCGTAAATAACTCATAGATAATAATGGCCGGGCATTTGCAGTCCATGCGCGCAAAACAAAAGACTTAGGACACGAACTCGCTTGGCCGAAGGAGTCGCAGTCGGCAGCAGGCAGCAGGCAGTCGTCATGTAACCAGGGCCAAAAAAAACCAAAACAAGATCAACTGGTTTGAGATACTTACTCAAAGTGGCTGCAGGCACGGCTCTCCCAGAGCCACAGTATACGGAGAGAGCCGATCTCGCAGACCTGTTGAGTGCGACTCTTATTCCGATTCCGAGTACGAGTACGAGTACGAGTCCGCGTCCGAGTCCAAGACCTCGTCTATTGCGCGTGCCTTCGGTGGATTGGGTCGCTGGTCGCTCAATCGTTGCTCTGTAAAATACTTTTACCCAAAGAAGTTTCAGTTGTGTTTTTGACTTTTCGCCGTGCAGAACGATTCTCCTCCAGCGGTCGGTTGTTTTGGTTGGTTTTGCCTCAATATGGCACCCCGTCTTGCCGTCCTGCCGTCTCTCCCACTCAGATTCTCTGGTTGAGCGTAGCCGTGTAATATGCGCGAAAAGTTGTTTTCGGTATATAGTCAGAATTCGCATACATCCGGAGAGTACATTTTCCTGTTAGCCGAAAACCTGCCGAAATAAAAAGAAAAGAATTCGAGGAAAATAAAAATAACTCTAGGCGTGTGAGTAAGTGTGTGTGTGTTGTTGTGCCAGTGCTTCGCATGTATGTGAGTGGGCGAAATGCCATGCAAATGTTGATCCTGTTGCCATTGCCTCTCGCTACTCAGCAGTAGGTGAAAGTAAAGCAATTTGTTTAATTAATTGCACGCAAGCAATATCTCAAAGTGAACCCAGATAGCCGGAGTCAAGCGATTACTGTGCCAAGTTTGAGCAACCAAATTAAGCAAACCCAATCAACTAAATAATCGTCTGCAAGTTAAGTCCACTTTGCCCCAGGATCAACTATTGGATTAATCACTACGCCTGTCAAAAGGGAGCTATAATAATTGGAGTATTCAAAAAGGTGAGCTGCGATTGAATGTATTACATAAATATTTACAAATATTTACGAATATCACAAGGTTTCAATACATTTTAGCGTTTGGCAAGAATTGGGTATACAAATTAGCATGGTGTTAAAGCTTAAGTAAGGTTTACATCTTGTTGTCTCTCCGATTAGTTCTGCAAAAATGAAGTCAAGTAGCTTACCACACCTAAAAACGGAAACCTAATGAGTTCATTATTGCGCTTAACTGTTAATAAAAAATATGGAATAAATTTGCTAAAAAGAAGCTTCCTATTCATATCAGCCTGGCTCAAATCTATGCAAATGCGATCGTTTTCAGCGGTGGAGTGGAAATTATGCTAAGACCCGCTTGGGAAGATCATTTTTGGTTTGTGATTTGATTTCTGTGTCGCAACCCATTTTCCATTCCAAGTGTGGATTCCGAATCGATTTTTTTGTGGAAAGGCGGGATCTGACAAAACATTTGGCAATAAGCCGAAGTTATGTGTGTTTACGAATACTTTTAACTAGTTTTTCCTTGTTCTGGTTTAAAGTGTACAACAAACAAGCTCGTAAGTTCAAGCACACAAACATAAATAAGCACACGTATGCATATTTATGTGTTTGTAAGAGATCGAATGGGTTTATGTATATTCACCCATGGTTGAGGTGTTTTTATTGACTTTAGCTTTGGCGTTGACACCTTTGCAGCTTTGTTTACGATCTGAATGGAACTAAAACGAAAAGGAATAGGGGCGAAAATAATTAATTGCAATTAACTCATTCTAAGCAGTATTTAATTTGTTTAAAAAGCGCTTGTTTCAAAAGATAATTATTTTGATATTTCCTCTTTTTTGTTTATTTGTCCTGCCAGTATTTAGCAGAAACTAGTGGCGGTTACATTTATTGTAATTGTAAGTAAGTGACTAGTTCGCTAGTGGGCGTTCTCAAAAAAAATCTTTTCTTCTTTTTCTACATATCTCCCACTAACTCAGTTACGGGTATCTGATAATCGAGCTAAAAAAAGGCGATATATCCATGGGATTAACACAGTTTTACACAGTTGACACTTTCAAGCAGCTCTTCTTTTAATACACTTCGAATACACCCCACTAAAAGCAAAATACACTTTTTGTTGCTTGAATCAGCAACTCAACCGAAAAAGCTTAGAGACCTACGACCAGGCACAGCTGCCTCCGAGAATTGTGGAATGCCGCAGCGAAGTGGACGGCTGATACGGGGGGAATCAGGAGGCAACAAAGCCGCTCGTGCCGACACACCTGACAAGCGAGTCAAAAGCAATCGCCGGACCGCATTTTGAGCCCGGACATTATTGATACATTATGGGGCCATTTTATAGGGCCGCCATGGGATACAGGGGGAGTTAGATAGCAGTTTGTGGATGGAGAGTGCGACCCCTGGTCACAGAGTCGGAGGTGAGTGTAAGTGGTCTTTGCCCCACTTCGGGTTGTCACTGTCACTTGGCCACTGGTGAAGGGAATGAGCGGGTGGAGGCAGGGGTGGATGCAGGGCGTGTCCCATTGTCTTCCGTTAAGCCAATTGTCCATTAAGCCCAGAGCCCCAACTCGCCGGTTGCATAAGCCCGGCAGAGAGTATTTTATTTCACTGTCAGTTGTCACGGTGATGAAAAATTGTCTTAATGTTTTCCTTCGCTTATTGGTATTTGGCCCCTTGCTGACATCACGTGACAGCGAAAACAGCGACTTCGCCGATCGCTGGTTCGGTGGCATTTTTGGCTTCGAACAAATAATTTAAATGTCAATGGGCGACTCCAGCCGAATAACCAGCTCACTGGCCGATCCAGTTCCCAATTCACGAGAAGTCGAGACCCCAGACCCAAAACCCAAAACCCAAGATCGGAGCCAACCAATCCAATATCAACCAGGTGACCCAATTCCGGGCAGACACTGCAGCAGCCACGCCAGAAAATCACTTTCTCTCCGGCCCATCAAGTTCTGGGCACCAGCGGGGCCCAACTTCGACCTCGTCTCGATCGCAATTAAGAGAAAATTTAATTTTGAATTTATTAAGGCAAATAAGCCGGGGATGGTAGCTCGAAATGCCGAGTGACGTGCGTGTCTCTTTTGACACAAATCAAAATTCTTCCACATGCAATGAATTCAGAACGAAGAGGAGATAATTACGGCACTCGACAGTTCTTCAGAGGCCCAACGAGATCGCCGTATTGGCCTTGGGTACTTGCCAAAAGAAATTCGAAATCAAATTAAGATCAACAGGTTCTGCATCCCGCCCCGGGCGGCGAATTCATCTCGATTGAGTCAGATAGTTAAAGAAGAATTTAAATGGGTTTTCCATAGTGCACATGGATTAAATATTTGATATTCTAAGAGCCAAAATAATACACTATAGCTAGATTCAAATGAGAACAAGTGATCAATTCAAGTTTTATTTATTTAAAACTTATGACTCTTTTACTTCTAAGGGAGTAACTAAGCCCATGCCACGTGCCATCGAATGAAATCGATATTTTTTTATTCCCTACACTTTTATAAATGGGAGACTTGTATAAATGGAAATTTACATACTTAGTATTGGATTTTCCAGTTCACACATTCCCAGCAAGATTGAACTCAGTGGGCATCGGGCCACTTGAAATTTGTTCGCTGTTTACCTTTTACTCGATGGATGGAAACAGAAGAAACTCCAAATGGCAGGCCAAGTATCGGTTACAAAACGATTCAATTTTTTGCTGCCTCACGGGGCTTACTCACCATAGAACGAAATAGTTGGAGGATCGGTGATCGGCTATCATTGAGCGTCTAAGAGTTTGTTTGTTTTGGGCCATTTTAATAGGCGCTAGTGCCCCTGGCCAAAAAGATGCCCTCAAATGCGGAGAGAGCACCGAATGGAGACAATCAGAAATCGGAAATCAGATACCTTTTATTTGCCACATAGGCCAGCCAGGAATACCAACGAAATACCAGCGATAAATTCAGCGATGAAATTGTTTAGATAACAAACGCAGCCGCTTGTAAGCTTCCCGTGGAATTCTGGTTTCCTCACATTTGTTTTCATTCCTATATTTTCTTGGTTGGCAACTTGCCACCGCGACCATCCATAAATGGCTAATGACAATGGATTAGCATAAGCTGTGCAATTAATCTTTGTAACAAGTGGAAACCGAAGCAAACCAAGTCGAGCTGGAGCCACCAAAACCAGACAGAAACAACTAATACTTCGGGGCATGAAACTATTGGAAATTTCAGCGAAGATCTTTTGTATGATTAATGAATGGAGCGAACCGAGGCGATGAGCACGACAATCTAGTAGGATTCCTAAGCCAAGAGGTATATGTCCCGCTTTATTATGCAAATTTCCATTAAGGGCGTAGAAGGCCGCATCTATTAGTGTCGGATCTGTGGTCAAAATGAGAATATGAAAATACGCCACCTGACCATCGAACCCAGAATGGGAATTAGAATCGTACTTCTCACCGGGATTTGGATTCCAAGATGCAGTCATCGTTGCATATTAATGTGCCAGGGTAAACTTCAAGCAGTTAGTCGTATGGTCGGCATATTAATTATGAAATTTCATGTATGTGCGTGTGGATATTTTTGTATCTTTCGAATCGGCCTTTCACTTTGGAATGCGGTAGCTGGCAAAGAAGGGGGAAAATCACTCATGGGACACAAGATATGCCAAAAAGGTAAATATTCGAGTAGCGACGAAAGTGGTGGAAAAAGAACGTTCTCTATTAAAAGGTTTGAAGTGATTTCAAAATGTTCATTTTTGAGTTAATCAACTCTTAGAGGTATTAACGGAATAATATTGATCTGTTCATAACGTTAACTTTCTTCCGCATACCTTTCATAAGATTGTGTCCAAGTACACCAATGATTCAAAGTAATCATACGCTGATGGTGGAAACTCATATTGAGATCGTTTTGGTCCTCCCTCCTGATTCCTGGAACTCGAACAAAACTCACTTATACATCGGAAATGCTAGATGCAAAGCAGTGAGAAGCAAAACTTGATCGGATACCTTGACAGTTCGCTGGAGCGCCATAAACTCGGCTATGTGATATCAATTTGCACCAACTTCTCGGAGATCACAGCGCTTTCTCGCCGGAGACGGAATCGTGGCCATAAATCTACCAGCCAACAGGCCGATGGGCCGGGAACACAAGAATGAAGTCGACTAATGCCATTTAAAATGCGGCAGCTTAGCTGCCATTTATGTGGTATCAAGCGGTGCTCCTTTCCTTTCCGATGCTCGATTATTGGGTGTCAAGCCCGGCTGGAATAATTAATGCGCCGCCTGGAACGAAGACATAAAGACATAAAGTAAAACTAACAAAGCCCAAACGAAAACAGTTAAAAAGAAATCTCAGATCGAGATGACCCCATTCGGCTGTATTCTGATAAGAGGTCACGTAGCAAATGAGCTTGTAAGCCCTAGGATTGGACCTATTTTGGCCCATTCGAATAGCAACCCGCAGAGAGCGGAAAAAATCTTTAAGCTGCGCAAAAATGATTAAAATGGCTTGCCCAACAAAACAAGGTCAAATCGATCGGTTGGAGTGCCTAAGCTCGAGCTCAACCTCATTTATCACGTTCGTTTATATGGGGGAGGTTTATATAATATGTGGGATGCTTGGCGTGATTCACTCGAGTGCTCTTTCAGTGCCAACAACTCGTTTTCACTTAGAGGCAGTTGAATTTAATGGGTTGTCTTATGCAGTCCATTAGTTTTTGTGGCAGGAAAGAACTAAAACTTTTTCTCCTAGAAATCATCGACTGTTTCCCTTGGCAAATAAAGTACGCCAATAAAGACATCTAGTTTGTTACCGGGCCCATATATGAATCATAGCTCCAAATTACTTGTAACCTGCTGGGATGCCCATATTATTATATAGCATCCTCACCTACCAGCATCATCAACGGCATCGCAGTCTCCCATTTCCCTTGCCATTACGATGCTTGGACACTTCCGATAAGATCGCTTTCAGCGTTCAATAGAAAAGCTAAATAACACAGAGACCAAGTTCAAGGGAACCTCTGCTCTTTACCGGGAAATGGACGATAAGAAAACCAGCTGCTGCAGAGGGAAAATGTTTTCCTTTTTTCCTGCCAGGCTGAAATGTCTGACATTACGCAGGCAAAAAGCATTTCCAGCGAAATGAAATCGAACGGCATTGATTGCATGCCAATGTGGCTCCAAAGTTCTTGATCGACACCTGCGCCAGACGACGACGACGATCCATCAGACGGGCTCCAGTCCGACGACGACGACTGAAATTCGCAGCCAGATCCAGATCCAGATTCAGATCCAGACCCAGGCCGAACCAGACCGGTGACCATTTATAGAGCAACTGGCCACTAGCAAGACGATCAACAGACTCTCAATCTGCCATGCCAATGACGCAAAACACGCAATGGCCCGAGACTACTTCTCCTAGCTTTCTCTGCTCCGCTGAGGGGCAGCTCCGCGTTAATTATTATGGGCAGAGGAAGTGGCGACGACGTCGACGGCGACTAATTGCACCGGGGCTCTTCCATTCGGAGGGATGCCCCTGCTTTGCAACTAGCCACCATGGCATACTATGGAAAGGAAGATATACAGCTGAAAATCGAACATATCTGTAAAGAAATATCTATCCATTTTTCTTATTCAAATACGTACTTAACTTTAATATTTGCTCCTCGGGAACGGAAGAAAACGAATATATTTAACGATATTGATAGTTTACATTTTTAGTTCTTTAGCTATTTTTTTTGCACGAGAAAACCATTTTTAACAGATCAAGCGGAACTTTACTTCTAGGTTTTCTCATATCCTTTGTAATAGTATAATAGTATTCCCTCACATTATTTAATGGAATCGTTTGTTTGCTTTACAGTTTGCAGAGCCGGAAAATGCAGCATCTGGAACTGTGAGCTTCGACTGGCTGGAAAGACGAAGAAGAGGTAGCCAAACGCTCGGACTCGCAGACAGCATGCCCACTCGCCACAATTGGGACTCCGAGCGTGTGGGCGTGGCACATCTGGCCGGGGCTCTCAGCCCACTTTGCATAACCGATGCCAACCATGAGATACTGCGGCCGAAGCCGCGAAGGTGAGTTCGGTGCCTAAGTCTTTCTATTTTTCAAAGCCATAACGTACACAGCTAATGCATGCATCGAACATATGACTTGTCCGGCAATGATTTACTCCTTTGATATGGAATATTCGTTATTCTAAATCATTCAGCTGCACACTGAGCCCTAGGGGATTGTGCTAAATAATTACTTGGGTTTTCCGTACCTATCCTTTTAATTTGCTTAGTGTATTACGAGTATAACGCATGTGTCTGTGATGAGGAATTAAATTTAAAGGCTAATTTGAAAAATTCTTTATTTAATTGGATAATTATAATAAGGTTAAAATCATCTGAAACAAATAAAATTAATTTATTGTGTGGTTAATTTGTAAACTAAGCTAGAGGATGGGTATCAGCCATAGCTGCAGTGGCTTTCGGCTGGCATAAATAAAATACCAAAAAATTATTAAACAAATATGAAACAACTTATTAAAGAAACATTTAGAATATTTTACCCTAATATACATATATTATGACCTTCCATTTTTAATAATGGTTGATTTTGTGTTTTATTATTTATATTCACGTCATAAAAATGTTCTTTTAGTAACAAACTTTTATTCTACACATTTAGGGTAAGAAATATTACGGCTTTATTATAGATCTGTAAAATACCAACTGGTCCAGAAAAGATCGTGCTTAAGCGCCACCTAGATTTGGCAAACGGAACCTGAGAAGATACATTTATTTAACAGCGTGCGCCACCTGGCCGTAGGTTACACAAGCAGAGCTGGTGTACCGGCTTTCCAATAGGTGGCATTATTTCAAACTCTAGACTTCAACATTTTAAACAGTTCAAATTCGTACCTAATTTAAATTTAGACAATAACATAAACTTCGTACCCACTTTTAAGAGGGCAAAATATGACATTAGGGCAATATTTAGGTCAACTGATCGAGAAACTGATTTGGAATTGCTTAAGAAAGTAAATGAAAAATTTGTGAGCAGATAAATGTATTCTATTACCAATTCTACATAAGTAGATACGATTATTCTATTCGTTATTTAACTCCTTTTATGATTATTACTCGAGTGTATAACAATTATCAGATGTCTGTGACAAGAAGGATTTTTCTGTTCCGCTGGAGAACCTAAAATATTTGCCCCTCTGGTTACGTATTGTGTTTCAAGCGCCATTCCAGTCTCTAGAAGCTAAGAAGCTCCAACAGCTTCAGACAGACCCACAAAGGCAGGCTATTTTTGGAGTTGGTCACTTGCATGCATAATTGTGCACGACAGCGTGAAGTGAGGCGGGGAAAGAGTGTAGGTTGAACGGACAATAAACTTTTATTCTCGGCCGAGAGACCAACTTCTTTTCGGAAGTGGAACATGAGCAGCTGCGAGGAAAAGAAGTTGGACGAGGCGTGTGTGGCTGGGGCAGAATAGCGGATGCTAGACGATTTTCGGAAATAATAATGGATTGCTTGTGTGTTTGCTACGATCTTCTTGGCGTCTTGGTCGCTGGGCCAAACGGGAACGATCCGTCTGCGATTCGTTTTCGCATTGTGAAGCCGGTCAAGGTTAATTTGGAAAATATTAGAGCCAGATCTCTGCCGTTCTCCGACAGCAGAAGATTGCCCCGGATGTGTGCCACAAAAAGTAGATGGGCCTGCTTTACGACCCCATCTACTCAGGTAGAGATGAATAATTATTAAATGCGGGCCTGGCCCAGAGACTCGACTATACACGACTAATTCAATTAAAACAAGACTAGAGCTGAGCTTGAGATACATTTAGAGCTACGGACAAATACAGATACAAATACAGATAGAAACAGACGAGGCTGCGGCTGAAGGTTTTAGCTCTTTCCTCGCAAAGTTCAAGCTCGATTGAGAAATCGGATGGCGGAGTCAGACAATTGCCGATCGAAATCTGGCCGCCCTCCAGGAAACTGAAATATGACTGGCATTTACGAAACTTTATTGTGGCGCGCTTCTCTCTTTCAGACAATTAAAAGTCCGAAATGCGAGTAACAACAAACAAATGACAGTCGGTGTATTTCACACAACAAACGAAAGTGAAAATCACAAAATGTGAATAATTAGCAGGGCCCAACAATACGGCGAATAAAATAATAATAGCTAACGAACTGAAATAGGAAAAATGTACGAAAAATTCGCTACAATTGCTGCAGCGAAGCAGCAGCAACAATTTGTAGCCAACAAAGTCAATGACAATGGCCACGCGGAGGGCAGACCCATCTGCGAGGGCAACAAACTTGATACACTTACTGGAACTCCCACCTTCCCCGATCTCCGAGTCGTAGTACCTCTGGCCCTATCGTCGTGGCATCTTCAATTCGGAGGTAATTTGAACGCAGCATTAAAGCTGGCACAAGAAATAATGCGACGACGTGGGGCAAGTGAAAATGTTGTTACCTTTTTACCTTTCCGCGACTTTCTTTACGGCCACAGGTACAGATACAGATAGAGATACGGCTATCTGTGAGATACTCCGCGGCGTTTGTCAAAAAATACCTACTTGGCTAACTAAGTAATCGCCATCAAAACACTCGACTCGCCGCAGCCCAAAGCCGCAAATACCAAGAGATCAGAGGAAATTTGGGCTGCGAAAGTGTGGGAGATATTTGGGGGCGTCAGCTGTTTTCGGAATTAGAGCAGCCTGTTGATAGATCTGGATGGACAGGCAGGCGGCCAATTAAGTCGGGGAAGCTGCCGTCGAGGAAGACTCTGTCTTCAAACGGAAGCAAAGTCAGTCGGTACATCTCCATCTCCATCTCCATCTTCATCTTCATCTGCAGCCTCATCATCATCTGCCACTTCGCAGCTTCTTCAATTGGCTTTTGAATTGGGGATGTGGTTGAATGCGGAAATCCCCACAGTAGTCGTAGCATATTTAACTCTAATCAGGTAGATGCGATGATATGATAGGGCCGAAAGCACTCGGAGAAGGTAGCAATTTGTCAGATGTTGGGGTTTCATAACAGTTACAGCCAATTGCCGTGTCACTGATGGTGTCGGGATACCATGGCGCGTCTTGAGTATATCATTTGGAAGGCACACAGGTGCGGAGTGTAAACTAACCGGGATTGATTGGGCTGTGGGGTATAATTCCCAGCCAATATGGCATTATTATCCTTGACTCAATAGCTGCAATACTGTCCAAGTGGTAACTCGGTTAGTTCTCTAACTGACAGCTTACGGCGACAGACTCAACGTGTATTCAATAGTTTCTTAGCTCTCCAATAACTTTTCTATAAATCCCAATTTCGTAATTCCCACTTTTCCCAGACCGATCGAATACATGACTCAGCCCAAAAGAAGTTTGGCTTGAGCAATCCATGTCTATTACATTTTGATAAATCTTCCAAGGGAAAATGGAAAACGGGGAACACAAGTGAAACTGAAATCCTCTAACAGCAAGTATCTGGCTTGAGTGTTTGGACTTGCCTTGAGACTTTAATATATTAGGCTAACCTTGCTTCTCCTTTTTTCCGTCGCACAACTCGCAGATATTTTTGCGAGGTAAAGATTAATGATCTCGCTGGAAGACCTGGTTCTAATGATCTGCAATCTAAGCCGAAAACAGAAAACAGAATACAGAAAACCAAAAACCATTTCCTGTCTAATACTGTCAGGCATGAAAAACGAAAGTACCTCAAACCTCATTAGTCGGGTGACACAGATATATGCTGGATATATATACATCGCCGATACCAAAGGGTGGGGCTGGGCCATATTCCTCCTCTCTACTTTCTGGTGAGTTGCATTTGCCGCCATTGTCCAGTTTTTCCAGCCGTTTTCGGTCTTTTTCTCCTTCGCGGCCAAGTTGTTTTATAAACACGCGAATATTACATTAAACCTTTTGGTGTAGTTTTTGGTTTTTGTGTTTCTGTGCCGTTTTTTTATTTTGGGGGTCTTTTTAGTGCGGCGTATGAAGCTCCGCCTAATGGGCGTAAGCATATTTATGGCCTGTCATTACTTTTCCGTAAATTAAACTTTTTAATGCGAAAATTGCTCAGAGTGTAATTTTTTTAATAATCCACCTGGCTTAGAAACCCAAACCCAAACAGCCGGCGGCCACTGAAGAAAGTTATTGTGCAATCGGACCGTAGAAAGATTCATAGAGCATTTGTTTCGGTTTTCCGTATTACGTGGGCGTTCAATGCCCGATTTTCATTCGGGGATTTCGGTATTTGGATCATACGACCGAGGCTTTCTAATTGCAATTGCCATGCGCGTATGTCAGTGGCTGTGAATGGGATTATATTTGGGTCTGTGGCTTCGGACCGCTCCCATTTACCACCATTCAATTCTTCATCCACAAAAGAGAAGCTTCTACCGCCGCGGCGGCCGAAATCATGGTTTCGTATCGGAAAAACAAAAGGCTAACCCCAAGAAACCGTTAAGTCAGCGTGCCTGGGCTTGTATAAATCATTAGGAGCAGGTTACGCTCGGCAATTTATTTGCTCCACACATGAGATGTATCTTGTAGATGTATCTCGAAGCCTACGCACGTCTGCCCATGCTCGGATCTCAAACCTCAGAGGTCTCAGCTCAGAACCTGGCTGATTTTTCTATCTTGGAAGCGGGCAATCCCGTGCTGGAAGGAAGCTGGCAAAACGATCTGATAAGTGCTGGATTGTATAACCTTCGTGTGCTGGGTGGTGCTGTGAGCTGTGTGCTGTGTGCTGTGGAGCTGAGGTGCTATGCTCCCTTGGCCCCGCCAAACAGTTATACATAATTAAATTCAGAGCAGGGCTCGCCACCAGAGTTGGTAGCCACTTGAGCCAGTCACTTCGCTAGAGATGGTAGAGGGTTTCCGCGGGTTTTTGAGGGTTTCGGTGATCACAGAAATGGCTGAAACTCTTTTAACTGCAGGAGTAACAACAGTGATTAAAAGCTATGTATATAATGGGTTGATATTCAATACTTAAGTTCTGTTAATCTTAGCTTGACAAGTAAAATGATATCAATAATAACTCATATAAGCTGTATCTTCAACTTCAGTTTCTGCGTTTGTCAATTTTCCATTCTCCTGTTGAAAATTTCACCGCTGAGCATCTCTGCCGCCGATCGCAGTGATTTTGATTTTTTGAAAAAGGCAAGCGGGAAAAATGAAAAAGAAAACTCACTGACGCTGCTCCAGTACATCTAGTACATCGCTCGGCGTCCAAAGTGAGCCCCCAAAGCTGGCTGATGTAGCTGGTGCTGAGGTTGTTTCTGCGCCGCTGGCGGCTGTGGATGTCAAATGTTGGTGCAGACCCATTGTTTTGGTCACACAGCTGAGAAGCAAATGGAAAAATTACCCAAGCCGATAGAGCCGAAGACCCGAAGACCCTCCATGCAAGGTGGCCTCATCCCCGGAACCCTGCATCCCCGATCCCCCCGGGGGCCCAAGCCACGCTGTGAAAATGAGGAAAAACAGATACCGCCGCCGCCGACAATGACTAAGCAGCGCAGTCGACTTCTGCGCCGGCGCAGCTGGCTGCGAGCTGGGGCTCAGACCGAATCCGAGCTTCCAATTCAGTCGAGCTTCAGTACCAGACGGGAGCGAACGGTTTTTGATAGTCGGCGGGTCCGGATTTCGGGCACACAGCTTTGGATGCGAAGTTTCGGCCGCGGATGGATGAACACCAAAAAGCTAGGACAGTTTATAATTTGCATAATTACCATTGTTACCAGTGCGACAGTGAAATGGAAAACATGATTCTGGCAGAAGAAGAAGCTAACTGTGCTCAAAGAAGTTTTTTAAAATATTAAAAACCATTGAAATGTAGAGAATAACATAGTTTTGTGCTGAAGAAAAAGCAGATGTGCTTAAGAAACCCCGATTGTGACGCATAAGTGAACAAGATAAATGTTTCTGCTACCGAAAACCATCTCAAGATATTTCGAGAATTATTAATATTTCCGTTAAAAGAAATTTGTAAATATAACATGCAAATAATATAATATAATCCCTTAAAATAATGCAATAAGTTAGCCCAAAAGGGGTAATTCTCTGTGAAAGTATCTGAAATGAAACCAAAGCGAAACTAAAAGCAGCATGTATTGCACCAAAGATTGCACCTGCAGCCTGTGCCGCGAGTTACGAGGATACAAGCCCAGTGGCAAGAAGGTGGCTCCTTCACCGCCCACATTGTTCAGCAGGATGCTGAACGACAACTTCATCCTGCGACGCCGCGGCATCTCCCTTAAGAACTTCCAGCCACAATCGCTGAGGAACAGCGAAATGCTGGCCCAGCAGATGCCGGTGCCACGCCCCCCGCAGACGCCCTCGCCCACGCCCATCGAGGAGCTGCCGGACTGGGCGACGGAGGATTCGCCGCGGACGAAGAAGCCCAACCACAAAGTGGTCATCTACTTCGGCGACTCCATCCACCGCGGTGGCCAGCAATCGCCGCTGCCCTCGCCCAAGGAACTCCACTCGCAGCTGCTGCAAGAGATGTCCCAGAAACTGAAGACCGGCGTGGCGGAGGAGGCCCAACCGGCAGTGGAAAAGGGGAAGAAGGTGCAGCAGGTGCAGCAGGTGGAGGGGAAACCGGAGACTGGCCCGCCAGCGAATGACGAACTGCCGCCCTACATTGAGAGCGTGCAGAACGGCGTAATTAATATCAGAATTGAAGGCAATTACCGGCGAGCCAGTGCGCTGGTGGAAACGGTGGCAAAGCCCACTCTGGCCGTGGTGGGTCCAACGAAATCCGAGTCCGATGCAGCCGTCGGTGATAATAACGATGGTAATGAGGATGATGATTGCGACGACCCTGGCCAAGATGAGGCGGAGACAGACTCGTGCGACTGGAGCTACGTCCAGGAGTGGCGGAGGGCGGCGAAACGGTACTGGGAACTCTTCAGATCTTAAGCTATTATTAATTATTTTCTGCTCCCCAATTCCATTTTACATTTCTATTCACGTTGCACTGCTGCAATTCTTTTGTGAAAGTCGGGGAAAAGGGATTTCGTCTGGGCGTAGAATTGGGTGGCCTTTTGATTGGCAAAAAGGAAAGTAACGTCGTTTGGGCGTCCGAGTCTCGACCTACAGAGGGACTTGGGCAGATCGACTCGGATAGTGATCCTGGTCTAAAAAATATATATACTTTTCGCCATCGAGAACCCTTTCTTCTTTTACCTGTAACATACCTATGATCGAGTCTAATATATCCTCTTACTCTGAGTAAAACACTCAGTTAACCAAGACTGCAAAACCCAGTCAAAGAATGATTATCGGAAACAAACGAACTTCAAATGTTCATTTTAATGAACTCCATTAGAACGGATGTTGTATTTATATCTGATAATATTTAGATACAGATCGTGAGGTTGGTTGTACAAGCTCCATAGATGAGTTTTAGGAAATTGATCGGTTCTGTGGGAAATTAAACTTCGAGCTGCAATGCAAAAAATGACATAATAGCTCTTAAATAATTTTTAGCTTTTTGGTTTAAATATAAAACAAAATCGATGAACAAACAAGGCAAATATTTTGCAAACAGAAATCCAAAGGTCACTGCTCGGTGAATAAAGACCACTAAATATTCAAGTTCAGAATAAGATCATTATAACAGTACTCAGAAGAAATTCGAAGCACCACTCATAAATCGCATTTAGCACAGAACATTGTTTAGATCTTAAAAATCTGTATTAAAGACATATTGTCAAAAAGACAATAAAGATCCCAGCATTTGAAATTTAGGTCAATCAGAGCTCAAGTTACAGCATAGACTGTCAAAGGGATGGGCAAAATTTGAATGATAACGAGCCCAAAAAGAATGAAAAATCAAAAGACTTTTTCGCATGCAAATGAAAAATCGTAACTGGCTTTTAATATCGCTTTGTATTTGAAGTTGGCAACCCAGTTAGAAGATGATGGTCGTAAACGCAAAAAGAAATGTGAGAACGAATCGTGGAGACGAAGATCAACCCACTTCAAGACTCCGGTCATGCGATGTTAACATTTTGTCTGCTTCTTTAAAATATTACTTAATTCGTAGAGAACGGATTCACCTGCTTGCAATATATTGATCAATTCGTGGATCCTAAACATTTTTAAGTTCTTCAATCGACAAAGTGCTATAAAAAGTATATAACTACGTTCCACATTTCCTACTGGGACTACTGCACTAATCAGGTGTGAAGTTGGGCTCGTGGCTAACTAGAAGATGGTCAAGACTGTGTTGACAAAGATTAGCAGAGATTTCTCGCTGCCCGTTAGTAAAATCCATTGTTTAATTTGGCTGGCATTCTTTCTGCTTTAAAGAGTTGAGGATTTTAATGAGTTGCAATATTTATGGGGCTGAAAATGGGTCAGCTTTAATTTAGAAGCTTAGCCATGGTTTTACTTTTGATTTTGTGGATACAAATTTGCTGTTTTCCATGAGTATTAAAACCATTTTTGATTTCTTATGACTTCATTATTTTTCACTTTACTTAAGCAGAAATAATTATTCACAATGATCTTAATGTGAATCCTTTAGAATCAATCACACACTAACCTTATTTTACTTAACTCCTTCCAGACCCACTGGCAACTTGCCACCCAACTTTGGCCAGCACCAGCCTCCCAGCCAAGTGACAGGCCTGCCCCCAGTGCCCCCGCCACAGATGCAGTCGCCCCACCAGGTGCAGAGCCAGCTACCCCCCTCGCAGAACCCGCTGTCGTCTCAGAAAGGATTGTCGTTGGCCATGGCCACTCCGGCTCCCAGAGTGTTCAAGGAGCTGGCCCAGCAGCCGAGCAAGGGGCTGCCCCTCAAGATGGTGGCCTCATCCTCGTCCTGCAGTGGCGGACAGGCGAACTCGTCCTGCAAGATGCCGTCACCACTGGCCGCCTCAAAGGCGCTGATTCCACAGAGGGCAGTGGCTGGACCGGCGCGACTCACGGTCCAGAGTACGCCCGTTAAGTCGCAGCCACCGCAACTGAGTGGGAGTCTGAGCCAGAGCCAGAGCCAAAGCCAGGGCCAGAGCCAGGTCTCGCCTAGCAGACATACTTTGGGCATACCCACCACAGCCGGAAATCCCACGCCGCCCAGGATTCATCAGCATGACCAGTTCCGTGCGCTGCAGCGGGTGCAGGAGTGCCACAGTTCTTCGGACGAGAACCGCAGCTCCGGACACGCCAGCATGTCGGATACCGGTGGCCACAGCTCCTCGCCCGCGGGGGGCATGACCTTGGGTCCGTTGCCCGAGGATCGCCTGGCGGCGGGAGTCACCAACAGGAGCACCCGATCGCGTCGGCAGCGTGGAATCATGCCAGGCGGAAAAGCTCCGTGGAGCGGCACCGGACTGGAGGACATCAAGCTGGCCATGCTCACACTGCGCTCCCAAACCAGCAGCAGCACCTACAGCAGCCTGAGCGCCGGATCGGAGAGCTCTGAGCCCGCTCGTCGCCTGGGCAGATACTCTTCGCTGGAGACGGTGGTGACCAGCACCAGTGCTGACGAGTTCGTGTGGGTGGACTCGCACAACCGGCTAGTGGAGCTGCAGCATCCGCCGTGGAGCCAGCAGTGCATCCTGAAGGTCCTGAGGAACGGACGATGCCAACAGCAGGCTGAGCACCTGGCCGTAGAGGCGGTTTCCCGCCTCGGCTATCTGCTGCAGCGGGCGCTGGTGAGGATCGCCCGCGAGATCCAACGATTCTCGGCCGGAGTGGGTCTCTGCTCCAAGCAGGAGGTGGTCGGAGCCCTGCGGGTGGTGCTCAGCTCCTCGCTGGCGGACTCCTGCACGAAGGCGTGCCTCAGGTCCGCCGCCATGTTTGCGGTTCCCGGAGAGAGCGCCCTGAAGCAGAGCAAGTCCGCACGGGCGGGCCTCCAATTGTCCGTGGGGCGCTTCTATCGCTGGATGACGGACGCCAGGCTGGGCAAATTCATCCACGAGTACGCCGCCGTGTATCTGTGCGCCGGTATCGAGAATCTGCTGGAGGAGATTGCCCTCCAGTGCAACGGGAGCACGGCGGCCGCTTTGGATCAAAGTATTGCCAGTTCCGGGGATGTGTGGGGACTGCTTCAGCCTTTCGCCCATCTAAACGCGGGAAGAGTGGCCAGTGGCGCCTTGGCTCTGCCCAGATGGGCCAACTCCTTGGATCAAGTTATTGCCAGGTATTTACTTCCAACCTTTCTGGCAACGGCTTTTATTATACCAGTTACTTGTAGAGTAAAAGGGTATATTAGACTTGTTGAAAAGTATGTAACCGTATGTATGGAACCGTTTGCGACCGCGATAAGTATATATTCTTGTCAGGATCACTAACCGAACCAATCTAGCCATGTCCCTCCGTCTGTCCGTCCAACTGCGTCCGTATGAACGATGTAATATCAGGAGCTATAGAGGATACAAAATTGTGGCGGAGTGATGGGAGCAAATGAAATGTCTTATCTAATTATTATTCATAATTTTCTTTTTTCATGTGTAACAGCTCCGGTGACTTTCGAGGTCATCTAGCCACCTGTGTGGGCAGCATAAGGGAGCTGAAGGAGAAGGCCCTTCGCACCCAGCAGGAGTTCCAGTTGGCCGCCGCCCTGTCCGGATCCGCTCTGGCGGCCCTCTTCTACTTCATGCGCTGCTCGCAGCTGGAGCACACGGAACTTCTCGCCGCCTCGGGCTGCCATTCTGGGCAGGCTCAAGCTGCTCCAGGCGGAGGAACCTCCTCCGCGGGCCACCACGTCCAGGAGTTGTGCTACGAGCGGGCCTACGTGGTGCTTCCTCCACTGGCCGAGTGGTTGAGGGTGGCTGCAGCCCACGCCGAGCACCGGAATGCCATGATGATTGACAAGGATGACGTGATGCAGGCCGCCAGATTGCTCCTTCCCGGAGTGGACTGTCCCATAAGGCCGGTGGCACACGACGAGGAGCTGCCCACCAAGAAGACTCACTTCAACACTGCACCCACTGTCAGCTCCACGGGCACGGGAACGGGCAGCAGCAGCTGCAGTTCCCCGGTGGTCAGTGGGATTGGCATCGGAATCGGAGAGGACACCTCTGAGCTAGGCAGGCGAGCCACCATTGGAGTGGCGTTCAAGGTAAGTGCATTCTGCAGTATATTTTTCTAACGGCGGTGAAGAGCTCATCTGTAATTCAATGTACACTCTTCTACAGTGTATTACACGATTTTTACCTTAACATGAGAAAATGCGATAGTCGAGTTCCCCAACTATCAGATACCCGTTACTTAGCTATTGGAAGAAATTTTGACAGTTTTCTAGAATTTTTATAGAATTAGGAAAAGAGAATAAAGTAAAAATAAATAAAACAAGAGAGAACGCTATAGTCGAGTTCCCCGACTATCTGATACCCGTTACTCAGTTAGTGGAAGTGCGAAGGAGAGTCTTCAACACTGACAGTTTTTGGCGGTTTGTGGGCGTTAGAGTGGGCGTGGCAAAAAGTTTTTTTTTGGCAAACCGTTAGAAATTTACAAGACTAATACGAAAATGAAAAAATATTAAAACATTTTTCAAAAGTTTGTGCGTCTGTGTCTCTGAAATTAGCATACTGAATCAAAACTTTCTAGCTTAAATAGTTCCTGAAATCGAGGAGTATGTATGTATATACGGACAGTCAGACGGACAGACGGACATGGTCAGTTCGACTCGGCTAGTGATGCTGATAAAGAATATATGTACATATGTGTTTATAACCGAACGTCTATGTGAATTCCTTCCGCAGCTACTGCTGACTGGTAGGGCGGAATTGTTGGCCCAGGCGGCACAGCTACTGCCGCCCACCACGCGGTACGACACCCAGAACAGCGCTGGGCTGACCGCTCTGATGATCGCCAGCATCCGAAATGATGAAGTGGCACTGCACGCTCTCCTGGACGCGGGATGCGATCCGAATGTAGAGGTGCCCCCTGCGGGAAGCGCCGGCTACCCGGCTATCCAGCCGGACACCCAGCACTGGACTGCTCTGAGCTTCGCCGCCAGCAGGGCCAACTACGTGGCGCTGAGGATCCTTCTGGAAAGGGGCGGTAAGGTGGAGGGCGGGGCCAGGAGCAGCGAGGAGAAGTGCACCCTGACCCCCCTGCAGTTGGCAGCCGGCACTGGCAACCTGGAGATCGTGGCATTGCTGCTGGCCCACGGTGGCAATGCCTTTCTGTCCACGCAGCAGAAGGATTCACTGTGCTTCGCAGGATCCGCGCAGAAGGGTTGCTTCTGCGCCATTTCAGTGGCTGCTGCCCACGGACACCGATCGTGCCTCCGCAAGCTGCTCACCCACCCCGTTTCTCCTGGAACGAGGGATGTACTCTCGCTGGAGGAGATGCTGGCCGAGGGCGATGTGGGCGGAGTAAGGGGAGCAAGTGGTCCCGGAGGAGCCGGAGGACCAAACAGTGCCAGTGCCAGTGGAAACATCGAGGACATTCTGCCGCTGCTCAACAAGACGCAGATCAAGCGACTCCAGGAGGCCATGTACCACAGTGCCGAGAATAATCATTTGGGTAAGTTCAGTTGGAACAATGTTTTATATAAAAATGGGTATATGTTACGCGTAAGTCGTTGCTTACAATAATTATAGATATATATTAGATATAGTAAATATTTCCAATAATACCCAATAATACACAAAAGTTCCCGTATTTACCAGAACCGAAAAGTTAGCTGGTTGCGAAACCATTTGCAATTCTAATTAAACTGCTACCATTGACCGCTAAATTAATTCAATCTGGTTTTAATGGCTCGCAAATTCATTTGATCGGTTTAGGATTGTTTAAAAATTAGACTAAATAAAATAAAATCGGGCTACGTTAAGATACGTTACAATTTTGCTTACTAGTTGTTTGCTTTTTTTGTGTTTCACGAGAAATGAATTCTTGTTTAGCAGATATGTACAAATTTTGCGTACTTGCATGCAATTAATAGCGCTCCGTTTCCTTTTCGCCAGATATAACCATTGAGCTGCGGAAACTGGGGGTTCCATGGACCCTCCATTGCTGGATGCACGCCCTGTCGGCGGCCCACGACTTGCGACTGGACGCGGTCATAGACCAGTTGCTCCAAGACTTCCTGCAAGTGTGTCCCGACGACTACAGTGCCCAGTTCGTGAGCGAGTGCCTCCCGCTGCTGTTCAACATTTTCCGGAACAAGAACGAGGGCACCACCCTCCTCCTGGCGGACATCTTTGCCACCTGTTTCGGCTGGGAGACATTGCCTCCGGTGAAGGAACAACCGCCGATGCAGCCCGTCCAGGGCTCCCGCATCGATCCCAAGTTCGTTAACAATCCGGAACTAAGCGACGTGACCTTCAGGTGGGTGTGACCTTAATTTAACACAACTTATTCTAGTACAAAGTGGGTCAGCTGCGAAACATTCATTTAATAATATTTGATTTTTAACTAATACATATACAAAGTCTTTCTGGAGGTAGGCTCTAAACAATCCAAATTCCTTACAAAACCTTTGAACTTTGAATTGCAGAGTGGAGGGCAAGATCTTCTACGGACACAAGATCGTCCTGGTCACCGCATCGCCTCGCTTCCAAAGCATGCTGAGCTCCAAACTGAGCGAGGGCAGTTCCACGCCCACGGTGCAGATCAACGACATACGCTACCACATCTTCCAGCTGGTGATGCAGTTCCTCTACTGCGGCGGCTGCAGCTCCTTGGACGTGGCCCACGGCGATGTGCTGGAGCTGATGGCGGCGGCAAGCTTCTTCCAGCTGGAGGGACTGCTGCGCTACACGGAGGCACGCTGCTCGGAAATGGTCGATGTGGACAATGTGGTGGCGATGTACATTCACGCCAAGGTGGGACTGCTAATGGCATAGATTGGTATTTGGCGGTGATCCTGAATGGTTTGCTTTTCCAGGTCTACAATGCCAATCGGCTGCTGGAGTTCTGCCAGTGCTTCCTGCTCCAGAATATGGTGGCCCTGCTCACCTACGACGACTCCGTGAAGCGTCTCCTGTTCGCCAAGAAGATCCCCAACCACGACGTGCTCGCCGGACTGCTGCAGACGCTTCAGAATCGCCTGAAGGCCCGCAAGCCCAACTCGGGTGGTGGTCTGGTCAACTCCTACCGATCGCCCCCGGTCACGCCCGTGAAAAAGTGAAGGAGCTCTGCTCCCACTTGCTTGACGGAATCGAATTCTTATTTATTGCATTGTTTTTAATTTAATCTCTGAGCTCTTATGTATTATAATAGTGCCCCTGCCCGCCCCGACGTCCTTGCCCCCTTCCTAGTTGTATTTTTGTATTTTCAAGTTGTTCAGCGCACTGTTAACCTTTACGAACCCCAGGATGGCCGAGCAGGCGGTCCTCTAGCTATTATTGGTAGTTGAAATTGTTTCTGCATTAAATGAAGGAAGTAAAATTATATCTAACAATATTTTCATTTGGATGGAGGCAGCACTCAAATGGTAAATCACCTTTAAGCGGATATGTATATTGGATGTACATATGTCGTAAATGAGATTCCGTCATCGAGATCCCGAGATCTTTGCAATTATATACCGATGCTTTTTCTGAATACCAGAACAAAACCAACTAGATTCTATATCACGTGCTTGTTTATTAGACCTTAGGAGGCTTAGCGTAATCAAGATCTGGCTGGGACACCTGTTCGCTGACCTGCTTGGCGGCCAGCGAAATCTGGGGCAGAATGGCACCGCCCTCGGGCACAAATCCGTGGTCATCGGCCTTGTAGGTGACGGTCACCTCCTGCCCGTTGGCATCGAAGTAGGAGTAGGAGCCGCTGATCTCCAGGTACTCGTTCTCAGTGCCCTGGTTCCTGACCACGGCCTCCTCCCGTCTGTGGGTGCCATCCTCGCCGAGGTAGGAGAAGTTGTACGATCCATCCTCGTGCTTTTCGTGAGATGATTCGAGAATTGCCACCGGTGGCTGGGCGGTGGATGAGCCGTGCTCCACCGGAGCACTCAGAACGACGGCCATGGAAAGGGCCAGGAAGACGATGATCTGGAAAAATGGTTTAGGAATGGGCTAGTCCTTGGAGTGATCGTCTCTCGGTGGCGCGTTACTCACAGTCTTGAACATGCTGCTGTCTGGATGGGAAGCTGACTTTGAATTGACTGTGAGTGAGGGAAGACGGCTATTTATATTGCCAAAAATGAAGTGGAATTGGAATTGCTGGTCGTCTTGTTTACCGGTTATCGTCCAACATCCAGACACTCGCTTACATACACACCATATGTACATGAGTCCATATGAGTCCAGGGGTATTTACTTGAAACCCGTTCTAAGAATTAATTAAAGAGCGAGCTTCTTGCCCAAGCCCATCTGCCATCTCCCATCTCCCACTGCAATTTCGAATCTCGGCCTGCAATTTGAGGTTCCTAATTTATGTTCGACCCCGGATCAGGGTCTCACTTACTCATCTCTGTAATGGTAACATTCAAAGGGGTATAGGGGTAAAGTATAAGATGTTTTGCATTCAATTAATACGACTACCAAAAATATTCTCTTTTACATTGGCTATTGAGCAATATAAAATAAAGAACTTATTTCTGAAATGGAGATTATTTCCTCCACATGAGCTTCATTTTTGGTACTATTTCGTTGCCCTGGCCACTTTTCATTACAATGTTTGAGTTCCAGCTGCTTTTGGGCATTTTCCAGATTCGATTTTTCTCGAACGCCAACACGCCGGGAAGTCGATTTTCCGCTGGCAATTGTTTACACGAAAACTATAAACAAAGCAAACACACGGCGTCCGTCGCCGCGCTTTGCCCCCATTGATGTTATTTTTGGTCACTGGGCATGAGGCGGCACTAAATCCTCCATCCTCTGCAGCCGACCATTCTATGTGCCTTCCAGCCGGTCAGATGGAGATGTAGATGTAGATGCTGGGGGCCCCATATGATGGCGATGGAAAAGGAGGGCGGTAATGGGATGGGGATGGAGATGGGATGGGTGGATGAGCCGGGGCAGAAAACTTAAAGGTGCCACATACGCATCGTTCGATTTGGATGCGGTCCGATTCCTGGCATTCTGTTTATGCAACAATAAATTTTACATTTAATGTTCGATACATTTGCAGTGCAACAGCAATGTCGATGCCCGATTTGGATGAGAATTGAATCCACTGGCGGCGGGCGAAGCAATTTGTTAGCTTTCGCATGTACGGGGAATCTGGCAAATATTGTTTCTTTGTTCTGGTTGTGTTATAATTAATTATATATCGAAATCCTAAATTCCGTTTAAGTGGTGGTGAGCAATTGAAAAAATTATTAAGCACATGAGTGATGGCACGATTTTTAGTTTCCTCTGCTTTGGCTTTTGATTTCAAAATGTGCTTTGTACCAATGAATGTGAACACGTATTCCAAAATGTTGTAATTTTAGGAAATTAGTCATTGGGTGTTGTCCTCTTTGTGTTTCGATACTCAATACATTTTTATAAGCTTTTTCCAAATAATTTTTAGTTCGATTCTAACATACCTGCACTAAAATTTTCGTTGCCATTTCATTTACCGAAAGATCATTAAAAAAGTACAAAGCTCCTGAGAAAACATGAAGGGTTCTATCTTTAAACTTAATTAGAGTTTCTTGGCTTTGGCGACTTTTTGTTAGATGCTATGATGCTAATTTCGACGATAATGATTGCAGATGAGCCGAAAAATGAGTTGCATGCGTCGTTGAGTCAGTTGACTTTGATCAGTCACATAAAATATATCCTCGAAATACTTACCCATACTTGGGGGTATACCACTACTACCCATACTATGCACCTTGATCACCTGCAAATCGATGGTCAAACTCATAGTAAATACGCCTTTTTCCCTTTCCTGTCGTTGTTGAAATGAAACGCCAGTAAGCGGAAAAAGACAAATCGACTAGAATTTGTGTATCCACTTTTCACATACCGATCCGCACACATGGCACCGTGATGAGATTGGTTCTTGTTTGGGAATTGAATTAATTTAATTTGGTTCGATTGATTTATGGTCCAATCTGTGCTCTGGAAAACTGTGCCAAGAGGCGGCTCTGCTGCCGTCTAATGATCGAGAGTCTATATGCACGCCATACGAAAATAGTTTTATTTTTATAACTGTGTGCTGGTTTGGTTTCTTTTTTTTATGGACTTCCCCCACATACGCAATGGACGACCAAGATGATGATGATGATGTTGATGGCATCTGCCAATGCACACAGCTGTCTTCCGATGCCAACTAACCGTCTATATAGTACATGAGTATATATCTATTCATCTATAGAGATATCTGGGCAAGGAAGTTGTAAACCACTCGGGAGGAGGCTGTCCATTAGGTTGTGATTTGTACCACGGGGTCGGCAATTAAGACCGCCATCCAAATACCCCGGCTCCGGAATCCGGCTCCTCAACAGACAAAGACCGCGAAAAATGTGGGAAAAGTCGCGAGATAATGCAGAAAATGAACGGCCAAGGGTGGCGGGTTGGCTGGGAAAGCCGGGAAATCGGCAGGGTGGGATAAACAAAAACGACGACATGCCAAATGAAACGGGCAAAACTTTCGGCAGTCGCATAACAAAAAGACTGGGAAAATGGGCGGACGTGCGAGTATGTATGGGGTATGGGGAATGGGGTATGGGGTATGGGGTAAATAAATAAAACCGAAACTGAAAATTATGAAAAACAGGCGGCCGTAGTAGGTTGAAACGGCCGCCAGCGACACGAGTGGATTTTTGGATTTTTAAATATTTTTAGCCGAACGGCAGAGGCGAATATTTTGCCAGTCGAGTGGGATATTGGAAAGATGAAAAATTATTGCCACAGTGTGTGCGAGTGTGTTTGTGTGTAGGTGTGTATCTGTGTGGGTGGGGTTCATCTGGGGACCTGGCAACAGGCACCGAATAACGCCCACTTGTGTGGGGAGAGTTCGAAACGGATCCTGTTCCGGGAATCCTATTTTCCAGCACTGAGCACTGTTCTCTATTAACTTTTAACATTACTTTGAATATTTGAAACGGGGTGAAATTATTTTTTTTTTTTTATTTCCTTTGGTGGATGTACTTTTCTTGTAGTACTTTCTAGTTTCCCGATCGCCTTTGGAATGTCTTGAAATCTTGAAAGCCAACCGTACACGCTGACGCTTCGCGACGCACTGCACCTACGCTCCAAAATTTTGAAAACTCAAAGACATTTAGAAAATTCTATTCACGAAATGAATGGACGTGGAAGCGGGACGGCACTGTTCGGCTAGAAAGAGAGGGCCCAGAGAATTGAAAAGAGAGGGAGAGAGCTGATCCGAACCATCCCATACGATCCCACACGATCCCGTCCGATCGCCAGCCAAGGAGCCAGGCAATTTATGCTGCTGCTCAATGGCAGCAGACCCACTCCGCCCACTCCACTCCACTGCAATCCGCCACTTCACCCACCCACTCCCCCTGGGATAGAAAAGTCCGTGTCTAAAATGGGACGAAAAGGAAGGAAAGCAGGGGGAAGTCGAACCGATGAGTGCAGTTCGGCGTCAAAGTTCAAGCGCTGTTAGCAGTCGAGCGGGAGGAATTCTACACATTTCCATGATCGGCTGTTTAGTCTAAACATGGCTGCAGCCACACCCAGTCTTCCAGCCATATCCCCACTCGGGGACCAGGTCCGTGTCCGCACGGGTACGGGTACGGGTGTGGGTCTTGGTCGTGGTCTTACTCAGCCGGTGTATCCATCCGTTGGCTGGGGGAAAATAAACAACAAAGGGGGAAACACACACGAAAAGTAGAGAGCAGCGAATATGAACAATTTTATTCTCTAAACATTCCTGGATGTTTATGTTTTCCCCTTTTCTCGGGCGGAACTCGGGGTGCTCAAGTGCTGGGCCTTCGCTGAAACAAGATTCCGAATAGATTCTAAAACGCTTGGTTAGGAATCCCGTTCTCGGTTTCCAGTTTTTAGTTTTCCGAACTGAAAGACCGTCCCTCCCGCTTTTCCATTTAACTTTCTCTCACATTGTAAACATTTCACTTGACGCTTGATGCTAAATTTAACATTTTCGCCTTCGGACAAGGCAAAACAGGCAAATAAATTACGGAAATAAACAAAATGAGAAACAGCATCGGCAACAAAAACCTAAAGTTACCTGTGCTTTGGATTGCGGTTCCTTTTATCGCTGGAGAACTACAAAACCAGAAACTAAATGTGTTGAGTGGAAATGGGAAATGCATGGGTGGCAAAAGGGCAGGAAAACTAAACTCACGCCTGGGTTCGGAGGAGGTCGATCTGCTTGGGACTCTAATGCGGATGGATAACTGGCTGAATCCTCCCTAAAATGATGTAATTTAATGGCCACACATAAGTACGTTTGCTTTTCAAGAGGCAATAGGTAATGATTCAATCACCATTGAATCACTGTTGAATTGCACAGCTTTCGTCCGATATGACTTCTGAACATAAGTGTACAGAAAACCTTTACCCCAATATACGAATATATAATCTTGTGTATTCAGGCGAATGAAAAATATATAGTCCTTTCGAACTATTGACTTAGATGAACTTGAAACACACAGATTGCAATCAAATCGAATAGAAATATTACCAATTTCGTCAACCTTTCATAAAAATGAATATAGGTTTAGTTGAACTATGATAGGCAAATTTTTTATGACAGATTACTTTAATAGTAAATATGCGTACTACGGGTAGAAAATAGGTTCAAACGAAAAAAAAATTTTAAAACATTTAAAAAAAAAATGGGCGGCAAACATATTTCATTGTAGGTGTATTGGGCGTTATTGCGGGCTTTAATTTCCACTTTCTGGTTTTTGTATTTTCAGAGATCTCCACGTTCCACGTCTGTATACGGATATAGAAACTTTGAAATATGAATATATAGCGAATTAGGAGGGATTTACAATTCGTTTATTCTTTAATGTTATTTTTGGCTTTCATAGTAAAACAATGAAAGAATACTGTAATAAAAGTGAAGGGTATTTTATATCAAAAACTAAGAAAATTTGAATGTTAGAACACCCAGCCCCCTAACAAATTTGACTATCACACCGTTTTTGATTCGACTCCAAAATTTTCTATCAGCCCCAACAATGAGCGATAATGAGGATAATGACGAGCGGCAGGCATCGAACTTCGAGTCGATTATAGACAACATGTTCACCCGGCTGCGGATCATCGCCGTGGACGTAGAGAAATTACAGAAGGCCAAGGAGAAGCTGGCTAACATGCAGCGGAGGAACACCTTCTACCATCTTCTAGGCCAGGAAGAAGAAGTCAGCATGAACCTTGGAAGCGAGATGGGGGTCCTCCGCTCTAAGTATTCCATACATTCAAATTTCAACCAGAACAGCGGCCCAGGTTCTGAGGAGGAACTCGACTTCGAGGAGTTGAGCGAGGATCCCTGCAACATACCTTTCGAAGAGGATCGCTGGCACGGCTTCTTCAAGGACTTCCAGATCCTGTCCACTCCAGTCGCCACCGATCCCAACGAGAACCGCAAGTGTGTGGAGCTCACGTCGATGACCAATTGCGATCACGAGATCAAAAACCATTTACGTGCGTTTACAAGTCGTTTGCTTCAATTCAATTCAATTTAACATTAGATCAATTAATGCAACTTTTATAATTTATAATTACACTACAACTCTTTCCTTTCAGTGGGCGGAGTGCGTTGCTTTATGGTCAACCTTTTCGTGGGCACTCAGCATGACAACCAGAGCCTCATCGTAAAGCTGCGGGAGTCGGAGATCAGTGTTTCTAAGGAGTTGGGTTTTCCCGTGGCGTCGTCAGTAATGGTGAAGATATCGCCGCGCCACCAGTTCACTGGCGGATTCAGCACTCAGTTCCGCCAGGAGGGCAAGAAGTGCGTTGAACTCGTGCAAGGCCAGAAGGTAATCCTAACCGTGGATAGGCAGTACTCGGATCGGTGCACCGCTGATGTTATATATGTGAATGCCCGTTTTCTGATAGGCGATGTGCAGCGCTTGGACTTTATCCTGATTGGCGAGGACATTCAACTGATGGTGCGGAGCATCCACACGGACCACCTCAAGTGCTGTGTGGCCAGGGGAGGCATGCTATACGCCCAGATGCCTGTGCTATTTCCGGCCAGGTGTCGTCGTTTCCGGGTCTCGTACGAGGAGCTAGAGGACCTAACCTTCGCCCGGGAGGTAGGCTTAAATGTGATAGTGTCCCACATCGTGGGGACCCCGAAGTACCTGGACGTCTTGGAGCAGGCGATGACCGCCATGCGCTGCGATGGCATGAGACTGTATGCCAGAGTGGTGCTGAACGAGATCAAGGGCTGCAAGGGGGAGCTGAACTGGGCGGTCAAACGCTACGACGGCTTCTTGGTGGAACTGGCGGAGCCGGCGATTATTCCGGACATAATGCACCTGTGCCCCGATGCCGAGTGCTTCATGCAGCTTACCTACGCTTCGAAGAAACCCATTATCTTTGATCCGCGGGTTTTGGATGAGCAAAAGCTTAGGGTGGACCCGGCACACTACCACTACACGTTCTATTATCCGGACAAGTACGTGACCACGTGCCCGCAGCCCAAAAGCACAATCTACTTCCGCTTACTGCAATCCGCTATTTTCGAGCAGATCTGTCCAGCGGCACTGGCCAATACTCCGTACTGCGATCGATCCCACACTGGAGCGGATAGCCTAGCGCGTGCCGTGGTAACCGCCTCCATGGAAGTCCATGCGGTGGCCATCGTGGTGATCGGAGTCACCACGCGGATGGTGCAAAAGATTTCCCACTTTCGGCCGCAGTCCCCCATTCTCTTCGTTAGTCACATGCGCTCCGCGGAGGATTACGTTTCCATTTACCACAACGTTACCATGCTTCCATTCCGCACCAAGTGCATTATTTCACATCGAAGGAACGTCTTCCTTAAGGTCATTTACGCGTTGGCCTATTTGGTGAAGCGAAAAATCGCCAAGCAGAACGATCAGGTGATCCTGGTGTACAACTACGAGGATGGCACATCGTTTCCTGAAAAGTACATCGTGTACAAGCTGGACAAAACTAACTTTGCGCCGCACATGGCGGAAAGTCTGTTTCCTGTGGACCAGGACCAGATGCAGACGCTCAAGGAAATTGAATAGATTTAGTTCCTATATGTATGTAGATAATTTATTTGCTTTGGCGAGTAATTGGAATGTTAACGCGTTGGCCTAGAATATACAAAACAGATACATACATAAATACATACAATATATAGATACACATTTCTACGTTGTACTAGGGGATAACAATTTGCTGCTGTACAGAATCGATAGCATAATCCTATGAGGGAATTTCGTCGTTCAATGTATATACAGACTATTTACGGGAATTCAACAGTTTCGTTTCTTATTTACCAAAGCTTTACAGTGCCAAAAAAAAGAAACGTATTTTCCCCTAACTAATTCGCTAAAACCTCATGTGTCGGATTTGTCGACTACACTTCGAAACAGGAAACAATGAATATTACAGCTTTCATCTTTGGGCTGACCACGCTCAGGGGATTTTTTGCAGAGCTTTCGACGTTACGTGCTCATATGCGGCCTTCAATGTAGTGTAGCAGTATCCCGCCATTCCATTCATCTCGGCCTGGAAATTGGGGCCACCCGTCAGATCGTCCAATAAGGCCAACTCTGCACCCAAGTGGGGAACAGCAGCGCGCAGCATCGTGAGCATGGTGAGCGGTATCATGTTGTCCGCATTGAGCTGGGCGGCATTGGCTGTGAATCAGAACTGCTTTGTGGAACAATTTACGGATATTTGGACATTTGAGACTCACCTGCCATCGCGTGTTCGTAGGCCTCAGTTAGCAGCTGGGTGCTGCGCTGTATCACAGTCAACATGTCCTGGGGACTAAACTTCTCCTGCAGTTCCTTTAACATCTGCACGGACTCCTCAAATTTTGGGTCCAACATTACATTGTGCAGGAAACTAATAGCAAACTTAAAAATTATAAAATAAGTTAAAACAGAGCACACATCAAAGAATACCTTTCATGGCCCATAAGTTCAACGAGCTCTTGGTCGTTTAGTTTCTCGGCAAGATTCAAATTCTGCCGATACATTTCGTCCTTTCGACTGTACTTATTTGCATACAGCACAAATAAAGTGGAGTAGATTCCCTCTGATAGCACAAGTGGGTATAGAAGGGTAATATGCGATATAACTTCCCTGCTGCCTTCCATCTGGCAAAGTTCCTCGGGTAACGCTGGAAACATCTGCCGCACAAAGCGGTAAATGCGACGCGATATGGACTCCCACTCTCTCATGGCTTGCTTCGCCAAAATCGGAGTGGGTTTAACCTTCCAATAGCCGTATGAGTAGTGGAAACAGTTGGCAATGCGCTCGTTTAAAACGTACAGCGGATGATGGCGATCCTTAAAAGCCTGCTCCAGGTACAAGCGTATGGAGGCCATATCTTGCTCAGTAAGCACCGAAGCCATTCCAAAACTGGGCACCTGGTCAAGCACTGCACTCGTTGTAGATGTGGTTGACGTTATTGAACCATCGCTGTTGTTCATGTGTTTCAATATGCTGTTATTGTTGTTGTTACTTTGTTTCGAAAAACTTTCATTGAGCATGCTGGATTCATCGCCGTCGACGGTGCTGTTCATTAGGCTTTGGTCCAACTGGAAACTGACCAGACTGCTGGTGTCCAAATCACGAGATGTATTGTGGCCCATGGAGATCAAGCTATCCGCTCTCTGTAATCCGCCTGGCTTGATGTTAAGTGCCTCTTGGGAGTGGATTCGTCGTGGGGGAAATCCTAAGAAGTCCAGCGCTGATGCAGCCTCCGTTTGTAGCTTGCTCAGCGCGTTGGTGGTGGTGCGGGCCTTTGCCAGTGGAGAGGATGTCTTTTGCGGCAGCGGCAGACTGAGCAGGATGTTGTTAAAGTAGTTACCAGGCTTGGTTCCTTCACGAGCACGCTGCTTGCTCATGTACACCGCTATGCAGTTCCAGATTTGGGCCGTGCTCAAATTGGGTTTCGAGGATTTTCTGAGGGTGCCAGCTGACTGATTGCCACCAGAGCTGCTAGTGGACGTGCAATTGGCCAGGTTCGATTCAAAGTTGTTAAACAGCGATCGCCACTTGCGATTGTGATCTACCACTTGACGCCCAAGGGAGCTACAGAAAAGCCATTATTGTTACTTGCAATTCAAGTATTTTTTGATTATTTTTTATTCACCTGGGGTACTTAGGGAACCGCCGATTTAGCACCAGTTCGCCGGCCTGAATCCGCACCGTGTCCCAGGTGCCACTAAGCTGTCCAAACATTTTGTTCCCAATAAGTTCGCAGGTGTCGTCGAACTCCCCGGTGCCTATGACACCACTTCCTCCACCGGCATCTCCACTGGGCATGTAGTACTCCCCCCGTCCATTCGGGCCGTGGAGTGTGAGTTCGCCCTCATAGTAATAGTCGTTCTCAAACACAGCCACCCCACTGCCGATGAGATCGTCTCCGGAAAAGATGCCTTCGAAGTAGTCGCCGCGGTTGGTGATACAGCTGCCGATTCCAGAGCGCTTGTTGTCCGCAAACATGCCCATGTATTTGTCGCCGGTAACCAGGTCCTCTATCACTCCATATCCACTGCGTGCATTGGCCTGGTACTCGCCCACGTAGATGTATCGGTTGTTCCGCATCATTCCATGGCCGTGAAAGAGGCCCTCGCAAAAGTTTCCCTCGTAGACTTCGCTCTCGGGGGAATCCTTACAGTGCAGTTCGTAAATACCGTGACCGTGGAACCGGCCACCTTTAAAATTACCCACATACAGGCCCGTTGTGGGAATCACCATTTTGCCGAAACCTAAAAAATAACAATTTTTCAATGTTTTTTTTCTGTTTTGGATATCATTCAAAATTTTAAAAACAAATTACTTAAGAGGGATAAATCGAAAGAATGAAATCTACCAATAAATTACAAACTCATATCACAAGTATATTAAAAAGTTTGGCCATCTGATACGGGTAGAGGTGGACTTGGATGTACAATTATTTTTTACAAAGCAGTATTTGCATATTTCTTTTAAGCACGATACGAAATATTTGTTTTGCGTAGAAGCTATATGACTAAATTACACCATGGATGTTTCGGGTATTTCTTGGCTTTTTTCGATGGCTGCTACTTTTTATTTAAACTTTTAAGTAAAAACTCACCTTCTATGATCCCGTGTTGCAGCTCTCCGCAGTATACACTTCCGTCTGGATACTCTAGGTAGGCGTTTCCGTGGAGAACGCCCTTCCTCCAGGTACCGCAGGCTTTCACCCTGGAGAACTTCGGGTGCTCCCGGCTAAACTCGTACCCCGTGGAGCGATAGCTGGGCACAGGACTGCCGAGAGGCCTGCCCAAGGACGCAACAATGCTCGTTTGCAACTGGTCCAGCCACACCTTGCGCATCTCGTGCGAACGGGTGGTTACCAGGAATGTTTTTTCCGGCGTGGTCAAGCGCAGGCTGTCGCCTTCGGTCCACACCCACAGGGTAGTTAAGGGATAGGAGTAGAGCGAGTTGCCGCTTACTTGGCAGAGGAAGTCCGAGAAGAGGATGAAACTGTTGCTTGACCTGCTGATACCAGAAGTAACCAGTTTCAGTGGAACCAAAGCCGACGTCAAAATAACCCTTCTCTGGCGCCTTTTAAACTGCACAATCCTAGGGTTTCTATCGTTGCTGCTCCAGAAATCTTTGGTGTTCACGGCCAGCTCTTGGCTGATGCAGCTGTGCCGTGCGAACTCCGACCAGGCCACCCTGTGCTCTCCGTACTCAGGTTGTGTCCTCACCAGCAGCTCCATAAACTGGACAAACAGCTGGTATATACTGAAGGGTTGCTGGAACAACCGTGTGACGTAGCTCTCCTCGTTGAGCTCGGCCAGAGGGCTGCTAAGTCCAGTAATGGCGACCACCGCCTCTCCAAATCCATTGATTGAGAACACATCGCAATATGCCTTTGTGTAGCCGTCAAACAGATCGATGTACTCTTTGTAATGGCAGATGAACAACAGATCGGCAGGCTGCACAAAGTCCGCTCGGTAGAATCCCTCTAGCGAATGCAAGGTGGCCACCAGCAGACACAAAATACGCTCCCAGCTGATCAGCAAGGGGCCGAGGGCCCTAAGCGGCTCTTGCGTCGACTGTCTTTGCCAGATTTCGAGTGTTTGGACTGCCTGTCGGTGTTTCAGAAGTAGCTGTAACTGTGACTGCAGATGACTCAGGTAGTAGTGATACTGCCGCTGGAACTGCCTTTGGTTTTGAAGAGTGTATCCGCCGGAACACATGAGCAAACGTAGTTGATTAGGCCACACTGCTCCCAACTGAAGCTGGAGGAGCGTCTGAGCGTATGTGCTGGATTGCTGCAGATGTCGCATTGGAGGCGCAGGCTGGAGAGATTGTATTTGACCGGAGGCATTTAGCAGTAGTGTGTGGTAGTCGCCGCAAGTCGCCTCAAGCGCCGAGTTCTGTTCTATGGGTAGTGCAGCCGTGCTGTCCGTGATGGTGATCTCCATGGGAGAGCTGACATCTTCACCCAACTGAGAGTGATTGTTCAGGCCCCAGTGGTAGAGCCTTCCGTCCAGAGTGCGGGCCACCGTGTGCTCTAATCCAGCTGCAATGCTGCACACGCCCATGCTGTCTAGTTTCTGCAGGCGCATCACATTGGCTCTCCGAATATGATCCCCACTACCAAGAAGGCCATTATTGGAGGCTCCGAAGGTGAAAAGTTGGGTGTGAAGTAGAGCGTATCCTTGATGGAGAAGGTGTCTTGTGTTAGCCGCAATGCTGCGCTCCGAGTGGTTACTGCTTAGGGATTTTACAGAGGCCCGTTCGTCCTCGGGTTCTTCCTTTGCACTAGTCACCGACAATTGAAGCACATCGTCGGCCAGGTTGTAGGGAGCAACTAACATCACAAAGTGCTCATTTCCGGCTGCCAAGTCTAGCAGTTCCTTGCCCTCTTCGTAAAGGCGCATGTGCCGAGGCTGTTGTTCCGCCTTAAAGACTTCTCCACAGCTGCCCATGACGTAGGTCTCCCCATCAGCGCCGACGAAGACAACGCCCTGTGCGGAGCAGCAAACCCGGCGGATGCGTACGCCTTCAGCATGCAATTCGAGGGGGTCGAAACCGAGGGTTTGCCACGCGTGGGGATGACCCACATCCCGGCCAGATCCTGTGGCTTGGTGCTCCACAGAGCCATTGGTGAGAACTACAAATAGGTCCTGACTGCCGGAACAGAAGTCCATATCTAGAACATCGGTACGCAGGAGTTGAAGGTCCAGGTGGCCGCCGTTGGCCTGCAGCTTGGCGGAGTAAAGGGCGTGGTCAGTGGTCAGAAGGAGCAGGGATCCGCCTGCAATGCTGCAAATCCGGGATGCGGGAGCCCGCTGCAGGGGAGGCAACCCGCGCCAGTGAAGCTGCAGTGCCCTGCCTTCATGATAAATGGTGAAGGACTCTGGCTCCTCCTGACCACCTAATGCCGAGTCATCCGCTGCACTGGCCATGATGTGCAAGTTTTTGTTGGGGTCTTGGCCAGGGCCAAAGATTTGTAACACGACGCAATTGCACGATTCGCCTGCAGGTCGTTCTCACATGGTGCACGTACTCCGATCTTCGCTAGGCAACACTGGTACCGACGAGCATCATATGACACGATTTGAAATGCAATGCTAGATGCCACGGTAGGAAAAAGTCTGTTTTCACTTGTTTTTAACTGGCTAATAAGAATTTATGTTTTTGTGATGGTTTTTTAATATAGTGTGACCAGCGCTTTTGAGTCACATCAAGAATTTATTAAGTAAGGGTGTTCAGGCAAAAGAGCAACTTTATAATATTTAAAAAATTTTGTATGCACTGATTATTTCTACTACATGATAATTTTTAAAAACTATTAGATATGCACAATGACAAACATGGTTGACAAATAAATAACACACGAGCTGCAATCGCCACAAAAATAGAAATTCTCTATATAAAAAGTTGTTTGGTATTTTTTGTTTGCGGCACAATTTTTATTTAATTTTGTCTATATGGTCATATTGTCTTTGCAATCAGCTGTTTGACTCAAAAGTTTTTGCAAGTTTTGTTTATTTCGCTTAAAATGTAGTTTTATCGTTAATTAGGGAATGTTAAAGTAACATTATAACAATCGTCAAGAGTGTTTTGCAACTTCAACCAACTTCCATCAGAGTTATCAGTGTGGTAATGCTGATTTCCATACGCCCACAAAACTTGTTTGAGCCACGAACTCACCTTCCAAAAAAACAATTTTTTCAGCTCGAGTATGGATTCGGACTGCGAGGGCGCAATGGCGTTGGCGGACGACTCCGGCCACTTTAGCTGCACCAGCGATGATGCAGGAGGAGATCCTGGTCAGAAACCGGAGCCCGAACCAGAACAATCGATGTTTCTGGTGCGGCAGGAGCTGCTTCGGACACGCAGTGAGGTGGAAAGGCTCTTGAAATCAGAGCAGTGGTACAAAAAGGAGCTAAAGTCCCAGAAGCACAGCAGGCTTGAGACGCTAGAACGATTGTACGCACAGGAGCGAAAGTATTTAATGGAGAACCAGAGGCTACAGCAAGAATCGATTCGCCTGCATACGAAATGTGCCACTCTAGAGAAGCAGCAGGAGCAGGGGTCACAAAGTTCCCCAGGATCATCGCCACTTGAAGTGGACTCTGAGTCCCTTGACTCTTCCTTTGAGGCCAAACTGCAGGAGGCGCGCTTACGGGATCAGCGTCAGTTGATAGACGTGCTCCGAAAGCAAAAGAAGATGCTTCTGGACGACATTCAGAAGCTCAGCCTGGAACATGAAGAGAAACTTTCGCAGTTGCAGCAAACTGTGGTTGGTATGGAGCTGGAAAGCAAGCACGTAACTGGGAAATGCAAGCAACTACTCGACGTAAAAAGTCAAATGGAGTACCAGCTAAAGCTGAGGAGCACTGCCCTGCGCAGCGTCACCGCAGAGCGGAATCAGCTACGACAAGTCATTGGTGAGCTTAACGAGACGCTTCAAACCCAGGAGCACCTGCTAGCGCTAAAGGAACAGGAGTTCCTCGATTTGAAACAGTACTACCAACAAAAGTTGACCCGGGAGAGCAGCATAGAAATTATGCACTCTTATAGCATGAAATTTCACGAGGCGATTAACAGTAAAACAAGTGAAATCGCCAGCCTAAAGAATTCCCTAAACGAGCTTCAGACCGAGCTGATGCTGATGTCCCAGCTGAAAGAGCAATGCGAGGAACAGCAGCGTCAACTTGAGCAACTGGAGTTCACATTGCAGGCAAAACTTTTGGAGGAGGGTCAGCTTCGGCAAAGCAATGCTCTAAAACTGGAGCAAGTGGAGAATTTAACCATTTCTTTGGCTTCCTTACAACTAGAAAAGGAAGGCTTAAAAGAAAATGTTTGTGAGGCGCAAACTACCTTGAAGATTCTAGAGCAGAAGGTGGATATTCTTCAAAAACAGTATGCCGAAATGTGCGTCTTGTGTCAAAAGACCAAACAGCAATTGGAACTGGAGAAAGTCGAAATTGGCAAAATAAAGCAGAATGGTTCCTTAAGGGAAAGTGAGTTAATGGAGAAACTCAAAGGTTATGCAGCGCAGTGTGATGAGCTAAGAAAATCGTTGGCCGAAGCTGAGTCTCGTATCGATATGCAAAGCAAAAAGACAGAGAGCTGGCAAGCGCAGCTAAAAACAATCGAACGAACAAGCCAGGCGTCCCAAACGGACCTTGAAGAACCTATTTTAATTCAGCGCATTGAATCTTTGGAACAGCAACTAGCGGATGTCAAGAGCCAGAAATTACACACAGTTTCGCTGCTCCAAAAACTCCTCCAACAGCAAGAAGCTAAAATCAAGAGCACTAACGAAATGGAAGCAGACTGGCTACAACTGTTAGATGCTCTGCAAGCTACTCAAAGCTTGGAGCAGGAAATGCGGGCAGAGCTTCAGCATAAGACGATTGAATTGGAGCACCTGAATGAACTCTTCGCTGGACAAAATAACGAACTGCAGAAGCTCCAGAGATTGAGTCAGGCCAAAGACGAGGAGAAGCAACTAGAATTACAGCTTTTAAAGGAATCATTCCAAGAGAATATGGAGATACACTCTGCAGCTTCGATCAACATGCAAAGGCTGCAAAGCCAGGTAAAGTCTTTGCTAGATGAGAAGGAAGAAACTGCGCGAGAAGAACGCAAAGCAGTAGAGTGTTTGCGATCTCTCGGTCAAGTTCTCGAGATGGAAACAGGGAGGAGACTCCCACATATAAAAAGCTGGCCTCAATTGGCTAAACTTCTACGGAAAGAACTGCGAAACGGGAGGGTTAATAGTCGAAAGGCTGAAGAGCTTCCTGGGCTTAAAATGAAACTGACTGAGATCAGCGGAAGGCATCAACAAGCTTTATCCAAAATTAAGGTATGTAAAATTGTACTGCCTTAAAATAGCTTCTAAAGTTATATATTTAAAAATAAGAGTTCAGATTTAGTAACACAATATAATGTTTTCCACAGTGTCTGGAGCACACCTTGGCAGTGGAGCGAGCGCGGTTTGAGGCTTCGGACTCGGGAAAATCGACGGCTAGCAACACGCCTCAGGAGCCCGCCCATGAGGTGGCTAATCTAATTGATGACTACAAGAAGGTAATTGAGTTCCCCTACGCTTGGGTTCTTTTGATGTTTCTTAAATTGATTTTCCTTGCCGCAGCTTGTTCAGCAAACCGCCAATGAAACATGTCGCCCTCGGAACAGCTTTATTTTTGATCTGATCGAGCGGAGTCAGCTATGCCAACCGAATTTGTGCAAGTTAGGCGAGGGTATTTCTGCCTGCCAGTCTGATATGAAGGAGCTAAGCAGGCTTCTCAGTGCTGGCCAAGAACAGAGAAGAGTGGAGCCCATGCCCTCCCTAATGGAAGAACTTCGAGCGGTGGCAGAGCACTCTTAGACGAGCATAATGTAGTTTTCAGTCAAATGCTTAGATATTTCTCTTGTGGTACCTAATTGATAAGTCTCGAATTTTGTTTTCCTTTAAGGTGCAATTATGGATTTAATTTAATTTTTATTTAGATCAAACATAGCTCAATTTATGGAAATATTTTTTTCGTTGTCTTTTGTATTCGTTATCTTATTTTTGTGTTATCTTGTTTCTGTTCGTTCTGCTAGTTTCTCCAATTCTATATAAACACTAGCGGCCAAACTTTGCCAATATTTTTTCTATAAGACATATAAATAATTTTTGTGTAATTATTGGCTATAAAATAACACGTAAAATGTAAATACCTTGTGAAGATAAAATATATTTGTGTGAAGTCGATCAGTGCACATAATTTATTTTCGTGGGCACCGAGGAATTTTAGTACCATCGTTTTCCGAAATAACCTCCTTCTGGTCATATATTGAATTTCCGTCTTCGTCCACGCTTAAAACTTCCTGTATTACACCTTTCCGAGTTCGCGTAATCCCACACCTCGGTTTATCATATTTATCCATGCATAATATTAGGAGTTCGGTATGCTGTAGGTCAGATGGTTTTAGGACCTTGGTTACCTTACAAGATGCCGTAAACTCTTTAGGGCATGTTACACCGGCACATTGCCAGCCATCTAGGGGGAAATTTGTAATGCCATAGATGTCCAATTCATTATCATGTAATCCTTACCCTTAGTTTTCTTTACCGTAGCTTCATTTAAGTTCTCATTTAGGTGCCTATCTCCGTCTCCCTTAAAATAAATTTGAAATCCAAATAACCCTATAAGTTAAAGAATTTCGGATACCCCTTACCGCGGAGTAGGCAGTGAAGGATAAAATGGTCACCACTAGTAATGTGGAGGAGATAATATTCATATTTCAACCTGGCTTATAGAGTTTACCTCTATGACTGATTGGTTCAAAAAAGTCGCCTGATAAATTGGATCGACTGAATGTGTAATCCGTTCCGCAAAGCGAAGAAAATTATTATAAATAGCTATACCTGTATCACTTTATGAGTTTAGAATTGAATAATACCATAGTTATTCCTATAACACAATGTCCTTATTGTATTCCCAATCAGTCACTTGGAAAGTCGCCCTTAATGCGGAAACATGTCTTTGCAAGGATGACGGAACTGTGGCAAATCGATTTTGTAGCTTCATCACCAATCAGAGACGGGGCAGTCTTTTTTCATTACGCTCGCAATATATTAGGCGAAGGTACCCCACACCGCCCTTGGCATTGTCAACGCCTGGAAGGGAATCCAGACGGGCCCGCAGGAGGAGAGGCGATCCACTTGGGTATTGATAAATGCGTTGAAAACTAAGCGACCGCCCCACGCCAGGCTCCCCGATTCCCGATCCTCGAGAGACCCTCCCGCTCGGTGGTCAAATTCAATTGGCGCAATTTTTCATCTGTGGCTCCCAGGGATCCGATCTGGCGGATCCTTTTGGGCCGTTGCTGCTGCCGTCTATTGTTGCCCTGGGCTCTGGCAATTGTTCTCGGTTGTCGGTTCTCGGTTCTGGATCTCTGGAGCTATGGGGCCATGGGGCTTTGCGGCTATGAAGGTATATGGCTCCGGAGCCCTCGGCTCAAGGTTGTTTATTTTGAAAAATCACCATCACCCGATCGCGGCTTGTGCCGACGGATGGGGATTTAATTCTGTTCTGGACATTTATAAATTGCATTCAATTTATACACAACACGAAAGCGTGATTTTTACATTTTTACAATCTAGCGAATAATAGATCAGCGTCGTATTATTGCAGACTCCTTGCTGAAGTGCTCTTTGCAATGGAGCAATGGATTTCTTTGGGTCTTCGGCCTGTGCCATGGATGATGTGCCATTGGATTGGGTTGACTGAAAATAGTGTTGCTCAGGCTAAATATAAAAAAAAACAAATTAAAATAAAACTTAAGCAATTAAAATTCAGAAATATCTTGGCTTTACAATTTGTTACGTTAACAGCATTATTCTTATATAAATATTACATTTCTGATTCTTAAAATTCTCTTGAAATTGACAGTTCCCTGTTTTGAGACCGTTACTATCTATCCTTCCCAATTTCTTTATAGCAATAATTATTATTATTATTATTATGTAAATATAAACGTAGTCCCTAACAATTTCCCAATCCCAATCAGTAATAATACATTTTTACAAGCTTCTTAGTGAAAATTTACATTACCACTATTTTATTTCGTACTTGGAATTCAGATGCATGAATATTTTCATTTTGGTAACCGTTGAAACTGACTGTTATCCCAAGTATTGATACCCATTTCGGCTCTATTATTAAATTTCCCATCTTCTCTGCCACATACAGCAAAGTGGGGACATCGTTTCGTCCGTCCGAGGGTATCATTTGATTCGATGAGAGTGCTTTTTGTTGTACTTCACTTTGGATCTTTGATTTCGGTTCTTTGTATTGAGCAGGTCGTTTCTTAAAGCGGAGTAGTAAAATGGTAAGAGGTTCTGGCCAAACAAAAGGCATAAACATTTAATTCTCACCATTGACGCGTTCGATTGATGCGGTCGAAGGGGTTGAGAGAAGATGTTGAGTTCCGTCTTTCTGCTTCGACTGGGTCTCGAGTCTGGCAGACCAGTCAGTCCTAGTGCCAAATTGCAAATGCAACTTGTTAACCTTGAAAACCGAGCGGACGGATCAGCCGGCGGACAGATAGCCAAGGAGCCTGAACCTCAGATCGCGCACAGTATGAGGCATTTAGTCAGACGTCGTCGTTGTTGCTGCAGTTGTTCTTGCTGCTGATACCACTAATGCTGCTGTTGTTGTTGTTGTCCGTTTGCCGATCCCTCGTTTGTCTAGCTGATGCACTGAGAGAAATCTAAACAGTGTTCTGATCATACATCACCATATTTTGTCTTTATTTAACACAGTTTTCCATTTTATATGTTTCTAGTCATCAGAAACCAATGAGAAAATATACTAGTCCCCTATTATTTTTATTAAATAAAGATTTTTTTATTAACTTCTGATAAAAAAAAACATGTTTTCTTTGCAACATTTTGAGGCCTATTTCAGAAAGTCACCATTTCAATACTTTTTAGCAAACTTTATTTAAGTGGTTTACCATACAAATTCTTCTCAGTGCATATTGAATAATGCGTTTATGGCCAGATGAATGACACTTCAGACGTGCGTCCCTGGATCTGCAGCTTACAACTGGCCACTGGCCACTGGCAACTGGTAACTGCAACTGACCACAAACCACCGGCCACGAAGGCCAGGAAGGGTAAGGAAGCTGGCTCTGCCTCCTGGTGGTGCATATTTCATGCGTAAACTTTGGCTTTGGCTTGGGCATCCGCCACTATTCGTCATTTGTGCCGGGCCATGTCAGTGCTGTGTTTGAAGGAAATTCGTTTAAATTGTCAATTGTCTAGAGTCCTTCGTCCGCCGCTCCTCCGGCGCTGCAGCTCCTCGTGGAAACTGGTTTCCAGAGGCGCATCAGGGGAAAAAATAGCAGTGGGGAGCGGGGATCGAAGCGATGTGGCCCGAACCCTTTTAGCATTCAGGCGTGATGGCTGGTGGCCCCCACAGTGGCTGCATCTGGACCCCAGGGCTTTGGTGCGTTTGCATTTAGCTGCCCAGGCACATTAAAGTCGAGTCAACTTACCCACATTCGAGCGGCATGTTTAGTGCCCTGCCAGTGGTTCCTGTGCCCAAACATACTCCCCTTTATTCCCATCCCATCCAAACGCACTCCCACCGGAGGGGCCATTTCCATTCTGATTTGGTTTAAGATTCGGATCGGATCCTGCTCACTGGGTGTTGCAATGTCATTCCCTTCGTTTTACACACTCGTGCACTTTACAGCACGGCCATAAATAAACTTGTATCTTTAAGATAGAAATAGTCGTAAAAAATCAGCAAATGACCCCGAATCCCTCGGTCTCCCAGTCGCGTGAGAGCTTTTAGCCCACTCCAGCTCCAGAGCAGATGAACTAGAACCGATCACGGAGAATCATCAAATGGCTAAAGAGCCAAGCGGGCCATTTGGTGCATCTGCAGAACATGTGTAAGTTCCATATTAAATTTTATATTTAGCGCACGACTTTGTGGGCTTCATTTTCCCTTTTAGAATTTTGCATACAATGAACCGCAATGAAGTTCCCAGTGGGATGATTTGGAGGGACAAGGACGAGATCGTGATTGAAGCAACAATCGCGGCCATTAGAAAATTGACTTCTTGCAATTGTTGAAATACATTCTTATAGACCCTAACACATTTAAGGAGCGGAGAAACCAGAGCTCGATTTCGACACCCCATGATGATGAATTTTGGTCATAAGCGATTTTAATCATCTTGCCGGCCCATGTGCAAAGTCATTTAAAATATAAATTACTCAGTTTCGCTCTCGGTGTTTTCAGATTAAATACATTATTCATAAGATGGGTATTATAACTCCTAACAAGCCACACTTGGCTGCTGGCCTTTCTTTAAGCATAAATCATAATTATATTCACCGATTTACATCTCCTCTTCCCCCTTGGGTATTGTCGATAAACACATCTTTCGGGATGACGAAACATCTCAATGAACCTGTAGCTGTAATGCTGAGCTACGTGGGCACATTTTAATTTACCTTCTAACGCTGCTGGAACGTTTTGACCCAATTCATCTGAATTCAATTGAAGCATTTAAAAACCGGCCATAAAAGACAGTTGAAATGGATTTCTTTTGAGAGAGCTTCAGTTGGTAGTCGGTTCAGCGAAGACCGTAAAAAATAATTAAGAAGTTTGTACTGAACATTTTCACAGTGCTCTTTATCAAGTTATCGAGTTGGTTGGATTATTTTCAGAAAACGGCGTATTTTAGAGGCCGACATGTAAGCCGGGCAACTTTTATGGTTTTTAGGGAGACTTCGTTAAATATCAAAGGCAATGTTAAGCCCTCTTAGACCATATAATTTTTAAACCATATTCCAATATTTAGTTTATAGTAGTAAGTGATCAAGTTTAGGGTATTTCCGCGTCGACTCTCCAATCTCTAGTTGGACTTTTTTGGCTCTCTTTTGATTTCCATTATATGGACCCTGGTTATTTAATCAATGGGGACTCAGTTGCGCGTACTCCACATAAAAGGGAAGACACTCCAGCGAGCGCTCAACTCGAAGCCCAGCTTCTTGGCCGCGGATTGGTAAATTGATCTTGGCCCATTACAAAATAGTGGAAAGAACCGTTATGATCATTGGATAGCGACTGGAATCAATGACCCAAAACATTTTTGGGTTGCCCACATTCTGTTGCCTTGATTACGTCAAATGGGATTTGGATTGGATGCCAGATGCTTCAATGTGAGGCTTCTAGTTGGGCGGCTTTCGATCGATAACTATGTAATGCATTAACATTTCTCGATTCCAGGCCAGGGGTAGCCAAAGAGCCCAAGCCACGGGCACAGGAACGAGACAAAATGTCAATGGGAGAGTCTTGTTCCTGGCCTGGCGTCTCACCAGACAACATGCAAATAGCAAATAGCGCATAGCCAGATGCCAAGTCCAAGTCGAGGAGGAATCCGCAGCCCAAGGGGCCCATGTGGCTATGCAATTTAGTCAGAGGCCCTAACGGCATTTGAGCCAAATGCGTTTACGTTTACGCATCCGCTATAAACTCGTATGCCGGGTTGTTGCTGCCAGAGCCGCTTGCCGATTCTCCCAGCATGGATCTTGGAGCAGGGATGCCAGTTTAACCATTTTGTGGGTATTGCTTGGAAATTCAGCAAGAGAATAGATTAAAAAAACATAGTCCGAAAGTCACCACAATCGGATATTGGATTAGTGGGGTCCTACCCAAATCCAAACAGTTATCGTTTTATTTTTCCTATTGATTTCGTAGATTTTTTTCTATTTTCAAACTAATTTAAACAAGAATTTGCATTTTTGAAACTTGTTTTCTTAGTTATTCAAAAGGTGCATATAAAAAGTGTACATCTCACCAATCAACTATATTTACAAACTAATTTATATATATTTATTTATGTATATATTTAGCCTCCTTGTTTTCCTCTCTTCCATGGACTCCCAATAAAAACGAAATGAAGACAGTTTTGGCTTTTTTTATCCCTCAACACTGCGGAAAAGGTGTTGGCAGCGGACCCAGAACCAGTTGGCAGCGTTATACTTAGGTTTTAAGCAGGAGCATGCGACAAAACTGGGCTCTGTGTGCTCTGGGCCGGCTGCTCGTTGGCTGGTACTGCGGATCCACTTCCTTCGGAGCTTGGAACTGTTAATTGGACCCAGCCAGCTCGTCCGCTTTCAGGGGCCTCGGAGTTTGGCAGTGCGTGGCGCACTTAAACGAGGTTAACTGTACTGCGAAGACATCGCTCGTCTCTGGGCCGCGGCGCAAATGTAATTTCCACTTACGTGAACGCCAGCGCTCCAGCGCTCCAGGGCCCCAGATCGGAGATCCCAGATCCCAACGGTCAATGCACGCATTACCAGTTACTAGTTGCCGGCTCCACACCGCCAGCTTATCGACCTGCGATCGCGCAGCCCCAGCACCTTAGCTCCCAGCTCCCAGCTCAAGCTCCCAACTCCCCCTTGCTCCTCCTCCGGCTCAGAAAAAGACCATCAAATCAGCAACGTGATGCCGCCCTTGGGGCTCTGTGCTTGCACTCTCTCTATAAAGCGGTCATAACATTTGCACCACAATAATAGCTGTAATGCCAGCCCAACGCCGCCCAGCCCCCATTCATTCAAGGATAATGTTACGGTTAATGGCGCGTCCGCCGAGTAATTTAATTTACTCGTACACTCGCCACATGCCCCCAACAAACGAACAACGCGAATTATTATGGCCGAAAATCGCGACTAGACAGCCGCGCAGACGGTGGTCACATGGAGCAGCAGATGGAGTCAGGCGCAGATGCAGATACAGATACAGATTGAGATGGAGCTGCGGCTGCAGATACCTCATATTGCGGCCCTCGGCGATCGTCAGTCGTCCAGAGTTTGGAGATGAGACAGTGAGGACTGGCGGCAGTCGGCAGAGTTGGCTCGAGCAAATTACCGGCATCTATTGCTATAATTTTCCCTGAAACTTTGTAGCGATGGAATATCTAGGGGAAACTCCAAATTTTTGTGAGTTAATAGGAACAAAAATATAAATACTGATTGATACTGTGTAAAGAAGAATTTTATCTTTAATAAATACGGAATATAAACACATTGTTGCAATTAAGCAGAATCCATATTGATTTTAAATAGAAACCTTTATAAGCTGGTAGGCAAGATATTCGTTACTCAATTATAATCGTTACTCGATGAGTAAAAGGCCTAGGCAGGATCAAAAGCTGAGGTGATCTGGCCATGTCCGTCTGTCCATTCGACTGTCCGTCCGTATGAACGCCGAGATCTCAGGAACTAAATAAGCTAGAAAGTTGAGATAAGAGATGCAGCTTCCAGAGACAAGTTTGTTAACTGATGTTGCCACACCCACTCTAACTCTAAAAATTTGATGTTTCTTATTTTATTATTTTTTTTTCACAATTTCTTCCCTATACTCGTTTAGCTTGTATCAAGGTTTTGCCAGTCTAGTCCATCTCCAGCGGATTCTGTTTGCCCGCTCGCAACCGCATTAGATGGAGATCGTGTTGGCCGGCTAATACACATTATGCCATAAAGCGTTACCAAATCGCTATTAGCACGTCGGAAGGTACGCCCCTGGAAGCAAGGGATGCACATAAAAGTCGGATTAAAATGGAAGAGCAGCACCATAGGAATGTATGTAGGTGTAGGTATAGGTAACGGACATAGGCAATGAATTGATCAAATAAATTGCAGTGATGGACAGATCGATAACGATCGAGAATGATAATGATAGTGGCGATGGCGATGGCGATGGCGATGTCGATGATGATGGGCCTGACCTGAGCAATGTGGATATGGAAGGGCGATGGTTGAGCCATGATGAAATTGTTGGCTTCGATTTTGGCTAATTGCCGGAGTCCATTTGAAATGTGAAATGCCCACTTAGGGCTAATTGGTCCCCTCGGAAGCGCCGCCAAGAAATGTACAAACATTTCACGCTGTGCCTGTCATGGATGTTGTAATTGATGCTGCCGCCTCCGGGCTCCAAGCTACACTATCCCGACTCCCGATTCGCTACAACCGATTCTCGATGGCCAGTCTCTGGGTCCTGCAACATTGTGTGCCATGTCAAGAGATGTCAACCCACCAGTCCAGCCGACCACGACTGTGACTCCCTGACTATGACGATGACGACGAGGACGAGGACGGCGAATCTAACAACTTTGATTGACTTGTGATTTGAAGGCGCGCCTAATTGAAGCCAGGCGACTGCAAAGCGAGAAGCAGATTCTGAGACTGGACGTACTGTACATCGGACTTTGGCTGCACTGTCCAAAACCACATGACTAAATCTAACAAAACTTACCATTTTGGAAAAAACATGGAATATTTTAATCACTTTTTCAAAGGTTGGTATATTTGTGATAATTCGCTAAAAGTCTGTGTCTAATGATAGGAACACAAAGCGGAGCAACTTCGTACTGTTACGAGTATTTGAAAAAAGCTCTTCGGTGAATGTTTGTGGTAGCTTAAAAAGTTTTGGCTTGAAAAGGTGTTTATTATAAAATTTTATTTTTCATACTAAGCTAAAATGTGTGTTATGTTGGTGCAATAAAATAGTAACAAATGTTGTATTTTTTATATAAAACAGGATAGGATACTAGCTTCGGCAAGCTGAAGTTTATTTACCCAATTATACATTAAAAAACAAGTTATGTATACCGTACATATTCAATTATTAATATTCGTATAATATATTTAATTAATTTACCGCTATTCATCCGTTTCAGATTAAATTAAACCCGAAACTATATATAATAATCTGCTGTAATTATAAATAATGTAAATAAATTATAAAAATAAATTAATACACTGCTTTGACTTGTGTACTACTTGCAACAGGGAAAATGAGTTTGGCAAGTTTCATGAAAGACTTGATTGAAAATGGCTATATTGACTCTAAAACAGATCCAGAATACGAGAATATACAAGAATTTACCTATAAGTGTCCGAAAATGTCTCAAATTTGTTTATAAAATTACTTACATAAATGGTCTAATCTAGACCTGTCTATACATTTTATATACAAGTATAATTTACCGAATCGAGAAAACCTTTATGAGCATAATAGCTCCTATGTCTTACATTAAAAGGTCTCAGATGTTCAAGCATAGTTACCACTTTCGCATCTCGCAAGTTTAAGAAGACAGCCTTGATTATAGTTCGACAGTAATTTACCTTATGGCAATTAGGCTTATACCTGTTATATAATTTAATTCAATATACTATAGTATAATTTTAGTTTAAGCAAAAATGTATTTATTCTTGAAACATAGGCGCAACATTGAAAAAGTTCCTTGTGGTTGCTATAAAGTGTGATTGAAAACACTAGAATGGCATCCCTTTGTGGATAATTGAAGTTGCCCAAACATTTATCTCAGTGCCTTCGGCTGGACAAGAGCTCCTTGTGTTGACTGCCCTGGTAAAATGTTCGTGAGAAATGTCATTAATACGAGCGAATGATGTGACTGCCTGGAGATGTGGATGGGAATGTTGCCGGCCGTGCCTCATTCCGCCCTTGCCACTCCCTCCGCACCGCACCGCATTGTTGCACTTAATTAATGTGGGGATGGAGTGGAGGTGCTCCTTCCAACTCGCATCCTCCTGGCGAACACGCCCTCGGCATGCACTCGACGTGGTCAGTAGAAGCAGTGGTAGTCCCTGGACCACACCAGGCCATATATGGGGTCAAGTCGTCAGAGGCGTCGTCGCATCTCGCAATGCAGAGTGATCCATGGAGCACTTAGAACCAGGCGATAATGGTCGAACGTTTATCTATTCCAATACAGCCGGTCTGCATTGGACTAGCTCCCAAACCAATCGCCGCCTGAAAGGCGTTAACAAATTATTTGAAACATGTAGCGCCGCGTTGGCATCCAATAATCCTCCCCGCACTTAGATCCCAACCTCAACCAACGCGTCCCATCCTCTTCCCTCCCATCCAATGGAATCCTCCTCCTGGAGCGACCCCTCTGTGGGCCAAGCAGGCGTTAATAGGCATTGCGATGCGAATAATTTGCAATTATAGTTAATTGTAATCGTCATTGCTGATGTTCCTGTGCGGCAATCGAGAGTTGGTGTTCGGTTTCTTTTCTTTTATTGAGATTGGCTTGCTCACCCAGTGTGTGTATGTGTTTGGCTCGGGGCCATTGTAATAGTATGTACAACATTTCGTGTTTGCTTAAGCGATTGTTTTACGTGGCTAGACAAATGGATATTAAGGCTATTACTTACTGGAGTATGTGTGTTCGCAGGAGTAAAACATCTGTACAAATATACCCGACGAACATCAGGTGAATTTCAGAGACTTCTCACTGCTTTAATTTTGCATATTTTGTACAACTATACTTAATGCTCTTAGCGGAAATTCGAACTAAGTTGTGCAGATATATTTAGCCCATATGGTTTACCCCTGCGTTCTTGAGCTATTTCAGAGCAGCAGAGCTGTTCGAATATTATTAGATCTTTTGAAGTACAATTTACTTTAATAAATCACAAGCCAAAAACAACTCGGTAAGATTATTTAGGAATCAAGGCCAGCAAACCGCCTTTCAAGACTTATTTGATAGAATCGTTGCTACAGCGAGAGTGTAAAATGTAACCAGTGTCGGTATTGGTCGATATTGCTAAAATAGGACTGCACTCTGCAGATCCATGAACTTCTTACCCCCTGACCGTTGGGAATATATCAAAATTCCTGGGGTCAGGTCGGGTCCCCGACCCTTAATCTTCGTATCGCAAACTTAGATGCAAAGATCTTAGTAGTTATGACAAAATTATTACACTATGTGAAATGATCGCGGAATATCATTCGCTTATTGCTGCTCCTTGGGAGCCGTACCTTAAAGATAAGAAAAATACTCAGTTCCAGTGTTCTCGATGCTCGGTGCTCCTATGGGATTTACGGAATACTCAGTACAGGATGCCGGGATGGACGGCCCCGCTGCGCTGGAAGTACACATTCGGGTTGCTGCTTAACGTGGGCTCCAGCGTGGTGTAGAGGTTCGTTTCGTCTGGTCGTATAAACATGCCTGGAAAAAGCCAGAATTACTATCCATTCGGAGTTCATGAACAGCTTTAATGCATGTTGGTAGTACTGTTTGAGTGCAGGGATGCATAATCTCTAATGGGGTTACAAACTATAACAACCGACCATGTTAAAAGTTCCCCATTTTATATTTATCATTGCATTATATCATTACATTAGCTGAGGCTCGACTGTTTCAAATAACGAAGACTAATCCAGAACTAAGCTAATTTAAAGATAACTTTAAATTAATACATACATTTACATAAATCAGATAACAAAACTACTTGGAACAATACCATTAACATGTATCATCAATTGAATACTTTTATAGTTTGCTTTGCAGTTTTCTAATAGTTGAGTTAAAATTTAAAAAATCGATTTTCTTTTAATCAATTGATTTAGAAGTGTGAATAATTTAGCCAAATAAAATTTAACGAAATTTAACCAAATAAAATATATATTAAATTGGGGTTCATTAGCAAATAAATCTATAAATCTATTTATAAATCTATAAATTTATTTACAGCACAGTAACCCTAAACTGCTAAGGTATACAGGTATGTGATAATTGCGTACACTCTATCCACCAGATTACGTAATATTTATACATCACTTTCGGATGCCCTCCCTGCAGACAAAGGGTAATATCCCTAGGGGATCGTCAGCAATCGGCGAGTATTACCTGGCGCATAGCGCAGCGTTTTGGCCAACTGCGCCGCTTGTGTCATGGAGGTTAGCGAGTTGCCCAACTGTTTGAGGGTCAACGGCGTGAGCGTGGGCGGTGCGGCTTGCTGTGGTGGCGGTGGTTGCGGTGGCAGTGGTGGTGGTGGTGCGGGAGGATAATAGCAGAACGGGTGCGGACTCAGGTGTGCTGGAAAATAGTGATACATACGCGTATAACTCGGCGGTGCGGCGGTGACCAGAGCAACCCGATCTGTCGGCGGATTGCGGGTTTTGGTGGTGCGAGGTGCGGTGGTGCGGTGGTGGAGGAGTGGGTGCGTGTGTGGTTGGGAGTCCCAGTGCCCAGATCCCAGAGTAACCAAACCATTAACAAAACCAGTCGTGACCCACACACGCGTATTGGTAGTATTACGTATAGGATAAACATATATGTACAGTAATTATTGGTTTTTTGACAATAAATGTAAATTCAATTAAGTTTCGAAAAGGTAAAAATACCGGAAACAAAGCCAAAAGAGTCAACCAATAATGAAATAGGTTCCGAGTGATTGATGAACATAAGGGTAATGAAAAAATTACAGATACCGCACGAATGGATTATGAAATGACATATGCAAGTGTGCGAGTCGTGAGCGTGTCGAGAATTTTTTGATTACGTTCGACAAGGTTTGAGGGTGATGATATAGGTGAAGTATGTTTTTACGATAAGGAGAAGATATGTATATAGTGTCGATGCAGCGATGATGATGATGATGATGATGATGATGATAATAATGACGATGATGAGGAGAATATTTTTGTTTTCGTTGTTGATGTTGTAGATGAGTGTCGTGTTGGTTGGCGGTGGTTTTTAGATGACATGTGTATGCATGACAAGACAAATAAAAATTAAACAAAATAAAATAATAAATGGGTGTACATGTATATTTATATATATTGTTTATATCTTTGTGTGTTTTCATGCGCTTAGATTGCAGCCATAGCCATAAGCTCGCACATAAATCAGTAAATATGTCACAATTCTGCCCACGGTCAGTCTTAATTGGCCTGACCCAAAGCCCGAACCCAGACGCAGATGTTCCCAATTCAAGGAAATTACGTTGCCATATTTCACACTTTTGCCGGCCAATTTATGGCGAACCTAATGATGTCAAACGATTTCATGTCAATGGGTTAACTCTGCACCCCCGAGCCATGGAGAAAGTCCCATGTGTGCATTTATTTTTGTTTTACGGGTATTGGGCAAAAAACCCGAGCTATATCCATTGGAATCTTAATCGTTTTGTGTTGGATTTAAAAACAGCTTTGCCCTTGTTTATCAATCTTACGGAGCTGTGTGACCTTCATTACCGTAAAGGGTTAAAAAACTTGTATAGCGAAATAGCCAGAGGTTTGCTACACAATTTTTACACGACGCCGAATAAAAAATATGTGTGATGGTTGCAGTTGCAATTTTTAACTTCCAGTATCCAACTTCTGGTTAATATTCAGTTAAGAGGGCCAAAGCCTTACAAATGTAAGATAACGTACGATTTTTGCTATAATTTAACGAGTGTGGCAAACTGTGTTAATTACATGAAAACCGACGAAAACTGAGGCTGGAAAATCGGGGGATCTGAACTCTGAACGGTGTTAAATGCTGCTCTTACATGCCAACCTCCTTTTTTCCGTGGCACTCTCTTGGGCTTCTAATTAACTCAGAACAAATACTGCAATTAAGCCCGCTTGTTTTTGTGAGACTTCTGTTCTGTTTCCCCTACCATGAATGTGGAATTATGTGTCAGAAAATGAAACTTCTTGTCTGAGCCAGAATCGTAATCTGTAGCTGTATCCGTGCGCGTATATATACATATGTAAACATAAATATATACATATATATTTGTATCTGTATCTGCGGTGGGCAGGCTTTTGCACTTCGGGTAAAAAAGAAACTAGTCTTCAGCAGCAGCCGCCAGCTGAAGCGGCAAATTTGGCTTAATTCCGTTTGGGCCAACTAGAAAATCTTTCTCTCCGATTTGAGCCGTCTGTCAGCTCACTTGGCCATTATGAATTATGTGCGCCAGCATTAAATATGCTACTTTAGCTCACAGCTGACAGCCAACTTAGCGAAACGAGACGAAATATAACTTAAACGCTAATTAAGTGCAAAAATGTATTGCCATTCTAGAGATTGGATTTCTTTGGTGTTGGTACACTACGTATCTATGTGTGAGGCCGCCCTAGGAGTCAAGGAATTCTATATGGCTAGAGATGGTAGGAATACGTGACCCTGACATATTAAAAACCATGTTTAAAAGTGTTCTTTCCTTTTAAAGATCTACTAAAATCTACGAAATTAGAATGCGCATTACATTTTTTGCTCAATTTGCTCGAATTTTTCTTAATTTAGTTTGCAATTAGATCTTGTGGGTTTCAAAAATGCCAACATTTACATATATCTGCGAATTACTGTAGAATTTTGTGTTATGTTGTTTTTCATTTCTAAAGAAAAGTGAATAAAAATTACTTATTATCCATAGCATACTAATTGGTTCTTTGACGTTATGGTACTTAAGTTATGTGTTCCTGCGGCAACAGAAATATGTACAAAACGCATGTCTTTCCGGCTACTGAAGAAATTCTTTTTATAAATTATTTCCCTTCTTGAACTGGGCGATTTATTCCATCTGCATTATTTTCCCACCTTTAATTCTACTTTCCGTGTGTTGCCCGGCTGTTTTTACTTTTCCTCACTTGCATTTAATTATTTCTGCCTTTTTCACCGGCTGGGGAAAATTCATTAAAATTGCCATCTCTATTGGCGGAGACAGAGCCACGTTTTGCATTTTGCATTTGCAGTTTGTCGGAGTGCCCCCGCCCCAAGTGCATCTGCTTCCTCACCCTGGGCCCAGTATCTTCTATCTGGCTGGCAAGAAGTTGGAGTTAAACCAACTGCCGCACGTTGACTGATTGCTACGTGCAGATTGTCATTGTTCGTTTTTGTTGTAGGCCCAGCTCAGTTGCTCAGTTGCTCAGTTGGCCAGTTGCCTTCGCCGCTGTTGTTCTTGCCACAGCCGAGTTGCTTTTGTTACTGCTGCTGTTGTTAGTTGCTACATACTTTGCAGACTTGAGTAATTTCTTCGCCGAGCGCTGGCTTTTTGCTTTTTTAGACTTTCCTCATTGGCTTCGGCGTTGACTCTTTCTTTCTGCCTCCGGCCGCAGCGCCAAAGGTTTCTTGCTTTTGCCTTGGCCGTTGTCTGGCTCTTTGAGAGTGAGTTGCCAGATGTTGTGATATCACGAAGCAGCATTATAACTAATTGGCCACGTTCGTTCTAAGCCATCCCATCCCATCCCATACCATCCCAACTCCCCCATCCCCATCCCCACAACTACTCCAGCCAGAGTTCATTGTCATGAACTGCGCCTAGGAGATTTTCCTACCCATTTCGAGGCGGAAGAAAAGCATTTTTCACATGGCCGCAACGCTGGGCAATTTGCATATTTTGGCTAAGGGCGTATGACCTTCAAATTGCTACAATTCAATTTACATTTCAACTAAGTGAGGGCTCTAGAGATGGTTGCTTAGCAGCGTATAACAATGTTGCAAAGTCGCAAACCAAAAGCCATAGATTCATTTTCGTATAAGCTGAACTTGAATTACCTTCCTTGGGTCCTCATTATGGTTTTCCAAACCTTTGCATGTATAAAAACAACAATGTTCGAACACTATTCAAGCTAGTTCACATTTTTTAATCATAATATAGGCTATCTATAATATGCTATTGTAGATTGTTTATTATATAAACTTGTTAGCAGTGACTTTTTGTAGCAGTAGGGATTGCAAAGGATTAACACTTTGAGGCAGTCATTCTTTTGAAGCGGAATCAACTCGCACTTTTCGTATATGGCCCCCATTCTTTTATCGAGTCGATGAATATACCGTAAGGCCAAGGCGATCTCCTCACCAATTTAGCGTAATAATTTCAGCATGTGCAGTTGGCGTGCGGTTCACTGGCTCCCTAGCCTTTCTCAGATCCTCTCCCCCCGGCGATCGGATGGCCTAAACCGCTTTGGGCCGGGCTAAGAGCTGGTACCAAGACCTGAGTTAGTTTTTCCGCTTTCGGTTTCATTGCCGCAATTCGGAACTGGTTATCGATTACGCTGCTGGCCGGCTGCTGGCACTTCTAGGCAAAACTAAATAACATCACTCCACAGCATCCTGCCCGGCTCTCCGAGGCAGCGGCTCCTATTGCAAACCGCTATAATTTTGTGGTAATATACAGTGACGCTCGTTTCAAGCACGTGCTGGCAGCATTTACCAAACTCATATATTAAGTCCCATAAACAGCCGCCGCAGCGGACTGCAAACTGAAGTTGGTTACGATACTCAACAACACGTACTTCACAGATTTGTACATTGCGCCATCGTCATCATCATGATTATCATCTTGCCCATCATCGTTGTCAAGTTTTCTGCCCCGTGCTGTTCTGTTCTGTTTTGTTCTTTTGTTTTTGCTCTTTGGTTTTTCAATTTCAAGTTCGTTGCCTCAGTCTTTGGTCTGCTGGCAGCGGTTTTAGAACAATTGAGGCTAATCGAATCTTTTTTATGTCATATTTTCGACAGCTGATGCTGGTCGAAGCGTTTCGATGGGTGCCCCACGGCAAAGTTATGCTCTAAACAAAGCCAGGTTAACAAAAATCATTTAATGGAAATTGTAGTATGATGTGTTTTTAGATTGCTTTAAATTTGGTTTTAATAATTGACAGCCTAGACAATCAAATATAACAGTTTGTGCTATCTTTTGTATTAACTTTGATGAATCAATGAAAAATATGTTTACCAACTACAATTTAAGAAATAGTATTCAAATTGACCATGCAATTTGTTTAATGTGCTTTCTATTATAGTTGTTTTGTGTTTTTATATATTTTCGACTTAAAAAACGGAAAACTAAGGTTATAACTTGTTAAAATCTAATATTAAACATAATTGTCCGTGAGTATAGTACAACAAGAATACATTTTATTTGCAGCAACAAAAAAATGGAGGAACGAACTTTGGTTTACCCTTTCAGGCAGAAACTTAATACTTTCCAATTAGTTTTGTGGGCAAGTTATAATTTCTACAAAGGAATCTAATATAATAATGGCCATAATTTATGCACTTCTCATAACATAAATGAGATTTCTTTTAACTAGGCCCCATTGGGCCAACTGGTTTACGACAATGAAGCAACCATTTGGAAGTATCCATCAATAACACAAGAAACCTCGCCTGAGCTAAGCTTCAGGTCCTCAAGTGTGCAAAAAATAAAAAAATATCACATACAAAGCCAATCTTTGGACTGTGCACAGTTAAATGACTATGTGGCCTCCCTGGGCTCTTTATTGACAAATCCCCATCGATCGATAAACATATAAGACAAATAGAAAAAAACTTCTACACGAGCCTCTGGAGTGTAGCGACAAGCTTTAACCTTCCAAGGTCTGCTCGAATCTGCTTGGATCTGCCCGGCTCCATGGGCATGAATGATCGATTTTATGTATGTGGCTGCCTGGCATAAAGTCACTCAATAAAATAACAAAAAACTGAGACGCCGAGAAGGGAGAACAAAGACCGCTGCAGATGCCCAGATTGATGGGCCCGTCTTACTGACCAACTGGCCAAGTGGCGTCATTGCCAAGTCGAAGATGGGACACTCTGCGGACTGATAAGGTCACTGAATCGTCTCGGGAGCCATGTGCGCACAGATTCCAGTTGCAGTACTTCTCCACCCAGCGTTCGGGGCCCAGAGGTTAGGGTATAATGATAACATCACGCAGCGGCAACGGAAGTATGTACGAGTATCTATTTTTGTGGTACCGCCTGTCATCGCGCCGCTCGTTGTTAACAGCTGCCCGAAGCACTTACAACAATGCGACTCTAATTAAAGCAGCCCAGCAACCTTGAACTCTCGTTCAATCAGCGGCAAAAGGCTGCTCATCCCCACGACATCCTTTCGGCCCCAACCAGCCGAATCCGAACCCACACAGCAAGAAATGGTATTAAAACACACACGACATGATTAACTGTCAGATTTTCCGTTGAATATTTGGTTTTATGCGAGCAAAATCAAATGACTTAGGCAACGAACTCATAAGTTGGTTAATTATTTATCAATGCTACTTCATATTTTCGGGATTAATTTGATTAGATCGGATTAATATCATAAATAATATAAAAGAAATCATGGTTTCATAATTTTTAATAATAATAATCTCTTGTAATTGTAAATGGTTATTTTTAATTTTACTTCGACTTGCGCAAAATACGTTTCTTTCTTGTTTAGATGTCTAAAATCTGCAAGGGTATAATAGACTCGCAGCTAGTTTCCTCCTTGTTTTCAAATAATATTTTGAAGCAGTGGTTATGCAATGCATATGTACACAAATCCATTTAAAAGAGATCACAATTTTTCTGTGTGCAAGAAAGACCCAAGCTGCAGCTGTCAATCTGCGTTCGTTCCTCGCCTTCGACTTTGACTTCATGGCGGCAATCATCGAGAGCTGGCCTCTGTCTGCGCCCTTTCCCCCGGTCCACTGATCCCCTGCTCCTGCCCTTGCCCTGGAATCTTTTGGCCCGGCTCATTCCTTGGCGTCAACGCCGTTAGCTGTCGTTTAGTTTATTGTTGCAAATTGTTCAGTGAATTATGTGCCGAACTGCTTGCTGCCAACGACCACACACACAAGTGCCAGTGAATGTGTATATTTGAAGGCTTGGCAGGAAATTCGATATTATGGATTTATTGGAAATGTCTTTCGATTCACCCTGCGGTTTCGGCTTACCAGTTGTGAGATTCCTAATTTGTATCAAATAAATTTATGATTTAAGGTCATGCAAGTTTTTTATGACTTTTATGTATTAGTAAATTTTAGTTAATTAAACCATTAATTGCAATGGAAGGGCTCCAACACAATTGTGTTTTTATAAATAATTGGTAAGGTAGGGTTCACTAGAGATAACAATTTATAAGGTAGCTTTTAATTTTATGCATTTTTATTTTAGCGCTGTTCTTTATTTCTGTGCAAAATACCGAAAACAAGTTATGGTCTTATTTAAAAATGCAGTTCCTTTTTTTGTTCGCCATTTTTCAAATTCCCATGCAGAGCCTATGTATATAAACGTTTTGTTTTCCATCGGATACAATAGATTCAATGATCCAATAATCGAGAACCCCAGCAGTAGATTGCAACTTACTTCAGGGGCACACATCCAATAATTTGCCTCTGCTTAAGCTGTCAACTTGCCAGCCAAATCAAGTTCGTTGCCCAAGTCATTTGCTCTTCAATCAGCCCAAGCAATTGCACGAAAAGGGAAAAACTTTTGATTTTTCTCTTGCCTCATCGCCTTATGTAAATTTTCAGCTGCTGCCCACATGCAGCTCCAGTTTTTTCTTTCTGTGCCCTTAATCAAGCCGAGACCCTTGCTGTCGTTCCCTTTGGTTCACTTCACTCACCCTGGCTCAAGTTGAAGTCGAAGTCGGAGTCGGAGTCGAAGAGTCAGCGAGACAACTACACAACCCACACACATGTTTCTGGATCGGATTGGATCGGATTGGATTGGATCGGGCTAGACTATGGGCTGAGGTATGGGTCTGGTCTGGGTACGATAATGGCAGCGATTGCAGCTCTCGGCTGATGTTTGCTTCTTTTGCTTGTTAAGCTTTGTGCCTACTTTGATTTTGCTGTGCTCCGTGTGTCTCCAGACATTTGTCGTTGGCTCTTAAGGTTTCTGCCTGCTGCCTAGTTTTTCGTTCGTCGTTGATTTCTGTTACCCCTCAAATGCACTTTCAATTGCAGACAGCTTGACGTGTATATATGTAGCCGGGCCAGAGCACTATATCTCTCATTTATCTATCTATATACGAACCTACCTATATTTCGTCTGTCGCCGGCGGCTGCCTCACTTGCTGCCTTTCTTCACCCGAGCACCGATCACCGATCACCGAGCCGGAATTGGAATTGGAACTGAAATCGGAATACGAGGCGCTGAGCTCTAAGCCCGGGCTGCCCACAGGCACTTTGGCTTGTGGGCCGTGGCTCCAACTCCAGATTCGGCTCCAGCTTCCCCAAAGTTTCAGCTGCACCTCGGCTTTTGTCCTGCCCCTAATGCATGGCTCAAATACTGTTCAGATTCGGCTTCGGATTCGGACTTGGAGTCGTCGTCAAGTAGCTGCCATGTACTCGCATAACGCTTCCTACTAAGGCCTTCCAGCGCATTGTAATAATTTGGAATCCTTTTGCAGCTCTCAGTAGCTGGATTCCGTGAATAGATTTGAACATTTAAAATAGTTAACAACGTTCGATGCCTTATGCATGTCTTATGCATCTTCTGTTAACAAAATGTATGTCTTCAATTTCGGTAGACCTAAGGTAGTTATATATTGTGCACAGCGTTGCGCAGAGCATTTCTGCTTTGTTTTCCACATGAACTACCCCAAGTTTTCCTCTCTTATTTTCATTCGAAATGCTTTTGCTGACTGTAATCATACTTTAGTGATGTATTTACTTTAATTAAATTACGTAAAGTGTTACGTAGCTCAAGCACGCACATTTTGAAGCCTCCACTGGGCGCCCTTCCTTCTCCGAAGTCCCCCATATTATTCCAGTTCGCCACACACTTAGACCACTCCACTTGTGCTTTCATTAGAAAGCTAAAATATTTAAAACGCCTTTTTGTCGTTTAGAAAGAAGAAAACGAAAACTAATAAATATAATACACATAAATTCAAATATTGTTTCTGCCAGGCAGTCCATAAATGGCCGAAAATTGCAAAGTCAGCTTTTACTGTTAGTCGTCTAAAATTGTATTTACCCAGTTCCACTTGCTCTTTGAAAAGCGAATTTCATTGACAACGAAATTTATCACCGACCAACGTGAAATTTCACGAATAAGTTTTCAGTGGTGTTGATAGCTTTATTTGCATCGGCAGAAATGATTTAAGCCGCAGCAGCGAAATCTTAATCAAAGACCTAACCCACGAACCTGGACGTTCTCACATAGAAAATGAAAACGAAAGCTAAAAGACAGATGGATCGCTAGATGTGAGCTGTTTTCACACTTGGCTTACACGACGACTGCGGCGTCGGAAAAATTAATATACCAAACAATTACACGGCCCGGCAAAACAATTTTAAGCCCAGTTAATGCCGTCGCACAGTGGCTGCAAGCTACGCAAATACGCCGCGAATTGCCGACAACTGCCAGTGGCCGAGAAATGAAAGCGCTAAAATTTGCATACAAGCAAATGAAGCGCAGCAAAAGGAAAATTGCCTCACATACTAAGTGGAAAAGAAACCAAATGCAAAACCAATGCAAATGAAAATAATGACAGGGCGCGGTTCGTGAAATTGTCTAATTATTTATTTGGCATTGGCAATGACAATGAAACCGACAGTACGGGATTTTCATTTTCCAAGATTTAGTGCAAAAAAGTTTTTCTTTTTGTACAAAGAATGCTGATTGAAAAATATTGATAGAGAATTGAGAATAATAATAAACAATGATGTTGGACACAAATGATTGAGACTAACTTATTGCCTTAAGCATTTCAAAATACACAATGTGTATTTCTAGTAATTTTCTACCTACAAATTGTGAAATATATTTCGATTCATGTGTTCATTTTGGGTACTTATACCACTGTACGTTGGCCACAGTCTGCTGAAGCTCACAGTGTTTGAAAGTTAAGACTTTTGGTTTTTTTCCCCCACTTCGTTTTTGCTTTTAGAAAGACCAAACAAATGGATAAACAAGAGTTCAAGAGGTTGCCAGCCCCGCCCCTTGGCGCACATGAGGCAAGAAAGAAAAGAAAGTTATTACAAAATTAACAGAGGCTGACAGCTGACAAGGGCAGAGGGATGGGGCTGAAATGGAACTGTGTCCAGGTTGAGTGGGGTCCGATCGCCTCGGGCAGAATTGTGAATTGTGACAAATTTGGAGAAGAAATAGCTCGTAGGAGCGGGACTTACCACCTCCATTGTTGGCACTGGAGCAGTGTTTGGAGCTGAGTCCCTGGCCCGTGTTGGATGCAGAGTTGGGCAGTCCGCAACCACTCATCACGCCGTACTTGATGGGCTTGAAGTGGAAGAACGAGGGCGAGTAGCCTGATCCGGCGCGGCTCAAGGAACTGAACTGCTCCTCGCGGTCCTCCACGTAGAGGCCCTCCTTGCCCATGGCCGCCAGTTGTCTGCCCTTAGGCATGAACATCACCAGGAAGACCGTGGCGGAAGTGGCTACCAGGCCGAAGGCCACGCAAGCGTCCTTATGCCGCTCGGCCACGGCCAGCCCGCATAGCATCCATCCCAGCCAGATGGGGATGGCTCCCCCGATGGCCAGCCCAATGTAGGTGGCCTCACGGTAGTTGTCCCGGATGCCGCGCGACTTGATGGCCAGCACGGCGATGAAGACGATCAGAAAGACAATGTAGATCAGCGAGAAGAGCAGCTCCGTGAACTGGGTCTTGCAGAGTGGTATTAGCACGGTGCTGACCGCCGCTATCCTGGTGTAGATCTCCGGAGTGCCGTCCAGCGTGGTGTAGGACGTGGGGTAAAACAGTGCCGAGTAGTTGGTCTGTGAGGCCACCGTGGTGCTGAGGAAGCCACTGCCCATCACAGGCACACTGGTGGTATACACCTCCGGTGGTTGAGTGAGCAGCCACTGACCTCCGATCGCCACCTGAATGAGCAGCGCAAAGAGGAGTAGCAATCCCTGGTATGGAGCCGGCAGATACACCCCTCCATTCAGACTAATCAGAAATACGCACTTGACCAGCAGGGCGGCAAAGACCAGGGCGTAGGACACACCCACTCCGAAGCGGATGGCCCCGCAACTGATCAAGGAGGGCTGAGCGGTGATGATGGCCCCTAAACTAGCGCAGGCGAAAAGGCCGAGGAGCAGCATCTGGCCCAGAAAAAGGTGTCTTCGCGACGGCGACGTCCGCCAGGCCTTGAAGAGCACAAAGATCTCAAAGGCTGCCATCATCAGCATGGTGAGGGTGGCCAGGACTAGCACCGGGACCACCCACGGCTCCTTGCGTAAGCCTGCGAAGGGCAAGTGGGTGGACACTATGCTGGGAGGCGTGCTGTTGGAGCTGCTCCCGGGAGTCACCCGTCCAGTGGTGCCGGCAGCTCGCGCCTTCGCCCCCGAACTCCGACGGGGCGTGGCTGGTGTGGTGGTGGACGTGGTGGTGCTAGAACTACTGGCCGATAGTGTGGGCACCACAAAGAATTCCGTGGACATTTCGAGACGGGCAGCACTGGAGACATTGCCACCCGGAAAATTGAGATCCATTTGTTTGGCAGATCGCTGGGACTGAGGAGCTGCCGGAGTAGTGGTACTAGTGGTGGTACTTGTAGTAGTAGTGGTGGTAGTGGTGGTGCTGGTGGCATTACGGCTACTCGGCTTGAGCACCTGATAGGCGTTACGATCGGATTCCTGGCTGGTCACCAGGCGCACCCGCCGCCAAATGTTGTTGCCATTAACGCTGAGGCTGCGCGACGCCGGCGTGGTGGCGATCAGCTGCAGGATCAGCAGCAGGATCAGCAGCAGGTGGCGTCTAACGGCCATTGAAAGTGGTGACCTTCGATGCCCTGGATCTCTGATCAAGTAATCAAACGCGGCACATCTCTCGCGAACGCACACTAACCACGCACACGCGATCGCGATTCTCCAGGCTCGAAAATTCTTTAGTCTTCGCAAGCCCTCGATCTCAATTCAATTCTGCGGTCTTATTCTTCTCGATTCTCGCGCTAAAACGTCCGCTTGCTCCGATCGACCAACTGCAACTGACTGGCGGCTCTGCAAGTTGGGCTTTGGACCGGCTTAGTCGTTTGAGACCAGTTTGACGGCAGCCCAGTCGAACTAACACTTGTTTGAGTTCGATGTGCGTTTGTTGGCCCGGCTAACACTTATAGGAACGCAACATTATAGCGCTACAGCGTGGGAGGCAGTTGGGCTTTAGGTATCTTTTATATGATTTTTGGCAATGTAACATTTCCCGATCACTTATATAAATGCTTACTGAATTCACTCAATCGATCTTATGGGTTTCAAGGTTAAACACATATTTAGGTTCAAGAACTACTGTTTGGAACACCTCGACTACTCGGTGAAATTTATTGCTTTGATCTATAAAGCTAAGATTTAATAATTGGCATAATTAAGAACGCTATTTTTCTTTAATTTGCTTACCAATCCGTTCGAGTAAAAACTTTGAGAAAAGCAGCAACCCATATAATCCAGGAACTCATTTACACATTTATAAACAAATAAAGTATCTTTTGCATTTGATAATAAATCAAATTTGACTTCATATTATGGGATATTATTATCGGTCTAGCAACTTTTCCCTCCGCTGTTGGTTGCAAGTTGCAACCATCCGCAGACGCGATCCACAGACTTAACCCATGATCCACAGACTTAGCCCAGGATCCACATTGAAACCGATTGCGGGATGGAGAACACTTTCATTCGTTCTGCATATGCGGAATTTCAGTTTATGCTGCTGCTCGACTTGGCTGGTAGGAAAGTGCTATGGGCCATTATCTATTAGCCAACCGCTTTTGCGGTCTCCTCGCGCAGCCTCTCTCCTCGAAAAAGAGCTAACAAAAGGCCAAATAGCGAAATCCGCGCACAAAAGGCGATTGTAAATCAAAAGAGCGCTAATGATATATCGATATACAAAGTGTTGAGGCGGGAAAGGCAACGCCAATAGCATTCGAAACGGCAATAGCAATAGGAACTCGCTCTGAACTGATTCCTTAGGCATTATTGTGTGCGGCGCGCGCTTTCAGCAAACCACAGTTAGAATTCGGATCACCTGAATGAGTGGGCAAGAAAGGTGTTAGGAAATGTAATGCATAAAATCGGCACTCAAGTGGGTCTAAGCCGTAATCATGCATAGTCTTTAGGGACAGACCACAGGTACTGACCTAAATAAATATCTTACGCTATTTAGAGCTATGTTATAATAAATAACAATAATGTTCCAAACTAGGTAGTCTTTAAACTTATGTACGATATACTTATATGACAATCCGATTGCAACTAGCTCTAATACCAAATTGTCCTGTGTTAGGTAAAGGCCAACTTTCTGAAGAATCTTAAGGTAAAACGAAGTCTGCGCTTTGGCCCAAGCGGACCTTATTGGCCACTAGACATTTATCTCCATATTTGGCGCGGACGGCAAACCGCAGCCATTAGTAGCAACAAATGTTATGTAGATCATGTCGACGGCGACCGAGCTCCACCCCCACCACCACCCCCTTAGGACCGGACTAACTTGCCACCGCCCGAGTTGCCAACTTACGGTATCGGTAGTGACGATCTGCGAATTTGGAGGGTCAGAGTCCGGCATCTGCGTTCTGTATTGACATGGAGGCGGGTAAATAACCTTTCGGCGTGGCCCGAATTCAGAGTCGGAAAAAACAATTCGCGCAAATGAGCGCGTAGTCAAATTTGTGACTGGCCATAACCGACCATAACTCAACTCCGCTTCTGCTGCGATCATGATCTTGAGCGTTACGGAGCTATATGTATACTATATGCATACCTGTCGCTGTTCGCTGTGCCTGTTGGCTATGTAGATCTTATGTTAAAGAGAGAGACTTTTAGGCGGACTCCGACTCCGTAATACGAATCGAGCAGGGATGAGGCTGATGAGGCAGCCTTATTTATGATCTTTTCAATTATGACTTGTCTCTGCTGAATGAAATTCCGTTCACGGTGTGCTTAATCCTGGTTTTAGCTTAGCCGATTTCCACTATCCGTTTAATTAAAGCTGTCACTAGGCTGTTAGCCTTGCCAAACGGCCAGCTTCCCTTGGCAACAGTAACATTGCTTTATGTAATCACGCGGTCTTAGAGCCATCTTAGCTAATTAAAAGGCATTCTAATATTACGTTTCGCCTTTCTCCCGACCGCCAGATCACGTTTCACGACATACCCGAGATCCGAGACACATTGCGTTAATAACCCCTGACTGAGCACAAGATGAAGGCGGCACTGTGGCTCGTGGGCAGGCCAAAAGTCAATTGGCCCACACCTTGACCAAAAAATTGGTCAATTGGTCTCTCAGAATCAGCAATATCTCTTATATTAATGTATTTCCAAGATTCACTTTGATTCATACCTGGCAGCAGTACTATAAATTCCTGCATATGTTGGACCATTTAAAACAATACCAAACAAGAAAGAAAGCAGACTTTGCCAAACTAAAGCTTAATACTTAAGAAAATTTACGAACAAAAGCAGCGAAATTACTCTTTCTTTTTATTATATTCCATTAATCTCTTGAATGTTCCTATGGCAGCTTTATGATATAATCGTCCGATTTTGGGAAAGTTTCGTTTAAATAACTTTTAAGTTGAGAGGCTAGCTCGCACATTAACGGACAAACGGACGGGTATATAGAGGCTCTTTATACTGTTTAAGAATATATATCTCAATAAAAGGAGTATACAAATATATTTCAAAAGTCTAAGTTAGAGACTTAAGTAAAATTCAAGTAGACAACCTCTGTATTCCATATCATAAATTATCCATTTCGTGCGGCCGTAGCGCTCTCATTAAACGATTTGTGCATCAACTTTCTTCATGTTTAAAAATTATTCAAATTACTCGATGAATCCAGAATACTTGCACGATTTCGCAGGAAAAAGTAAGCTGACTGTGACCTCGCCGCCTAGATGGGCTAATATTACTTTGGCCGAGTAGACCGCCGGCGCCAAAGATTTCGAATCCATCCCGAAGTTGATTGATTCCGGGTGATTTGAATGTCTGGCCCGAGACCTGGACAACCTCTACCCCGGACCTGTACCTGAACCTGGAGCTGCGAAGACTTCTAGAGGATAAGGAAGTGCCGCCAGTTGGCTTGGCCAAAAATAGGGGTCCAATAATCTGGCCGGTCCTTTGCTTGCGGCTCTTTTTAGGCGCCATAATTTATATGCCAAAAGACAAGACGGGGCCGTCTGGGTCAAATGTCAATCGGCTTACGATTTGCAAATGTTTCCGCTCATAATTCTATGGTGCAATTAATTTTTGGACATTTCGTTCATTGAATTTTTGGACCAAGCTAAGATGTGCCGCCCGTAAATCTTGAGGGTTGCATATTTAATTTAAATTGAAACCAGTTGGGCCAGTGCATTGAACCTGCCACCATCGGAATGAGCGGGACTCGATGAAAAATATTCAGAGACAAAAGCCTTTTGGCGATCTTATTTATTTATCAATATGTAGTGCGCTTCCCAGCCCTTCCCTCCATTTCGTTCGCCAACATTTTAGCCGGGTTCATTGTCGTCCCTAAAAGAGCGAATTCTGATTTATAAGCGGGTCTTGGCCAAATGCCCGTCTTTCCCCCTTCATCCCCCCACAAGAACCCCTCGTTCGCGGCGGGGCTGCGCTTTAATCACGTGCGTGCAATGCGCACATGACGATGCGCCCCAATCCCAATCCCCCTGTGCGGCCCCTGGTCCCTGGTCCCCGATCCCATCCCATCCCATCCTAACCCAGAAGCGATCTCGACCCCTCCGATGCTCTTGACGATGCTGGGATGCCGCCCTGGACTTTGCTGTTACTGGTGTTGCAAGTGCTGGCAGGCCAAACACCCAGTGAACATTGCTCAACAGAGGAGTTCGCTGTGAGTTGTAACACAGTGGTGTGCAGGTGATTAGGTACTGCTTTTTACACAAAGCAAAATAATAAATATGGTGAATATGAAATCTAGAAAGGTTAACATGATGACATATTTATATTATATTTTTATCATTTTGATATATTACATTTAGATCAGGATGGTCTCCGGCACTTAAGTACGTTATACTCATAACAAGGCAAGGAGTTTTTCCTATCGTGCCAGTTTCGAAGAATTGTTAATTAATTATTAATCCCATTCCTTGGCCAAGGCCTTGCCTTTTTTCATTATACATATAAATTGACCACGCATTATTCTGTAATTTGGGTAATAATTTACTATAGCAAACACACAAATTTATTTCTCTACTACGCTGACCTCCTCTGTGCTTCCCACTTTTTGTTTAGTTCCATTATGCAGAATGCATATAAATGCAAGTGCAAGTATCGGAGTTAGTACGGGAGTGTTGTGTGCGAGCACGCATGCGTGAAGCGTCCGTTTTAATCGTTGCCTGGCCATCGAATATTTCTTTGGCCACGACGCTCCGACGGCGATGACGACGTGGACGACGTGGAGAGTTTGCTCGTAAATCCGGCGTATAAAAGGCACATAGCTCGGCCCATTGGGGCTGGCTAGGAAGGGGCAGCAGGGTAGGGAGGAGTCAATTGTGCTGTGGGGAGTGGGGAGTGGTGGGGTCAGCCCCGATGGCGAACTTGGTCGAGCCAAGCATAAGGCCTTCAGATGGTGGCTAACTCGGCTCTAAGGTGCCAGGCCGCAATGGTCCGCCTGACCAAAGGCTGATTTACTATGATCCGCTTGAGTTTTATGTGCAGAAAGATAAAATTTTTAAGATATTGACACCTTGTTAGGCGTTTGAGAGACAGCCGGAGCCGAAGCCTGGATTGCCGAGGGACTGCAATAAGGAAAAGAACTCTTCTTGGCCATAATCTCCACCGGGAACGCCCGCTGATCGCACCTTCCCTTCGCACAACTCCCATTCGCATTGGCATTCGAGTTGCCCTTTTGCGTGGCTAATTGTGGTTAAAATTAAGTGCATTTCTCGTCGTCAAATGCATAAAGTTGGTTGAGATTATCAGGACGTCAGAGGTTCTTTTGCCCTGTGCTGTGTGTGGGTGTCAAAGGCGGGCTTTGTTAAATGTATGGAATATTACATATCTTTACGGCTTCATTAGCGAAAACCTCTCGGAGCCCCCAGCTCCGACTCCACAGAAAAGCCATTCGACACGCTGTCTGCATTAGCGCCAAAAGGATCGGCATCGACATAGTCATCAAAGCGTCATCCTCTTCGTCTTCGTCGCCAAGACTGCGTTGTCTATCTATCTGTCACTACGGAGAGTCGCTCCTCATTCTCGAGGCCCTGAGCCCGCGGGACTTTGTATGCACACTTCAAAGGGGTTTAGCTCGGGTCGCTTCGATTCGGGTCTGTGAAGCTTGGTTGAGTACAATGCATTGCAATGCTTCCAAATAGAGGGATTTTGATTCCAAGTTCATGAAATATGTACAATCTATTTTCTGCTAGTATCTAACTTAAAGTGATTCGAAACAATGGTTTAACAAACACAACTTAAATACAATTCATAATTTCTTTCATTGCCCATTTAGTAATACAGATTTAAAAACATTTTTATTTGATTAGATTGCAAAGTCATTCATTCTTCTATTTAATTTAGTTCATTTTGCATTGAGCACTTTTATAAGTATACCCCCAATTCGGTCACATTTTCGGCCGAAAGCAGTCTTCAGGCTGGTTCTTAGCTTCCCAGATTGATTGAGCCTTTTATTAAAGCGCACGTACAGCGTATTAAATAAATTGTTAGTTACGTTCCGGAACGGAACGGAACCGAAGGGATGAGCCCGTCCCAGACTCCAAGTCCAAGCCCAAGCCCAAACCCAAAGCCAAAGCCAAAGCAAAGCCCTTCTCCTACGTCAGATTCTGTGGCAAGAGTGCTGTGCTGCGGTTCGGTATGGTGATGGTGTCATATGGCACAACGCCCCCGAAGGTGTTGTGCGGAAAAATCTGAGGAACATGGCGGGAATGGACACAACGAAAGGAATTCCTTTTCCTACAACGTCGCTTTGTGCGCGGCGAGTCGCGTTCGTGGGCCCGGGTCTGTCCAGGTAGATGTCTATGCATTTTGCTTTATGGTCCAGCCACGTATCAATTATGTGCCAAAGTGCTAATGGCTGTTGACGGCTTCCAGCGTCCATTGTGGGTGTTGCCCCAAAGGAACATTCCTCGGACGTCGCGACGTCCATATGACGCAAAGGGTTTCCATCTGCCGCGGCCAAATTAGTTTTCCAGTCCTCTACACTGCGATGCAAGCGATTTCCGTTTGGCAAAAAGTGAAAACCAGTTTTAATTACTTAGCCGCTTGGGCGGCGAATATCGCGTGTAGATCTCCAAGCGGGGCAATTCAATTATGACACAAATCCATCGCATGCCGAGCCAAATCCAATTCAACATTAGATATCCAAAAGCCTGCAAAACCCAGTTAACGCAGTCGTGGCCAACTTTTCAAAGGGGTGTACTTTCTTATAGATAAATGCATATACTAGATACATATATATTTAACATATTAAATACTAACTAATAAAGAATATTATATTTTAAAGCTTCCAAAAAGCAGTAAATACATATGTTCAAAAATTTCCCGTCCAGGCTACCACTATTTCTAAAGTTCCTTTGGAACATAGATACATAGGTTCTGGAGCATCGATACAAACAATTGGACAACAACGCCTTGGCTACCGAATCTGATCATAACCATCAACAATCAGGAATCGGCGAACAGCCAATCACCAAAACTTGCTGTTGTCCGCATCGCTGATTCGGGTCTTTGGGGTCGGGGCCGTAATGCCCATCTGCATCCAATTAGGCGGAGGCCAGACGAAGGCTTTCTTCTAAGCCATTCCTGGTTGCTCTGGGCCCTCGCTGAGCCCAATTCCGATGGCCTTTTTCGGGGCCAATCGCGTAGTAACTTATACGCTTGTCGTTTACAGCGCATGATTAATGACCAACAAGGGCCTTAGAGCAAAGTTGTTAAGAATCCAATGGTGGAATAAGGATGCCAACGGAGCTTGACTCCCAGCATATTTTAGTCCAAGACTTGAGTACCAGTCTAGTCTTGGCCCAAAGAATCCCAAACAAAGTCAGCGCAATGTAAGCCAATCGTAGTAAGCGCTACGGCAAGTCCTACTTCTGTGGGTAAATAGAACCATGTTAGAATTGTTAGTATTTTAAAAGTATTCAACTGCCATAACTTTCTCACTAAACTTATTTGCAAGCAAGAAACAAATAGAAACTGGTAAAAAATAAAACATAAGAAACATAAATAATCCTGACACTTAGCCTGAAATGCGAAGTCTAGACTCCAACTTGAAATGATTCCACACACCGAATTTCGAGAGGAAATATTTATTACTTCAGATTGATATCTATCCGTGCCCGCTAGCCCAGATACTTAATTACCAGATCGTAGAGGACAAAAACCAGTAAAACGCTGCAGTACAAGTGAGTTTCACACCTGAATGTAATCGAATTTTTATCATGTTACCTCCGCATTGCATTGTTGCCAGGCAGCTTGCAGTTTTGAGTTGGAGTAGGAGCTCAGCTGGCTGCGAGCAGCCAGCAAATTGAAATTTATTGCCACTGAGCCACTGGAAATCCCGTCTGGGGTCTTTGGTCCCTGCTCCGTGCTCCCTGCTCCCTGGACTCTGGCCTCCTCCATCGAATTGGCGAGATTTGGGGCCAGGCCAGGGCAGGGCAACGCAAAGAATGGTGCTGCTGCTTTTGTGTTTATTTTTGGTCAAGCCAACTGGTCGCGTATGTGGGTCGCACTTACTACTACCGGTCCTTCCACTGGGCCGAGACTTATTGTTAGATAAGAAGTGTGACGTTAGCCCATTAGAGACGGCCGAGGATGATGATGGAGCGCTGGAAATAGGAAACCGCGAATTCACGGCTGGGAATCTGGGATCGAGGATCGGGAATCGAAAATCGAAAATCGGGGATCGCACATCGCCTTTGATTGCCAGTCAGTCTCGGATTCAGCTCGCCAGTCTCGAACTTAGTCACTTGATATCAAGTAGCCACTGCGAAATATACCACGCCGATTACCAAACCAACGCCCGCACGACTTCCACTCGTACTTGACTTGCTCCTTGGGCTTAAACTTGGACTTGGATTGGACTTGGACTTGGTCTTTGACTAGGAGTCTTGTGGACTTGCCTACCGCCATCGGAGATTTATGGCTTAGATAAGCGCGAAAAGTTACAGATGCCTATGCAGCGGCAACCACTGCAAGGCGCGTCTTGGGCTTAGTCCGCGTTTCTCATTCGTGGGTGGCTCACTGAGTTTTGCCAGGAATAATATCTCTATTAAAAATATATATGGGAACGTTGTCTGAATGGGCCGAAGATCTTTTAAATGTTAATTTCGGTTCATGAATAGTCAAAATGAGCAACTGAAGTTTTGTGCCCGAATTGTTTGTCCCAATGCTAGCTTTTTCTAGCAGATTACAATCTAGAATTTTAACATGACACTGAACGATCCCTTAAGTACGAGTTATGATCAAGGTAACAAGTCAATGTCAATAAAACAGTGGAGAACTAAACAAAACCCAACTATTGAGGCTTTATATATGTATGGTCGTATTTTTAATACGATTAAAATGTTTTCTACTCAAAGCAATTGGAATTATTAGTGTTTCTTACTTTGCCAATTTCGCGCGATCTTGATTGACTAGCACACAAAGCAAATGTCGTAAATTTGCCATCACATGAAAATACTAAAAATTAAATTAAAATTTGTTTTTTCTGGTAAATACTATACTCTACAATTGCTGAGTTTCGAAAAGTGAGAACGCACCTTTAATGGTTTTTGGGCTAATATTTGTAAGCGAAAAAAAATGCAAAACCCAATAGCACCATGCTAGATCATAAAAAAAAAGTTGTGTAAGTTAGTTGTAATAAGTCATGTCATATTTATAAATCTCCCCTCGCTGGCAGGGCCTGCAGCACGTTGTTGTCGTCGTCTCGTTAGCGTGGCGCGATTGCTGGCTGCGATTGGAAATTGGCAACAGCCAATGACCAAGAGCAGGAGCAGCCGGATAGGCAGCAACTATATTCGAGTCAACTTCTCTTTTGGTCTAGTCCTAAGGGCCGATTGATAAGGATCATAGTCAGGCCGGGGCTCTCCGTCTCCATCTCCATCTCCCATAGGATATGCCCATCCTTCCGCTGGGAGTCCGGCTAAATTAATGAATGCCGCTTTTAATTCCTATCAGCTTTATCGCAGCGGCCGCATCTTAAATGAGGTCAATTATCAACCAAAAGTGCAAGTTGTTCGCCAGCTCCGAGGTACTGGTACCCCCTTTCGGCGGTCTTCCTTCGAGATGACTTATCTATCTGCCTCATAAAATTGAGTTTCACTTTCAATTGCCGCAGCCCGGCGAGAGTAATAGAAACTGCACATTAAACGCAACACGTGCCACGCTTCATGGGACCAACAACAACAACAGCAACAGCCACTGCAGCAAGTGCACCTGCAGATGCAACAACCTCCTCCTCGCAGTTCCTTCAGCTGCACTCTGCAATAAATCACAAAAAGCCCGCTCAGTTCGTAATTAGCGCAGGGAAAAAGCGCAGCAACAACATCATCAAATATCACACAATGCACATTGCTCGAGGAAAAAGCAAAGAAAGCATGACGAGGCAATGAGACTACACTGAGCAATAAGTTATAATAATTTAAAGGGCGAAAAGTATTTAGACGTAATAACAGATTCCATTTTTTCTATTTGCTTATATCGCACAAATTCTTTATTTTAAAACTAAGCTATCAGCCATAGCTGCTGTGACTTTTGGCTGAGATAAAAAAATGATGTTATAACTACTTCCTAGTTCTATGCATTAATTTAGAGAATAGCTAAATATTAGTTTTCAAAATACAAATATGAACAGGAAAGTACGCTAGTGTCGCACTCCTCGACTCTTAGATGCTCGTTACAAAAAAATATAAAAATTTTTCAAAAATATGGGTGTAACAACTTTATCTCCTCGTTTTAGCCCTAATAATTCAGAATACTTTGAACAAATACCTTACGAGTAACAGGTTATTGGAAACAAATAATTGGAAAAACAACTGTCATCTGAGTTGCGGAAACTCGACTCCATATCCTAAAACTATTAATATATCCCCAAGTTGGGTGTTCATTAAACTAATCAAGATCTTAAATGTAAATATACGCTATTTTTTATAAGTAAAGTGTGCTACAGGGCTTGGTATACTAAAGACTAAAATCTACTTTTATTTCAATAGGTATATATATTTTAATACTGTGGGAATGAACAAAGGGCTTTATTTTCTCAGTGTTTAATGGCCAAGTGGTAGTCTTTATTTTCGCGAGCTTGCACTTGCCGCAGAATAGACTGCAATTTGTGCGAGCAATGGAGCAGCAACTCGGCCAGTTTCATTAAAAATATTTTGGGTTGAATAACAATAGTAATAATGTAAAGTGCAACGCAGAGTGCCGAGCTGAAATACAAAACCGTAAAAGAAAAAGTGAAATTTCCCGCAGCCTCAAAGAAAGGCTTAGGTAGCAGCAGCAATCATCTTTGGAAATTTTAGCTTTTGTCTAAATTGCAAATGAGCCTAAGGCCGGAGTCGAAACCTAGGTAAAAGTCTTTCAGGCGGTAAATACTTCCTCTCGAGCCGATCTCTTCGGATGCCGATCTGAGTCTAAGAAAATTTCTGTAGATAACCTAAGAAGTCATCGAATATCATTTGAAATTCGTGTTCAAAGACTGAGACAAATCAGAAATCTGACCACCGTGATCATAACTTTGACGACATTCCTAAAGCCCCCGTAATGTAAACCAATTCAGTTGTATGATCCCCTTGCTTCACGTTCTAAGCGCTTTTAACAGCGGTCAGCTCCCCCCACCCCCCAACATCTCATGTGCGGAACTTATTTAGCTGGTCCTGGTTCTCAGACCCTCTCCAATCTTGGGTCACCCCTTGCATGGTCAGGCCATTGACAACTTGCGCAAATGTTGACCTTTAATTACGACAGCCAACGGCAGCCACAACATGTTCTGGCCGCCACTGTTTGCATAACTACGCACATAACAACGACCCAGGCTGCGAAAGGCCTTTCTTATATATCCGCACACATTTGTCTGAAAAAAGAAGGCAGGATCCACCAAACGACAACGACGACAAATGCAATTTGTCCAGCTGCAGTGGAGACATGTCTCCGTTTCGGACACCGGCGGGGGAAGTTGGAGTCGGTGGAAACACACGCATGGCCAGATTAAGATGAGCTGGCCTCGGGATCACTGTGAATGCTCCACAGTCACTGGCATTGGTCACGTTACCCTTAGACAGAGCTGTAAGTTCATTTAAGTAAGTAATATTTATTTAAGTAAATATCATAGAGCCGACCATATAGGCAATCGTGGGCAATACTTTTTATTATTTATTTAAGATTAACTTAAATTAACAAAATTAACTTAAGGTCATTTGATTTACTAAAAACTAATAAAAATTGCACCAATTTTGGTGTTGGTCAAAGTGAACTATAGTACTATAGTTCCAGCTAAAAGTTTGTAATCTTTGTACTCTTCATGTGATTTTCGTTGCGATTCACTGATTAATTTTCGCGCGGGCCACCATCACTGGCGAGCACTGGCATATGTGGCATCGGACTCCTGGCTCTTGCTGCGGGCTGGGTGACAAGTGCTTTGTGTCAGCACCCCGGTTAGCATGTGGAGCTCTAGCGCCTCGCTGCCCGGCCGATGACAATTTTCTCGGGGCAGGAGATTGGGGATCGGGGCGATCGGCTTACACATTAATTATCACTTTTGTTGCTGGTAGCTGCGAGTTCTTTTGCCTCCTATTTCTGCGAAGGATCAGTAGAAAATCCCAGCGCCGACACAAGATGGCAACAGCACTTAGTTCGTTGCCTGAGTCTTTTGTTTCTGTTTCATTTCGCATTTTTTTTATGCAGCTGTACCCTCTGCTGTTTACCCAAGTGATAAATGAGCTGATGAAAGCCCAGCAGGGAGTGGGGGGCACTGATTTATGGTTGCCGGGACTGCTGAATAATCGATAATAATCGATAGCAACACCCACTTGGAGTGGGAGATAAACGAACTGGACCTCGACATTCGTCGGCCGCTGCCACATATGAAAATTAAATTATAAAATGCCATGCAAGTGGGGCGGTGGCCAGGAGTATCCTTCTACTCTCAACCCTCCAGTGCCCACACTGCTAAGAAATTGCAAAGTTCCAGACGCAAGGACAGCCAACAAACGAGGGTGGACGTGCGATTTTCCCGACATTTAATGCAATACAACGGAAGACGCCAAACAGGGCGGCGACCCTGCTCCCCAACCGCCTCCTGCGGCATCCTCCTCTGCTGCTGCCACGCCCCACCTGTGTTGCACTGGCGTCCAGGATGAACACCCCGCCCCGCCGTCACCTCCCGGATTGCCCCTCTTCCACATGCTTGACCAAAGCAAATAGCCAGCGGGCAGATTTTGTCTTTGCGCGCAAGTGCAGCACGTATCAATTATAGAGGGCTACATGCTAACAACAATAACTACACCGGTCTCAGCAGCCACTACAACATATTCGCCATGGACAACGACACTAAAGTTTTAGAGGCGGGTACAGTTTGAGGGAACCCTTGGGGGTTAGGTGGTTAGGGGGTTAGGGGTGTCCTAGAAATCTCTTTCAATAAAATATAAAACAAGAAAGAACGCTAAAGTCGGGTTCCTCGACTATCAGATACTCGTTACTCAAAGATTTAAAATGCTTTTTGGAACATCGGGCTTGACAGTATCAAGAAACTCCGTCTATGTCTCTAAAATCTGAATATTTAATCTTAACATTCTATTTTATATCTTCTGAGATCTTGACGTTTATACAAACGGACATACGGATGGACATAGCCAAATCAACTCTGCTAATGACTCTGCTCCTGATCAAGAACATATATACTATAACTTATAGGGCCGAAAAAAAGTTATCTGAGCAAATTTATGTTAAGTCTAGTACATAAGATACATACAATTTTTGGTGGATCATAAAAACGTTATACCAGAAAAATTTTGGATTCAACCCAATAATATTTATTTTGAGTCTGCAAAGTTGACACTTAAGCCTTTTTTTTAATTTGTTCAGTTTTTTATCTTCTCCATAATATTTTACGATTCATTAAATTTATGAATACACGAATCAAAATAAATGGAACTAGTTCGTAGTGTTAAAATAATTTAAATGAATATCGTTCTACTGCATTTTTAAATGAATGTCAATACAGCCTGGCCCACGCAAGAAAAAAAAACAAATTTAATCTCATGTGCGGCATAGACATTTGACTGCTTCTTCCAATTACCTTGGCTATTCTGAAAAATAGAGAAGGCGCCAATACAGCATCCTGCGCCATTTCAACTCCAATTTCTGGGACAGAGACAAAAATTCGGACCGACTCCAAGTGCCCCTGGAGGCACTCAAACCCAGATCCACACCAAGCCGGGCCAGAGAACTAAACCTAATGGGCAAGCAACACAACAACGAAAATAAAAAAACAGGCCATGCCTTCGTTGCCGTGCTGGCTTAAGCCAGGTTTTGCCGCAGTCCTGCATAAAACATGATTAATTCCTGACCAGGTAATTTATGTAGGCACATAATTCACAGCGGGACACATTTTTCTAGAGAGTTCAGGCCGCGGTCGCCACTTAAATGCACCACTAAAAATAGAACTAGCACACACTCAGTGAGTTCGAGTGTCGATCATATGGTTGCTATATGCTAAAAATAAAAGGCCATGGCCAGCCAAACCGCGCTGGGCCAAAACAAAACTCAAACCCAGGCCAAAAACAAGTCTCGTGCCGACAGCAACGTTGCGACGTTTGATTTAAATTGAAGCCAAAGCCGGAGAAAAAGCCTGGTCCGAAGTCAATATCAGAGCCATACGTATGCTCTCTTACCGCGGAGCTGACAATATCATTAAATATTTATGATGCCACGGCTGAGCAAGGCCAGACACTAATCCCTAATTAAATCTGCACAATTCGCTTGCGTACTTAGCTGGAAAAACTGTCTAGTTCGTGGCCTGAGTCTTTTGTTATTTTCTTCGAGACGAACTAAAAGCCAAAAACCAAATTCCGAAAATTCGTTCTCTTAATTTATATCGACTTCATCTCTTTGAATTTCCTGGAAATAAGCTCTGTGCTCGATTTCGCATGAAGTAGGAAGCCCTAAGTGAGTCGTAAGTTGTGGGCTACCCTTCTGGGGCTACCGGTATTTGCAGCTTGACATGATTACGATGCAACCCACTGCAATACTATTTGTTATCTTTATGCGCTGCCTGCTGTCACTCGAGGCGGACTTCCTTCGCGATATCGATGCAGAATCATGAATTGAGCCCATAGCCTATGCATGCGCCAGTGACAAACGATGATGCTTCCGCGCTCATCTTTCCATCGGATCATTCCCATTCCCCGCGAAGTGCCAGCCAGAATGGCATAAATTCTGGGCAAGCAGGCTAGGAGGTGCTGGTGGTGAAGGAGCAGGAGGATCTGTTGCTGCGACCCGCTGGCTTTCATTTCTAATTTCTGCATTCGGTCGATGGCTACCGATCGGCTTGGAGTTGCGATCCCTGGCTGGCGATGTTTTAGTGCATTTTATTGCTTTATTTGAGAGTTTGGCATTGCAACGCTTGTCAATTTTACAACTTTATAGAGGAGAGCTTCTATCCTTTGCATATATATGCATGATTCTCGTCCGATAGCCAGGCCAATCCCCACACCACAAACCCAAAACCGATTCTGTTGCCGATTCTCGATCCTATTCTCGATCCCGGGCCCATTGGCCATGTCTCTTAATATTTTTGACATATTGGCGGGGCCTTGGCCATAAGTCTGGGCCCTGGCCGAGAAGCCTCTTATTGTTGTTTGCTCCTTCCACAGACATTTTCACAAAAAGGAAATGGCAACAACAAAAATAGCAACAACAACAACAGGAACAATCTCAAAGAAACCCAGCGGACTTGAGTCTGCTTTTAGTGTCTGCGTTGCCTTCTCGCATTTGAATTGCAAATCCTATTATGACTTGTGAAATTATAATTTTTCTAGTTGCCTGGCTGAGGTCCCATGCCCATTCCTATTCCCGCCCCTGCTCCCAGTCCCGTCCCTCTGACCCACCTTCGAGGATTGGTAGGTTCAAGTACAGGGCCCCATGTCCATGTCCAGTCATAACCGCAGAAGGTTCAATAGCATGAATTATGCATATGCAGACGGTTTCCTTCTTTTGGTTTTGTTTCGTTTCGTTTCGGGAAAATCACAAGCAAACGCATCCACAAGAACTTAGTTATGATAACGTTGCACATTTCTGACTCCTCCGTTTCCAAACAAAAAGAAACGCTGCTGCTGAATGCAGCTCTTCATTTTTGTTTTGGCCAGTAAAAACGATCAGCATCCGCAGTGAGCACTTAAAAAAAAGGGCATCAAATTTTAATATTTATCAGTCGTCTGACTAACGAAACATTTTATGAAAACGAAACATTTTTGTAACCAGTTTTTAGAAATTGTTCAATCTAATTATGCGATTTATCTGAAATACCTTGTATAGATTCTTAACTCTATGAAAACTTATAAAAAAAAAAAAGACACTTTTTTCCGACTTATTTCTCGAAGTGTCGATCGTATGCTTTATGCGTAGCAGCTGCCGCATAGATGGAGATGGAGACGACTCTGACAACGCCCCCTCTTTTGGGTTGCTACCGCAAAACTCGGACTGCAGCTCTTTTGGCCTTAACTGGGCCCAAAACTTGGGCTTCGAATCCAACTGGATCTGTTGCTGGTGCTGGTGCTGATGCTGATTCTGGGCTGTTGGACTGCAGCAGGCCTTGCTGACAGAACAAAGAAGTCGTCCATTTGTAATTGTTGTTTCTTATGCTCTTTTGCAGTTTTTGTTGCAATAAGGGCAGCGCAGACATGGCCAAGGATTACCACTGCAACGCACTTCCCCATGCCGTACCCATACAGGCATACACCCATACTCAAACGCATACAGTCATTCTTAAGCCCCAACCCCAGCTCAATCCCGTACCCAAGCCCAGAGCTTTGGCTATACAAACCATCTGTAGACTCGTACTTTTGCTGAAGCAATCCGACTGCGCAGGCCTGCATACTTTTATGACTTTTGACTTGACTTTGACTTGCCTCCTAAATCGCCCTGGCTAGCCTAAGTTGAATGACCTCAAAGACTTGTCTCCCTTTATCTATATATGTATATATAGCGTGTCGAAACAACATTTCAATGAAATCATCTTCACAAATTGGTGAATGTCACAATTAATTTAAATGCTTAAATAAAACAAGGATGTATATAGTTATTTATAAAAAAAAGTATTACTACAATTCCCACATTTACCATACAGAACTTCTAATTTCTTGAAAACTGAACTTTGGAGCCCAATGCACAATATGTCGGCCCTAGTTAAATTAAATGCTCTGTGAACTTGGTTTCACTTGGGCATTCCCAGGCAATTATGGATTTCTCCTACTTTAGCCCTTGCCGATGACGTGGGCTACTGCAATTTAGCTAGCCAGTTTCCCGCCTCCGTCTCAAATATGATGTCAGTGGAGAACTCCACTCAAACTTCTCTTGGGCTTAGATTCATTTTAAAGAGTTTGTCTCCAAGTGGTATGACATTAGCCCAATGCCAGGGTAAATTCGCTAATAAGCCGCAGACAACAAAAGAATTATGCATTACATAATGACAATCAAGCTAACGCAAATGATACCGACCAAGCATGGGCTAAAGTCGAATCAATTTGTTTCAGTCCAGGTCCCGAAAGATAAACGAAAATGGGACCTGCTCCTCGGAGGCTCTCGAGACAGGCTGCTCCTCCGCGTTCTCATCATTAACATTGTCCCGGTCAAATACAGGTATGCAGATCAGGCTGAGCCACCAACGAGCCCTGGCCAACAGGCGAAACATGCGTACTTACATACGTCTGTGACTATTTGTTTCACGAATTCGCGGCGCATTTTACTTGGAAAATAAACAAGCGGATTTAAGTTGCGTTTGTGGAACTTCATATACTCTTCTTATCCGGTGGAATGTTGTAAAGAATATATTAATTTACTTGGGAGGGGTACAGTTTCAACGTCTCACTACCAAGTAAAAAATTTTTATATTTTGTATATATTTGTCCCGACATTTTAAATGTAACTTGTAAGTTGTGAACGACAAACAACACCAGCAATGATATTGTCATCCTGTAACTAACTGAACAAGTTTTCACATATAGCCGCTAGATCGAGTGTGACTGCTCTCTAACCAGCAGAGGCATTCTGTCCGTCGGCCCAAACATGGCAAAAGGCATGTCCATCCTTCCTATCGCAACAAGAGCAATTTGTTCTAATGCGCCATGGCAGCGGCAGCTGCTGAAAATGGCGAGACTAAATCTGTGGAAGAAGCGGAAGGAGCTGGAGTGCCTGACTTGCAGTTGCAACGGCCGTGGAGAAGCAGGAGGACATGGAGGTGGCAGTGGGCGGTGGGAGCAGGAGTAACCGAGTTAGCTGAGATTGCAAAAAGGGCAACCAGTGAACACGCAACGGCCAGAACAAATGTAGACATTAAGCTGCTGCCCGGGACCAGCAATTGAGATCGGGGCGGGGCGGGAGCGGGAACGGAATGGGATGGGATGAAAGACTGGCGGAGATTACATCAGCAGCTTCAGGTGACAGACACGCAATGGTTTGTCCGGAGGCAAATCCCAGGCTGGACCTGGCTATCATAAAATCGTAACTATATTTGACACATAAAATTGTACATACATCTAAGCAAATGGCACCCCCACCAGGCGATTCCTTTGGGTTGACACTAACGGTCGCGTCAATAAATTTGCCGTGCAAATTCATTAATTGCTTTGGGTGGGTGGAAGTTCGTGGAGCGGAGGAAGTGGCGCGGGCAGGTGCCACAGCGCCTGCAGATGCCACCGCTGCTCAGAGCTCAGTTCGCTTCCAGTGCGGTATTTGCCATAAAAAATATTGGCCACCTTAATGTAAGTGGCTTATAAATTTGTGCACAAGCCCAAGCCATTTATGGCCATCGAGCAGGGACCCATGGGGCACTTGTACCTAACTGTTTATGTGGTTAGATGCCATCCTGGTTGGGTGTGCCTGGGTGTTTCTGTGTGGCTCGGTGCTTTTTTAGGCTGCATTCAAATATGGAATGCAGCTTCCAGCCGGACATGGCTTAAAATCCCATAGATTAGCCTCAAAGGTCAGAACCACGGCAGCCAGATGAATAAAATTGATTGATTCAAGTGTGTTCACATCCCTATTGCTATTGCTATTAGATGCGACCGAAATAAATTGTTAAAACAAACAAACTTAAAACTTATTGTATTGTAGGATAATGCATTGATGCATATGCAAGTTCGAAAGTTGATTGAAATAATGTGTCCTGCCTAAAAAAAAGCCGCTTTGTTATTTGGGGAGGGTGGAGTCGACGCGGCCAAAATTCTTTCTTTCTTTCTTTAAAAAATGTTAAATATTAAATGAATAGTGAAACTAATGGGTCGTCAAATAAACTTAAAACGATTCTTATTATTTTTTTAAATCATTCAATTTGACAGATCCTCTCAATCTCTTCTTAAGTAGTTTTGTTAAGGAACATCCTTTGACTCTTTTCAATTGCGAAAGAAAAGACATAACTAAGGAACTTCCAAAATAAGGAAACCTAATACTAGTTGCAAATAGTTTCATGTTTACAGTTTTTGAAAGATCAGAAAACGAATTTCCAGTATTTGGTATTGGATTGTAATCACAAACAATATTTATTATTCATTTCATTACTTCACTTGCGTATTTTGATTTGCATTTCAGTTGTATACTTCAGATTTTGCATTCTTTACACAATACATTGTACGCCTTCGAGTTTTTGAAATAAAAAAATGGTTGGAAAAGACAAATGGCAACTAAATGCATTAAGCTTATTCGTTTTACAAGCATGGCCACAAATAGTTGTGTTGTACTGAGCTGTTATAGATTCACTTCGGGACAATCTGTTTCTCTGGCAAGACTAAGAATACAAAATATTTGAGGTTTCAATCGTGTTAAACTTATTATTATATAAATTATTGCATCGAAATTCGTTCTTAAACTAATTTCCTTTTATAGGAAAATGATTATGCCCACACTAACTCATACATTTTTCAAATTATCCTTTTTGGTATCAGCAAAATTGGGGTAAGGGATAGTAATTCATAAAAATGATCTTTAGTACAAAGTATACATCTTTGGGATAAATTATTTGGTTGGGTTTCATTCTGCAACTTTGGGTTACTAGACACTAAACTAAATGGCAAGAACTATTTCTACAAATCCTTCTTCTATGGCACACTCGCATTTGGCGTTGGCTAGCAACTCCGGGATTCTACTTCTGCTTCATATACATGGTAGCAATTTTCTCAAGAATTGTGTCGATAGATAACAATTCGTCGCTGAATTTCTGCATTGTGGGGGCTGGCACAATCCACTTTAGAAATTCCTCCACATTTAGACGGAGTCTGGCCAATGGTGCCATCGTGGCGTCATCATGGGATTGTCGCTGAGCCAGCTTTAAGGATGCAATGATAACGTTATCGATCAGACGCTTCTCGTAACCCAATTGGCGTAGCTTCTGAGCGGAGCTAATTTTTTTCAGTACCACTGCCATGTTGAATCTTAACACAGAGAGGATTTGCGCATCTTCAGACTGACTGCCACTGGATTGGTCTCCGCCAACAGGACACTTATCGCACTGCTCAACATGCGACTGCAGCTCCACCTTGATCTTAAAGAACTCGTTGCAGCCTTCGCACATGTAGGGCTTTTGCTGTTTGTGTATCTTCTTCATATGGTTCTTAAGGTGTGCCAGCTGAGAGAAAGCTACTTCGTCCTCGCACAGCTGGCAGCGAAAGGGTTTTTCTCCCGTGTGCTTCCGGATGTGCAGTTTTAGTACGCTTGAATGGGCAAAGGTCTGGTGGCAGATCTGATGGGAGTTTAAATATAAGTTAGGGCTACATGCAGGCTAAGACCCTTTCAACTTACCCTACATTGGTATGGGCGCTCTCCTGTATGCATCCGCATGTGGACATTGTACTGGCTCTTCTGGGTGAAATATGTGTTGCACACCTCGCACACGTGTGTCTTAACAGCGGCGTGTCTCTGCATGTGAGTGGCCAGATCCTCGTCCGGCTCGATCATTTTGTGGCATATCTCGCACTCAAATTGCGTCAGCTTGTGGTGCTCCTGGTTTATGTGGGCCCTCAGGGCCAGCTCATTGGCGAATTGGCTTTCACAGATGCTGCACCGGTGTTCCATGCCCTGTTCGTGTCGCTCCATGTGCACCCGCAAATTGGCGTTGGTTGAGAAGCTGGCCGAACACTTTGTGCAGTTGAACTGCTGGATACTCGTCTTGTGGTGAGAAACCATGTGCTGTTGAAGCTGCAATATAGATAATAATATATATTGGTAACACTTACGGTTGCTAAAACTATTAAAACAAAAGCCTAACCAGAAATTTATAAACATATAAATTTAAGCTTATAATAAAAAAACAAATAACTTTTTGGGGTCTTAGAAAAGTATATAATCCATCGTTAAATCAAAATTTGAAATTGATTGTCGTATTACTCACCTGACCTCCTCGGGCGAATTTTTTGTCACAGAGGGCGCAGGGATAGGGCTTCTCGCCAGAGTGGAGGCGCATGTGGAGGCGCAGGCGCTCCTTTAGTGCGAATGATTTTGGGCACTGGGAACAGACGAACTGCTTCCGATGCTCGTGGGCGGTGGTAATATGGTTCTTCAGATTGACCGCCTGGCGGTAGCTCTTGCCACAATCCTTGCACTTGTGCGGTCGCTCGTCCGAGTGGATAAGCATATGGCGCTGCAGATCCGTCTTGCCGCCGAACTCCTTGGAGCATTGGCTGCAGACATGGTGCTTGCGTTTCACCGGTTCGACCTTTCGGGCAGACTTCTTCAGCTGCGGCTGCACGTAGTCGTCATCCCTTGAGTCCTGCTCTCCGCCGTCGTCCTCTTCCTCCTCCACACATGCGTCCCGCAGACTTGCCAAGCTGCTCTTCCTCCTCTTGATCGAAAGTATGTGGCCTGGTGAGGATTCCCTCGCCGCCGGCGGCGAGGACAACGATATGCCGCTGTCTGTGAGCAGAGAGACGGCGTCCTCCTTGGACACACTACGACGGCTGCGTACCATTTGTTTGCTTTTATTATTTCAATTCGTAACTAAGATTTTGAGGACCGCTTCCTGGGAAACACCGGCACCAGCTGTTTGGCTTTACTTCTAAAGTTAATTTTCTACGTATGTAATTAGGGATTCGTATTTTTCGTTTCAATTTGCTACTTCTAGGATAGTCCCATACACCATTGGTTTGGATTAGTTTAGATGAGCTGCAAAAAAGTTAAGAACTGTTTTAATTCTCCATTCACCGTGCGCCACGTTCCGAAGCAGAGGGAGAATCAAAAACACGGACAGAAATAGTAACCGTATGTGAGGCCGAAACAGAAACAAGAAAAGAAACACCAACGGAACAGAACCTCCAGCTGTGTCAACAGTGATAAGACCTATGCACAGGAAAAATATTACCAAAATTGGGAGATTTGCATATTTAGGTGCTTGAAAGGGCACGACTTTATACTTTTTGATGTGTTTACTACAATAGTTCTTATTATTTTGGGAGTGTTGTCAGAATCACTTCGTAGTTATACCCAGTACTTATGAATTATATGCAATACATTGGCTATCCAATTTGGAAATAGCCGTGTATGTTCTGAACTATACAAATGCACAGTTTTTCGCGGTGTAGAGAGATAGGAGCTCCATAGTCTCGAAGTGTATCGCGTTATCATTTGGCATTTCCAGCGAACGTAAGCTTCCACAAAAATATCCCAGTTTGTTGCCTTAATCTTTTGTTTGGGAGGGAGCGAGATGGATGAAACCGACTGATAAGATCCCGAGGAAGGCAACAACTGATAAGCAATCCAACACACTCACTGAAATCACAAAATAGCCATAGATAGATATCGAGATAAAGCTGTACAACCTGCCCGTTTTCGATCCCGCGGCGTCTGTTCTCCGAGGCAGCGGAGTTTCCAATGAAAAGCGAGCACAGAGAAAATGCAACTGGAAGAGAGCGACGACGATGACCCTGGACTGCGACGAACATCTGGCAAACAGATTGGGAACCCTCCGATTCCGATACCAGCGCCGATCCCGGCCCGACCAACCCCCCGCCCCTGCGGAGGGTTAATGGTTCATTAGAGCCGCACCCGCAGAAGCTGAAAACTAACTCACTTTAACTGCACAACGGCCCTCGACCAAACTGTTGAAAAAGCGAATTAAAGCTAGAATCCGGAGCCGGGAATCGAAACTGAAAGAGAACGGGGCAAAAAGCACGAACGACAGCGAAAATCACACACAAAAAGCGAAAATAAAGAAGTGAATACATAACAGCAGTTTTGTAATGCTAAATAGGCAGGGTTATGGGGGTGGGTAAGGGTTAAGCGAGGGGGAGGGGGAGGGGGAGGAGCCGTTGAAGTCTTTCGTATTTGGGGCACAAAACTCGACGACTCCAAAGTTTTCGGGGTCTTGCAACCGATTGTTAGTAATTGTTATAAATGCACCAGCACCACAAGAGTCATATACGTAAATCAGACCATTCTACACATATGCTACACATTTGGCCCAGGGGTTCCACATTTAACACCAACACCGCAGCACCATTAGGCGCGGACTTACCCTCGCAGTAAGCGGGAATCGCTAAGCTAAGAGCCCTCGATCCGCAGGAGCACATCGTCACTCCTAATGGGACACACCTTGACTTCTTATACATTCCGCGTCCGACTAGGAGTTCGCTTCTTTTTTGTTTATAATTTTGACGCCCCGAGCTGTGTGTACATACTTTTTGCAATCCGCTAGCTGGCAGTCCGGCTGGCTTTTCAAGGTGTATCCATCGTGCTGCCTGCGGCTTAGCCTGAGTACTATGGAGGTTTGCCTGCTCTAAGCCAATACCAATTTGCAATCTATCAAAATAAATAACAGTTTTCGGTGGTTTTTCGATGTTGTTCTTAATCTTAGTGATGTGCACTTACCGATTTACGGTCACACAGGGACTATGTCCGCACGTCTAAAGATGGGAGCGTGATTCAGAGCCACTTTTCAGAGAAAAAAAATTGTGAAAGTTTTGTAAAATACAATAACGTGTTGGTTATAAATTAGAAACCCATCTACAAAAAAAAATAAAAAATCACCTTAAATTATGTCTTGCAATATTTATGGAAATTTTAATAACAGCCATTAAACGTGACTTCTTTTGCACACTGAAATCACAGACTGCTGAACGCGACCACTTTGCACACTGAAATCGCAGTGGTGTGGCAACGCCCGAAGCCGCCAGAAAGGTCTGGCAACGCTGATTCTTAAACACGCGCAAGCAAAATATTTAAGAAATGGAAATCAGTAGCTAACAATAGTGTAAATATTATAATATTCTGCTGAAATAAACCCCTTTCAATAAAAACCACGCAACTACCTCTGCTTAAAGGATTTAATACATATAAACTCCAATCACCCGACACAAGGTAAAGCGTGCGTTTTTGGAGCTCCGCTGATGTGACTTCAAAGCATTAACTCAATTACTATCAAATTTCCAGCTAACATGGCTGGAGTACTCTTTGAGGACATCTTTAACGTGAAGGACATGGATCCGGAGGGCAAGAAGTTCGACCGTGTGTCCCGCCTGCACTGCGAGTCCGAGTCTTTTAAGATGGACCTGATCCTGGACATCAACTCGTGGCTGTACCCCATGGAGCTGGGTGACAAGTTCCGCCTGGTACTGGCCACCACGCTGCGCGAAGATGGTTGCCCGGACAGCGGAGAGTACAATCCAATGGAGCACGAGGGCACGCGGGCGGACAGCTTTGAGTACGTGATGTACGGCAAAATCTACAGGATCGAGGGTGACGAGGCACACAACGAGGCCTCCCGACTCTCCGCTTACGTGTCCTTCGGGGGCCTGCTGATGCGGCTGCAGGGTGACGCCAACAATCTTCACGGCTTCGAGGTGGACCAGCACATGTACCTACTAATGAAGCGGCTGGCCTTCTAAAATTTCTACCTACTTATATTCGTTCGCAAATTAGACATAAACAACAAACTTTATTTACAGTGCGTTCATAACATTGGTTGGAGTGCTGAAAGATGTAGTCTATTGCCTGGATGGGCGTCTCAAAGGCGCATTTATAATCAGTCGTGAAGGCCGTGGGCGGAAAGGAATGCGGCGATCTACGAAGGGCAATGCCTGTGGAGTCGATGGGAACACTGGAGTGGGCCTAATAGCATTCACAATCTTGGCCGAATTGGGTGGAGCATGGGCCGTAAGCTTAGCAGGCCGACGCTGCGGGCGGAAGGCAGCCAGGCGGTTCAATAGCGGAAGAACATACTGAGCTTGGGGTGGCAGCGGCAAACTGGCCAAATTAATTATAGCTGCGCTTTGTGGTAAGGGGTTGGAGCTGACATCGTTGGCTGGCTGGTCTGGAGGTCCGTAGGTCTGATCGGGCGGTCCATAAACTTGATCCGGTGGGCCGTAGGTCTCAGCTGGAGTTTCCACTACTGTTGGCGGCCCGTATGTTTCAGCTGGAGGACCATATGTCTCCTCTGGTTGAAGAAATACAACCTCCTCCTCCGTTGGCAGGTCGAATGGCGGATCGGGGACCAGGCCTGCTGGTGGATATGGAGCTTGTTCCTGTCTTTGCAGGAACATACTCGCCGCGGGTCCTGGAAACCTCAGTTGACTGCCTTTAATTCCATTCAGGCAAAGAATGGAACAAAGCGCAAAGGTGGCCAGAGAAGCAGTTGAATAACCGGACATTGTGGTGTGCTGACATGAACTACTGCATGGGGCGGCTAAGTGGCGCCTATAAGTACCCACTGGGGATGCCCTTGGGGACTGCCCAATCCAAACACCTGAAGAAACATCGAGGCCAATGGCTTATATGGCAGGTCCAACGATACGTGCCCATCGATGTAAGTACTGGCTAGCTTGAAAATACTAGCATATTGTTTTTACACAAAAACAAGAAATAAATAAATATAAAAGTACAAGTGCAACGCTATCTAATAAGTTTTGTCATGGATTTATTTTTAAATTGAATTTTGTAAGTAATAATATTTGAATACATTTTTTGGTGTACGGTGCCCGAATGATGTCACAAGAATAGATCTAACATCTAAGTTTTTGATGCAGTGATTGATAAAGTCTGATGCAATAAATCTTACGCCAAAGTTGTTGAGCCTACCAACTGCGACGCAGGATTAGACGCTGAGGAACGGGCTTCTGGGAACGCCGTCCTTGAGGAAATCGTTGGTAGAGTCGTGCGGACTGAACGGGCTGAGGCTGGTCAAGACTGCTGGCTACAACGATCACAGTGCCATCCTCAGTAACTTCCAACTGTGGTTCATCCTCCTCGGCGTCCTCATCAGCGGGCTGCAGCTTGGCACCATCCACCGATGCTTCGTCAGTTTCTGGAATATCATCAGTCTCGATGGGATTCTCTGGCTGCGCATCAGCCTCGGGAGCAATAACCGGCACGGAGTCGGCCTCTGGAGGTCCGTAGGTGTTATCTGGTGGCCCATATGTGTTGTCAGGAGGTCCATAGGTGTTATCAGGTGGCAGATAAGAGTTCTCCGGCTTGATTGTCGAACTGGGCAAATCGAAGGGGACACTCGGAGTGATGCCAGCCTCTGGGTATCCAGTGGGCGAAGGACTGGGTATATTCTCCACCTGGCGCACCGGGAATCTCCGGGGAATTGGTTCCGCGGAACTCAGTGCCAACAGGCTGAGGACAAGAATAGCAATTGGTGCGCCAGTCGGTTTACTCATTTTCGCGGTTGAAGGGCTTCTGTTCTGATTTCTCAATCCGAGTCGACTTATTTATAGCCCGAAGCCACCAGATCGAGTTCTGCTATAATTTATGCTCGTTGCTTTCAGTTTTAGGCTCTTATTCCCGGTTAAGCTTTGATTATGTTGCGATCGGCGACGATGTAGCTTCAGCTTAATACCCGATACGTGACTCTTTTTCAAAATTCATTGGCCAATGCTATGATTTGGAATACGCGTCCGTTTCCCCTCCTTGGAATCATTCATTAACACTTAGCGCGGGCTTTGGCGTCGTTGTGAACATTTGAGTTTGTTTGGTTTTGGGTTCTTGGCAGTTCATAATTTTATTTGATAAACTTTGTATTCATGCAAAACAAATTAGGCTGTAAAAAAATCCATCAAATACGCACTTTTAAAGACACGTCCCATTTAGACAGTTTTTATTAAGGTCAATGAAAATCGAATATATAAAAAAATTGGTTATTATTAGTTTAGCTTATGGAACTGTATACTTTTTCTGATTTTTAATAATTCAATCATATTAAAATATATGAAAATTCATTTTCAGTTTTTAACAGGGTCAATGAAAATGGAATGACAAAAATGTATAATTTGTTTAGCTTTTGGATTAACCATTTACCTTCTAACTTACTTTTACTTTTCTGATTTTTGATGATTTAATTACTAAGTACATGCATATAATAATTAAGTACTATTAATGGGTAAACAATTTAGAAATTTAGGTAAGATACGCACTTAATGTTTGCACAAGATAAAGGCTTCATCGCCACCCCGCATTGGAAACACTTGGACCAATGACATTAAATATTAATATTCTAATGTCTTTGCTTGGACTCACTATACATCATGCGAGCGACTAGGAGTTCTTATTTGTTTATAATTTTGACGCCTCCGAAATGACCAATAAAACTTTGGGTAACCAAACTGCTACGTAAGAGATTCATTTAATGTTTGTTAAGGCAGGTCACTTTTGTTGGGAACCCGAAGGTATATTATAGCTTACTTATTACTTTACAGAGCTCCTAATAGACCATATATTTAATTTAGAAATAAAGATATTGAAAATTATCTTAGAAGAATATTATCTTATTTATTAAATTAGCTATGCATCCCGGGTACCTGGTAGTTGAGACACTCGACTCCCTTTTGTCTTTAAATAATAAAGTTTCCGCCATGAGCGATCCTGGTCAAAAATGTAAAATATTAATGAAATAGTAAATGTGTTCATATATCTGTTAGCTTAATCAAATAAATGAATATAGTTTTGCGCCACTAAAAACCAGACTAAAAACTTTTGTAATAGACAAATTGTAAAAAGGTTTGGGTTAACTTATATATTTAGTCAATTATTCACTTATTTAAATGAAAATATTTAACAACAATTTATTTAGCAACAAAGCATTAAATGCATATCCTAATGTGTCGATACCATTTAATTTCTAGCAAATTAGGGTTGCCCCTTTCAGATGGTGTACACCAGCACGGATCCAGAGCGAATGGTCTGAGCGGATCGAAGCTTCTGCGAGGTCGGACGACGGCTGCGGAGGCGTTCGTTACGAGGCTGGATCAAACCGGCGGGTACGGGATCCGCAACAGGGGGCTGGTCCGATGGGCCATCGGCTGGAGGTCCATAGGTGTTTTCCGGTTCGGCAGGAGGTCCATAGGTATTATCCGGAGGTCCGTAGGTGTTGTCGGGCTGAGCTGGTGGTCCGTAGGTTAGATCAGGCTGCGCTTCGGTTTCCGTGGGAAGGTCGAAAGGCACCTCCGGTGTAACTCCTGATGGCGGATAAGGGGCCGAGGCTGGAGTGGGTACAATATCCACGGCGGGGTCGGCCGGAGCAGCCTGATCCTCTGGAGCCTGCTCCTGACGGGCAAACTGCAGGCGTGCTGATCGGCCACGGAACCTAGTAGGCTCCGCCAGAGAAACGGCAGACATGGCTGCGATCAGGAGCAGGGAGCAGAGGAACTTGTGAGCCATGTTGAGTTGCTGCTGAGTTGGCTTAGAATGTTGTCAATAGCTGGAAGTGGGGCGCCTTTTATACAAACTGAAGTTTTCGGCCACGTTTATTTGGCACATCGAGGGACACCCTTTCGGTGGCCTATGGACGTGACAATATTTAGTCAAGGGCCCATGTCTAAGCTATAACCATTGGCCGTTAATTATAACCCGCGGGCATTTAACTTTTTCATATTACGTGGCTTCACTGGCTATGAGCAATGGGTTGCAACTTGAAGTCGAAGTAGTAACGAAAAAATAGGAGAGCTTACTAAAATATATCGTTATTTTTTTTAATTTTATAAATAGGTTAAAGATATTTCTTTTAAAATTTGTGTCCATACCAAATCAACATTGCAAGAAATAATAGCAATTTGTCGCACTTTAGCTGAGCTACTGGGTTTCTTGCACAACCTACTTCCCATTTTAATGTGCTGAGAATGACACTAAGTACATAGCCTATGCTTCACATGGACTACTAGGGCTATAGATCTGCTAGCACTTTAAATTCCGCTCCACTGTGCGGCGCCTGCTTGACATACGCATTCGCATTGATGGATTTCAAATCGCGGCGCTCTGCTTAAAATGCACGGCGTTGTTGGCTGGGCTAGAATCGTTGTCCAGTGACCACCGATCAGCAGGGCCACCGGCCACCGCTGCGGCATTTGGAGGTATAAAAGTTAAAGCTCCATATACGACAGCCAACACAGCTCCACTGCAAGTTCCACGATCATGGCACGTTATCAGTTCCTCAGTTCGCTCCTTCTCCTGCTGGCCATCTGCGCCGTGAATTGTGCGGCACAGGCACCACTTCGGCGGACTCTGCGTCTGCGTCCGGTGGCGTTCGCCCGGCAGGAGGTGGCTCCCACGCCCTATCCCTCGGCTGCTGAGCTGAAACCCGCCGCCGAACAGCCCGCACTGACATACGGACCTCCCGAGGATGTGGATACAGATGCCTTGCCGTCGGAGCAGGAGCTACCAGTGGACACTTTCGAGCCTACCCCAGAAAACGAGGAGGTGGACACCGAGGAGAGCTCCCTTGAGGCCACCACACCCTCCTCCGCTCCGGCCCGCCTACGCAGCCGCCAGAGACTGGCCAAATTGCAGCTGTCCAAGCCCAAGCGCCTCCGCCAACGCATAGCTCGCCTGGAGGAGCTGCCCGTGAATGAAGAAGTGGCTCCGGTGGCTCCGGTGGTTCCAGTTGCTCAGGCACCAGCATTGGCCACGCCTCAGTTTTACTATGTAGGTGCCCAGCAACCGTACTACCTGGCAGCCTACAACGCTGCACCCCAGCAAGTGGGCTGGTAGTAACCCAAGTCTTCTTCACCTAATTTGTTCGGTTTCGATTTAATTTTGCTGTTAAAAATATATTTTTGCAATTTGTATAAAAATTGAGTGTCTGCTTGTTTTGCTTACGTTTTAAGTAATCTTAGAACTTTAAGGGCTGATGCTGATGCATTGCTGCATCTTGCCATGCTCGTCTACACGAGTCTGTCACCCCGCCATGAACTATAGGTGGTGTGAAGTGTGAGTTAAGCCTTCTTATTACGCATAGGGCGATTATGGCTTCAGTCAAACGTCTACAATCTGCGAGAACTGTCTCCCTTTTTTATTATTATACATTTATAATGAAGGAGATTAATACGTATTCCTTATTTTGCATGCGAAATTAATTAACTGTTAATAAAATAAAGAATTTTAAAAGCGGATGAAATTTGGTTGCCCCACTTTACACAACGCTCAAAGATCTTTATTTTTAAATAACTTATAGCAAGTCATTCGCCTTTAAGATAGACCTCTTCTGAACGAGCTTCTGTTCAGAATGCTTAGCATATCCCCTTGACATGTGAGTTGCCAGGAAGCGTTCCCTTCGCATACTTTTAGCGGAATTTTATGGTCTTTTGTGAATGGTTTCCCATTTCCAATGCATATTTAATGCATTGTTTTATTCTAGGTGCAGTGGCTGGCTCACAAGTGTAATGGCTTGTGAAGCTATTTTTTACCCCTTCCTTGTAGAGCAAAAGGGTATTTTAGATTTGTTGAAAAGTATGTAACATGCAGAAGGAAGCGTTTCCGAGCATATGAAGTATATATGTAAATTCTTGATTAGGATGAATAGTCAAGTTGATCTGGCCCTGTCCGACTGTCTGCTCGTCTGTATGAGAAAATAGAACCTTCAACACACAAAATTTCTGTTACAACTGTCTTGTGTAATAAGTCTCTAAATTTAGGCGTTCAAATTATAGAAAAAGTATTTTTCAAAAAGTCAAACAACCAAAGATACTTTTATGTACTGTTTCCTAAATAGAATAAAGTGTTTGAAAGCTAAAAAAAAATCTATGAAGTGTACATCGAGTCAATTAAAATACGATTCAGGGTTATCATCACGACTCCACGAGTAACGGGTATAATAATTGATGTGCTCGGACATGGCATCTATCTTATCAGCTTTGAGTTGATTCCATTATCGCTACCTATAAATACGCATTTTTTTCTTTATATAAAATAAATAAGTAATTCTATATGTAAATTCGCACATATTTGAGTTAGTAAAACGAAAGCTTTTTAAATCTCATTGTTGTTATTAAATTAGATTGTTAACCGCGGAAAGATCCCCGCGTTTCCAGAGCGCCCACTTCACGTCTCGAGCTGTTCCGATGAGCCTCGATTGCCTGGTAGTTAATGAACCAAAAGGGCTGCTGTTCCACGGGCAGCTGACTCAAGTGGTTGACCCACTCCTGATCACCATGGGCATCGATTGGCAGCTGGCTAAGAACCGGGGTCACGGAGGTTGCCGGACTGCCGGCTGTGGAACTAGTGGACTGCGTTGTGGATTGTGGGTTGTCCTCTGCTCCAAATCGGTTGGCCACAGTGGGAACCGCCTCCGGAGCAGACCCACTTATTGGCAGTACTAGGGGAACTCCAACGGGCGGCCTCTGGGAGGCTCCGAAGGGTAGATTGATTAGAGCTGGCTTCTGCGAACTGGATGGCTCTCCAAATCTCGTAGCTATGTCCACTCCGGTGATATTCTCCACGGCTGTGTTTTGGGTTGCGTGGTACTTGTCCTTCTGACTTAGTCCACCTGGTGGCCTCAGTCCCGCAAAGGCGGGCCGTTGGGCTCTTATAGTTTCCAACAGAGCCATGGTGATGATAGCCACGGCAAACATTCGTGTCAACATTGTTACAATGAAAATTTCACTTTTTGCACGAGTTTCTCCGGTAGCTTCACGCGAAGTAATCTGGCCTGATCTTCTCCGACAACTGAGTACAGGCGACTCGAAAGATCATTTAAATAAGCTTCGATTCTCTGCTCGAAAGCAGCTTTTCTTCAAAACAGTTGCACAGAAAGAAAAGTATATAAGACATCGTCATTATAATAAAATATAATAAATATTATAAAAAGTATGTAAGCCAAATACCATTTTTATTTTGTTTAGTAATTAATTAATTATTTTTATATTAATAGTTGTAATAAAACGTTCTTAATAGATATTGCATCGTTTTGTTTCGGTTTATACTACTGTACTGGTTCTTAACGAATTTTTTTGTTCAAACAAGTTGCACAGAAAGAAAAGTGTATGAGACATCGTCATTATAATTAAATGTGTTGAAAAGTATGTAAGCTAAATATGAATTTCATTTTTTTTTATTAATTAATTAATTTTTTGTATATTAATTGTTGTAATAAAACGTTCTTATTTTTTATTGCTTTCGTTTTGTTTCGGTGTATACTACGGTAATGAGTCTTAACGCGACTAATTAAATATTTAATTCCCCGTGATATACGTAATTTATACTCTCTCTATTTTGATGGGAAATTTTTAATCGTTGAGTTTCTTAAAGTGTGTGTAGGTTATTTGTAGTCGAAGGGAACAATTTCTTAACTTCCTTACTTTGTGATGTGTAATGTTTTTACCTTAATGGCTAAAAATACTCTTACATTGGCCCTTGACAGTCCGTCGAAACTTAAAATGTTTAAATGCAATTAAATGAATCATTTAATTTGTTAATTATGTGTGTTGGGATTGTTTTATTCTTCCGGATAGTTCCTAGAGAACTTCTCTCTTATTTACACAGCATTTTAAATAATAATTATTAATATTGTTCCATTTGTGATAATGGATCCATAAATAAAACTCAATAATTAGTGCTGTTATTAAAAATAACATCACATAAATACATTAGAATTTGTTTTCTTTTTTTATGATAATAAATCATGATTTTTTTCAATATTTTTCGTCTTGATCCATGTGCACTATTTTCCCACACTGATTACTTAAACTGACCTGAGTCGAATTCAAGATTAGAGTATTAATTTTTCACCAGAAGACTGGCGTATTTCTTGTTTTTTTGCGGTCGGGGCAATCCCCAATTCGTCACCAGTTTGCGAAGCGTGCGTTCCCAAACCGGTTCCAGGTCTTCCTCTTCAACCACTCTCCCGATGATCAATAACTTCTTGATTAAGTTGGCAGAAAATTGGTTTTTGGACGCGTCTAGCTAAGTTTCTTCCCCTCTGTGCCGAAGTGATTCACTGGTGGGTCTGCCAGAAAAAAAGAACGTTCTATCTCGAAACCAAATTTATTTGCATTATATTATAATCGAATGTGTGTTTCCTGTGTATGAGTGCGGGATCAGGTGAAAAAGTGTTCCTGTGTGTGTTTTTGTCGTCATCGTGGCTGGTTGGATCGTCATGGGTTTTTGTTTTGAGTTGTCTGCTGGGAACTGCAAGCAAAAAATAAAGAACTTTTAAAGATATTCTAGATTTAGTCATTTAAAATATATATGTATAAATTCCTAGAGGTATATATTTCTCCCTACGGAGATAAAAGTTATTCTTGATGAGTTAACTCCTTACGTGGAATTCCATTTAAAAGCGTCTCAAGGTAGACCGGGCGGCACTCAATTTGGCTGGACGAGCTGCGGCGGAAAGTGGACGACGATAAGCCACAGGCTTGGCTACTCTCCGGTAGTTGGCGGCCCTCCTCGCAGCTACCAAACGGGCCTGCTGCTCCGCCGGAATGTCAGCGGTGGCGGGCAGGTCGTTTCCGGTTACGTCGGGTGGGCCGTACACCTCGTCGGGAACGCTGTTAGGCGCAGCATCAGGTGGTCCGTAAACGGCATCCGGAGTGGGTTCAGCGGCCGAGGGAGCAGCAGCCTCGTCAAAGGGCACTTCCGGCTTTAGTTCATCCGCCGAGGGATAGGGCGTGACGGCATCCGGATCAGCTGCGTCGGCGGGAGCCAGCTCTTGGCGAGCGGAGTACCTCGAACGTCCGCGGCTGAGCCGCTGCGAATAGCGCTGCTGCTGGGCTTGGGAAACGGCCAACAAGCTAAGGGCTGCAGCCAAAAGGATAACCTGGAACTTTGCCATGCTGGAGAAGGATGGATTGAAGTGTATCTGCGGGAAGGCTGAGCCAACGACTGATGACTGGAAGAGCCTACTTGGGCGCTTTTATAGCTAGGACTTGGATGGGCACCTGTTTAATGTGCGACGCATGGACCCAGCGTGGGCATCCTTTTTTGGACCTATGGTCTGACGTCGGCACACTACTATGGTCTTGGTTACCCACGATCGCCGGTGTCTGCGGCGTCTTTATGAGCCCACGACGTGACCAGAAATGGGAAGCAGATGTAGAGGTCCGAGGTTCCGACAGAAATCACTCCAATATCTGGAAGTGTCTCTAGAGCGATTAAACCAATCACTCAACATTAAAACGCTCTTAATGTGACAGAAGGTGAATTAACGGCTAGTCGTAAATTTGGGGCGAAGTTAAAGGATATTGGTAGAATGGAAACAGACAGAAATCTATTTTAGTCCAAGGCACGTAGCCTTGAAATATTTTAAATTTTTATTGTACAGAATTAATATAACTAATATATTTTATAGTTAGAATCATACTCATCCTAATTTAAAGAACATTTTGAGCTAAAAAAAAAACTTTTACCCGTTACTCAGCTAGTGAAAGAGGAAGGAGAGACTTCAACACTGGTCGTGGCAGTTTTGGGCGGTTTGTGGGCGTTATAGTGGGCGTGGCGACATGGGTCTATGCCTATGTCTCTGGAGTCTGCACGCCTAATCTCAACTTTCTAGCTTTTATAGTTCCTGAGATCTTGGCGTTCATACGGACAGACAGAAGGACATGGCCAGATCGACTTGGCTATTGATCCTAATTAAGATAATTAGGAATATACATATATACTTTATGTGATCGGAAAGGCTTCCTTCTGCCTGTTACATGTTTTCAACAAATTTAGTACACCCTTTTACTTTTTATATTACAAAATAATAATAATTTAAGAAAGTAAAATAGCTTGATGCCTTGCGGAGTATACTATAAAATTTGTATAAAGTAAAACGAATATGTATATTCCAACTTATACATCCTTAAGTGCTAAAAGTTATTTCATTTAATTACAAGTTAAGATTGAATATGGTTTATATGTTTTATAAATTTTCGTTTGCGTACACCTATTATTTATATTTAATCATCCTCACTTCATTTCATGTAGTGATAGTTCAGGACGTGACATAAAACAATCGATTGGGGGAATGGGCTTGGTGACCTTGACGGTCACCTCAACGCCAAATCGTTGATCGCATAAATATTGATTATAAGTGTTTAATCAAAAATTCTAACACTCAAGCTAACAAATTCAGCATAATGCAATTGACAACAGTGGACGATGTCGACTTCGCTCCCTCTTTTCGCTTTCAATTGGCTGGGGATTGGGTTTCGTGTCACGTACAAAACGCATTTAATTTTCAAAGAACATGGCGAATCGGACGTGGACATCGGACGCCAGTTGGCAGTAGGAGACCGGTGATAATGTGGGCGATATGGTGGAGATATGAGCTGGCAGCGGACGTGGTTTTGTCGGCGGAGACCAGAAACAAACAAAAAGCTATGCAAAATAAATCATTAAGTGTGCGCCTAAACGATGTCGTGTCGATATAGAAGCCTCATGTCAATATTCTCCGGGATTGAGAACTCTGTATAAAAGTATCGCCCGCAATCATACCTGGATCAGTTGGGTCTAAATTCGGGCCGAGATCGAAACGCCAGCATGCAGTGTGTTCTACCAGTTATCCTTTGCCTTTGGGTCCTCAATCCTGTCGAGATCGAAGCGCGTCAGGTCAGGATCAACCGTTATGCGGTTAGTGTGCAGGAGGATCAGCCGTCTGAGGCTAAGGATGCTCCCTATCCGGCGGCGGGCTATAGACCACAAGGTCGCTCCTTCTGGCTGCCAGGCGAAGCGGAAGTAGAGGTTACAGAAGGGCAAGGGGTTGTGGAAGTGGAGGTTCAGGAAGGCTCAGGTTTGGGCGCGGATCAGCAGACAACCACAACCGAGCTGCCTCTCGAGGATTTGTTAAACAGTACCACAGATTCAACCGGAGATTGGAGCACGACCACCAATGGGGATTTCGTGGACACTACCACAGCTCCCCCAGCTGCGGAATCGCGTTCCAGTCGAGCATTTATGAATGCCCCTTATCCACCAGCTGGTTACCGACCAAGTCGCGCCTTCCGCCTGCCCACAGAGCAGAATGCCGAGGAGGAGCAGCAGCCCTTCTCCAGCAACTCCACCGACAGCAACGCCGATCACCCGATCTGCGGTGTCAGCACTAATCCCCTGAAACCCACTCCGGAGCCAGGATCCAAGAATGAGCCCGACTCGGAGAGTGTGGTCTTTACTGCCAATGTGGGACCCGCTGTGGTGGTGGCTAGAGCACCCTCCTCCATCCCGGTGGCTATTCCCTTGCGATCGCAGCCTCTGATCCGGGCTCCCAGATCGCGGGGATTTGTCTACACTACGCGTGTGGAGCAGCGGTGATGATGGGAAGGGAAGTAATCATAATCATTGTTAACAGCTCAGTATTTAAAGTTACTTTTGTGTATGAAGAAATAAATATTTTTTTTTGTTATTTACCTTTAAGCCTCTTGGTATTTACTTAGACAGTAATTGGGTGAAAATCAATTTAATTTATAAACTACTTGTTTTCCACTTCAAGCTACTCGAGTTGTTTTACTTTACTTGACAGCGAAGATTTTGGAAGCCTAATACAAATTATAACGTATCATTCTTGATCGGCTGGAAGTTTTAGCACGTTTCAAACTTTATTCCTCTAACGTCACTGAATGTTTTGTTAAATGTTGTTTTCGTTCGCAATTGAAGAAGGAGTGTTTTCTATCAAATGGTGACAGCTTATGTCTAGAGTCAGCCGGAATATTCTGCTTCCCAACATCCGGGCATCCCGACATCCGTATTAAGTTTGACGTGCGGATGTGCGAAGTTTTAACCGTGGAACGTGCGTGGCATCCGGAAAGGCGTTCGACTACTTTGGAGGAGGAGGTGGAGCCCCTAACCCCCACACCCTCCCATCCCGTCTTCACAGAGGATTCAAATTGAATAACGAGTAAGCGAGTGCTCCCTGTACCAAGTGACGGGAGGAGTGAATCCGCCGCGACCATTGAACCTACCTTATAGATACTTGATACTTGTTGAGCGGTCGGTGTTTTCGTGACAGACATTTATGGCGATATTTTTGAATATTTTATGTGAGAGTTTCGTGAATTTGCCACGGCATTCTATTGAAGCGACATCCAATAAATTTGGCTACAAGGTACCATATTTATGAAAAGATTTGTAAATATGTAAGGAATCCGATGCTTTTTAATATATGGGCTTATTTATTTCGTAACAGGCCATTCAGAAGGCCATTCGATAAGCATATTCAAGAGGTAACAAAAGTCATCAATAACGAGTTAAGAAACTTTAACAGAGTCAGCGTGGCCACCGCACCGGGTTAATTGATTCGTCCTGGCACGCCTCCTTGGGAAAGTCAGCGCAAATTGTGCACGTAATTGACAATCAAAGGATCATCGAAGCTGGTGGGCACGATTTCGATGGAGTGCACAGCCGGCTGCAAGTGGACATCGCTGTCGATGTGCGTGAAGCTGGCCAGCTGGAGGTCCAGGTCATCGGGGCCGCCATCCACCAGCACGTACTCGGCCTCCGGCTCCACGATGGCCAGCTCCACGGCGGCATTATTGTCGCCGGGCACCTGCGGCTGCTCGGCAATCGAAAGAGTTGCATTTTCATTGTCCTGGGAGAGGGAGATGGCCAGGTTCGGTGGTGGGGATTCCACTCCGGCAGGAGTGGCATCGATTGCAAACAGTTTGGTTGAGTCCGCAGTTGTGCTGCTCTCTGTGGTTGAACTTTCAGGGGTGACGACCTCCTCCTCCTCCTTCTGCTCGGCGGCTTCCCTTGGCTGCTCAGTGGTAGTTATCTCCACATCGGCCTTGTTGTCGTCCTTCCCCTCGTCGTCCTGCTCCTCCAGTTGGCGCTCAATTTCACGGAGTCGCTTGGGTGTTGTACTGAGCAGCAGGAGCTTCCCGGACTTCTCTGGCACCATGGCGCCATCCTCATGTAAAGTGCCCGGGGCAGGATCTATCAGTATGCTGGCCTCCTCGTCGCGACTCAAAGCAGGACCCGCCAAAGTTGTGGACTCTTCAGTGGTGACATCACCCTCTTGATCCCGGATAACCGCACTAGTTGTGGTTTCCGGAACCTCCGAATCCCCTCCGGGACGGATAACAGCCGCCTGGACCACAGCCAGGCACAGTAGAGTGCAACGCAGTCCTTTCCACATGTTCGCTGGTCAATTTGCTGACGATTTGATGGCACTCCATTCCCGACGAGCGTATTTATACAAATGGTTCCCACCCATTCGGGAACTGTCATAATTTCAGCCCTGAGCATTTAATTTAAGGCGGAACTTCCGCAAGTGGCCCAAACCGGAAATGTAATGCCCCCGTCTGTGGGCGTGAGTTTCTGTCTGCCAGAGGGTGTTGTGTTGTGCGAGTCTGTGGCGGCATTGGAGGAGGCCAGAAAGGCCTGGGTCGCTACACCTTAAGCCCCACACAGCCCCATTGACCGCAACGATGGCCACGGTGGCAACCCCAAAAAGTCACTTTACATTCTTGCCTTTAACTTCGTTACGCATACTAGATCGCTTACAGCTGAGGTTCATATGCTAGTGTCAGTGGCTAAAGTTAACTGTAATGTGAAGATACATGTCTTGGTAGCTAACCTGGAATGCTGAAAACCCTCCCTATATTCCTAAGTTTATGCCAAGAACTTTCATTATTTATTTTCCTCAGAGTACATTTATTAAATAAACTTCTTACGAGAAACCATTATGTACATTAATTAAAAATTAATTGAAAATTAAAAATTAGAATATAGATTAACATTTTCTTTAAAATGGATAATTAAAACGGATAATTTGGATTAGTCTTAATTTTACGTACTTGTATCTAGCAAGTTGACCGCAACTGTAAGGAAGGCCTATGCCTTGGTTCTATCTGTGTGCGAGCTTGTGTAGTTTTGTCGGTTTAACTTTGTGATGAGCAAAGTTAGTGGCTTGACCGTGCCCACTGTTGGCCATGCTGGTCACGTTCTTCGGGTGACTTTGTTTTCGTCTAAATGGGAAATGATAAAATTGAAAATAAATTCATATAAACACACACGCTCACAGGAGGAAATAAATGTGTCTTGGGACAGCAAAAACAGCAACAGGCTACAAGTTCATTGATTGCCTGCTGACCCAGAGACATATTTGCAGGCATAGAATGCACAACATGTTAACTTTGTTCACTTTGAGTGATTGCATTTGGCATATTTTAATTGGATTCCTATGGTTGGTTCTTGTCAAAGTAGGGTTAATATAAGCGACTCGTTATCTTCTGAATATTATTCGGTACTAATGTAACTTTCGTTCCCTTTAAAATTGAAATTAAAGCATTCACCAAATAATCAAAAAACCCATTCAAGTTATTCACTCCCATTTTAATAAAAACTCGAGTCCGATATATTTGATGGTATAGTATTTATATATAAGTTTATTGTAGAAGATTCAACACTACTTACGTTAAAAATATTGTACGTCTTATACTTTGTTATTATCTTATTGACTTCTGTCATTACTTGTATTACTTTTGTGTCTTTTTTTGTCTATAACGAAATTTCTAATTTCATAAAATGAGTATGTGTCGTGTTATATTTAGATATAAATGTATAATAATTGCATATGATCGATGGCTTGTACATGAAGAGTGGGGAAAATTGCGAAATGGCCAGGATATACTCGTATCTTTTAGGTAACTGTCTGATTTTATATTTAGTTTAACTGGGAGCCTAACCCACGATATCGACCCCAATGACGAGGCCTCGAGATATGTGTGCTTCGTTTAGATACAAGATTCAAGATACAAGTAGTTAAGTACAATTACGATATTTATTGTTCAACGTTTATGCAAATGTTGTGGAGTTCATAGAATTAGATTTCGTTTTTCAATTTCATTTTAGATGGTAACCTGTGTAAATGGCACACGTATAAAATGAATTTACGTCTACTTACAAGTTATATAAAGTGGTTTTGTTTTGTCTTACTTGTCTTTTCTTTTGGTTTTTGGTTTGTGCTTCGCGTTTTTTTTTCAAAAATCTACTTTTCTTTTCCTGCATTCATCTTTCAGTTAATCCAATCCAACTAATCCATTTTCAAACCCACCAGGAAGCGCGAAATGCTCACTCATCTACCACTATCTAATACTTTCTTTGCTAAATTAACTAAGTCGTAATTTTGGTAGGCCTTGCTCTTGTAAATGTTAATATTTTAGGCAAAACGGAAGCTACAATACTAACAGAATTTTAATATTTCACGATCGTCTTTTAGGCTGATCTACAAATGAGGTTTACAAAATGTCGCGTAATGCGAATTTCTTGATTAAATCTGGATTAATTGACAGATAACAATTATTGCATTTAATAAATGTCTTCAGATATGTCAAGTGTCCAAACGAACAAACCTTAAACACATAAAATAAGTAATAATAATTTGTCGTTAAACAATCTAATAACTAAAGAATATTTCTACAAAATATGCACTGTAGCTTTGTACCTAGTGCAAATGAACATCCATTACACCCAAAACATCAGCAGTTATCAGACTGGTTTCCAATCCCACCTCGTCCTAGGCGATGTTGTGTACTTTAGCCGACAGGCAATTGTGCACGACAAAAACAACCGGCTTTGGACAGCACTCCATGTCCAGTTCCTGCAAATACATCGCAATTAACTCAAAGTGTCCTACTTTCTGGACTCACTCACAATCTCTCCGTCCTCGCCAAAGTCCAGATACAGCATTCTGGTGCCGTCATCCGCGGAACCCTTCAGCTTGTCGAAGGCGAACTGCCACAGCTGCGTCTTCGCGGTGGCCACCGTCGGAGTGGTTGGAGCGAATCCACCACAGTCGTACAGAAAGAAGCCACGATTTATGTGCACAACCAATTGACACTGCCGGCCCTGAAAGAGGCAGCGGAAGGAGAACTCCCTCTGGTAGCTGACCGCCTGATGGGAGCCCTGGACGAGGGACCTGGCCCAGGCGGCCATGTCCCGATGCGTCTCCGAGCGGAGCCAGTAGACGAGCACCCCGCGGGCGGTGCCGCATCGGACGCAGAACACCGTAGTCTGCTGGCCCTGCAACCGATCCAGTTGCTATAATATTTGTTTTCTGTTTCGCAGTCAGCTATGTACTCACGTTCAGGGAGGAATTGTTACCGGCTCCTGCCAGACGCGTCGTGGCCAGGGCGTAGATTTCCAGGGGGCGACTCCAGGCCTCCACCGACCAGGGAGCACTCTCGTATATCCGGAACTCACGCTCCGTAACTGCCACGAATATGGGCAGCCACTTGTCACTCTCATCGGAGCTCTCCGAACTGGAACGACCGCTGGGCTGTTGATCGCAAAAATATACACTATAGAACTAGCTGATATACAAATATCTGGGTAAGGTATTTGTTTCAAATGAACTTGATACTGTGTAAGGTTTGTAAAATCGGTTATGTACTTTTATTGGGGTGTTGGGTCAACTTACACTTACCAACTCGCCGGCTACGCCGCTGTTCGAGGTGCCGCTGCCCCCGCTGGCCGCTCCGCCCCCGGCACTCCCAGAACTTCCCCCGCCGCTCATCCGCTTGCTCAGCCATCCAATATGTTTCAGTTCGCCGATGAGGTTGGTCAGTGCCCGATTTGCCTCAGCCAGAGCCCGCTGCGTGCTGGTGCTCATCGCCGAGTGGAGGGCGTTGAACCAGACCAGTGCCTCCGCGGAGTCCGAGGCCCGCAGGATGCAGGAGTGCACTCCGTCCGGCGAATGCAACTCGAAGCACCGATTTTCTAACGGGGAGAGAGATAAAGCATTAGCTTTGAGTACTTATGGGTATTCAATATATTTAATATTATTATTATTCGAAAGCTAAATACATTTGGACAGTAGCTAATATGCCTAACAACGTTTAAGTGCTGTACAGCTTTCGAATACATAGCAAATTCTTACCCGGGTCGATGTATTTGAGATTCCTGGCCAGATGCGTCAGCTGCAGTGGGATGTATCGCGTATCCGCCCGGGGTGCCGTCTTGGGAGCGGGCGGCGACGTGGGCACACCTGGTCCCAGCGGACAGAGGAAGGCCCGCTGGAGCTCCCAGCCCACTTCCGAGATGATGCTCGCCTTCCGAAAGTAGGGCGTCACTTCGCGCAGGAATTTAACTGCAAAGCACACAGGAGAAACATCAGTGCAAATCAAACGGTATCGCATGAATATGGATGCAGGACGGGATGTTTGAGGTGGGGCCCAGTGTCATCAGCAAAACACTCGCAAAACACACTGCATTCAATCAGCCGAAGTTAGAGCCTTCTTCATCAGCTAGAGCTTCAGCCCTTGTTGCTGTTGCTGCTGCGGAAGTCTTGGCAAACGCTGCGGCATAAATTCATTAGAGTTTCCGCTCCATTTTTATTAGATTTGCACACCCAAAGTCACCCAACTATCGTAAAACTCTTGGGTACAGTGGGCACATCGTAATGGTTTATTACATCACATATTTTTACCGCGAGCTCACTGAAAACTTCAATCAATAGAACATTTACATATTACTGATATTACTGATATTATTATAAAATAGCTATTAAAAACAAAAAACCTGGAGAACGACATAGACTTCATTTAAAACCTTGCTAATTTTTGAAATTTCGTGAATAACTAAGAATTATAATTGGATATGTTCTACATCACTCTGTTCATTAAAGAGTAGACCACTGTGCAACTACTATGCAAATGGTGCTGACGATGCCAGGTGCTCTGGCGGTAACTGGAAAAGTCCCATGCCATAACCACCCACCCAACCCACTTGATATGCTCAGAATTCCGCCCACAACATTTGCACAATTTCCGTTTGCTGTTGCCGTTGCCGTTGTCGTTCTGTTCCTGTTTTGCTGTTGTTACTGTTGTTGTAGTCGTCGGTTGCCATTCGAGTGATTTGGAAATTCAATTTTCACACTTAATGCCATCGGCCGACGGTTGGCGGCGGTTCGTCCGACTCAATTCGTGTGTTTAGCCCGACTAATTAGAGCAGACGGCACCACGACGGATGCATAATGTGCCATTGAGGGGGTCCTGGCCACCCACTTGCTAATTGCTCGGCATTTACGTGCTCCGAAAGGTGGAGCTCCGAGTGCCCATCTCCCGAGCCTTCTGGAGGCCCCGAAAGCATTTGCACTTACAAATATGCGACCGACGGCAAACAAGAGGAGAAAATAAATATGCCAGGAGAGATTGCTATAGTCGACTTCCCCGATTATCAGATACCCGTTACTCAGCTAGGATAGGCGAACGAGAAATATCAACAATATCAACCGGTAGAAATTGGAAATATAAATCAAATTGTGGGCTTTGCGCTGCGTTTATGTTTAATAAACATTGTTTATGCAACCTGCATGCTTAATCTGAATCTTTCTATCTTTTATAGTTCCTGATATCTCGACGATTATGCGTATTTAAAGACTGAACGATGGACTGACATTGCCAGATTAATTTGATCCCGATTAATAATATATATGGTCGGAAACGCGTTCTTCTGCCGAGTCTAGCATACCCTTTTTACTCTACGAGCAGCGACAGGCGCAAAGTGTGATGAAGCTTTTGAGGAAAAAGAGGAGCTTCGGATGGCCGGGCTGGATTTTTTGGAGTGGACTGCAGAGCAAACTAAGCCAAAAACGACAAACGAAAACCTAACTGCCAGCGGCAAAAGTTTAGATGCAACAGCAAAAACAACAATAACCACGGTAATAAGTTTTGCAAATTTTTGCATTTAAGTGTAAATAAAGTTGAGAGTGTGTGTGTTGCTATAAAAACAAACAAGTTATGGAAAAGTTGGCTGAAAACCACCGCAGGCCACAATTGTTAGCTGCCTAAGTATGAATATTTTCGTTTACATTTTTCAAATAAATAGGGTTTTACAAACAATCCACTGAAGATTAAAGTCAAGGATTTGCGCAGTGCTTCTAGCATATGGGTAAAGTCTATATGACTTGAAATGGCGAGTAAACGAATGTTTGAGATGCTTTTATTGCAAACGAAAATTCATGAAAATACCCAGGAAAAGTGCTTGTTTAATTCGTGTTAGTTTTTTGCAAAGTCAAGTATTATTTTCAATAGATTAAAGTGCAAGTTTATATGGCCCCTTAATGCAGCTGCAATAACTTATAATCTTTAGCTTCTAAAATCTGTCATAAATTACAGCATAAACTTGTTTTAATAAATCCCAACATTTTGATCTATTGCATTGCCACTTTCTTGTCTCTTTACGTAAATAGAATAAATTATTTTATTTTATTTTTTAACAGGTATTATATACCCCAAAACTGTTTGTAAGCTTTCAGCCATCCTTCTTGATTGGGGAATTACGCTTGGTAATCATCTTCAGTACTTAAATTCGTTTAAAGAGTTCTTTTAGTGCGATAACATATATCATTAGGCTCCTTGCGTTTTGTTTTACACTGCTTTCCGTGGTCATCCGAACTATAATAATATTACCCAAAACGCATTCATTTAAAACTGCTCTCCGGTTTTTGCCCTTTCCACATTATCCCACTTAATTCACAGCCGGGCAAAAAACTTTTTACACCTTTGCCGACAAAAGGATATCCTGAAAATCCGGCAGAGCTGCCACCCAAAAGCATAAATCAAAGGGGCGACGCGTATAGTGGGCGTGGCCGGTCGAAATATGATATCAACAGCAGGAGGCATTCGGAATTCGGCAAATCGTGCGTTAAAACAAACTTTGCGCAAAACTTTTGCGAGTAAAATCTCACGCGTTCCTGGCGAGGAAGTGGGCAGGTTGGTTAAGAGGGGGGCACTTGAGTGGAGGTGGAACTGGTGGGTTTGTGGTTGGGTGGTGGGTTGTTGGAGCTGCTTGGTGAGTCCGCAAATGTGTGCCAAGCTGTAAAAACCATTGCTAATGGACTTCTGGGAGGCGAAGGCGAGCTAAGCCAACTGTCGCCGCCTCCTCCGTCGGATTCTTCGCTGACATTTGGCAGTCGGAGCTGGAATCCAATTCCAGTTCCCCAGTTGCTGGGCCCCCCGACTTCTACCCGTTCCGCTCCTTATTTAAATTACAATAAGACTGCCTGTGCGCCAATTCTTTGGGCCAAAGTTGTGCGGCCAACGGCCAGCGGAGCTTGGCGAACAACTTGGCCAACTTGTAAATTTAACTTCGAATCAGAGGCTGGCTCGAAGTCGGTGGGCGGAAAGGGGGTGGGACAGTTCTGAGCTGCTGAATTTGTCGCCGCCCCTTTAGAAATGGTTATTACATTTGCGCCACTCTGCGTGCCTATAGATCTGGGCCACTTTAATTTAATGAGCACTTCGTCGAAATTATGAAAACGACCGCAAACCGAAAGCCGAAAATCAAAATGCGCACTCAATAGCAAAACTAGTGGTGAAGGGAAATTTCTGGGCACCAAGGAGCGGGGTAAATTGGCTAATTGATTGGATTGGTTTATCGAGAGGGATGTGGTTTCTACAAACAAGTGATTATGTAAATCACCTTAAATAAAGTAAATGGTAATATGTACTAATCGCTGTTTATTTTTGAAAATGAGCGTGAAAATTGATTACGAAATATTTTTATTCAGATTCGTGTATATAAAGTTAAATAAATTATTAAAGGTGTGATTATAGTATAAATTCTTCAAAGCTTCACTTGGTTTCGTGCATTGCAAATTAATTTTTTTTTTGCAAAGTAAACACATAAAATGTTCTTCAACTTCTAAGCAGAGTAAAGGAGCTTCGTAGCTTTGCCGAAATTCTACGAAAATAGTCGCTGGAATTGGCTCGCTGTAATATATTTCGGTGCTGAAAAGGCGGCGAAATGGATCAGCGGCGGCTCAGCATGGACCTGAGCTGGCCAAAATTAAATGCGAGTCAGACTTTGGGACAGATACTTCAGCTGTGGGCTGCGTGTCATGCGAGGCACGTTGGAGACGATGACGTGAGTCTTGGAGGGCTCAGGCCGAGATGGAACTGAAGTTGTGCGGGATGGGGCAGGTCGGTTGTTGATATTAAAGCGACATTAACATTGAGCTTGATGGCTGCTTTGATGGCCCACGATACGTTTTTAAATGCACGAGTATTGTCAGTTTGTCAGTTTGTCAGTTATTTCACAAATTCGCATTCGTACTATGCATCTGGGATCGAGTGAGTTATCATAACCCCAGGCGAAGGCGACCTTGCGACCGTTACTGAATTCTGATGGGAGCATCGGTGGCACTCCTCGCATAAAAAGGCGGCACCCACAGCAGCCGGGCACAAACAGTTAGCACTCGTCTACCAATCAACATGAAGAGTCAACCCATCCTGATTCTGTCTGTGTGCCTCCTGGCCCTCTCCACCGTTTCCGCCATGCCACAGCGTCGTGCGAAGAGCCAACGCCAGGTTGAGTACTCATCCACACCCTACCCGGCAGCTGGCTTCCGTCCTATGATTCCGTTTAATCTGCCCGGTGAAGTGCAGCCCAAGCTCGAGACGGAACCACTGACCACCAGCACAACGTCTGCGAACGAAGTGGAAACCCTGGAGGATACCGAACCACTTAGCACCACCGAGCAGCAGCAGCCGGAAGCGGAGACGGAAGCGGACTTGGAAGTGTCCATCCGCACGCCTGCCAACACCTACGGAGCCCCTGAAGAGCAGGATCCCCTAGAACCGGACACCGTAGAGGTGGTGGCCCAGGAGCCAGCCCGCGACTTTCAGCCCCCCACTCTGGACGTCGTCGAGGACTTTGCCGCCGATGGCGCTGCTGTTGCTGGTGGCGAGCAGCCTGTTGCTGATGTCCCTGCCCTGGGCCAAGCGGAGTCGCAAAACGATGAGTCGGAGGTCAAGGCCGTCACCCCAGCTGGAACCTATGGACCACCCGCCGGCACCTACGGAGTGCCTGAGCTGAGCGAGACCGAAAACGAGTTGGATCTGGAGGAGTCGCAAGTTGAGCTCGTTGAAGAGGAGGCGGCGGCGGAGGAGGCGCTGACCAACGAACTGACCAGTGGCCGCCTGATCCTGCTGCCCTTGGGTGCCAGGGGATCACAGTTCGGTCGCCTTATCCTTGCCGTAGAGCAGCCACGTCTGCGCCTCAGGAGCGAACGACTGAGGAGGATTTAGGGATTCACTTGTTCAAGGGGATTAATTGAAGGAAAATATACGTACTTGTTTCTACTGAATTTGTCTGTGTTCATTTGGTACTTTTTCTGTTATTCGTAATTAGAACGCTCAACAGAGTGGTTACTTAAGAAATTATGAAATTTTATCTCACTAGAAAGTTATAAATGTCAAAATACCTTAGTAGGTTAAGTTTTAAAGGTTTTCTCCATACTTAACCCATTTAAAAGTGGGTATTAGATTATAAAGTAATGCCTGTCTTATTAAGTACTTATTTAGCCAATTTAATAGTTTTCGTTGAATATACCTGACAATTTTATAGATTTTTGAAAGGACTTATTAAGGCGACTGTTTAACTGGAGAAGCTGCCCAAAAAATTATATGTCGGGATATGGAGTTGGCTGTGTCCATGGGGGTCCTCACTACAATCCCAACTAGAACTCCAACTCCAGCAGCGACTGAATCCTTTTCTCCATTATTTCGCAGAGGAAGAGTTTTGCAGGACAATTCTTGTGCACGGCTCATTGGCTTGTTAATGCAACTGGTTCGGCATGTGATTGGGTCACGCCCACAGAATGCACAAGTGGGTGTATCTGGAATTGCCGCTTGCGGGGCACTGTGTGTATTTATGTGTGTGCAAGGACATCCCACCCATACATCGCCTAATTGATGCTTACTATTGTTTATTGTGTTATAAACCAAGAGCCGAGTGGAGCCCAGCAATACACAACTCAGTGAAGATGAACAGGAAACAATGCACCAACTTCGCTTGACAATTTTGATTAGGTATTGTCCTTCGTCTGTCTGCGATTATGATTACGATGAGGATGTCCTAGTGTGACTATGTACTTGGCTTGTTATTAGCTCTGGCCTGGGTCTATTGTGTCCCTTTTTAGTGTCATGTGGATGTGCCCAGGGCCAAAAAATTACTTGCTTATTCAATGTGTTCGTGCAGTTAAGCGAGATTCGCTAAGACGTTCAAGAGTTGAGATCAAAGGGGAGCCAATAATCAAGCAGTTTGTAGCTCCAATTGATAAGAAAGATATGTTTAATATCGTCTTTGCATTCGAGGATTTAAAAAAGGGGTATTCAATAACCACCAAACAGGCAAGTACTTTGTAAGTTTAAAGGCCGTCAAATTTGTTTTTCCGATAGATTAGCGAACATTGATAATAGCTTCCAATTTCTTCCGATTTGTTGCAAACCGCTTTCATCACCTAAAACCCTTACTATTGTTATATCTACCAGCTCTGGCTTGTCAGCTACTAAGATAGTTGAGAATGCATCCTATAATCCCTGTTGCCCATCATCCCAACCTGCCTCAACGTGAATCGTTCTCGCTTTTTGCCATTCGACGCCACTGGGCGTTGGTGTATCACCCACATGGGGCGGCTATGTATTTTTGGGCCATTTGATCAAATGGAAAGAAAACTTTTCTCATTACTCATTGCCAAGACGGAGCAAACAAACCAGGCAACGCACCAACCAACCAACCAACCAACCAGCCAGCCGACAAACCAGCGCAACTAGCGGCAGTCAACAGCTAACAGTCAACAAAAGTGGAGTGGAGTGGTGGGAAAAGGGGGATTCGCGGCAGAAGAGGGGCAGGATACTGGGGGATTTACAACAGGACCCAGCTGCAACAGTGGCAATAGCAGTCGCAGTGGCTGCGGCAGTGACTCGCATGTTTTGCTGAGTAATCCCACGTATGTATTTGCACTAAAACCCTCTGTTCCGCCTTTCCAGCTCGCTACACCACCATGGGACGGGTGCCACAACAACGGGACAAAAAAGAATCCCCACTGTCGGTCAATTAATCACGGTTGAACAAGTTTGTAAAAGATTATCTGTGCTGGATTGAGGTTGGGGGATAGGAACGGGGAAAATTAAAGACGCAATTTATCACAAAAACAAGCAGCAGCCAAAACATACTTCAAATTTATTGTTACTGCGGGGGATCTGCATTTCGAGTTGGATTCTAGTTAATAGTTGCGGACAGCGATATAGCCTTAGCCTCAGCTATGCAAGAGAACCTCAAATAACATCCATGTAGCTCGAATAAGTACTTCAATATGCGATAAGTTGTCCAAATAATATGGCGATATGAAGCAACTATTGCTTATTTCTACATATGTGTGTTCTCTGTGCCAATCTATCCCACTGTACCCAACTGTTCGCGATGGCTCTCATAGTTCACTTCATAGTTTGACTCGCGTTTTTTAAGCTCTCTCCTTTTTCGGCACTCCACCTTTCCCCTTTCGTGTGTGCGAAATGTTTTACGCAAATAACAATTTGACATTCTGGTAGGGGGAGTAACAAATGTATCATCATTGTGTACCCACCTTCCAGATCCACCACTCGACCGGACCGCTTCAGAGCCCTCACCGCCTCGTCGTGGGTGGCGTCCCGCAGCTCCTCCCCGTTGACGGTTAGGATGGCGTCGCCCACGTAGAGACCTTTGGCCTGGTCGGCGGCCATGCCCCGGAAGATCTTCGAGATGAGGATGGGCATGCGGTTCTCCCGGCCGCCCTTGATGGAGATACCCAGGCCGTTGTTGTCCGACTTTATGATCCGCACATGACGCTTCTGGTTGGCCACATGGTCAGGTACGTCGCACATATCCATACCGCCGGCGTCGCCAGCATTGTTGTTGTTGTTCAGGCAAGAATCGCGGTCCCCATTGTCAATGCTGCCGGAGCCGTCCAACTCTGTGTCCTGGATATTCATACCGTGCAGCGACGCGGAACTTGGCAGGGTGCCGTTCTGGCCACCTCCACCTGTTCCTCCACCGCCTGCGCCACCGCCTCCTCCGCCACTGTGATTGCTTCTGTGGGAGAAAATGATGGTTGCATCATTAGCAAAATCGCAGGTTACCTTTATAAGTAATGGTTAATAGGCAGGCATCAATGATCTTGAGCAGACTTAAACGCCTAAAAATCTTAAGGATAAACAACTTGATGTCTAATATCTTTTATATTAGCCTACAATCTACAGCGTAACAACATTAAAAGCATTATACTCAGTACTCGTTAAGTAACAGGCTATACCAGAATTGGAAAAAGTATGTAAAAGGTAAATGGACGGAATTCCCTTTAGCTAAATTACGGGTAGTCGAGAAGTTCTTAAATTATATTAAAGCCTCTTGTCCAAAAAGCCATACAAAAATCTTTTGACCCAAGAACCTCAAACATGTTTTAAAAAAAAATGTTTTTTTGTTCCTTATAGACCACAACTCACCCCATGGTTCCATTTAGGGTAGTAGATTGTCCATCGTTCGAAGGCTGCGCCGCCTCACAGGACTCGTCCAGACTGACGGCCAGGAAGTCGGTTTCCAACGTGACCAGGACGCGGTACCACGCGCCGCGCACTCGCGTTTCCATGTTGCCGCATCGCAGTCCTGAGGGCGATGGGGAGTGCTGCTGCGGAATGGGCTGCTGGGCCGCTGGCGGGGTTCTCCCCAGACTCGAGGATTCCACCATGATTCCTCTCTGACTTGAAATGCGCACTGCTGATATGTGATTCTACATTGTAGTCGCCTAAAAGAGCAGAAAGAATAAAAACATATTATTTTAAATGCTTCACCTTGGCATGCAGTTTTAAAATTTATAAGTTAATATTTATGTTAAAGCCAAACAATTGATATTTTTTGTGACCCATACTAATAAATCCGTAATTTGTGGCATTTCAATTAATTGCATGCACAAATTTAGCATGGCCCAGCATTAAAGTGCTTTCTTGCTGCATGTGAAATTTATTAATTGGCTGTGTGCGATAAAATAAAAGCTTAGCCAAGTTTATTGGTATTTGAGCAATAATTAACAATGTGACAGTTGAACGGATGCTAAGTCAAATAACACTAATTGCGAAGATAAGCGATTAAATTTTCGCTGTGGTTGTTAAAGGAATGCAACGAAAATTGACCAGTTTAATTTGTGCCATTATAGAAATACACCTCAATTTCGTAACCAGGTGAGCCAATGGGCCAATGAGCCAATCTTCTGTTTGACATGCAGATGACAGAGGCTGGAGGGAATTGCTGGCGATAAGCGGATATCAAATTAAATGTCCGGCATGTGGATGACACACACGAAGGCAGAAATGCGTAGCGGAAGAAGGGACATTTGTCATTGTTTTGCCAGTCCCAGGATTTATTGCATTCTCCGACAAGTCAAGAAGATAGGAGTATTCATGGGTGGAGATGGCAAAACCAGTGGGGGAATGCAAAAACCCGTGGCATTTGGGGCGCACATCCTTCGACATCCGGCCACATCCTTCCACACACTCCTTTCACATCCTTGGCAGCCGCAGTGCAACAGTTCCCCCCCGCTTGGAGCTCTGCAATTACGCATCTTGTCGCCGCCGCGGGACTTTTTTCTATGATTTTCTATTTGACAAGTTGCCACTCTCCGAGGAGCAGCAGACCTGCCAGAGATCCCATCGTGACACGCCGGGGGGAATCCCCCAGTTTGCAGGGAGCAACCAGCAACCAGCATCCACATCCAAATCGATTTCGTGCTCACGCTCTCAACCGGTAAAGGACTGCTCCAGTCAGACACATCCTGTTTCTGTGATTGTGATTGCGCCCGTGTGAGTGCCATTTGTATGTACATTTCCGTTACGATTCAGCAGGAAGTAATTTTGCCCCTGCTCCTCGAATGTGCTGCCGTCACCAAGTCTGTTTACTTTGCAATTTATTGTGCAACATTTGTAATTATTATTGCAATGCCACAGCTCAAGGCCCCCAGAAGACTTGGCGAATTTTATAAAAAACTTTCCAAGTGTGTGACTGCTTGAGATGAAGGACGAGGGCGCTGGCAACGTTGTCACCAACACGCTCATAATTGTAAACCAAAACAAGTTCAGAGGGTGCATGAATATATTCATTTAAGGATACACGAGGCCTGACTTCTGAGATTGGGAAGGAAATGCACATGCAAAGGGGTTTAACAATTCGCTTCTCAGTAAGTTATCAGTTAATGCCAAAAGAATTCAAAATGAATTTCCAAAAGTTAACCTCGCGATATTGCTGCGACCTCGAAAAACTAAGAACAAATATCCAAAACTATTGTTAAACTCTATTAATATAAGCGTCGAATGGTTGCAACTGTCCAGATACCCTCGAGAAGAGCATAAAAAGAAAGAGTCCGCAAACACAATAGTTAAATAAAATCATATTCAATTTAGGAAAAGGTCCTCAAATTCAACCGCGAGTCCGCTGCTTTTATTTCCAAGTAAATATAGTATTGTAGACCCTATTTTTTTTACATAAATAAAAATGCTAGCAATTTACATTGCGCTATACGTATTTGCAAACTGCCACAGCAAACTGTAAAAAACAAGAGAGAATGTTATAGACGAGTTTCCAGACTATCTGATACCCGTTACTCAACTAGTGGAAGTGCGAAGGAGAAATTTCAATACTAACAGTTTTTGGCAGTTTGTGGCCGTGTCAATAAGATTTTTGGCAAATCGAGAGAAATTTACAACACATTGTGAATCTCAACCTTCTAGCTTTTCTGAGATCTCGACGTTCATACGGACGGACAGACGGACGGACATTGCAAGATTGACTCGGCATTGATCCTGATCAAGAATATATAAACATTATATGGTCGGAAACGCTTCCTTCTGCCTGTTACATACTTTTCAACGAATCTAGTATCCCTTTTACTCTACAAGTAACAGGTATATTAAATATTTGATAATTTGCGAAAAAATCTAGCAGTGAGAGCTTTAACAAAATAGCCCGTGTGTAGACCAAAATAAATGTGAAACGTTGGTAACAGCCCGCTGACATGGCCCAAAGGAGATTAGACTGTTTGTAGATGTGGGTCACGCCCCCTTTGTACCACCCCGGCAATCAGACCCCCTTTAGCCCCTTAGCACTATTAAACACCAGCCCATGTCATCGCCTAATAAGCGCCGGACGTCGCTTGTCGCCAGCGTTCTGTCGTTTTTCATGCTCTGCTTTAGCTAATTTAATGCCAGGCGGTCATAAATTATGCGCCCAAAAGTAGGCAGCGCGAAAATCGTCCAAAAAAAATTGAACTTAAATGCTGGGAAGTGGCAGCAGCTGCTGCAACCCATACATATACATGCCACCCAGGCACATACACATGCAAGTTGCATTCAACTCGCACAGAATTTTTTCGCGCTTTCGTGTAATAATTTTTTTTTGGCCCCGCTTTAAGGCCCGCCTCTTTCGTCCGATTTGTTCGCTTTGTTTTTTGTGCAAATTTTTGTAATGCAAACTTGGTGATGGGCGAAAAAGGAGGTCCTTTGTATCGATACATAAAGCAGCAGCAGTACCAGCATGCATGCAGCACCCCAATGCGGAATTGCCATAAATACGTAAAGCTTTTTTCCTTCGCATCGGCCTCTCCCGCACACTCCTTCCGTCCGAGCGGGAAAATATTACCCTGCGTAAGTGTGTGTGTGTAAATGGGAAGTGTGGGTCTTGTGGCGGAGCCATCAAAAAGTCATAAAATCATAATTTGTAAACGAGAATTTATTTCGAAAAATATTTATGGCCGGCTCTGGCTTCTTTTTCCCGCCGCAGAAGCTCCATGGAATTTTTGCTATTTGCTTCGCTCTCTAGATGTGTGGGTGTGTGTGTCACTTGGTGGGTGTGGGTGAGGGTGTGGGTGTCGGTGTGCAAATGTTGCTTCATTAGAGAGAGTGGCAACTGGCGCCCTCACATTGTTTCCCCACATTAATTTAATCCGCATCCTTTCCCGCCGCGACCGTGCATTTAATTCTTTTTATCTGAACCATCCAGGGTTCCGGTGATTTAATGGTAAATGTATGCAAAAATGCTGCGCCGGTTGATGGCGGAAAGGTCTCCTATACGTTTAATGGAATCTTGATCGTTATCGGCCAAATTGACAACGATATATTGCGGATGGATGGCGGAGAAGGAAAGGCCATGCTGAATGGTCGACTTTTTATTGCATACTTTGGGGCTCCTGGGAAAATGGTGGAAGAAAAGTCCAGTTGAAAATCGTTTAATGTTAATGGAAAAATCAATTTCAAAGTAGACACAACGATACATTTTTACCATTTATGTTTTCTAGCGAGTGCACCTTTGAATAATCTAGATATTTAATGCAAGAAACCGTTCACCTTCAGAAAATATGGAATATAATTGCTGGGTCGTGCATAGCTGAACAAAGGACTTTTCTAATGGTTATTTAACGTCATTTAAGCCAATTCATCGTCCAGTTTTTCGCCGCTCTCCTTTTTTCGTCATTTGGCCCTACATTGGCTTCCTTGCCTTTCATTACCTTCCTACCTAAGCTTCGATTAAGGTAGAACCCACATGGGGAACACTTGACGCTTGGCCGTGACACCGCCTTGAGCCTTCGGCCACAGAGCACCTACCACCCGACCTTTTGACCTCGCCAACCTCGACAACCCGTCGCCCCACGACCTGTTCCACCTCCTGGCCACTGATGCCATCGAAGCCTCTTAATCATTCTTAACAATGCCGCCACACGTTGGGCTGGTATTAAGCTCTCATGCCGCTCAACTGGTGAAAATCGATACGCATTTACGTACGTATACTCGGAATATCTACATATAAATTGCGCACTAATGATCTTTAAATACACATAATACCCAGAACATGCCGCACACACGGACAGCTTCACACACTCGAACTGTGGACCGAAAAGGGAGGATGCCCTGTTGGTTTACCCACTTTGTTACCTAGTTATTACCTAGTATTGTATTGTTAGTTATATTTCCAATGTGAGAACTCAGCGGAAAAAATGCATGAGCATATACATAAGCATAGAGTTTACAACTGTTGATAAATACAGTAAATTTATTTTGGTAAGTTTGACAAAAGAGAGAATCAGTACTTCTACTATTGTGCACTGTATTGGGATCTATGCAATATAAAATAATAACTTCGTGAATCAAATTTGCCTGAATAATCATAAACCCTTGCATGCTTACTCTAATCTGATTCAATATTTTTTGTACTACTGCTAAAACATATGTACATAAGTATATACGAATATCTAGTATGATTTATAGTATATGTATAGTCACACATGAAAATTATTTAATAGAATTATAAAATGGCTTGTCTGTATAATAAAGGGAATAGCCTTGATCCTACATATAACTCATTCCATAATGAAAGGTACGTTTTCTTTTAATCCCCAATTGCACACCTATTTATAGTCCCTCACTACCGCTTATTGGAGTCCCAGTGTGAACGCGGCATTCACAGTTGACCTAGCCTCCTGCTGTCGGTTCGCCACTCATGTGTGTGGGAATCGGATAGATAGTTTTTTCATGTGCTCGCCGCAAAGCCGCCGCTGCGACCGATAAAAGCCAAAACAAACCTCCGAGATTTGCTTATTAGCACATACACCACCGCCCACACAGCCTGGCCCTCCCCCTTCACCACACTCAGTGCCACCACATAACCCAACTCCGTCTGACAAATTATTCAGCATTGATTAATTATGAAAATGCGTTTATATCGATTGTATTGTGCGGGGTCGGGGGATTATGTCTGTGTGTGTGTGTGTGTGTGTGTGTGTGGAGGGGTTTTGTGTGCATCGACTTTTTGGGCGATGGTTTTATATCCACAGCTATGGTGTTTGCCCAATTTTAATCCCAGAACCACTTCATGTCTGCTCAATTTTGATGGTTATTAGTTTAGATAAAGAACAAATTTCTTAAACATTATTGAATATATAAATTGCTGAACCAAACTGGTTTCTGTACTGGCTGGGAATAGTTTTTGGATATTACAGCTTATCTGTGATTAAAATAATAATAATTATTCTATCAATCCAAGCTATCGCTAATGGGAAGCCCCATTAAAGACAAATCAAGATATCCACCAGATTCCCAACGGCAATCCGACAAATACTACCAACTGATTTCTGGCAGTGCAGAGCGACCAGGGGATTATTATGTTCCGCCGTTGGCAAACACTCAACACCCCCAATGCAAGCATGTAAATGAGACGTTCGGGTTGAAGGGGATCGCAGGTGAAGTGGGTGGTGGTGGGTGGAGCTGTGCTACAAGGTGTGCGAAGTGTCTGTAATCGCTGAAGGCGGCTAACAGCAGGTGGCCAGAGACAAAAGTCAAGCAACAAACGAAGGGAGAAGGGAAGTGCGGATGCGTACAATGCCGTTCTCCACTTATTAATTGCCAGTGTCTTGGCATAATTTTCACTCATTTGTCTGTTGACTGCAAGTGGGATCTCCTCACAAACGAAAAGAAATGGCAATGCACTGAAACCTTTCGACAAACGACAACCGAAACCACTTCATTCTGCGCCTGCACAGAAGCAAATTTAGTTTAGTTTAAAACCTTATTGTGGAAAAACGTATAACAGTAACATAAATTAACGTAAAAGCTAATTGAAAAGAAAAGATAAAAATTAAAATTGCATACACTGTCATAGTTAACATGATGTTAAATTATATCATAATAAATATGTCGCTTGGTTGTACCTCTTATCGATTTCAATTTCTGAATAATGTACTTGTAATAATTTAGTAAGAAAGCTACTTCACTAAAACAATTCAGAAACATTTAAAGGACTAACAATATCCATGAACAAAGCTCCATTAAGCTTCTTTACTCCTTCCTTACTCTCAGTGTACTGTTTCATGAAATGCAAAATGTGATGATGCAGCTTCATTAAGAGCAATTTAAGTGCGATATTTTCCCGACGATACCGTCGCCGACGCCTCTCAGTCACATCGCTGAGCTGTTGAAAGGCGCAATGGATGCCAGAAGGTAACGGAAACAAATGGAACAAAAGCCGGGCCAAGAAAGGAACTAAGCAGCCAACAAGATGGTGAAGTGGGGATTTGGGGAGCCGGGGGCTAACAGACCAAGTGGAAATGCTCTAATGCACGTAATTGCACGTCGCTCTGATTAAGTTAGCGAAATTTGGTTTCTTTTTCTGGGAGAGAAAGCAGCAGAATGTTAAGCCAAAAAGCGGATTACACTTTTCTAAAAACATAGTTTCTATGCCCAATATGAAAGTGGTCCAGGAAAGGGTACCGCTTATAATTAGGTCGCTTTTCTAACCCCAAAAACCCCTTTAAAATATACATAGGTGTTCGGGAATTTAGGGAATATATTTTTTATCCAATTTGTTAGCTCCGGTTAGAGAAAATAAAAAAAGTGGACGATACAGTAAAAGTTTCCCACATTTACATTTATCAAAATTTTCGGAAACTTGAATTTTTTGTAGTTGAGTCGGAGTAAAGCATATTATTAGTTATATGCAAAAAACAATAAATTTGGTAACCAGCTCAGAGACGTTCACAAATACTTTTCTTTCTTGTTCATCTCATTAACATTAAAACTAAATCACCACTTCCTCATGAGATGGTACATAATTTATAAGATGGTCAGTACAGTGTCAACCTTATATCTTTAACTATAGAACACGATATGTGTTGGCATCCAATACTTCTAATCAAAAACGTGTCTGTGAGACCGTCTTACATAAGGTTTTCACTTTGTGGATTTATTATTATGGGCCTTATGAGTACAGTTAACACATTTAACGCGAAAACGTAAGGACAATTTCAATGCCTTAAATGGCAAAAATATTTCTTAATCGAGGCACAAATTATATCAATTTAAAACCCAAACACATCACAGTATGAAAATACAATTTCATGATGAAAATTGGTCTTTATGGCTTTCACTACCCTAGTCCCGTCGTAATACTGATCCCCACCCCTCCGAAACTTACCCACACATTCAAAGGGAAAGGAAATGGGCAAATGGCAACAAAAAATCATAGCAGTGGTTATCTGTCAACACATATCGGCGAATGCATGTCAATTACCGCTTAAATGCTTAGCACAAAAAGCCGGCAAAAGGTGCGGAGTGGGAGGGTAGTTGCTTTGAGTGGGTGGGTAGCGATGATGATGATGATGAATACCGATAGTAAACGGAATTAACTTTCACGCAACATAACAGCAACGACTGCAGCAGCGGCGACTTGAATGAAAGAAAAAGCTTACGCCGTCGCAGAGACGGAGCTTTCCGGCAAAGCGCGCGTAGTAAATGTGCGGGTGGTGTTTTGGGGGAGGAGTGCGGCATAGGCCATCGCTGCGTGGGGGGCACACTCTTTGTTGACAAGGAAACATATCCAAGAAAATTTTCAAATAATATTCAAAGACATGAAAAATGCGAAGAAAATCGGTTACCACCTACCATTCGATCGTATTGCGAAGTACTTTGCGAAAAACAATTAATGCTCAGGAACTAGAATTGGCGCCTGCGCATGAACACACACCTACACTCTGACACACACTGTGGCGCTCCCGAGCTCCAGTGTGTGCGTATGTATAGGGATTTTTTGCTTTCAACTTATTTTGATTTTATTACACTAATCGGCGGCTCCCTTTTAATTCAGAGTCCAGAAAACATGGTCATTTGATATGCCAACAATTACGCGATGCGACGTCGAGCGAAGTCAACACTTAACATTAAAAAATGCCGTACTACACTATTGGTCGGCCAGTTAGCTCTTAGCTTTTTGTCTGTCGCTTTTCATTATTATTGTTTGTTCGGCGGAGACGGCGGCGCTTGTGAAAAGCCGTTGGAAAAGCGCGATGCTGAGTTCGTTGGCGTTGGAAAGTCGCGAGGCAATAAAACCTATGAAAATTCACTTTTTTGGTAAATAATATATGATGCGTGTTGTTTTACCCCGCGATTTATCGGATATCGAGGATTTACGCTGTATTTTACAAATATTCGTAAATGGAACCGAATGCAACGCGGCTAAGATTCAGAATAAAAAGAAATTTATGCGCGCAAGAGCTTAAATAGACTGGGCTCTCACGAAAAGCTCCCTCTCTTACAAAAAATAAGGGACGGATAAGCTATGTTTAGCAACTTAGGCTCTTTTGTTGCAGCGACAAATTCACAATGACAAAGTTGCTGAGACAAAGTTGCAAGAAAGACGGTGCAGACACAGAGTTTGTTTATAGTGTTTCAGCCATTTATTTATAACATTTAATTTATAACAGTTAAAAACAAGCACACATTTTATCGAAAACCATGACCATTAACCGAATAAAACTTTTACACAATTTCAAAATATTTTTAGGTTTTATTGTTTTTCTTACTTTTATCATTATGCCAAAAGAATTTTAAATTTCTCTCTAGCATACCCACAAGCTGGGTAACGGGTATTTGTAGTCGAGACGCAGTTTTAGACGCAATAGGGTTTCCGTCATCGATATCTATTCGATGTTTGAGTTATTCGTTTTGCAAAAGCTTGCACAAGGATAAAATCGTAAATATCTAAAAGAAGAACCCCCTTGCAATATGTTCTGAAGTCTTTGACCCGACTGTCGGTCTCGTGTGCGCAACCGTCACCATCGATACAGATGGCGCTGGCGTAATTTTCAAAGTATTTTCGTTGTATTTTCCAGTTAAGTCGATACAAGTGATAAATATAAAAACAAAAGAGAACGCTATAGTCGAGTTCCCCGACTATTTGATACCCGTTACTCAGCTAGTAAAAGAAATTGCAACATTGTTTGTCAAATCGAGAGAAATTCACAAAACTAATAATAAAATTAAAAAACATCAAAACATTTTTCAAAAGTGGTGGCGTGGCGGTTTTGGCGGTTTGTGGGCGCGGCAACTAAATCCACAAACTTGCGCTGCCTATATGTCTCTGGGGTCTGCATGCTGAATCTCAACTTTCTAGCTTTTACAGTTTCTGATCAAGAATATATACTTCCTTCTGCCTGTTAGATACTTTCAACGAATCTAGTATATCCTTTTAATCTACGAGTAACGACTATAAAAATATTAAAAAAATCAATCCACTATAATCAATAACAAAATAGATAGTTTGAAATCGGTTAACTTGTTGTTTATTATTAAACTGCTGTAATAGCAGATGAAACGAAACTGCAGATCAAACTCCAGTTCCCGCAGTGTGAACACTTAATTTGCATTTCTTGATTTTGATTGGAAACTCGCATAAGTCTTACTGAATACCGTTTTTATAATTGAATTATTTTTGGTATTTTTTAATTACTGCCTTACTTTTCTCACTCGCTCACTTCCCTACCTCGCTCACTTTCCTGACTCGCTCACTTCGCTCTTGGCTCGTGGAGGAATTAAACGTCGTTGTGCTTAGGATTACTTGCTGATGCTTACTGCATTCGGTCATAAAAAAATTAAGTCCGATTAAACTGTATCTCTTATTTTCTTCGAAGGAAATTGAAATTTAATTTAAATTATGTGCTCAAGAGTAATCGGCTTAAAAGTTTAATTATATTCAGTAGCTGTAATTAATTTAAATTATTAAGTTCTGTTTACTTGATGTGCGCATTTTATGGGGTTTCTGTCAGTAAATACTCTGCTTTTCAGGCAATTAAAGTAATCATAAACTTTTTAGACAAAGCAACAGTAGTGTCTTCTTCGAAAAGCAGCAGCACGTGGTATTAGCGCGAAAGATTACTACTCCACAAATACGATCCAAATAAAGCACTGTATGGATCATGCGACGGGGCCTGAAAAATCCAGCGATCACATACGACCCGCAATTGTCTAAGATCGCCGAACACAATATCCGAAATACCTCCGAATGGAGTTACATCATTGCTTTAGGCGAGAGTCCAAATGAGAAAACATTGTTGCACCAACCATAAAAATTACACACAGTAAAATTTTTACGTAAGTTAGGTCGCATCCAACTCTACCATTATACTCCTTGGATAGGGACTGAAATAAGGTTGATATTAGTCTACTTTTGCCGACTCCTGCTCCGTCACCTACGAACTTATAAAAGGTTCGATTTATCCTTGCATTATGCAAAACATGTGTAAGGAAAGTTTTTTGCTCCAAATTTAGAGATCTAACTAAATTTGCTAAGTTTAAAGGGGATATCAGTGGCGGATGCTTTATTACCCGGATATTGCTACCCGGATCAACATCTAACAAATCGTTGTTTAATCATTAATTCGAGACGATATTTCAGTAATTGCTAGTGCCCTAAACTCCTTATTAGGTTCGGTCTCCTTTTCTTCATTTTCTTCACTATTATCTACTTTCATGGCCCTTCTAAGCGCGTCTTCTAAACTATCTATGGCATTATACTTTTTAAAGTTGGCTTTAAAGCCTCCTAATTCTCCTTATAAAATTCCTCGCAATTTTTTTGAATTATATCTACCTGTTCGTTTCGCCAAAGAGAAAAAAGCATTACTAATGATCTAAAATAGTTTTTCCTATCTGTATTAATATTAAAAGGCCTATACCTAATAATACTAGCTAGTAAGCTCTGCTTACTCCAAGGCCGGCCCTGCTGCCAGTCGGAAATGCGGCCAAATGTTTATGCTGCCGGCTCACACATGCGCTGTCCATGCGCGCGTTGGGAATCGCAGAAGGGATGAGGTGCAGGACATACACAAGTGCGCAGTTACGATGGCGGTCCAGTCCAGTTTTCCAGCAACAGCCAGCAAGAAGAACTGCTTGACGATGGTCCCCGCAGCGAAACGACGACGAGATTTCCTGTAATGAAGAGAAGAAGAGAGCCATTAGTTATCTCCTCTACATTCTTGAATTACCTCTTCTTATGTCATTAGCTGCTTCTCGCATTAACTTCGAAATACCCCGTTGGGACTTGTTAATATAATTTATAATGTAGCTACAGCAAGCAAAAGGGTCCAAAATTAACTGGATATCTATATTGGTCCTTTGCATAGAAAGATTGTGTTTAATATAAGCATTTACTTGAATTTCTGCAAATGTTCTTTTCAGAAAAATCTGTGGTTTTTTCAAACTAGACCTAATAGCATAAATGTAGCCCTCGTAACTGAGGCTCCCATGGTTGTGAGAAAGAAAATTTTCAAATATGCTTAAATGGCTAATCATCTGCATGATTGCGAAGTAGAAAATCTCGAATTTTTTAAAGTTTTCGTAATGAAGAGAATTTTGAGTTGCTTCGGGAAGTGGATTTAATATTTCCGTCCGGGGCATTGGAGGGTATGGAATACCGAAACGACAAATAGATTGTCCCCGCACTTTTTTAAGACACGAATGCCCGTGCTTATGTTTTTGGAATTCAATATACGGAGCCAAATCTGGGTTTGTAGCATCCACAGTTACAAACTGATCAATGAAGGCTATTACAGTACGCATAGACTCTTCATTGTTTAAATCCACTTTTGGGGCATCTTTCAGCCAAAACATGCCGTGAATATGAGGCGAACCTCTCTGTTGAAACTCAACTCGCCAGTAATAGGTAGTAACGAAATTACTTCCAAAGACAACCCCAGGCTTTTTCATAAGTTTTAAAACTTCTCTATATCTGTAATCAAAATATCTAGCGCACGTCACTGGGTCTGTTCTTATAGGGCGCGCCTTTTCCCTAAACTGCAAGCTTAAAGCTTCTTCTTCATTTATATTAACCCTATCTACATTGCGCTTGAGCAGTACTAACAGCTCTGGCCACCTAGTTTCAGCGGCCGATAAAGTTATGAAAAAAGTTGGCAGCCCAAATTGGCGTATCATGGACATGACCTCTTTCCTCTCATCTTCCTATATCCCTCATCATGACAAATGAGGTTGCCCATAAAATCTTCATTCAGGACGTTAGCAGCTGTAATGGCACTGGAGGCACTCCGCTTGCGTAAGCAAGTTTAAATATTTTTTAGAAATTTTATTAATTCCAACTTCTTATAATTAAAGAATAACTTATCAGTTCGACAACCTCGTCTATCTACATTCCTAAGTTCTGGATCTAACTATGGTTGTGTAGCTTTCTGAAGATGGTCTTTTAATGCCAGCATATATGCTAAGGAATGCCAGTTCTTCAGAATCAGCATCAAGAATTACGTCGAGAGGCTTTTGGCCCTCACCTGGAGCTATTGTAATTCTCGTCATTCCTACAGTATGTGTCTGGTTATTCTCAAGCAAAGTTTCTTGTCCTCCAGGATTTAGTTCTTCGGCTTCTGTACTGCCCTAGCCCTAACTCTGTTAGCCCTATCACGCTCTCTTTCTAATAAGCGTTCCTGTGTATCTCTTGCCAGTGCTCGACGCAGGGTATTTGCTTCTTGCTCACCCGCGCGATACACGGTATCCAAGCGCCTTCTTCTACGGTTGGCAGTGTTTTGTTCCTGCTCCATAACCCTAATCTCGCTATTTTTTCGCCTTTCAGAACGACGTCGAGTATAGGCTGCTAGCTCAACTGCGCGAAGAGCAGGATCCAAGTGCCTTTCCCTATGGCCAGCAGTATTTTGAACCTGCTCCACAGCTCGATTCTCGCTATTCTGTCGCCTTTCAGAACGACGTCGAGTATCAGCTGCTAGCTCAACTGCGCGAAGAGCAGGATCCAAGCGCCTTTCCCTATGGCCAGCAGTATTTTGAACCTGCTCCACAGCTGGATTCTCGCTATTTTGTCGCCCTTCAGAACGACGTCGAGTATCGACTGCTTGCTCAATTGCGCGAATTGCAGGTTCTAGACGCCTTTGAGAACGAAACTGAGAGTTAGATTCTTGCTCAATCGCACGAACAGGAAGATTCAAGCGTCTCAACCTTCGCGACACTGTATTGACGCCCTGTTCTGCATTCCTGACTAACGAGTCTTCCCTACGCCTACGCTGAGATACTGTACTCTCCACCTCTGCATATCCTTCATTTTCCCTATTTATCCTATTTCTCAACATTTGCCTTCTTGCACGTTGAGAAGCAGTGGGTCTATTTAGACGAGGCATTTCTCAGAATTATATAAACGACTTAATAAAATATTTATAAAATATATATTTTAAAATTATTATTTATTGAACACAGAAAAAATACTTAACAGAAAAATAATATAAGAATGAGTATTTAAAAAGACTCAAGCTTATTTTATTATTTTAAATATCAATATAATTTAAATAATAGTATTAGAAGTATAAGTCTTTATAAAGACTAACACTTGCAGCACTATTAAACAAATACATATAAATATGTAAAATAAGTATGTATAAAAATATAAAAATTATTCTTTTCAAATTTGTATTTGTAGAATTGTAGAATTTGTAGAATAGATTAAAATTAACTGTGAAAAAAGCGAAATAATATTAATTTAAGAAAAAGTCTATGAAAAGACTTAAGCTTAAATTATTATTATTAGAACCAACCTAACTAAATTAATAGTATTATAAGTACAAGTCTTTAAAATGACTTAAACTTTTAGTACTATTAAGATTATATACGTTGAGTACGTATATGAATAAAAATATAAGAGTAAGCTTTTAAAAATGGGAAAATTTATAGAATATATTAAGATTAAATGTGAAAAAAATAAATACCAGGTGTACAAGTATGAAATGTCGTTTTTTTTAAATTAAAAAACACGTTAAATTTTGTGGAAAAAGAAAAAATCATTTATTCAAAGTATTTGCCGTCGCTAGCTACACATTTTTCCCATCTCTCGGGCAATTTGTGGATTCCACGCCAGTAGAACTCATCGTCTTTTGCGGCGAACCATCGAGCCATTTTTTCACACTTTCGTAAGAATCGAAGCGCTGCTCAGCAAGTGCGTGTCCCATCGAAGCGAATAGGTGGTAATCGGATGGGGCCAGGTCTGGTGAGTAAGCCGCATGCGGAAGCACTTCCCAATTGAGTGTTTCCAACGTGTCGCGAACCGCTCTTGCCGTATGTGATGGAGCGTTGTCATGGAGAAAAATGACCTTGTGTTGTCTTTTTTGATATTCCGGTCGTTTTCTCTGAAGCGCACGGTTCAAATTGATCAATTGTTGTTGGTAGCGTGCCGTATTCACCGTTGCGCCGGGTTTCAAGAGCTCATAGTAGATGACACCGCTCTGATCCCACCAAACACAGAGCATCGTCTTCTTGCCAAAGCGATTCGGTCGAGCAGTCGATGTGGCCGGTTGTCCAGGATCAACGTATGATTTTTTACGTTTAGGATTAACAAAAAAGATCCATTTTTCATCGCCAGTAACGATACGATGCAAAAACGACTTCCTTTTGTATCGTGAAAGCAAAATTTCGCATGTGTTTTTGCGCCTCTCCATCTGCCTCTCGTTCAACTCATGTGGCACCCATCTACCGACCTTCTGAATCTTTCCCATCTCTCGCAAGCGATTGGAAACTGCTTGTTGACTTACTTCCAACTGCTCTGCGAGTTGTTTTTGCGTTTGAGCATCGTCTTCATCCAATAATGCTTGCAGTTCGGCGTCTTCGTACCTTTTTGGTGGTTTTCCGTGCTCTTTGTCGTCGACGTCAAAATCACCACTTTTGAAGCGTTGAAACCACCGTTCACACGTTTTCACAGTTGGTACTTGTTCGCCAAAGGCTTCAACAAGCATTCGGTGCGATTCCGCTGCTGTTTTCTTCAAATGAAAACAGAAAATTAACACTGTCCGCGTTTGCTCTTTATTCGGCACGAAACTCGACATGTTGACTGCACTGAGAGTAAACGATAATGACGCTCGATTGGCGCAAAACTATGGTGGTTCGACAGTCAAGGTTGACACTTCACAAGGTCAAAGTTTTAAGACAATCGATAAATATTTACGTTTGGGAGACATCTATATGTTCGAACCGACATTCCATACTTGTACACCTGGTAATAATAAGTTAAGAAGTCTTTAAAAAGACTTAAGTCTTAAATTATTATTATTTCAATATAGTGTTATTATATAGTATAATAAAATATAGTATTATAAGAGCAAGTCTTTAAAAAGACTTAAACTTTTAGTACTATTAAGTTTATATACGCTGAATACGTATATGGATAAAAATGTAAGAATAAGCCTTTAAAAAGGCTCAGTTCTTATATTAATATGGGTAAAAAAGCTTGGGCGTTGTTAGAATAAAGAAAAATCAACTGCAAATTTGATACTTAGCAATGAGCGCAGCGACGAGACAACAGCGGGCCAAACGGCAGCGACGTCAATCGAAGCAGCAACAGCACTCACGACCGCGTTGTAATTAACAAATATAATTTTACGTTAATGTATGCCACTTTTTAATAAAAAATGTAATCTTTACGTTAAAAATTGTGCTTAACACTTATTGGTTGGCAAAAAAACGTTAAGAACTGGAAAAATCAATTATAAATCGCACTCGAATTTAAAAAGATTTTGTAATACCAAAATTTAGTCTTCGACTGACTGCCTTCTTCTTTATTTTTTTTTACTATTTACTTTTTCAAGAAAAGGGCGGGAAAGCACCGTAAGCTAAGAGCGAGTTCTTCCATTTAGATTTTACATTTTCTAAAAGCTATGCTCTTACTAAAATTGCATTCTATTCAACACTAGATCAATATATATTCAGTTATTGAAGAGTACCTGAAAAAAGCCAGATGGCTAGTTGTCCCTCTACAAAGGCTACATCAGCTGGAGATTCTATGAATGGAACAGTTTCGGATGTGAAGTCAGAGATCCACTGCTCGTTAACTGACACATTGTGCTTTATATAAAGCTCTGTATTAACTAAATACCTAATAGCGTCAGCAATTTTGGCAGGCCGCATGGTTTCTGCCATGTCTACGAGCCCCAACCACTATTAATTCGAACAGCATGTGATTTTTTCAGTGTGCAATGTTCAACACACGATAGTTTCGATACTATTACAGATAGCGTATGTCAATGTATTTTTTCTTAAAGAGAATTTTGTTCTCTTTACGATGATAATATATGATATATGATGATAATACAATGATATATATATAAATATTTCTTGTATTTACAACAACAACAAAAATATGAGTACTTTATTCAAAACGTAGACTTAAGAGATAAGAAAAAATTGACCACTATTAATTCGAACGCTGCTTAATATAACAAATTAATATAAATTAAAATTGTGTAACGTCACCTTTGGCCTGTATTACACATTTAATACGTTTTGGCATTGATTTCAACAAATTTTGGCAATGTTCTCGAGAAATCGAGTCCCACATCTCTTGCAATTTTATTTTAAGGTCAGAAATGTTCCTTTGTGGCTCATTGCGAAGCTTTCTTTTCATTAGCCACCAAATATTTTCAATGGGGCTTAGATCAGGACTATTTGCTGGCCAATCTAAAACCTCCATTTGTTTATATTGAAGCCAATTTTTTGTTGTTTTGGCTGTGTGCGATGATGCTCCGTCCTGCTGAAAGGTGAATTCACCACAGTCTGCCAGTTTTGGTATTGATGGCAGCAAACTATCTTCCAAAATATTAATATATTTTGCAGCGTTAACCGTTCCTTCAATAAAATGTAGTTTTCCTAACCCTTTGGCAGACATACATCCCCATACCATAAGGCTTGCAGGAAACTTTACTGTCCTTTTAAGGCAGTCTTTATGATATGCTTCTCCCTTTGTACGGATTACTCGTTTTCTTGTATCGCCGACACTTACATCAAATTTAGCTTCATCGCTAAATATGATGGTGTCCCATTGTCTTTGAGTCCAAGACATCCTTTCACGAGCCCATTGCAAACGCTTTTTTTTTGACGAAGCGTAAGCAAGGGTTTTTCCTTGGCCTACGAGTCAGATAAGTTATTGGTTATGATATAAAAAGTATAATAAAACATACTTTATAGAATCCATATCCAATATTTTTTAACTGCTGTCGCGTCCATTCTCGTTTCACAGTTTTTCCAATTTTCTGCGACCACTCTGAAGCCAAATTTCTTAAAGATTGGCGACGATCAGACTTGACAATTTTGGCCAGTTCCCTTTTGTCACGGGGTGTTATTGCTGATGTTCGGCCTCTTTTTGCGATATTACTTTCAATGTTCCCAGTTTTCTTGAACAATTGAATAACCCCATGGACCGACGACTTAGACAAGTTAAGTTGTTTGCTTATATCTGTGATTGTCTTCCCAGATTTATAATAATCCCTAATCAATATTCTGATTTCGGTGCAAATAGGTTTACCACGTGCCATCGTTGCTAAACTTTGACTGATCTGCAGTAATTTAAATTTTTTTGCATTCTGCATTGTGTTATTATTTGCAGATTTTAACTAGATAGTGATTCCGTTAGATTGGTTGCTTTTGTTTTGTTCTTCTTTTGAGATAACGGTAAGCTTGCGCAGCGTTCGAATTAATAGTGGTCAATTTTTTCTTATCTCTTAAGTCTACGTTTTGAATAAAGTACTCATATTTTTGTTGTTGTTGTAAATACAAGAAATATTTTTTTAACATCGTAAAGAGAACAAAATTCTCTTTAAGAAAAAATACATTGACATACGCTATCTGTAATAGTATCGAAACTATCGTATGTTGAACATTGCACACTGCAAAAATCACATGCTGTTCGAATTAATAGTGGTTGGGGCTCGTATATTCCATTCTTCTTCTTCTTTCCCTATGGCCAGCAGTATTTTGAACCTGCTCCACAGCTCGATTCTCGCTATTTTGTCGCCCTTCAGAACGACATCGAGTATCGACTGCTTGCTCAATTGCGCGAATTGCAGGTTCTAGACGCCTTTGAGAACGAAACTGAGAGTTAGATTCTTGCTCAATCGCACGAACAGGAAGATTCAAGCGTCTCAACCTTCGCGACACTGTATTGACTCCCTGTTCTGCATTCCTGACTAACGAGTCTTCCCTACGCCTACGCTGAGATACTGTATTTCTCCACCTCTGCATATCCTTCATTTTCCCTATTTATCCGATTTCTCAACATTTGCCTTCTTGCACGTTGAGAAGCAGTGGGTCTATTTAGACGAGGCATTTCTCAGAATTATATAAACGACTTAATAAAATATTTATAAAATATATATTTTAAAATTATTATTTATTGAACACAGAAAAAATACTTAACAGAAAAATAATATAAGAATGAGTATTTAAAAAGACTCAAGCTTATTTTATTATTTTAAATATCAATATAATTTAAATAATAGTATTAGAAGTATAAGTCTTTATAAAGACTAACGCTTGCAGCACTATTAAACAAATACATATAAATATGTAAAATATGTATGTATAAAAATATAAAAATTATTCTTTTAAAACGTATAATTCTTATATTTATATTAATTTATAGAATTTGTAGAATAGATTAAAATTAACTGTGAAAAAAGCGAAATAATATTAAGTTAAGAAAAAGTCTATGAAAAGACTTAAGATTAAATTATTATTATTAGAACCAACCTAACTAAATTAATAGTATTATAAGTACAAGACTTTAAAATGACTTAAACTTTTAGTACTATTAAGATTATATACGTTGAGTACGTATATGAATAAAAATATAAGAGTAAGCTTTTAAAAATGGGAAAATTTATAGAATATATTAAGATTAAATGTGAAAAAAATAAATAATAATAAGTTAAGAAGTCTTTAAAAAGACTTAAGTCTTAAATTATTATTATTTCAATATAGTGTTATTATATAGTATAATAAAATATAGTATTATAAGTGCAAGTCTTTAAAAAGACTTAAACTTTTAGTACTATTAAGTTTATATACGCTGAATACGTATATGGATAAAAATGTAAGAATAAGCCTTTAAAAAGGCTCAGTTCTTATATTAATATGGGTAAAAAAGCTTGGGCGTTGTTAGAATAAAAAAAAATCAACTGCAAATTTGATACTTAGCAATGAGCGCAGCGACGAGACAACAGCGGGCCAAACGGCAGCGACGTCAATCGAAGCAGCAACAGCACTCACGACCGCGTTGTAATTAACAAATATAATTTTACGTTAATGTATGCCACTTTTTAATAAAAAATGTAATCTTTACGTTAAAAATTGTGCTTAACACTTATTGGTTGGCAAAAAAACGTTAAGAACTGGAAAAATCAATTATAAATCGCACTCGGATTTAAAAAGATTTTGTAATACCAAAATTTAGTCTTCGACTGACTGCCTTCTTCTTTATTTTTTTTTACTATTTACTTTTTCAAGAAAAGCGCGGGAAAGCACCGTAAGCTAAGAGCGAGTTCTTCCATTTAGATTTTACATTTTCTAAAAGCTATGCTCTTATTAAAATTGCATTCTATTCAACACTAGATCAATATATATTCAGTTATTGAAGAGTACCTGAAAAAAGCTAGTTGTCCCTCTACAAAGGCTACATCAGCTGGAGATTCTATGAATGGAACAGTTTCGGATGTGAAGTCAGAGATCCACTGCTCGTTAACTGACACATTGTGCTTTATATAAAGCTCTGTATTAACTAAATACCTAATAGCGTCAGCAATTTTGGCAGGCCGCATGGTTTCTGCCATGTCTATATTCCATTCTTCTTTTGAGGTGCTATGAAAAGTTTTGTAAAACTTTAGTATATTACCAGTGAAAGCAAGATGTCTTGCATTTTGGTATATATTTTCCCTGAACTCGCAATGTTCTTCCAAATAGGACCTAGAAAGCTTACTTATTTGCTTGGGGAACCATAATCCTTTGCAACAAAAGCAAATCTGATCTGGGCCAAGCTTAACATTCCTATTGAATGTAGCTATGTAGCTATTTCAATAGGTCTGATTCGAATAGTCATATTTTCTTGAGCTTCCGATGATTTTCTGCTTCCCTATTTGCACTAAGGCTTTTATACTGACTAACTCTTTGACTTTTATTTCTAATTGCATCGATTGTTGCTTGTCGTGCGCTTCGTCGGGCAAGTGTATTTCTCGCCTTCTCGACTGCCCTGCGATCCCTACCTGCCCTAGCCCTAGCTCTGTTACCCTATCACGCTCTCTTTCTAATAAGCGTTCCTGTGTATCTCTTGCCAGTGCTCGAGGGTACTTACTTCTTGTAGTATAGCTCGACGACGTCGAGTATAGGCTGCTTGCTCAGCTGCAAGAAGAGCAGGATTCAAGCGCCTTTCCCTATGGCCAGCAATATTTTGAACCTGCTCCACAGCTCGATTCTCGCTATTTTGTCGCTTTTTAGAGTATCGGCTGCTTGCTCAGCTGCACGAAGAGCAGGATTCAAGCGCCTTTCCCTATGGCCAGCAGTATTTTGAACCTGCTCCACAGCTCGATTCTCGCTATTTTGTCGCCCTTCAGAACGACGTCGAGTATCGACTGCTTGCTCAATTGCGCGAATTGCAGGTTCTAGACGCCTTTGAGAACGAAACGGAGAGTTAGATTCTTGTTCAATCGCACGAACAGGACGATTCAAGCGTCTCAACCTTCGCGACACTGTATTGACGCCCTGTTCTGCATTCCTGACTAACGAGTCTTCCCTACGCCTACGCTGAGATACTGTATTTGCCACTCCCTCCACCTCTGCATATCCTTCATTTCCCTTATTTATCCAATTTCTCAACAATTGCGTTATTGCACGTTGAGAAGTAGTGGGTCTATTTAGACGAGGCATTTCTAAGAATTATATACACGACTTAATAAAATATTTATAAGTATATACAGGGTCCGCCACGTGTATTTTTTTTTAAATGCAATAAAACAAAAACGTTTCATCCGATCATGAAATTTATTTTTATACCCGTTACTCGTAGAGTAAAAGGGTATACTAGATTCGTTGAAAAGTATGTAACAGGCAGAAGGAAGCGTTTCCGACCATATAAAGTATATATATTCTTGATCAGGATCAGTAGCCGAGTCGATCTGGCCATGTCCGTCTGTCCGTCCGTCTGTCTGTCCGTCTGTACGTATGAACGTCGAGATCTCAGGAACTACAAAAGCTAGAAAGTTGAGATTAAGCATACAGACTCCAGAGACATAGACGCAGCGCAAGTTTGTCGATTCATGTTGCCACGCCCACTCTAACGCCCACAAAACGGCCACACCCACACTTTTGAAAAATGTTTTAACATTTTTTCATTTTTGTATTGGTCTTGTAAATTTCTATCGATTTGCCAAAAAACTTTTTGCCACGCCCACTCTAACGCCCACAAACCGCCAAAACTGTCAGTGTTGAAGACTCTTCTTCGCACTTTCACTAGCTGAGTAACGGGTATCAGATAGTCGGGGAACTCGACTATAACGTTCTCTCTTGTTTTTTTATCAATTAATTGGGGGCCCTTTACGGGGCCCCCTTAAAATCTTATATTGAAAAAATTTTTATTAAATTTTTTCAAATAATTAGGGGCCTCCTTGATCGCGGGTCCCGGGGCGGACCGCAGCCAATCCATGTCATGAACCACTATATTAACAATAAGAGCTTTGCGCTGACTTTAAATATTTTTAACTCAGCTCACAGAGCGTGCTCATCATTGCACGGTACTTTAAATCTTTTGTAATTTTATTCATTATTTATGCAAAAATTTTCATTACAATTTGATCTACAGTTTTGGAGAAAATTGCATATTTGTTTTACGACACGTATTTTTACGTTCATTGTGTTCGAAGCTGTGATACATAACAGCCAACGTAAAGCTGCAGTCAAAAGAATAGTAGTGCCCACAGAGGTTTTCAAACAACCAAAAAAAATAACTTTTCAAAAGATGTTAACAAAATTTTTTTAATTTTTTATGAAACTTAAATTATAGTAGGTTATAATAATGAAAATTGACTTTGGATAACTCATAAGACTTTTTAGAAAGAAATTAAAATGTGAAATTGGACCTAAATTTGATCGGTCAAAATTAAAGTATTGCATTTTTTCAAACAGCATCACAGCCAAATAAAACATTTTAAGTTTTAAAAACTATGTAATAGCCCTATATTTAATGTTTATTTTAGTATTTTGTTGAATAGCCTTTGTTGGCTATAACAGACGCACAGCGCTTATGCATGGAATCAACTAGATTCTGGCATCTTTGCACAGGAATAGAGTTCGATGACCTTTGTACAGCTTCCCAAAGCTCAAAGTTGTTACTCGGTTTTATTTTTGAGATTGCTCTCTTAACGTCACACCACAAATTCTCAATGGATTGAGATCGGGTGACTGTGCGGGCCACTCCATGACATTGATTGGCTGCGAACCACTCTTTCGCGAGTTTACTAGTATGTTTTGGATCATTATCCTGTTGGAAAGTCCAAACAAGTGGCATGTCCTCGGAGGCATATGGGAGCATCACCTCGTTTAAAATTTTAAAATATAAAAAACGATCCATGATGTTTTATACCCAATACACGGGTCCAACTCCATAATACGAAAAACTCGCCCAAATCATAATTGATGAACCACCGTGCTTAACCGTTTTAAGTGTATACTTCGGGGAAAAAGCAGATAATGGTGGTCGTCTAACAAACTGCCGAGAGCCATGGCCTCCAAACAAAACTATTTTGGACTCATCCGACTACAAAATATTCCTCCACTTCTCCAAAGGCCAATTCAAGTGCTCTCTTGCTAATTTCAAACGTTTGGCGGCATGTTTAATAAATCAATTTTTAAATGAGTTTCCGCCTCTCGGCAGTACAATGTTTGCCACGCCCCATATATTCGGTACTTAATATCAAAGAAGAGTCTAAAAATGGTAGAAACTTTTTAAGTACACGCAAGAGTATTGTAAAATACCACAAACCTGGCTAAAAAGCGAATAAATTTTATTATTCTTGTCAATTTATCTGGCACTACTATTATTTTGACTGGGTCAAACAAGTGCATTCTTGCAATTAAAGGCCAAAAAGAATGTAAAGCGAAGAGAGAACCAAAAATAACTTTACATTCTGAGAGAACAGAGAATTACAGTTATTTGTGTGAAAAAATAATTTGAATATGTTAAGGAATAGAGGAAATAATGAGAAATAACGTGCTGCTTCATCGGCACTACTATTATTTTGACCGCAACTGTACATGTATATAAAATACCCACGCTTAATACAAATTTTAATTACTCCGCTCACAGAGCGTGTTCCACCTTGCACAATATCTTACAAGTTTTAAAATTTTATTCATTATTTATGCAAAAAGTTTCATAACAATTTGATCCAAAGTTTTGAAGGAAATGTATAGCGTTCCCAATTGTTTTTATTTTTATTAATTTCTTAATTATTTTCTTAAAAGTTTTGCCAAATTATATTAATTTTGGCAAAATACTTTTGGCCTCACACTTTACTTAATTTGTATTTATACTCCTTACTCGTAGAGTAAAAGGGTATACTAGATTCGTGAAAAGTATGTAACAGGCAGAAGGCAGCGTTAAGACACTATTGTCATAAATTAATATCTTTAATATTCTTTGGATAAAAAAACAAGGGAGAACGATTTAGTCGAGTTCCCCGACTATCTGATACCCGTTACTCAGCTAGTAGAAGTGCGAAGGAGGTTCTTCAACACTGACAATTTTTGGCGGTTTGTAGGCGTTAGAGTGGACGTGGCAAAACATTTTTCAAAAGTGTGGGCGTGGCAGTTTTGGCCGGTTTTTGGGCGTTAGAGTGGGCGTGGCAACATGAATCGACAAACTTGCGCTGCGTCTATGTCTCTGGAGTCTGTATGCTTAATCTCAACTTTAATGTGGACAGAAGGATGGCTTTTTTGTCTATTTAATTGAATGTTTTTTGTTTATTTTTTTATTTGTTTATAAGCTTTATCATTTAATAATCATAAAAAATAATAACTACCACCAAACAAGTCCACAGCAAAAGGCAGCACGTATAAAAAATAAAATAACGTCACATAAAAAAATGTCGCGTTCAAAACCATATTTTGGCTAAATTACTATATTTCCTTAAGCTTTCCCTTTTTGGCGCGATTTTTTCTAGCAAATATTTATATTGTGAGTGGCTTTTTGTTGTGTTTTTTTCCGCGATTAATTAAAATTACAATTTTCATGCTACTCCATTTTTATATTGTATGCCAAAATGAAAATAGAGGGGCATGAAAACTTATCTTTAAAAATAAAGCGTGGCCCATTTTGAACTTTAATTTCGACTTGGGCGTGGTACTTTTATAATTATAATAAAATTAGCATCACAATTGCATGCAGTGTGCATTTCTGTGCACATTCTTATATTTCCTTTTAGCACTTCACATTTCTCGCGCTTAACATATTATGTACAAATATGTATTTTGAAGACTTTTCGCAAAATCATGCGGTTTGGAATGCAATTAGCTATGCTAATTTATCAACACGAAACACTTTTCTGACTTTACTTTCGTCCGTTCTATCGTCCGTTTCAGGTTATGTTTCGATAATTAGGCAACCCTCTTTCTTTAAGTCCGTTATTTGCCCGCACACAGTTTCAGGGTCCGTTAGCCACACTTTTTCGGACTTTTTTTGGGGGACGTCACAGTTTCGATTTTTGTCCGTTTTTGAGCATTCAACGAACCTACCGCGGGAACTCCGATTCTACGTCCGTATTTAATATCTATAGCGGACATTTGAGATTTTGGGAAGAAGCGAGTAAAAAAAAATAAAAAATACCAACGCGAACTACGGCGTTGCGGCGTTTACTACGTTTAGAGCACGCACACATTAAACATATTGTATAAACCATACAACTATATGTATGTAATTATTATATATTACATTCATATACATATATTAGCAACTCAATGCAATGTATATACAGTGGTGTGCAGGTGTGAGTACATGTTTGCAACTTCTGACTGTTAGCCCAAATGCAAAAGAACCCTAACTTTTAGTATTTATTCTTTGATAATTTATTTACAAGTTCTTATAAAAAACAATAATTTTATTCTTTTGGTTAAAAAAAAAATCCCACTTTTCTAAAATAATTTTAAAGGTGTATTTTGCGAGATATTAATTTATGACAAAAAAAAAAACAGATCCAATTCCCCATAGTGCAAAGCTTGCAAAACTTTCCCGCCAAATTTTATCGCAGAAGTCATCTGACTAATCACCTGACTTTGAAAATCAATTAAAATGACATTTCCGCATTCTTGGTAAAAATATTTATTGATTTTTTTATATAAATAATCTATTTTAAATATATTAAGTTAAATTAAGATTTGAGACTACAAAAGTTTTGAGTTTGTTTTTTTTTTTTTTTTTTGAATTTAGCCCAATTTTAAATGCAACGATGGTTTTGGATGCCAGTGCTGCTTTCCGATCTCGTTTTTCGTTTTCTCCATCCAGAATGATTTTTGGATAATTGGTAGGGGGTAACGAAATGTGTCCTCGCGACATATCTCATCCGAAATTAAATCGACATACCTCCTAGCGAAGTACCTCCCGAAGTTTTTTGAGTTCGGAGGAGATATGTCGTTTTCAAAACGATATATCTCCGCTAGGAGGTATGTCGTTTTAATTTCGGATGAGATATGTCGTTTTGAAACGATCTCAAAAAACTTTGGGAGGAGATATGTCGTTTTGAAAACGACACAACTCATCCAGCTTATTATCGGCGGAGATGTGTCGTTTTTGGAGATACATCATCAATTGGTAGTGCTTGTTTTTAAACCGCGAGTAAAGCTTTCCTGTTGGATTCTTGTACTTGGTGCGATTAATATTATAAAATTCCTTTAAATAAAGAAGGGATTATCAGTTGTTCCTAATACATGCTTAAAGTTTTGCTTATTATATATATATATAATGCATGTACACACCAGACAACTGCAACGAGTATGATTAAGTATGAACAAATACTCTGTTCAAAAAGAGAATCAAATCCGTTCCAATCAACACGACCAACTTGTCCATTCAATATAAGTATGCCCAGCGTCAAACTGATTTGAATTAGAGCGAACTGTGCACGAAGTAGGGAATCAGACTCGTCTATACGGTATGGGCTACTTCGGTTACAATCAAAGTGGATCGACTAATGTTATAATGTTTTCAGCTAAGGAGAAGGATCTCTCAGCCGCGGCACTTGTTGCTGGCATTGAATAAATGCCCATGGCCACCTCAAACAAATTTGGAAATTTTGGTTTATTTAACGTCCTCCAATCCAGCAAATTGAAACTATTCGACATTTCCACAATTTCTTTCGCGTATCTGCTTACCTCCTCGTCAGGAATATCTATTTTTGGTAAACCCGAATTTTGTATTAATTGTACAAAGAAAAAAGCGTCGTTTGAGGTAGATAAAACTAAATTATCAGATTCGCTTGAGGCATCCGTCTGGCTATTTAAGTCAAAGTTAAATATTGAGCTTGTAGTTGGAGTTAAGGGTGTTAATGGCTCATTTTTGGCCCTTTTTGAAAAAACAAGCGATGCACAAAATTCTTTCATCTCATCCAATATACTTCGAGTATATTGCGTTCCGCACTTTATTTTATCGGATACAGCTGAGTTGTTTTCCATTTTTACAAAAGTTTAACCAAATATGCAATGACGCAATGAATGTGCAAAATGACTTGAATAAATGCTTTCAGTTAGTATGATGTTCTACCCGAACTCTTTCAAACGCTTCAATCATGCAAGTATTAATGCGAATCATTTTCGGTTGTATCCTACAATAGTGAACGTGCAAAAGCAAATCAAGTATGAGGTGATTGTTAAATACTTAAAGTGTGTTGAATGTTGCTGGTCGAAGGCAAATGGTTCGATTCATATACATTAATCAAACCGAAAGAATCACTGAGAGTCAAAATCAGTACTCGAGTATGAACAAATATGTTTGACTCGTTGCAGCTCTTTGGTACACACATTTGAGGTCTGCAAGAACACTTTCAAAATTTTCGTTTATTTAAATACTTACAAGCCGAAGTCGCAATTCGGCGTGCCGAAAAGATTTCAACAGAGTGAATTGCGCATTGTTAAGCGTTGTTTTTGTTGTATGCGAAATTATTGAAATATAAACCAAAGCGGAATGGATAGAATGAGTGAATGCAGAGTAAATGATTAGAGTACTCGGGTGAAATTTTGGTATTTTATAAATTTTATTTTGATTGGAAACTCGGATAAGTCTTGCTAAATACCGTTTTTATAATTGAATTATTTTTGGTATTTTTGAATTACTGCCTTACTTTTCTCACTCGCTCACTTCCCTCTTGGCTCGTGAAGGAGTAAAACGTATTTGTGCCTAGGATTGCTTACTGGTGCTTACTGCATTCGGTAGAGCTGGAAAAACATCGATGTTTACCTACATCGAACTTTTTACGGTTCTTTTTTTTTTTGTAAAGTGTATTTTATTCCGCATAAATAAATCAAATGGATACAAGTTGTTTATAAAAAAAAGCTTTATTGGAGATCCATAGCTTCCTTATAGTTTTTCCTTCTGAAACGTAAAAAGGAAAAAACAAAAAAAATTAAAATAAAATAACAATTCAATTGATAAAATAAAAAATAACATTGAGTTCTACTCAAAAAAAAAAAAGATACATAACTTTAATTAATTTATCCAGTCATTTTTGTTTAAAAATAAAATCACATTTACATTTTTGGCTTTTAGCGAGCTCCGCTTTTCGCTTACAACCAGTCCTGCCTTGCTAAATGCCGCCAAAACAAATATTAATCACAATCTGTTAAATCTGATCATATATTTTAGTTAATTTTGTTGAATTTATAAAAAAAGAAATGCGTTCAGCTTACCAAGATCTTTCCCTGCAAAGTAGTGATGGGTTAAGCGGAAACATCGAACATCGATGTTTCCGATGTTTTGAAAACATCGAAAACTGATACATTATACGTTTTGTTTTATTATTGCTACTTCGTCACAAGTTATCAAATTCATTCATTTCCCTAATGGTTTTGTAACGACGACGGACTAGAAAAATTTAATTAGAGTCCCTTAAAAACATATATGTTGAAGTGGACCTGCAATATTATATATGCTCTAAGAAAACAATTTTTCGGAATCATTCCATCTTGCATTTGAGCCCTTTTCTTCTTTAAGAAGCATTGTCGCCAATATTTTTTCATTTCCCGTTTAATTAATTTTATCAATTTGAGAATGTAGGTTTTTTTCGGACACCTTATAATCTTTCGTTTCAAATTTAAGTTTTCTTTCCTCGGCATTTTATTTCGAATTTGTTTTCCATCAGCCTTTTTTTTTTATAAGATATAAATTTTTTTTGAAACACTTAATGTTTTCGTGTTTTTATGGCACTGACGACATATTTCAACAGAGGACTGTGAGCGGTATCTTTTTTGCGCTGGCGACCTTACAGCATTAAAATTTATTTCATCATTATTGCAACATTTATATTTCATATGGTTTCGATCTGGAATGGTTCCTTTCCTCAGATATTTTACCCCAAAATTATCTGGGGAGAAATGATCGTGGCATAAAAACAGTGATGAAGTGCTCGCACCCCGCTCCGCCCATTTCATTAAAATTGTTGGATCCTTTTCAGAAAACCTTAACATTTTAAGAGTGGAGAAATCGCGCCTAGATTTCTGGCAGTGTGGTAAACTGCACTTGTTCGCACTTTTGCTTGCCCTTTTTTTTCGGCATAAGGTAATTTCAATGTGCCAATAAAATGTTTTTATATTACAAATTATACATTTTAAATCAAACCTTCTTTGAAAAGCAGCAGCACGTGGTATTACGAAATAACGGTATTACGGCGCGTAAAATTACGAAAATAATCTAATCTCACTGCTGTGGTAAAACCAGGAATTTCATATAACGGGTGTTTTTTTTAGAGGTATAGAACTTTAAATTGCAATAAAACAACGATGGATTATTCGATTGACATGAATTTTATTGACATGAAAGATAATCTTGTGGCATTACATTTTAAATATGATTTCTGGCATATGACCGCCACGGCTGGCTCGGATGTAGTCCAATCTGGACGTCCAATTTGCAATGACTTTTTCCAACATATTTGGCCGTATATCGGCAATAACACGGCGAATGTTGTCTTCCAAATGGTTTAGCGTTTGTGGCTTATCCGCATAGACCAATGACTTTACATAGCCCCACAAAAAGTAGTCTAGCGGTGTTAAATCACAAGATCTTGGAGGCCAATTCACAAGTCCAAAACGTGAAATTAGGCGGTCACCAAACGTGTCTTTCAATAAATCGATTGTGGCACGAGCTGTGTGACACGTTGCGCCGTTTTGTTGGAACCACAGCTCCTGGACATTATGGTCGTTCAATTCAGGAATGAAAAAGTTAGTAATCATGGCTCTATACCGATCACCATTGACTGTAACGTTCTGGCCATCATCGTTTTTGAAGAAGTACGGACCAATGATTCCACCAGCCCATACAGCGCACCAAACAGTCAGTTTTTCTGGATGTAACGGTGTTTCGACATACACTTGAGGATTAGCTTCACTCCAAATGCGGCAGTTTTGTTTGTTGACGTAGCCATTCAACCAGAAGTGCGCTTCATCGCTAAACAAATTCAATTCTTGCACGAGTTGGATTTTGTAAGCACGCAAACCAAGATCCTTCCGCAAAATCTTCCATAAAGTGGATGGACACAGATCCAATTCCTGTGCTCGATGGCGGATGGACTCATTCGGGTCTTCCTCAATGCTACGCTCTACAGCAGCAATAGCTTCTTCTGTACGCACCGTACGGCGTCTCTGGGGATGCGAGTTATCAATAAGAGTAAACGCGGTGCGAAAACGGTCCATGGTTAATCGAATTAACTGCTCTGATGGACGATTTTGTCGACGATAAAATGGACGTAGTGCGCGATACGTATTCCGCACAGAACCATTATTTTCGAAATAAAATTGCACTATTTGCAAGCGTTGTTCAGGCGTGAGTCTATTCATGACGAATTGCCAAACCAAACTGAGAATAAATCACTTGACAGCTGTTAAATCGGTCGCCATCTTGAACAGTAATGTTAACTTAAAGTTCTATACCTCTAAAAAAAACACCCGTTACTTCATTTGAGTATGTTGATGCTTCAACGAAGCACAAAAGAGAAGACCTAAGCATTAGACGATCGGAACCAACATCGATAATGTGGCAGTGTAAACTTTCCGTATTATGGAAAAAATATGAAAGTTCGGTCTATTGATTAAATAATAGAAATGGGTATTCAGTAGCTTAGTGGAACGCAATTCTCGGAGCTCTGCTTCTGAGCCTGAATCCTGAGCGGATCTTGGGGGAACAAAAGGTCCAATATTGAAAAGACCTGCCGCACTTGTGGCTCTACTACAGGCTCCATACAGCGCAGCTCTCTGCATGCTGGAGTTAGTGTGAACGACCACTTTACTGTACGTAGCTTCTTGACTTTTATGAATAGTTATTGCTTCTGCAGGAACCACTGGAAACTGCTTTCGGTCAATTGTAGTTGCCTGATTGGAATTAATTTGAAAACTTTTTATAATTTTCGAAATTGGCGTCCATGAAGCCTCATCACAATGTCTGCTCTTGGAACGCGCATTTACTCCTATGCTTGCATCTAAGAATTGTATTCAAAGAAGCTCTGGAGTGTTGGACGTACTATCTCCCTAAAAACACCAGTGGCTCCGTTTACGAGACCATTTGATGTATCTACATTGACCGTCATCATATATTTGGCAGTGGTTTTTAAAGTCTTCTTCTTGTGTCTCAGATGTTTTTAGGGATCTAGCTGGTTCCAGACATCTGTTCCTCTGCTCTAAACTTATTTGAGCGGACTTATCTGAGTCTATAGCTTCCGAGAGAAATTGTGCAGTAGGAATCGAGTTAAGCTTCTCCCTATTGTACCGATCTGTGTCCTGATTACTTGTAAAAAGGTGAATTGAGTCATTTGGAATTTGACTTTCATCGGAAATTTTATATCTAAGCAAGCTAATATCTTTAGACGTCATTTGGCCGGATGCCATGTTATTAAGTGCAATACCTAAAAGGACTCCACAGATACGATCCAAATAAAGCATTGTATGGATCATGCGACGGGGCCTGAAAAATCCAGCGATCACATACGGGCCGCAATTGTCTAAGACCGCCGAACACGATATCCGAAATACCTCCGAATGGAGTTACAACATTGCTTTAGGCGAGAGTCCAAATGAGAAAACATTGTTGCACCAACCATAAAAATTACACACAGTAAAATTTTTACATAAGTTAGGGCACATCCTACTCTACCATTATACTCCTTGGATAGGAACTGAAATAAGGTTGATATTAGTCTACTTTTGCCGACTCCTGCTCCGCCACCTACGAACTTATAAAAGGTCCGATTTATCCTTGCATTATGCAAAACATGTGTAAGGAATGTTTTTTGCTCCAAATTTAGAGATCTAACTAAATTTGCTAAGTTTAAAGGGGATATAAGTGGCGGAAGCTTTATTACCCGGATATTGCTACCCGGATCAACACCTAACAAATTGTTGTTTAACTTTTTAAAGTTGGCATTAATAGCCTCCTAATTCTCCTTATAAAATTCCTCGCAATTTTTTTGAATTAAATTTACCTGTTCGTTTCGCCAAAGAGAAAAAAGCATTACTAATGATCTAAAATAGTTTATCTTATCTGTATTAATATTAAAAGGCCTATACCTAATAATACTAGCCTTATTTCTTTCCGGTATAAATCCAATACATACATCTCCTAAACCGTTATGGCCTTCTTTAGTGTCATCGTCACTATTTGTATTTATATCTACCTGTTCGTTTCGCCAAAGAGAAAAAAGCATTACTAATGATCTAAAATAGTTTATCTTATCTGTATTAATATTAAAAGGCCTATACCAAATAATACTAGCCTTATTTCTTTCCGGTATAAATCCAATACATACATCTCCTAAACCGTTATGGCCTTCTTCAGTGTCATCGTCACTATTTGCCCTCTGACGAGTACTTCTACGGCTTTTCGAAAACTCATAATTTGCTGAAAAATCGGCTAGACACAGGCCTTCATGGAAATCTGGTCGTTGTTCGTATCTATCCAAAAATCCTTTCAAAAATATGTCAGTTGAGTTCTGAGGCATTTTGAAGGTCGCGTGTAGGTCTAAGCATACGAACTCGTTGTTCTAGAGGGAAGGTGCTGATATGAACGCACTTATTACTTGCTTCGGACAATGCCATTCCCAGACAACAATACACGGCTTCCTGACCAGATATCTCAGTGCCTGAAATAAACTTATGACCGAGATACTGTAGCTTTTGTCGAATTCTTGAATTGCCCCTTCTAATGTCTTTAGCTGCTTCTCGCATTAACTTCGAAATACCCCGTTGGGACTTGTTAATATAATTTATAATGTAGCTACAGCAAGCAAAAGGGTCTAAAACTAACTGGATATCCATATTTGCCCTTTGCATAGAAAGATTGTGTTTATTATAAGCATTTACTTGAATTTCTGCAAATGTTCTCTTCAGAAAAATCTGTGGTTTTTTCAAACTAGACCTAATAGCATAAATGTAGTCCTCGTAACTGAGGCTCACATGGTTGTGAGAAAGAAAATTTTCAAATATGCTTAAATGGCTAATTATGTCATCTGCATGATTGCGAAGTAGAAAATCTCGAATTTTTTAAAGTTTTCGTGATGAAGAGAATTTTGAGTTGCTTCGGGAAGTGGATTTAATATTTCCGTCCGGGGCATTGGAGGGTATGGGATACCGAAACGACAAATAGATTGTCCCCGCAATTTTTTAAGGCACGAATGCCCGTGCTTATGCTTTTGGTATTCAATATACGGAGCCAAATTTGGGTTTGTAACATCCACAGTTACAAACAGATCAATGAAGGCTATTACTCTAGATATAGACTCTTTATTGTTAAAATCCACTTTTGGGGCATCTTTCAGCCAAAACATGCCGCGAATATGAGGTGAACCTCTCTGTTGAAACTCAACTCGCCAATAAAAGGTATTAACAAAATTACTTCCAAAGACACTCCCAGGCTTTTTCATAAGTTTTAAAACTTCTCTATATCTGTAATCAAAATATCTAGCGCACGTCACTGGTTCTGTTCTTATAAGGCGCGCCTTTTCCCTGAACTGCAAATTTGAAGCTTCTTCTTCATTTATATTAATCCTATCTACATTGCGCTTGAGCAGTACTAACAGCTCTGGCCACCTAGTTTCAGCGGCCTATAAAGTTATGAAAAAAGTTGGCAGCCCAAATTGGCGTATCATGGACATGACCTCTTTCTTCTCATCTTCCTATATCCCTCATCATGACAAATGAGGTTGCCCATAAAATCTTCATTCAGGACGTTAGCAGCTGTAATGGCACTGGAGGCACTCCGCTTGCGTAAGCAAGTTTAAATATTTTTTAGAAATTTTATTAATTCCAACTTCTTATAATTGAAGAATAACTTATCAGTTCGACAACCTCGTCTATCTACATTCCTAAGTTTAGATCTAACTAGTTGTGTAGCTTTCTGAAGATGGTCTTTTTATGCCAGTATATATGCTAGGGAATACCAGTTCTTCAGCATCGAGAATAACGTCGAGTTCTTTGGCCCTCACGTGAAGCTATTGCAATTCTCGTCATTCCTACAGTATGTGTCTAGTTATTCTCAAGCAAAGTGTCTTGTCCTCCAGGATTTAGTTCTTCGGCTTCTATATTCTGATCAGAATTACGCGCCGCCGAATATTCATCCTTCTGCTGGATGGCTAGTTGTCCCACCACAAAGGCTACATCAGCTTGAGATGCTATGAATGGAACAGTTTCGGATGTGAAGTCAAAGATCCACTGCTCGTTAGCTGACACATTGTGCTTTCTATAAAGCTCTGTATTAACTAAATACCTAATACCGTCTGCAATTTTGGCAGGCCGCATGGTTTCTGCCATGAAATCATGTCCCATATTCCATTATTCTTTTGAGGTGCATCTGAATTACCTCAGCCTGATTGAAAGTTCGTGGAAGAGACGTCACAAAATTACTTACTGGAATACAACTGCTCCTTTAATAGCACTTTGACGCTCGTGACCTATTGACTGAATTATCATAAATGGAAGGCGAGGTGAAATCAGTCGTTCTTTCAATGGAGTTAGGCCCCTCAAAGAGTTATGAATTTCTGGGAAATCTAAGCCGTTTGAAATGGCCCCTTTGGGCTTTCAACCGGCTTCAATGTTGCTATGACAAGTTTTGCAAAACTTGAAAAGATTACCAGTGAAAGCAAGATGTCTTGCATTTTGGTACACCTCTTCCCTGAACTCGCAATGTTCTTACAAATAAGACCAGAAAGCTTACTTATTTGCTTGAAAAACAACAATCCTTTGCAACAAAAGAAAATCTGATCTGGGACAGCTTAACATTCCCATTGAATGTAGCCATGTGAGCTTCTATTTCAATAGGTCTGACTCTAATAGTCCTATTTTCCTGAGCTATATCAAGTCTAATTTCCTGACTTTGAAGGGCATTCCGATGATTTTCTGCTTCCCTATTAGCACTAGGGGTTATATACTGACTAACTCTAATGCCTATGCATAATTATACCCGTTACTCGTAGAATAAAAGGGTATACTAGATTCGTTGAAAAGTATGTAACAGGCAGAAGGAAGCGTTTCCGACCATATAAAGTATATATATTCTTGATCAGGATCAATAGCCGAGTCGATCTGGCCATGTCCGTCCGTCTGTCTGTCCGTCCGTATGAACGCTGTGAACTCAGGAACTACAAAACCTAGAAAGTTGAGATTAAGCATACAGACTCCAGAGACAGAGACGCAGTGCAAGTTTGTCGATTAATGTTGCCACGCCCATTCTAACGCCCACAAACCGCCCAAAACTGCCACGCCCACACTTTTGAAAAATGTTTTGAAATTTTTTCATTTTTGTATTAGTCTTATAATTTTCTATCGATTTACCAAAAAACTTTTTGCCACGCCCCCTCAAACCGCCCAAAGCTGCAACGCTACTTTTGAAAAATGTTTTGATATTTTTTCATTTTGATATTGGTCTTGTACATTTCTATCGATTTGCCAAAAAACTTTCTGCCACGCCCACTATAACACTAGATTAATATATACTAATATATATATATATATTGAAGTGTTCGTGAGAAGGCCATAAGGCTTAATTTACTATTTAAGGCTTAATGATTGTAGCGCCTGCCAACTCATAACAAAATAGGGATGTCGTGATATTAAAAAAATATCGTATCGATGATATTTTTTGTATCAAAACAAAATGATAATAATATGATTTTCTAATACAGATCATAATAAAATTAATACGGATAATAATACATTTAAAAAGAAATTTTGAACTTACTGAAATCTGAACATACGCACATATACAAATGTCGGGTTATTGATGCCTCGTCGTCCGTTCGTACGTTCATATCGGCGTTACTCATAATGATTTTTTTCACTACTGAATTTGTAAAGCTGCGCGCGTTTAACGAGTCCACTTGCGTCTACTTTGGCTTCTCAACGGGTAATGTGTCGTTTTGTACAGACTGCTATTTGTCTTCCCAATTTTTTGACATTCCCTTTTCATTATGTCTCTTTCTCACTCTAATTTAAGTAGCGCAAGTGGCCACGTTCAGCAACAGCTAAATCGCTCTCATTCTAGCAGAGTCCTGTTTATAGATAATTCATCTACTCATCCTCACACATTGACAATGAATAGGAACACGCATAACAGCACAAGGAACATGGAGAAGAAGTGAATAGCGACTAAGCGCATACACATTATTTTCGCCCCGACACGGCCATTCTGACATTTACACGTCCTCGTGTAAGCTTTTGATACCGAGATACCAGGGTACCAAAATCACATACTTTCATCACTTCTCAATACTATTCAATTTTCTTAATTTTACTTTATTAGGTGTATTTCTTAATTACTTAATTCTGTGAAGGAGCAAACAACTTACATTTCATTGTTGCTGAGATAACTTATTCTATTTTCAAATCCATCGATCAGTAATACATCAGTTTACAACTTATCTTAGCATTATCATTTACCGATTGCTAGTATCGATCTTCCGCCAGTTCACACACACTTGATTATTTATTCAATGCAAACTCATCGTCTCTCCTGGACGGATCTCTCTAGTTACAAGCAACAGGTGACACAGATATCTCTTCGTCTCGCTAGACGGATAACTCCTTATTACTTATTCATCGTCTCACCTCGACGGATAACTCGCAATTCATCGTCTCACCTCGACGGATAACTCGCAATTCATCGTCTCACCTCGACGGATAACTCGCAATTCATCGTCTCACCTCGACGGATAACTCGCAATTCATCGTCTCACCTAGACGGATATCTCTCGTTCACAAAAGAACTCATTGGCGGGATTTTCTCTTCATTGAGCTATTTCTATATTTCAGCTTTTTCTCTATATCCTCGTTGTACTCATTAGGCATTTCCGCATCCGGCATTTTTCGTAAATCTTCATGACAATACTTGAACGATCGGTTACTCGTCAACGACTTTAGCGTATACCTGTCACCCTCTAATACTTCAGTTTCCAAAAACGGACCTTTGAATTTCGGATCAAACTTGGTTTGGTGTCTTTCTTCATTTTTCAATAGCACATAGTCACCTACGTGGTATTTGTCAACGGCTGCCTTACTGCTATCAAATCTGGATTTGTCGTAAGACGCTAAGGAATCTATATTTTCTGTCGCCTGCGCTCTAACAGTTGCCAAATCTATTTCACATTCGGTCTCACAGAGGGGAACTAACCCAAGGGGTCGAGCCTGTTTACCAATCAAAATCTCCAACGGACTTGCCTCAGTGGCACGAGAAATTGTACAATTCAGTGCAAGTTGGACTTCGCCAAGTGCATCCTGCCACGATCGTTGACTTCATTCTACCACTGACAGCAAATTTTTCAGTATGCTCATGACCCGTTCCACTTGCCCATTTGCGCGGCTCATTCCCGTAGCAATCAAGTGAAGTTGAACTTTCTGTGATGTGCAAAACTCTGAAAACTTGGAGCTAGCGAAACATCTGCCCTGGTCGGCGATAACGCGATCTGGTACTCCGAATAAGGATACGGAAGATTTCATAGCGTTGACACAGCTTTAGGCATCTATCTCTAAGGTGTGATAAGATGATAGCTAAACAAACTTTGTATAAGCATCGATTAAAAAAATCCATTCCAGGAAGCATTTCAGTAAACCTTGGAGGTCGGCCAAGAATTTTAAGCGACCGCGACACACTCCACGTGGCCAACTTGGTGACGAGCAATCGGTACATCTCACCAAAAAAAGCTTCGACACAGCTTAATTTGAATGCCAGTGAATGGACAGTCCGGCGCAGTCTCGGCAGATTGGCATGAAAGCCAAAGAGATGGAACAAAAACCATTACTAACCAAACGGCATATCAATTCACGTCGAAACTTTGCTGCAACTCACGAAAATTGGACGGTTGCTGATTGGAATGCTGCAGGTCATAAATAATAAGTTAAAACATTTACAAAAATTTGGTTTTTCAGGTTATATGGTCAGATGAAACAAAAATTAATCGTTTCGAGTCAGATGGACGCTCTTGGTATTGGACTAGAGATCCCACAATCCAGTCACCAAGTAACGTGAAGCAAACCGTGAAGCACGGTGGCGGATCAATAATGGTTTAGGGCTGTGCAATAAAAACGGAGTTGGTCCCTTGATATTAATTGAAAGAATAATGCGGAAGGAACAGTACTTAAACATTTTGCAACAAAATCTTCCAAAAGTAATTGAAAATATGAGTATTGCTCCTAAAAAATGCGTATTTGAGCAAGACAATGATCCCAAACACACTTCAAATTTGGTAAAAAATTGGATGGAAAAGCCAAATTTTCAGTCGCTGGAGTGGCCACCGCAATCTCCTGATATAAATCCCATAGAAAATTTGTGGAGCTATGTAAAATCCCAACTGGCAAAATATGCAGACCCTCCAAATGGAATTATGGAGCTGTGGAAAAGGACAAAGGACGTCTGGTACGCTATTCCTCCTGAAATGGTGCTACGCTATACCCAAAGTATGCCAAATCGTATAACGGAGCTAAAAAAATCATAAGGGCTGTGGACTCATTATTAAAATAACAGCAAATAAAATGTTATTTTAATATATGTATAACCCCAGTGCATAACTGTAACAATTGACTTTTTTTACATTTTGCTTCGGCATATTTATTCCAAATGATCAAATCGCTTCATATTTTCACAAGCGATAGTCAAATATAGTAGCAACAAAAAAGACTAAGATTATTATCGTACATAAAATAGGAGAGAAGATACTGACCGTTGAAGTTAGAATATGCAACTCGTGTTACAGTTTTGCTCGCCAGTGTACATACATATGCCAAATGTACATACCTTTTTCGCACATTTTACGAAAACATCGTAATGTTTATTTTTAAGGTGCGAGGACATGTTTTAATGTTTTAATCGAGTTCGTTTCCATTCCAATGCTATTTAAGAAAATCCTTTTTCTCGCGAGCTGGAGGCGTATGCGGAGCACTTCAAGCAGCGGCGCATCAAGCTGGGTTAGTGGTTTGCCCAAATGTTACTCGGGAAAACCCGTTGCTTATTATACCCGTTACTCGTAGAGTAAAAGGGTATACTAGATTCGTTGAAAAGTATGTAACAGGCAGAAGGAAGGGTTTCCGACCATATAAAGTATATATATTCTTGATCAGGATCAATAGCCGAGTCGATATGACCATGTCCGTCTGTCCGTCTGTCCGTCTGTCTGTCCGTCCGTATGAACGCTGTGATCTCAGGAACTACAAAAGCTACAAAGTTGAGATTAAGCATACAGACTCCAGAGACATAGACGCAGCGCAAGTTTGTCGATTCATGTTGCCACGCCCACTCTAACGCCCACAAACCGCCCAAAACTGCCACGCCCACACTTTTGAAAAATGTTTTGATATTTTTTCATTTTTGTATTGGTCTTGTAAATTTCTATCGATTTGCCAAAAAACTTTTTGCCACGCCCACTCTAACGCCCACAAACCGCCCAAAGCTGCTACGCCCACACTTTTGAAAAATGTTTTGAAATTTTTTCATTTTTGTATTGGTCTTGTAAATTTCTATCGATTTGCCAAAAACTTTTTGCCACGCCCACTCTAACGCCCACAAACCGCCAAAAACTGTGTTTAAGACTCTCCTTCTCCCTTCCACTAACTGAGTAACGGGTATCAGATAGTCGGGGAACTCGACTATAGCGTTCTCTCTTGTTTTTCGATATTCCCGAGGAATACCTGAGGAATTCCAGAGGATTTGCTCAGGAACTTCGAATTCCTCGCCACGAACGCCTGTTGTATGGAAATTCCTCGCAGATTTGTATGGGGACTTCCCCCAGGATTCCTCGAGGAGTCCTGGGGACTTCCTAGGGATTCCCTAAGGAATCCTTAGGGACTGGTACTGAAGGGCACATACAGACACAGAGACAGAGAGACACACAAAGACCAAAAGAATGTTCCCACGGAACACCAGAGCAATGCCACCGGCTTGTAGAGCAAATATTGGAGGCCTTCGAAAGGAAGCAATACTGCTGCGCCGTCATGCTGGATGTCAAACAGGCCTTCGACAAAGTCTGGCACCCTGGTCTCCACTACAAGATCAAGTCGCACCTTCCCGGATCCCACTTCGCCTTCCTCAAATCCTTCACCGAGGGTAGAGAGTTCCAAGTTCGCTGCGGAACAGCGACCAGCACGCCTAGGCCGATAAGAGCCGGAGTACCCCAAGGCAGCGTTCTTGGACCAATACTGTACACACTCTACACAGCAGACCTTCCTATCACACCCTCCCGAAGCCTAACAGTGGCCACATACGCCGATGACACCGCCTTCCTAGCCTCCGCCTCAGACCCCCAAGAAGCATCAGCCATCATTCAAAGCCAGCTGGATGCCCTCGACCCATGGTTGAAGCGATGGAACATTGCCGTGAACGCAGACAAATCCACCCAAACTACTTTCTCCCTGCGCAGAGGAGACTGCCCCCAGTCACGCTCAACGGGGAAACTATTCCATCTTCAAGCACCCCGAAATACCTCGGATTGACGCTAGACCGGAGGCTCACTTGGCGCCCCCACCTAATCGCCAAACGACACCAGGCCGACCTGCGCCTCAAGCAACTCCATTGGCTCATCGCGAAAAGGTCCAAACTTAGGGAGAACCTAAAACTCCTCCTGTACAAGGCCATCCTGAAGCCAATTTGGACTTATGGGATTCAGTTGTGGGGCACTGCAAGCGTCTCTAACCGAATCCGCATACAACGCTTTCAAAACAAGTGCCTGAGGCTAATCTCTGACGCTCACCCATACCACGAGAACTCGACAATCCATAAGGAGCTAGGAATACCGTGGGTAGCAGAGGAAATCTCCCGATTCAGTGCGAGATACGCCAAGCGTCTAGACAACCACCCAAACCATCTGGCTATCAACCTCCTGGACAATAGTGAAACCATCAGGCGCCTCCAGAGGAAACACCCGCTTGATCTCCCCCACTTATAACCCACTACAATGAACCCCCGACCTATCTACAACTTTGTAATCCCTTAAGTTAATGCCCCCCCCACCCAAACATTTAATTATTGTCCACATGGACAGATTTTAAATTAATAAATGTATAAAAAAAAAAAAAAAAACCAATGAGAAACCTCACTTTACCTTAAATAGTAACAAATATTATGTTTTATAACATTCCGCATCTTTTCAAGTCTATAAGAAATAATTCTCTTAAAGCTAATTTTGAAACACCTGACGGACGAGATGACTTTGATGTCATCCGAGAGGTTTATGAATTAGATCTGGGATCAGTAACGAGAATGACTAAATTAACAAGGAGTCACCTTAATCCAACTAAATTTGAGCTAATGCGGGTATGTTTGGCAACTCAGACACTTAGTCACCCAGTTGCAGCGACAATTAAAACTTGTAACCAAAACAAGCAATTAAATTGAAATAGTCCCGAAGTTGCAGCCACTACTGTTGCTTTGTCTAAAGAGTTCATGATTACTTTAATTGCCTGAATAGCAGAGTATTAACTGACAGAAACCCCATAAAATGCGCCCATCAAGTAATTAATACTTAATAATTTAAATTAATTACTTAATAATATGGAAAGGGTGGAAAATCAGAGAAAATTACAGCTACTGAATATAAATAAACTTTTAAGCCGATTACTCTTGAGCACTTAACTTAAATTAAATTTCAATTTCCTTTGAAGACAATAAGAAATACAGTTTAATCTGACTTAATTTTTTTATGACCGAATGCAGTAAGCATCAGTAATCCTAAGCAAAGAGAAGTTTAATTCCTTCACGAGCCAAGAGGGAAGTGAGCGAGTCAGGGAAGTGAGCGAGTGAGAAAAGTAAGGCAGTAATTCAAAAATAATTCAATTATAAAAACGGTATTCAGTAAGACTTATGCGAGTTTCCAATCAAAATCAAGAAACGCAAATTAAGTGTTCACACTGCGGGAACTGGAGTTTGATCTGGAGTTTCGTTTCATCTGCTGTTACAGCAGTTTAATAATAAACAACAACTTAACCGATTTCAAACTATCTGTGTTGGTATTGATTATAGTGGATTGATTTTTTAATATTTTTATAGCCGATACTCGTAGAGTAAAAGGATATACTAGATTTTTCTGTACCTAAGTAAAGGTAAAATGTAAAAACAAGCTAATTAAATTTAAAATTTTTAATTCGGTACTTTTTAAAATAAAAATATGAAATCATATTAAAACTTACAAAAACTATTATAGTATCTTCTCCTATATTATAGGAGTAGAAGAAGAAGAAATTTGGTTCCTTAGGCTCTGATGATTTACTCTCTTCCTTTTTTGCCACTTTTGATTTCATAGCTTCATATGACGCATAGCTGTTTGGATGCACCCTCTACAAAAAAGTATTAATAGAATAAAAGATTTTTAAAACTTCATAACATTTAAATTTGTGGCTGAATTTAGGCCAAATATTGTATGTGCGTATGTAAAAATGAATGGCTATATTAATATATATCCTCAATATTTGGCTCCAATTATTGTATGTGCGTATGTTAAAATGAATGGCTAAATCAATATACATATATCATCCATTTCCAATATATATTGATGATACAATATTTTGCGCCAATATTCTGTCACAAAAGCACACATACATATGTATGTATGAAATAAAATGTGCCGATTTGATTAGGTATAATCAAACGTCGACACATCAAAGCACCATTTTTTATATTTTCTAAATTAAATTCGCTTTTAATGACAAAATCATTTTTTAAAACTTTGGGAGTACATTTTCATATGAAAAAAGTTCCACGTGCGTATGTATGTACTTATGTATAAATACACATTTCGCGCATGAAATATTTTCCGAGGAAATACCCTTTTAACACTTTACAAAATTTGATTTTGTCAACAAAATGTTCTTTAATTGAAAATGTATAAAAGCATATATTCCGAACCACAGAAATTATACGTATTTTCATATACTTTACTTCACTTTTAACTTGCACACAAATACACACATATGAACATATAATATAATTATTTTGTAAATGCCTTAAGATGTTTGTGTAAATTTCCAGTCGAATTTAATCGTTTTATTTATACACAGTACACATTTGCAATCTGGCTTAATAAATTGGCCATTTAAAATAAAAGGTAATTCCTTTTTCTTTGAGATTTCTTTTCCGGACATTTATCGTCTCTTATGTACTGTACTAGATTCTTTCTCAAATTGTTAAAGGAGTTTCAAATGTGAGTTTGCTTTAAGCTAATAATAGCCGAAGAGCGTTTATGTAGAATCGAAACATAAATATCTTTCTATGTTGGAATCAGCTTTTTTATACCCGTTACTAGAGTAAAAGGGTATACTAGATTCGTTGAAAAGTATGCAACAGGCAGAAGGAAGCGGTTCCGACCATATAAAGTGTATATATTCTTGATCAGGATCAATAGCCGAGTCGATCTGACCATGTCCGTCAGTCCGTCCGTATGAACGCTGAGATCTCAGGACCAACTACAGCTAGAAAGTTGAGATTGCCCACAGACTCCAGAGACATAGACGCGGCGCAAGTTTGTCGATTCATGATGCCACGCCCACTCTAACGCCCAAAAGCCGCCCAAAACTGCCACGCCCACACTTTTGAAAAATGTTTTGATATTTTTTCATTTTTGTATTAGTCTTGTAAATTTCTATTGATTTGCCAAAAAACTTTTTGCCACGCCCACAAACCGCCAAAAACTGTCAGTGTTGAAGACTCTTCTTCGCACTTTCACTAGCTGAGTAACGGGTATCAGATAGTCGGGGAACTCGACTATAGCGTTCTCTCTTGTTTTTAATTGGCCATCCGAAAAATGGAGGATCTTTTTATGGTCAGATGAGAGCAAGGTTGCTTTTGGTGGCAATGGATCTTGATCGTATGTAAGGCGCCCTATGAACACCGAATATAAGCCAAATTACACAGTAAAAGCAATTAAACACGAAGGATCCAGTGTAATGGTATTGTCTTGTTTCTCGTACTATGTAGTTGGGGCAATACATTGGATAAAAACCATCATGGATCAACATGTGTATGTAGATATTTTGGAGACCGTGATGCTTACCATTGCTGAATACGATATGCCGCTAAAATATGTCATCCATCAAGACAACGACCCCAAACATACCAGCACGAAAGCCAAGGAATGGTTCCAAAATAAATCAGTTGATGTTCTGGAGTGGCCTGCGCAGTCGCCAGATCTCAATCCCATCGAAAATCTTTGGTCGGATATTATAAAGGCAGTTGCAGCTTTTAAGCCAACTAATAACGAAAACCTATGGACCGTGATTAAGGAGTCCTGGAGCAAAATATCCCCAAAACGGTGCAAGGACCTGGTTGACTCAATGCCAAAACGTTGCGCAGCTGTTATTGCTAATAAAGGATACACTACAAAATATTAAATTGGTGGGATGGGCGTAGTTTTATTTTAATCAGCTTTGCCAGTAGTAACACAGTAAAATTTTAACAGAAGTCAGATCGCTTCCAACTCTACCAATATACTCCTTGGATCCGTATCCAAGGTTAATATAAGTCTACTTTTGCAGACACCTGCTCCGGCTCCTGCAAACTCATAAAAGGATCCGGATCAAAATCTAACACATTGTTGTTTAAATTTAAAACATTAGTTTGAGAAGATATTTCAGGAATTGCTAATGCCCCAAACTCCTCATTAAGTTCGCCCTCCTCTTCCAGATCTTCTTCTCTAGTATCTGCCACCATGGTCCTTCTAGACGCGTCTTCTAAACTATTTATGGCATTATACTTTTTAAAGGTGGTTTTAATCTTCACAATTTTTTGAGTTTAGAGTTAACTCAAAAAATTGTGAAGATCTTCTCCACGGATAATACAACAATACTAAAGACCTAAATAGTTTATTCTATCAGTATTAATATTAAATGGACTATACCTAATAATACTAGCCATATTTCTTTCCCTTATAAAACCGCTTTACTATTTGCCCTATGGCGAGTACTTCTAGGGCTTTGACAAAAGTCATAACTTCCAAAAAAACTAAACAGGTAGGGTACATGCCCTCATGTAAATCTGATCTTTTATCTACCAGAAAGCTGCAACGAGTCAAACATATTTGTTCATACTCGAGTACTGATATGAACTCTCACTGATTCTTTCAGTTTGATTCATGTATACGAATTTGCTTTTGCACGGTCAAAATTATTTACACTAATACTTGTATGACTGCCATTTGCTTTCGACCAGCGCACTATTGGAAATTTGACCACTTTTTCTGGCCAAAACCCATTTTCTGAAAGTCGGAATATTAAAATAATTTTAAATGTACGCATTCATAATCGACCAATCTTTAGTGCTGCATACTAGAAATTTTAATAGATGGCGCCACAACAAAGAAATCAGCTGTTGCGTGTGCAATAAATAATTATCTGCAACGATAAGTTTTTCCTCTGTTACAAATATTTTAATATCTTTTGAACCAAAGCGTTTTTTTTCATTCTGCAAAATGAGTTTTATTCAGCGTGGTTTGTATTATTAGTTTGTTACTGTCAATAGAAGAAACAAGAGAGAACGCTATAGTCGAGTTCCCCGACTATCTGATACCCGTTACTCAGCTAGTGTAAGTGCGAAGGACAGTTTTTGGCGGTTTGTGGGCGTTAGAGTGGGCGTGGCAAAAAGTTTTTATGCAAATCGATAGAAATTTACAAGACCAATACCAAAATGAAAAAATATTAAAACATTTATCAAAAATGTGGGCGTGGCAGTTTTGGGCGGTTTGTGGGCGTGGCAGTTTTGGGCGGTTTGTGGGCGTTAGAGTGGGCGTGGCAACCTGAATCGACAAACTTGCGCTGCGTCTATGTCTCTGGAGTCTGTATACTTAATCTCAACTTTCTAGCTTTTGTAGTTCCTGAGATCTCGACGTTCATACGTACAGACGGACAGACAGACGGACGGACAGACGGACATGGCCAGATCGACTCGGCTACTGATCCTGATCAAGAATATATATACTTTATATGGTCGGAAACGCTTCCTTCTGCCTGTTACATACTTTTCAACGAATCTAGTATACCCTTTTACTCTACGAGTAACGGGTATAAAAACTTGTGTTGTCCCAGTAGTTTAGTAAAAATGTAAGCTGCTTTACAACACAATTTTTTTTTATAATGCCTAACTTTGAATAGAGATTTAAAGTGATTGCAGCAGATTGCATCAATAAAATGTACCTCTTGTTGTAGCTTATTTAATTCTTGTTTAGATTATTGTAATTTAAAAGCCACTTTTACCGATTCTTGGAGAAATTTTGATTTTTAGGTGACAACCTCACTTTTCAAAATGTGCATGTGTTCAGCATATGGCTAGAAGACAAAGCAAAAGTTTCAAGGGAGGATGCCTTGTTAAATTATTTTAAAGCTTCAAGACCAGAAGTTGAACAAGACCTGCATTATGTCATTTTTAAAGAAAAAGCTAGAGATATTTGCTATCGCTTGGCTAAAATGTGGAAAAAAGCCCACTTTAATGCCAATCAGTTTCGCCGTAAACATGAAAATTGGCTAAATTCCGAAACGGTAATAAAGTTTCCAAAATCCAAAAAGGCCGTGTGAAGGCCATCACTACCTTATAATGCAAAGAGCATCAGATCTCGAAGAAGACGTGCTGCAGGTCTAGCGCGAATGGATCTTAATGTGCTTATTCATGCAGCGAGCATGGCTGCGCGAAAAAAAAAGCTTGTAGATCTGGCCAGTGTTCTTAGGCTTCTTTCCTTATGTCCCGATAAGGCGAAATATATACGCAAAAGTATGGCTTCAATAAAAAAAAAACAGAAGCTGTTTCTCCTGACGAGGCATTATCTCTACTCCTGGACCAGCAATTCACAAAAGAGCAATATTGTGCTGTAAGGGAACTGTCAAAAAGAAAGCATTGCGATATTTATCCATATATTATAAATCTGATCGTTTGCATCCCGCCAGAAAGTGTGGAAAAATACAAAACCTGACAGACGTGTTTTAAAGAGCAATCGATACTTCAAATCTTATAATATCATCCGTAAATTTGGATAAGCGAATTCAACGACAAAACAAAATGTGTCTTCCTTCAGACGTATTGGAGCTATTAGAGTGTCCATCCAACTTGGATGATTCAATAGTGGATGAAATAGAATTAGAATCTGAATTTCAGTACAATATTGAATTGGAAAACGAAGAACATTTGTATAAAAGGTTTGTAAAGAAGAATTACACAATTTTTACCAAATATTTATATATGTTATTTGTTGTTTACAGGGCTGCAAGATGAATATACTTGGTTTTTCTTCCTCAATTTGTTTTGTTCCTTCAATTTTTTGTTGTAACTACTACTACTGATTACTGTTGTTGAATTATAAATATATATATATAAAAACTGTCACCAAATCAGTTCTTTAAGATGAAAAAGAACTTTAAATGAAAAGAAAAATTAGTTAAATAAGTATAAGGGGCGGTGCCACGCCCACAATTTTTGGGATCGTAATAGATATGGAGTGTAATCTAATGTAAAAAAAAAACTTTATATCTCTCTCCGTTCTGGAGTTAGAAACTACAAAAAATATAAGGGTCGGTGCCACGCCCACAATTTTTGGTACCATTAAAGATATGGACTAGAGTAACCCAATACAAAAAACACAAACTAAATATCTCTATCTAAATATCTCGTTCCGAACATATACCTTAAGTGGTGCATGCAAAGGTCGAAGATTTTTATGGAATATATTGGCGGAAATAAAAAATGAACTAGACGAAATTGTGCACGGGTTTGTTTATTGTCGCACGTGCTTAATTGTGCTTAACAAACCTCAAACTTGCATAGGCATAAATGTTGTAAGGCCACGAATAAAACAATTTCGTTCAAAATATGTCTGCTGAGATAAAAACGAGGCAACCGAAATTTGTGCGAATTGGGTCACCGACCGCATTCTGTTGTATTCTGCTGTACAAGGTGCGGGCTTTAAAAAATTGCTAAAATTCTTTATGAAGCTGGGGGCAGATTACGGCGAGAACATTGACTTGAAAGACCTTATACCCGATCCAACAACCGTATCGAGGAACGCGCAAAAGGACGCAGCGGACAGTGTATTTGAGGAATTTGGAGTAGACAATATAGAGCCCATTAAATTTGTGACCAATAGAGGCTCAAATGTTATTAAAGCTCTACAAAATAACATTAGGCTAAGCTGCAGTAGCCACTTATTATCCAATGTCCGCGAAAAATCCTTTTAGGCAACTGCAAATATTTTAAAAAGGCAATTTGTGGCCCACTCGATGGAATTGATGGATGGATGGATGGATTCCCATTACAGAATGCTTAAGTCCATTCATGACAACTGGGCAGACATTTTTTTTTTATTTGTTTATGTTTTTTGTCATTGGGAATCAGTTTACAAATATAACTATAACCTAATGTATTCCTATAGATGTTAATTCGCTAAGTTATATAAATATATATAATCATTAATTATAATTATTTATGATAAATTCAGGAGATTTTTGAAGTGTCTCCCCTTCAGTCGCCTTTTTGGGGTTTCTCGTTGTAAGCGGCGGCCCAGTCTACTTCGGTGCGACATCAGTATTTCGTTGTACCGGCTGGAATGGCGGGAGCACTGGCAAGAGATACACAGGAACGCTTATTAGAAAAAAAGAGTGATAAAGCTAACAGAGCTAGGGCTAGGACCGGTAGGGATCGCAGGAGAGAAATACACTTGTTCGACGAAGCGCACGACTAGCTGATCGACAAGCAACGATCGATGCATTTAGAAATATAAGTCAAAGACTTAGTCAGCCTAAAAGCCTTAGTGCTAAAAGGGAAGCAGAAAATCTTCGGAATACACTTCGAAGTCAGGAGATTAGACTTGATGTAGCTAGAATCAGACCTAATTAAATATAACCTGTCATAGCTACATTCAATAGGAATGTTATGCTTGGCCCAGTTCAGATTTGCTTATGTTGCAAAGGATTGTTGTTTCCCAAGCAAATAAGTATGCTTTCTAGGTCTTATTTGGCAGAGCATTGCGAGTTCAGGGAACAGATATACCAAATGCAAGACATATTCCTTTCACTCGTAATCTTTTCAAGTTTTACAAAACTTGTCACACCAACATAAAAGCCTGCCAAATGCCCAAAGGGGACATATTAAATGGCTTAGATATCGCAGAAATTCAAAACTCTTAAAGGGGCCGTACTCCTTTGGAAGAACGACTGACTTTCACATAATCAAGTCAATAGGTCATGAGCGTCAAAGTGCTATCAAAGCAGTGGTCAATGTCCCTATTCTGGGCATACGGGACAATTTCCCTTTTATCAAGACAATGACCCATAACATATTATATATCGGGCATTGTGCAAACCTAGCTAATGTGGAATTGTCCCCATGTAGTGCACACCCCAGCACAGTCGCCAGACATGAATGCTATAGAGAATTTGTGGGCAATTTTGGATTTCCAATAAATTTTACCTAAAAGTAGCTTTGGTAGAGAAAAGGCTTAAAATGGTTGTTAACAACAAGGGAGGTAAATATTACAAAAAATATAATCAATTTAAGCATAAGATACTAAAGTTACAAACTGGTTGAAATGATTTGTTTATCCAACGCCGTATCTGGTAACCATCATCTCCTCCGAAAAACAAGGCCTCGACATCTTTCATTACAATGACTTCATTTCTCGTCCCTCCTATTAGCTTAAATTGCAGTATTAGCAACAAGCTTGCTTCCAAGTTGTTTAAATGTTACATTTTTAACTTTATTCTGCCTCTCTTGATAAAGCATGCTTTTGCTCGTTTACCATTGCATTCTGTCTTTTTGTCTCATTTATTTATTACATTATCTTTTTCAAGTATTTCACCATCTACGCTACCGCTTGACGCCACACTATGGTTGTCTCTTTCTTCCTTGTCCATGCCGCCATTGTCACCGGTTACAGTTATTAACTTCTCGGAAATTTTAATTTCATCAGAATCCTCGTGCACTTTTCCGTTGCCGCCGCCGATCGTACTTGTCTCACTTTCAAGAGTCGTCACATAAGTTGGTTCCTCATCTGCCTCTATGGTTTTATTTTTGTTCTCGTCCATTACACTCCTAACGGCGTTGCGCAGTTGAACTAAAGTCTCGTCTTCCCCGAATTCCCCTTTTTTTGCTTTTAAAATGTGAATTAGCTCGGGGTTTTGATTTTTAAATAATAACACTATATTCCTTTGATTCTTGATTTATTATAACTGTACCTGAGTTTGGTACAATCTTTCTAAGTTTTTCTCCTCGTTCTCGATCAAAAGTCCCTTCTTCCTCTTATTCGATCATATGTGTACACTCGATATATCGATAACACTATCGCTTGTTCTTAAGTCTATACAATTAATCCTATCGATATTTAGTTATTAAGTATTTACAATTATACGGACAACTCACGAAAGAGAGAGTAAACAAAACGCAGACAGAAAGAGAACAAATTGAATTAATTTAAAATAATGCACAAATCGCAAAAGATTCACTTGCGAAACGAACGGAACTTTAACTAGGACTGATTACGAAATTGAATTTTTTTAGCACCGCTGGATTTGGCAAAACAAAAATAAATTCGGAGCGCAGAAAAAAAACACGACCGTTCGCTTTGAAGCTAGAAGGCGATTTTCCAGAAAATCGCGTAACACTGGGGAGTTTAAAGGCATTTAAAAATGCCGCCTTCTCTAGTACAAGTACCGCAGCCAATCCATGTCATAAACCATAAACTAAATTAACGATAAGAGCTTTGCGCTGACCTTAAATATTTATAACTGAACTCACAGAGCGTGCTCACCATTGCACGGTATCTTAAATCTTTTGTTATTTTATTCATTATTTATGTTTAAGTTTCATTACAATTTGATCGAATAATTAATTGCGAGCATCTGAAAATGCTCTTTCAGAGGCAGCGCTAGTTGCTGGTATAGCTGCAGCTGGCTTGATACAAGTTTGGGAACATATTTTTATTTTCGTTCCGCCAGACAATTAAATCCGTCAAAATATGTAGTGTTTGTATTAATGTACATATTAATTTCTTGATCGATATGCAGGCCTGGCGACAGGGAATACGGGCCCGGGGGGAACACCCCGGGCCAAGAGTTCCGTGCAATTCTGAATACCATTTTTTTCTACTTCAGAAAATTGAAGCAACTTATTTGTTGGTTGAAATAGAAATAACGAACTCGTGTAATACCTGTAAGCTCGTTTATATGAATGCTTTCAATTCTACCTGTTTGGTTTTTTCCTTTTAAAGTGTTCGAAATCTCAATCCAATTTCCTCTATAGATTTCAATAGAATGAAAACTGTGTTCCATCGTGTTGGGCACAAGCTTTTCAACGTCTCATTAAAAAAAATTTGAGCCTCACTTCTTAAATAACTTGACTAATTTACTGCAGTTTAGAGAACTCTATAATTTTGTTTACCGTTGCCTCTATAATGTTGTGCAATAAATTATTGATGCAGTGAATATGATCGTATTTTTGGAAAGCCGCAATCATGTTAGAACCTCTATCCGTAACAATCACAGGCTGGGGTTCATCAAAGTTGCAACCAAAATGTTATTTATATTTCAATATCCATGAGTTTCGTACGAATATTTACACCTAAAATATAATTAAATAACTAGCATTAATCATTTTGTCATTCAATTTATAGTTAATATTCAATTACCTGTGCAGAATTCTCCTCCTTTCTGCTAAAAGTCGGTTTACCAAAATGTCCTCTTTTATATAATGTATGGTACAGGACAGATAAGACAATCTTAAATGATTGTCTGTCCAAACCGCTTGAACTCTCCAATTTCAGCTTTAACTGGACCAAAGCTCTCTTCATATAACGATGCCACGTTCCTTGATATTGTAGTCGAATGGGGGAAAATATTGTCGACATCTACGTTAGCACCGTACGGCTTGGGAGCAACGCCGATCAAGAACGTGTCAAATTCTTTGAGGCCAGTATCGCCAATAATTTTAAATGACCGAAAATTCCTTACTATCCATTTCGTAGCAATTGCGGTGGCTTCCTTTTTTGTTTCAGAATTAACATTGGTTAGGACTTGGTTATTTCGAGTGCTTATAATATAGCACTTACTTACTAAAGCAAGCAGGCAATCCAAAAATTTTTATTATTTTTGTTTACCTATCCTATTCGTAATAAATATTCGTAAAATACGCACATCTCTCTCCATAAAATTGGGAATATGGGTTTGCAAAATATGCAGATAGTCCTCCTTTCGCATAATGCCATCTATTAAATGTAGGGGGCCGACTTGCCACCATGTGAAGCATCCCCAGACCATTATATTTACGCCGCCGTGTTTAACCGTTTACTTTACATGGTGTCTTTGAATCCGTTTCCAGGGTCTACGCCAGCAGTATTGTTTACCATCTGACTGGAGATGGTTGAACTTGCACTCATCAGACCAGACAACACGTTTCCAATCATCTGTGGTCCAATCTTTGTGCTCTCTCGCAAATTTTAGACGCGCCTTAACATTTTCTTCGGATAATGCAGGTTTGTTTTTTTTTAACAGCCGCTGCATATCCTATGTTGCGCAGCTCACTTCAGGCAGTCTCCTCGCTAACGTTTTTGTTTATGGCCAAAGATGCTTCTTTAGGTGTTGGCAGCCTATTTTTCCTCATCTGGGATACCATTAGTCGGGCATCTGAGTCCGATAATAATTTTTTGCGACCTTTCTGTTGCGTTCTGGATGTCACTGCCGATTGGCTTATACCGAGCTTTTTGGCAATGGCTCGTGACCCTTCTCGGTCAGACACACAACACTATTCTCAATTTCAATGATAATTTTTTTAAAGAAAAATGTTCAACTTCTTTAATGAGCCACAATTTGTTTTGCAATTGTAATACAACGTTTTAAATTGATCTCCGAACAACAAGAATGCAAGATAAGACAAATATAACGGAGATTTCTGCTGATAAGAGAAGTTGGTGAGCAAAAATAGCTGTACTTATGAAACGTGCAAAAGTGAGTTTTTGCGACTTTTTTTGGTTTTTATTTTCTAAGTCTTCGCTGAATACATATTGTTACGGTTTTTTTTTGTCCTATTTGTTACGAATAGGATAAGTAAACAAAATAATTGGATTACCTGCTTCAGTTTTGTTTATATAGATGATGAAAGTCGAAAGTTATGAACCTGCACTCACTTTTGCTTGCCACTGTATGTTTAACTAAATTCGAGGTGTTGCCGGAAAATTTATAAACACTTTTACAGATCTTGCAGGCCACAAAATCTTTTATCTGCTTTCCATCTTCATCATTTACTTGTAAAAAATAATCCCAGACTTTGCTACGATCTCTTCCCCTTAAACGAATATACACCGTTCTCCAATTTCTGTTTTATTACAGTCGCCGACTCCTCGATAAACGATGCGTCCCCTGCCGTTAGCTATATAAACGATTTTATTATTTTTTTTTTACTATTCTTTTTTAAATAATTATAATTGACAACACATGGACAACACAATTTATATATTCGTTTTAGACAAATGCTACAATATTATTAAATAAGACGCACACGCACATAATAATACACAAACACAGAAAACTTAGACTTACCTCCGCGCTGTCCGAACTCATTTTACACAATGACAACATAACTGTAATCCAATTACTGTAAAAAATTTGTGATTTTTAATTTTATAAACAATTGAAGTTGGTTCCGTGCTACATCGTAAGTTTTAAAAAAAAAATTTATATATAGTTTAATTAATATTATTTTAGATGAGGGAAAACAATAAAAGCAATTGCAAGCGATGGAGGGAAAATTTGAAGAAGGATGAAGATAAATTAAATAATCACAGAACTAAAAATAATATAAGAATGCAGGAGATGAGAAAGAAGGCAAAAATTATAGAAGAAAATAACCCAAAAGTTATGGAAGAGAGAAGGCGCATTGAGCGGATGCAAAAACAGAACCAAAGTAAAAAATTAGCAGAATTAAAAGAGGCGAAACAATTAGAATCCGAGCCTTACAGTTGCAAGCAATCGTTGGACAAAGCTATTAAAAATGTGGATCGGTTTCGGTTTCGGTGGTAGACCATGGACGTTTCAACAGGACTCGGCACCGTCTCATAAAGCTCGAGTGAACCAAGAATGGCTGAAAAACAACGTTCCGAACTTCAAAACGACCACACAATAGCTCTCGAATTCACCATACGCGAATCCGATGGATTATTCTCTTTGGGCCATTTTGGAGAGCAAGGTCCGAACTAAAAGATACACCAGTCTCGAGGCGCTGATAAAAACTGTTGTCCGCGAGTGGGCCAAATACCTGAAAATCACATTCGGGCAGCTTGCGATTCGTTTTTGGACCGGAAAAGTAAATTGTTTCTGAATTTTGTATTATTTTTACACATTTTGTATTTTGAATCAAGTAAAAGCCATGTTCCAAACTGAATTTATGGCCTTTTCAATTGGTTACACTTCGAGTGCCGGCAAAAAAAATAAAAAAAATGATGATGTCCCGTGCGACAGTGATACAAAGTCAATTTAAAAAAAAAGTATACGATATATTTACTTTAAGACAAAAACAATATTAAGATACATAATGGCACACAATTTTAAAATTAGACTCTTTAAAATATTCCTTTAGGTTTTGCTGAACTTTGCCTTTGAACGGTAGGATGACAAAACTACTTCCTATTTTTGTCCCGTGCGACAGCGATAGTATTTTGCAATTATCTTGAAAATAAGAAGTGGGCCGAACTCAAGTTTTTCACCAATAATAGAGCTATGTAAGAGTAATAATTTAAACTTACTCGCCAAATTTAAAATGCTTTAATTGTGTATATTTTTTTTTCCTTTTAAAGCGTACAAAGTCCCGTGCGACAGCATGGAATTGCCCATATATTTCCTTGATAAAGGTGATATTAGGGAAAATATTTACGTGCTGTTATATGTTGATGATGTGGTCATAACTACCGGGAATATAATAACTATGAATATTTCAAAAGGTATTTAATGAAAAATAGAAAATATTAGAATAGAGATGTATGTGGATAAAATTTACTTGAGCCAAGCTGCATATGTTCAAAGAATCTTGGATTAATTTAACATGAATAATTGCAATGCAGTTAGTACCCCCTTACCAAGCAAATTATACTATGAGTTACTTAACTCAGATGAAAACTGCAATGCTCCATGTCCTGATTTCATAGGATGTTTAAGGTACATAATGTCCTTAGGTATTTAAATGGAACTATTGAAATAAAACTAATTTTTAAAAGAAATGCACAGTTTAGAAATACATTAATTGGTTATGTACATTCTGATTGGGGAGGAAACGAGGTTGACAGAAAAAGTACCACAGGGTTTTTATTTGAAAACCTACCTACCGACCTACTAGACTCAGTAGCAGCATCAACTACAGCTGAGTACATGGCTTTATTTGAAGTTGTGAGGAGGATATCTTTTTAGTAGTGTTAATATCAACCTTGAAAATCCAATTAAAACTTACGAAGATAACCAAGGCTGTATAAATATAGCAAATAACCTCTCATGTCATAAACGAGCTAAACATATAGATATAAAATATCATTTTACCAGTGAGCAAATTGAAAGTAACACTATTTGTCTTGAGTATATTTCGACAGAGAACCAACTTGCTGATATCTTCACCAAGGCATTGCCTGCCGAAAAGTTCTTAGAAATACAACGTCTATTGTGATTACTACAAGATGTCTAATCCAATGTCTGCAGATGATGTTTTTTACTTTTTATCTCATTGAAAGACTTCTTTGTTTTTCTTAATTTAAAATTTAATTCTTTTAAAAAACACGTGTATATTCATATAAGTGATCTGATCGGTTTTTTCTGGGGTTTCCCCTTGTCCTTGCTGCAAATGCTGGTTCACATAACTTCTCAGAATTCACACCACCCACACTCCATCATAATTACAAATAAATATATTATTTTTAGGTTATAATATTAAAGATTCTACTTGTGAGGGGGCGTGTTGGAATATCCCATTTCTATACAGAAATACCATTTAATTTTAATGACTTCAAGCATTATTGAATACCTTGCCTTTGGTCACACTGTTTTTGTTCCTTCTTTTTTATTTTTTTCTTATGCGAGCTAAGTTGTGCTTCTGGTGTTGCGGTAAATAATACATAACACATACAACTAAAAAAAGCTGGCTGAAAAGGATTATTAATTACTTTCATTTCCACAATAAATTTTGTTATACACATTCCCTTATTATATATTTTTTTTAATATTTTCAAAAACTTGTATGTGAATTTTACAAATATAAAAAAATAAATCAGGTGCTGTCTTTAGTTTTCCAAAGTCCGAGTATACGAAGATAGTGCAGATACGCTCCAATGAGCAATTTATCTTCTTTCTAACCGTTCAGTACCAGTCCCTATGAAATCCATACAAATCGGCGAGGAATTTTCATACAACGGGCGTTCGTGGCGAGGAATTCGAAATTCCCATGGAATTCCCGGGGTATTTCCAAGGAAGGTCATCTTTCGATACGACTGGGAACGCCTCTTTCGCAGTCACATCCTTCGGCTTCCCCTTCAGAAACACCTCCAACAAGGCCGTCATCTTCGCAACCTGGTATGTGGTCTCCGCCAGCTGCTTCGTGTTTGCCTCCAACACAGTTTCCAATACCAAAATTTGTTGGCTAATCTCGGCCAATTGGTCGTTAACTCTTATATAACATCGCTACCGCTTTTCTAACCATATTAGTAACCTTAAATCTTTCTAAATCAAGTGCCATATTCCCACTTGCTAAGCAAATACCTAGAGCCAAAGAGGATACAGGCGCATTATAAAAGCTACGAATATCTAAAAATGTCCTACCTATAATAAAAATACCTTCTGCATCCTGTTCAAAAGAATCTACTTAAATCGGGATGTGTTCTAGTACATAACAATAACTATCTGGCCTTTTATTCCTAAGGTACATCCCTTCAACTTCAAAACACTACCTTCTAAATTTACGGGATTATTGTCCACTTGAATCCCACTATCCTCAAAAATCTTCCCTGCTTCTTCACCTTTACCCTCGCTTTCAATTTGAGTGGGCTTTTCTGAAGCACATCGCCTCATAATTTTTTCCCTTTCCTTACCTGCTAACTATTAATATATCTAGAGCCAACAATTTTTTTTCGTTGCTAATTTTAATGTGGACAGAAGAATGACTTTTTTGTCTATTTAATTGAATGTTATTTATTATTTTTTATATTTAATTTATTATTAGCTTTGTCACAGTCCACAGTCTACAGCAAAAAGCAACTAAAAAATAAAATTGCGTCAAATAAAAATATTGTTTTAAAAATGTTGCTTTAAAAACCATATTTTGGCTGAATGGCTATATATCCTTAAGCGCAATATTTTTTAAGCAATATTTATATTCGGCGCAATTTTAATAAGACTTTATTTTTCGCGCGATTTTTTCAACAAATATTTATATTGTGAGTGTCTTTTTGTTGTGGATTTTTTCGCGCGATTAATCAAAATTAAAATTTTTATGCTACTCTATTTGTATGCCAAAATAAAAAAAGAGGCGCATGAAAACTTATCTTTAAAAAAATAGCACGGCCCATTTTTAACTTTAATTTCGACTTGGGCGTGGTATATTTTATAATGAATATAAAATTAACATAATAATTGCATTCCATAGCTTTTTTTCTGTGCACATTCTTTTAGCACTTCACATTTCTTGCGCTTAACATATTATGGACATTTCGCAAAATCATGCAGTTTGGAATGCAATTAGCTATGCTAACTTATCAACACGAATCACTTTACTTACCGGATTTATATATTTTATGTTGAAAATAAATTGAATTTGTTAACAAACACGAAGTGTCACTTTTACAATTAATTGCAAATGTAAAAGAAAAGGGGTGACGGAAAACGAAACCGAAAATTCTGACAGGCGCGTATTTCCAACCATAATAATCCCGTGTAATTAGAATTACATAGAGAAATAATTAAAAACGGACGCATTTGCGTTGCCTATAGCAATAGTTTAATTTCTTAAAAAGCTTAAAATCATTAAATGAAAAAATATAAATTAAATATAAATACAAATATCCCACCAATTATTAGAGCGGTATTTAGAAGGGTATACATTGCGTTTTTGCCCGACTCTGATTTTGTCTCCTCTCATCTCTCACTCTCATTTTCGGTCACTGCTCCGAACTACTTCGAAAAAAAACCAACAAATATAAACTGCGGGCAGAGGCAGCGGCAGAGCCACGACAGAATTCGGCGTGACTTTGGTGTTTGAAACGTTGCTAGAAAAAGCCTGTGAGATTTGTTTTTCGAACTCTGGCGAGTAAATACGGGCAAGGAATTTTGGTACTGAAGGGTATATACAGTGGCGTGCAAGTGTGAGTACATGTTTGCAAATTCTGTTAGCCCAATTGCAAAAGATATTAGTTAAGCAAATGAACCCAAACTTTTATTATTTTTTCTTTCATAATTTATTTACAAGTTCTTATAAAAAACATAACAATAATTTAATTCTTTTGGTTAAAAAATAAAAAAAAAATGTTAATTAACTCGCATGTACTCAATTATGGTCAATTACTTAGTAAAATTAGTCCGTAAAACAACTCCTGCGGTACACATTAATAATGTGGACATAGAGCAAGCAACTAAGGCGAAATACCTAGGCCTCACACTGGACAAACGCCTAACCTTCCGAGATCATATTGCCAGAGTCGTCAAAATGTGCAACCTAAAGCGTAACCAACTATTCTGGATGCTAAATAAGAAAAGCAAACTACCTTTAAGATGCAAGCGTCAGATTTATCAGCAAATTATCGCACCTACTTGGAGATACGGCATCCAAATTTGGGGAGTGGCGGCTGCGTCCCACCGAAAACGATTCCAAACAGTCCAGAACAAAACATTAAGACAAATCACTGGCTGTGACTGGTTCGTTAGCGGCCAAACGCTTCACAATGATTTAAACCTGAGCCTTGTTGAAGACCAAATCTCGTTCTTCTCAAGCAGATACAACGACCGACTAACTGCCCACCGTAATCGTCTCGCCCGGAGATTACAGGGGGCTATCCCAATTCGCAGGCTCAAAAGAAGACATTTTGGGCTGCTTCTAAGATGATAGTATGAATATATTATTTACCTGAAACCTCACTACTCGAAATTTGACCTATTCCTATATATTAAGATGAAAACAAATTATATTTTATAATTAAGAGATTATTTACTTAAGACAACATTTAGGTTAAAGGCTTTAATTGACCTGTTCCTGAATAATATTAAATAAAGATGTTAATTAATTTAAAAAAAAAAAAAAAAAAGTCCAAAGACCCTTATTTTTAATAACGCTTTTTATTCGATTTGGCATACTTTCCACCAAATTATGAATAATTTCCTTCGTAATAGATTTCCATTCTTGCTGGATTTGTTGCCACAACTCGTGTTGGTTTGCTGGAACCGATTCGTAGTGTCCCAATCGTCTTTTCAAAATGGACCGCAAATTTTCGATTGGATTGAGATCAGGACTCTGAGCTTAAGGTTTTAATTTGCGATCCAATCCTTGACGATTTTGGAAGTGTGTTTTGGATCCATATCACCCTCATTGTAAGCGCATTTGTCAAGAAAATCACAAAGATGGGTCTGCAGAATATCTAATTAGTCTTCTTTTTTTATTGTTACTTCTATTTTCTTTATTGGTCCAATACTCCACCAGATGAAACTTTTCTGGCTATTTCTTCATATTTAAAGGCAAGTTAAAAGCAAAAACAGGAGTTACGTACGTTTTTGGTTGATAGCTTTAATATTTTCACTTTGATATTAAAGTTTCCTAAATACTAACGATATATTCAAGAATTAAGCTTTTTATTAAAAAAAAGGTGTTTAAAAGTTAAAATTGTGTTTATCAATTAACTTGCATGTACTAAAGCTAAACGAATTGGAAACTGTAGCCTTTTGAAGGGTATGGTAGAATCTGATGGTATCATCGAAATACGTGGCAGCAGGACCACTTTTCCTTTAAACTTCCCAGCCAAAATGGTTGCTTCAAGCAAAGACATTAGAATAACAAGATGCGTAACGGCCATACATTGGTTTTGCACTATGCAGCCACTTTTTTGGTGACGGCCGAAATTGCTCTCTTTTCGCTCGCCAAAAATTGAGAGCGTAAAAATCTAAAAATAGAATTGACTTGCTTGTGTGAGTAAAAACAATAAAGGAAATAGTGTGTATGTGTGCGTGCTTGTGCTAGAAGACGATTTTCGGGCCGAAATCAATTTTGATCTAAGAAACAAATTTGATTAATGTTTTGGTCAATTTCGATTCGTTATTATGGTTTGAAAGACATTTTTTTAATATTCGTTTGATAAAAGCGCCGCTCGAATTAGCTACCGTTTACATATTTATATTTATATTGATAATTAATAATATGTTATATATTATAATCGGTACCCAGGGAACACCACGGGGAGGCCATTACAATTGTAATGGGGTCTTATATTTATATGACCTTCGAGTCGACTTGAAATGTTTAAATGTTTAACATTAAAACATTTCCATGTTCCCCAACTAAGATAGTTTTCTAACTATTGCTTTTTATTATATATCGCCTCTTTTTTTAATTATATAATTTAATTTTTAAAGTCGTCAATTATTTGAATGTTTATATTTTTTTCACTTATGAGATAAAATGCTGAGTTTAGCTTGACTTTTTTGTCTATTAGCAATAACAGTCCACTTGCAATGCTTAAAAAGCAAAAATTTTATAAGTTTTTTTAAAAGATCTATTTTATGCTCATAACATTCATTTTCTACATGAAACCATAATGAGAAATCACTACTCTCATTTGTGCACTTAATGCATTGGTCTACAATAAATTTTTGTATACACATTTGTTTTTTATTATTTTTAAAAATATTTTCAAAAACTTTAATGTGTATTTTACAAATATTAAAAAATAGATCAGATGGTGCCTTTAGTTTTCCAAAGTCCGATTCTGTCGAGTAGTTTTTCTCATGTATAAAAAGCTCTGATAGAGCTGTTAAATGCTCGGTTTCTTTTAAAATTACCGATCTGCATTTATCGCAACTGGACCCCTTTGCAATATATCCAACAAAATATCTACTCGAAGTTAATTCAATGGGTATATCATTGCACAAAAAATTATCTATATTTTGGTCAAAGTACCTCTCATTGCCTTCTACAATTTCAGAAAATGATACAGAGTATTCTTGCTGCTGTATTTCTTTTTTTTCAATGCAAGGCTGATATATAATCGAATCGAACTCTATTGGCAACATCACATCATCATCTGATTCGCAATTAGAGTTTTGGGAAAATTTAAAAATGTGTAGGGATATAAGCTTGGCAATTATTACATTAAATTCATTAACTGAAGGATTTCTGCAGTTACCACCTTTTGCTCGAACGCACGCAAATATATTTTCAAGGGGATCCTGGTTAACTCTACTTGTTAAAAAGAAAAAGTGGTCCGTGTGGTCCTTAAATATATCTTTGACGAGTCCAAATATAGCTTCAGTAGTTTGGATCAAGCCATCAAGACAATATATATTATTACCGTGATATTTTACGCTCCTTAGGTATTCCTGCATTTCCTTCAGTTTATGCCAAACAGTATTGTTTACTTGAAGTGCGCATTTCATGGGGTTTTTGTCAGTTAATACTCTGCTATTCAGGCAATCAAAGTAATCATTAACTTTTTGGACAAATGCAGCAGTAGAAGCTGCAACTTCGGGACTATTTCGATTAAATTGCTTGTTTTGGTTACAAGCTTTAATTGCCGCTGCAACTGTGTGACTAAGTGTCTGAGTTGCCAAACATACCCGCATTAGCTCAAATCTAGTTGGATTAACGTGACTCCTTGTTAATTTAGTCATTCTCGTTACTGATCCCTAATCTAATTCATAAACCTCTCGGATGACATCAAAGTCAACTCGTCCGTCAGGGGTTTCAAAATTAGCTTTTAGAAAATTATTTCTAATAGACTTGAAAAGATGCGGAATGTCATAAAACATATAATATTTCTTACTATTTAAGGTAAAGTAAGGTTTCTCATTGGTGACTTCAAGTAATGAGGTACATTTTCTGTTGTTACCTCCTTGATCATAAACAACACCCCTTACTTTGAACCCAATATTTTCAGCAATATTAATGTTTTTATAAATAAGCTTCTTTAAGCAATCGCCTTTTATATTTGTTTCCGGCACGAAATAGTTCAATATAAATTTCCATTTCTTTAAAATACCCCGAATCACAAATACGCAAATGTGGCTTCCCATTTTATTAGAGCGATCAATTAAATGCTCTAGTCCATCTATTATATCAACTGATACATTATATGTTAAGTTTTTTTTTATTGCTACTTCATCACTTCATCACAAGTTAATATGCATTCTTTATCCGATTCATTCATTTCCTTAATGGTTTCTCTAAGGGCTGAGTACAAACATTCGTTGTCTCCCGGCTGTAATTTTTTAATGCTGTTCCACTTTTGTAATGATGATGGACTGGGAAAATTTAATTTTAAAGAGTCCCTTAAAAACGTATATATGGAAGTCGATCTGTAATATATGCTCTGAGCAAACAATTTTTCGGAATCATTCCATCTTGTATTTGTGCCTTTTTTTTTCTTTCAGAAGCATTTTTGCCAATATTTTCTCATTTCCCGTTAAATTGATTTTATCAATTTGAGAAAGTAGGTTTTTTTCGGACTTAGATTCCAACCTTATTATCTTTCGTTTTAAATTTGAGTTTTCTTTCCTCAGCATTTTAATTCGAATTTGTCTTTCATCAGACATTTTTTTATAAGAAATATATTTTTTTTTAAACACTTTTAATGTTTTAGTGTGTTTATGACACTGACGACATATTTCAACAGGGGACTGGGAGCGATATCTTTTTTGCGCAGGCGACCTTACAGCATTAAAATTAATTTCATCATTATTATTATATGTCATTAGGTTTCGATCTGGAATTGTTCCTTTCCTCAGATATCTTACCCCAATATCATCTGGGGAGAAATGATCGTGGCATAAAAACAGTGATGAAGTGCTTGCCACAAAATCCTCCGTAAATTGGCACTTTTCCGCCCATTTCATTAAAATTGTTGGATCCTTTTCAGGAAACCTAAACAATTTAAGGGTGGGGAAATCGCGCCTAGATTTTTGGCAGTGTGGTAAACTGCACTTGTTCCCACTTATGTTTTTCCTTTTCTTTTCGGCCATAGCCAGGCAATTCCAATTGGCCAATCAAATATTTGTATATTAAAAATAATAAATTTTAGCTCTAACCTTTTTCAAAAAGCAGCAGTAGCAGCAGCACGTAGTATTAGCGCGTAAAATTACGAAATTAAGTTTAATTCAGTTAACTGAAATTTTCTCTTATTTATCACTACCAATCGCAATTTATAATTCGCACATATATTTCCGTACTTTAGCAATGCAACCAAACAACTTTAATTGATTGTAAACACAATTTTAAAGCGAAATTTAAAAAAAATCGAGGAGCTCTACGTATAGTCAGCTTTAAGCAAACGTATTAAGAGAAAAAGAAAACGTATTAAAAGGAAAAACAAAAAAATTGGCGCGCTTTTCTTCCCACCCATAATTGCGCGCTTTTTTAAAAACATCAAAACAAAATAAAAAAAAATAATTTATCTGAATCTTATTTTCATTTTAAATATTGAAAATTTGTAATTTTTATACTAGTAATTTGACTAAATAACTATAATAAATAATAAAAACATATACAAAGTAAATTTTAAAAACTACTGTAATTTAAAACAAAGAATTTAAAAAAAAAAAGAAATTACATATAAAATATAAATGTTTCATAAAAATAATTCATAAAGTAAAATATTATTTATAAAATAAATAAAAATTTGGAATCTGTTTATTGCAAAATTGATTTCTTGATGCACGAAGTGCGCACATAAGCACCGAAGAATCATTGTCTTCTTATATTTTTCACACGTCGCACGCTGAATACTCTAATGAAAACTATTATAATATAAAATCATATTTGAAAATTATTATGCATTATTATGTACATAGATTGTGCTATTATTATTTCTATGTTGAATTTAAATAATTTTAATGTTAAGGCAATGCAAAACTAGAGTTTTTAAGTGGTGGCAATTTATAAAAAATAATATAGATTTAAAGTCTAAGAACTTCTAAAATGAAGGGCATATTTTGTCATTTTTACAATCCATGTGCATACGTGTGCACCAATACAGTGGTCAGCTGTCGCTGTATGAGTACAAGAGAGCTGCTGGCTCTAGAGCTCTCCGCTCTCTGGCTTTTGAACAAAATTTCGAAAGAGCCTGGAGCCACTTGAAAAGCCACCACGAAAAAATCGTGTGCAAAAAAATCGTATGGCGTTACGCATCTTGTTATTCTAATGTCTTTGCTTCAAGAATGTTTCCGGTGATCTTTTTGATGACCAAACGCGTACCGTTACATAATTGAGGTGGATTCAAATTACGGAGGAGAATAATAGGGGAACCAATCTTTAATCGAAGATTATGTGGTGGCATTCCAGGGATATCTAATGAATTTAAAAATTCGATCGGAAAATTAACACTTTCATTTTCATCAACAACAGTATCGATTGATTTAAAAGACATCAGATCGCCTGGTAACAACTGTTGTATCTGGAAGTTAATTTCGTCAACATCAACGTTTTTGGCTGCCAAAATCGCCCGTTGACTGAGCCATTCATGATTCAAATAATTATTATGTATATCCGGGAAAATACTCTGAATCAATTCATTTTTATCCTGAACAACAGTGCAAAAATTGTCTGGTAGTTTAATGCATTGCGTATTTGGTTGCAGTTCTATTTTACCGTTCCCAATATCTAGTAGTTGTTCGGAAAATATTTGTGCAGATTGATCATTTTGCAATTGTACTCGCATATTTATTGTCAATCGAAGTGTTTCAACACTTCGCCATATACTCAAAAAACTGAAGAACGAATAATTTAAGAACGAACGTTCTTAAAAATGTACTGTGTCGTACTTAAAATTTTTAAGACAACCGTTCTTGGAATAAGTACTAGTTGTACTCGAATTACACATTTCAAAAGCGATATTATTGATACTCATGGAAAACAAAGGTTTATCTTTTCTCATTTATGTATATTCCTTGATCATTTTATACGACGAATTTTAAAAAAATATAAAAAAAAGAAGTTTTTTTAAAAATTTATGCGATTGAAAAATCTCCAGCCATTCGACTTCTTACACTTGTTAATATCGATTACATTTCTGTGTTGTTAAAGAACCATATGTTTTTTCGATAATCGATTGCAACACGGCGCTCATTTAGTGTCAAAAAGTTCCTGGGGTAACAAGTAGAAAGTGAATTAAGTGAAATAATTGAAGAATAATGTGAAAATGGGCACGGTGTGCTGGGTAAGTACAAATCTTTAAAGTATATATATATACATAGATAAAAAGTCGGTGGCTTCTGCACGTGTTTGCATGCACGCATATGTATATGCGTATGCATGTTACTTCTAAATGAAATAAATCTATAAATTAATGTGTAATATTTACAGTACAATCGACTTCTGGGAAATATACCCAGAGAAAGAGCATGCATTGGTTTTGAAATAGGACGACCTGAAGCCTTTACGATAGGAAGATTAAAAACGATCTCAGCAGGCAACAGCTTACCGAAGCACAGTCGGCATTAAATGAAGGTAATATATACAAAATATCTATTTACTTATTGTTATATTTGTCTTTCTTCGTTTTTGATAGATGCCCAGGACTCTGTTATTTTGCTTGACACCGCGTTTCGTTAAATATGTTTAGCTGTAAGAACTTTAAGAAAAATGTAACAATTTAATTTTTAAGAAAAAAGTTATGTTTTTATGTATACATTTACTATATATAAAATAAAAATAACAAAGCTATTAAATTCGTGTAAATAAACAATAAATATGATTCGTTCTTAAAACAAAAGTGTTTGCTCTGAAAATAAAAATATTCATACTTCAGTTTTAAATTTGTACATCTTACCAGGTGTACAAGTATGGAATGTCGGTTCGAACATATAGATGTCTCCCAAACGTAAATATTTATCGATTGTCTTAAAACTTTGACCTTGTGAAGTGTCAACCTTGACTGTCGAACCACCATAGTTTTGCGCCAATCGAGCGTCATTATCGTTTACTCTCAGTGCAGTCAACATGTCGAGTTTCGTGCCGAATAAAGAGCAAACGCGGACAGTGTTAATTTTCTGTTTTCATTTGAAGAAAACAGCAGCGGAATCGCACCGAATGCTTGTTGAAGCCTTTGGCGAACAAGTACCAACTGTGAAAACGTGTGAACGGTGGTTTCAACGCTTCAAAAGTGGTGATTTTGACGTCGACGACAAAGAGCACGGAAAACCACCAAAAAGGTACGAAGACGCCGAACTGCAAGCATTATTGGATGAAGACGATGCTCAAACGCAAAAACAACTCGCAGAGCAGTTGGAAGTAAGTCAACAAGCAGTTTCCAATCGCTTGCGAGAGATGGGAAAGATTCAGAAGGTCGGTAGATGGGTGCCACATGAGTTGAACGAGAGGCAGATGGAGAGGCGCAAAAACACATGCGAAATTTTGCTTTCACGATACAAAAGGAAGTCGTTTTTGCATCGTATCGTTACTGGCGATGAAAAATGGATCTTTTTTGTTAATCCTAAACGTAAAAAATCATACGTTGATCCTGGACAACCGGCCACATCGACTGCTCGACCGAATCGCTTTGGCAAGAAGACGATGCTCTGTGTTTGGTGGGATCAGAGCGGTGTCATCTACTATGAGCTCTTGAAACCCGGCGCAACGGTGAATACGGCACGCTACCAATAACAATTGATCAATTTGAACCGTGCGCTTCAGAGAAAACGACCGGAATATCAAAAAAGACAACACAAGGTCATTTTTCTCCATGACAACGCTCCATCACATACGGCAAGAGCGGTTCGCGACACGTTGGAAACACTCAATTGGGAAGTGCTTCCGCATGCGGCTTACTCACCAGACCTGGCCCCATCCGATTACCACCTATTCGCTTCGATGGGAGCACTTGCTGAGCAGCGCTTCGATTCTTACGAAAGTGTGAAAAAATGGCTCGATGGATGGTTCGCCGCAAAAGACGATGAGTTCTACTGGCGTGGAATCCACAAATTGCCCGAGAGATGGGAAAAATGTGTAGCTAGCGACGGCAAACTGTACGGGTACATCACATTTTACATGAATATTTGGACATGAAAAAGCTTTCCGCGCGATGGGTGCCGCGATTGCTCACACACGACCATAAGCGCAACCGTGTGACCATTTCAAAGGAGTGTTTGGCGATGTTCAACCGCAATCCAAACGAATTTTTGCGCCGTTTCGTTACCGTAGACGAAACATGGATCCACCACACCACACCAGAGACCAAAGAACAATCAAGACAGTGGGTTTCTCCGGGTGAACGTGCACCAAAGAAGGCCAAGGTGGGTCTGTCGGCCAACAAGGTCATGGCCACAGTTTTTTGGGATGCACAAGGTATCATTCACATCGATTACCTTGAAAAGGGTAAAACGATCACCGGCGAATATTATTCAGAGCTTTTGGACAGATTCGATATTGATTTGAAGCAGAAACGACCGCATTTGGCGAAAAAAAAAGTGCTGTTCCATCAGGACAATGCACGGGTGCACACGTGTGTAGTCAGCATGGCAAAATTTCATAAATTGGGCTACGAACTGCTACCCCATCCAGCATATTCTTCAGATTTAGCCCCCTGTGACTATTTTTTGTTTCCAAACATGAAGAAATGGCTCGGCGGTAAGAGATTCGGGTCAAATGAAGAGGTCATCACAGAAACAAACGACTATTTTGAGGGCCTTGAGAAAACCTATTATTTGGAAGGAATAAAAAAATTGGAAAAACGCTGGACTAAATGTATAGAGCTAAAAGGAGATTATGTTGAGAAATAAATCGCTTCTTTGACGAAAAAAATATATTTTATTCAAAAAGTCACGGACTTATCAAACGACCCTCGTAATAGGTTGCAGAATTGCAAGAAGAATTGGATGCGCTTTTGTTGTGTTAGTCGCAATGGATTTCTCATCGGATGACGATCTGCTAATTGAGCAGAGTTTATTTTTTAAATTTCATCGTTTGTTTGATGAGCTGCGCCAAGATGAGAAAAAATTTGTGGAGTACACCAGAATGAAAATGAGCACGTTTGATTATATTTAAAAAAAAATTGAACCATTAATATTCTGTCCCGCTCTAAACGATTACGGCGCCTTAATTAGGTCTCGCCTGCCTAAAGCTAATTTATTCTAATGTTGAAACTCCTTTTGAAACACCTCCGCTTATCGTGTTCGGCGATCTTAGAGAATTGCGGCCCGTAGAAGCTGGTAAAACTTCTTTCCCGCGTAAAAAAATTTGAAGAAAAAGTAAGTGCTTTCCGCCATAGTGGCAGACCACTACAGGTTTGGTTTACGTTAATTATACTAAATATGATCAGTGCCTCTCAACTGTATTCACAGTTTTTCCAGCCTAGCAACAGGTCACTTTTATTTATTTTTGCCTATCCGAATACATCACATAACAGTAAGTAATACAATTTTCAGCACAGAAACATTTTATTCCCTCAAGATCCAAAAGATAAATGAAAAGTTGGAGAATGAGAAAAGTAAGGCAGTTATTCTAAAATACCAAACGGTATTTAGCAAAACTTTCGATAGTTTTCTATCGATATCGACAAAGAGCGTAAACGCAAAATAAATGTTTACAACGAGGTAACTTGAGTTATTGTTATAATAGTAGTAAACTAGTAGATAGTAAACTATTTACATGCGTTGACACTAATTATTACTATTATTAAGTGTATAATAAATAAAACGATTAATTATTGTATATAGAGTCGCCAATGCTAATACTATAACGACGTATGTATATCCCACTCGGCACATGGAAAAGAACTTTGCGCCTCGCAACCTGGCTATATGATCAGATATTAACGAAAACTTGTCGGCAACTGAATTTGAGTTTAATTCTCTGTAGTCCACACAACGCCTGGCTGTACCATTCTTCTTTTGATCAATAAAACAGGATTCGCAAAAGCGGAGCTACTTGGTCAGATAACTTTGCACTGCACTATGGGTAAAAAGCCGGAAATGTTGGTATTAATGTTATTATTTTTGTGACCGATATTTTAATGCTGCTTTCAATTTTTGATTCCCTAATAACAATAATTTTAGAACATTTTAAGGTCAGCTGATTCGAAGGTGCTTTGAATTGTGAAAATTGGCGGAAAAAATTTAACAACTTACAGCGCAAACATTGTCTTCATAGCAAACTTTGAGTTTATTTTGAATTATGGAAAAGCAAGTCAGAATATGTAAATTAATCGGTAATACATGTTTTCCGATATTTGTGTGTTGTTTTTGAAAATGTCCTATTAATTGCTTGTGAATATACATATTCGATTGGTTACAAACAAGCGTTCTAGTGTTCTGTAAAATATTACTTTTGTATGGCACAAAGCTGTTAAAGTTGAATGTTTTTTACATATATATGTGGAACAAATGATATTAATGTTTTATGTCCCTTTTCGCGAAACTTTATATGTTGTAGGTGTGTATGAGTTCAGTCATGCTGTGCTGCTGGATGTTTGGAGCAACAACAAACGCGATGCAGACGTTGTTAACATTTATATTTTGAAAAATATAGAAGAAAACTATGTGACTAAAGAGCAAAAGATTATAATTTCAATGAAAGTGAACCAATTAATAGCTTATGTGAACAAGCACTTAAAGAAATTCAATCGAATGTTGGAGTGATTCAAACGAATTCATTCATTGTGGCTTGCGTCTAAAATTGTTCTCGTTATTGATAAGCCAGAAATGGCACTATTCAAACCTGGTCGAAAGCAGTTAGCAAATAAAGATGCAGGGCCTCGACTTAAAAGAAAATTAGCAAATAAGCTGGCTGCAAAAAAAGCAGGCCAATCCCCAGGAAAGACACCTCCGGATCCACCGGTTGAACCACAGACAGCTGAACACCCACACCTCCTTCGCCCCACATCCATCTCCTTTTAAAACCGCTTTCATTTGTATTACATTGTGTATTTATAATACATTTTTCACTTTATTTTCAAGGGTTGTTTTTGTGGGCGGAGATGAAGGCGTGGTCAGATCAAAAAATAAACAAAATCCGAAATTCTATTTAAAACCTTATAATACATATAAAAAAATTCAAGTCTAAATTTTTAAAATACCAAAATTTGTGGCAGAGTCTCTGGAATCTGCATGCTTAACCTTAACTTTCTAGCTTAAATAGTTCCGGAGATCGAGGCGTTCATACGGATATGACTAGATCGACTCGGCTATTGATCGTGGTCAAGAATATATATAGACTTTTTAATGTCGGAAATGCTTAAATTCGACCTTAATCTCTAAAAAATCCCAAATCGTTTAACAACCCGCATAAAATCTATTAAAACCTACAACTTTAGGAGCATTCAGAACAACACCGCCGAATAATCGAATCTTAAAAAAATTATTTGAGAATACGGTACTCTTGACAGCGAAATTTTGCGACTCATTAAAAAATTCGTCAGTTCCAAACAAACATACCTGCACAACAACATAACTCCCTGGTAAAAGCTTATCAAGCTTCAAGTTACCACAACAAACTTCTCCTACTGAAAACTGTAATCCTTATGGACAGGCTCAGGCTTGGACACCCCAACTTCACTTATGCCCACTACATGGAAGGACCACTTCCCGATAAATCACAAAGTAGGAAAGTAAATATTTCATTTATCCGGACGTGAGACTCTTTTCATAGGCTTCGTTTAGCGTCGCAAACATCTGCAATATACAGATAATCTACAGAATCAGAAGAAAAAAAAAATGGAAAAGAATAAAAAAACACAAAACGAAACGGAAAACACATAATAAAATTGAACTTGAATATTTATAAATAATATTAACAATGTGCTTACTAGCAAAATACAAACTCAAATCTGAAAGCCGTCGATAAATTTCTAAGAAAACATTGACAATCTTGACGATTCAAAATCGAAAGAGCAGCTGAACAGAATCGCAATAAATCAACAAAAATGCCGGGCTTCTTCGTCTGATTCTATCGTTAGTTGCTTTTTCTAAGTCCCGTTTGTTTAAAGTGTGCCTTCCATTGTTACACACCTTTAAAGAAAATATTTCATATGTACAGCAAATGTACATACGTATATGGCTTTGATTTTTTTACGATGTGTGTACATACATATGTGTATGGTAGAAAATGTATATTAATATTCACAATAATAACAAGAGGACATTGTAAAATTAAAGTATAATTGAAAAGGGTGCTAGTATTTTTTGCAGAAGAAACTGTGTGAAGACCAAACAGGTTGTTAAATTATGTGAAATCGGTTTTTTTTTTTTTTAGTTTCAACTTAATATTTTTTATATATTTTATTTATTAAGGCATACGGGGAAACTTGGATCCCCTTTGTGTCCTTATTTTCTATTAATTCAGCCCATTTGGGCGCGCCTGCTAACTACAGTTAGCTTTTTCTATTTTACACATAACAATCACAGATAACATATAGGAATTAATATAAGTGTCAACTTCTGCTGACCCTTGTCACAGGAGATCGGGATATGAGATCCCTCGGTTGTCTTCTATTCAGCCTTCTTAGTGGGCGAGATCTATTTAGAGCACTGGCCAGCCGATTTCTGTGGCGCTCCAACCTGTCATGGTATCTGCTCGAGTGCTGGTTTATCTCGTCAAATACCGTTGCGAGTTTCAGGTCTCTGTGCAGGGTGGTGTTTCGCACAAACCACTCGCATCCGGTGATGAGTCTTGCGACCTTATTTTGTATAGCCTGGATCCTTTTGATTTGGCTGTCGCATGCCAAGCCCCAGATTTGGCATCCGTGAAATCGGTGAACTTCGGTTTTTTATTTTCCTTAACATATCCATCATAGCAGCATCTAAATACACTATACGAAACTTTCCATTCAATGCTTTCACGACTTTGTGCCTCGTCTGTCCTTGTCCTTTAGAAAGGATTATTATTATTATTTTTTTTATTTTTTTTAGTTAAAAACCTTGTATTATTATTTTATTATTGGCTGTAAATTATTTTATAGAAAAATTATAGCACAGTGTGCAAAAGCTCTGCATTCCGAGCTTTTTCAATTATTTATTCGAACTTTTGGTTGCGAACAAAGTTAGTAAGCAGTCAATATCTCTTTGCTATATCACTCCCTTTTCTATTTCCAGTGTACTACATTTTTCGCAATAACAAGAGTACAACAGAACAATAGCCGGCAGCTCACAAATTTTTGGCAACCCATATATGTAAGTCCTCTATCTGTGAAGACAAGTCAAAAAAAAAAGCAACATGAATCGATAAACTTGAGCTGCGTCTATGTCTCCCTAAAAAATAGTAGGTTCAGAAGAAGTGTTGTTTTTTAATCTATTCTATTATATGGGAAAATGGCTAGTATTTGGTGTTTCTAGTGTTTCTTGTAGACTTATTTACACTGTATTTGTTTCTATTTACTAAAGAAATATATTGATGACCAGTTCGGATTAATTTAAAATGTCGGCAAGCCATTATTTATACACGAAAATTCTGATTTAAAAAAAAATTACACTGATTTTATGTATATATTCCAATATCCTCGTACTCGTAACAAGTTATCTTTAACCCAAATTTCTTAAAGAAATGCAATATCAACATCATTGTTTACTAAAAGTATTATTTTAGATGTAAGGCTTTGCACGTTGTATTGTAATATTTTCATGCATACTTCGAAGTAAGAATTCATTGACTACAAGTATTGGGCAAGTATTGGGCACGCGGATTGTTAATATTCATGGTCTGGTGTTTCGTATTCTTGATCAGGATTAATAGCCGAGTCGAATTGGCCATGTCGGTCTGCCCGTTCCTATGAAAGTCGAGTTCTCAGGAACTATAAAAGCCAGAAAGTTGAAGAAGAAGATTAAGCATACAGTCCACGCACAAACCGCCCAAAACTGCCACGCCCACACGCCCACAAAATATTTGATATTTTTCATATTTTTATGTCTTGTAAATTTCTATCGATTTGCAAAAAAACTTTTTGCCGCGCCCACTCTTACGCCCACAAACCGCCAAAGAACGGGCAATGTTGAAATTGCTGATTCGTACTTTCACTAGCTGAGTAGCGGGTATCTGATAGTTGGGGAACCCATTCTCTCTGGTTTTTTGTTCATATAGTCGATATTATTAATATTATGGTTTTTTGTTCATATAGTCGATATTATAATATTAAGTTCGTTATTGAAAACGAAGTCTTGTATCTTACATCTTACGTATATGACGTAAATGTTTTTGAAGCAACACCTAACCATAATATTTAAAACTATGAATTTCAAAGTATGTAACAGGTAGAACTAGTATATAAATTGGGAAATGTTTATATGTTATTGAGTCAAACTAATATTCCGCCAGTTGACTAAGGACAACGCTAAGAATAAAAAAACTTGGAGAAATTGTTTTCAGTTAAGAAAATAGTTGAAGACTTAGAGTGCCGCTTATGAACGTCTATTTCCCAGGAACTATAAAAATTAGAAAGTTGAGATTAAGCATACAGATACCAGAAAAATAGACGCAAGTATTTATGCCAATATACTACACAAAAAATAAGTAATTTTTTTTTTTTAAATTTCTATTAATATGTCAGAAAAATGTCATATCCCTAATGTTCCTACGGCAGCTATATGATGTTTGCCAAATTAAAATCAAATTTATACATTGTCAAAAAACTGGTGTAAACCAAATGAAACCCTTTTTTATGATCAAAGACTCCGAGGCTCTGACTTTATTCCGCTGCAAACGTGTGACTAAAATCCATATACTCTATGCAAGGGTATACAAAAAGGAAAAGATTTGCCGAATTGGTTTCTTTTGATTTAAATGTAATTCAAGCAACATTTTCTTTGCCTTAGATTCGGTTTGCAATTGCATAAGTATTTATCGGATTCATATATATGTATATTGACGCCTTTAATGAATTTCTTAGCTAAGCTTTAAAAAATTTAGTTTCGATCGTTTTGTTAAATACCTTAGGAATTTCAAAGTTTCTTTTATATGTCGAATTCCACCCATTTTCACCCTGCGGAATGGAGTACATTTTCTCCGCCACTAGATTTTTGGTAGATGAAAAACCAGCAAAGTTTTCCACGCATCCAACGCATTTTTCACTGGCTATATCGGTAATCATCAGCAGCGAAAAACGTGCCGTTGCTTTGACTCTGCCTTGCTCCCCGTACACGGAGAGAAATTACTTAAACTTGTTTCTAATATGAACAAGAGAGAACGCTATAGTCGAGTTCCCCGACTATCTGATACCCGTTACTCAGCTAGTGGAAGGGAGAAGGAGAGTCTTAAACACAGTTTTTGGCAGTTTGTAGGCGTTATAGTGGGCGTGGCAAAAAGTTTTTTGGCAAATCGATAGAAATTTACAAGACTAATACAAAAATGAAAAAATATCAAAACATTTTTCAAAAGTGTGGGCGTAGCAGCTTTGGGCGGTTTGTGGGCGTTAGAGTGGGCGTGGCAAAAAGTTTTTTGGCAAATCAATAGAAATTTACAAGACCAATACAAAAATGAAAAAATATCGAAACATTTTTCAAAAGTGTGGGCGTGACAGCTTTGGGCGGTTTGTGGGCGTTAGAGTGGGCGTGGCAAAAAGTATTTTTGCAAATCGATAGAAATTTACAAGACCAATACAAAAATGAAAAAATATTAAAACATTTTTCAAAAGTGTGGGCGTCGCAGTTTTGGGCGGTTTGTGGGCGTTAGAGTGGGCGTGGCAACATGAATCGACAAACTTGCGCTGCGTCTATGTCCCTGGAGTCTGTATACTCAATCTCAACTTTCTAGCTTTTGTAGTTCCTGAGATCTCGACGTTCATACGGACAGACGGACAGACGGACAGACGGACGGACAGACGGACATGGCCAAATCGACTCCGCTATTGATCCTGATCAAGAATATATATACTTTATATGGTCGGAAACGCTTCCTTCTGCCTGTTACATACTTTTCAACGAATCTAGTATACCCTTTTACTCTACGAGTAACGGGTATAAAAATGTTATTGATTATTTTTATACATGCAGTTTTCGTATCCTACAAAATTACTTTTGATCGGGAGCACCTTACATTTTAGTGAATGAAATAAATTGATCTTTAACCTTTTTATAGCAATATTATTCCCTGTGCACCTGTGGGGGTTCGGGCTCGTTTGGTCGGTCTTGGTCTGGCCAATTATGCACCGCGCGCCAAATGGTGAAATCGATGAAGATGCACAAAATGCAAAACGCACTCTCGGCCCGCCAAATGGTCAATATGGAGATGGTCAGCTATCTAGCCATCCAGCCATCTAGCCAACCTCATGAACGTTATGCTGGTTCCCGACAATTATGGCCTTACAGGCAGTGTAGAGGAGCTGCAGGTGGGTTGTGGCTCAAATTCGGGTTTTTCGGTAATTTTATTTGTATTCGCATTCGGCTAACGAGCTGTGAACGTGATTATAACTGCCAGAGCGACATATGAAAATTATGTCCGAAATGCAGTTAGGCCAAGAAGGAGCAGAGGGAGGAGCAGGAGGCATCCGCCGATCCAACGGGAGCGGCACCATCGGCCAAAACAATGGCCAGACCAGCCAGATCAGGAGCTGTTGCGCTCGGATTCAGATTAGGATTCAGGCAACCGCGGAGTGAAAATAGTTGCTTTCGCATTGATCTTCTTGTTGGCCGTTCGTGGTTGCCGTGGCATTGTTTGTTAATGCTTTTCGCCCGGCCATGGCTGCGGCAATAAAATATGAATTTGTCTGGCGATTTCTGTGCTTTAGGAAGTGAGTCGACTCCATTTGGCCTGTCCCAACTAACGGCAATTGATAAGGCCTGCAAACAGGTGGGTTCACCTGGCGGGGTCAACAGAAGTCCCTCTGCCATTGTTCCGTCGTGTTGCGGGCTGCTGTACTGTTATGACGGTTTTCGGAGGATTGCAGGATTGGAAAATCGGCGGGGTATAGTGGGGAACCCAGAAGCCCCACATATATGGCGAGGAATGAGTTAGATTCGGCTGGGAGCCACAAGGAATCGGTAAGGAAATGCGGCTTGAAAAGCGGGTGCCGATCGAATCTCACATAGTCGAACTACGGGTCATTCACTTAATGAACATATTTTCGGAGCGAAGCTACTATAAATATATTGATACTATGATATATTGTAGCATGTATGTACATTGTATGTTATTAATTACTTGAACTATTTTATGTATATGATTCAATGAAGCGTGCTGAAGGAGTGAACTCTATTTAGACAAATGTAAAATCACTCTTCGTCACGAAAGTTAATATTAGTACTTTTGTACGTTAATGGTGAGATCTCCACTTGTTTGTAACCTCGATAGGCGGTATTTTTAGTTGACTATGCTTTAAAAATGTAAGAAAAATGCCTTTTTAAGCTTATCATTTTTTAATATGTCATCCAATGGGTACCCATTGGGCATAAAATGAGTGTAGCAACTTAAAATCCATTACAATCAATCTTCGGCAATCGAAAGGCTTTTCCATTGCTTAGGCCCCACCATTTGTCAACTAATTTACGCCAGACGGGGGCCACCACCTCCCCCCGCAGGTGGAGCCCCGATGGACAGCACACGGGCTTACTTAGCCGCGGTGTTGGCCAATATGTTAAATCCTCGCCGGATCACAATGCTCATGTGACTTGTCAGTGCTCTTGGACTCAGCCGCTACAGCGGCAGGGACGAATCTCCCCCAGAGCCAGCAGTCGGGAAAAGGGAAGGAGATCAAAGCGGGTGTGCCGCCGGTTGTGGGAATCTGTTGCACAGGCAGGCGCTAAACGGCGGCTACCAAATGGCGGGAATTTCGTTGCCCACACGCCCCGTTGTCGTAGGCTCCTTCTCCTATGGCCAGTTTGGTTCAGTAGGCATGGGGAGCAAAAGGTGATGGAAACTTAGGAAAACATCGAATGCACGTCATTAGATATTTTATATGAATTCATCTGATTCTCAATAAACATTACAATTTTTTGAGAGCATTTTGGATGGATTTCATGGATGGATTTACACCAATAAAGGTATGGTGAAAATGGGCATACATACATATATTTCATTTAATTTTCATATCTTAAATATTATATATATTTTATTGACTTCTTTGAGTGTACCTTCCTCTGCCCAGCGCAAAGGCGATCAATCTATGGCCCTGGTCGCCGGTTGGTTTCCTCACTTGTTAAGCGCCTCGGAGCGTTTAGTAAGAACATAAATCCTTCAGCTTCAGTTGGTGCTGCAGCTTCCGCTCGTCGCCCGCTGCGGACTGCATTTGAATGCAGGCAGCTAGCTTTTCAGCCAGGCTCGTTTCGGTTCGGGCCAGATTTCTGTGCTGTCTCGCTCCGTCTGCGTTTTTTTCATTGCCATAAGTGGCAGGTAATTATGTCGCTTGCCTGATAAATTACATTGTTGACAACGAGGCGAGATAAGATGGGCCGAGACTCGAGGAACGGGGAGAGTTTGCAGTTTGCCCGGGGGAATCATTTTTGGCAAAGCGGTAATGTGGCGGCGGATCGGATCGGGAAATCGTATGAAAGCCTCGGTGTCACAGCAATCTCACTTAGACGGAGTTGCTAATAGTTATGTAATCCATATGTTGGCTACTCTAATAGCTAGCTAAATTATTTGCAGAACTTTAATCGAAGTATTTTTCCATTTTCTGTTAATTGCCTCTATATAAATACCGCGGGGTCCTTGAGGTGGGACATTTTTTTTTAATAGTTAAATATTCCTGAGATTTTTGCGCCATATTTTGGAACTGGAAAATAAAAAACAAAATTTGCTTATCTTGAAATGGGCAAAATGGTGGACGAGTCAGTGAAATCGTGCTCTTATCGACCGGACCTTAAACCCTGCTCGGTTTAGTCAAATGAAGTTGCTCCTGATGCGCAATCTTGCCTGCTCCGGCTGACCCAACACCTACCAGTGGTACGAGGAGGCCAAACGGGCAGGTGGTGGCATGCCACACAAACCACAACGATTGCGTGCTGGCGATAAGGCGTGTGCCGCAGCCGGGGGGAATCGATGGATGCCGCCCCCAGCGGCCAGTTGAAAGATGCTGGATCTGCGGATCGGGATCCGTGGCCAGAAGCGCCTTATATCTCCGAACACGGTAGCTAACATGCCTGGGATTAATTAATGATAAGAAATCTGTATCTAAGGCTATTGCCGCCAGCAAGCAGCAAAGCTCTGCCTCTGGCCATAATGAGGACGGCATTCAGATTCAGGTGTGCAAACCGGCCGCCGGAGGATTCTGGGGCTCATCTTCGGGCATCTTGTGGCATCTCAATATCATGTAGATTTTGCTAATGTGCGGTTCGCACTGCTGTGCACCTCTCCACCACCATTCCACACCACATGGCTGCCTGTGGCTCAATCTCATGCTCTCATACTCGCCATTAATTAGCTGAATTTATTAGATGGCCATCTCGCGATGTGCGGCGGTGCTGCAGCAAACGCCTGGGAATTTTTCGAATCCCTTGCATTGCTCTTCGCACTATGAAGAGGCTATGCAAAGGAGTTGGGCCCCTCCAACTTTTTGTATTCTATCCTGGGGCTTTTTAAGCCAATTGGAAGAGATGGGTGCGTGAGAAAATGGTGTTTGTTCTTGGATCTTTAACTAAGGTTTTTATTTGCAGAATTTCTTTTTCATGTTTTTTTAAGCAATATCGTTGTCTACTTATTGACTCTATGTAACGCCTAATAATCCTGAGCTGTTAACCGAAGATTTATTAAATCTCAGAAACGGTTTAATATATTTTGAGACTCCATTTTACATATTAATATTTACAGCGTTCAATTACACTTTTATGACTTAAACTTTCCTGGCTCGAATTGTCTATATGTCGTGTTTGTTAATTGGCACTAAAAAGTGTAAGTGAACTAAGCAAACATATGTATATATGAACAAATATATAAAAATTTGTTATAGGTGTGGTCGAGTAGGTCATGTTATTTAAGCGCAACTATATTTTCGATTTCTAAAATATTATTATTTTGTTCAAAATATTGTTCAATACCCCGGAGCTTATAAGGTGTTTCTTTACCACTATGTCACCTCTAGCTCACGCACTCGACGTGTGTAGCTGAGGATTGCAAGTCAAGTCAGTTTACGACGTGGCTTTGTTCATGTCGACGGACATCGGCTGGCGAATGACACCAAATATTTTATCCGACCAATCGCCGATTGTCGCTGTTAGAGGTTGGGGAAAAATCCGTCGGATTAGTGCAACTAATGCTGTACTATTTGAAATAATAAATGTTCCATCTTCTGATCAACGAACTCTGTGCTCAATGTATTGACATTTGATTGGTCCACAGATTGGCTTATTAGCGAATAGTCAATTGATGGGAATCAGAAAAGGGCGAGACCTGTGGGAAACTAAGTGCACATTGAGAAGTTAACATAACTTAGAGTTCTTAATAGGGACAACAGTTGGTAATTGTTATATAGAATAAATCCGGTAAATGATAGCACAATTCATAGCAAAATAGTATTGCTGGGTGTTTCATGGTCTCAATCACTTTTAATAACACAAAAATATTTATGGCTGTATTCTGCCGTTGAGCGCTTTAATTCATTAAAATGTTTCTGCACATGTGTCTCGCCTGTAGTTCGCATCCCGATCGAATCCCCATTCTCATTCCATACCAGCATAGTTCGGCTGTCCGGGGGCCGAGCAATCTTTGGCCGCCATTCAATGCGGAACTCTGGACCTCTAAACACGATTTCGTTAACCTCTGAAGCCGCCGACGCCGCCAATGCCCACAGAGGTTTAATTTGCAGCATTGTGACTTAAGATATTTGTGCCAGGAGTAGGCTCACCGATATTCTCGGGATGATCAGATGGAATCAGAATATAAGCAAGAAAACACTCTTAATCTTTTGAGGAATTAATGAAGATATTATTTAAACATAATTTTATATTTATGTTATATACAATGACCCAATTATTCTTGCGTGTTATATAACTATAACAGAATCAAACATACGTATTATCCTTCTAGGATAGGGATTAGCAATCACTTGTACGAACGTAATTCTGTTCGCACATTCCTCAATGGCTTATTAGTAATCTTAAATAATTTGAGTTAGGCTCCACCATTCTGCTACCCCAAATGAAACGTTTGGCAATTACTTGGGAGCCGAGCATAAATCATAGTCTGCTAATAAGGCGGCCAAGCTGACGACGCCAACGAATCCATGGGTATGGGTACGGGTACTGATACTGCCATTTGGAGGGTCGGATGGTAAACCTGTTGCCAGATATTGGCACATGGAATCCGCGAAACTCTCATCTCTTTCCACCAGTTTCAGCTGCAGAAGCTCCGTCTGGGGTTCACCTACAGATCAGATATAGAGTTCCATCAACAATGTATGCCAAAATGGCACTTCATCAGCTGGCCAACGGAGGATGATTAGCAATTGGAGACCCGAAACGAGCCGAAATCCGTCGAAATAAGTTAGTCAACTAGAAAGACGAGGGAATGAGCGGGGCCACTGGGTAGTTAGTAGTAGAAAGAGGCAGGCAGAGCGAGTGGTAATGATTCCAAAGTGGCTTCACTTTTGAGTGTTAATACCCTGAAAATACCCTTTAAGCCTGGGATGTCAATATTCTCGGTAAAATTGATAATCAGCAATTTCAGTAGTATACCTATTCATTTTTGAGGGTGGGATAAGATTGTTATGAGTAAATTTGGGTTTTATTAATTCAACAACTGATAAGCAAAATATATTGTCTCTGACAATTCTTTGAATGTACACTATTGCGCATTGCTTATATGTTATATATTATTATATATTAAATAATATATAATTATAATTTGAGTACAATATTCAAATTTATTTTTGAGATTTGCAGGTGTACATGGAGTCGAGTCAGGATCTGCACAGCATTCCAATTTAGTTTCTGTATATGTCTACTCTTTTTTGAAGCGGGCCCATCCTCTGCCGCCGCAGACTATTTAACCATTTTTACTACTACTAAAAATTCCGGCAACAAATGCGACTGTCCCTGTCTCGCTCTGCTTGCATCTCTTTTCGCCAGTTTGTTGTAATGCGGGCGTTGCGAAAAAGAATCGCAAGTTGTAAAATCTGGCTAATGGCAAGTTTGTTGCGAAAGCGCTAATTAAAAACCAACCGACAAACCGCCCGAACAAAGAAACAACGCATTTGAAAAGTGCATTAACTTTGTTGCCAAGAAGATCTCCGGGTCCCTGCGCTTCCACTTCAACAATCAGCTAGGCCAACTATAATGAACTCGTTGTTACACTAATTTGGATCGCCACCAGTCCTTTTTCCACGGGCCATCATCCATCGACCGACAGTTTAGCCTATCGGCTTGCCGTAATCGGAGCCAATTGTCTGCCTCTTTTGGCCCCGGTGAAATGAATAATAATGATCCTTAATATGGAGCACAAATGCGTCTGTTACCATTCTCATAAATGGCCTAGCTTATTGACATTTAATGTCGGCTTTAAGCAGAAATAATACACGTATAAGCAAGTAGAAGTCTCTCTAATTTGTTGAAATCAGCATGGGAAACTATTATGGCCAAATTAAAGTTTTGTAGGCATTTATAGATTTCCTGGGCTGGATGTAGCAAATTGAGAATTAATGCACTTGAAAGTATTTACTGGTAAACTTTATTTTGTAGGTTCTTGCTATATATTTGTTGCTCCAATATCTAAAAATAATAATTTAATGTGTAAAGTGCTATAAATGAAAATATTAAATTAAATATTGGGACAACATCCCCATGAACTTTTTTTCACCATTCATTATTTGTATTGGCACTGCCACCGAATCGATCAAATGAATCGACTATTACAAATGCTACCGCTAAATATTGAGAAAACTGTGCATCGGGCAATAAACACTTACCGGATCCAAGACAACTACATCGCTACTACTCTGCTCCCAGCCCCCGTTGGGCGCCAAATAGAGTGCAAAATGTCTCACGTTCTGGTTTTTAATCTTGACCAGGCAATTGTTACCTTTCTAATGCGCGTTTTTATTGGCCGCCACGTTCGCAGCGGACATTCCAGCCAAAGTAAGCAGGCAAGACTCTCTTCTTTTGGTCTATGTGGCGTGTCACTTCGGAGCCGGCATAATTTGCTTGCCACTGAGCATGGCAAGATGTGGGGATTCCCCCATCCAATCCTGCAGCTTTTTGGGTGCGCTAATTTCGTTTGTGCAACTTTTCGCCGACCCGCATTTAATTTGCGCTCATTTAAGCGGCTGCTCGTCGTTTGGGGCATACCCGGGTGCTGAACCAGTCCACTGCCAAATGCAAAATCCATGTTGCACATTGTGCGGTGCACGCACTTCAGCCCGCAACTTTGACAGGGGCATTAGCGGCTTGTTTACATCGTCCGCTCCGGTAGCCGCGTAAATCTTTCGCTTTCCAAGCCCCTCCCCTCGATTTGTGGATCTTGATACAGTTTAGGAGAAAGAAGAGGAAATGCTATAGTCGACCTTCCCGACTATCAGATATCCGTCACTCATCTAATGGAAGTGCGAACGAGAAATGCCAACATTTTCTAGAATATAGTAGAAATGGAAAACAAAATAGTAAATTAAAAAGATTAAAACTTTTTCAAAAATTCGACACTTTTGCCACACTTTTGCGTTAGAGTTACTCTACGAGTAACGGGTATAAAAATATCTGTTTTTTAAATGCTTTGATGTAAAAACCTATTGAAATTAAAAGAAAAGAAGAGGGAACGCAATAGTCGAGATTCTCGAGTATGAGATACCCGTTACTCAGCTAGTGGGAGAAACGCTTCTTTTTACTTGTTAAAAGTTTTTCAACTAATCTAGTATTCCCCCATAATCTACGAATTACGGATATAATTATATTTATTAAAACTGTCTCTATGTAGACATAAACTATTAGGGATGAACCATTTTTTTGAAATCAAACAGTTACTCCATAGATTAGCTTGGATAATTAATTTTATTAGTGGAGTGCCATCAAATTGCTTTCCTTTATTTTTGTTCTCTTTTTGAAGAATTAAATTTAAGAAACTTTAGGAACTTAAGAGCCTCGTTGCATATGATTTGTAATAAGCAATGGAGAAACCTAATCAGCAATAACTTGATGCCCAACGGTATCTGAAAGATTTCTCACACATTACGCCCATCAGATACTCGTAATTTTATGGCACAGATTTCATTTCCCACCGAGCCGAGATCCGAGATCGGCGACCCAACCCAATCCCAATCCAATCCTTAATAGAATCTTGTGAGAGATGCCGACGCAGAGAGCCGGGAAATCAATAACAGAGCGCAGGAAGAGCGAATGAACGGAGGACTTGGCTAAAAGGCAGCCACAATTGTCATTGAACGGCCATTCAAATGTCACAAATTGTTTGCCAAATCGCGCATGGGACATGAAATAGTTTCGACAGTTTAATTTGCCTCCCGATCGGCGGCAACGCCAACAGCAACTTGCAACTAGAAGCCAGCAATGTGCAACTGCAAATACAGCAAGCGGCATTTGATGCTGGTCGGCTTGGTTTGGCGTGGTTTGGTTTGGGAATCGGTAGTTGGGTGACTTGCTGGCTAACCATGAAACACCTACCAAATGGCTGGCTATTGATCGTCAGCTCCGACCATGCAAAAGGCCATCTCTGGTCGGCCGGGACAGATGCTGCCTCCAGTGATGTCCCCCAACAGATATCAGCTCGACGATAACGTTGACATTCCACCTAAATTTATATTTTTCGCCGAGTTTTTCCCTTGTCGGCCTCGGAAAGCTTTTAATTTTTACCGCCATGTGTGAGCAACTGCACACTGCAATACAAAATGCATCTCAATTTAAATTAGAAATATATGTTTAAAAAAGACTTTAAAGTTAAAGATTAACTAAATAAATTATTATTTTTGCTTGCTATCAATGTTTTGATTTTACATACAAAATATAATAATATATTATACCTTATTATAATATATTTTTAGCATGGTCTTATATATTTACAGTGGTATCTGTGTCACTTAACTATATCACTTGAAAGGCAAGTATACAAGACTAGCTGCTTTGACAATGATTAGATGTGGGTTGATATTACATATATTATTAAGTAATAATCGTTTTATAACCGCTTGATTAGTTTGCAGTGTGAGTGCTCCTCTTTTAGGAAGTCTTTTTCCTTTGAATTGACTTCGACTTGAATCGGTTCGAATTTGGTTCTTTGGCGGATTTGTCATCCGATGTCGGCTATCCGGACTTATGACAAGTGGCCCCGGCCTGTCCGCGGCGATGAGAACGAATTTACCATAACTGATCTTGTTTTAGCCTTGGACATGGCGCCTGTACCCCCCTCTAGCTCTATGGAGCCCAGATCTGGGAGCTTCTGTATTTTTTCTCAGTTTTTGTTCGCCGAATGATTTTCTGCGGTTCATTTGAGTCACGAACTGCCCCGAAATGCGCTTCCACTGGCCCAGCGACTGTAGCTCTCGGACTCAGTCCGACTGGCATGTTCTTTTGTCCGTGATTTCATTTTGATTTGCACGACAAATCCAAAACGTAGGTGCTCTGCCGCAAGCCTCACTTCCATCCTGCTCCCACCACCAGTCCCCTACCATTCCACTACTTCCACTCCTACTCCAGAGGCTGTCATTGAATTTTAATTTAATCCAATGCAAGCCAAATGCAAACAAAAAATTGCATCTGACTCTATTACAATGCAAAGACGAGATCGCCCGGTGATAATAAAAAACTGGGAACATTTTTTTATGGCTTGCCTCTGTTGCTCTGGTTCCCATTATTGGTCATGCCGCGGATCATGATGCCGATGATGCCTCTCGATACTGTTCTTGTTCGGTTGCTACTGACCGAAAAATGTCTTCATTTATGCTACGTTTATGCTAATGGATCAGAGATGGGAATACCGGCCGAATGGGTAATGATCGGCTCATTCCCAGATACTCAACTACCTGCTACCGTTGGTCAATGGGGGAGTGCCTGGTCAGGGAAAAAATGCATGGGAACTATAGTCAATGGGATGAAAAACAGTTTACACTCAGTCTTTTATTAATTCTATGTATTGTTATAATCTAAAACATATCTGAAGAATGTATAAAAATATACCTATTTATTCATGTATATATTTCTGATAAATTGAGTTAGTCGACCCCAAAGAAATAATTTTGATTTCTTTAAAGTTATTATTAGGAATATAAATTAGAACGATATTTTAATTTTACTTCTCTAACACAAGGCTACGTTCGTTTAAGTAAGATCCCATAGCCATTCAATATACATTTCCACTTAAACTCCACTAAAAGGCAAATCTAGGATCCCCCATTTGTTAGCAAAGAAAGCCGCACATGAAAAATTGGCTATTTCTAGCATTTTAAGCCACACGCAAGACTTTTTAATAATAAAAATTTAATTTGTGGCGAACAAATTAATTTCTGAAGCGCATTTACACCTCCTAATCGCAATCACTAAATTGTCGAATGGTGCAAGGCGAGCCCATACCCAGTCCCAAACCCATATCGAAGCCACCAGGAACCCACGAAGAAGTGGGCGTCACCTGGAGCCCCGAAGGCGAACTCTATCGAGGACCCACGGAGAGCCATTAGGCGCACCTAAGCGGCGGGACTGGAAGGTTTGAGGGACAAAGGGGGCAGGGAGCCACTGCCAATGCCAACGCCATGGCCAATGGCAATTTTCCCAGAGTCTGGATGCAGTCTGAATCCGAATCTGTTGGAGTCGCTAGTCTGGAGCCGTGCAATTACCGCTCCGAGCACAACGCCGGCTATCACTTGCCCCAACAATATCAATATTTATGCAGACGATAACACCTTCTGATTTATACCAGCATCACATGCAGATCCCCGCCGCCTACGGACAAATGAAGTCGGGCTGCAGCCAGATCGTGGTTCGTTTCCACTTTTCTATTAAGAGCTCAACACTTGCGCTACTGCCAGCCGGCGAACGGCAAGCGGCAATTTCCCAGTTAACGCCCCGAAAAATGCAAGGATCGTACACATATATCGGCGCAGATATATGAAACGAGGGAAGAAACTATAACATGTTCGACATTATGGATATTAGCATAAATTCTGCGCCGGCAAAACACGGCCAAAGATGTTGCTGCCGCTCCATTGATTGCTCATTGCCAGAAAATGTTCCAGGCAACAAATCGCAAGTCGGCGATACAGTGGGAAACAGCAATGAACGATGGCTTATGCCACTCTTTTAAATTAATTATGTAGACTAACACAATCCAAATGCACAAAATAAATTCTAATTAATAAAAAATGTTCAATTGAACGCCAATTTTTTGGTCCCTATCTTTCTAAATCAATGAATAGAGAAAAACAAATAAGAGAAATCAGATAATAATGATCTATACATATAATATCATAATATCTTAAACTGTAAGAATTGACTTTTTTACATTTTGCTTCGGTATATTTATTCCAGATGATCAAATCGCTTCATGTTTTCACAAGCGATAGTCAAATATAGTAGCAACCAAACCAGACTAAGATTATTATCGTACATAAAATAGGAGAGAAGATACTGACCGTTGAAGCTAAAATATGCATTTAGTGATACAGTTTTGCTCGTCAGTCTATAATATCTTATATATTATATACATATATGTATATTTATCTGAGCTATAGTTCCTTTAATAACTTGTGTGAATTCTCTTGGCAAATATTTTAATATTTGTTATTTTCGATTTTCTATCACTTTTAAAGCTTTTTTAAGATTTGTCTATTAAATACTTATTTATTTAATAAGTTCAAAATATGGAGGGCGCACTGAGGAAGTCCCACTGTGGGAAGAAATTGGCGGAATGGTGGGAAAGGAAACGGGATCGGCGGCTTTAATTCTGATCCAAGCTTCTGTGGGAAGCTAGCTGGGCAACTGGGGAAAGATGGAAATAATGAAAATTTGCTCAGGCAAATAAGGCGTAAAAAGTAAATAAAATAAAGATGCGCATGTTTATTGTTGCAGGCCAGAGAGTCTTTTGCGGCCGTTGCCGAATGGGAATGTTGCTTTTATTATTTATTGAGTTGTTATTAGTGCAAACTACGCTTGTTGCAATTGCGCAGCTTGTTTATCTGATTTGGTTGCAAGTTGCAGATCCCAGTTGCAAGTTGCATGTTCAGGTAGCCGCTACATCGCGTACGAATACGGATGCAGAAATATATTGCCGCACATTGCCAAAGGTGAATGTGGCTGCCGCGCAAGTCTGTGTCGTGTGTTGCTGCCGAACACGCTGAGTTATGGCCCAAAAGCCAGGCGGCAACTTAATTAATACATGCAACCGCATTATCGCCTATCACCTGGCGTCAAGGTCGGCAACAATGACGACAAACACTTATCAAAGGTAAGCAACTGAACGCATGTGACCCTATTTAACGTTTCGGTTGAGGAAAAGTTGCAGATGTAACAAATAGCTTTATTATACACTAAGTAATATTAATGTATTTGTCCTGCAAAATTATATTCATATATCAAAAGTCCTTTCATATAAGTCCTTTCTCACGCTTCAATCGAATGGCAATTCAATCTAGTGTGCAAGCATATTATCTGATTATGTGAGTAACGGGTATTTGATAGTCGAGGGACTCGACTATTGCGTTCACTCTTGTTTTGATAAACAGAGTACAGAGTACCGGACTACTGGACTACTGCAGGCACTTTGTGTCAAAGACAACTCGAGCAGTATTTCAGGTGAAAAACTAGCCGATCTACCTGGCACTGGCAGCTCCATACTTTGAGTCCTCCCCCGCAGCCCACGTCCCGCGTTCCTCTCCCTTGTCCATGACCGTTTTCAGCTGAAAATTACTTTATAGTGTTGCCGCGCATAAATTGACGTAATCGTTTAATACCATTTCTGAAACTGAACTGGACTGCCACTCAATCGGCTTTGTGTTTGGACAAGAGCACCAACAATGGCCTCACTCTCTTATCGCGCATTTGCGCATGCGCTTCACACTTAGTCGCCTGGTTCCCCATATGCGATGTATATATACCGGCTACTACTTCCCCGATCTGCTGGCATCCAAGCTATCTTTGGCATGCGCTTGCGTACGATCCGGCATGGCCACGGGAATTTATTTTTTCTCTTTTCCTTGATGTGCTTCAGCTGTTTACTCGATAATTGCCGCCAGAGTTGGCTAAAACTTATCTTTTTAACTTCATATTTTTTGGAAATGTAAACCTAACTTGTTGTTTTTGAAATGTTTCGGAAACTAACATTTACTTTAGCCATAAGACGAACAGACGGATCGTTAAATCAATTACCCAGTTGACGCTTTTTCCATATCATGAAACATTAAAGTGGGTGTTGCCAGTCACTTATGGGTAGGTCACTTATGTGTTGATGCTTCTTTTAAGACCATTAACGCGGCGGTTAGTAGCGAAACCAATGTGCACTTTTGAATGCTGTTCAATGGGGCATAAATTGGGGAGTTACTGCCGGAGATGTGATTAAGGGGATCGGCAACACCTATTAAAATCAACAACGGCACAAAGGACACTTGAACAGCTGCCCTATCAGGCCATCCGCTTGAACTAGCAGGAACACCCGCTCCATTGAATGCCTGTGAAGTTGTCACAACAATGAGGGCGCTTAAATGAGCACGATCTGCCGTTGGGCAACAATATTTATCGAGAAACATTGTCCCTTTGTTGCACGGCACTGCTGACAATGCTCAATGCCCAATGCCCAATGCTCGATGTTCGAACGACCCCGACATCGAGGGTTGACTGTGCGGTATGTCATCGCTTGGCAGGGAAACAAATTTATTGATTAATGCCTCTTCGGGCTCGCAACTGAATGACTTCGATCTCGATCATAAAAGTCCTTCTGTTTGCTGGCAAAAAATAAACTCATAAATTACCAACAAGAGCGACAATTTTTCCCTCTGATTCCGTTTCTGACTCTTGCTGAATGCCGTTTTCAACAATTGCCAATCACCAAACGATTGGCTGTGCTGTCTCCCTCTTTATGGATGGATTTCCATTTGATTTGCAAACATTTTGAAACTGGGAACTCATTGCCAACAATATAAAGTTCATTATTTAGCAATAAATTTGTTATGACATGTTTTGCTAGGCGTTAGACCGTCGATTCGCCATGCTTCTTTATAAAGTGCTCAGTGATCAGTTTTACTTTTGGCATTTACCAAATGATCTTTTAAATGGGGCCCGCTACAGTTGAAGGCTGAAGTCGATACTTGCATATATCGAGCTTAATATTTCAGTTCGAATGGCAATGCATATTTGCTAATTACTAACCAAATGTCAAAGTACCAATTGTTTTAATTTAAAGTTTTCTATGCAAAGTTAAGACAATTTTAAGCCTAAGATTTTCCGATCAGAGCGCAGCGGCATTGCTCTATTATTTCCAAAGGAAATACAATTAAAACCTTCTTCTTAATTCAGTCACAAAGATTTTGTGATTGTTTAGCTTTCGAAGCGATAGAACCAAGAGTACACCATTTTGCAACATATTTGTAAACTAATATAGACTACATTTATCTTTTTCGTAAGCATCTCATATTTAATTAAACCAGATTAACCAATCACTAAAGCAATGTCCATTAAGTGCTCTGAAAGCAGGTGTTAAGCTTTTTTCACCTCCACCGTGTGCCACCAATGAAGACAAATGACCAGCTCCGTGGCCATTACTTATCCACACTTTACACAGTCTCCATCCGCCGCCCACTGGCCGCTCTTGCTGCCTCGCTCTGGCTCACTGTGAACGTGTGTGAGTGTGGCACAAGCATTGAGTTTGTCGCCTAAGTCATTTGTTATGGCTCGATACCGATGGTGTTCAAGTGAGTAATTGGCGAGTTGATTTGTTGTGATTTGATTTGATTAGCATGTAGATCATTGTGATCAGCGCGGCCGAACAAATGGGATAAATTGCTTGCCCGCCGCAGGAGTAGCGGCAGTATCAAATTAAAGACACATGACTACAATCTTGCACTCCACGGCAGTTTGTCGCCATTAGCGTCGAGGTGAAATCTCAGTCAGGAGTCGACCACGTTGGCCGGCCGATCCAGCGATCGGGAGATCGGCTGGCGAATGAATCTGATTGCCTGTGACGGCATTAGAAATACAAAATACAAGCCAAGAGAGTTGCCGGCCAAAGGAACAAAAAGAAACGTCGGCCGAGGCATTTGTGTCATTTGTATGCAAGAGTAACAAGCCAGCGAGACGATCGAATGCATTGAGTCCCAACAGATTAGCTGGACGCAGGCCGATGGACCGCCCCAGAGCCTGGACATCTGGAGATTCATGTGCACAATGAATGGACAGAGCGGCAATCGCATTCGCAAGCTTAGGCTGCAGCTGAAGTACTAGCCAACTGCCGATCAAATCGATGCCGTGTATCGTGTACCTCTCCATCCTGAGACGGCACTGCAATCGATTTAATTACAACAAACGCGTCAGCAAATTGCCTGACGCGAACATTTGCACACTTTCAAAGCAAAGCAAACAGTTCAACCAGCTGAAGCCGATCGAAAAACAGGAAAGGAGGCTAAAGCTGAGATCTCCGACTTGAAAGTACCTAGTGCTCACTGCAAAGCTGAATCTTACTTGCCTACTTTCAGGGGCTGAAAAAATTCCAATCCCTATTATAGTCGACCTTACATGAATACCCTACAAACTACGTGGCTTAACCCTAAGATTTAGAACGACCATAGTGACCCTGTTACATTCAGCCACTCAAACTAAACAACTTTGCAATGCACCTAGTATAACAACAGAAAAATCATCGAAAATAAATGGAATCAAATAAAAATGGCCCGAGCCTACGGAATGGCCTAGACAGAGGTCCAAAAAGTATCCATCCCCAAGCTCGTGTACCTTGGAGCGCCATCGAGTTAACAGCAAGTGGCGGTGCATTTGGCTTTGATCTAAGGCTCAAATCTAGCTGCCCTCTCTTTCAGCCTCCGCCTCAGCCCCATCTCCTCCGGTATTGTTAGCTCTCGGTCGGAGTCACTGTGCGGCATTGTGCGATGGTGACTGTGTGGCAGCAGTGCCTCCGGTCTTGGTCTCAGCCCGATTCTCGTTTGGCCATTAAATGCCACCGAAGTTCACTTGTGCTCCCCGATCGTGATTGCGACTGAGTGATATTGGATGTTTGACGTCGAGGATGCGAATGAGACGCAGTCTGCAATTGCCATTTGTGCGAGTCTGCGAGTGTGCATCTGTGTGCTCTACGCTGCGAGGTGTGAAAGGCGTTTAGTTGTTGACTAATTGTCGACTTTAAGTTGGGCATACCAAATCGATTTTATTCGGACACCAGATTGTGATCAAAAAGTTTTTGCAATGATATCGCTAATATTAATAAGAATAATTTATATGTCCAACAATTTTCGATGGAGTTCAACATTAGATATTTCATATACTTAATTCTTATAGGGCTATAAGTTCGTTAATAAATATTTCAAGGTAACAGTTGACTTTGCATAATAAATTTGTAACTTTATTATTTATTTTCTTACAGTTTACCAATACAAGGAGGTATAATAACAATAATATGAAGCAAACCAATATTGTAGTATACAGTTGAACCGTTTATATTGCCTTTATTAGACTTGAAATATGTATGAAAATAGCAGTGGTATCCTTGTTAACCGCTTCAGACCATTCAATGTTACAATCTCCCAAGCACAGATTCACAGTTTTGTGTCGCAACTAAAACATATTTGAACGAAATCACCCATACTTCCTTTTGGCATGCACAGCAGATGATCGGCCAGAAAATGTGCCCGGAAAATCTTAGATGAGGAAGAATGCCAAAGGCTGTTTGGCATGGGAGGGAGTCTGGGCATGAAGCCGAGTCTGTGAGCGTGCTGCCCCCGTGACACATTGCATATGCTGGGAGCGAGGCACCAGCTCCAGCTCCAGATGTAGCCCCCGTCCAGAGCCGCCCAGATGTCAGGTGAGTGAGAATTGTGTCACATAGTCAGGCGCTGACACTCCGCGACTCCAGTCGGAGTTGGAGTCGGAGCTATAGTCCGACTAGCGGTATATTTGCCTGTGCCAAAAGTTTTTCCTGGAAACCATAGCGGGGCGACAGCGTTTTCCTCCGCCGCAGCTACCACTTCGACTGAGCCGCTTCTTTCGACTCCACTCCACTCCATAAATCTCGCCACACAATGACAAAATATTTGCAAATCGCAAGGCGCGCTTCAGAGAAGCCGCCACTCGATACAAATCTATTTTCGTTCCCCGACTCTGTTCAGTTTCGGTCGGCATTATTATATTGTCTGCTCGCAACCGTGGTATCCTGACTGGCAAAAAAGCTGGGTGTTTTGGGGGAGGAACAATCGAATTTCATAATAAGGAATAAAACATAATAAAGAATTGGTTTTAGATATAAATATTACTCAGTATAGTTTTACACAGCTTTCAGAAATATATACATTTGTGCCCATGATCTTATTAAAATAACTTTAAAAGGTCCATAAAAAAAACACATTTAAGAAGAAAACTCTTACATGTTATAAGCGATAAAACAGTATACAATAACAGTAAAAAACAATACAATATACTAAAATACCAAATAAAATTCTAATTTAATGTTTTAAGCCCTACATAAAGTCACTGTTATTTATTCAAAGCAATTTTAATTTGAAAATTTCATTTTAATAATATATTTAACGGAAACTTTAACAAATTGGTCTTTTAAAGAGTACAATACTCAAAGTGTTTAAGTCAGTCGATTCTTATCATTATTATCATCATTATCATTATTATTCATATTTCGAAATAGGTGCATTCTTTTTACAATGCTTAAGTACTTTATATCCTTGCATAAAATAACGCAGGACACATTAAAATAATTTTCAGTCGGTTCACAAAATACAGGTCATTCTTACTTTAAGTCCTCACAGCTTTTTAACTTTAAAACGCAAGATTACGGAGAAAAGTGACATTACAATTTTTTATTTGTAACTATTTAAAAATAAAAACTGCTAACACTTTTAAAGTGTATCGCTTTTTTGCAGGATACTAAATAATTTGTAAAAGTTTGAATTGCAGTTCCCTTACCACTGTCCTAGGTGTCCCCATCTCAACCCCGTTCGGGAGCCTGGCCAGCCTGGGAGAGCATCTTCTCCAGGCTGTTTGCCTTCAACTTGTTATGCGGCCCAAACAATTGTCTATTCTTTTTCAAATGCAACTGCCGCCTGGTAGCAGCCACACGAAGCCGCAAGGCTGGGACACAGACAACGACTTGGACATCGTCTCCCCTGGGGGCAGTCGGGGAGTCTCCGGCTGGGATCTGCTTTCTCGCAGCCTGGTGGGACCCCATCCGATCCTCTATCCGCGTCCACTTCTGGAGCCCTGGATGCTTTATTTGTTGTGTTTGCTTCTCGCTGGGCGCGTTTAACATACAAATTGTTACACTTACAAGGTGAAATTTATTGTTGCCCACGGCGAGGCAGCTGAGCGCTCTCCTAGCGGCTCATCTGGGGGCATTATTCACGGCAGGATGGGAACTCCCTGCCGCTCTATAGATCTTTCCCAATTTATGTTATTTTTCACTTAACTTTCAATTAATGTCTAGTAATTTATCCGCTTTGCTTACATTTGGCTGTCTTTTGCTACTACTCGGTGGAGTGGCTACTGTGAGTTGTCAAGGAGTTTATGGTTCATTCCACCTACTCGGCAATAAATCATGACTTAATTTATGTCGCCACTCAATAACGAAACCCTGACAACCGAATATGGCAGCACGGTGCCATAATTTCATAGCCAAGTTAACCGTATAAAGAAGGCTCGATGAAGATCGCCAAGCGAGCAGTTCACTTCCAAAGCGAATTGAAAACTGTTAAAGTTCCTAAAGTTCAGTTTAAATGATCCAATGATCTTATAAATAATAACTTTTATTAAGTACATATGTATAATTCATTACAAGCATGACAATTTCTTTGAATGATTTAAATGATTAATTTTTGATCAATGAGTTTAAATGATAAATGTAAAAGGTTGTTTTCTGAATATAAGTTTACTTTCTTAAATAGGGCACTTAAGAAGGTCTAACACTCACATATAATAGCTATTTCATTCACTTAAGTCGGAAAACCCTCAATATCCTAACATTGATTTCACATTAACTAGGCCCTAAAATAACAAATAAATACGTTGGTGCATTTGGGCATGCGTTGGCACGTTTACAAATCTGCAACGTTGCGTTTGCCACATGCATTTGTCAATGTCGCCGCTTTCAATGAGGACTCATCCGCCCCACAGGTTCCCTCCCCAAGCACTTCACCCTGCTCCCCATGCCACTGCGATATGTAACGAAAAACTTTCGCCTGCAATCCGCATGGGTCCATTTCCATTGTAACTACTCGTGGAGACGCTGCGGGCAACCCGTCATAGGTTGATACTCCGTTTCCTGTTGCATTCAGCTGCAACGCGTGACTTGGTTTTGGGTGCTGCAAGAAATATATATGAAAATACCTATAAGCTGCAGCAAATTTGCAGCGTTTTGTGGTTTAGTTCGCAGGTTCAGGCCAGCAGCCCACAATAAATGGTTTCTAAGGCAGCCGTTTAAAGCCAAATGAGTTATGACTGTTGGCACTTTGGCTCGACACATTAGCACCACATATACGAGCGAGAAAACTTTGACAAATGACGTACAACCTTGCGGAAAATGGAACCCTTTTTAAGGTGATCACTAATCCGATGGGAGGGTCAGTACACGATAGTAAAGAGTGATTGTGTTCAAATGTATTAATTAAATACATTCTTAGACTTACATCTTTAACATGTTAGGTATAACTTTAATCTTTAAAGAGACAACAAAAAATTTTATAATATTTGTATATTCCCATAAGGCCTTCTATCTTCAACATGGAATCTTCTTACCGTCCAGATACACTTCCAACTCGAAGTTTACTTGATTTTGATCGCCCAGCCACGCACTGAATTTACCTCAACCTATTTGAGTTGACAAGTTGAGCTTACAGGTCCAGACTCCAGAGCTCCAGAGCTCGGAGCTCCGGAGATCTCCTGCAATTACACACATGTGCCTGGACACATGGGTATTTGTAATTGCATGTGCATTACGCACTTGTCGCTCTAAGCTGATCCAGCTTTGCCAAGCCTGATTGCCATCACTCCAGTCCGAGACTCAGGACTCAAGAGGGGACCGGAGGGAGACGATCCGTAATTAAAATGAAATCAGCATACGGCTTAATTTCGGACTCGGATTCGGGCTCACACCGACTATATGGGGACTTGTGTGACTGCTTGTTGTTTGTCTAATGCGTAACATCGTTTGGATTCCCCACTTCACTGCTCCAAATCTGTCCGTTCTCATAAATCCGTCTGGCATTTTGCATGCCACTCATCAAATGCTATCTCGGTGGAGATTAATTTCATTTCTTCGCTGTCTTCTTCATTCCTATTTTCAGCTTATCTCTACGCACTCCGTTAGCCCTATCTAAAAAGTTAACGTATATATAGAGAAATTACTTTAAGTTTCATTTGGATTAAAGCACACACACATCACAAAGCACATCAACTTGTCGGTTGAGTAATTTTATTTTATATTACATCATTGCACCAAATCAGTTATGAAGAAATAAATACCCAACATTCTTAAGATTGCGATTTTGCCAAACCTACATAGGTTTTACTTAACTAAACATTTTTTTCTAAATGGCTACTATTGTTGGAAAACTTCAAAGCTGAGGTAGACTTACATAAATCATACAACATCCCTAATCCCCAGTGTGCTTCTCAGAAATATCGTTATTTTCATGTTTGGCCAACGAATTCCTTTTGGAGCTGACAGTTTTTGTAATTGATAACACTAACGGGGGCTAAACGTGTCATAAAAACGTCGTAAACTGTTGTGCTGATCTAGATTGTCGAATACAGACATCACCTTGAGACACGAGAGTCAGAGTAATTTACCAAAAACAAAATGAACTTGTTGCCTCCATCCGGCGCTATATCTTCCCAGATCCCAGATACCAGATACGAAGATGCCACTTGGTGGCTGCTCCTGGCTGATCTGATGCAGTAGCCATTGCTACTAGTAAGGCGATAACCAAAACTAAAAACGATGCCCCCAAGGCGCTGGCGGGTCTGGCTGAATCTATTTCAAAAGGCAGGCCGCACTTGGCCAGCGGAGGCGACCTGGGTATCATCGATCATCGATCATCTGGCGGCTCTGGCTAAAAATGGCTTCCAGCTGCGCAGGAAAACACCATCGCATGACCAAATCGCACTCGCGAACTCCTACTTTCTTCTGCTCGAGTTGTGATTGCGGGAATTGCTTCTTTTCAGGCATCGGACTTGGGGTATCTGCTCCTCGGCAGAGGATCGTGGTCAATGGCCAGTTTTTCTAGCTTCCTCCAGCAGCAGCTGCCTGTCTTGTTTTGGCACATTTATTATTATTATTATTAAATAGCAATGTGGTTTGTCGTAGGCAATTTTTGTTATTTATGAGCTGAAGCTATGCCTTTTGGGTGTTTCGAGAATTTGGGCATGACACACACACTTCCATGCTGTGATGGTCCCTGGCGATTGCACTTAAACAATGAATCTGTCACATAAAGCTTGGATAAAACTATTTACAAGTCAAAAATCGCAGATGTAACTTCAGTAAATTGTTTTATTGAAATGATGTTCCCCAATTTTTGAGGACTTAAAACTATTGAAAGTTGGGGAAAGCTCATTAGCATCCAAACGAAAATGTAATGTCGTGAGAATATTGAAAGTTTTGTATAAAACACAAAAAAAATAACAATAATCATACATGATTTATTATAAGTATTTTGATTCAAGAGGTTTTCTTATAATTTTCTATTGCCTCACCAGTTTTAATTTGGATAAAAATACTCTCCATATTCTAGTTTCCCAATAACGACCTCCAAATAATATTGATCAGCTCATTGGATCATAGTTTTGATAAATATATTGCCCTAATTCTAGTTTCCCAGCAACAACTACCAAATTATAGTGATCATCTCTATCGCACCAATACAGCAATATTCATACGTATATATGCACCAACTATATTAAATGCCTGAATGTGGAGCCCATCCATACTGCCAATGCCAATTAATGACCAAATTAGTGAGGCACTCATAGACAAACACTTGGCCTATTATGGCACGGGATTTTCTACTAATTTGGTTCGAATTGTGATTTATTTCTGCAGACTGTCTTTGATTTCTTTGTTAGTGCCCGTCCAAACTGGACTCGAACACGTCGAAGATGCGAAGATGCATTAGGCTGGGGGAAAGTCGGTGGGAGAACAAAGTGAAATGCATACTCCGCTTATAAGTAGGCAATCAAATCGACGCTGAAACTTCAAAGTGCCAAGGCCTTTCATTTTGAGTCCATCTCGAGCCGAAGGACTCCAAAACGAGCTATCAACCTCGAGGCGCATCTGTGGCACGTAGTAAAAGCCGACTGTCCATAAAAAGGTTTCAACTATTGCTGTGAAATATGATGCGCAGTCCTCAAATACTAATTAGCTCTACCATGCGTCCCCCCGGCGAATCAAACCTGAATTTCCTGGCTGAGATGGCTTCCTCCATCTTTGTTACAGTTAAAAAAATACCTCTTCCAACCTATTTCCATTGGTGTGTCTAACAAATTGTGAAAACAAATTACTGTCATAACTGTCGGCATTACAAACTAACAACAATCAATACATCAATCACTGCCCCTTGTCAACTCTAAGAAAACTCAGGAACAGCCACAACATTAATGAGTTATGACAGTTTCCAGAGCTACAAAAAGTGGAATATATTCTGATGAAATCTTTTTCTTTCTTCCTCCATGTTCCGTGCAAATATAAGATACTGTCTACGTCTAACAGCAATGCGAAAATGACAAAAACCCAGGAATTTAATAATATGAAAGCACAGGGAGCCACTTCTCTTAGCTTGGTAAAATAAATGCGGAAAAAGTATACAACTAAATGATTACAAAAATCCAAATTGAATTTTGCCATAAATCGACTCCCGGACTGCCACTAATCAAAACATAAAATATTCCGGAATAGCCACTGTATAAATTCTAAGGTAAACGCACAAACTACAAAAAAATGGATCCGTCACAGTCGACTACTGTATGATCTAATATATATTATTATGTATATTATTAGGGGTAGTATATTTATTAGTATGAACTACGCTAGCTGTTAACCTCTAAAGTACCATTGAAATTGTCTAGCCCAAAAATAAAGTTCATTTTATAGTTTCTATAAAAATAATATTATTAATCCTATTTTAATATTTATTATTTAAAAACTTCTTCTCAAAGAGCTAAATATACATTGTATCAAAACATCTTTGAAAAAGTAATACAAATGAGCTTTTACTTGTCCTAAATTGGTAAAAGTACATTGACTATAAACTCTTTCAAGCCTAATTATTGTAAACGAAAATCTTTATTTTTTATGTATTACTTTTCGTCAATTACCTGGTCAATCTATATAGTAACATGCCCTTTCGACACTTTTAACTTTTTATAGGGCGACAAAGTAACATTGGGTGACGGTCTATAACGGTGCCGCTCTGAGATCATCCAAGAGATTCGGTTGGCAGGGAGCCAGGTGAAGGGGAATCCAGGGAAGCTAGACTGGCGAGGAGCCTGGCAATCAATAACTTAAATTACAAAGTAATTGCAGAGGCATTCACAGCACGCTGAAGCAGCTTCGCTGCGCTTTCAGTCCGCCACCAACATCAATAGCAGTTGGAACGCAAAGAGTCAGGAGGAGGCAAACCCAGCCTCATCAGTATCAGATGCTGCATCGACATCGGAATCGGCATCAGACTGGGACTCAGACTCAGATTGAGCATCATCCGCAGCACCTGAGGTTCTCGGTACGCCGCTGGCTGTCGTCACAAATGTTACACTTGATGGTAATGATGATGGACAGATTGGTACCAAAGTCACTCAAAAAGCGTTGCCGTTGCCAGCTCCTCAGCTCCACAGCTCCACAGCTCCGATTCTGATACCCAGACAGCGGATAAAGCCGAGCCTCAGCCCCGGGCTCTGGATCTCAACTTGGATCTAAAGCTGAAACTCAGGCTGACTCTGAGGCTGGGGCTGGGGCTTGGGGCTTGGGGCCAAGCCAATCCGGTAGCCGGTCTGTCAGTAAGTTGAAAATTGTTTTAAAATTGCTGTTACATGTCTGAATGCAAGCAGATTGAATTACAAGCTGGCCGAGCAAATGCTTTCTGATCAACATCACAGTCACTGACTGTGGAGCTGCTACCGACTTCGGACTGTTTGACTTCGACTGCGACTGCGACTGGAGTCTAAAATTAAATATTGCTGCACCCGATGGTAAAATCAGTCAACCCATACAAATATGGTATAATCTAAATTTAAGTGTTGACACATTCGACTCGTAGTCAACTGAAATCGGTGCAAGAACTGTTAACAACATTTTCTTTTGTCTTTTTTTTCAGATTTTAGGGTCAATGGTGCAACTGGATTTTTGGTGAAGTGAATAGAAGTTACAAAACAAAAATAAACCATTAGATAGTGGTTTCAATAATTATAATAATTTTAAATATGAATAATTTTAATATGAATATGAAGAAAGTGGTTCTAACTGTGGTATCAACGGGTAGATTATTTTCATAACCCTTGATAAATTTCAAATCATGTCTTATTGCTTTCAAAAACGAGTATTTAATGCCGAATAGTTTAAAAATTAATAATTGCTAGTATTAATATTATAACAAGAGTAAACCATAAGTGAGTGCTATGAGTAATTAATTGGAAGATCATACTGCGAAAAGGACCATGCATTTAAATAAGTATTAAATACATAGGAATGCCTTTGCAACATTAGAAATTGCCTAGTATATTCAACTATATGGCGTTGCGGGATTAGCACAACTTCATTGCCCAGAGCATTTCCCTTCCTGGGACCCAAAGATCCAAAGAAGCCGTCGCAGCATTTCCCAATTGACGGCAGTTTTAATTTATGTGATTAGACTTGCAAAATGATGCGACACCCGGAGAAAGAGCGCCGAACGGCATATTGAAATCGTAGCCGCAATCGAGTAGGAGTTCCGAGTTAGAAGAGGCTAAATGGGATCCAGGAGGTGCCGACGGAATGGAGGAGCGCGTGACACTCGCCGCTCGGGCCGCTTATCTTTTATTTAACATGCGCGCTCTGTATAAATATGGAGGAGTCGCAGTGCGCGGCATCCACAAGACTGGCCCACTCCGCGGAATAGCTTCATTTGTGGCATCCCGGCTGCTGGCACTCGCTGCCATTCCTGCACTTCATTAATTATGCGAACTGCTCTCGAAGCAGATTGGACCAGAATTAATGGACATGGTATGGGAACTGGTCCGCGAATGGAGACGGAGACGGAGACCCGGCCTGCGGACGTCGTTTGCGGCATGATAAAGTTGTAATTTGTTGGCAGTTAAAGGTGTTGCTTATAGTGCAACTAATCGACATCATAAACTAAACTATGCGTGGCTAAACGAGATCGGTTAATGTGTGTCCGCCAAATGATGATGACACTGTACAGTGCACTGCAATGGAGTGGACGAATGCCCGTCTCCACTACGAGTTCAATTACACGATCTGGGATGGTTACTGGTGTAATAAATTGTGGGATGGCTTTTAGTTGTAAAAGACCTAATTGAAAACGGCTTAGAAGTGGGCCAGGCTCCTGTGAATTACTCTTTCCTTTGGAATTCATCAAATAGTTCCTCACGGCACTCCTTAAATACACTTTTTTCTTGAGCACATGGCCAGTTAATTTTTTTATTTCGTTTTTTTACTGCACGTGTAGTAAGAAAATTAAGAACTATTCTTCGGCATCTTTTAAATTAATTTTATGCTTTTCCAACTACACTTCATGAGGTCCCTGGCTTTATAATTTCTTCAAAGAAGAGCAAGGAATAATATTCTTCATATACAGCTAAGTCAACTTTGTGTTTCGATTGACACGGAATGGCAAACGCAAGCTATAGCCGTTTATAACTTTTCCAGTTTCAATCTCGTTGGCGAGTAATTAAGCTTCTTTTCAGCGGCGACAAAAACTTTCTCCACTGTTGCCAGCCTGAGAATTCGGTACACGAAAACCCACCGTTGGAGATTCGCTAAGCCAAATTCTGGTTGCCGTCTGGTCAAGGGGTCGGGGGGTCGGGGTCGTTGGCGTCCACACACAATATTTTTTAAATTAAATTATCAGAAAGAATTTCACTAGTTGGCATGCCGAGCCCAGCCCCCGCTAGGCCACGCCCCCTGCCCCTGCCCCTGCCCCTGCCCCAGCCGCCCCTTCGCAAGCATGAGGGGAAGGGAGAGAAGCGCGGACAGTGGGGGTTTTGCAGAAAGAAAAGCCAAGACGAGAAAAGAAATTCCGAAAATTTTCCCACACTTCTCGAAGGAGGCGCACGCACACACAAAACCACACACACACACAGACACACGAGTGGTGGAAATAGAGAGAGAATAGAGTGCGGCGCATGCGCAGCCACTCATATTTGTTTATGGCTGTAGAAGAAGCCCGGCAGAAGATGAAGTATAAGCAGAAGAAGCAGAAGAAGCAGGAGAAGCAGGGCACTTGCAGCACGGAGCACATGTTGCATTTGCCTCCGCTGCCGTTTTGTTCTTGATGAGCTGCATTATATGGCTGTCATGCATACGAGCCGGCAACTGGAATGGCCAGCGGACGTCGGACGGCGGAGGTGAGGTGGAGGTGGAGCCGGGCCAGAAGTTGAACACCGGCTCACAGGAGAGATGACGACGTCGCCATCGACATGGGCAGAGAAGAGACGCAGCACAGCCGCAGACAGTGACACTGGCTTAGACAGCGAGGCCGCGGCGAATGCTGGCACTGAAAAAAATGTATACCAAGATTAATGTGATTTGATTTTACATCATATGTATGTATGTATTAAGTAGTCACTCGTACAACTATGTAAAACCATTCAGGAACTTTTTGCGCCAAAATATTAATAAATAAATACTCATTCTTCTTGAGATTATAAAAGGAATTGAAGTTTAGCTTTTAAGATGATGCAAAACAGCTGACCGGAAATAAAACAAGGGAATATATATATATGTACATATCTATATTTATTCGAAATATATGTATATATATATAAAATATACTTTTCAACAAGTATACCGATTTACTCTACGATCTATGAATATAAACAATAACCCGAATTGGAATTTATCCGTTGATTTACTACTTAGGTATGGAGACGGTCAGATTGTATATTGAAAAGGTAAGCTCATTACAAATTGTTGGTTGCTTTGTAAAATACATTATAAGTTTAACTAAGTAATAGTTATACTTTCGTTATTTTTCTGTCGTCATTTAATTTTCCAATGAATCCTGTAAACATTATCCTACATAACAAAAAGATATGTTAGATTTTAAATAATAATTAATTCAATACCATCCCAATGCATGCAGTTAAAAGATGTACAAGGGCGTATGAACTTACCACAACATCAAACAAATGGATACATTTAAAATTATCAACAAATATGCTTACAATTTTTCCTAAGTGTAAAGGCCGTTCGGGGCAATACGGACTCATCTGGAGGCCAAATGGGCAGTGCATGGGGGCATAGGGGTATGGGGCATCGGACATCGAGTTTCCACTTGTTACCTGGTTGCCGCTATTTACCTTTTGGTTCTTCTTGTTCTCTTTTGTCTCGTCGCGTTTTCACTTTAGCGGTTCTTCCGCGGCTTTTTCCCTCATGTTTGACTTGCAGTTTTGTCTTTGAGCACTGGCACCAAATTCTATTTTTCACGTGAACGCCCTCAGCATTTCAAGTTCTTCATTGGCGACAAAAGGAAATCTTATGGGAATGAGGATAACTGAGAAAAGTTACTAAAATGTGCGAGACAAGCAAAAATTGCTTATTTCGAGGCAAGAAGTTTTATATTTCACTCTTCTGCTGCTATTGTAACAAAGACTACACAAAGCATTTCTATATCGAATTATTTTCTTTAAACAATAACCGTAAATAAGACATTAAAGTGTTTCTTTTCCCAATGGTACTTCTGCCCCACCTTTACTGCCTGGCCAATAGATCAATCAGGTTGAAAGTAGTTTGGTCGAAAAAAAGTGATGGTTTATCCGAAGAAAGTCGGTAATTATATCGATCAGCTCCGATTATCGACGCGCAAAGTTTGGCCGACGAAATCCTAAGGCGATGGTTGCCTGCGTGACGTGAATACGATATTGCAGAATGGCTCGAACTCTTGCTTTCTATACATCTATAGCTCTATACCTCAGAGTCCTCCTAGCCCCCTGGAATAACCTACACATCTGGCGACAACAGCTGCCCCAATGTTATTGCTGGCTTTTGGTTTACCGCACGACAAATTGCTTTGCTTTTGGCATCTCCGAAGCGGCCCCAGCCTCAGGATTCGCCATATATGGCCAGGAGCCGTAGACACTTTGCGTGTCCGTGTATTGGTGCTGCATTCATGTCCATGTCTGCACTAAACAAATTGTTAAATTTATTGCCTTTCGTAAAGAATGGTCCCAGTCACAGCCGGAGAAGCAGAGCAACGAAACGCTGCAATTTTTTTCTGCAATACTCTAAACTCTGGAGTTTCTGGAGTGCGAGGAAACGCAGCACAGCTCTTCTTACCAATCACTGTTTACTATTTAACCCCTCACTATTTACCATTTACTGAAAGCAGCCCTCTGGCCAACTTTAAAGCCACCAAGTTGGCCATGTTCGCATTGATCTGACTATGACAGCTCTGGCATTTCGGCATTTAATTAATTAGCGAACGTGAACTGCCCAAGTTAGCGAATGATCGGCCTCTCATTGGCGCCGTTGTCAATCACTCAATCAATCGATCAATCAGCGCAAAGCAGCAACATTCCAGCGACTTGCTTTCGTAGCATGTGGAGTGAAAAATTACTCCAAGATGGAAAAACAGAGAACGGAGAAAAGCGTTTCGAATATGCAGGATAGAATGTCTAATGACCGAGTGGAAGCTGAGAAACTATCGGGAAATAACAACTGGAAAGTTTGATTAAGATGGTAACTGACTTTAAATCACATATATTTTGTAACTTAAACATTATTCTCGATTTGTTATTGAACTGATTGGTTTGAACTAAGGTTATGTTAAAAAACAATTTATGAATAGCCCTTTTCACTTCCCTATCAAAACCAAACAAATAAAGTTAAGATGAGTTCCAATTTTTAAACTGAGGATACTACATATGTTCCTTTCGCTGAAATCATAAACAAACTGAGACATAAGCATTGATGCTCTTTCTACCTTACCGCCCACAAAAAGAATCATTTATGTCCCAGCGGAAATGACAAAAGCCCCAAGAAGCTTCCAAGATAGCCCAAGAAAATGTAACAAATTTCGCCGTGCTGCTCATAAAATACCATTTATCCAGATCTCGGAGGCACAAACAATTGGGAAGGATCGAGCGGCTAGAGGATCCCAAGCAAATTAGGAGGTTAATGAAGAATTTACATTGTTTGCCAAAACGAATTATTATTAAGCATGCACTGGCTCGAGGATTGGGATTGGATTGTGGATGTGGATGGGCATGTGCATGTGGATCTCTGCGGTCAACGAGCAGCAGAGACCAATTATATTGCCGAGCTTTGATCTTGCGACTGGTTCTAGGAGCTATCCATGGGCTCCTTGGACTGCTCAGGTCCCCGGCCCGGACTATTAAGCATACCGAAAGAAAGTTGGAAAATGTGAAGCAATTGTTCCTGGCATTTCGACTGCACTTTGTTTTCGGGCCGACACATCTACACAGCGACACCGAACAGGGGAGAGGCCTCTAATTCCCACTGCGCAGACAAGTTAAAGCCAAGTTCACCGAATATTTGGCCGGCCGCCAAGATTACGCATTGCGAATAAATCAAATGAAGCGTGTGCTATGCTCGAAGGAAAGTTCCCCCAATTTAAGACGCATTCAATTAATGTCAGTCGTAAAACGTGCAGAAAAAGCAAAACAGAAAAGAAAACCAAGTCAACACCCAGAAGATTTATAGGGCAAACCGTTTTTTTTTTGTTTCGCCCCTCGCAGAACGCTCCAAAATCCACTTAACTGCGGCTTGCTGTGGCCAAGCCCCGAATTTCGTCGTTCCACATGTGTGGAGAGGTGTCTGGGCACCAGACCCCAAAATCCCAAGCCTCAAACCCCTGCACCCAGATCAGATCCAGGCTTTAACATCAACCATGAGGCACCGAAAAAACGCTCCAATTTGTCACTTTAGCTTAGGCCCGAGCGGGCAAGATGCAAAAACTCTGTTGTTGCCCTGCCAAAAGGGATCTGGGTTTATTAGAAACTTTGAAAGGGCGTCTTCGATAACATGGACTCTTCAAATGGACTCCTTTTTAGTTTTAAAACGTTTCAACGTAAGCTTCAGAGTAAAGCAATTTATTATTTATATTTATGATCTGCATACTATTAAAGAGGTGAACAAATAAATTAAGAGTATCTCCAACTCGTATTGGCCGAAAGATTCCCTTGTTAGCCGCAAAGAGGAGCAAAAGTGAGCCAAGGCAGATCGCACAATTATTATTAGTATCTTTTTGAGGGAAGCCGCCGACTCGGGCGAAAACTAAAGCACGCGCTCTTAACAAATTAGGCTGCGAATTTATGCGAGTCGCTGGCTGAGAAGAGGGAAATGACATCAGAGGCCAAATATGTGCCCCAAAAAGGAGCGGCTCCAAATGGAGTACGAAGCAGATGAGCGATGGAATGCAGCCGGCAGATGGATGAAAGGAAATCTAGATCGAGGTCCGCATCCGACAGATAGAGATTCAGATACAGCTACACTTGGGAGCCTTTCGCTTTAGCAAGCCTTGGTCGCCGAAAAACTGTGGCCAAAAAAAGGACTTTAAGTGTATCCCATGACAGGACGCAAACTAGTTTCCCTTAAGCAGAACAAATTACTCGACTGATCTGCACCGGGAGTTATGCAAATTCATCGCTGTGTGATTTATTCGGGCTGGGAATGTCTTGGGAGACGAAGCCTGTCCTCGCATAAAGTGAGGCAAATAGCCCGGCTGTTGTCCTTGTCAGGATGCCAACTGCTCTTCCCTCGCGTCGACACCTTTATGAAGTGTCAAAGTCAAGGGCCGGGAGCGAGTTCATTAATTTGATATGATCCGTGATCTTGAAAGGCTCAAGAGCCGAATTCATGCGGGACACTCAAACTCATTCCAATTCGTATACGCATTCAATGCTCGGTGTTTATGTACATAATTGTTGCATAATAAACACATTAATCACCGATGCTTGGCTGGAGTTCCATGGCAGATGAAGGAGTCCTATTTTGCAGGGGATGCTTAATGTGTCTGACATTGCTAATGATTCAAGATGATGTTTTGATGCATTTCATTTATGTACCCCTCCCTACTACACAAAAAATTGCCCAAAAATCTAAGCATCTGCCATTATCCATTTCATTGAGAAGCATGGAATATGAACGATTGCTGGTATATCAAGCTATAGCTTATAGAAATATCGGATAGGTTGACTTATAAAGCGTTTTAATGAAATATATGAAGAAAATAACTTAACTTAAAACTTCAAGTACTACACAGTAAATGCAAATGCAAATGGCATCTAACTCTTGGTAATAACGCTTTTTGGGGATTCTATAGATGAGCCCTCTGCCATGTATCCTTACATCGACAATAGTATTGTCAGCGGCTGGGGGATCAGGAGGAAAAAGGAGAAGGGGTTACATGTCTATAACTTACAGCTATAGCAAGACACAGCAGCAAAAATATGTCCATGCTACGTATTCCTCACTCCCTCTCTGTTGCCTATCCAGCAGCTATCTCTATCTGACTTCATGCAATGCAATGCAATTCTAAAAATTGAATTATTCATGGCGATTGTACGACAATCAATTGAAATAGAAATAAAATGCTGCCTTCCAGTTGTAGCGAATGTTGTTGTTGGCGATGTTGTTGCGTCTAAACGCGTTGTTGTTGCAGAGATCGCTACCGCCTTTGACATGTGCGCAGATCGATTTTTCAGATTTTTTTGGCTCGGTTTGGCCTGCGTCCGTTCAATTGAAATTGTGATTTAAAGTATCTGTATCTGGATCGATTTGGCAATCGATCGCATGTCGCCAAATGTCTTTAACTCTCTGGTATTCCGGCTTCAAGTCAGCTTCGGAAGATTTGTCGCCTATTTTGTTTGTGCCTCGCAGTGATTTCTTTCGCAGATTCGTCTTCTTTTTTGGCCATGGCCAATTTGTATTTGGCCATGCCAGCGCACAAAACAGACCTGTTTAAGTGTTTGGCAATCTCCGATTGACTGAAGTTTTCTTTAAAAAGTTTGAGGACGTCGTATTAGAAAAAAAGTCAGTTTACTTGGTTGATACTTTAGCAAACTTTGAAATATAGTTAATTAATGCATTGAAATCAAATTTGTTTAAGGCTTAACAAATAACAATATAATCTTGCTTTATAACAAAGTTACTTTTTGAATTAATACATCATTAGCATTAACGATATACTCAACATTTTGTTAATATAAAATATTTCTTTGTTAAAAAAAGAAAGCGTTTCCGACCTTATAAAAAATATATATATTCTTATTCAGGATCAATACCCAAGTCGATCTGGCCATGTCCGTCTGTCTGTCCGTCCGTATGAACGTTGAGATCTCAGGAACTATAAAAGTTAAAAAGTTGGTACTCCAGAGACATAGACGCAGCACAAGAAAAATGTTTTGTTATTTTTTTATTTATTTTGTTAGTATTGTATATTTCTAACGATTAGCCAAAAAACTTTTTGCCACGCCTACTCTAACGCCCACAATATAACAAAGACTGTCTGTTAAAATTTCTCCTTCGCACTTCCACTAGCTGAGTAAGGGGTATCAGATAGTCGGTGAACTCCGCGTTTTCTCTGTTTTTAAATGTGAATGTGTCTTTTGCATGTGTTTTAATACAATTTAAATTACGTTTATACTATGTATTAAATATGTGTCTTTTGCATGTGTTTTAAAACAATTTAAATTACGTTTACACTATGTATTAAATACAATTAATGACCGGCTTGAAAGTAAGTCAACTACCTCTTTTGATAATTAGATTATCGTTACACGCTCTCTGTATCGCTTCCAGTGGCAAAAATTTGAGGCAGATTGCGCTCTAATAAATATGAGCAACCATCAAAGCTAATGCACCAACTCATCACCGGGAGATGAACACGAGAGCAGGCCAGATACGCATGAGCCCGTTGCCAAGGCCCAAACTTAATTAAAAATTTGGAGAGAGCGGAGGGAAGATTTCAGATTTGCCCACGAGCAGAAGAAATTTTAATATGACGACCAAATTGCAGCGCAGCAGCTTCAGGAGCTGCATCGCCAGTTGGCAGATTATGACGACAACTATGCTGACAGGCAGAGCCAGAGGAAACTACTCCAAGAAACTAGCCAGATTTTGTTGCAGTTGCAGTCGGATTCATGAGTCTCCGTTCCAGTTCATGGCTAAATGCTTTTGGCTGTGATAAATTACACGTCGTTTTAGAGTGTTGCGCTTCCTTGTTACTCCGTCAAGTGGTGTTGACACGGCCGCGGCGAATGCAGAGTATTAAACGATCTCCGCCGTGGCAGTCTTCCTCCGTCCAGTGGTGTTATTAAAATGAAATCATCATCATCAACAAGTGACAGAAGCCGAGAGCCTGAGTCTGAGTCTGAGTCTGAGCTGAGATGAGCTGAGATGGAGGCACGGACAAAGACTGGTCAAATGCCCGGGGATCCCTTGAGTGGGCATCTCGGCGCACGAAGGCCATCTGATCATGCTCATGACAGGAGAATTCAATTAGACATATGAAAACGCGTTGATTGTTCCACTGGCAATTTCCTGCTGGTGGAAATCCAATTTAAGGAGTGAGGTTTTGGCATTGATTTTCTAAGTATCGTGTCGAATGGTGTTAAATGGGTAGGCTATTTACAAAGCAGTATGCTCGGGGCTATGTTAAAAGCAATTTCATGATAGAATTACCCTATTTACAGCTCACAGGAATAATATAGTTCGAGTGACGAGTGTTGTATGCTACCTAAAATATTTATACAATGCCCCAGGATATTTTGTATGTTTCCCATGTTGTTTTTTCCAATCGTAATCTATTCGACAAAGACTCACATACAATTTAGGCGACAAACTTGTTTTCTCCATTTTGCGGGCCAAGCAACAAATAAGCTCTGATGTTTTCTTGGTATCTCCCAATGTTTATTTACACTGATCGCCGGGCATTAAGTGCCCACCTCCTTGCCACATTAGTCGTCCAATACGAGTTCAAATGGATGCACATGCACAACCAAGCAAACCAGAGCCAACACTCTCGTGTTCAATACACTCAAATGATAACAGTACCGTGTGTAAAGTCAACTGGGGGTAAAAACTCAACAGCCAACAGCCAACCGCATCGACACAATATTCAATGGAAACGAACGAAACGTTTTGAGATCGTGCCAGTGCCAACAGCCAACCACAGAGCAGCTCTCAGAAGAAGCGACGCTTTAACATTTCCGGAGAGCGGAGTCTCGAGCCGAACTGCAAATGTACAGCAAACATGTTCGAAGCAAAGTCTGTACAATGGTGCACTTGGAGAAATGGATAATGGAAAATGTTAGCTGTTAGCGATGTCATAAAGGCTGAAATCATAAATATTCTTATTATTAGCATAAAATTTGCCTAGATCATCCCTAATTTAGGTACCAAATATTATATTTTAAAATCAATAAATTATAAGCAACTCGTTTATGCAACTATAAAAGTATTCAAGTATATGTAAAAATTTAATATAGTTGTGGATTCTAGAACAATCCAAAGTATGTATAAACAAACATCTTTATTTTCTTACGGTAACAATAAAGAAGTAAGCTCAATAATATCTTTAAGAATACAAATAGATTAACCTGAGCTACCTTGTAATTAAATTTCTCAGAGACAGAAACAAGCTTGTCTGAAAAATATCATACAATGTGCTCGGTTAACAGTTCAGTCAACAGTGCAGATCTTGCTGCCTTAACATTGCTGTAAAACCGGCAGAGCGGAGCATGCGCAGCATTCGTCGCAGCAGCTGTTTGCCAAACAGGATTTCCCACAACGGCGGCGGCCGATTAACAGTTAAGTTTCGCCGTGTCCTGCCACTGTTGCAAACGCACACACACAATCTTGAGACGCGTGCGCTTTGTTGTCTTGTTGTCTTGTTGCCGCTGCTGTTAGTGCTGCTTCTGCTGCTGTTCGTGCTGCCGCTGCTGCAGATGCTGCTGCTGCTTCTGCTGGGGTAAGATGATCTTTGAGGCCAGGGCCGCGCTGGCAGTCCGAGTCTGTTTGGCGCTCAGAACGACGGCGACGTTTTAGTCTCGGATGGACGCTACGCTGCCAAGCACCGTCAGTCAGGCTTTCGCTGCTCTCTCGCTCTCGCAATCGGAATCGCAAGCGCATAATATCCGACCGATCGCGAAGTTCTTCGGCACTATGTGCGCCACGTGATTACTGAAGTTTCCTTCGAAAGCCGTCGCTATATCATCAGCGATAATTCGGATTTAAAGTGTCATGTGAAGAGTGTGTTTGGTATAATCAGTTGATTTTCGTTTAAATATACCCCAGTGTTGATGTTGAGAAAAACTAGAAAAATAACATCTAAAAGGGAAACCAAATAAAAGTAGTGATTTGCTCATCGAATTTATGCTGTTCTGGAAATATACAATCTGGAAAAGGTAAGATCGCTCTAACTCTCCTGGTTGACAAAAACAAAACATATTAAGTGAATAAATAAAACATTTATTCATTGAATTAATGAGGCAATAACAAGCTGAAATTCTGCACACATAAATCAAACGCTAATCGCTATAACAATTCATAAATATATGTTGAATAAATATTTAATAAATAACTTTATAAATACCACTTTGCATAATTTTCATAAATTTGGACATTAGGTCAGATAATGTTTTCGGATGGTTGTGTTTGAATATAACAAATTCATAAATGAATATATTTATTAATAGTTGCGCTTGTTAGTACAAACTCTTTCTCAAAACAACAATACAAAGACAAATCTGTTGCAAAGAAAGTTGTCGAATTTGCTTAGTTATCAAGGACCAAGCTTAACTCCCATGAGTTCATAGCCACCACTAAGGACGGCCAAGGGGAACCAGAAAAAGTGTAATGGCGAAGACAAAAGAAGCTCATTGACATGCTCATTAATAATATTATTGCCTTTTGTGCGATAAGTGTCAAGAAATTACTACAATAGGGGCAGAGAATGGACAAAGATGGGAGATATTCAAACTTTTAATTGTCCAACTGCTGTCGGCAATCAAGCAGAAAAGGGCCAGGGGCAGCCTGAAGCGACTGGATCGTGGATCCTCGATCGTGGAGGATGAAGGATCGAGGATGGTGAATGGAGCAAGGAGGATTGCAGATCGCAGATCGAGGATTGCGGAAGCAGACAATTCAAACTAGAGCGTGTGACTGCTGAGTGGATTTGCATACTGCGAATGTCCGTCTCCAGCGACTGGCAAGGCTAATAATAAAGCATATTACCGGCGATTGTACGCCAGATAGAAGGGATTCGGGTTGAGGAAGGGTTTGGATTTGGATTGCAGATTGTGTCAATGCTCCGGGGTTCAGTGGGCTGTGTTCTTGATTCTTGTTCTATTTTGTAGCGGCTTCAAAATATTTGAGACAATCGTGGTTTGCTTGTTTGAACACCTTTTCTCCCTGTGTTGCCTTTATCTGATTTGGCATTGTCCATCATTTTGTTTGCTTTTAAGGACACATTTTTTTTAACCTTGTTTATTATTCTTATTGAGAGAAATCCAACGTTCTTCCCATTTATTTCAGCTCTGTCAACAGAGAGTTGATGAGCTTGTTGAGAATGTGGCAGCTACCAACTGATCTGGTTCTTATTGTCTAAGCCGCTCTGTACTTGTCCCCATCAAGTTCATCTACAGATTTCCAGAGATTAGATCCGAACAATCATCCATTTGGCTTGCGATCAAAATGTAGTTTCTTTAGCAGTTTAGGTTTCTAATTAATTGTCTGTTTCTGCTTAATGTGTAACATTAATCTTGACTTAATCGATAAAATTGACAGCCAAGATCGTTCCTATATTGCGAGAAATGAACAATGGGGATTCCATTTTAAAATTTGAAAGGAACCTGCAGAGTCAAATATTTCGAGCTTGCACAACTCTGGTCTACTCATTGTTTTCCCACAAACCAAACTGGCCATCGGACCTAAGGATTACATTCACCTTATGTTTGGGCTCGGCTTGAGGACTTTTAATTAGCTCCAGGCATGGGAATTATGTCCTCCTCCATGACTTCTGCTACTTCTATTCAGTGAATTAAAGGGGTCCTAAAGATGCTCCAAGAACAAGCCTCTCAAATATGCGGCCGGTTACGTGGATTAGTGGCCTTGGTCGTCGTCGTGATAAAGCTAAAGGATTGAGATGCCGCCAGCGGATAGAGATAGATAGATCTGCAAGTTTATAGCTTAAGCGTGCCGCTCAATTGGATTTCAATCGGGTTTCTGAATAAGGATCGAAATGATCTTTGACTGTTTTGTTCTTAATCTACGTTAATCGGTACAGCAAGATAAATGGTAATTTAAAGCACCTCTATGCAAATTAAACGAATAAATATTTAGTTCTATGAGTGCGCGGCAGAAGGCACACTTTACCGTAAGCAACATCTTTTTTAAAACTTTATTTATGAAAATAGTACAGCAGTAATATGGGATGTTCGCAAAGTCGGAGGTCAAATTTACCCATCTTATGTAATTATAGCCAATTCTCGGCAAACGCGTTGTTTATGAATCTATTTCCCCAATTCTCCCCCATTTCTGTGATATTTTTTCTGGCTAAGTGCAGTCTAGCTTAACACTCCAGCTCCCCAGCTGCATTAACTGCGGTTCTAAGTCGTTGGTACCACGAGACTTTTGTCGGCGATGGAAGATCTCCTCGATGATTTTCCTGCTTTCTTAAAAAGTGCACCGCTGTGCCGAAAATTGTCACGGTTTCGCGTTCGATGGCTCGCTCGCTGTGAAGGTGCAAATTTAATGTTTGCCAATTTAGCAGCGCTCTGCTGTCACCTTTGGTGTCCATTAGCGAGCGTTTATATGCAAAGTGCCGAGCATTGGCAGGCCAGCTTGGGATCTGAAAGCCGGCGGGGTTCGGACGGGGCCAACCACTATCACAGAAGCAGCGCCCCATTGTGGCAGCACCACCTGCTGGGCGCATTTCGCGGAGCAGCTCCCTGCCACTCGCATCCCTGGTCCGGAAAATGTCCAGACTGGGAAACCTCTGAGGAGCACTTATGCTGGCTGGCATTGAAGGGAGTCAGGACGTTCAGGGGCAGTTCTCTTCTCAATGGGGTGATGGGGGAAGATAGTGATAGGTTAGCCACAATACTTTTAATATTAACTTTAAAAATTACACTCATAATAACAGTACTGCAAATATTGACAATACTAAACAGAATTATAACATTTAACAAACATTTATTCTTAGCTTTGCACTTATCAATATATAAGTTACTTATTTTGTACGTAATTTATTCGTTTCATCTTTAAATATTAATTTTTTTTTTGGTTGGACTTCGCAACATAAATATATTTTAAGCTCCTATTGATACTCAAACCATATATATTACACATACTAAACGTATCTAGCTTATTGCCACTTTTAGTGGTTTAAAGATTTAACGCCATAAGCTATCCACCGAGAAGATGTGTAAAGGAAAACACCAATAATTTATAAGTTAAAAAAAAACTAACTTCCGAGATTGATTGAACTGAAGCCAAATAGGTTCTGTTCAATGTAACAACGAGCTTTTCAAGTTTCTGTCCTTCGCATGAAAACGCATGTAATTAAAATAACTTTAAAAATTAAAAATGAAGGAGTCTGTCTATTTAGGCCCGTATTTCCACAAAAGTGGCAGCTAAGGTCTCCATGGAATACATTATTTGCACACAAATGTGTCTAAGAATTTATATTGTATATCCATGACAAAATTGATCCCTCCCTCGGATTCTTCATGCTCATTAAATAGTTGACGCAAGATTTTCGCAGATATTTTATTTGCTCTTCGCCGTATCTTTTCTCGCTTGACCTTAGGCTTTATGGGCTGGCAAAACAAGTCACTGTAGTACATTGCATTAGATGTGTGAAAATGTCTTGCCGGGAAAAGGGAGAGGGGTTCTCGGATGGACGAGGAGGGAAGACGAGGTGCAGGGTCTTCAGACATTGCCGCGACCGAAACTTTGATGGTGCAAGCCCAAACCGGTCGCTGCATACCTCAATTTCTATCCACGACCTGTAGCGAAATAAAAAAGCAAAATTGCGAAAAAAGAATAAAATAAAGAGAAACGCAGTGGGTCATCGGTTATGCATGCTGCTGCTTGCCTCTGGAGTTCCCATTCCTCCTCTGGTGCTTCTTGGCGTGGTTTCGTGGTTGTTCCTATGGCCATGGCCTCGTCTCGATCACAGCTGAGCTGAGCTAGCCCGATGGCCAATGGTTGGTCCGCCAGCAAGAACACAATCCAGCGAAAAAGCCTGTGAAAATAGGCACCATCAATAAAAAGGACAATCGTGAAGGGGTCGCCAGAACTGGACTTTTCAATTAGTCGCATAAAAACACTTTGGATGGATAGAAGAAGCCAGATTTTGCTCAAATTATTTATGTGATATTCACTTCAATTGCCCAACAATTTCAGGGATTTTGTAGCGAAACACAAATGGTTTTTATTCTTTACTAACTGCATATCCACAAATTTGTAACGTTTTAAAGAACCTATTTATATTTGCTTTATATTGAACTATATATTCAATACATGAACTATACTTTCCCTTATGTGCATTATCTTGTGCGAAAGTTAAACTTTAATAGACGTGAAATATAAAGATTATTAAGTCATAATTTTATAAGTCATATTGAAACCGATTAGGACTACTAAATCATAGTTTCGTTGCTTTGGAATGTTTATGGTTCTTATTCGGTATACATAGGTTTTTTATACCCATTAGTCGTAGAGAGAAATGGTACACTAGATTTTTTGAACAGCATGTAACAGGCAGAAAAAAGAGTCAATCTGGCCATGTCCGTCCATATGATCGTTCAGATCTCAGGAACTGTAAAAGGTAAAAGATTAGGACTAAGCATGCGGACTCCAGAAACATAGAGGCCATTTTGCCACGCCAATCTAACGCCCACACATTAGAAAATTTTTTTGATATTTTTTCATTTTTTATTAGTATTGTAAATTTCTATCGATGTGCAAAGAACTTTTGCCACGCCCACCCTAAAAAAAAACCCAAAACTGCCATGCACACTTTTGAAAAATGTGTTGATATTTTTTTCACGTTTTTGTTAGTCCTGGAAATTTTTCTCGATTTGCCAAAAATCTTTTTGCCACGCCACTTTCACTAGCTGAGTAACGGGTATCCGATAGTCGGGGAACTCGATTATAGCGTTCTCTCTTGTTTTTAAATAAAGTTTTGGATTTCATTTGATCATAACCCTATCTTGTTTATAAATACTTCAAAAGGTTTGACATCCGTATAAATGCACTACCTAAGACTATTAGAGAAAGCATCAAGGCTGAAAATAAATAGTGAAATTGTATAAATTAAAGAAGCAAGTGACAACATATAGAGTAAGGACAAGTCAAGTAAATCCAGTAATAATTAAAAGTACTTAAAATTCATTTCTTCCAGATGTTAAATGTTATAATATATAAACATATTTTAATTTGATACCCATTTAATATAATCCAAGTGCACTCTTTATTTCTCCTTTTTTTGTTGCAGATGAACCAGCTGTGCAAAGTGTGCGGCGAGCCGGCGGCTGGTTTTCATTTTGGGGCATTTACATGTGAAGGCTGCAAGGTGAGTTCATTACTATGTGGGAATGGCGACCCAAATCGATATTTTATGTAATTCATTTGTGACAATTGTGAGAAACTGTAGAGATGCGATTTCGCACATTTCGTAGACAAAATGTGCAAAAAATGATCTTGATCTTGGGCTTTACTTTTACACAAAGCATAATCGAAAACATTATTACTGTAATTAAAATTCAATTCGGCAAATTAATCGATTTTTAATTGACTATAAGTAGATACGTGTGCGCACAATACACGGCTTACCTTCAAGTAGCATGGGAAAAAGTGCAAAATTCAGAGCAGTCCGCAGGAGACTCATATATAGAGCTGGGTAAGCCCCAAGGCGAACACAATTGTGAACTGCAGTCAATCAAATAAAAATTACATGCATATTAGATGAGTCAGCACATTTGGAAACAAAAGTCCAAGACACCCATCAAACACCACTCAAAATTGAACTTCAAAACCAACTGGGGGCAAGTTTTCCATCTCCAACGTGAGTTGGCATGGCTCCAAAACAAAGGCAGTCAGCTGTTATACGTTAAATGGATCACGAAGAACATTTTCTTTATCTTATCTTCACAAGTAGTTGACCGAATTATTGACGCATATACTGTAATTGAACCAAGTTCAATGGGTGGAGCACTACATTGGCAGGTGCAAATAATAAAAACAAATGGAGTAATGATGAACCAATTGTGGTAGTTGTTTAGTGGTAGTAGTTGGATAGTGAGGTATAGTCAAATTTCACGACTATTGGATACCCGTTACTGATCTAGTAAAAAAAACAAGAAAGAAATTGGCTAGTAAAATAGTAAACACCTTTTTCAAAACTCTCTTTTCTGGCCATCATGTTTTAGCCTATCAATAAAAATAATATATTAAAAACCAATAACCAAAAAAAATTTGTGGACGTAGGAGTAGGAGTAACAAACATATATTTTTGCATATCGATTTTGCATTTTTAAAAATCTGTGTCTATCTGTGTACTCTGCCTTTGTCCGTGGACGTAGGGTGTATAATGCTTCCATTATCTGGAGCCCAACTCCCACTGTGCATGCCAATAGACTATAATGGCTTGAGAAAAAAGTATGACATTTTCACTTCAGTCCCTGCGATTCTCTGATCCCCGTCCATCATATCGCAGCCAGTGTTGACTCGTCCATACCCGCTCATTGGAGAATCGGCGTTCGATAGCTGAGATGCTGTTTGCTAATATTATATTGAATAAAGCCACTGTCAGGACCATTTATTCGCGAAATGAACCCATTCTCAGTCTGGCGACTTTTTAACTCTCTTCCTGCAAGCATTCGTTTAGTTGGGGATCTAATAGGCTTAAGTCTAAAAAATATCTTGTAAATTATTTTTTATGTAGGATAAAAGTTTAATATATATTTTTAAGTAGCCAGACAAGGTTATAAGTTTCCATTGGCGTAAATAAATAAATAAAATAAATAAATCTGCTGGTAACTTGACGTTCATACAGACAGGATCAGATCGACTCGGATAGAGATCATGATGATACATATAAGTATAGGGTAACGACTCAACGAGTAGCGGGTATAAAAATTAAACATTTTTGAAATAGCTAGTCAACATTACTTCCTGTAATTCTAAAGATAATAAATTACCTATGCACTATTCCTTTTCCTCCGCAGTCCTTTTTCGGTCGTACGTACAACAACATTGCGGCGATAGCAGGATGTAAGCACAACGGAGACTGCGTGATTAACAAGAAGAACCGCACGGCCTGCAAGGCGTGCCGCCTGCGCAAGTGCCTCCTGGTTGGGATGTCCAAGAGTGGCTCCCGCTACGGTCGCCGGTCCAACTGGTTCAAGATCCACTGCCTGCTGCAGGAGCAGCAGACGACGTCGGGCCTCGGAGGAGGGAGCTCCTCCGGAATCGGATCAGGTGGCGGAGTGAGCAGTGCGAGTCTGGAGCAACTGGCGCGATTGCAGCAGGCCAGTAACCAGGCGCGGCAAACCTATCAGGACAAGACCAATCCCTGCATTAAGTCAGCCACAGCGACATCACCCAGGATCGAAAGTGCGGCGGTGGGCACGGGAATCGGTGGCGGCGCCTCGCCGTCAATTCTTCAAGCGGCCAAGCTCCACCACCATCATCACCACCAGCGACAGTTAAAGTTCGAGTCCCGGCTCAGCAACACTCCCAGCGATTCAGGAGCATCATCTGCGGGAGATCCCAACGAAGATGGTGCCACCAGCGTCTTTAGTGGCCAAATCGCAACGCCATCATCCACCAACGCCACCAGCCTACCCAAACTGGATCTGCGGCATCCGAACTTTCCTGCCACCTCAGAGCCAGATGCGGATATGCAGCGGCAGCGCCACCAGGAGCTGCTCGAAATCTTTCGCAGTCACTCGGAGCCCCTGTACAGCTCCTTTGCCCCATTTAGCCACCTGCCACCTGTGCTGCTCGCCGCCGGAGTTCCGCAGCTGCCCATATTCAAGGATCAGTTTAAAGCTGAGCTGCTGTTCCCGACGACCAGCAGTCCGGATATCGAGGAGCCCATCGATCTGTCCTTTAGATCTCGACCGGATCCTGCCAGTCCGATTGCCCACAACTCGAATAGTCCCAGTTTAAGTGAGCCTGCTGCGGCCACCCACTGTTTGGGGGAGTCCCCAAACTTCGTCCGAAAGTCCACGCCTCTTGATCTCACCCTGGTGAGGTCACAAACGTTGACAGGCTGAGATCATCTCGTTATTGCCAGAGAATTCGAGTGCCAAAACAATTTCGAAAACCATAGGCTTAGGTATGTAAAAAGTATTCAATCAACTTGAAATTAGATGGGTTTCAGGATGATTTGCGGTAACTTTAATTCGGTTTACTAGTATATGTATGATTACTTTTGGAAAGTTAGAAATATTCATCTCAGATTAATAAACTATTTAAAAATTGTTTTAAATTCTTATCTACTTAAATTATAAACTACAAAAACATATGAGCAAACCCATCGATTCAAAAACTATTCATATTTTAAAATGCCGAAGGACATTAAACATTTTGGTGCCAGTAAAAATAATGTACAAATATCAATATTAATTTACATAATTATAGCTCAATGACAGTAAAAAACATTATAATAATAACATTTATTAACTTAATAAATGTATAAAACAATACTTAGCCCAATTTATTTTGCTTAAATTTTTATTGTTTTCTTAACTTATGTATAGGAATTCTGTAAGACTAAGATAGGGATTAATAATTTAGAGTGTTGTTCTCGTATTGACTTTTTGTTTGTTTTATTATTTTTAAACTATTTATTTTCTTAGAAAGTTAAGAATTTTAAAATGTAAATAAGGAAACAAATAAAAATGTGTAGAAAAGAAGTAAGCCTTGTTATTGTTTCTGAGCTTCAGTAATTGGTCTTCTGTGTTTTTTTGATCTTCAAGCTTCCAATGGATTTTGACACAATCAGCCTCATTCTATTGACACATGAGCGAACATTTCCTTCCCATCTACAGCAGAAATTTCTTCATTTAACATATATATGGATGTACTTGTATGTATTTTCAATTCAACTGTCACTCCATCTGGGCTTATGTGTATATCCATCAAGACGGAACAGAAAGTCCTGGCTAGTCAATGCGTTATTCATTGCGAAATAGTGCGGGCTGACATATTTCCAAATGTCAGGCTACCTAGATGTTGACTATATAAATGTAATTATGACAGACCAAGACACATGACACAAGTTTATATCAGCGCACGAGGAGAGCACCGGCTGGAACGGGTTGCAGAGACTAAAACAAATGACTTACGAAACGAACGCGCAGTGATTTCCGAGAGAAAAAAAGAGTGCATGTAAGTATATCAATAAATGAGTGAGTTGACCAAGTTATTGTGCAGGAGTAAGTTACAAATGAAACACAGTTTTTTTCGGTAAAGCAATGAAATATGCTGCGAACTCAAAGCAAAACAAATGACTAAGGAAGCGAACTCTAAGTATAGTCTTTTGAACCAACAAATAAGTTAAAAATTGTGTTGTTCAGTCAAGGTTGATGTCATATTGATTATATACCACCCTTTTTAAGCGGGACAACAAAAAGGCCATCACATCTCTGCTGATTTATACACCTTAAACACTTCATTCCACTTACGCTGGTCATCACTCACACTCCGAGGTGTGCATATATACGAAGGCATAACTCTTGATTGGCTGTGAAACTCTCGAATGGCAATTCACACGTCTATCCGATAGGTATACGTCTACATCGGTGTGTTTGGGAGAGTATCTTTGGGAACACGCCCCCCGAGAGCAGCGCACAAAGTGAGATACAAAGCTGAATAATCGCACGACACACGCACAATTAGCCGCGCAAACAGTAGCTGCTGAGCAGAAGTAATACCCCCAGCGATTTCCAAGGGGATCCAGGGGAAGGGGGCCAAAATGGGAGACTGGACATCGTGAGCATGAAACATCGACTCGCGTGCTCAATATGCTTTTAAAATGCATTTATGCACGGTGATGGGGAATGGGGCGCCGAGATACAAGTGCCCGCTGGTGTAGATGCTTGTTTCAGATACTTTCGCAATGAGTTTTATTGGTGTCGCCGATAGAGATCTACCGATCAATGGAAAGTCTCTGGCATAAAGGGATAAAGATAAGGTAAACGAAATTCATTGCAGCGACTTACATAGATTGCCCAAAAACCAGAGACCACCCAATTTATGTAATACAATACCTGCTCCAATAATAATCATAACATTTGAGTAGATTTACGACGGCTGAACTTGAAGCATTCAATAAAATGAAAAATAAATAAATCTATGGCACAGGGAGAAAATGAAATCAGTTTACAATCCGATACAAACCCAGCGGGCGAGCATTTACAAACAATGAAATTCAATGCAATAATTCAAGATTCAATTGAATTTTAAGTACGCCCAGCGCCGAGCTTCCTTTTGTATCCGCAACCAGAAACTGACGATAAGCTGAGCCAATCGACTGTCAGTCAGTCAAGCAGTCAGTCATTCCCGCCGACGGCAATCCATCCCCGATCGTCCGTCTGTCTGTGTGTCTTTTCGCCTGTGTGTCGCACACGCGCATAAACTTCTCACTGAGCCAGTTAGCTCTGTAAGAGGGAACTGGCCCCAAAGTCGAGTCAGTTATTGGTATCGGCTAAGCTGTAATACTCGTAGCCTACTCACTTGAGGGCTGAATTAAAAAAAATATCACAAATAATACTGAAATTGGTGAAGACGAAAAACGAGCAGCATATCAAACAATAACAATAATTAGACTGACAATAGCTAATTTATAACATAACACAATCTCATATAATTTCTATAATATTCAATAATGTTGTATTTAATAGATTAGTTAAACTTTGTCAATTCTACAATGATAAAAACCAAAAAGGAAAAAGATTTGTTAAAATTGCTTACTAAAGAGTATCACCAATGTCAAGGAAATAAAGGTAATTAATATTAGTCTTTTAATTTATGGCTTATTTGTTATAAGATGCCAAATTAAAATGCTCTGAAAGATCCGTTTAGCGGCATTAAACCCGACACAAAAACAGTCTTTACCTTGCCGCTGTGAAATCGCGGAAAGATCACCAACAACACGGTACAACAAGAGTTCAGAGTTGTCAATAAAAATTAATTGCAATTTTATTGCCACAGGAGGCAGCTCCTGCATACAAAGTACTCAATGTGCCTTACACTCAAAAGCTCCTCCGGAGAGGGAGATACTGAACAATTTAATGGCTTTTGTTAGCTCAAATAAATAAAAAAATTAAGGCTTTCTAGCGGTGCGGACGCTGAAAAAACATTCTGGATCTTAAAAATGAATTTAAGCTGGCTTCCAATGTTGCGAGAAGCCCACTTAAGAACCATAACTAATCGAGGGATTCCCTGCCAAAAATAAAAGTAAAAATAGTAATACGTGAACATATTAATCGAATATTTATTTGACTATTTTTACTTTTTAAAATCTTGAGTAATACAAAGAACACACACGCAGAACACGGTTAACCATTGTTAAGGAAACCTTTGCTTATAGTCTTATATATATATTCAAATAGTATTAATTTTGTTTTTGAAACTAAAAAAGAAATGAAGTATATACTGCCAAGAATCTGGTGTATACCAAATCAATAATTTTTTTTAATTAAACAAACACGAATATCTCCACTTCAGGCTAAAAACAATATATCCTCTGAAAGGGAATACAAAGGGTACTCAAAGGTAAATGAAAGGGTACTCAAGATAAATAACCCTAAAATAATTCAAATTTCATAATAGTATGTAAATGTAAAATGATTAAGGCAATTACGGTCGTTCGGAAAACAAAAGAGTAATTTAATCAGAACATAAAGTCCTACTTATGTAGCCGTCCAAAGATTTAAGTGACCCAATTGTACAGACCAGCACTCCAAAAACAAAAGCCAAACAATATTTATTCAATTCTGAGCCGCCTGATGCTGCAGGTACATCAAAGTTGAAAAATTCGGAGCACGTGCGTCCTGAAATTCGACCAAGAAAAAAAGGAGACTGTAAACTGGGTCCATAAATTTTACTTTGTTGTATGTACGTATGTATGTATGTACGTCACATTAAACATCCGTAGTTTTCTTTAACTTTTGAATTAAATTTGTATCTAGCTTCAATAGCTTATAGTTTAGTATACCCATTTCTTGTAAGTTTAATGGGCATACTTCATTTCTTGAAGTTTAAATAATTTTAAATTAATAACATTTATTGTGGTATATACTCGAAATTATTCAAGAGGATTGTAGTTATTCAAATTTAAAAAAAGAGTAAAAATAAAAGGCCACAGTTTTAATATTTTTTCAGCTATGGCTAATTTTGCATTTCTAGTTTGTAATGAAGTCCACAAAACAATGTAGTGTTTAATGTACGTGTAGGAATTACCCTAATATTTTTTTAACCGTATTCTGGTATTTTTTTTCACCCTGCAATCGGTAACACCATGCAGGGTGTCAGAGTTTTGACTTCGCCGGCAGCTGTGCAAAATGTATCCCGTGAGCTCTCAAAAGAGGTCCTGGACCTTCGCCAACGAGGGTCAGCTTATGGACTTCCGTGTGGAGCAGAACAGCAAGTACATCGAGGCGCACGAGGACGAGGCGCAGGGTCGCGACCCTAATGAGCACTTTCTCACGCCGGCGGAGGAGCGTCTGTTGCTGAAGCAGTACGAGATCTACCTCTTCGACTTCTGCCGCCGCTTCGATCCGCCGATGCCCAAGTGCGTTGTGGGAACAGCCTTCCACTACTTTAAGCGGTTCTATCTGAACAACACCCCCATGGACTATCACCCCAAAGAGATCCTGTAAGAATACTCATGCAAAAGTATTGTAGGCGAACAGGCGGTTTATACCTCTTAAATCCTTTTAAAAATATCTTTTCAGAGCCACATGCGTGTTCGTTGCCTGCAAAGTGGAAGAATTCAACGTGTCTATCAACCAGTTCGTTAACAACATCAAGGGCGACAGGAACAAGGCCACAGACATAGTGTTATCCAATGAATTACTGCTGATTGGACAGCTCAACTACTACCTCACCATACATAATCCGTTCAGACCCATCGAGGGGTTTCTAATAGATATAAAAGTGCGATATATATCTACATTTATATTTCAAATCGTTGACATTTTGATTTGTTTTAGACTCGGAGCAATATGCAACATCCAGAGCGTCTGCGGCCACATATTGATAGTTTTATTGATTCCACGTTCTACTCGGATGCCTGTCTTTTGCATACGCCCTCGCAAATTGCATTAGCTGCCGTTCTCCACGCTGCCAGCAGAGAACAGGAGAATCTTGATAGCTATGTGACGGATCTTCTTTTTGTTTCCGCCAGGGAGAAGCTACCCGGACTCATAGATGCCGTAAGAAGTAAGTTTGTCTTGTGAAATACCGCACCAAGCTCTACATCCCCTTTCTCTCACAGAAATTCGTATAATGGTGAAGCAATATCAGCAGCCCGATCGGGATAAGGTTAAGGCCATCGAGAAGAAATTAGATAAGTGCCGCAATCAAGCCAATAATCCTGATAGCGAACTGTAAGATGTCCTAATTAATTCATGGATTCTGTATTAAATAGCGTTTTTTCTTTAAAAGCTATAAGGAGCGCTTACGCCGATTGTACACCGATGAGGATGACATGCCCGCGGACGATGCCTCATTCCACATTGCAGACGTGAGTTCGGATACATCAGCTATGAACATAAGCCAATAGCCTACAAAATATTTATTTAAATGATGTAAGGATGCACTACTGAGTAGATTTCATCGACATTAAGGCATTTTAAAATTTACCATTGCTTGATTGTTTAAACTTATGTTTTTAGTATTGGTTTACAAAACAAAGTTTGTTTCACAACAACAGTTTGGAGTAAATAATTATTAAAACCAATTATTGCGGCGGTGTATATCTAACTTTTTTAGTATTTTAAATTAGACTTCATTAACTTAAATTAAAAAATGTGCGTCAAATTAGCGGCGAGTGCGGAACAATGAAAATTTGGAAAATTTTTTTTGTTATTTGGAGGTGAATTGCAAATAATAAAAATGCAAAAATGTTAAAAAAAGAACGATCAAACTATCTATATGCGTCTTAAGTTTACAGGTCTCAAGAAAGTATATTAAATATGCAATTAAAAAATTTACTCCCCACTATTTAAGAAATATCTTACCTCGCAGAGCGTGTTCCATAATGCACGCCAGACCACCTTAAAGGACATTTCATTAAAGACTTTTCAGTAAATTAAAAAAAAAAAAATTTCCACAGTTTGCGACATAATGGCATAACAGTGGGTTCATCCATAAACAATCCCATACAAAAATGAGCCCTTAAGTTTTATTATATATTGTGGTTCTTTACAGAGCGTGTTCCGGAATGCCGTGCTTATAGGCTTATGTAGGTCTAATTAAGTAATGATCCTGGAAAAATTCATTCAAAAAATATCCAAAGATTTCCAGAAAATCTCGTAACAGTGGCATTTAAAAATGCCTACTTCTTTAGTACAAGTACCGCAGCCAATTCATGTCATGAACCGCTATATTAACAAAAAGAGCTGTGCGCTTGCTTTAAATATTTATAACTCCGCTCACAGAGCGTGTTCCACGTTGCACGGTATTTTAAACATTTTATAATTTTATTCATTATTTATGCAAAAAGTTTCATATCAATTTGATCCACATTTTTGGAGGAAATAGCATATTTCTTTTACGACACGTGTTTTTACATTCATCGTGTTCGAAGCTGGGCTACATAACCGCCAACGTACATGTAAAAAAAATATTCCCGCTAAACACAAATATTAATTACTCCGCTCACAGACCGTGTTCCACGTTGCACGGTATCTAAAAAGTTTTATAATTTTATTCATTATTTATGCAAAAAGTTTTATTACAAATTTATCCACAGTTTTGGAGGAAATTGCATTTTTCTGTTTCGTGTAGAAACAGCGCAGACCCTTTCCATTTTTAAAATACCATTATATCGAGATTTCGATAAGAGTGCGACCTTCAAATTTTTTTTTTTTTGATAATTTGCAGTAAAACACAAAAGATTTACGGACATGTCGCGACAAATTTCCATGTTTCATAAAAATAATAGACCATGCTCATTAGTTATATTTAACTTATTACATTATTACATAAACATATTGTAATGGTATATTTATTATGGTATACGTTGAAAATGGTACAAACAGTATTTTCCGGCTTAACGGTATAATTTTCCGATAACTCTGCGGCCACACTAATACCGGCGCATATAGACAGAAGGAAAATTTTATTTAGCAGAATTGAGGTAATTATAATTTCTATTAACTGTAATTTAGCCATGCGCAACGTGAGCTAAAGTGCCGTTGAAAAAGAGTTCGCCACGTGTGTTCACTCGCATGTGGACTAGACACGCGAAAAGTGCGTCTAAAGTTGCAGGGTAAAAATCGATAGAGAAAAGGAGATGAAAAACGGATGGGAAAGTGGTGGGGGAGCCCCTTCTTCAACATGACGTGACTAAGACCACTTTGCCTTTACAGCTATAAACAGGCTATTACGCGGAAAGCACATATAAATTCCCGAATAAATCCGCATTCGAAGTCGCATAAATATTGACAGTCAGTCGGATAGGACAGTTAATGTAAGTAGAGCACTTGGTGGGGATGGGGGCTGATACAAAATGCAAATGCCAATGGTAAACTACTAAACCGCAAAAAGATTGTCAAACAAATTCGATTTCCGTAATTGCAGCACACCGACGACAATGGCCAACAACAACTACGCCGGGTTTAACTACGGCGGCACCCAGTACAATACGGGCCAGGTCTCGTACCCGGCGGTAACCAATGCCACCTACGCGAATGCGGCCGCCTATCAGAATGCCGCTGTGGCCGCCGGACAGGGTGGTTACGGCGGAGCAGCAGGAGCGGGCGCTGGCGCTCCCTCTGGCCCAGGGGCGGGGGGTTACGGTGGCTACGCCGACTACCGCAGTGCCATGCAATCGTACGACGCCTCCAAGACATTCTATCAGCAATCGTCGGCCAGCTACAACGCCTCCGGTTCGACAGCCTCGGTCAGCAAGACGCACTACTCGGCTCCGCCAGTCAAGAATCAGGTTAAGGGCAAGATGGACAAGTCGAATGGTGGTCCCAAGCCGCCTAGCTCGGCTCCTCCGGCGGGCAACAATTACAGTGGTTATGATACAGCCCTCTACAATGCGGCTAGCATGTATGTGGCCCAACAGCATCAGGGCAATCCAAACCAAAAGCCAAATGGCGGCGCCAATAACTGGTATCAGCGTAAGATGGGACCCACCATTCCGGGAGCTCCGGCCATAAGGGGTATGCGTCCTAAGGCACCTCCACGTCCCCAGCAGCTGCACTACTGCGAAGTGTGCAAGATCTCGTGCGCCGGACCGCAGACCTATCGCGAGCATCTGGAGGGTCAGAAACACAAGAAACGCGAGGCTTCGCTCAAGATGTCTGCTAGTGCCACCAGTACTACACAAAATCGTGGTAACAACTACCACTGCGAGCTGTGCGATGTGACATGCACTGGTACGGACGCATATGCCGCTCATGTGCGCGGAGCCAAGCATCAGAAGGTTGTCAAGTTGCACCAGAAACTGGGCAAACCCATTCCATCGGAGGAGCCCAAAAAGATGGGCAAGATCAACTTTGTGCCTGCTGCTGTTGGGGCTGGTGGAGCAGCCGGAGCTGCTGTTGTTAAGACCGAAGGCGGCGCGAACGAGAGCGACGCAGCTGGAGACCTCGATGATAACTTGGATGATTCGCTGGGCGAAAACACGGACAACATTAAGCCGGTGGGTGGCGAGTATATTGAGGAGGTCAAGGACGAAGAGGGCAAGATATTGAGCTTCAACTGCAAGCTATGCGATTGCAAGTTCAACGACCCGAATGCCAAGGAGATGCACATGAAGGGCCGTCGCCATCGCTTGCAGTACAAGCGAAAGGTGCAGCCAGATCTAGTCGTCGACTTCAAGCCCACTCCTCGCCAGCGTCGCCTGGCTGAGGCCCGTGCCAACCGGGCCATGATGTCCTCGCATCGCGGCGGTGATGATCACGACGGCGGCTACTGGGAGGAGCAGCGCAATCGACAATACAACGAAGAGTATGACTACAACAACTGGATGTCGCGCAGTTTCGGAGGTGAGTTTACACGTTATAATACTTGGGAATAAACACTGCACTAGACTAAACCAACCCCTTTGGGTAAGCTTAATAGGCAAAGGAATAAACATTTATATTAGGAAATTTATTCAATGAAGCACATTTTATTACGTAATAGTGTTGCAGGGCTGTAACAGCAGTTGAAGAGCCGAAAAAATATAGTACTTTAAAACCCGTTAAACGTAGAAAAAAGTTATAGAAAAGAGAAAGAAATATAATTTATGTATGTATACACACTTTTAATAAGGATCAATAGCCAGTCGAGTTTGTCTGTCTGTTCCCTTTTGTTAGATAAGATATTTAATTGGAGCTTGGTTGATTATTATGAGCACAAATATATATATTTATATAAATTACCATTGCAGGTGCCCAACGCTTTGGGCGAATGGGTAATGGACCGCCGCCGCACTTTGGCATGATGCCCGGCGGAAATGTTCGTCGTCCGGAAAGCACTGATGATCGCCACGCCATTGCCCGTCACGCCGAGATTTATCCCAAGGAGGAAGAGCTGCAGACCATCCAGCGCATCGTCTCGCACACCGAGAGGGCCCTCAAATTGGTCTCCGATGCCCTGGCCGAGCAACCCAGCGATGCCGGAGCGGCCAATAAGAAGGACAAGGCTGACAAGCCGTCGGAGAAAGACGGACGCGACAATCAGATCTTCTCGTTCCACAAGGACGCCGACAATGGTGGCAATGTCGTGCGCATCCTGAAGGGAGTGATGCGAGTGGGCTACCTGGCCAAGGGGCTGCTGCTCCACGGCGACAACGCCGTTGAGCTGGTCGTCCTTTGCGCGGAGAAGCCGACTTCGGGTCTGTTGCAGCGTGTGGCCAATGTGTTGCCCGACAAACTCAAGGAGGTGGCAGGTAAGTGAGATGGGGCAGATGCCAACGTACAAATTGCATTCCACTATTCTTGAATGACATTTTGGTTGTCCTAATAAGAGGAACAGAAGAAAACTTTTTCCAGAGAAATGGCTTGAGTGATAAATGCGGCTGAAAAGCATCACTGAATCATAATCAAAACAAAAAATACATAAACACGTTCTTAGCTTGGCCAATTTCACACTGACCTGCGCAGGTGAATTTGGCCAAATTGGAAGCGGCTCAAACTAATCAACTAAAACTTATAAACGAAAACCAATCGATTTTCGGAGCGCTAATGCAAGATGAACGCACGCAACTCACGATACGTTCACATTCGCTATTCATTACGTTCACGTTCGACGGGCAATTTGTGTGGAAAAAGTCAGCAAAATAAATCAAATTTAACTATATAAAATTATTGTACATAGAAACTAGGACAACTAGAGTTGAGCCCTGTTGTTGCGGTGGATATAGATTGCCACGCCCGCCAAACCGCGCCCAACGCCCCAGCCAACATAGCAACTAATTGCGAATAAAAACGTATTTGCCGTTTTCAGCTTCTCTCTCTGCAGGATAAGTTTCGAGCCTCGAGCATTGAGCCTTAGCCTAGAAGCTCTGTGAGTCTAGAGTCTTGAGTGTGTCGTTCAGTTAGCCATCTGTAGCTGTAGCTCAGCCCTCCCAGGTTGCTCCTCTTCCCGCTCGGCTGCTGCTGCTCCGCTCCACTCCAATCCAATCACCACCAGCGGATCGTCACGGTAACAAGCGCGGACTCGGTGCCACAAGTCCAGCCTCCTGCAGTCTAATGTGGTGTGGTGTCCTTGATGAAACAGTCAAATCCAAACTCTTAACCAACTGAAATTCGAACCAAAGGAATATATTTATACAAAGTTTGCGCGCCCTCGATTCGATTCCGGATGAAACTTTGTGTAAATAAAGTCCTTTGATGGCCTGGCCAAGAAGTTGAACAACACAACAACATGCCAAGAAGCAATGCGATTGATCCACACACGAGAATGCAAGTGCTTGGGCCAAAATTGCAGCGCCGATGTGCTGCCTCACCTTTCACTCGAAACCAAGCAAATATATCTATACTCTGTAATCTCGTATACATATATATGTACAAGCGGCCGAATTGTGTGTATCAAGCTTGATTGTCCAATATAGAAAATATATATCTATCTATATCTAAAAATGCAAACAAAAATTGCGACCGAAATTTGCGTTGCGCACCGTGAATGGAGAGTACTGAACACGAGACGTCTGGTCAACGTTTCCCGCAGCCATAAATTTCGTTCAA